>NC_064642.1:150374673-151624673 GCF_023864345.2 Schistocerca serialis cubense
ATTGTATTCTCCTTAGCCCAGGGTGGAGCAAAAGATTTCGTATTGTCGTAGCGGGGAACCATTTCACATGTATAGGCCGCTCTTAGAATACTATAGACCGGCGTGGACACAAATAATTGAAAAAAAATCCTATGAACATTTAAGCTTGTCAGAAGGCTAAAAGGACAGGGATTAAAATTTTTTGAAATTTTCGCGGTTTCCGCCCAAACTTTTCGTTCCTAAATCTATACACCAAAGGCAGCTGCCTAACTCACTATACGATGAGAGGAGAAAAGAAGGAAATATTGGAGTTAACTTCCCCGTCGACAATAATGTTGTTAGAACCAAAGCTCGAATTGGGGAAGGAACAAAAAAAGACGTTTTTCATTATTCGCACAATTGTTGGAAATCTTTTCACAAAACTGGAACCAACGACGTTCCCCTACGAATGCCAACATATTTTGCTGCTTCGCAATTACACTGACCATAGCTATTAACGAACAGAAATCTTAGCTGCAGTAATAGATTTTGGCTTTCATTTTCCGCACGTTTTGTTCCACAGTGAAACTGTAGATATGTGCTCTGAAATTGATGTCTTGTAACCTTTGTGAAGTGTGAATTTTGAAACAATCATTCTAGTGTGTAAACACTTCTCTAAGAACTACAAAAATGTCTGTACTATTCTGCATGTTCCACGTTTAATACGTAGGCTTACAACAGAACGATAAATTTGAACGTAATAACTAACATTTTCAAATCTAAATCTAAGTCTAAATCTTTCTTGTAATACATTCCCGTTTACCTTGCATGATTTTCTCTCTGTAATTCTACATCTACATCTACATCGGCATATACTCCGCAAGCCAATGTGTGGTGCATGGAGGAGGGTACCTCGTTCCACTACTACCCATTTCCTTTCCTGTTCCACTTGCGCGCAGAACGAGAGAAAAACGTCTGTCTATATGCCTCCACATGAGCCCTAATTTCTCTTATCTTTTTTTCTTCGAGGTCCTTACATGAAATGTACATTGGCAGCATTAGAATCGTTCTCCAATCGTTTTCAAATGACGGTTCTCTAAATTTTCTCAGTAGTGTTTCACGAAAAGAACGTCGTCTTGCCTCCAGGGATTACGATCTGAGTACAAGAATCATCTCCGTAATACTCAGGTGTCGCTCGAACCTACCGATAACGAATCTAGCGGCTCACCTCTAATTTGCTTCGATTTCTGCTTTTAATCCGACCTGGTAGGAATTCCAAACACTGAAGCAGTACTTAAGAATGGGCAGCACTAGTATTCTACACGCGGTCACCTTTATAGATCCTAAAATTCTCTCAATAAACCGAAGTTGACCATTAGCCTTCCCTACTACCGCCATTAGGTGCTCGTTCCATCCCAAATCGCTTTGCAAAGTTCGCCTAGATACTTAATAGATGTTCCTATTGAACGATAACTGTTCTTCTCAAAACTGGATATAATGACAAAGCCATTTTTCTAGACGAAATATTTACCAGACTTTAAATTCCAACAGCTAATATGCAAACAGAGCTTACTTTCGTTTGCCTTGAACAAGTAACAGACACAAAAATTTGGACTGGTGGTTCAAATTCATTTAAATGCAGGTTAAACAAATTGCCAAAAAGCACCACCTGTCAGATCTTCATATGATCGAAAGAAATAAATACCCTCGTACTGGATACACAAGTCAACATATTAAAATTTTACTGGTCGTTATCAATGGAATACAAAAACTGAATGATTTTTAGGAGCCAGTCTAGGAAGTAGGGTTGTGCCGTGAGATATAACAGTAGCTAATCAAGAGATCACTCAACATTTATTTCTGAATTAAAACACACGAGGATATTAAAGAAAACACCATTACTTGGAATGCTGGTGCTTAAACTTCGACACCTGTTACCCCATCTATAATAATAACACAGCCTCTACACGAGGAACGAAATCTGCTACATAACTGGTAGGACTTGCTTTACACACACACGAACATTCACACTGGCTATTTACACGGCAAAAGATATAGAACTGAGAAGGACGCTTCCATAGTCTACGCTTTATTTTCATGGGCCGTATGTAAAGTATGCTGTCGGCAAGACGCAGTCAATGCCTCTTCTGCGCGATAGCAGTGGAAGTACTGCGAAAGCAGACTTACTAAACACAGCCTTTCGAAATTCCTTGACCAAAGAAGACGAAATAAATATTACGGTGTTAGAATCAAGAACAGCTGCAAATATGAGTAACTTAGAAGTAGATATCCTCAGAGTAGTGAAGCAACTTAAATCACTTAATAAGAGCAAGTCTTCTGTTCCAGATGGCATACCAGTTAGGTTCCTTTCAGAGTATGCTAATGCAGAACCTCTATACTTAACAATCATACACAATCGCTCGCTCGACGAAAGATCCGTAGCCCAAGACTGGAAAGTTGCACAGGTCACAGCAATATTCAAGAAAGATAGTGGAAGTTATCCAATAAATTGCAGGCCCATAACACTAACGTTGATATGCAGCAGGATCTTGGAACATATATTGTGTTCGATCATTATGAATTACCTTAATGAGATCGGTCTATTGACCCACAGTAAACACGGTTTAGAAAACATCGTCCTTGTGAAACACAACTAGCTGTTTACACACACGAAGTGTTGAGTGCTATTGACAAGGGATATCAAATTGATTCCGTATTTCTATATTTCCAAATGCTTTTGACAATGTCCCACACAAGCGGCTTGTAGTGAAATTGCGTGCTCATGAAATATCGTCTCAGTTATGTGACTGGATTCGTGATTTCCTCTCAGAAAGGTCACAGTTCAAAGTGACTGGCGGAAAGTCATCGAGTAAAACAGAAGTTATTTCTGGCGTTCTCCAAGCCAGTATTTAGGCCCTATGCTGTTCCTTACTTATAGGAACGATTTAGGAGACAATCTGAGAAGCTGTCGTTTATCGCCTAGTAAACTCATCAGAAGATCAAAACAAGTTGGAAAACGATTTAGAAAAGTGCGTAAATTGGCAATTGATCCTTATTAATGAAAAGTGTGAGGTCATCTACATGGGTGCTCAAAGGAATCCGTTAAACTTAGGTTACACGATAAATCAGTCAAATCTAAAGGCTGTAAGTTCAACTAAATCGCTAGGAATTACAATTACGAACAATTTAAATTCGAAAGAACACATAGAAAATGTTGTGGGGAAGGCAAACCAAAGACTGCGTTTTATTAGCAGAATACTTAGAAAATGTGACAGATCTACTAAGGAGACTGCCTACTCTAAGTTTGTCCGTCCTCTTCTGGAGTACTGCTGCTCGGTCTGGGATCCTCATCAGATAGGATTAACAGAGTACATGGAGAAAGTTCAAAGAAGAGCAGCACGTTTCATATTATCGCGAAATAGGGGAGAGAGTTCCACTGACATGATACAGGATTTGGGGTGGACATCACTAAAATGAACTTGTTTTTCGTTGCGGCTGATTTTTCTCACGAAATTTCAATTACCAACTTTCTCTTCCGAATGCGAAAATATTTTGTTGACGCCGACCTACACAGAGAGAAACGATCATCATAACAAAATAAGGGAAATCAGAGCTACCACGGAAAGATATAAGTGTTCGTTTTTTCCACCCGCTGTTCGAGAATGGAATGATAGAAAATTACTATGAAGGTGGTTCGATGAACCCTCTGCAAATATAAATGTAGATTTTAAGTACACTGGGTCAAAGAGAAATTAGTTTCGAAGGTCAATTTTTGAGGACAAAGTCCTGTTCCAGGAATTCGGTATAAATTCATTAATTTCACGGCACAATTATAAAAAAGAAGCACAATTATTCCGTAGTGGAACTGAAGATACAGTTCGATCAAGAGGGGTGATTACGTTGAATCGCAGCTTCATAACGTACAGGGAAACGCACTTGGTGCAGCAGACTGCAAGTTACTAAACCCGTGAAAATCAAATACGAAACGGACGACAAATCAAATATAATTAGTGCAAGCATACAGAAGAACACACGACACATTCATACATGGTATACAAAACTAAGTTTCTACATCACTTGGCGTCACCGATCGCCTCCACAAAGTTGTAACTGAACAGAGGATCATAACAAGTAAATTGAATATAAATAAAAATAACACTGTTCCCTAACTGAAAATGATTTGAATAGTATGATTGGCGATGCCTATACTGAAGAAAGAGTACTAGAAACTGAAACAAAACTAAGTCTTATACGCTTCAACTTACGCTGCTAGAAGTGACCCCTCAGACCACCCTTAATCACCGGCGACACAGGGAGAAGTAAAGCTTACTCGCTACGAAGCCGGGGCCCTTCCACGTAATAGTGAAGTATGCACCTAAACTTGGTAAAACTGAAATATGGACGTGAAAATGATAAAAAGTGTGTAACTAAGTGGCTAAACTGTCACCACAGCGTTACTATAATAATGGCGCTTCATCTTTATGTAAGTACAGACATATTTTCGTCAAATGCTGCCTTGCCACTTACAATTGTCCCACTTGTATCTGTTTAGTCACCAGGAAATAATTTTTTGTATTTATACAGTGATCTCCAGCAGTATAAACATGTACATGAATGTATAAACACATGAGGATGGGCGCAAGCCCGAAACCGGTCGTGTGACAAACAAATAACCTTTTATTGTGACTGGTAGCGGATATTTTTCTACACCCTATAAAGGAAAGTCACGGAGTTCGACAGCATCCACTATGGATAAAATTCATTCAATTAGAAATTTGTCTAAGTCAATTTATATCCTAAATCTGAATCCTCCTGTAGTCACTCAACGGCAACGCCTTCCCGTAAACCACAGTCTCATCAGTCGCAGACTGCTGATCCCTCGTGTATGTAAAGAATAAGAGTGATCCTATAACACATCTTGACGATACCCTTGTCCCTAATGGGTACTCACCGTTGAGGACAAGGTACCGGGTTCCATTAAATCATTCCACTTGATATGCTACCCGTATGTATAAAGTTTTGATCTCTTGTTTTCCTTGCTGTGACCTGCCTCATGACCAAGAAGCTTAGGCTCGGATTATCTAACGGAATATGAGAACGTAAATGAACACGGCAGTGAAGAAAAGTAGTGATGGCTAAGGCTAGAAGTGTCGTCGATGACGAAATCATTAGAGAAAGAGCACGGATTACAGAAGGCTAGGGAAGGAGATCGGCCGTGTCTGTTCAGTGAAATCATCCTAGTATTTTGCCTTCAGCAGTTTTCGGGACCCATGAAAAACGTAAAACCGTGTCGCCGAAATGACACCACCTTCTCCCTAATGCAAAAAATGGCTCTGAGCACTATGGGACTCAACTGCTGAGGTCATTAGTCCCCTAGAACTTAGAACTAGTTAAACCTAACTAACCTAAGGACATCACAAACATCCATGCCCGAGGCAGGATTCGAACCTGCGACCGTAGCGGTCTCGCGGTTCCAGACTGCAGCGCCTTTAACCGCACGGCCACTTCGGCCGGCTCTCCCTAATGCAAACCCAGTGTCTTCCCACTGCGCCACTTTGCTCGGTGAAAGCGAAAGACAGACGGAGAAGGAGCAAATGGATATTTAACTGATAGATAAACGATGCTCTATGAATAACGACCTCGGGCTTCTAACAAAATATAGTTATAAGTTTGTTTATGACGGTAATGTTTCACCACAGTAGTGGCATTCTCTGTGGGCGTGAATCTCTGTAAATCTTAACTGATAAAAGATCCCGTTAATCACCTCGAAACTATAGCTGATCTTTTCGTGGGAAGCACAATGAGTGTAAAGCTTCTGAGCTTGTAGTGTCATAACTTCGTCAAGTTGCGCTTTCTGTAGTGCGTCCGTCAAGTCTTCATCCGCATAGACTTTCTGAGAGACAGATTTCGACAACTTGTCAGGTGGAAGATTGGCGGATTGCTCACAAATCTGTGGCAACACTGACACCGCAGTACCCGGCAGTGATTTGTGCCGCGGCAGCCGTATTTTCCATTATCTTCGGCCCGTATATCACGGGGCGCTCGTGACACTTCCTCATCAGATGGACGGTGTCGGCCAGCTCGGCACAGACTCGCCTTATCTGCGCTTATCGCCAGGAACGCTGTGGGCCCCTGAGCGACGCGACGCCTCGGTGCTCGACGTGCCGACGCCGTCTCATTGCCAGGTGCTGCAGCAGCCGCAAGCGCATCCTCAGCGGGAGCCATGGACCTGCCGGCCGCGGTAAGTCTCGCGATGTGATAAGGCGGCGCTGCCAAGATGGCCGCTGCCTTATCTCGCGCCCCGGGCGAACCCGTCAATCTCTCGTGTTTGTCTGCGTTCCTCTGGCGCTATTTACGGCTCTCCTCCCCCCCTCCACTATCTCTACCCGCCCCGTCGCCCGTCCGAGACCCATCGTCTAAATTGTGTGGGATTAGCTGCGGCGTCGATTTGGCTATTCTCTGTTTGTCTTGCGCCCAGCGTTAATCACTTGCTCTGTTAACACGGCGTTCTCTCTTCCCCACCTCCATTCTTTTCCTCGAGCAGCGCGCCCTTCGCCACTTTTTGCCTCGCTCCGAGCTGTTTGCGATTGTAAATTACGCGGGAAGAATGGCCCGTTTCGAGATTATTCCTCTGCATCTCGTACGACAGCCCGCAGCCAAAACTAACAAACTCTGCTCGGCAGCTCTGTTGGCTCTGCTCCCGGTGTTACGCCTTATCTCTAGCAGCTACCTTCCAGCACAACTCGTGTGCTTCAGTAGCTCTTTATTTCTGACACTTGTTCGTAAACACGGTATAAATAATGCTTTCACGAAATTCGTTTACCAAGGTTTGTCCCAGTTTGGCAGTTAGTAGCTAACCTCCCATTCGATTGATCTATGTTTTTTTTTTCTTTCTTCTACTTGCAATCTACATTTATGTCTATACTCCGCAAGCCACCTTACGGTGTATGGCTTAGGATAACTTCTAGAGTATCTATCATATCTCCATATGCCTGTTCCGTTCACAGACGATGCTTGAAAAGAATGATTGTCGATAACCTTTCACCTAAGTTCGAATTCTTCTAATCATTTAACGAGCTATATGTGGAAGGGGGCAGTATGGAGCTTCGCTTTTCTTCGAAATTATCCTCCCGGAGCTTTAACAGTAAACCTCTCCGTGATGCGCAACGTCTCTATTTTGCTGCCTCCAACTGGAAACTGATTAGTATCTCTGAAGCGCTCTTGCGCTTCTGCACGAACCCGTGGCGAAACGTGTGTCTCTCCTTTGTATCTCCTCCATCTCCTCTATTAATGCTAGGTTGTAAGGATGGCAGACTGATGAGGAATATTCAAGAATCAACTGGGCGAGTGTTTTAAGCCTCTTCTGTCGCTGATATAATACATTTCCTTGGGATCCTTCCAGTTTATTGCAGTCTGGCATGTGCTTTTCCCCTTAACAGATTTTGTTGGTGTTACACATTTGAGTGCCCCGGACGATGACTCCCAGATACTTCATGTGTATTCCGGAGTTGTACTGTTCTCTCTTAAGAGAACTTGTCAGCCATACTGTACGCCCGCAGCTCGTGATCGTGCGGTAGCGTTCTCGCTTCCCACGCCCGGATCCCGGGTTCGATTCCCGGCGGGGTCAGGGATTTTCTCTGACTCGTGATGGCTGGGTGTTGTGTGATGTCCTTAGGTTAGTTAGGTTTAAGTAGTTCTAAGTTCTAGGGGAATGATGACCATAGATGTTAAGTCCCATAGTGCTCAGAGCCATTTGAACCATACTGTACCTGTAGTGTTTTTAAAGTAATACTGAATCATTTTACATTTGTTTTCATATATCGAACGAAAACAAGTTGAATTCATTTCTAGCGTGAGACCAAACTTAATCTTGTAATATGAATATGCCACGAAATCCTTCCATGTGCCAACGTCTGGATATTAACATCTGACTTTCCCAACAGAATTTACCCTCTACAACTCCATCTGGTACCAAGGAACGTATTCGCTCATGTTTTAACACATACCATGTCGTCCTATCCCTTCTCCTTGTCAGTGTTTTCGATACGTTCCTTTTCTTCTTCGAGTCTGCAGAGAAGTTCTTCATTCATTCCATCTAATTTTCACCGTCATTCAGAGATATCATACGATTCGCTTCTCTTCTGTGCCAGTTTCACCACAGGCCATGGCTTCACTTCGATACCGACATTGTAAATATGTTCATAAAACGGTTCTTGCTAGAAAAAGCAGATCTAGAAAAAGTAGATCTCATAGAAGATGCCACATATATGCTACAACATGTCTGGGCGACTAAGTCGAAAGAAACGTATGTTGTATTCCAAAAGGAAGATTTTAAAAAATTCACTTCGTAGTGACCAATAGCAAGAATTACAATATTTACAAATTTACAATATTTATATAGATAATGAAAGGAGGATGTATGCGGAACTTGGAGCACTGCACTAAATCGAAGGGGCACATTGTCAATGGCCGATCTGAAAAGATAAACTGACAAACGAAGAAATGAAACTACGTATCGCATTTAATTTGTCAAGGACTAAAGTAATAAACGTTATTACTTTTCCAGAATGTATCTTTCTCTCTTCAGTGGCGTGTGCGGTGTTACGAAACTGTTGGACCGACACACAGTTTTAATACGCCACGACGTTTCATCGCTATAGAAGAGTACAATCTGCTTATGTATTTGTATGTAAATAAAGCTGTTGTCTCTCCTAAGATTTGTTTAAATACCAGAATGATTTACTAGGCTTGGTCATATTGATAGCGGCATGCACTAACTTCCCTCGACTCATCTAGGCCGTCATAGAAGGACGTAAAATGTGAAGCAGAATCCGAACATCGCTGAACTCGATTTTCCCACATGTACAAAAGAATGGTTCAAATGGCTCTGAGCACTATGGGATTTAACATCTGAGGTCATCAGTCCCCTAGAACTTAGAACTACTTAAACCTAACTAACCTAAGGACATCACACACATCTATGCCCGAGGTAGGATTCGACCGTAGCGGTCGCGCGGTTCCAGACTGAAGCGCCTAGAACTGCTCGGTCACACAGGCCGGCCCACATGTACAAAACATCTGCAAGTGATGAAAGTAATGTTAAACGCTAGATAGACAATGTAGTGATTCCTGCTTACTTCAACCAGTTTGGCCAGTGACAGAGTGTCACTTGATTGAAGCAAAGCCTTACGATTTCTAATCTAATGTCGTCGCAGCCAAGTAACTACACAATAATAGGAGAAAAGAAGAATCTTAGGCGCAGCGGTACAGCAGACCTGAGTCCATCACCGACCCCAGACCTTCAGGCTCTTAGGGGTCCTACGGATCAGACAGAAAAATAATCACAAAACTAGCAACGGGCTGAACCGAAGCGTTCGGAAATATAGAGCGAGACTCACGTACCCAACAAGCATCACGATTACAAACTGACTTACCAGACCTCAGACACTCGTCGACCAACCGCTACAGGTCCGTAGATGTTCAGGAGGGTTGCTCATGTCATTAACATTTTCAGTGCCAGCTAGCGTACTTGACGGGGAGCAGAACATGTTCGGAGCGATGGTCAGTACCTGTCTCTTGTCCCGCCTACGACGCGTTGCTGAGGCGACACCAACCACGTCCGTCGGCGAGTGAGCGCTACAAATGCGTCGGCTAAACGATGCACTAATCGTATGGAAATGCTATTTAAATCGCGGCCCCATTGCTTACAATTACCTGCAACGCCGTTATGCACCGTGCTCGTCGGACGTAAGTGAAAACGTTACACACGGAACACGCGCTAATTTACTGACGTTGCTCCTCGCCCTAATACTCGTGATGGCGTTCCTTGCAGCTGACTGGGAGGCTTAACAGATCGGCAGAGAGAGAGAGAGTCAGAGAGAGAGATGAGAAGAAATAAGCGGGCAATCGGTGCAACGCTGGGAACCAAGAGAGTTTCCACCTAAGTTGCCTCACTAAACACAGATGACAGTCTGTGTATTACGAACAACGGTAATCCTTCGCGCCTGTCTTCAAGATGAGCTATTCTTGTGCGTAGTCGTTTAATGTTCCACGCTGTCCGCGGGCGTTAATTTCTACCTCAGTTACAGGCTGTTTCATCGGGGCAGCAAACACATCTTTTCACACCAATTCTACATTTATGTTTTCCTTAACAGCCCGTTCATTTGCTTACATTCTCATTATACTATGTTTTTCTGCTAATAATATTCAGCTCCATTCGTCAGTAAATCTGTCCGGAAATGTTTTCTACGCAGCCCATTAGGATATTAATTCTTCTTTCCTCACTTTCCTTTGCGGTTAAATGAATTGCATAGATTATTTTTCGCCTCATTCCGTTAACACATATTTTTAAATTGATTTTGTATACGTAACAGATTGATAATTTAGAGGTTTCATGGTTTAATGAAGTGGCAAACTCAAATTGTTGCCGGATGGGGTTTCTAATCTGAAACGCTGCCTATCGTGGAGAACGCTTACACAACTTTAAACTACCTGGAAGTTTCAGTCAGGTATGTTCTTTAAGATTTAAATTAAAAAAAGATAAAACGTTTTTAAAACCGAGCTGATACAATCCTCAGAATTCTGCTCTGAAACTATATTTAGGCTCTTTTTGGACGGTTTAATTTTTACTTAGTATTTCACAAAATTTTCATTAAAAACGCTTACTTTTGTCTCAGAGCTGCAGCGAAGTGAACATTCCTTAACACAGTACAAATGCAACCACTCTCTTATTTTTCATTAAATTCCTCTTCTGATTAAAATCTGCATTTTTCTCGATGATCAAATAACAGTTTCTTACAGGTTCGCTTTTTAATAGGCTTCCAGTAGAACTCTTTGATGTAAATAATAAACCTCCGAGAGCTCTTGAAGAAACTCTCTGTTTCTTGTTGTTCATTTTGAAGTTTGGCCACCTTACTACATTTTAAGATTGCATAACCACCGTTAAGTTTTGAGTGTAATTAAAATTTGTACGTTTGACTTGAAAGTGGCTACATAGCGGAAACTGTGCAGTGGTTTGGAATCCAAATAAGAGCATTTCAAACAAAGTAACGAAAGCCAGTTCACATATAGTTAAGACGGACGTAATGATATTTCGCGTATTATCCCAGACGAGTCATATACAGCCATTCGAGCTATCAAGAAAGGAAAAGCGCCTGGAAGTGATAGTGTTCCGAAGCAAAGATTAAAATCTTATTTATAGTACGTTTATGGAAGGACACAGTTCACTTAAGCTTGAACAACAAAGACAAGATATAAAAAGGAACTATATACCCATCAGGCTCCTTTCCTTGACGTAAAAGGTGTTTGCTATAATCATTCCAGCTGTTCACAAAAAAACAACGGATATTAATCAAGTGAAGGAACAAGCTGGCGTAACAGGTGACTGGACCAACTGAAATTTGTGAAAGAAATTATGGAATGTATCAGTGAGTTCCAATTACCATTATAGACGGAATTTCTTTGAGTATAGATTAAATATAAGAATAATAAAAAGAAATATTGTATCAATCACTGCATTGTTCGAAACTATGTTCATGTCGAATATCACAACAAGAACAACAAAATCAACAGCAATCAGTATGTAGCTCGCCCACTCATGGCAATGGGTCAAAATGTTGTGGTTAGCACTAACGACTTTGTTTACGGCGAACGTAACCTTTAACTCCACGTCGACAGCGATGTCATTAATGATGGCATTTTCCAACAACGAAACACAGTACTATGCACTTGTGAGTGACTTGACGACCAATATTAGTTTTAACAACAAAAGTACGCTACCAACAGATTATAGTTACCTGTTATTAATGTTATCCAAACAAAACACTATTTTGCGGGAACTTGGGAAGATCTCAGCATGATGTAAAGGTTAATATCTCGTTCTATAAACCGAAAAAAAAAAAAACATATTGATGTGTTATTCACTAGCAGTAAAAACAATATGAGAACGAAGTCTTTCGCTACGGCACTATTGTATAAAATATTCTTGGACATCTTGCAGCGTGAATTCACAATAAAACATCGAGCTTTCGATGGTCCCTCCATCGTCTTCGTCAGGAGCAACTGACTATGAAAACTGCTGCTGTGGTGGCCTTACATAGCCCTTAGACGACTTCTGATTGGTGGGTAATTAAGTTATGCCATCGCAGAAGATGACATTGCGCTGGTGGTACCACCGGTCTGGCCATAGCAAAAAAATTCCAACAAATATCTCTGGCTCCTCTCTGCATGGAGAGTTGATGCGTACGAAGTTCATGCCCGATTATGGTTCGGAAATAATGACATGTTCACAACAGTCCAACAAAATGATCGTCGGCAACTGAAAATGAATACAGAGATCCAGCGAGAACTTACGAAGAGATAAATAGCACGATCGATAACCAGAGGAGATTTAACAGTCTTATTGCAGTTTACCACTGTCCCTGATTACCTCCATCATGCATACACAAGTCGTGGTTGGATGTTAGGTTGTATTGCACAAGATAGGGATAATATCGCCGTTTCGCCTTGACACCACATCTCTAGAATGCCTCCTCTTTCCACTATTAATGTAAGTATATGTAGCTCAGTCCAGTCTTCTCTGGAACACGCAATTTTATTGATTTCAGTTAATACTCGTTTCATCGTATTTTGTCCAGTCGTAAGGGAACTTTGATTCTAATGTGGAAAATTGCGGTTTAAGCGCTTCGATAGACGTAAGGAAGTGAAAGATTTTACGAGGAGAGTAACGTACAGTTATAAATAGGATATAGATTTATGTCGTCACTTGATACTCCCGGAGCCACAGCCGTCAGGAGGATGTATTTCCGATACTAGGCTCATTGTTAAATGTCACCAGATTGCTACAGTCGTAATATTAAATAGTAATTACGCTGTTAAGTATATGGCTCGTTTCCTAGGACGACTCTGCCGGCCATCCGGGTGCTCGGCAGAAGTGGCCGGTGACCAGGCCAGCTTTAAGCCGCGCTGGGTAGCCGCACCGTCTAGGACGCCTTGTCACGGTCCGCACGGCTCCCCCCGTCGGAGGTTTTGTGTCCTCCCTCGGGCATTGGTGTGTGTGTTGTCCTTAGCGTGGGATAGTTGAAGTTAGATTAATTAGTGCGTAAGCTTAGGGGCCGATGACCTCAGCATTTTGGTCCCATAAGATCTTACCGGTGACCAGAAGGAATTGACATTTCTGGTTTAAGGCGCAAGCCGCCAGTGAGTCTCCCAAATCAGTCAGTCAGGACGCGGGGATGCAGTTGACCTAACCATGTTGCTCTCTGGGCTAGTCAATACCGAACTAATACTAATGTTTTGGGCAGCCTTCGTGATGGCGTGTGTTGTGACAATTCACCGATTTTTACGTGGATATTTGAGAAGATTCAGTATCGATCACTGACAAGTGTTGGCACTGGATGTATTGATAACGTCCGAATTCCTACCACTCCAGTCATCCTGGACACACTCCATGACTGAGCCAGCCTCTCCGGCAGGTCGAGTCCGGCTGCAGGTGCGACCACTGAGACGCACGTCCATGGTGGTGCACAACATCTGATATGGTGTGCTGCGTTTGGACATCAAACCATGAGCACGCGGGATGTTTTAGCGATCTCCGACATCTAAAAGTGACACTACTACTAATACTACTACTACAGAATGTATTGTGGTTCAAGTGTATGGCGTTTACAGCTTGTTAATACAGTCCAGTGGACTCTGTCTTGCAGAGAAAGGTGGGAGTGGTAGTCATTGTTGTTACTATTCAGTCATGTAGTAGACCCTTCCTCCTCCTTCTCCTCATCCTCCTCCTCATTCTTTGTCCAAGTGTAGCTGAGAGAATCAAGTTAGACATTATATACTGCTTTAAAAACCTAATCGCGAAATCAAATTCCTAATTGATCAATTTATTGTTTCTGATAGTGGTATTGTGAGCACACATACCAGTCAAGCCCCTCCACTGATTTTTGAAGGACATAGGATGCAATTGAACTGAAATTTGAAACTTTCAGCTGCCTTTAATGTAAAGCACTTCCTACCAAAGGATATAACTGTGCCATTATTCACCAATGGACGGCATGCGGAAAAGAATCCAGAAGAGACTGGAAAAAGAATCCTGAAGGGTCTAGAAACTGGGTGGTTGCAGAATCGAATCCTGACAAATATATCAGTCCTAGTATCCATCAATAGGGTACATAGGGTATTAATTTAATTAATTAGCCAATCAATCTTATTGAGTGTGGGAAAATTTCCAAGACATCCACAACCTTGCCTTTTTGGAAGTGCTGGGAGTGTCCCAGGTATCTGCGGCTTTGTCCAGGACAAAGGAGGGGTTAGTGTGGCACACGACAGACGCTACCTATTACTTCTAGAATGTCTTTGTTCCATCTGCTACAGGTTTCCACAGCAGTGGAAGTGTGGAACGAAGTGATATACTGACTACCAGTGCCAGGTCTGCATGAGTGGCGAGGGGAGACAGGTGACGGTAATGGAAGGGAGAAGGTGTCAGAAGGACATCTTGGTCTGTGTGTGTTTGCATATGTTTGTTCATGCACAGACAAGAAGTAGCCACTTGAGAGGGAACAGAGGTGGTTTACCGGGTATCACATATCAAAAGTACGGTAACTTCTGTTCCGCGGTTGCTGGACTGTTCAGATGGCGACGATCAAGCTGCTCTTTGGGTGATTGAATAGTGAAGTACTGCTCAATATGCGTCTGGCTGCCTTCATGGCCGCTTGGGTTACAGGCAATGCTTGAGAAGGGTACTTGTGTTCTCGAAAATGTCTCTGAATACAAGACTCCTGATATGTGGCGAGTGTTCTTCAAATTTAATTACTTAGTCTGCTTTTGTCTGTTTACACATGTGGGGATGGGCCACATCATTCTTTGAGATGTGATCACCAATCAGTACTTCCCACCAAGTAGTTTCGCAATTCAGTGTCTCCGTGTAAAATAAGCTTGGCGCTGACGAATTACAGTCTCACTCACAACATAGGCGCAGTATGCGTAACGACAAACCACAAACAAATAAAATAATAAAAATATAGAGTTTAATTTGATAACACTAGGGAATTATATGAAGTCAACCAAAAAGAGGCAACCCCGTCTGGCCATTTTCTGCGAGTAGCTTAAGGTAAATACCGGGATGGTTCCTTTGAAAAGTGCACAGCCAGTTTTGTTCTCATTACTTTCCAAATACGAGCACGTGCTCCGTCTCTAACGACCTCGTTGTCGACGAGACGTGAAACACTGATCTTTCTTGCTTCGTTATTCAAAAATGGGCTCGGTATGTGTAACTACAACTTTCGAACAATCTTCTACTTAGACCGTGTTCCACTTCAGACAAGATAAAAGTTTCCACGGGTGGTCAGCGACCGCGGAGCTGTCTAAGAGCGCGCGCCGGCGAGCTGGAGACGCTGCGATGCGACACGGGCCTGCGGGAGCCGCCGCTCAACAAGTGAGCGTATAAATCGCGCTAGCCGGCTCGGGCTATTAATTTGCTGCGGGACAGAGAAGGCTGCAATTATGTTTTCGGCGCGGCGCCGCCGCCCGCCCCCGGAGGATCCGTCTTGGCCTTAATTACCCCGGCTGTCTCCTGGCCACCTACCGCACGGCAGTGCCGCTTCTGGCAGGCGGACGCCGGCCGCTGACACACGGCATGCAGCGCACGCGGCGCACGCCGCGCGGGTCGTCGGTTTTGGCTCCGGTAACTTTGTGAGTAAAATGGCGTGTCGGATGGCCGTATAAATATTTGTGTGCTACAAGAGTAATGTCCGACCCCGCATTTGGAAGGAGCAGCCTTAACACATTGATTAGGCCACCTAGACTTCGGTTTTTCGGGCTCTCCCTGAATCACTCTCGGGGAATGCCAGGGTGGTTCCTTCGAACAGATTACAGGCCATTTAATATCAATTCATACTGGACGTCACGCAATAGATTACTATGTCAAAACATTCCTCAGCGCATTTCAAATGGCGGCATTCACTAAGATCGTCAACGTAACCGGACGGAGAGGAAGGTCTTGTCAAGGATTCAAGGCTGGAACAGGAAAGTGGGGAAGTGACGGCGGTACACAAAACACCATCAGCCACTCACTATAAGATGACTTGAGGAGTATACTTCTACATCTGCATCTGTACTCCACAAAAGGGGAGGGGAAAGACCGGACGGTTAAAACCGATTATTTCTGAATAACCGATATTTTCCGGTATTTGATTGGTCTTGGTTACAATAGGCATTTTTTGGTTTTTACTAATAACATGTTTAAAAAACCAATAAGCAATAGAAGCAATGCTAAAATTTATGGTTTTTAAAAAAATCTTTTTAAAAAAACGAATAATTTTTATCCATAAAATTTGCATTGATTTGAAATATTGTGTTATTATAGAAAATAGGATAAGCGTTCACGGCCGTTTTAATAATGCCGAGCCGGCCGCGGTGGTCTAGCGGTTCTGGCGCTGCAGTCCGGAACCGCGGGACTGCTACGGTCGCAGGTTCGAATCCTGCCTCGGGAATGGGTGTGTGTGATGTCCTTAGGTTAGTTAGGTTTAAGTAGTCCTAAGTTCTAGGGGACTTATGACCTAAGATGTTGAGTCCCACAGTGCTCAGAGCCATTTGAACCATTTAATAATGCCGACAGAAACGGACAACGAACACGTGCATAAGAATTGGTACAGCAATGCTGAGACAATATTGCACCTGTTACCATGTGCTTGTGGCCTATCGGATGGTATACATTTACATGCAGTGGGCGAGTCTTGTCAAATCTAGTCTGTACGGTAATTTCTCGCTGTTGTCGTCGGACATTACTTGTATTGGTTCAAACGGCTCTGAGCACTATGGGACTTAACATCTGAGGTCATCCGCTCACTAGACCTAGAACTACTTAAACCTAAGGACATCACACACAACCATGTCCGAGGCAGGATTCGAACCTGCGACCGTAGATGCAGCGCGGTTCTGGACTGAAGCATCTAGAGCCGCTCGGCCACAGCGGCCGGCTTACTTGTATTACAGAATGGCACCATCCCTAGTCTGGAAGTTTTTTTACGAAGTTTGGTATCAGTTAAGTACGCTGGTGTCCAAAATTAAACCCACAAACTGCTATTTCCCGTTCTGTGTCTAAGTCACGATATAATCATACAAACTGTCAACAGACGTCCGTACGATCGTGTTCTACACGGAAGATGGCATTCCGGTCAACGGACTTCCACGCCAACGATGACGTCAGGGCACCTATCAAACAGGGTAGTGTTCTCGGGTAGTCCCTCATCCTCAATTGCTGTATACACAGTCACAGACGGTGCAGTATGGCACAGAGAAGACGCCTACCAGAGTCTCAGCGATGGAGGGCCATGGGAAGAATGGAAGCAGGACAGTCACAAACTGATGTGGCCAGATTGTTTAATGTGAATCGTTGTGTTGTTTCTCGGATGTGGCGACAGTTTATAGAGACCGAAACTGTATCCCGAAGACGAAGGGAGGGCCTCCATTTGTCACATCAGAAAGAGAGGGCCACTATTTGGTTGTAAGAGCACGACGGTGCCCCCTTAGTAATGCACGACAACTGGCATCCACTGGGAGTGTTGTGTCGAGGCAAGACAGTGTACAGAAGGCTTCGACAGAGTGGCCTTTATTGTTGGGGACCCGCTGAATGTGTACCTCCGACGCGCCTTCGAGGATGGGAAGGTCTAGAGTGGAGTCGTCAGCATGCCGATCTAACACCGGGACAATGTTCATTTCACACGAGTCCCGAGTGGAGAGTGATTCTCGACCGATTCTCATTTGGAGGGAACGTGGGACTCGATTTCGGGACGAAAACACCGTGGAGAGAGACCGATATCGAGGAGTATCCCTAATGGTGCGGGCAGGGATTATGTTGACCTTCGGCCGGTGTGGCCGAGCGGTTCTAGGCGCTTCAGTCTGGAACCGCGCGACCGCTACGGTCGCAGGTTCGAATCCTGCCTCGGGCATGGATGTGTGTGATGTCCTTAGGTTAGTTAGGTTTAAGTAGTTCTAAGTTCTAGGGGACTGATGACCTCAGATGTTAAGCCCCATAGTGCTCAGAGCCATTTGAACCATTTGGGACATCTATAAAGAGAAAATTTAAACCTTCACCATTCATTCATAGCTTAAAATAAAAATAGACAGTAGCTGATCCTTTGCCATTGTCTACATTGGATGCCTTTATCGGCTTATAGCCCTTGAAAACGAGTAAATTGATAAGTAACGTAGATCTCTTCAACCTCAGTTTCCACCCTGCAGCACTGACTGTTCGTAAATCCCTTTTAGTGTTGTGATTCTGGATTACAAGAAGATTTTTAAGCACAGTTTCAAAAAAATTACAGTCAGTAAGAGAATACTGCTGATTTTTTGTAGTATTCAACCCTTATCACTTGTCGAGAAAAGCAGCGAACGTTGGATGAACTAAGTCCTCCTTTTTTGTTTATTTTATATAATATTTTGATTATATGAATCCTGAAATTGAGACAGTCAATATTTTTCAACTTTCATTAGATTTCTATTTTTATTATATGAAATAATATAAACAAAAAACCGAAAATCGCTTATTTCGAAAACCGGTTATTTTCAGCGGTTTTAACACTCAGGTTAAACTGGCGTTGCAAAAAACTGATATAACCGGAAAACCGCTTATTTCTGCGTTAACTGCCATTCCTATTCCGCAAGCCATCTTACAGTTTAGAGGCGCAACTACAGTCAGAAAGTCTTTGGAGTGAACACCTGGAGGACCCTCCCCCCCTTCAACCATGACTTTATACATTATCAAAATATAATGTTTGTAATGTTACGTTTGATATAATTCCGATATAGTTTCATTACTATATTGCGTTGTACATCATTACATAGTGTTGTCCATTCATTTACCACTTTCTACCGTTTTGCTACTGCCCTCTGTCGGTGGAAATTTTCGTCATCGGTCCTTTTTGTTACGATTTGTGGTCGGATGTAAGTATTGCTAAGTATTCGTCTGCATTTTGTAGATAATCGACGTCAGCCATTACGTGATAAGTACTTGTGGAATGTGAGCTGTTGCTTGTTATTGGATCTGAGGTGTGATTTCACAACGTATCAAAAACCGTAACTCAGAGCACTACTAACCACAACTAATCATCTGCCCAGTGACACAGCAACAAGCTATTTTTAGGTAAATAATTCACAGCTTGAAAAGAAAACCTGTACAGAAACACAGCTACGCGCAGCAATTAAATAAATTAAAAAGTACCCTAGAGAATCTGTATAAGACGTGTAAAATATACTCATCCGTAAAATTCGTGAAAATACGTAATGAATGACCATCACGCAGCCACCACACATTCGATATTTGCAAAGTGATGTAACACTCATGAAACTGCCGAGCAGGATTCCGTCAACGCAGCCACTCCTACCTCTACTCACGTGTAGTCCAAAACGCTAAGTGGGACATATTCCATTATAATACTGAAATCGTCTATAAAGTAGCTGTAAAGATGTCTTTTAGGCAGATATATAATTAGGCACTGAGCAACTTGGAAACAAAGTATGTATTATGTAGGAGGAGCTGCATATCACATAAATATTGGAAAAAATTTCATATTTAGGAGCTACCGAGAGCCCCTGATCAAAGAAACCTTTATTCACTACAGCTTTCCATCAATCGATCATCTCAGATATCAAAACCTCAGTTACAACGGAGTGTATAGCATCGTTTTTATTTTGGTGTAAAAACTGTAATTGTAGTCAACAGTAAAATGCATTAATACAGTCATGTAGTTACGAAGATTATATTATAATCATTCTCTTAGTGATACTTAAATGTGACTTCTTTAAAACAATGCAGTCTGAGCATCTTAATATAATCACAGAGACATTCATGGCACGGATGGCTGGAAAAGAGAGTGGGTAGAGAGGGGAAGAAGAAACGTAGATACACTGAGAGAGATAGAAAGAGAGAAAGATAGAGAGATTCAAATTACGTTCAGGGCACATAATGTGAATAAGTGAAGAAGAAATGCTCTGCTCGGGAAGTACGAATATAAACATCGTTTTCTATATGAATCTAATTCCTAATGAATTAGTAACGTTGATAAATGATAGGAAAAGCCTTTTTTTGTTACTCCGTTTTCACCCGAGGAACATGTGTACGCAGATAGTAACACCGAAAGAACTATGATCGTATACAGAGAAACAAAATTAACTTGATATCTACAATTTGTGATTTTCGATAAGTTCCACCCACCCTCGAGAACAATCATGATGTTGCAAGTGACGTGCTTTCCAGCCAAAACGATTCAATGTGCTATAAACCTTATAAACAAGTAATTAACATAAAAATTTGCAACTGGAACAACAAAAGTCAACGCATAATTTTCCATAGTCATTGTTATTTTTCAAATGTTGAAAATATTTACATTGATGCAGACGTGCTGAAACAAATTTTGTCGAAGAAGCTGAAAACTAATTTCGTACTTGCAAAAACAGGCCGAACCCATTTCAGAATTAATTGTTTACTAATACAGTAACCAAACAAAGAACTTAGGATTTGGAGTATATAGTACCTCCGGAACTGTGAAAATATCTAGAGATCATGTTGGACAAAATATCAATAATAATAATCGTACCACGGAGCAGGTCAGACAAACCAAAAACATAATCAACCTAACATACACACTACAATACCTCTAGGTTTCAGCAATGTCTCAACAGACTTTACTTTTGGTAGTATTTCATGAATTGTTCTCTAAAACACCAACTGACTTCATTTACACTTACATTCTCAAATTTATTGTCACCTGCGTAATTGAGATAGGTGAACTGCGATTCCCTCATACCTCGCCTCTTGTAAGGAATTACATGAGCTAAAGCTAACAACACACGAATTAAGTTGTGAAGACACTGATTGTCACATGTCGCAAAGCGACAATATGTTTGATCATTTTATGTTGTATTCTCATAAACTTTATGACTCTAAGAGCGGGGCTTGTGAATTCTGATGTTTTAGCTCACGTTTTCCCCATTTGTTGGAATGTGGCGAGAAGGCCCAGATGCAGGCTTCAAGCATTCGATAGGCAACAGTGAAAATCTGGAAGGGTTTCCACCTGGAACTCACAGCGACAGTGGGCATGAGAGAAAGTAGCCCCGAGTATGTCCTGCAGAGTACTATAAAACCGCCTACAAAGAAGTGTGAGCCATGTGAGAATCTGAGAGTGATGTACTTAAGCCCAAAGGTTTTCCTAAAAGTAGAAGCAGAGTGAAGAGCCACCGCTATGTTTCCTTAAAACAGCTTGGAAAAGCAGCTGCATTACATGCCCAGATATCTTTCCAGAAAACATAAGGCGAGAGCCAGTACACAGACAGCTTTCAATTAGTTAACAGAGAATACAAGAAGCGTCGGAGGATCAAATTTTGCAGGCTTCACGTTCGTGCAGGAAGAGGGAGGGAAGTTTTCAGTTTTCACTGTGGCTAACCTTGCAGTTTCCTCCCCTCCAGCGGTAATTCTGAGGAGTGTATCAGCGTGGGGAACCAGTGAGTAGACGCTTTTGGTGCGAGCACAGTCGCTTTTCGTGTCTTGTTGTTGGAGAGTCTCTGTTCGGTGCCTGGCTTCAGGCTGACACTTCTTTAGCTGTTTTGGAGTAAGTTTCGCAGACAGCGTTTCAGTTGTCTTTGTACTGCATAGCTCACAATCTGCGAGTCTGTCACACAACTTATAGTTACTTGGTATATGTAGTTATCTGTCATGCAGGGATTAAGAGACGTTTGTGTGTTGTCCAAACTTTGGAAAGAGATTTGCATCTCGATTTACAGTCTTCCAGAGACTCTTCTGCGTAGGTACTGTGTTTCTGAATTTGAATATTATCACTCTGGTGATTCAGAAAAATCCTTATATTGAACGCATATTGATATCTACCCCTGATTCCAGAACTTATATATTAACCAAACTCTTCTTGAGCAATATTGATTGAGGACAAATAAGTTAGTATTCTGAAGATAACCTTTTCTCACTCTATCCTGTAATCCCACAACGTTCCGATGAGGTGACCTTTTTTTTTAAATAAATATCACCAGAGGGTTTCAGCTCATGAACTGTGACGTTGTTTCCAATGAAATACAGGTGCCATTACGAGAAACAAATTCTTTTCTTTTAATCAAGGAAGTTATCTGGGCTCTTTTTTATTACAAGAACTTAAATTACTTCTATTTTGTTCACAATGAACCTTTACCGCATTAACACTTAGTAGCGTGGATAATTATCACTGTGATAGTTGTACGATTGTGTTTTATTCTACCAAGGCATAGAACTGCTTGTTTGGTCATTTCTGTGTGAAATTTGTCAGTGTGGCAGGCAGCTTGCATGAACGACTGCTGAACCCTAGTCAACTCGCACTCTGCACAACACGAAAATGGAAATGGAAATGTCGTTTGGCTAGGGCCTCCCGTCGGGTAGACCGTTCGCCTGGTGCAGGTCTTTCGATTTGACGCCACTTCGGCGACCTGCGCGTCGATGAGGATGAAATGATGATGATTAGGACAACACACCACCCAGAAAATTTCCGACCCAGTCGGGAATCGAACCCGGGCCCTTAGGATTGACAGTCTATCACGCTGACCACTCAGCTACCGGGGCGGACACAACACGAAAAAAAGAAAGCAAACCATAAATCATGGTTTTTATTTCAGTGCATGGTGCATTTCTATTCCTCGGTACACATCTACATATGACTGAACAGTTTATATAATTTTTTTAATTTGGTGTACTACTGGTCCAGCTGACAGTCATAGTCTTGGACGGGCCTAGATGTAAATGCTCGGGAAGAAAGTTTTGACGTTGGCGTTGGTGGTGAGCCAGTGGCGTCGTCTGCTAATATTGGGAATTACATTCTCACCGTGATCAGACCTGCTATACTGGTGGATTACATGCATTTGTGTATTCCTAATCTTTATTTTTGACTGACCGAGAGAAGTCTATTAGTATCAAACACAGGTGTTATTTGCGTAAGAAATTTCTGAGAATGTACGTTTGGAGCGCAGCACTGTATGGAAGTGAAACATGGACAGTGGGAAAACCAGAAAAGAATAGAGTCGAAGCATTTGATATTTTGTACTACAGAAGAATATTGAAAATTTGGTGGACTTATAAGGTAAGGAATGAGGAGGTTCTTCAGAGAATCGAGGAGGTGAGGAATATATGGAAAACACTGACAAGAAAAAGGGACAGGATGGTGGGACATATGTTAAGACATCAGGGAAAAACTTCCAGTACACTTGTCCCTCTATATCCGCATCCGGTGACGCCTATCGTCTGAGGATGACAAGACGATCGGTCGGTACCGTTGAGCCTTCCGAGGGCTGTTTGTATGTAGTTTACTTTTATTGCTATCCTCGCTAATTCATTTAGGAGTATCCGCGATGATTCATTCATCTCATTACCTTTGTGGTTTGTACATTCCAACACTTTGTAATACACACAGTATAACATAACCTAACTTTGTCCGTTCAGCACTGAGATGAGCGAGGTGACGTCAAGTTGGCGTACGTCTAGTATGACGTTCCCTTTCGTTCCAATGACGTCCAGCTTGCATCAACCTTCAACTCTGTTCACTGCGTTCGTAACTACCTCGACACTAACAAAAGTTACTCACTTTCCTCTCAACATCACAAACGCATGCTAGTCTGGGCAGTATTCGACCGAAGCTAGCCTTTTCGTTTCCTGGTTCTAAAAATCATTATCAACAAAATAGTTGAACAGTTCTCGCATGTTAAATATTTGGCCTGCGTTATGGACATGAGAATAATATAGAAGACGAAAAGATCCACAGATTTCAATTCGTATATGGCATACAATAACAGAAGCCATATTTTAAATTGAATGCTTAATCTGTTGATGAGAAGATAACTGAATACAGAGATAGATATGGAAACAGAATGTCGCATAATGAAGCTACACAATAAAATTCTTCGTTATAATCTAGAAGGAAAGGGAGACTTGGATAGACCAACAAAACGGTGCTCCTGTATATAGTGAGCACGGAACTGCCACAAGTCGTACGCCTGTGTACGGAACGACGACTATCTTAAACGAAATTTTCAACTGTCGTTATTTAGCCAGCAAGGTAAGGTGAGTTAGTTACGTGATGTTATCAGTCAATAGAATGTGCGCCAAACCGCTGATCTAAGTCCATATCTCTCAGAGGGCCTATGTATAAAGAATAGTAAAGCAGAACGAATACGAGAATAATACTTCGAAAGGAATAAACGTGTAGCAATCTGAAATGCAAGAATTCGGCTGCGCAGGAAGTCCAATGACGTAGTTACAGAAAATGTTAACCGTAATGGCAGAAAATCTTCCTGTTTCTACAGTTCGTAGTACGTATAAAGGCGTCAGTACAAGATACACAGTAATGGTGTATATCATTCAAAAAAGTGAGAATGCTAATCGAAGAAATAAAGTTAGATAAGAGTGACTCTAGAGACTGGATCCACTACTATATTTTTGCAAAATTCATAAGATGTAAGAACATTTACTATATTCGGCGTCTTAGACCTAAAGCTTCGGGGAGTACTAGATGCATCTTGTAACTGTACAGGGAACGAATCGTCGCTGGAAAATTACTAAATTAGCAACTGTTATCCGTCTTTGTCACACATTCCGCCCAAGAGCCAGAGCAACATAGTGTCATAGATTAGGACATTAATTGCAAAATATAGGGAGATACTCTTAACACCACTTTCTCTATGCGAGAAGTGGAATAGTCAATGAATTCATTACTAGCGTCTGTACTTTGTATGTCTAACTGACTTCCTAAATTTAAATCTAGCAATACACGTTTATACGGAAAGATATTTAACTTTAGTTCAATGGAAATTGAGATGATGCTGGTTTTCTCTCGTCTTATCTCGGTACAGTAAAGTTTATTTGTAAGATGATTTTTATTGTCATAAAATCGTTATTTTGCCAGTTGAGGATCAAAACAGTATTGAAAAAAAAGTGTAACAATTTCCAGAGAATCGACCTTGTTAAAATATAGACTATTTTCCCATAAAGAAACTGAATTGCTTTTTTGTTAACTACATTGCCTGACAGAAAAGTGAAGGACCCAGCAAACACAGTCGAGTGTCAATGTAACTTCGTATAATAACACACGATCGGTGGGCATGTAAGTACTTACAGCTGCAATTTTCTGTGACTGGCAGAAAGTCACTAGGGTGCATTAGGGTTGTCCATGTTGTTACCAGGCCTGGGAAGGTATATAAAGGGCGTGAACCAGAGGTGTACGGATTCTCCTTCCAGTGTGCCTGCCCCTATGACCGCCGCAACCATTAAAGCAGCTCAATCTGCCACAACGGAGATACAAGGGTCCATGTGTACTGAAGTACAGTGGTTAAGGCAGGCCAGCTTGCGTTTCCACAAGCCTGGGGAGCTTCAAGAGACTCGTTCAGACTGCTTCACCTAACAGCAGGTTGCGCTATCAATCCAAGGTGACTACAGCATAGCCAAGTGTTTGTTTGCTTAGGTAGTTTCACAGCAGGTCCTCTATCTTAACTGTGGAAACAACAAAATGGACAGCACAAACTTAAAGGAAATTTATGTTTATGAGACAGCTTAAAAAAAAATCGTTAGTGGTCTCGCACATCATATTTTATAAAAAGTTACTAAACACACGTTCGGGAATCTCGGGTATGTTACTAAATGTTTACAAATTTTATCAGCAGTTTCCTCACTCCATATATGTTTTCAAGGACGACAGCGACTTCGTCACTGACAAGTGTGTGGAAAACTCGTTTCGTGATTAGTTAAATTTAAAAGATAGATATTAAAAATGAAGACACAAAAAGATATGTAAGTCGTTCCCCATTGGGTGACGGCGATGCCTTAGGCTCTGGAGCGCCCTCACTCTATTCTATATAACTCGTGGCTGCTTAGCCATCAGAATCAGTTGCAGTGATTGAGGCCTCCACAGTCGGCCAGGCGCCATCGCCGTTAACCGGATTGGCAATGATGCATAGTTTTAGAGTATACTTTTACATCATTGCCTTCTCTCTGTAATATAGCACTTTTACTTTTGTTATTACAGTGCAAACTCTAATGATAGCCTGTAATTAAAAGGCCGAAACCGGTCAGAAGTTAACATCGGCTGCGATCAAGACTGTTTTTAAATAATTTTATCCTTTTAAGGCGTTGTCGCGGGTTTGGATCCGAAAATCCAACCGTTAACAACTACTAAACAAATACAGCATCGTCATAGCGACTTCACCAAAGATTGACGGACAAACTTCACAGTACTATACTTGTTGTTTCGTGGTGGACGATGTTCCCCTGGATAGCAATACCTTTAACTGTCTGGTCCTTCGATTGGTCTGATGCCGACCTTCATCGCTTCGTCACTCGTGCTCATTTTTCAACTCCGGATTAGTGTTGTACGCTATATCCTCTGTAATCTGTTTGCATGCTTTTTGCCTATAACTTCAGTTTTTTCCTCTACTTCTCCTTTTAGCGCAATTTAACCATGCCCGGATGCTGTATGTTCAACACTTGACTTGTGTTCCTCCTTCAAATAATTGCGTAGACACCTTGTCCTATCTGGTATTTATAGTACCTCCCCATTATGTTTTTTTTATCTGCCTTCTTGATTATTAATATTATTCAACACAGAGCATTTGAAATGCTACCATGCTCTGCTATCCCATATTTTCCGTGGGATGAGTTTCATGCCCTTATTATGCTGCTCTTCACTTACAGACTCTGAGGAGCTTTTTCCTCAATTCTATATTGATATTTTATATGAACTGGCCTTTACAGCTACAATGAACAGAACAATTTTGGTGAGACATTTTATAAGCATTTCTACTTTTTCTCAGATTTTGATCAAATGTGGATGAGTTCTCATTCAGGAGAAGAATAAGTGACTTACTGACAACAGGTTTCGTTCTATTTCTTGAATTCACTCCTTACTCATCCACGCAGCATCACACGAGACCAAAATTCGCGAAGTCAGACAAATTTCATCAAAACGTCGAGGGAAAGCAATGAGGATACTGTCTCTACTAGAATCTCTTGATCAAGACTGGAATTCGAGGTGCTTCTCCATGCACATAAGCCAATATTGCTAGTGACCAGAGCAGTAATAGATCATTTAGGTGACCACTGCCGTTGATGTTGACTTGTCATTCAATAAATTTCCGAGAAGCTGTCGCTTAAATTAGCTCGGTCCGTCTCCTTAATAACTTACTAAATCGTAGTACATTATGTTGGATTCTTATAGTCGCTTTCATTGCATGGTTTTAGCCCTTCCTCTGCTTCATTTCGCTGCTCTAATCTACAGTTCACGTGTCTGTATTAAGAGCACATTCTCCACTCTCTCCTACACTGGGAAACGCAAGGTGAAAAGGAATCTCTCTCTCTCTCTCTCTCTCTCTCTCTCTCACACACACACACACACACACACACACACGCAAGCAGAAGCACTTCCGTATGAAAGATACCAAGACAGGCACACATGTTTGCGCTCATGCGTATGCACCATATACAGGGTGTTTAAAAAAAATCTCGAAAATTAGGCACCATAGAAAAAAAAAGTGTTCTAGGTGAGAAGCTGATACCAGTAAAAGAGACATCTGTCTGTGCTGCAACTAGCCACCTCCTAACCACAGCTCCTGCGTGGCCACGGTTAACTTCGTATTTTCGAAGCCCCCCCCCCCCCACCTTCTCCCCCACCCCATCATTGTAACTTCATATTTGGAAATTCCTACGGTCTTCTCAAACTATTGTTGCCCATTCGTGATAGATGGCACTGTAATCGACAAATATCAAGCGCGCCAGTTTCTGTAATTAAGAAGCGACGCATCTGATTCTAAATTTCATTTTCTATGTGAATGTAAAGCTCTGTGTTCTATGGATACATATTTATGTTTGAGGTCTATTTCAGTGTTCCAAATTTCATTGTGAAGTACTAATAACATGGCTAGGCCATGACATTTCTGGCAAACAGACTACTGTTATGGTAACGTTTTCTGTTCCCTACGGGGTTGGTTGTGTTGAGTTCCCCTAGAACTTAGAACTACTTAAACCTAACTAACCTAAGGACATCACACACATCCATGCCCGAGGCAGAATTCTAACCTGCGACCGTAGCGGTCGCGCGGTTCCGGACTGAAGTGCTTAGAACCGCACGGCCACCGCGGCCGGCGATTAGTGTCATTTACCATGAATGGAAAACGATGGTTTGAGCAAACGTTTTGGTGTATAATCCAGATATGAAATAAAAATGGCGGGTTCCATTTCAAAATACAAATCTCAAGCCCCCCCCTCCCACACACACACACACAGGTACCAGCTCTAGCACAGACAAGTGTCCCCTTTACTAATGTTAACTTTTCACCTAGAACTTTTTTTTCGTACGATGTCTCGGTTTCTACATATTTAATTGCCTCAACTTAAAACGACACCCTTTATGTTAGGTTTACGCACGCCATCTACCTTGCTGATTCATCCGTACTTTTGTTTGCTTTTAGTTAAAGGTTTACGGCGCTCTCGTGCAAATGCAAGGCGTGAGAGCTGAGCAATTAATTAGCGTGGTGTTGATATCTCTGACAGTTTGAAGTGATACCCGACACGCTTCGTGACAACCACTTAGTGCTCGGAGTTTGCAGCAGATAAGCTAGCGTACTTTTTTATCGAATTAGTCCCCGTAAAAAGAGAGATTTAGAGAATATCCTAACCATGGACAATGCACAGATTCTCTCTTGAAATGTGAAATTGTTATATAGCGTAATGATACCATGCTGCAATAAACGTTAGAAATTTGTACGTGCTGTAACTTTAATGAACAGGATGATCATAGAATTACTGGGACGAGACTATATTTCCTGTTGTAATTTAACGAGAATAGTTGGCTGTAAATTACGAATATGTTACAAATACTCAAGTCATTAAGTACATAAATTTAGACA
Organism: Schistocerca serialis cubense; assembly: GCF_023864345.2. Classification (NCBI taxonomy): domain Eukaryota; kingdom Metazoa; phylum Arthropoda; class Insecta; order Orthoptera; family Acrididae; genus Schistocerca; species Schistocerca serialis. Next base: position 150,403,549 of record NC_064642.1, read on the forward strand.
ATATTGTCCATGGAGCGCAGCCATCTGGTGCTATACTTTGGTTAGTCCGGAACCGCGCGTCTGCTACGGTCGCAGGTTCGAATCCTGCCTCGGGCATGGATGTGTGTGATGTCTTTAGGTTAGTTAGGTTTAAGTAGTTCTAAGTTCTAGGGGACTGATGACCTCAGATGTTTAGTCCCATAGTGCTCAGAGCCATTTGGTTAGTTATTGCGATTTCGACTGTTGTTTTAACGAAAGTAATTAAATAGCCAAGGTGCGCTGACGATAGTGTAGTCGTAAGTTATAGCAGAGTTGAAGCAGTAGCAGTTGTTCTCTGAACAAAAAGTAAAAAAAAGAAATTGTGCTTTATGTGTCATTAGAATAACCATAGAATTTCTGAAACGGAATACAGTTAGCCCTGGTTATATATTGTTTCGTCCGCTGTAGTACGTGTTACAGCTCAATTATTTTTCACTATAAATCTTTTGTAGCTTAGATCGTATCTTCATAAATGGGGAATATGTCTTCCAAGTAGCTCTAAATCACAAGAGAAAAATCATGGCTGCCGACGGTTCTACATAATTATTATTATTGTTTTTATTCACTTTTGGGCCCTAATGGACGACGCGATGTACAATGGGCATTTTCAGTTATTTGTTTTAGCTTTTCTTTGTGTCCAGATTACTTTGATTCTCTCAGAATGGGTTCTTTCCCGCTCGCCGGACCAAGCTCTTCCGGTCTTACGTCTTCTCGCCAGACCAACTATCCATTCGTGAATTTTCTGTCTGAAAAATTTTGTGTCTGGTATATGAAGTTCTTGCTTCCTTCACGTTTACTTTTACTGCACCGATTCATTTTATTATTTCGGTTTACCTTTACTACAAGTTCTATAGAATCCCACAACCGGCCTAGGTAACCTAGGTGGTTCGAGTCTTTTAATATGTCCGTAGAATTTTAGACTGAATTTTTTCATATCTGAATAAATGTTTGTTTCTTAATTTTTTTCTTCGTCTGTATATTCCTTCTTCAGTGTAATTTGTACCTAGAATTACCCTGCACAGTTTTTGTTCTCTCTTTTGATGTGTTCAATGTCCCTCTTTCTGTTTAAAATGAGTGTTTCAGTCCACTGAAGGTACTCTAGTTACATGACTCTTTTGAAGTACCTCCGTTTGGTGTACTTTGAGATGAATTTTTGTTATAGTTGTCTTTTGTAAGCCTGAAAGCTGCTCCCATTTCTTGAGGACGTATTTCGTAACCAGTCTCTTCCAGCAAAGTTACCTAAATGATTTCATCTAAGTATTTAAATTGTCCTTGTTTAGCTTTTAGAATTTTGGGTGACAGATAGTTGCTGAACATGTACTGTATTTTGTTTTTTTCTAATGATCTTCAGAGCCCTGCTCTTTCTGCTGTTTCTTTAAGTACTTACATTTACGTTTTGGATGTTTCATTGTCCTGACATAGAATTTCCATGTCATCTGCAAAAACTAAGCAGTATAATCTACTATTGGTTCATCCTAATTTGACTGTTTGGTCTATTTTAAGCTCTGATTCCAGTTTCGCCATTCTTGGAGTACCTGTATGTTTTCTAAGATAAAGTTGAAAAGTAATGGAGAGAGTCTATCACCTTGTCTCACTCTTTTTTTTAATTCAGAATGTTCCCAAATTTCTTCCCTGAATTTTACCTTAGATTTTGTACTGATTAATGTTTCCCGAAGAACTAGAGTGGTTTTGAGGTCCAGACCTTGCTCTTTCTGAATTTGAAAGACAGACGTACAGTCCACTGAGACATAAGCTTTCTTAAAATCTAGAAAGATGTAAACTACTTATTGACAATTTTTGGTGCCTGAGAATCAGTCCCAGGACAAAAATTTGTTCTGAAAAAGATCCATTTGATAGTTTCCAACTTCGCTTTCTAGCTATTGTACTTGTTTCAGGAGACATTGTGATAGAATTTTGTGTGGGCATGGAAGAAGAGAAATCCCTCTATAATTATTAACATCGTTCTCTCTCCCTTTTTATGTAGTGCTTCTATCAACGCGTTTTTCCAGAAATCCGGAATTTTTTCAGTTTGTCAAAAGTTTTACATGACGGACGCAGTTTCTTTTAAAGCTTTTGCGCCAGCGGATTTGGGGATTTATACAATGCCTCCTTGATCAGATGCTTTGTTATTTTTCAGCCTTTTAATTTGTTTAGCAATTTCCTCGCCATCTCAAAAAAATGGTTCAAATGGCTCTGAGCACTATGGGACTCAACTGCTGAGGTCATTAGTCCCCTAGAACTTAGAACTAGTTAAACCTAACTAACCTAAGGACATCACAAACATCCATGCCCGAGGCAGGATTCGAACCTGCGACCGTAGCGGTCCTGCGGTTCCAGACTGCAGCGCCTTTAACCGCACGGCCACTTCGGCCGGCTTCGCCATCTCAAGCTTGAGATTTTGGATTGGTTTTTAGCGGAATTTCTGATAGAAGCCGTTCTGTAGTTTCACAGCAGTCTAAAGGTATTTTGAAAATATCTGGAATTCTCTACAGTTTCCTTGTTTGTCAAGTCCCAGTTTTGGGGCTGGTATGCGTTTGGCTTGGTTTCAGAAGGTTTATAAAAAGAGCTCGTGCTGTTTTTTGGATGTCTTCTTCAGTTTCACGGAGTTTGCTGCTCTCATATTGTCTTCCTTGTGTCTAATTAATTTTGGAGCTTCTTTTATAGTTGTAAGGAACACGTGATATGCTTTTACCGATTTTGTTTTGAATGCGTTGAGTCGAATTTGATTTAGCCGGCCTCTGTGGCCGAGCGGTTCCAGGCGCTTCAGTCCGGAACAGAGCTGCTGCTACGGTCGCAGGTTCGAATCCGGCCTCGGGCATGGATGTGTGTGATGTCCTCAGGTTAGTTACGTTTAAGTAGTTCTAAGTCTAGGGAACTGATGACCTCAGATGCTAAGTCCCATAGTGCTCAGAGCCATTTGAACCATTTTTGAGTTTGATTTTGAGTAGTCTTAGTTATCTTCTGTTTGAGTTGTTCCCAATTTTGTACTTACCTTTCGTCGAGTTCGTTTGCTAATAGCCGTGACTGAATTGTGTCAAATTTATTAATTACTGACCTTCTGCTGAATTTTTCGGCTTTAAACTTTGTTTGAACCGCGGTAGGTAGAGGTCTGTGCCAATATTTACTCCTCTATGTATTTGAACATTTAAAATCTTCTTGTGATATAGATTCGGGATTGCCATATGATCAATTTGGAATTCATCTATATTCTTGTTGCGCGGTCACCACGTTTTTGTATCGAAGTTTTTTCTTAAAATGGTCTGACATTATTTCGAGGCTGCAATTCCTACACAATTCTACTATTCTCTTTGCAGTTTTATTGGTCCATTTGTGTGCCGGAAAATCCTTAGTCGTGTTCCTGAACTTTCTCTGTTTCCGTAAATGTGTGTTAAAGTGGCCCATTAGATTTTTCATATGATTTTGTGGAATTTTGGATATTGTATTTTCTAGAATTTTAGAATCTGTATTTTTTACCACTTGCCATAACTTACCCTTTTACGATTCCTTTTATTTTCTTCATCGATCAGCATTCGTACATTAATTACTGTGTACATTTTATCTGCACGTTTCAAGGAAATTGTTTTTAATCTGTTGTTCGCAATCTTTTTTTCAGTTACAGATCCAAGAATGTCTTGCGCAACTGCAAATGCAACTCGCAGAAGGCGTGTATTTTTAAGGATTCTTTTGTCCATTTTGCTTTTGAACAGTTTGTAATTTCCAAAATTAATGTTGCTATTATCTGGCAATCTTCTTTCTTGCAGGGTTAAAATTCTAAATTCTTGTTCGTTAAGTGTTTCTCCTAATATGCAGAGCTTTTCTGGATTTAGGCCTGAATTAGTGTTGATTCAGCCAAAGAATGGTTTGATTTTAGGCTCGAGTTGGCCAGAGGACTCCGATTTTCCCTGATTCTCAGTCTAGCTCCCCAGAATCCGACTGACCAAGGGCTCCCAGACCTTTTGCCACTGCGTACCACTTGACATTGTTAGAAATTTACCCATACCACTACAGCTTATTCACATTTGACTGCGTGTAAAATAACCCGCTTATGCCACGATCAACAATTAAGGGATGTACCCAGAATTTCTTTTTCTGTATTCTGTCTTTATTTCGAACTTGCACACAAAGCTTCTAGCTCTTCTGCTGAGCGCAGATTGGAGGCATTCCTGTGGCGTCCCCTCTGGCGTCCTGTACTGCCACACCTGAGCGGTCCCAGCAGAGTGGCCAGCGGTCTTGCCGTGACGTCACAGTGCTGTAGGACCTAATTCCCCAGTGTGCTGTTCCCCCACCAATAGTGCGGGATGACTCAGAATGTTACAGGCAGTCTGTTACTTGTTGTCGGACGGAAAGTGCAAACATGAAAGGGTTACCATGTGCTCGGTGCACAATACAGCGATTCTCTCTTGTGATGGACAGTCGTGGTCGGCCGGAAGCTTTTTGACAAGTAAACTCTCCCTCACTTTCAGATGCAGCCCAACATCTTGCTACTCTCAGACTCGAAAGCCCCACGACCTGAATATTGCACGATTTGACCAGCCGGCAAAATGGAGACCTGCAAGGAGGTCCCTTTCAAACTTCTTCAGGTGCTGATAACGCTGTTTCATACAAGTTCGCAGTATATAAGAGTCCAGCGATCACTCTACATTTTATGCTGCTCACGCCCTTTATAAACCACACCACACCTGGTAAAAACGAAAAACACTGACAACACTAAAACACTCTGATGACCGTTCCACCTGCCACAGAAAAGTTCAACTCTAATCGTTCACGTACCCGCTGATGGTGTGTTCGTGTACAAAGTTACATCGACAACCGACCATGTTTTGAAATTGCTTCCCTTGTTTTGACAGGCAGTGTATACTTTGAGGTGCACAGCGTAGGAGTGTCTTATTTACAGTCAATGAAACGTGCAATCTTTGTAACTCTACTTAAGAACTCTATACTAATGTAGCACGATGGGCGTTCAATAAGTAATGTAACACTTTTTCTATCTGACATTTTTGGTTGAACAAATGCGGAATTTGCTGTCGGACGTCGTGACATATTCCCGCTTCAACCCCTATAGTTTCACGAAGTTCCGACAGGTGGTGGCACTGTACATAGCCTTCAAAATGGCGTCTGTAACTGTGGTTAGTTCCAACAGAGAGCTGCCATTGAGTTTCTTATGGTGGAAAACCAAAGCATCGCAGATATTCATAGGCGCTTGCAGAATGTGTACGGAGAATGGGCATTAGAAAAAGCACGGTGAGTCGTTGAGCGAGGTGTCTGTACCATCGCAACAGGGACGTGCAAGGCTATCCGACCTCCCGAGTGCCAGGCAGCCATACACAGCTGTGAGTGCTACAATGTTGGAACGCGCGGACACTCTCATTCGAGGTGATCGACGGACCTCAATCAAACGCCACGCTACACAAATGGACGTCTCTGTGGGTAGTGCTGACACACTCGTCCACCAGTTGGGATACTTAAGGTGAGTGCCCGCTGGATTACTCGCCACCTAAGAGAAGATCATAAAGAGTCATGCCCCAATGAAGATACACTCCGCGGTGAAGCAGCAGGACTTTGGTTCCGACGTCGACCCGTAGCGTGGTACCTTGTGGGCGTATAGGCCCTCCCAGAAATGTGGTGTAAGGCCGTCACACTGAACAGGGATTCTGTTGAGTAACAACGGTTCGTCGCCGAAAGAGTGGAGAATAATACAGTGTACTGGTATCCTGAATAAAACCAACCCGCTTTCAGAAAAAAATGTGTTGCCATACTTGTTGAATGCCCCTCGTATTTCACCAGAATCTATTTAGATGCTTATTAGAGATATTCGCCAAAGTAAGCAGACCAGGAGATAATTGTGGTATGCAGTACATTGCCGTTTGCGTGTATGAGAGGAGAAAATTCACTATCGTAATTAGGTAAATCTTAACTCGAACGTCAGCAGTCCTTAGAGGGTGATATAAGAATAATTAACATTTGAACATCAGATATCTTCGTCCGTTCTCACCTTGGGAGCTTTGCATATTCCGCTATATGCTGCTACTCGGTGCTCACGGTGTCGTAACCCTTAGCACGACATACTGGGGACTTCTCAGATTACAATATGTGAAGAATTGTGTTGGTTCTTGTAAAATATTTTGGAAATGGTTTTTTACGCAAGAAACAATTGCATTCTAGTCTGGAAAATTCTTTCAGACGTTCTGAAAACGCTGTTTTGTATAGCTCAGTGACAATTTGTAAATTATGAAACACAAAATACATACGCATATTCTCTGTAATTCTTTCTGAAGCAGGCATGAAACGCTTTCTTTGAATATAAAAATTTCCGCTAAGATAGAAATAATGTTTATTTCCATTCGGCATTTAATTTCTCTGAGATACTCAAGGTTTGCACGATGCTTCATAATTTCTTGTATCTAGGAACACTTCTGGAATCTGTACTAGCACCAATTGAACCAAACGTTAACTAAGCCTCAGCTCATAAAATGTGAATGTGGAGTTACTAATAGTTTTCAGCAACAGTTACATTTCAACAGGGGACGATTGAAGAACTGCAGTTCTTCTGTATATGTATTACGTAAGAACGATTTAATTATCTAACAGTGGTATGTAAATAGTTTAAAGAGGTAATTTTAGCGTACTGCATGACATAATTTCTTTTCTTAAAGTAATGGATCGAGATGGTGTTGTCAGTTCCTTCACAGGAACCTAATCCAGAGGCACTCTTGCGGTAAGTAACAGATGGACATCACTCCGTGCAGTCCTGCAACAAAAATAAATACCATTATCTGTAACGAAGAAAGAGCAATTTAGTATATATTGATGTATATAGTAAAACGTAAATCCTTTTTCAGTGTGCGATTGCATGATCACGTACTTCAACATTTCTTTTGTATCTGAAATGGTAAAATGGTTCAAATGACTCTGAGCACTATGGGACTTAACATTTTAGGTCATCAGTCCCCTATAACTTAGAACTACTTAAACAAAACTAACCTAAGGACATCACACACATCCATGCCCGAGGCAGGATTCGAACCTGCGACCGTAGGAGTCCCGCGGTTCCGGACTACAGCGCCCAGAACCGCACGGCCACCGCGGCCGGCCCTGAAATGGCAGTTTGGCACTCAGTTGCCGTTAAAAGGCAATCTAAACATAGAAGATAACTCGAAACAAGTTTGTAACTGTTCTTGAACTAAATGTTTCGTAAGATCTAAGGTTTGTACGTATGCGAAGTGTAACACTGGAACTGTAAAGGAAGGAACGATCACAGATTCTACGTTATCAAAGCATTCTTTGACCAAGAGAGTAGAACTTTTAGTCTCTCTTTTTCCGGCCTTAAATATTAGCTCACTTGTGAAGAAAAGAGTACTTCGGGTAACATGTATCTGATCCTAGAATTAAACTGAAGTGGTGAAATAAAAGTACGGAGAGTTTACTCAATTTTCAATTTACTCTTTAGTTTGAAGTAGTAACGTCGCAGAGATTTAGCAATTACAGAAAACGTCTGAATATCCATTAATATAACCTACTACATTTTATTTTTGACAGTTGTAGGGTTCTTTAGTACTTTTCACGAAATACAAAGGTGCCAAAGTGAATTACATTCCAGGTAATTTGTGGTACTTTTCTATGTGAATAAGAGAAGATTTCTGTCACAAACTTGACGACATAAATGTTATTATGATAGAAATATAAGAAAAATAGTTTATTTCGTGTTGGCGTGGTTATCGGTTACCGACTAATCTGTTTGACGGATCCGAGAATTTCGTGGAAAATACACACTGTATACAGTAATTTGTAGAGCGTACTTCATATGAATATTGGCGACTTTCTGCCCTTCGTATGAATATTGACGACTTTCCATCCTGCATCCTGTCACAGTATTCCTCGAGTACCGGTTCTAAGTGTATCAATCTGGTGTCACCAAAGCGATGCCGTTTTTCATCCAGAGATGTAAGGTGACTGCTCTGCTTAAAGTTTATATTACTAATGCAACTGAATCCTAACGTGCCCTAATTTGAACAGGCTACGCCCTTTCATAAACAAAGTTTTGACTTACGTAATTAATTGACGAAAGGAACCCTACAACAACAACAAAAACGAAAGTCACCTTATCGGTTCACACTTACTTTACTCGCGCTGCAGTAAATAACAGGCACAGCGATATGGAAATGTACACAAGTGAACATGAAAATCACTCTAAGATTTCAGTAATAGTGAATGTGTTTTTAGTAACTCGTCTTGTAGCTGGCCACGGTGCATTGGGGCAAAGACGCCGATTTGTAATTATAGCATTCAAATATGTAAGAACGGATATATGTTCTTCCGTAGATTCAAAATAGAGTCTTGCAAATTGTACCAGCGTCATACTTGTCTTCGTTACTGAAAACGTAATGCACAGAAGGAGACACGTAATATTCAGAATATGGGGCCCCAACTTTTGTGTGAAATGAAATATCAGTGTATTAGAATACATCAGAGTATACAGCCAAAAGTTGTGTATTGCGTGTTGCTACAGATAATCGTTGCAGAATATCAGTTATGTTGTTGCAACTAAATAAAATGCAAATGATTAAGGAAATCGCAATAATAAATAATGTTTGAGCAACAGTTCATGTAATTCGCAGGTAGAATCAATTTAAAAGAATATTATGTACCTTCTTGGCGCACAACACACGTTAAGTGCAGATAGGGACACAGAGTATTTAATATGCTGCACTGAAAGGAAGAGTGATTGAATTGAATGCATCACTCTACGGATCGAAGTGTTAAACTCGGATTCTGTACCAAGCCTCACAAAGAAACGGAGTTCGTGACGACATGTGGAATGTTAAGCTAACTCGCTTGGTTCATAGCAGTTTCGCAACGTGAATTAATGAAAACGAACCAGGAAATTTAAATACCTAACGACTGATTTAACGAAATAATATTCCAGATACGGAATGCACAATCACAATAATATAAACCAACACACCAAAACAGCTACTCAGCATACGCCGCGTTCACAAGCGAGTCTTCCGTTCGCCAGACTGCATGTCCCGGGAAGTATTTAGCAAGTGTTTGAAAAGCTGCGTTACAGCATATCTGTGTGCCGTGCTCTGCGCTCATTGGCTCGCGACTTCGGCAAGCGCCTCATGCATTCCTCACAGAGAGAAACTTCAAAGATAGTAATGCTTGTAGTCGATGCTGGCACAGAATTGTATTTACATCCATGCTGCAATAACTATTTCGCGGAGCGTTAAACGTTAAAGAAAGTGATGACTTATCCGTAAAATTTCAAGATTACCGTCTAAGTTTCCTGACAGTCTTTATGACACTTTCATGTGGACAACATCGAACCGTTAAGATCCGCGCAATGCATCTTTGACTTTATTAGATGCTCTCTGCCATACCTTCATGATAATTAATCCAAGAAAGCTCGGTATCGAGTATCCCATGTAACACTAGTCCAGTTTTCCTAATCGTCTTCCATTGACTTTGTTCTGCGCAGTTGTTTCTTAGGAAAATAACTGAAACGTATTGGAGTTATTCTTATCTCAGCCTTGTATGACAGTTGCTGTTCAACAGATAATTTCTTTGTTTTGTTTGCTTCTTCGAAGTGTTCGTTAAGTGCACTTTGCTGTGTGGCGAATATCGTTCGCTTGTGGTCTTCAGAGTTAAGCCGCTAATATGTCGTACCCAGAAAGAGTGCCTATGCACACAAGTTGTTCTGCTTCTGAGGAAAGGTCTAATGTAGCAGAGTGTATTCACCTGAAGATGGAATGGACCCGTTCCGAAAACATTTACATAAATGAAAACATTTCAGTTGTGGTATATTAATAATATGTGCCAAAATAGTTTCATGACTTTATGTCTTGGGTGATATTTACTGTTGTATTTTGGTTTGTTACTAGAAAACCACTCAAAAATAGAAAATCCAATCCTTGTTCTTAGAAATTCTGTGTTATATTAAATTTTAGGCTGCTTTATTAAATTTTCCTCTTCATACTAACCACTTCCAAACCCTAACAGTCCCACTTGGATTGGGTACTCTTCAGAGCCATTTAACGTTTGACATGTTTAAAGGCCATATTGCTGATATCTCTAGTGGTGTTATTCCCTCGCCGTCTCATGTAATTTAAGATTCTGTTTCAAACTTACACTTCCAGACAAGTGATCTTAATTCAGTGCAGGTTAGAAACATGATCAGTAGTGTATGTTTAAGATCTATTCAGGTCGGTGCACTTTGTCAGTCCATTCTCAATTTTTATATTCCATCCATGAGGTGCGGTTCAAAGAAGATTGCAAAATATACATCCGTGACAAGAATCGGGCGTCAGAGGTTTTGACTGTCATCCATTTCTTGAGATTAGGGAATAGGTGTTAAAAACGAGGTGACAAATTGGATGAATAGGGTAGCTATTCCACTACAGCAAAGCCTTCAGTTTTCCTATCAGGTATAATTTCTTGACGAAAGATAACTTTTTTCGTCGGCAAAAAGTATTTTTTCATCTGTGTGGCTCCAAACATGTGATATTCCGCGGTAGTGGTTTTACCCATAGCAAACCAGTCAATACGAATGACCCTCCCCCCACCCCACCCACCCATACACCCCCCATAGCAACGTTCGTTAGCACGCCGTTTCTGGGATTCTGGGAGGCGCTCCGGCCACCGATCGAAACCTCTTGGCATATTAATGATGTGGGCCGTTGTGCCGAACAGCCTGTATGTGTTTTTAGATGGCTTTCCACATGAGATTAGGTGAATGCCGAGCTAGTAAAGTGAATGCCGAGCTAGTCAAGTCCCGTCTCATTTACACGATCTGCAAACACGTCTATAAACGCTCACACATTCACATGGGATAACACCAGACGCAGACAGGTGGGCCCACTAACGTTGCCAAATGCAGACTAACATACCGACCCCGTGAAGGAACGGGATAATGCAAGGAAAATGGAAAGGAGGGGAAGGTAATCAATGAGAATCACTTTTGCATCCGATGAAACATTGACTACAACCTTCCCGGCAGGTGAAACGCACTTCTTCCCGCTTCCACCACTTACTTACGTTGCTTCGTTTCCTGTGCAAAACGGTGGACTCATACGACATTCATAGTAGTAAACCGGTGCAAAATATTAGCGATGTTCGCATGTAAACAGTCCAAGGCAATGCCGAAAAATTGGTTTACTTAAGGCTTTATGTCAACATCTAACAAATGTGGTATCCATCTTGCACGTGTTATTCTCGCAGTTAATTCTTAATGTAAAATGTAACGTACTCTGTTCTGATATTCCTACAACAGCCACTTCCCATACTGGGCTCTAAAATTATTTAAAATCTGTGATTGCAGCTTTAGGTCTTCTCTCGTATGAATTACCTTTCACAAAAATATGGTAATGTCCCTATTCCACCACGCATTTCTTATCTATTGAAAATGAAGAAGTATAGCTACAAATCTTCACCGACGTTGAATACATTTTTGCTCAGAGTAAACTATTCGAAGGAAAGAATTTTTCAACGGTACAGCACACTAATGTATCGCTTTGCGTGAAATGCACATAGAACAACAAAACTTTCAAAAACCGTTAAGATGAAACTACTTCGCGTCAGAAAGCAAAAGGAGCAACAGGGTTTAACGTCCCGTCGACATAAAGGTATGTGGATGATCTCACAGGGACTGGAACCGGTGCCACTTCGTCCAGCAGACACTGAGGTGACAAAAGTCGTGTGATACCTCAATGTAGACAAGTGTAATGTGCTGCGAATACATAGAAAGAAAGATCCCTTATCATTTAGCTACAATATAGCAGGTCAGCAACTGGAAGCAGTTAATTCCATAAATTATCTGGGAGTACGCATTAGGAGTGATATAAAATGGAATGATCATATAAAGTTGATCGTCGGTAAAGCAGATGCCAGACTTAGATTCATTGGAAGAATCCTAAGGAAATGCAATCCGAAAACAAATGAAGTAGGTTACAGTACGCTCCTTCGCCCACTGCTTGAATACTGCTCAGCAGTGTGGGATCCGTACCAGATGGGATTGATAGAAGAGATAGAGAAGATCCAACGGAGAGCAGCGAGCTTCGTTACAGGATCATTCAGTAATCGCGAAAGCGTTACGGAGATGATAGACAAACTCCAGTGGAAGACTCTGCAGGAGAGACGCTCAGTAGCTCGGTACGGGCTTTTGTTGAAGTTTCGAGAACATACCTTCACCGAGGAGTCAAGCAGTATATTGCTCCCTCCTACGCATATCTCGCGAAGAGACCATGAGGATAAAATCATAGAGATTAGAGCCCACACAGAGGCATATCGACAATCCTTCTTTCCACGAACAATACGAGACTGGAATATAAGGGAGAACCGATAGAGGTACTCAAGGTACCCTCCGCCACACACCGTCAGGTGGCTTGCGGAGTATGGATGTAGATGTAGATGTAGAGAGACCTCCTGTGCCAGGCGTAATGCAGCAACTGGACGTGGCATGGACTCAACAAGTCTTTCCAAGTCCCCTGCAGAAATATGGAGCCACGCTGCTTCTGCAGCCACCCATAATTACAAAAATGCTGCCGGTGCAGGATTTTGTTCACGACCTGACCTCTCGATTATGTCCCATAAATGCTCGATTGGATTCATGTTGGGTGATCTGGGTGGCCAAATAATTCGCTCGAATTGTCCAGAATGTTCTTCAAAGCAATGGCGAACAGTTGTGGTCCGGTGACATGGCGCATTGTCATCGTGAAAATTCCATCGTTATATGGGAACATGTAATACATGAATAGCTGCAAATAGTCTCCAAGTATGATAGGTGCAGTAGGACCAGAGGACCCATGTGGTTAAGAGCCCAGGAGAGGCTCTGCAGGCGATGTTGTGCTGTTAGCAAGGCAGTCGCGTCGTTCGTCTGCTGCCCATTACCACCAAAGTTCGCGGCACTGTCCTAACGGTTAAGTTTGTCGCACGTCGCGCATTGCCTTCTGTGGTTGTTTCACGCAGTTATGTTTGTCTGTTAGCACTGACAGCTCTACCGAAACGCCGCTGCTCTCGGTCGTTAGGTGAAGGCCATCGGCCACTGCGTTGCCAGTGGTGAGAGGTAACGTCTGCAATTTGACATTTCGGCACACTGTTGACACTATGGACCTCGAAATATTGAATTACTTAATGATTTCCGAAACGAAATATCACATGCATCGGGCTCCAGTTATCATTCCTCATTCAAAGTCTCTTAATTCCCGTCGTGTGGCCATAATGACGTCGGACACCTTTTCACATGAATCACCTGCTGGCAAATGATATTTCCGCCAATACACTGCCTTTTATACCTTGTGTGCTCGATACTACCGCCGTATATAAATGTCCATATTGTTATCCTATGACTTGTCAACTACTTTTTCTTATGTTAAAGGAATAATGTTCTCGAGCATCATGTCGATCTGCAACATACACTGTATGTTGCATATCGATATGACGCCTGAGAACAGTGTTCCTTTAGCATAAGAAAAAGTAGTTGACAGCAGTGCCACATCTATTTCCGGCCCCAAACGCTTTATATTCCCATCCTGTTTGAGCGTATAGCTCATTCTTTAATTATTTCCAACATTCTCTCAAGTTATATGTACTAAACTGATAGTCTGAACATCGTAGTTCTTTGCCGATGATGATGTTAAATTTTTGGCTCTCAACAACATTCAATACAATATCACCATCATCATCGTCATCATCAGGAAAGTCCTATAGAGCTCGAACTAAACTTCGGCTCGGTTTAGGACTGTGAGATTGAGTTTAAAAAGTTTGAAGACATTATTATTATACAAAATGAGTACTAAAACAGGAATCTGATTTACGCAAAATTACGATGTTGGTGCTATTGCTCTTGCTTTCCTCGGACCCATGAACTGATATGCCCAACCAGTTATGCGAGAACACAAGTTTAATCAGGTCTCCAATCCAAGGTTCAAATGGCTCTGAGCACTATGGGTCTTAACTTCTGAGGTCATCAGTCCCCTAGAACTTAGAACTTCTTAAACCTAAACATCACACACATCCATGCCCGAGGCAGGATTCGAACCTGCGACCGTAGCGGTCGCGCAGTTCCAGACTGTAGCGACTAGAACCGCTCGGTCAGTACGGCCGGTGCAATCCAAGGTGAAACCTGACACTTTGTCGTACATAAAACGTTGAAAAAACAAAAGAAACGACAATTATAAGACCAACTGAGGCTTTTCGTTCAGAAAAATCAAATATTATATATCAATCGATTACGTACTCATTTTATTATGGCCTCCCCCCCCCCCTCCTCCTCTCCTCACTGATTTCTAAAAGATGATTACTCACTCCACATGCAAGAAACTGTTTGAGCGAGTAAGTTCGTTTCGAGAAAAGGGAAACCGTCTCTAATAGGATGACGTGTGCCTGCAGTGTTGCCGCCTTTCAGCGTCGCAGGAAGACAGCGCGCAGGCCCGAGACTCCGGATTCGGGGGTTGGTGGCTCGACACGGGCTTCCCGCCCCCGCGGTGCTGCACGCAACCCGCCTTCGCCGCCTCCGCCGCCGCCTCCGCCGTGCCCCCGCCGCCTATCTGGCACTCGGCCTGATGAATACGTCAGCCGCCAGCGCGCAAATGAAATATTCATTAGGCTCGTATCAATGCAAATTTGTGTCGGTGCGCGGTGCGCTGGGCTGGGTGTTGTAGCAGCCGCGGCTGCTGGCTTCTGCCGCTAGCCAGCTAGCCTCCCGCGACGCCGCGCCACACCGCGTGTAGTTTATTTGCTGCGGCCGGCGATTCCGATCGATGGACGAGACGCGGCGAGTCGCCTCGTTAACCGGCAGGATGTTCTTTAATTGCGGCGCTCCACTCCGCTGATCGATCGAGAGTTCCGCAAATACTAAGCGCGCTGCGCTGACTCACCTGAGAAATTGCTTGCACGGACTGCTCCTGCTGGAACATCGCTTCTTTCATCCGGGCGTAGCGCTTCGGTAAAGGCACGCGCTCTACTGTCCTGATTACTTCGATGCAGTTTGACCATCCGTAATTTTCTGCTTTTGGCTACTACCTTCTTACTGGATGTTGCAGGGGGGCAAGTGAAGTTCTAGGGCGATGCAGTCGCTTCATTGAGATACTGTTCCTTTCATTTACTCTAATAATTTGGCCAGTTTGCGTATGTAAGTTTCAGTAATAGATACGAAGAGCTCTCATTTACTTATCAATTGCCGTTATCCTCGTATACTCTGACCGCAATGATTACTTTGACCACTCAAACTCCAAAAGTGGTACAGTTCTCTGCTGACTCTTAGCGTTTAGTACACTAAGTTCTGGACTGTGCGGCTGGTCCCGGCGGAGGTTCGATTCGTCCCTCGGGCATGGGTGTGTGTGTTTGTCCTTAGGATAATTTAGGGCCGGCCGGTGTGGCCGTGCGGTTAAAGGCGCTTCAGTCTGGAACTGCGTGACCGCTACGGTCGCAGGTTCGAATCCTGCCTCGGGCATGGATGTGTGTGATGTCCTTAGGTTAGTTATGTTTAATTAGTTCTAAGTTCTAGGTGACTGATGACCTCAGAAGTTAAGTCGCATAGTGCTCAGAACCATTTGATAATTTAGGTTAAGTAGTGTGTAAGCTTAGGGACTGATGACCTTAGTTAAGTCCCATAAGATTTCATACACATTTTTGAACACTAAGTTCGGACCGAGCGAGGTGGCGCAGTGGTTAGCACACTGGACTCGCATTCGGGAGGACGACGGTTCAATCCCGTCTCCAGCCATCCTGATTTAGGTTTTCCGTGATTTCCCTAAATCGTTTCAGGCAAATGCCGGGATGGTTCCTTTGAAAGGGCACGGCCCATTTCCTTCCCAATCCTTCCCTAACCCGAGCTTGCGCTCTGTCTCTAATGACCTCGTTGTCGACGGGACGTTAAACACTAACCACCACTAAGTTCGGTGCTAAAGCTCTATCAAATATGCACTACATGGTGCCATGTAGTGCCGATTTTCTTACGCAGCAGTTGGTGAACGTGTTGCGACTTACAGTTGTATACGAAAAAATGTGCTAAAATTTTGTGCAGAATCCAACCATACCATTTTACTGCAAATGCATCGGTGTTTTCTACTATATCATGTATATTACTTGACTAATCCTCAGAACATACCATTGATCAGTTTTTGTTCACCTGTATATACTGCGTCTGCCAGTATATTACGATTTCTGAGGTCATGTGCACGATTTCTCTGTTTTGGGGTTACTTTGACCGCTGGTGATTGCTACCCCAGGATTATAGATACGCAGTTTATTGAACAGGGTTGATGCCAGTGACAATGTGGAACTAAGCAATACAAATATTAACCATCGTTATATTGTGAAAACTCATTTGTTATTTGTGCCTAAAACTAAAACAGCAAACGTCAATAACATATTGCTCAAATTCAAGCTCAGACAGTGATTCAGGTATAACATATAATGTCAGATATCTCCAGAAACAAGAAATAAAGTACTCATCAGTGTCAGAGTACTGACTCGATAAATGAAGAACAGACAACCCTAGTTCTAAATGCGCCGGGCGTTATGAAACGGAGATTTATGTTTAAGAGGGATGAAACTGAAGGTATTATCCTCAATTAATCTGGAGCTATGTGTGTCGTACTCCAACGTTGTACCTTTCATTATATTTACAAGTTTGATGACGGATTATGTACCGTACTAGGCTTTTTCTTTTATGAGGCTTAATAAAGCTCTTAAGAAAACTTTATATCAGTGTATTTATTTCTGTTCATTGTGTTTTTAAATTACTGACCACAAATGGATTGGTAGTTGACAGTTACGGTGGAAGTATAGGTCGGTCAGTGTATCCCAAATCCATGCTCACTTTGAACTCCTATAACTTTTTCATTACTTCCTCTGCATTTTAGAAAATGTCTTTCACTAGTTAGCACGTAATGCTTTACATGTAAGCCCCTACGTTCATAGGAGTTAAAAAGCAGTCATGCTAATCATATTTGAATCTTTTATAGTAGATACTGAATATATCTACGAGGTCCCAAGCATTTAGGGTATAAATTATACACAAGAACCCGAACTCAACAGCCACAATTTCGCAGGTTGTTTAGAGATTATTTCTTAGTATTTTAGAAGACGGGACCCGTGGTCTCCGATGGTTCACTACACTGTAATAATGTAATTACGATTTATTCGATTTGTTAACCTGATTACCTTTGTTTACATCAAAACAGCTTTACAGTAATGA
The DNA here is from genome assembly GCF_023864345.2 of Schistocerca serialis cubense. Taxonomy (NCBI): domain Eukaryota; kingdom Metazoa; phylum Arthropoda; class Insecta; order Orthoptera; family Acrididae; genus Schistocerca; species Schistocerca serialis. Next base: position 150,420,764 of record NC_064642.1, read on the forward strand.
GACAGTTTGAATTATCCAATCAGCAGAATGTAAAACGCAAAACATAGAGCAATGAAACAACCCCATACCAAACATGTACACTTTTATCATACTGTGTCGCTGCGTAAATAGCTTACCTTAGTGTCGTTGGTAAACTTTTCATCAGTAAACGCATCCACACTGCTGTGAATCACTGTTATTTTACAACTATAAAGCAAACTCGAGACAGAAGCGAGTACTGCTGAATGCGTGCTTGATAATAAATAGTAAAGTGTACATTAGGTTGTAAGCAGCAAGTGTCGTGAATGCATGGAATACGTTTGTTGGCAAACAAGACACACAACAAAAAGCATAGACATCTGCACTGCAGTGCAGTTATTTTCAGTGCAGTGCAGATAAATATATAAAAGGAGGGGGGGGGGGGGGGAATCAAACGAAAATAAGAAGCCACCGGAAACCATTGGGCGCTTGTATTAAAATACTCAGAAAATATCGCTGAATGGCTGCTGCTGGTGTTCGGGTTCACTCCGTAGAGATAGCAGACGATCCGGAATTGAGTGTTTTAGATACGGAACCAACGGTCGGAAATGAATATTTACTTCATTGCTAAAGTAAACAGTTCACACCTTACAGCAACAGGCATTATTCAAAGTGATAATCATCATTCTCAAAATGTGCATTGCAACACTTGCATGGCACTCTTGGTTCGAAATCATTTGGCGAAATCGTCTGCACGCGCTGCATATGACCGGAGTGTAGTAGGTCCACCAATAGTCTCCACACTGTATTCCTGGAAGTGTGCGCTTCAGGGGCAAGTGAACAGGTGGGTCTTGATGAATCTTCTTCTACAAGACCCAGCATCATCTCCTCAAATTCTAACGACCGAGCAATTTTTTGTCCAGATCTTTGGTCCTCTGTGGCTGGACCGATACACTTTCTCGTGAGTTTCTAAACATGGCAAAAAAAATTCTTCCTATAGGATGACACCAGCTGCGTATTTTTCTCTGTATATTCGTTCGACGCTCCAGGCACTAAATCGTCCTACACCATACAATAACCTAATGCTTGCGATTTGCTGTAACAAGTACTGTTCTGCCTTCGGCAGCATATCACAGACATTGTGTATTGTTTTTGAAGGCATTGCCATCAACAGTTGTTTGCTATGAAGTGTAAGCTCTTCACAAACACGTCCTTCACAGCTATTCAAATGGATCAAATGGCTCTGAGCACTATGGGACTTAAAATCTGAGGTCATCAGTCCCCTAGATTTAGAACCACTTAAACCTAACTAACCTAAGGACATCGCACACACCCATGCCCGAGGCAGGATTCGAGCCTGTGACCGTAGCAGCCGCGTGGTTCCGGACTGAAGCGCCTAGTACCGCTCAGCCACAGCGGCCGGCCCTTCACAGCTATTGCTCATCCAAGATCTCGTATCGCCTGAAATATTCATTTCCGACCATTCGTTTCTTACCTCGAAATAGTATATGATCTGCTACCAGCTGGAATATTTTGGCTCTAAGTTCTGGACAGCTGTTATCCAACTTCGTTAACCTACCAAAATAATTCAGGCACACATGTCCACGAAATGCCGATGATATTTTCATGGATAACAGGTCAAATAATATTGTTTTGTTGAATATCCCCGAATCGATATTATTGCACATGTAAACTAACTTTTTTCATCCTGTCATCTCTCTCTCTGCACCCCCCCCCCCCCCTCCTGCTCCCTTTCTCTCTCCATATATATGGAGATATATGAAAGAAGGCAACAAATGAAAAATTAGATTACGGGGAATATCTATGTGTGTGTGTGTGTGTGTGTGTGTGTGTGTGTGTGTGTGTGTGTGTGTCTGTGTGTGTGTGAGAGAGAGAGAGAGAGAGAGAGAGAGAGAGAGAGAGAGAGAGAGAGAGAGAGTGAGTGAGTGAGTGAGAGAGAGAAACAGACAGGCAGACAGAGAAAGAGAGAGAGATTGCCCATAAACTATTTCTCACTTTTTACCTTCTTCCATGGGTCTTTTCGTCAGTTTCATCTTCCTTGTATCTTTATTTATTTATTTTTATATCGTATGCTTTATTTATACGAAGATTACAAAAGTAGTGCATGTCAACATTTAAACGCAGCTCTGCAGCATAAAATAGCACAGATGACTAGCAGCTCTATATGAACATCAAGATTTTTGTGTGTTTTATCACATTACTCGTTGCTGTCAGGAAATCTCGAAAGGACCCTTGCAAACACGCGCGGGGCATGTTGACACAACACAAGCAACCGTATTCCTTACAAGTATGTATAATGTTGTTGTGGAAACAAGTGTAAGAATTTTTATTAATTTGAACTTCTTGTTATTATCCAACTGCTTGCTATTATTAATAGTAATTCATGAGTTTTCCTAACGTCATATTTGCATCCACCTCCACGTTTGGATCGATAAGATGATTTTCATCTGAAGGAACACAAAACTCTCCTTATTAACCCAAGTAATTTGGAAGTACCTAATTTGTTAAGTAATTCTAGTTAGCAGGGTTATGTCGTCAATTTTTACGAGTCTTATTTCTTACCTTAATAATCCCTATCTCGCAAATGTGGCAATTTTCCTGTTTCTTAAACGCATGAAAAAAATGGTGTCAACCTCTACAGTTTATTTTGCTAGTTATCGATGGTGCTACTGGAATGCGTTAAAACCATAATTTTTGAATTTCCAGCGTACTAGGTTAATTGTGGTCCTGCCAGTGGTCATTGAGAAACCATGTTTTAGACATAAGAATTTGTGTGTGTGTGTGTGTGTGTGTGTGTGTGTGTGTATGTGTGTGTGTGTGTGAGAGAGAGAGAGAGAGAGAGAGAAGAGAGAGAGAGAGAGAGAGAAACAGACAGACAGACAGACAGAGAAAGAGAGAGAGAGATTACTCATAATCTACTTCTCACTTGTTGCCTTCTACCATGGGTCTTCTTCGTCAGTTTCATTTTCCTTATATGTTTATTTATTCATTTGTTTATGCGTGTTGTAGCAAAATAATCCATTTTTTTCTGTTTGGATGATTTGAGAATGGGTTCTGACACACAAAACCACTCGTCACTAAACAAAAAGAAGTAAATTTCGCAACTCTGACTGTTTTGTACATCAAAACTATGAATATTAGTATTAGTTTGTCTTAAAAGTCGGCAAAAATGATATAGGCAATGGTCGTGTGCAGCTTATTTGAGATTATTGGGAACGATTTGCCCACTAAAGAGGATTACCATCTCGCGCGAAGTAGAAGTGGACCATAAAGGATGAAACGTGACTCCGACAAGAGTAGATAGCGCTGCAGACAGACTTATGTATCCGCAGTCAAAGGAGAAAGTGAAGCAATAAGTACGCAGAACAGCTCGACCGAGTGGGAACGACGTCCACGTGGGAGGCACCAAGCTGCGTCCAAGGCCGCCCGCTGGCGGGACAACCAGATCACAGGCGCCGCCGAGCCGCGCCGCGCCGCGCCATGCTTGCTATGCGGTTATCTCGCAGCGACCAAGGTGTAAATCCCGGCGGGCTCGACGCTTCCTAGAGAATTTCTTCATTGGAAACTGAGCCCGTTGGAAAACAGTTAATGACGGAATCGCATACGTTACACCACAGCGTCACCGTAATTTCCAAACTGCCTTCTCGCCCGAAACTGGATATGTTCCTTTACGGACTTACAATCGCTTACGTCCAGTGAAAGCAAGTGTCTGGCGCAATGTATAGGGACTACAGACATGTGAAAGGAAAGATAATAAGAAAGAATATGCAGGCTCGGTTTCGCAGGAAAATCAAATGGAACTACTAGTTACAACCATTCTAGTTATTCGTATTAACAGATAATGATTTTGTAGACTTAGAGAAAGCTTTTGACAATGGTGGCTAGAACACTCTCTCAAAAATTCTGAAGGTAAGCAGGGGTGAAATACAGAGAGCGAAAGACTGTTTAAAAATTGGTTCAAATGGTTCTAAGCACTATGAGACTTAACATCTGAGGTCATCAGTCCCCTAGACTTAGAACTACCTAAACGTAACTAACCTAAGGACATCACACATATCCATGCCCGAGGCAGGATTCGAACCTGCGACCGTAGCAGCAGCGCTGTTTCGGCTGTTTAAAACTTCTACAGAAACCACATGGCAGTAAGAAGAGTCGAGGGGCACGAAAAGTAAGCAGTGGTTGAGAAGGGAGTGACAGGGGGTTGTAGCCCATCCCCTATGTTATTCAATCTGTATATTGAGGAAGCAGTAAAGGAAACAAAAGAAAATTTTGGAGTAGGAATTAAAATCTGAGGAGAGGAAATAAAAACCCTGAGGTTTGCGATGACATTGTAATTCTGCCAAAGACAGCAAAGGACTTGGAAGAGCAGTTGAACGGAATGGACAATTTCTTGAAAGGAGCATATAAGATGAACATCAGCAAAAGTAAAACGAGTATAATGGAACGTAGTCGAATTAAATCAGGTAATGCTGAGGAAATTAGGAAATGAGACACTTAAAGTATCAGACGAATTTTGCTATCAGGGCAGTAAAATAACTGATGATGGTCGAAGTAGAGAGGATATAAAATGTAGACTGTCGATGTCAAGAAAAGCATTTCTGAGGAAGAGAAATTTGTTAACATCGAGTATAGATTTAAGTGTCAGGAAGTCTTTTCTGAAAGTATTTATATGGAGTGTAGCCATGCATGAACAATAAACAGTTTAGGCAAAAAGTGTAGAAGCTTTTGAAATGTGGTGCTACAGAAGAATGCTGAAGATTACATTGATAGATCACGTAACTAATGAGTAGGTACTCAATAGAATTGGGGAGAAGCGGAATTTGAGGCACAAGTTGACTAGAAGAAGGGATCGGTCGGTAGGACTCGCTCTAAGGCTTCAAGGGATCACCAATTTAGTATTGGAGGAAAAGCGTGGAGGGTAAAAATCGTAGAGGGAGACCAAGAGTTGAATATATTAAGCAGATTTAGAAGGATGTAGGTTGCAGTAGTTGCTCGGAGATGAAGATACACGCACAAGGTAGTATAGCATGGAGAGCTACAGCAAACCAGTCTTTGGACTGAAGGCCACAACAGCAACGTTTGTTGTCTTTTTGGTTCTTAGGCCTCCTTGTTCCCGCAGTCGCAATTTTACAATTAATACGGGTTATATTTCGTGTTTTGCGGTTGTAATAATACTTTTATTTAGACCAGTCTAAATAAGAAAGTAAATGCTTATATATTTCATTTGCAAAGAGCACACTATTTTTGTCCTATCAGAGCTTGTGCCCCCTACTCTAACGTTATCGTTTTCGGCCGATACAGGGAATAATAAGTATTAGATACTTTTCATTTCCGCCATATTTCCTTAAAACCCAGCTGAGTAGCAAGTTACAGCCGCTGAATTAACTTCACGCTTTCTCGTATATTTCTTCATTTGTTCAGTTGTTTCATTCCTCTCTTGTAGAGTCCGTTTTGTTCTCTGTCTTGTTGGTGACGTTTTCTCTTGAGTAACCCCCCACTTCTTAATTTCGTTTATGTATTTTCTTTTGTGTCCAAATTCTAGTTTATTTTCCCTCATTTCTAGTGGGTCCGTATGTACTTTCCAAAGCTAAATTTTTCAAAATATTGTACAGTTTTACGTTTGTTGTCTTTTTGGTTCTTAGGCCTCCTTGTTCCCGCAGTCGCAATTTTACAATTAATGCGGGTTATATATCGTGTTTTGCGGTTGTAATAATACTTTTATTTAGACCAGTCTAAATAAGAATTTTATTACAGTCGCAAAGTACGGTATATACACGTAACTCGTATTACTTGCACTGTTTTTCTTGTGTAAAGGAATTAATTTTTTGTATAAGGTTACGGAACAAACAGTAATGTTCTCTTATTAGCTTAATCTGTAATTATTTCTGTGCCAACGGCCTTCCGCAGTGGTAGCACAGGTGCCCGTCAGATCACCGGCGTTAAGCGCTGTCTGGCTGGGCTAGCACTTGTATGGGTGACCATCCGGTCTGCCAAGTGCTGTTGGCAAGCGGGGTGCACTCAGTCCTTGTGAGGCAAACCGAGGAGCTACTTGATTGCGAAGTTGCGGCTTCGGTCTCGGAAAGTGACATACGGCCGGGAGAGCGGTGTGCTGACCACATGCCCCTCCATATCCGCATCCAGTGACGCCTGTGGAGTGAGAATGACACGGCTGCTGGTAGATACCGTTGAGCCTTCATGGCCTGCTCAGGAGGAGTTAAGTTCAGTTTAAGTAATTATTTCTGTATGTTCATATACTTCTGTATAATTCCTTAATTCAAACATTTGTGCTCTTGTGCTACCTTCATAATACCTTAGTTTTTGTTACTTTTCTCCTGATTTATTCGTTTCATTGGTTCTAAAATTCGTGTTACTGGTGTTTATCTGCATCTTGGTCGTTTTGTTGTCTTTTAATATCGATTTATTTGCTATTGTAGAGTGACTTTTTTGTTATAAATAACTTTTGTGTAGTGGAGTGCTAAGTTCACCTTTCGTAATCTTGCTCTGATAACTTGATTCCTCCCTCTATTAGACACGACGGTTTATATGTTCTTATATCATTTCCATACTAGCCAGCTGGTCGAAGACGGACAAGAAAATCTAATAAGGTTTATTCCACAGAAAGCATCTTGGCCTTCCGCTTAAGTGATTTAGGAAAACCACAGAAACCCTAAATGTAAATAGTAGGACTGAAATTTCAACCGGCTCTTTTCGAATGTAAGGCCGTTACCTTAACCACTGCGTCATTTCGCACCGTGGGAAAACTAAGCGTAGATAAAAAGAGACAGAGAAATACAAAAAAAAACTGTGCGATTTTCTCATCATTCTTGTTCAGTTTTTCACGTTTGTCTTATCATGGAGAATGCGATGTCCAGAGATAGAATGTGTACTTGTCTTTCGTGTGAGGAAGAGAAACTGCAGCAGCAAACGTCATATGAAGAAAGTCGCATGAAGATGGCCGGCATCGTTTCGAACATGACAAAATGGTTCAAATGGCTCTGAGCACTATGGGACTTAACTACTGTGGTCATCAGTCCCCTAGAACTTAGAACTACTTAAACCTAACTAACCTAAGGACATCACACCCATCCATGCCCGAGGCAGGATTCGAACCTGCGACCGTAGCAGTCGCGCGGTTCCGGACCGAACATGACACCAAGCCGGGTGGCACAGTGCTGAGGCGCTTTACTCGGAAGAAGCGGGGTGCAAATTCCCGTCCAGCCATCCAAACTACATTTTATGTGGTTTTCTAAAATGGAGTAACGTAAATGCTTATATATTTCCTTTGCAAAGAGCACACTATTTTTGTCCTATCAGAGCTTGTGCCCCCTACTCTAACGTTATCGTTTTCGGCCGAACAATCTTCCTTTCTTCAAACATGCTGCATCTTCGTTCTTTTCAGAAGCGTAGCGCTGTTAACGCTCATCACAGCATGGAGCGAGGGCGAACAGGAAGAGACGCAGACCACTTCTGACCAGAGGTGGGGTTCCTTTTGAAGGAGTGTACACAATTTTGTCGAACGTTATCTAATGTTAACTTCAAACAAGTGCACCAATTCCTTTCAAACTAAACTACATAAAATAGCAAGACAAAGGAAGTCTAATGTAACCAGCCTGGAAGCAGTGCTTTCGAAGAATACCTCCACCCAGCGATGCAAAGAAGAAGAACAAGAAGTGAGAGAAGAGTGTTGATTTGTCAAATTGGAAGGAGGTGCGAAGCTCATGATCAAACTGTCAACGCTCTGAAGTCATTCTTCGTCTTTTTCAGTTAGTAAAAGGAGAACATTACAGTATTAGTACATTTATGTGTTTCCTGCTTATGATTCGTATCTGCTGGCACCCTCTAGAAGTAATTGGCGTGAGCTGCAAACAGTGAAAGCTCCGAAGGCTCTTCCGCGACAACGGAATGACGAGTGTGTGGATAATTCAGTAGTGCCGAGATGCCAAGGTTGGCTGTCGCATAATTAACTGCAACATAACCCAACTACCGAAAACAGACACCCAAAAGCAGAAATGCAAATTACGAAAGCGTTAACGAGGAAGGGAAAAACCAGAACCAGTCTGTGTTGCGACTTTATTTTTAATTATAACACGTTCAGCAGTGTTTACGTCCCCGTTCCGTCCCACAAGTGAACGTTAGTTGATTACTGCACATGTCCTCGTTAGCATTTCTAAGTGGTGGAAAAAAGTAGTTTTAATTAACAAAAAGTAAGATTACTAACAGAATCAGCTGATTAATTTGCAATAGTTCTTATACCCGTGTGGATTTATATCTCCAGCTACCTCCCTCCTTTTCCCAAACTGTCCCTGAATAGTTCTCATAAGAATATCTTATAATCCACTGTTAGAAAACTTCACAATATTCGAAAGTGGATGTGAACTACTGGTACAAGCTTGTGACGTGTGACGAAGAATACATAGTGCATCAGTCTATCTGCCCGCTCCTGTCTCATTCCATTTGCTGCTATTGAGGGTGAACAGCAGGTACCGTCTCACTAATTTTATGACCGTAGTAGTTGCCTGAGGTATTTGTTCTCACATGTTTCATAGCGTCTGCCCCCGTGCTGACCCTTCCCTTAATTCAGCTTCCTAAACTCCAGAAGGTTCGGCAGCCCTCAAAAGACTACCTGATGAAAGTGCTGTAAGTGTTCCCCTCCGTTGATCAATGACTCTTCTTTGGGATTGTACCAGAGTGTTCTGATATGCTGTAGTCTTCAGTCAGAAGACAGGTTAGAAACAGATCTCCGAACTTGTCTAGCCTGCGCAGTTCTCTTCATCCATGAAGAACACCACCAGTTACATCCACTTCCGATCTGCGTATTTCAGTCACGCCTTGCTCTGCCTCTACAACTTTAATCCCCCCCACACACACACACACATTTTCCTCCAGTACCAGTTGATGTCCTATAAACGTATCCCTTCTTTTAGTCAAGTTGTTCCATGAAGCTGTTTTCACTCCATTTCCATGCAGTACTTCCACTTTAGTAACACGATGTGCTCATTTAATTTTGCACATTTCAAAATCTCCTAGTCTCGTCTTGACAGTACTGTTTATTAAAGTCCGATAAATTTCGATATAACTTCTTTGTAACCAAGCTTCTATTCTTCGTATTCTTGTTCTTCGCGTGGTTCTTTATTATTTCATCATTTGATAGTTATTTTTAATTTTGTGGCCCGATGTCCTACTTGTTACGTAATCATCCATTCATTGGTAGACACCTGGTTGTTAGCGGATTGCGTCGCAGGCATTGAATACGCGTTGTCTGCTTTCTGCTTGTCGTAGCATATCTGCCATCTCCTTTATTGAATTGGGTGGTGCACTTTCAGTGACGGACACGGAAGTAAATTACGGTAATGTACTGCTGTGTCACATAAAACGGTGCGCAATATGAAACCTACGGGGGACGCCAGATGTACATAACATACCTGAAAGATACAAAAAGTACTTAGTACGCTGTGGGATACTGTACGTATTCTTGTGTTGGATGCGTGCTTCATACCAATGCAGACATTTTGTATTACATAAACGTCTAGTACGTACGCTGTTCCCTCATTTGTCGTGTGCCAAAATGGTCGGTGTGTAAGATATACTCCTCGTAAGCACGCAGACCATAACTTGGAGATACGAGGTTTATGATCAAGAGGAACTTCTTTTCTTACCCTGATGCATGCCAGATCCTCTGTAAATATTGGAACCTTTTTTTTGTGGACATCTTGTATTCGCGAATGGTGTCATCGCTGTCAATGTATGTGAAACTGGAGTTCTCTCAGTGTTACAAAACAGTAGGTGGGTGGGGGAAGCGGCAATGATTCCTTCGAGGAATCATCCCAGCATTCGCCTACCGTATGTAAGGTAACTGCTGAAAACCAATATCAGGTCGTGGAAGGAAGGAGGGATGGGAAGGCCGTGAACTCTGTCCCTCACAAACACTATCGCCGACCCTTAAGAGTCGTTACGACCTCATGGTCGATGAAGGCAGCGCGCGAGTTTCTTGGTCGACGCGCGCTTTTTGTGACGCAAGGTTCTTCCGTGGCTGCCACGATGCCGGCCAGGCGCCTATTGAGATAAAGCGTCCGCTTTACGAGCCGACGACATAACTGGGGGCAGCGTGGCGCGGGCGGGCCACCCGTAATGATATAGCCGGCCAGCTATCTAGCCCTGTCTGGTCACTAATGACTACGACTTCATTCTCGCCTGTAGCGGCCTTTATTACATCTGTTTGATTACCCCAGAATTTGTGTTTCCTCCTACTTATCTAAATAATCCGTGTAAGAGCCTACTCTGTCACGTACGCCACTGAGTAATAACGGCCGAAAGGGAGCGCTGTGTGTTTGTGTCGAAGGAAGAACTAGTAATCGTATGTTCGTAGCAGCTGTAAGGCAGCGAAAGCAGCCACTTATTTTATTAGGGAGAAGTATGACTGGCCTCCTTACTGCATAAATTAGTTCCATTCGGAGACAGTGAACAGAGCGGTGCAGTGGCTGACGCCACTGACTCTCATTTGGGAGGAGTGGGGCTCGAGTCCCCGATCGGACCGGCATACTAAGCTTTACCAGTGTGCAGCTAAATCATATTGTGTGAATTCCGAAATGAATTACCTACAAATCCATGGCGATTTTCTTCCTCGTCCTTTGCGAATCCAGCTCGTGCGAAACCTCTTGACTGGTATATTCGCTACCAACGGCCTTGCCACAATGGTAACAGCGGTTCCTGCCAGATCACCGAAGTTTAGCGCTGTCGGTCTGGGCTAACACTTGGATGGGTGACCATCCGGTCTGCCGAGCGCTGTTGGCAAGTGGGGTGCACTCAGCCCTTGTGAGGCAAGCTGAGGAGCTACTTGATTGAGAAGTAGCGGCTCTGGTCTCGGAAACTGACACACGGCCGGGAGAGTGCTGTGCTGACCACATGCCCCTCCATATCCGCATCTGGTGACGCCTCTGGGCTGAGGATGACACGGCGGCCCGTCGGTACCGCTCGGTCCGCCAGGGACTGTGGACGGAGTTTGCGTTTTCGTATATTCGCTAACGGTCCAATCCAAATTTCTAGTTCCCATTATGGAAAGAATCAATACTGCTACATGCGACTTTATACGAGGCGAATTCGAAAAGTAAGGGCTGTTTGGTTTTAAGAAACTGTACATGTCATTTCGGTCTTGAGTCTGAGGACTGGCGCAGGTCTCCACACTAACCTCCTCATTTCTGCACAACTACTGTAGACATCATCTATTTGGTCCTCCTTGCTGCAGGAAAGCCTTAACCTGCCTCTATAATTTTTGTCCCCGACCCTTCCTTCGACTACCGAACCGATTGTTCCTTGATGCGTATCACTATCTCCTTCTTCGGCGTTTCCCTCTAAAAGTCAGTCTTTTCCGACTTCCACAGTCTCCTTTCTTCCAGTCACCCTGTCCCAAATTTTTTTGTCTTCCATTGCTTCCTGCATGTATTTTTCTTATTTTAGAGCCAGCTTCTCTCTCCTTCTTCTCCCGGTTGGCTCTCAGTTTAAAATCTTTCTTGGCCATATTGGTTAGGCATTCTCTGTACTGAAGCGCTCTATTGTTCAAAGTTTTTGCTATGTAGCACAGTATCTCCTTTCGCTTCCATACCTCCTCACTTCGTATCCCATCTTGGCTTATTAACTGCAGAATTTTCTCATACAGTACATTTTGCAAAGCTTTAGTTGCTCTGTTCTCCACTCCTGTTTTTGAACTAATATCCTTGTCGGACCACGGTAGTTCCCTATTATTGTCCGGAAATATTTGTAACTCCTGCATGACTTTATTTTCCTTACAGTGTTTGAATTTTATCAAATCCTGTCCCATACACATACACTCCGTCTATTCCAGACTTTTTCCCTAACCACATGTGTTATACCCATTTTTAAGGTTTCTCAGCTTATATTTCATACCCTCTTCATCTTGGGACAATATTATCCGGTCATCCGCAAATACAACAGAACGAGGAGTATCGTCAGTAATCTTTATTCCCATGCGTCAGTATTTCCTGCACCAGACACGCACTGTCCGTTCCAAGTACATATTAAACGGAGTACGTGATATTCCATAACTTTGTTTTAAACCTTTGTCAACAAAAATACTTCGGGTAGCCTTGGTCCCTATTTTAATCATTACTTTTGTCTTCTTGAATAACTTCTTAATCGGGTGTCACATTAAGCCTTTCATGTTCTAGGGGCAATCCCATATGCTTTCTGCAGGTCTGCTTTTACTTTATTGTGTGTTAATTTATTTTGTTGCGTATTAATATATAATATAGTAATATATATATATATATATATATATATATATATATATATATATATATATATATACATATATACGCAAGTAAAAGCTTTTGTTGGTGATTTTAGTTTCGTACATACCTACTTTACTTTTCCGTTAAGCGCCAAGCACTTTTCCTAATGTTGCACTAGCTAGCAGACCTCTCTTGGCCAGTAATGCTTCTTTGTCTGTGCTACTCTGCTTTTTTGTGTTCTCCTTTCTCCGTCTGCCCCTCTGCATTGAAGTTCTCCATCTAGGAATGGAAGCAGTTTATAACGGCGGTCTTGAGGTCCTCATAATATTCAGACTGTTGTCCACTTATGCCATCTTTCAAGTGCAAGAAGAGATAAGTTACTGGGCGCAAAGTAAAGGTCTTAGGATGTCGACTTTTCGGATAGCAACTTCAGTTTGTAACACAATTTGAAAACCTTAGGATTCAAGGACCTGTCGAAAGTTTACTTTATTGTATATTATAAACTGCTTTGAATCCATGATGCCGATGGTTTCAGCTATGAATTGAGCAGACAGTTACTTTATGCTATTCTTCGCAACTGAGATGTTACGCCAGCTTTCATACTATACACTTTGAAGGGATTTTATTTTTCAGTCGTAGCATATACTTAGATGTCAAGCAGAGAATATTATTTTAATAGCTTTTGCTTTATTGCCTTGGCGTAAGTGCAACATTTGGTATTTGAACCATAGTCAGGAGGCCTCACATGCACCGACTGAAGTGGCGCGATATTTAAAATCTTAAGATTCCCATTAGAAACGAGCTGCTTCCAAGTACTGACCCAGCTGTCTTTGATAGGAATTGCTTATGACGCGCTTAAAGGGCATAGGGATTCTAAAATAAATAAATAATAAGCTGTATAATTTTTGCATGATACAACCAGCCAGAGGTAAGAAGAAAAGATTAAACTTCGTTGAAGCCATAGAGACGATGCACAAGGGCTGACTGGACAGTGTTAGGGCAGGAAATTGTTCGTGGCATAATCAAAAGGGACATTTTTCCATGACTTAGGGAAAGCTGCGAAAATTTAAATATGGGTGGCAGACGTGATAGGCTGCAAATTTGAGTCTCACTTATCCTCCCTCCAACGCGCAAATAGAGTAATCATACTTTTAACGTGGTATTTTTAATTGGTAACAGTCTGCGTAAATCTTAACTGGTTGTGCAAAAATGAATTGTATCTTAAGTATTTTTGTAGACCGTAACGCTTGTGGCTCGAGAAGTTGCAAATTTTGACCTCGTTCCTGGCCAGCACTTTTATTTTTGTCATCGTTCTTCTGACTCATTGGATGCGTCCCGCCACGATTACCTGTCTTGTGTCAACATCTTCACCTCAGAGTAGAACTTGCAAGCCATATCCTCAGTTATTTTCTGGACGTATTCCAATCTCCGTCTTCCTCCTTCCTCTAAGTTTTCTACCTTCTACATATTCCTCTTGTGCCACTGAAGTTACTCCCTCATGTCTTAATACATGTCCTATCATACTGTCCACTCTACCTGTCAGCGTTCTCCATATATGCCTTTCTTCGTCGATTCTGCGGAGCACTTCCTAAACTTCCTCAACCCTTACCTTGTCCACCTAAAACTGTTGAAGATCCTTCTGCAGCTTCTGTTCTCTTCTTTTCCGGCTTGCCCATGGTCCATGATTCACTACCGTACAATGCTGTGCTTCAAAAGCACTACCTAAGAAATTTCTTTCTCTCATGAAGGCCGATGTCTGATATTAGCAGACTTCTCTTGGCCAGGAATGCTTCTCTGTCTGTGCTAATCTGCTTTATATGTCCTCCTTTCTGTGTCTGTCATGAGTTTTCTTGCTTCCAAAGTAGCAGAATCCCTTAACTTTGCACTCCCAAATTTTGATGTTAGGTTTGTCGCTAATCTCACTTCAGCGCAGGCGGCAAACTGTGGCGGATTTATCAGACTTTAATGCTGGACAGAGTACAACTGTGTCTGAACACACAGTGCACCAAACCCTCCTAACGATGGGCCTCCGTTGCCGACGACCCATACATGTACCAATGTTAACATCACGACATCGGCAGCTACTACTGAAACGGGTGCGTGACCATCGGCACTGGGCGTTGGCACAGTGGCAGAGCATTAGTTGGTCTGATAAATCTCGATACCTCCATCATCATGTCGATGGGAGGGCGCGAATCCGTCTTCCTCCAGGGGAACAGCTCCTTGACACCTATACTGCGGGAAGGAGACAAGCTGGCCACGGCTCCATTGTGCTCTGGGGATCATTCACGCGGGCATCCATGGGTCCAGTGGAGCTCATGCAAGGCTTAATGACGGCCAAGGAGTGTTGTACACTGGTTGCAGACCACGTATACCCCTTCATGACGATCATGTTTCCCGACGGCAGTGGCATTTTTCAACAAGATAATGCGCCATGCCGCAAGGCCAGGAGTGTAATGGAGTGGTTCGAGGAACATAGTGACGCGTTCCAGTTGATGCACTGGTCCCCCTATTCGCCAGATCTGAACCCGATCGAACACACCTGGGATGAGATTGGCGAATGAACATGGTATCAGATCTCATCGTCCCACTCCCCGGAATTTACGGGAATTAGGTGACTTTTGCGTGCAAATGAGGTGCCAACTCACCTTCAGCGACATACCAAAGCCTCACTGCTTCCACGCCACGACGCATCGCCCCTGTTATCAGTGCCAAAGTTGGATATACCGGCTATCAAGTAGATGGTCATAATGTTCCGCCTGATCAATGAAAAATTGCATGCGTGTGAATGTTTAACGATGAACAATAAGATGGGCAGACTACAAGTATTTTTTTATTTTCATAAAAGAGTGGAGAGCTAGATCAAACCAGTCTCTGGACTGAAGACCACAACAACATCAGTGCGGACAATATAAGCAACAGGTGGGTGGAAAATGAGAAATTTGAAGAGATCTAAGAAAACAGCGAAATTATCAGAAGCAATGGCAAAGTAAAGATTAATCTTCTTTGGATACCTCTGTCGAATGAATGAGAACAGGTTAAGGAAACAAAAGGCTGTATTCTTGTATTTCTGGGAAAAAATCAAAAACTGCATGGATTACAGAAATAAGAAATGCGCGGGAATGAAACAACATCAAACAATCGGAAGTAACAAAAAAATGGCTCTGAGCACTATGGGACTTAACTTCTAAGGTCATCAGTCCCCTAGAACTAAGAACTACTTAAACCTAACTAACCTAACGACATCACACACATCCATGCCCGAGGCAGGATTCGAACCTGTGACAGTAGCGGTCGCGCGGTTCCAGACTGTAGCGCCTAGAACCGCTCGGCCACTCCGGCCGGCCGGAAATAACAGAAAGAAACTTTTTTTTTAAGAATAAAGTAATAAACTCAGAAGGCTTCTTTCATCTTCATTGGAAACCGATAACAGCATGGACAGAAGAAAGGAAAAGGCAGCGTGGGGAGAAGATGAAGCAATTCTGGAAAGCTAAGAAACAATAAAGAAAGAAGAGAAACTAATGCTGTCGCATGATCCTAGTTGGTGAATAAGAAGATAAAAAAAGCGGATTCTAAACCACCGACCACAAAGTAGCTCCAGCTAGAAGACGTAAGTGCACTTCATTCCTCACCAAACAACCTAACGAGTAAAGCTGTCGTCAAGATATTGGTCTCATATTTGGGAAGAATAGAGTTCCAGACACCGTCCCTCCGCCCAGTTCGTCTTCCACGGTTTCTCAAAACTAATTCAGCCGAATTCTGGGACATTTCACGCGATATTTCCACGCTGAACTGCATCCGCGCCATTCGCTGATGGAGCAAGTATCCACAGAAACCAACGAAGACGAGGCGTTTAATTTAAGCCGACCACGCTTATCATACACGCCGTTTAACAACAAGCTCCAAATACACCCTGTCCTTCTGTGAAAAATACTCATTGCTCCTAGCATGCAAACTCTCCACTTCCCATTCTATAGACATTCACGTTCCGGGATCCTCATTAAGGTCGATTCGCAGTGGCAGCTAACGGAACGTTGTGGGACGGAAGGGAACGTCACTGTCAATTGGTAGCATGTTCACACTGGACGAGGGTACATAATGTCACGCCGCTTATCTCAGTAGTATACTGGACGGCTAACGTGAGATTATTTTATTCGGCTAGCCTGATCCACAGTGCACATTCCCAGTAGCACGGTGCCTACTTAATGGCATCCAGGGACAACACAATATTGATTTTCAGTATTTCATATCATTGTTAACCGAATGTAAAAACTTGAAATGTTGTCCTAATCTACTCATTAAGAGGTACAACCTTGCGCTACAGGTTTAAGACAATAAGACAAGCGTTAAATTTAGAAAAGGTGTATACGCCTCGAGGCAGCGTTAAGTGACGGCACGCGAATTATCCAGACCATATACGTACAGTATTTGAGATTCAGAGCGCTTAGCAACTTCCAACAAACTTTACACGTTTTTTCACCATTTCTAAACTTTTTCTAGCTGACGCCACGAATAAAATAATGAAAGGTAAAAGGATTGTCGCTTATTAGGTTTTCGCTGTTGACGCAGTAAAATTTCAGCATCAGTTATAACGTTTTAGTTCATTACTTTTTTACTAATAAATCTTTCGCTACACATTTTACATAGAATAGCTACATATACGATTGAATATACCAACAAAATTAAATCGTTGTACGACACACAGTTTAGATGTATGACGTCATAAACAATGGGATGTGTTTTACAAAACGGTAGTTCGTTTCTTTAAACAACTGGGGTGGAGTTACTGGTGGGATACTGTCTATCTTTCAAGAAGTCTGAATATACTGCACTACAGATATGAATCTTCTCGGATATTATTGAAGTAACCAGCAAAGTTTTTTTTATTAGTAGCCAAGGCAAAATTCGAAATGGACGTTCTTGACGAAGATAGTATGGTAAAAAGAATTTTTTTCCAGCACTGCTAAGTAAACGAACAAGATTGTTAACCTAAAATTTCGAAACTTTTATTTGCTCGAGAAAATATTTACATATAAACACACCAAACAATATTAAAAAAAAACAATACACAGCGAATTTTTACTTTATACTTCACATATTTTTAAAACCTAAATCGGTTTTAGCGCTGAGATATTCGGTCTCTTTTTTAGAATAACGCCTATGGAAAAAATATCCAAACGTCTCCTTGTGTCACGAAAACAAAGGAAACGATAGAATGAGGATTAAGAAGAAACAAAATGAAGAAATCGACAACGGTTCTAAAACCGAAGCGAGCAAGATAGCTAACAGGTTAATTTCTGATGTTAAGAGACTACGCCACTACACCCTCTCCAAAGTCATCGTCATGCTTTCTTCCTGATGAATCCTTGACGTTGACCTTCCGCTTTCTCTTGTTCGGTCGACGGTCTGTGTGAACGCCTCCATTCGGAAATCATTGTGGAACGGTCTGATGTTCCAATTCGTGACGTCAAGAGTGAATAGGCCTTTGAACTATGATGTGATCGCTGTAATTGCGCTTCCGACACAAAAAACGATTCAGTCGTCTGTTGGGTATGTCCTTAGGGGTCGGGAGCAGATAGTCCACAGGTAACTCGGCACTGTAAGCACTTTCGCTCTCTCCCTGTTTCTTGCCGATTGCATCGCGGCAGATTAGCGTAGTTACTCCGGCGTAACGCTGCGTCCAATCTCACGACCACGTTCTCCCCTTTCGCTTTGCCGTGTCCTCGCGTATAAAAAGTAATCTATTCTCGAATGCGGAGTTAATACCGCTGCAAGATTTTCCCCTTTCCTTTGCCAGTTGGGTTCGTGACGTGCCCGTAATAACCGCGCCGATGGTATCTGCGCGCCGAGTACG
Organism: Schistocerca serialis cubense; assembly: GCF_023864345.2. NCBI lineage: Eukaryota > Metazoa > Arthropoda > Insecta > Orthoptera > Acrididae > Schistocerca > Schistocerca serialis. The sequence continues at coordinate 150,438,842 of NC_064642.1, forward strand.
AGAACTTCCAGAGCGACCGTGTCGCAGCGAGACGCACAGAGGTCCGCTGTGTGCGCGCGCGCGCGGCCACCGCCGAACCGAGCCTACCATAAATTCCGACCGAGCTGTCGCTATCTAGTTTCTTGCGCGTGCAACAGAGGCGCTCTTTACGTGTTAATCTGCGCCGAGCCGCGGCCTGCCCCGGAATGCTGTCAGTAATGGATGTCCGGCGGACGGCCCCCCATCTCGCCGCGACCACCAATCATTGCCCACTTGGCAAGCAGAATATCACGCATCGCCCCTGTCCTCCGCTGCCGCAGCTTCGCCCTTCTTCTCCTTCCTTTTTTTTAAATTCCCGCCCACGTATAAAGCCGTCGCTTCAAATGCTTCAACCAAAGCGATTTATTTCTCACCGCAGCGTACAGCGTTTGGTCATCTCTTCTCTTTTTTCTTTTATTTTCCTTCTGCGAGAGACTCCAACATCCCTCCTACTCTTTTTTGTATGTATTCCGTCGCTCTTACCCCGTACCGAAGTGTCAAGTCATAAATTAGGCAGACAAAGAGCAGCCATTGACTTGGCCCGGGCAGAGGTTGGGCGCGCCGATCAGAGATGGCTCTGCAGTGCGCTCCTGCGTCAGGGACACCCCCGGCGCGGTGCATGCCGGGTCACTCGCTCTGCGCTGCGCAGGCTTCGTCTCGCTCCTGTCCGCCTACGCGACGGTCGGCAGCAGTGGGGTGCTGACTAAAACTGTCTTTGGAGATGCAGTCCACTGAAATGAAATTGCCGGTTTGTCACAGACGCAGAAGGAATAGCGAGAAGCGAAAAAGGAACAGTGAGAAAACATGTGCTTTGCATCAGCGACAATACTACATAGAGAAGTGACGCACTGAAAAGCTAAATGTAGAACAAGTCGCAAGCCACGGTGCTTGGGTTAGGAATTTTCTGATGAAACACGCTGCGCTGCGTATCTCCCTACGCCCCATCGATCTTGGAAAGTCTACGACTTACTACAGATAGTAGAACTTTTATTCGCGCGATGTAATGGGAGCTATCGATATCAGTCTCAGGGTGATCCCCTACTTCTTGATCTCCCGGTTGTGGCACCGTTTCTCACAAGCGGCTTCTTATCTGGTAGCTTGCCAGTTTAATATCGGCTAAGGGCTAAGCTGTGCCGCTAGACTGATTTGGCCTGGCAGAGATTGGGCACCCCGTCGGTAAAGTCAGAGAAATCCATGAGATTTGACGAATGCCTGAGCTTCCAATACACAGATAGTGTTGAGCACTACACACATCTAATTAAATAGGACCAAAAAATTGCTCTGAGCACTATGGGACTCAACATCTGAGGTCATCAGCCCCCTAGTACATAGAACTACTAAAACCTAACTAACCTAAGGACATCACACACATCCATGCCCGAGGCAGGATTCGAACCTGCGACCGTAGCAGTCGCGCGGTTCCGGACTGAAGCGCCTAGAACCGCTCGGCCACCGCGGCTGGCTTAAATAGGACATACGGATGTTTTTATTCGAAAATTTGCAACGAGTATATATATTGCGCCAGTGTCTACCAAAGAAGTTCAATATGTATATAAATGTGCCAGAGACTACTGTGTCTACCAGAGAACGTACAATATGTACATTAATGTTGGCCGGCTGCTGTGGCCGAGCGGTACTTAGCGCTTCAGTCTGGAACCGTGCGACCGCTATGGTCGCAGCTTCGAATCCTGCGTCGGGAATGGATGTGTTTGGTGTCCTTAGATTAGTTAGATTTAAGTAGTTCTAAGTTCCAGGGGACTGATACATGTTGAGTCCCATAGTGCTCAGAGCCATTTGAACCATAAATGTTGTGACAGAAAACTTGCGTGGCATGGATGTTACAGTAAATGCCATGTAAATTACACCGAATGATCATTAATTGTCTTAATGAAAGTAACCCAAGGAACCTTCACCACAGTCAGTGAACAGCACTCGCACATAATAATTGAATTCTAAAGCTGAATAATCGTCTGAAGTTGAACTGGCCGATTCGAAGCAGATAATGGTGCTATTTATCTCTAATAAATAGCATTGTTAAGAGTAGGTGGTTGTTGTTATTAATTTATTATAAGCATAATCTGCAACTTTGGCTGGTTGATATTTGTATTTCATTTTAAGAATTAACTTGTAACTTAAATTGGAACCGTCATGTGGAAAATATTGCAGGAAAGACGCACCAGATATAGCGTTTTATTGGCAGAACACTCGGAAGGCGCAATGAATATATCATAGAGACTGCCTACACTACACTTGACTGTCCTCTTCTGGAATACTGCTGCGCAGTATGGGATCATCATTAGATTGGATTGTCAGGGGTAATCGGAAAAGCTCGTTTTGTATAGTTGAGAAAGTGTCACTGAAATTATAAATGAGTTGGGATGGTAATCATTGAAACAAAGACTTTTTACATTGTAGTGAAATCTTTTCATGTAATTTCAGTCGCTTAGTTTCTCCTACGAAAGACCAAATAGTTTGTTCACTCCGATCTAGAAAGGAAGAAATGACCGTCGTGATAAAATAAGAGAAATCAGAGCCCGAGTGGACAGATTTAGGTGTTCATTTTTGCCACGTGCTATACTATAGGAGAGTAGTAGAGAAATAGTCTGAATGTGGTTCTGTGCACTCTCTTTCAAACATTTAGTGTGAGTTGCAGAGTAATAATGTAGATGTAGATACAGTCTGCGTTTTATGTTCCTCCCTTTATCCTAGCTGTACTTCTTACCTTTTACTGCTGACTAAGTTACCGAACTAATAAACCTTTTGTTCGTTAGCACACTTTCGTCCAACATATTCCTCCTTCGAGAAAGTATTTCTTTTAGATGTTTGTTCTTAATTTTTTCTACTGTTACTCCTGCTTTTTACAACAGCAGATCGCAGCAGCAGCTGATACAAAAGGAACAGAAAAAATAAAAGTTAATAATTTGGAAACTATTCGACAAGACGTTAGATATAAACCTGTTGCCTTTCCTTTTGAAAACTACTGGCGGGAACACGAATAAGCATAGAGTGATATTTGTATAAAAAGTTATTAAGCAGTTCGTACCGCAATAATTATGGTTATCTCGGTAAGGGCCTTAGCAGAACTGTAGAGATCCTGGAAATAATGTCCATCATTATTTTAATAGATTTTCTGGCTTGTATGAATCGAAAACACTGCATTCTGTCTACCAGACATTACGTCAGCTGAAGAGCCGCACTTACATAAGCTACTGATTCGACTGAAGTGCCCCCTAAGAGTGAGAAATGTAAATATTTTTCGCATCTGATCCCACCTTTTAAAAGTATGCTATTGTACGTTTTACGTTTTTATATGACGGGCCGCTATTTAGGTTAATAATTTGTCAACTTCTGAATCCCACGTCTGCTTGGCTCCTCTGCAGGAGAAAGTTTTCCGTATTATGTTGGTCCTCACTTTATGAATTTCCCTGCTCTCATCTTGTATAACCTTGGTTCCTAATTCGATACCTTCCAGCATCTGTCACTATATCTTTCCTCATTCTCATATTAACACGCCGCTATTCTTACTTTTGATATTGCTTATTATTTCGCCTCGCTGTAATCATCTTCTACACCAAGTCCTCAGCCCATCGACTTAACAGTTCCTTTGAATCTAAATTAATTTCAGCCGATTTAAAACACTAGTTTTCTTTTTCTTGACTCCTTCACTACATCTAAGCCTAGAACACATGTACACATCGTTCCTGGTAAATTCATTACAGCTGAAGCGCTACTTCGAAAGAATCCATCGTTAATTCTTGAAGTTAGGCAGTGCTTTCTTATCGAAAAGATAAGGAACGCCCTGCTGAGCGCCAGAGTATTAAGATCACATTATCTTTAAGTTGTGTTGTGTTTCCTGTCATTATTAAAATACCATATCTGTCTGAGAAAGCAAAATTAATGTCATCGATACAATCTATCAGATTAATACATGGTAAACCCTCTAAAGCTATGACATACAAATGACCACGACGAATCTAAAGATTCGTTGTCTCTGAGTGTAATTCTCCCGTGTCTAATTTCAGAAGAATAACTCGAAAACTTTTAATTTAAACTGTACTTTTTCGTGCGACGCCCGCCAGAGCTGTTGGACAATTTATGTTTCTTCGCTCACTCCACCGTTAGGCTGAATACTTCTCGTTGCCAAAAGACGCCTCACTTTGTCGTTAAAAATACTTTCCAGTATACGCTACTCGACTTTAGTGTCTTGTAACATCAGGACATTTCAAAGATTTCTTACTTTAGAGTTCGATTGGAATGTTATAGAGAGAAGGATTTAAATACTGATAAGTGAATTTTTTTCTGCGCGTTTATTACGTTAAGCTCCGAGCGGATGTCTGCCGCTACTTCGTCCGTATTTACGTAACACAGAAACAGCGCTTGACTGAATTCCAGAATGAAGACGCATTTGAAAACAGAAGGAATCTGCAGAATACAGCGCATTATTTTCCAGTTTATAACGGCATTCAACTACAGCAACAGCATTTTTCAATAATAAAAAATATATGTAGATTCGTCACTGTTCCATTAAATCCCCCAGAAAAGGAATGGGCGAGATTATTATTCAAAATTCGATGGATGATGGATAAACATATCAAACTTGCAAATAAATGCAGAAAGAAGGAGTACATGGAACAACGACGAAAGATGGAAAATTCTCAACAAACAGTCACTAATGTTAGGGCAGAATTCTTTCTACAGTTGCATCCAAGGACGAATTAGCCTAGTACCGCTGTTGAAACTAATCCTGTGTAGCATTTATTGATTACGGCAATGCTGATTCAAGGGTTACAGGAGTTCATAAGTTCCTCGAGTATCACCGCAATTATAGTGCATTAAATGATTAGAATTTTCTTTTTAGCGTCGTCCCCATTAACTGTAAAGAATTACGTTTCCTGGATTAATCGTCCGATGCATAAAAAAATGAACTCTGTTTTGAACGACGGTCTGTAATCTAAGAAGTGTGTTTTTACTGACTCAAGCGAGACTTTGGATAGTGGTCGTCGGAATTAAATCGGTTACAGTGATGGGAGAAATCATTCAGTATTAACAAAGTGAGTAACTTCTCTAAATCCACGTTAATAGTGGAGTTGTATAAGGATTAGAAGTCTCAGATGTTGCGCATTCTTATTTCTCACTTTTATTTCTTCTCAGGCGTCCTTTCAGTACACGACAAGACCCTGACATCACAGAAAATTCGTTGGATACATAAGACAAATGTTTTTGAATCGTTATAGTTTTCTGATGATGGGGCTTTCCGTTTAGAAACATATAACGTTGATATAAATCTAAAGAAGATAATAACCTCTACTGGTTTCTGTTACTACAAAACAAATTTATTAATGTCTTAGTCACTAACGAAAAACAACCAGATCCGGTTATACATACTTTTTTGTTAAAAGCTTACGACAAATTTCAAGCATTTTCGATCATCTTTCTGAGCAACGAAAATACCAGTATGTAAATATATTTCTCCTATTCTTTATGTAACTGGCTGTCAAAATGCGAATTTTTTTGTAAGTAGGCTTTGCAGTTTAGTTGTTTTCGTTCGCTAAGCGGATACGTATGATGGCTGGCGAAATTCTCTAGTAAATGGGGTTGGGAGAGGAGAAAATAACGCACATCTGACCCATTGTAAAGATCCGAAATAGCCCCTACGTGGACGAATCCCATAATATGTCGCGCTCTCGTGACCAGTTAAGTCCCTTCATCGTCTTAAAATATGTAGAATATGACCACATCAGACGGAGTATAAAAAGAGTGTGTAAACAATGGCTGTATAAATAACGACGACCTGTTTCAGCTGAAATCATAGAATAAAATCATGAGTTAATAACACAAAAGTTGCTGCCAAGAATGAAGACGTGAACATGGTATGATTAGCGTGGAGAATCATAAGATTAACTGACTGATTATCCGTCTATCATTGACAAATTTCATCCAAGCAACAATGCCTGCGCTATGTTCTAGCCATACTATTTAACAAATGTTAATCGTGTAATGTTGAAAGAGTAGCAGTGGAGTTTGAAAGAAAAGAGATCTAGCAACTACTGATAAAAGCTTTGTCTCTCTCTCTGAAGAGTAGTTGGATAGTTCATATGAAAAGGCACTAACAAGAAAAGGCAGAGACGGGTTGGAATACGTACCGGTCGGGAATATCCTTTTATGGTTTCTTTCATAGCAATGAGTGTATCATTACGGTGGGCGGTATGTCACTCCGCAATTTGAAATTTTCTCCAGATTATAAAACTTACTAAAGAGTAAGAACGCACAAGTCCCTCCAAAGAGAATTCGAGAGGAATTCCATCTCGGTGCTTGTGTACTTCGAGAGTTTCTGCTCTCTTGCTTTGGCAAGGAGATAACATCAGATTTGTGGAAACTGAACTAATGTGTAAAGAATTTTGCCCGCACACGATATATGGTGCCGTATTCCCGAAGAGATGTAGAAACTTACGTCCAAACAATTTGTTCTTATTATGCTTTGCCGAAGATTATGACGGAACATTTTGACGCGTCATTCAGATGTGTGAAGCTGAAAATAAAAAACGGGAAAATATGCTGTGTACTCTGGTTTATAATTTTGTATCTTAACGGTGAGGAAATGGGATATAAATGCAACAGTAGAAACATTTACAGCTAGCAGTCACTATTCGTGTAAGCAATTTCTTTTATTGCTCTCGACCCGTTTCAGATGTGTTCACACTCATCCACGGAAGCTGCCAATTTATTTTCATACTACATAAATTAACTAAAGCCTTGATGTTTGCATCTTCATCTTTCTTCTTGTCGGCGCTTTTTGGAGTTCTTACCATATACATAGAATAAAAATACGCATGTATCATATACGTGAAACTGAAGCACAACATCGCGAACAGCAACTTTTAGGTACTCATCTTGGTTTCTGTTTCTGTGATAAAACGCATAATATTTTTTGTGTAATTCATCTACTTACATATCTAAAGCAATGTAAACTGAAAACTTTATTAAAAAGCTCCTGCTAAAGCACGTATTGGCCAAAATCGTACGCCGTGGGGATAATATGATGTAAGCAAGCTTCGTGCAACTGAATTCTGATTTCTGCCGATGAATTCTCTTCTGAAGGAAACCTCGAAACGTGTTTTAGCCACGCAAATAAAACTGAACATGTCCTTCAGTGTGATTTCGCCAGTGTCTCGAATTTATTTGGCTCTCAGTGAGACTCTGAGTAGGGAGGGGAAACCACTACGAACTTGGAGGAATACAAATGTTTTAATTTTTCTTTTTTCCTCCTTACCACAGTGTTTTTTTTCTTTTTCTTAATAAATTCAATGCAGCGTTGCCAACTTGGATGTTCAGTTTTGACAAGGAGATGGCAGGGTGTGGGGCAAGTGAGATTGTAGATCCAGTTCATAATTTTCAGATAAAGCAGAAAACTCAGTTGATAGTGAAGTGACAGTAATTTAAACTGGCATCCCGCCTAAATCAAGCTCAGTGTTACAGGACTGCGCATCGTTACTCATCGGCGAATTATGTATGGGAAGTAATTGGCTCATGAAACTTGTTTTGATCAGCGCACGGGGCAACAGAGGCCTGATTTAGGAGGCACCATCAGACGACTGCAGGATTTTTCTTTCACCAGACACAGTACAGTCATACAGTGACGATTCCTAGATACAACTTTTTAAGAATAAGATAAACGCTGTCGAATGAGACGGGATATGTATGGAAAGACATTCTAATGTGGAATTCAGTGTATGTGACTGTAAATTTGAGTCAATATTTGAAAACAGCTTTCCTAAAAACTTGTCTAGAAATTGCATTGCAAAAAGCAGTATCTCAGCAAGCGGGTTGGGATGTGACAAGTGAGCAAATATCTGTTTTGATAGTTAACCCGAGCAGTCAATATTTTCAATTGCGTTAGAATTGCGCTGCCAAATTCCACACTCATTCGGATATTGCAACTTACTCTCGAAGTGTGATACATTTTTTTAAATTTATTCACCAGTATGCTTTTACAGCGATGGTTACAGTCTGATGATGAGCTTGTGAGCCAAACCCGGTTAACTAAATAGATCAATTCTGTAGAATATTACACTTTTGTGCTTTTTATTTATGAGAAATTACATAATCACGAAAATCTTTGATCATCTGCCCAAAAAATTAAACGCGTGACAAGTTGGAAAAAAATTCAAACTAATCTGATATTGTTTATTTTGTACAACGCATTCTGTTCCATAGACAAATAGTTAAACCCCGATATTTAGTACAGAGAGATATTTGACTTGTGGTTAAATTTGTGTTTCGTTGGTAATACGAACAGTGACGAGCACCAATATGTTATTACTCATAAACAAGAACCACAAAAATGTAATATTCTACAGTACTGATTTATGTAGTTAACCGGTTTTGGCTTACAAGGTCATCATCAGACTATAGCCATTGTTGTAAAAGAGAGTACGTTACAGGTGAATAAATTTGAAAAATATATCACATTTGGCGAGTGAGTTACAAAAACCGAGTAAGTTTTGTATTTGGCAGCGCAATTTCAACACAGTAGAAAATATTTACTATTTGAGTTAACTATCGAAACGGATATTTACTCTGTTGTCACATCTCAATCTCCTCCTGAAATATCTTTTTCGTTTCTTCTTCCGTGGTAATGTATCCTCTTTTATGACGATAAACGCTTATATTCTGATGATAGCCTTCTGAATAGAGAACTCGTTAAGATAATAAATTAATATTGCACGGTAACCACATTTTTGTACTTTTCTTTTATAAATATGAAATTGTTCTACCAAGCAGCGATGGAAGAATCAGGTAACTTACATGTTCATTTTTGTTCCGTTTAAGCCGCAGTGTTTTCCAGTGTTCTATAAATGGGCAACAGGATGATAGACGTGAGTAAATCAAGTATATATAGCCAGTAAACTAAATGGTTTCACAACAGACAATATTTCGATAGAAATCCTGAAAATGGTCTGTAGAATATGCAGTTAAATAACTAAATAGGTCTAATCTTCACAAAAATATTTATCAATATTTGGAGGATTGATGGAACACGGACGCAGACGCCATGGTAGTGTACGTGTTTCACTTCTCTAGTTATAAACAGGTACCGCATGAGAATGGAAAAGAATCTTTCATATGCCTTTCCAAGTGTCTTTTGTTTTCAACTTATCGGAACACTTTGTATCAACCGTCATTTTCCGCTCATGTTTTGTGGCGTGGGAAAGTGATAAAGTAATTATATCTCCCAGCGAGTTTAAGATAAACGTAGTTCCCGGAAGTAGTGTTCGTGAAACACAATATTTCTACGGCCGATTGATGTGCCCTGAAGTGTTCAGGTCAAATAAGGCATGTATTGTCATAGCTTGCTCGTGTAGATCAACGCACCGCGCAATAGCGTCCGAGACGGATATGAGAGAAAAAAAATCAAATGGCTCTGAGCACTATGGGACTTAACATCTGCGGTCATCAGTCCCCTAGAACTCAGAACTACCTAAACCTAACTAACCTAAGGACATCACACACATCCATGCCCGAGGCAGGATTCGAACCTGCGACCGTAGCGGTCGCGCGGTTCCGGACTGAAGCGCCTAGAACCGCTCGGCCACAGCGGTCGACGGACATGAGAGAGATCGGGACTGAATCAGCGCGATTGATTATCGACCATTGGTCTGGTTCACCGACCAGCCCGAGTGTGGTTATTAGACGGTTTTCCGCTCTCGTTTAGGCAAATGCTGGGCTGGCCTCCAGTCTCTGTTACAGAAAATACGATACACAAACTAATAGGAAAATACGATAACGAATAGAATGAAAGATTAGACGACAGATGATGTACACAACTTCCCTTCCAAATGAAGCGACAGGAATGGCATCCGGCCAAAAAGTTAAAATAAACTTAACATATCGTGAACATAGCTGTCCCGTTATGACGGGATAAATGCTAGGGTAAAGAAAGTTTTACAAACATTATTCGCCGTGAATACATCGTTGTTGCATATTTGTAAATGGTTCAAATGACTCTGAACACTATGACATCTGAGGTCATCAGCCCCCTACAACTTAGAACTACTTAAACCTAACTAACCTAAGGACATTACACACATCCAAGACCGAGGCAGGATTCGAACCTGCGACCGTAACTGAAGCGCCAAGAACCGCTCGACCACCACGGCCAGCTACATATTTATAGTTTTAAGAGCAATAAATCTACATCTACGTGATTACTCTGCTATTCACAATAAAGTGCCTGGCAGAGGGTTCAATGAACCACCTTTAAGCTGTCTCTCTACCTCTACACTCGAACGGCACGCGGGAAAAACGAGCACTTAAATTTTTATGTGTGAGCCCAGATTTCTCTTATCTTATCGTCATGATCATTTCTCCCTATGTAGGTGGGTGCCAACAGTATGTTTTCGCAATCGGAGGAGAAAACTGGTGATTGAAATTTCATAAGAAGATCCCGTCGCAACGAAAAACAGCGTTGCGCATTTTATAAGTTAAAACTTCGTTCTGAGACGGTCCTTGAAAAGTGGAGATCCAAATTTACTGGACTAGCGAGCATTTTAATTTTCCTTCTATGCCCGTTTTCAAGCTTGATCTTTTGCTGCAGCACATTTTTGCACCTAATAAAGATTGCTAGTGATTAAGCATCGCGTATATACTATTTGAAAAGCATGCCTTCCGTGCAACGAAACGGCAGTTAATTTCCCCGGCATCGTTGTGTAACTGTACGGTCAGTATCGTCGCACCCTTAATATCACAAAATAGATTACCGTGCCTTCATTCGGCAGTTAGTTCAATAGTGTAGGGTAATCTCCCTTCAAGTAAATAAGCCCGCATCTCGTGGTCGTGCGGTAGGGTTCTCGCTTCCCACGCCCGGGTTCCCGGGTTCGATTCCCGGCGGGGTCGGGGATTTTCTCTGCTTCGTGATGGCTGGGTGTTGTGTGTGATGTCCTTAGGTTAGTTAGGTTTAAGTAGTTCTGAGTTCTAGGGGACTGATGACCATAGATGTTAAGTCCCATAGTGCTCAGAGCCATTTGAACCTTCCTTTCAAGTAAATAAAACCAAGTGGAAGTTGTCAAATAGTCAACATTTTGGCAACGTCAAATAGTTAAAGTGAGAAAAACCACATGTACAGTAATTGCGAAAGGTTTTTATGACCACGGGAATTTTATTTCTGCTGAAGTCCGACACAATGAAGAAAAGATTTGCCGGTACCTTGGGTTCTGTCTTTCTTAGTGTGTGGGTGAGCTTCACCATCTCGTAAAATGAACGTAAAGCATACAGCTCTGGCCGGCCGCGGTGGCCGTGCGGTTCTAGGCGCTCCAGTCCGGAGCCGTGCTGCTGCTACGGTCGCAGGTTCGAATCCTGCCTCGGGCATGGGTGTGTGTGATGTCCTTAGGTTAGATAGGTTTAAGTAGTTCTAAGTTGTAGGGGACTGATGACCACAGCAGTTGAGTCCCATAGTGCTCAGAGCCATTTGAACCATACAGCTCTGATTGACATACTTTTTTCCCTTTGCGACTGAGATCCAGAGGTCCTAGTCACCAAAAAAATGGTTCAAATGGCTCTGAGCACTATGGGACTTAACATCTGTGGTCATCAGTCCCCTAGAACTTAGAACTACTTAAACCTAACCAACCTAAGGACATCACACACATCCATGCCCGAGGCTGGATTCGAACCTGCGACCGTAGCGGTCTCGCGATTCCAGACTGTAGCGCCTAGAACCGCACGGCCACACCGGCCGGCCCCCAGTCACCAGCCGCTTGTTGTGATCATGTGTTCATTGAATCAACACATCACCAAATTTTCTGCTGTCAAATAGCTGGTAAATACTGTATTCACACTGGAATTCGTGCGAGTATTTAAACCATTTCTCTTATTTTTTAGCACGGCAACAGTTGTTCCAAACCTGTCAGAATCCTATTAAAAACATCTTAACATGCGTTGCTACAGCGAAGCAGCAAAAGACACCAGTGATTCGTTATATAGACCTAGTTATAGTGCCAAATGACGGTAACTAACTGCAAGTTGATGTAACATCTCGTGTGGTCCGTGTCTAATAATCGACTGTTGATTTTTATTGTTCTGCGGTAGAGATCAAGCCTGTGAGAGACATGTAGTGGATATCAGTAACCATGTTATTTTCAGGATCTGAAGCTTGCACAGTAGCAAAACAACACGTTGCATGTCGCGTGAATTAAGGTCTTCATGCGGCCACCACGGTCTACTTTCAGATGACTGGCAGCCCGATAGTTTCAGCAAGGTCCAATCCTTTTCTAACAGAAACCAGTGCTTCGTGTCCCATAACATTGTTACGATGTTACGATCTCTCTCTCTCTCTCTCTCTCTCTCTCTCTGACACACACACACACACACACACACACACACACACACACACACACACACTAAGTAATAGGGAAGCGTCCTAGCTATATTAATAACGTACTGGAGAGAACTGTTTGCAGCTCAGTTGCGAAAATACGTCATATACATGATGATTCTCATTAACATTTAAAAGTCTCTGAAACGATGTAGAAGTCACTGAGACAAGTAATGTAATGTAAGACACATGAGGCCGCAAACGTCAAGAAATGGCCCAGAAGTGGATGACAGATGTTGACCATGTGTCTCCAGATGACGTACCTAGCCACATGTGCAGCGGTTGGGCCTATCGGTACGTTGCACCTGATCAACCCAGTCCATCTACTATATTCACGTCGACGTGCTTCCGGGCCTAGGTGCGTGTCTTTAGATCGTGAGGTTCAGAGTTCGAGTCTTGTATCTGGCAGGCAGTATATTTTTGCATTGCGTTAGACAATTATATGTTTACATTCAGGTAAGATTTATTGTTTTATTTATTGGTCCCGCGGTCTCAGCTGGTTCATTGTAAATCACAGTACAAAAGAAACATCCCGTATTGCGTCAAAGGTAAATGAGTACAAGCTACTGAATTGCTTCGCTTACAGCAAATCACATTTACAAATTGTTTTCGAAATTTGGGTCGTTTGCTTAAATGCAAGTTGCATCGTTCCATCATCCCTTCACGCACGCCCTCGAAAATACCTCCGTGTTTTTTGACTCCACATCTGTAACGTCTATGATGTCCATTTTGGACTCTATAGTGGTTCTTTAAACTAGCTCCAACAGACAACACAAAGGAAAAAAAATTAGCTGATGTGTAGCAATACCTCCTACCGACGAACCTAGGATCGACAAGACCAACCACTGCACGCGCGTCGAGGTACGCCATCTAGTGACGTCACATGCTCAACATTTGTCATCTGAGCCTCATCTACGTCGCTTCGGGGTTTTTTAAACTTTAACAGGAATCGTCCCGAATAATGTCAAGCAACTAGTATAGACACTGGACTAATATTCAAGAGGAGGCTCGGTCTTGAAGATTTTGGTTTTCCGAGGTTCACTGTGTTCGCTGTGGGCGAAAGCGGTATATTTCCATTGGCAATTACGGGCTGATTTCCTGTCCCATCCGAGCTTGGAACTCACTCCTCACACGTATGAGTCCAAAGCATTAGCCGCTGTGTCATCTCGTTCAGTGACACTGATCTAGGTCAAATGCTAAATTGAAAATTAATTACTAAATTTACCGTTGATTACTAGATACTGATTTAGTCTAATAGAATGGTTGGTTGGTTGGTTTGCGGAAGGAGACCAGACAGCGTGGTCTCATCGGATTAGGGAAGGATGGGGAAGGAAGTTGGCCGTGCCCTTTCAGAGGAACCATCCCGGCATTTGCCTGGAGTGATTTAGGGAAATCACGGAAAACCTAAATCAGGATGGCCGGACGCGGGATTGAACCGTCGTCCTTCCGAATGCGAGTCCAGTGTCTAGTCTAATAGGACCGAAAAATCAGAATCTAATATTACAATTAAGTAACTTTCATGAATTTTGTAAGACCGCACTGTCTTTGACACTTGTACTCTTTGCCTTCGATTGCAATAGCTGATGAGCCTTTTCTTCTAGTATTTTTTGTTGTTACGCGCATGTTCCGGTGACTGGGGTTTTCGAGTTGGAAACTGAGATCGTCTGAGCTAACACCTAGGTATAGAGCGCCGGGAAAGGGATACTTGAAATTTAAAGTGGGCTGTATTTAAGTATGTATATTGATGGCCACATAAATTAATTAAAGGATTTGAATTTCGCGTTGCGCAGACTTAAATTTACGGGACCAGTTATCAACTTAGCACAGTTCGTATGAATACACACAGTTGGTATGGACACCGATACGTAGAATAATTTATAGGAGACCATATTATATTCATAAATTTTTTGTGGCAGTTATTTACAGGCACATTGCGGGAAGTAGGCACACGGTTTCATTTTTTACTGGGTGAGAACTGCAATTATCGTCCATTCAAAAGATCCGACTGCCTTCAAATAAAATGAACTGTAGAATTTCGAAAGAAGGAGGAGGAGCTTGCAGTATGAATTGTGTAACGCCGACTTCCTCAGAAAACAATTGGCACCTTTTCATTTCCAGAAAGCAATGTTACGATTCCTTTTATCAACAAACTTGTAGTTTTTACGAAAGCTGTGCAAGTAACAAGCAAGCATTTATGTTCGAGTCATTAATCCGACGGCAAAAACGTACAACTGAAACTGACTTTAAAAAAGAAGTTAGCCAGCGATAACTTAGTTTTCCGTAACCACTGGAAACAGAATACAGGGGTTCAAGCTAATTCACAGTTAACGTCACTAAAGACGAATAAACGATATTGCCAAGACTGATAATGAGTTTATTTAATCATATGTGCGGACAGGGTACGATGTCTACTTGTGAGTGGTGACCTAACGTGCACAGTTTCCTTTCCTTATACCCAGAAGCCGAAACATCAGTTCCGTAATTAACGCATGCAGCTCAGGCGAGCAGGAGAAATTGATTCCGTAAGAGTTAGCGGTGCCGTTGCCTGTAAATTTTCAACGGGACAGAAATGGTCGGGATAGGCAAGTCCAGTTCGGAGAGCTGATTCAAGACACTAACTGCGATGTAGTTGAACCCAGTCTATGTAATTTGAGACATACAAAACTGTACAATTTCTATCATAAAATATTACTGTCTGGAGAGACTATTTCTGCTAATACAGTTATTAACTGACATAAAATATTAGCGTCAGATGCAATACTTATCATATAAAGGTTTGCTATTTCAGGTACAAACACTAGATTTACATGTGTCCTATTCATTCCAGAGCACACATTTAAAGTACAAGTACCTTAGTGATCACAATATTATCTTGAAGAGTGTTAAAAATACATTATGCTCAAATATTTTTAAAAATTATTTTATGTTTTTTACGCTTAGTTTCACGTATAATATGCCGACACTTGAAGACATTTGTATACTTTCATACAGTCTGCAGCTGTTTTACAAAAAATAATGGACGTAAAGTTTGCAATGGATATTTATTTTTAGTTCCTACTACCAGGTGTATTTATAATACATACATTGTAATAAAATACTCAGTAGTTGTTAGCAAACAACTCAGAAATACTAAAATAAAAATACTATGTCTAACATTAAAAATGTGTAGATTTTATTAGTGATAAAATGTATTTGAGAACTAGGTTAATACTATTTGTTCACAATTAATACTATTTATTATGGAATGAATAAAGACTATTCCAATCTGTAGTAAAACAAATGAACTCTTAACCCGTCTTCCACTTATGCGAGACTTCTGCAAATTTCTGCCCGACATTTTGAAACATCGTTTCACAAAAATTAAGCATGTTTTATTAACATGTCTTCACTGACTCTAGGGGGCCAAGGAGATGTACGCCTTTCGTTGTATTGGGTACATCTTGCTTTCTGTCTTCTTCATGTGTCTCCTGCTCTCTTGTTTCCCTCTTAAAGCTATATTTTTTGTTCAAATTATATTACACTTTCTGCAATATCAAGTCTGACTCAATATTCTGCATTGTACATTTCTTCGTAATTCCATTTAGCACAGTATTCTCTATACTAACCACGCAGCTGCAGTCGTGAAGTTCACATTGCGATGAATCACGCTAGTTATCCATCTGTAGGGCCGGATTCTTATGCCTTATTCTCCCATTGCTCTGTCTAGTACGTTTGCTTCCCATATGCTGGTATCGTATGACTCCACTACAAACAGACGAGGGACTTAGATGTAGTATTGTTTCTTAGTAAACGGGGTGCATTCTCAACACAGAATTTATCCAAATTCAGAAATATTGGACTTTTATCAAACTATTTGATCACAAACTTCTGGAAACGTTTTGAATTAGGTTGCATCCCAATGAAATAATGTATCTTAGCATAATGCACAACAATAGTAAGCCAGAAGATGTGATTTTTTCTGTAACTCAATAAGCAATCAAGGGTAGTAACAGAAGTAAATTATCGATCAGTCGATTGAAAATGAATTGATCTCTCAGGTTTTCTCGACGGGATTGGTTAATAATATGCTTCCGGGAGTTCTGCCGAGTTGTTCCCTCTGTGCATAAAATTGAAACAACAACTCGACGGAACACCCGGACGCACAGTATTAATTAGAAAACTAGTCGATTATTTCTTTGCAACGAGTTCTTAAGATTAACCAATCTGGGTTGGGTTTCCCTTTTTACTTCCTGCTGTTATCTTACATGACAATGCATGTGAGCATTTCAGCACAGTATATTTAAGGGCTTGACAGTTTTACGTACAGGCTTACAATTTGCTAATTGTGACACCTTTAAAAAAGAAACCACGAAACTGCATGGAAAAATATCCTAATGGCTCCATCAGTTCATCTAAGTCTTCTGAGATACCAACATCAGCATCACACTGAAGATTACAAGAGCGTCACTGATCTGTAAAACGAAAAAATTTGATTTTTACTCAGGTTGCCTAGTGGAATATAGTAATTCTGTCAACAGCAAAAATTTATGCTTACTGTTTTGCGTGTCTCTGGAACTGTTGTCTCTGTTGTGTATGAGGAATACCAGAAGATTCTTCTTCTGATGCTGAACTTTCCTTGTCATTAGTATCATCTTGTGGCATCCACAGATTATCTTCATTCTCAGTATCATCAGCCTCCGTATCAGAGAGTTCTGAATCAATTTTCGTCATTAATTTCATAATCTCTTCATCAGCCATCTCTGAAAATCATGTAAAGAGAGTATAAAATCATTTTAATTGGTGCAAATAAAACAATAGGCCTACTGACATTCAGGGTATCACTCATTATTTGATTTTAATGTAATTTAACTCTGTTGAGCCACGTGAGACGAAGCTATTTGGTCATGAAACAAGTCATTACATAATTCAGAGAAATCTGAAAAAAAGAGGACTAATAAATTTTAAAAACACAAAACATTACCACAATATACACAATAAGTTATATGTTGCACTATAAGGGTCTTAAATGCTAATTTAAAGCTTGAAATTCCTAAATCTATTCTTAGGTAAATTGACGATTTTTGCTGACAGAATGATCTTTAATAAGCTAGTGAAATATCTGAGAGGATGTTGCGAAGATATTCGAATGTAACTTCTCTTTGATGAAATATACTGCTCAAAAGACGATTTAAAAGTCTTAGGACCACTCGTAGGTTCCTGTGACGAGTAGAACGATGAATAAAACTACGACAACTACAACAACTACTACTACCATTACAAATAATTTTCGGAAGAGATTGTATCAATCACACACCAACCCGTGACAGATACAAAACGTGTAGAATTCACCTCCGGACTCGAATATACCAGTTAAGACATAAGTACTCGTAACATCTCGCGAATAACGTGAAAAATTGTATCACCGTTGTATGTAAGTTTTGTTATGTGTTATGTCACATACAGTTTAAGCTTTTTAATTAACTGCTCAACATTGAAAGAATATTATGATTTTTTTATGGTAATCGGTATTGGCAATTATTAGAGGTATAGTTTGGATTTTTTTTTTTTTTTGGTAGTACACGCTCCTTAAGTAAAGACGTAGCTATAGTGGCGAAGAATATTTATCTAAATTACTCTTCCGGTCGCCTTCTGTAGAGAGTCTCTGTGATAATGTGAAGGAAATCTGGTTGTTATTTTCGTCTCTGCATTTTATTATGAAGCAGTAACAGCTTTCACGTCTTTGAATATTCGCTTTTCTCATTCGGCGACAATCTAATATACTGTCGTCATCAGTGTCGTTGTAGTTGGGGAGCGTGAAAGATATACGGTATATAGCGAAGAGCCTCCTTAGCACTCCTCTGGAACGAAACAGGCGAGTCCATCGGAGCTCACGAATAGGACCGATCGTGCCCTGTAAGCAAATCGTTTCTCGCAGTGGAGTTGCACAACTCCGGACGTCCGCTAACGCGCGGCTTGTTTGTTGAATTGCCGCGCAGGCGTGTATCGGTTCTTGCTGCGCGCTGAACCTCTACTTAGAGTGCAATGCAGCCTCTTCTTATTCCCCGCGCAAGCTTTGTTACAGCGACAAAAGGGACGCCGCGCCGCGGAATTCTTAAGTTTTTACACGGTGAGAGTAAATTGCCGCTCACAGCCTGGTCTCCGCATGAAAGGGTTTTTTTTATGCAGAGGTACCCATGTTTATGTTATTAGCTAAAGGAAACAAACTATTTTGATATGCGGAACAGACAGTCTTTGTCAGTAATAAACAGTTATTTGTAACAACTTATGGCAATTACTAGCTTTTTGTACAGTAAAAGAACAGTGATAATGGCAATTTCTGCGCTACTGGAACTTCGTCTTTGTTCTCCACCCCCCCCCCCCCCTCCCACGCACAACTGCTGACTACATTTTACCATCTTCTGATGTCATATCGGCGCTCCTTTGTTTCTTACGGTGTTCTTCGTTCTTTCTTCCATTTTATTTCTCGTGCTCGGATCTAAAGCTAAGTTTAAAGTTGTGAATTAGCAGCCCCCCTACACGTAACTGCAGGCCCTGCATAATTCACAGATCATTAAACTACACCCCTACATACAAACCCAAAAGGAAAAATTCTGTGAAAGCGCGAACCTACAGAATCACAGACACTATGACTCAAATTCTATAGTGATCTGTAGAGCAGAGATTTAGCTGTGGCTCAATAGTTTCTAGCCGGCCGGTGTGGCCGAGCGGTTCTAGGCGCTTCAGTCTGGAACCGCGCGACCGCTACGGTCGCAGGTTCAAATCCTGCCTCGGGCATGGATGTGGGTGATGTCCTTCGGTTCGTTAGGTTTAAGTAGTTTTAAGTTCCAGGGGACTGATGACCTTAGATGTTAAGTCCCATAGTGCTCAGAGCCATTTTTTTTCTGAAGTTTCTAGTTTTGGGCTCAAATGGTTCAAATGGCTCTGAGCACTATGGGACTTAACATCTGTGGTCATCAGTCCCCCAGAACTTAGAACTAATTAAACCTAACTAACCTAAGGACATCACACACATCCATGCCCGAGGCAGGAATCGAACCTGCGACCGTAGCAGTCGCGCGGTTCCTAACTGAGCGCCTAGAACCGCGAGACCACCGCGGCCGGCATAGTTTTGGGTACTGTGAAGATATTGAGGGGGGATATCCCAAGAATATTATGTTTTCTACCTCTCTTACAACCATGCTAACCCATATGGCCAGGTGCTCAACAGAAACTGTACCTGATCTTTGAGTTACAATGGCAAAGCTTAACCACGTTAACGAATTTAGACTTGTCTGTTCATATGTTACGAATAACGGGTTGTAAGCACAGGTGCGGAACTGAGACGTTGCAGCAGAAATTAGTAGCACTCTTAATAGAGGATGTCATAATCGGATCTTCTGACATGTGTCCTGACTTAGCACATACTAGCTACACTAAACTTCACCAAGTGAGCGCTAAAATTGCTTAATGCTACGCCCACTTTCCTTGTCAAAACTCAAATGCTGCCATGTTGCCTATGATCGCTTCCATGGAGAGAATGTCATCATTCAAAAAAATGGAACTCGTTCATGCCAGACTATAACCACTGCTAACTTTAAATCTGAAGTTTTGTGCAGTACCCCAACACAGAAAAAAGTGTCTATGGTTAGACAAGTTGTTAGCAGGCCCAGTGTCCCAGTCCAGTACGTGTCAAGAAAATCATTATTCTCACACGCTCAGTCGTGACCAAAAACATTAATATTTTAGCGGTATGATATACATCCGTAAGGTGTACATTTATTTTATTATCTTCTTTCTTCAGTAATTTCTTTCCAGTTCCTTTACGTTACAGTCCATAATTATGTTCTGTGTAGAACATAACTTTGGACGAAACAACAGCTTGGCATGCAACGTATAATTAATGCAAATTAATTTGAGCAAAGTATAACCTGATACGAAGCAGTACCTGGTGCTGTATTCTGTTCACGACAAGAGATCTGCAAAAACAGTTATATTAATCAACAAATTATGTCAGTATATTCCCTATGATAAAACAGAACATGTTCCAACCTCTCCCCGCTCTCCCCCCCCCCCCCCTTAGAATTCAGATTTCTTTCGATATTTATAATTCATTATAGCAGTAGTACTCAGATGATCCTCATACAAACATCGTAGAATTGCGGCGAATAAAGTGTTCCAAAACGGCTCCGGCAGCAGATCACTTCTTCAAGGAGCCGCACTTTCCCTTACTTTAGAAATTTGTTTGTGAAATAAAAATATTTTTTTATCTTCTATTATCCCTGTCAGTGTCATAAGCAGGCCAACGGCCTCGCTCAGTGGTAACACCGGTTCTTGGCAGATCACTGAAGTTAAGCGCTGTTGGGCTGGGCTAGCAAAAAATGGCTCTGAGCACTATGCGACTTAACTTCTGAGGCCATCAGTCGCCTAGAACTTAGAACTAATTAAACCTAACTAACCTAAGGACATCACACACATCCATGCTCGGTTCCAGACTGTAGCACCTAGAACCGCACGGCCACTGCGGCCGGCTGGGCTAGCACTTGGATGTTGACCATCTGGTCTGTCGGGCGCTGTTGGCAAGCGGGGTGCACTCAGCCCTTGTGAGGCAAACTGAGGAGCTACTTGATTGAGAAGTAGGGCCTTTGGTCTCGTAAACTGACAAAACGGCCGGGAGAGAGGTGTGCTGACCACATGCCCCTCCACATCCGCATCCGGTGACGCCTGCGGGCTGGGGATAACAAGTCGGTCGGTCGGTACCTTTGGGCCTTCAGTCTGTTCGGGCGAAGTTTAGTTTAGTTTAATTTTTTTAGTTTCGTAAGTAGAGTACTATTACACAAACTCTAGGAAAACCTTAGCTATGTGACAAGCAAACAAAAATGCTCACTTGTAAGTTAAGAGTTGTTGTTGTGGGAGATGATATTGCGCTCAGTTACTCCCATAAAAGAAGCTAATTTTTTCCCATATCTTTCAATGTAAGCAGCTGACAGTTCCGAATTTATTTCGTCACTCAAACCGTCATTAAAATACGGGCTCATACATGTGACTATCCCTCCCTTTTGTCCGACGAAGGGTGTGCCACATAAGAAAAGAAACGACCCGAATCGGCTTTACCTGGCGGCCGAGAATTTCCTCGGGTAGGGGGGAAAAAGTTTTAAACAATGTCGAAGGACGCGAGGGGGGAGAAGTGACAGAAGTTGAAACGCGGCTGTAGCAAAGCGCGACTTGGTCAGCGACTTTATAAATCTTCCCTCGGGAGCGCTGCCCCCCCCCCCCCCCCCCCGCCCGCCACCCAACCACCGTCAGCGGCGAGCCTTTTCGCGGCTCCCGCCATGGAATTCCCACCCCTCGGCTCCCGGTGCCACCCTCTTCGCCGAGCTGCAGTGCGACCGAATGCGCCCTTTTCAGCTGTGGCCCACAGCCCCGTCCCGAACTCGTAAATTTCCGGCACGCGGTCCCCGGCTATCAAACAACATTTATAACAACATTTTTATTGTGTCTGCAATTATACCGATGGGTGATGAATAAAGAGCATTTTTGGCCTATGGCCTAACTCGTTGTCGATATGATTGCGCCCATATTGTGCAGCGCCCGTTTTTTATATAAATTATTCAGGAGGCGACTAAAAAGTGAGGAATGTTTGGACACAGTTTTTATGTGGCAATAATTACACGGATACGCGCGTGCGGACAGACTATCAATAAATGAGCCGCCGATTCCACAAACACGCCAGTATTTATCTGTTGGCACTCAGGAAAACATGTCAAAAGCGCTTTTATCGCGCCTGTCCTCTATCGATTCCAATACGCAACGCGCGTTGCTAATTTATTAGTCTGCTGCACCTTGTTTATGTTGCGATATTTCGTATTTTTGGCCATCTGCTCCGGCCTGGTTATACGCCGCCGAAATGTCCATTTCAGGCTCGTCGTTTCGCTAAGAGGTGCAATTCATTCTGATTTGTGGAAATTCCTGTCAAGGTCTGGATGTGTTCCAAACGAGCGAGTGTAGCATCGCGCCCATGGAGGGTCGAAGAAGAAATCGTCAATGAAGCAGGCCAGAGAAGAGGGATACGCTACATTTCTAGACCCGAGGGCGTACAAAAACTGTACTGCGACTGCAGTGGGTAGGTGGTTACCATGACGCCGTTCCGTACCTCGGCCATAAGGGAGAAGACAGAGGTTTATTTGTTAGAAAGTCCACGAAGTCTGTCACGCTGTCATCCTTCTGCAAAATGATCTATAAATCGTAGCGTTCTAATAGAAAACCATCGCAGCCAGAATGCCAGGAGATTTTATACAAGAATCTTCTATCCCTCGGACCTTAAAATGTAGGGGAAGTGCGGTCAAGCATCTGCATCCTCTAATAGTGAACACTTTACGTTTTTCTCTGTTGGCTACACTTGTGGGGAAAGTTATCTCTACCTACTGATAATAGCAGTGCATAGTGACGTAACGATTAGCAGTGCATAGTGACAAAATGACAAGCAGCGCATAGTGACATTAGATTTTCTTGGTATCTAGATAACAAAGAATTTTATGAAGATCCACATAGCGGACGCATCTCATAATTTAATCAGTTTTAACAAGTCATCGCAGGTTAATTTACTACATTAGCTATTAAGTCTGCATCGCATTGCTGCCTTGTTCACGATATAGCAACTGAGTCTATCCTGTGGACAGCTCTGACGGTAGATTTGTCTACTAGCGAACTTTCGGGTGAGAGGACTCATCCCAATCACGGTTTATTTAGAAACGCCTACTCCCGTAAGGCAACAGTAGACAAGGCAAAAAAGCATCTCAAGTAACGGCCGGCCAGCAACGAAATTGCTCTTCAGATCATCGATTATAATAACACGACTGGAAACAGTGGTCCAAGGAAGGTTCAAGAAAACTCAAGCAGGAACTTCTTCGGGAGTGTTAGAATTCAGTTTCGCAAGTGTGCAAGCCGGCACTCCCGTTTCTGAGCTCTCTGCCAAAATTCTACTCAATTCACATGAGGAACCAGAGCGGCCAAAATCGGAAGTCCTGTAATAAGAACTGGAGACGAATGTTGTCGAACGAAAACGAAAGTAAAAGGAGGAAAATACACTCCTGGAAATGGAAAAAAGAACACATTGACACCGGTGTGTCAGACCCACCATACTTGCTCCGGACACTGCGAGAGGGCTGTACAAGCAATGATCACACGCACGGCACAGCGGACACACCAGGAACCGCGGTGTTGGCCGTCGAATGGCGCTAGCTGCGCAGCATATGTGCACGCCGCCGTCAGTGTCAGCCAGTTTGCCGTGGCATACGGAGCTCCATCGCAGTCTTTAACACTGGTAGCATGCCGCGACAGCGTGGACGTGAACCGTATGTGCAGTTGACGGACTTTGAGCGAGGGCGTAAAGTGGGCATGCGGGATGCCGGGTGGACGTACCGCCGAATTGCTCAACACGTGGGGCGTGAGGTCTCCACAGTACATCGATGTTGTCGCCAGTGGTCGGCGGAAGGTGCACGTGCCCGTCGACCTGGGACCGGACCGCAGCGACGCACGGATGCACGCCAAGACCGTAGGATCCTACGCAGTGCCGTAGGGGACCGCACCGCCACTTCCCAGCAAATTAGGGACACTGTTGCTCCTGGGGTATCGGCGAGGACCATTCGCAACCGTCTCCATGAAGCTGGGCTACGCTCCCGCACACCGTTAGGCCGTCTTCCGCTCACGCCCCAACATCGTGCAGCCCGCCTCCAGTGGTGTCGCGACAGGCGTGAATGGAGGGACGAATGGAGACGTGTCGTCTTCAGCGATGAGAGTCGCTTCTGCCTTGGTGCCAATGATGGTCATATGCGTGTTTGGCGCCGTGCAGGTGAGCGCCACAATCAGGACTGCATACGACCGAGGCACACAGGGCCAACACCCGGTATCATGGTGTGGGGAGCGATCTTCTACACTGGCCGTACACCACTGGTGATAGTCGAGGGGACACTGAATAGTGCACGGTACATCCAAACCGTCATCGAACCCATCGTTCTACCATTCCTAGACCGGCAAGGGAACTTGCTGTTCCAACAGGACAATGCACGTCCGCATGTATCCCGTGCCACCCAACGTGCTCTAGAAGGTGTAAGTCAACTACCCTGGCCAGCAAGATCTCCGGATCTGTCCCCCATTGAGCATGTTTGGGACTGGATGAAGCGTCGTCTCACGCGGTCTGCACGTCCAGCACGAACGCTGGTCCAACTGAGGCGCCAGGTGGAAATGGCATGGCAAGCCGTTCCACAGGACTACATCCAGCATCTCTACGATCGTCTCCATGGGAGAATAGCAGCCTGCATTGCTGCGAAAGGTGGATATACACTGTACTAGTGCCGACATTGTGCATGCTCTGTTGCCTGTGTCTATGTGCCTGTGGTTCTGTCAGTGTGATCATGTGATGTATCTGACCCCAGGAATGTGTCAATAAAGTTTCCCCTTCCTGGGACAATGAATTCACGGTGTTCTTATTTCAATTTCCAGGAGTGTGCAACCGAAGGAAGAGAGATAAAGAAAACAGGATCTTCTAGAACTGAAAAAAGATCCTTCTGCAAAATGGAAATTGCTCATCGCTCTACAGCAAACTGACTCCGAAAAAAACGCGTTTTTCCAGGATGCGGGTGTGAGTTTGGTGATGACCTGATACAGTGTGATGAGAGTAAATGATAAGCGTATGAGGGTTGTACAGGGATTCTTATCCGTATGAGCTCTGTTGAACTTTCCCTGGCTACATGCTCACTCATAGAGTACGCTGTTAACACTTTTGTACATTTGCTCTTACTGTGTTTGTATTAAGAGTAAAACTGCATTTATTTTTATAATGAGTAAATGACAGATTGGTATATAAATAAATTAAAATGGTAGATTGAGCAGATATTTTCAATTTCTCCTTGCGTGCTCTCAGCCTGAATTCCGTGTCGGTGTTACAAACGTTCAGGGAAGATATAAACGGGCACATTTATCAAGAGAACTCTGGCCCAAAAATTACTGAATCGTAAATTTTAGCTTTGGGCGTACCCTCGGGAAGTGTGGCAAACTCTTGCTGTTCATATTGTATGTTAATGACATGACAGATAATATTAACAGCAAACTCAGGATTTTTGCAGATGATGCAGTTATCTATAATGAACGTTCAGTCAGACTCGATAAAATTTCAAAGTGGTGAAATGATTGGCAACTTGTTTTAAATTATCAGAAACGTAGAAATGTTTGCTTCTCAAATCGCATAAAACTTGTATACTATGACTTTACGACAACAGTGAGTCACAACTGTGATCAGAAAAGGAAAGGAAGGATGATTAGGGCTTAACATCTCATCAACATTGAGGTCATTAGAGATGGAGTAAAAACTCGGGCCGGCCGCTGTGGCAGAGCGGTTCTAGGCGCTTCAGTCCGGAACCGCGCTGCTGGTTCGAATCCTGCCTCGGGGATGGATGTGTGTGATGTCCTTAAGTTAGTTAAGTTTAGGTAGTTCTAAGTCTAGGGGACTGATGACCTCAGATGTTAAGTCTCATAGTGCCATTTGAACCATTTTTGAAAAACTCCGACTGTTACAAGCATGGGGAAGGAAATCGACTGTGCTCTTTCAAATGAATCATGCCATCTTTTGCCTGGATTTAGGGAAATCACCGGAAACCTAAATCAGAATGGCCGGACGCGGAATTGAACCGTCGTCTTCTCGGACGGGAGTCCAGTGCGCTGACTATGGCACCGCGCTAGGTACAGTTGGAATCACTCAACATGCAGGAATACCTGGTTGTAACAATTTCAAGCCGGCCGCAGTGACAGAGCGTTTCTAGACGCTTCAGTCTGGAACCGGGCGACTGCTACGGTCACAGGTTCGAATCCTGCCTCTGGCAGGGATGTGTGTGATGTCCTTAGGTTAGTTAGGTTTAAGTAGTTCTAAGTTCTAGGGGACTGATGACCTCAGATGTTAAGTCCCATAGTGCTCAGAGCCATTTGAACCATTGAACAATTTCTAAGGGAATGAAATGGAACGTTCATATTTACTCATTCGTGGGTAAGACACGTGATAGGCTTCGGATATTGGAAGGATACTGGGAAAATGCAGTCAGTCTACAAAGGAGACTGCTTATATATTACTTGTGCGATCCATCTCAGAACACTGCTAAAGATTATGGGAGCCATACCAGATAGGACTAGCTAGGGACATTAACCGTATACAAAGAAAGGCGGCACGGGATGTTTGACTCACAGGAAAGCGTTGAGGAAATATTGAAGAATCTGAATGGTAGACGCTTGGACATAGATGCCAATTTTTTATTCCGAGAAAGGCTGGTTACAGAGTTCAGTGAACCAGCATTAACCCTAGGACTCACTCTGGGGTCGTAGGTGACCCCAATCATCTTTACTATGGATAAAATAATATTTCTATTTCTTGTAAAAATCCAGAATTTTATGACTTTTACCACACAGTATTGTAGTTCTCTCACAAAAATTTTTAGAGCGCTTGACTCAACATTTAGATCAATAACTAACAAAAACTACTGTTGGGGTCAATTATGACCCCAGATAGATTATATGTAACATTCATAGAATGTATAGATTATCAACTATCAATCTCTTTCTTAGGTATTTTGAGTTGGTAACACTGAATTCAGGTGTTAACTCAGAACTAACCTCAAACTGGGAGTTCGTTTGTACGTTTGTTGTACGTTTGTTGTCGCAGTGTAATTTCAGCATGGATTGAATACGTTTTGCTCCTGGCTATAGTGTAGAACAAGCTATGGAAGACTTATTTCGTAGCAGTAGTGATTCAGAAGGCAGTGACGCCGAAGATGATGGAACAGAGACACAGGTAGACCAAAGTGATGAAATTTGTTTACATGAATTAGAAGAAAATGATATTCTTGCTGAAAATGATGACAGTGGAGAAGATAAAAGTGCAGTACTGGTAAGCAGGGGTCGGGATATTGCATGGAGTACAAAAGAACCATCAATTCGTATATTTCCAATCCGCAACATCCAACGATTTTCAGCAGGTATTCCTAGTACAGTTAGTGTTAGCTCAGCTGTTGACTGTTTCAGGCAGTTTATTATTAATGAATTGCTGGATATAATAGTTCAGTTCACAAATAAACGAGGAAATGAATTGAAAGTGTCTGGAAAATTAGTTGACTGGCGTGATACAGACAGATGCGAGCTTCTTTCATTTTTAGGCTTGCTGATTCTGTATGGCGTACAGAAGAGCCGGGGGAAATCTATTGACGAATTTTGGGTCTCTGAATATGGCACTCCTTTATTCCGTACTACTATGTCGAGGAGACGATATCAAGACATTCTGCGTTCACTTCGTTTTGACGACCGCATCACAAGACTTGAAAGGAAAGAGAGGACTGGAAATAAGGCTGAAGTTGTACAGGAAATATTTGATTTGTTTGCCGTGCAATGTCAAACATCATTTATACCTTCCAGCAACATTACTGTTGATGAACATCTTTGCGTATACAGAGGGCGGTGCAGTTTCAAGGTCTACATTCCTTCAAAGCCAGGAAAGTATGGGATCAAGATATGGTGCGCGGTAGACTGTGAACATGGTTATCTGACAAATCTTCAAATGCACACTGGAAGGAGTGGTGATGTGAGAGAAGTGAATCAAGGCAAGAGAGTGGTCTTAGATTTAGTGCGTCATCTGGCTGGCAGTGGTAGGAATATTACCACTGAACATTTTTTCACGAGCTATGACCTTGGCCAAGAATTGTTGAAAATGAAGTTGACACTTGTCGGTACTCTACGTTCTACAAGAAAAGAAGTCCCAAAAGAGTTTTTGCCTTCGAAAACTAGGGAAGAATGCACTACCAGATTTGCATACAGTGGTAAAACCCTATTAGTTTCGTATGTTCCAAAAAGAAATAAGGCTGTGCTACTCCTGTCAACACAACATCAGTCATTTGAAGTGCCCAAAGAAAACAACTTGAAACTAAAACCAGAAGTAGTGTTGTATTACAACTCAATAAAATCAGGTGTTGATACGCTAGATCAAATGAGCTCTTACTATTCTGTGAAAAAGGGTACAAAACGTTGGCCATTAGCAGTATTTTATGATCTTATCGATCTAGCTGCACTCAATGCCTACAGACTCTTCCGTGTTGCTGTTGAAAAAATAGCGAGACGTCTTTTTCTAATGAAGTTGGCCAAAGAAATGGCAAATCCCCAAGTGGACCGTCGTTCGAGTTTACCACAAGCAAGAAACAAGGATATTATTAGCAGTATCAAACGGTGTGGATTTGATGATCTGTTAGACAATGGACATCCAGACGTAATATCCGACAATCAGAAGAGAAAGCGAGGCAAATGCTCTATTTGCCCCCGATCAAAGGACACAAAATACAGTTCAACATGCAAAAAGTGTTACAAATTTGTTTGCAAGGAACATTCTGAAATAGTTACTACTTGCAAAATATGTGCAGATGACTATGGTACGGATTCCGGTTAGAATTATGTTTCCTGTTGAGTTGTTCATCACATTTTCTGTAAATATGAAGCCATTGTGAAACATTTATGAGTGAAACAAATTATGACTTAGAGTAATATTGTAACTTCTGATATGTAATTACTCTGCCATATGTAATTTAATTCTACTATGTACATACCTGTTTAAAAATCTGTGAAATGTGTCTAAATAATAAATAAAATGTAAAAACACAGTATTAAACGACAGTACGTTGTTCTCTGAATGATTAGTACACACAGTCAATTATATACATGACCCCAGATGGAGTACTAGGGAAATTTTAGCAGCGTGAGTCCTAGGGTTAAGTGAAGTACCAAGAGATCTTTTTCATCACCCTGTGTACCACTCCCGTAGGGCCGTGAAGAGTAGATTAGACTATTGACAGCACGAGCATTAGTATTTAAGAATTCGCTCTACTCCTACTCCACACAAAATTGGAACGGGATGCAACCCTTTTAGTACTGTCTCTGACATGCACTTCGTAGTGGTTTGCAGAGTATGTACAGGGGGGTCGATAAAAATATGGAAACACTAAAAACATGTTACCATACCTAGCACGTAGAATGACACCAGCTTCCAGTCATCTCGGAATGGATAAATGCGGTGGACTGTGCGGCTGGTCCCGGCGGAGGTTCGGGCGTGGGTGTGTGTGTACTGCCCTTAGGGTAATTTAGGTTAAGTAGTGTGTAAGCTTAGGGACTGATGACCTTAGCAGTTAAGTCCCATAAGATTTCACACACATTTTGTTTGATAAATGCGGGTCCACTACGGTTTCCAAGGGAATCTGACAGCATTCTTCTACAAAATAATGGCAAGTTCAGGCAACAATAGTGGAGGCGGGTAGCGGTCAAGCATTCTTCTCTCGAAAGCAGACCACAAAGGCTCAATAATACTGACATCTGGTAATCGCCGTATCCAGGGGAGATGAGACAACTCATCCTCGTGCACACAGAACTAGTCGTAGATGAAGGGGCCTGTCGTCTTGGAACACAGCATCGCCATTGGGGAATAAATGTTGTACCATGAGCGGAACCTTTTCAGCCAAGATGATCACCTTGCACGGCAATAAAGAGGCCTACGGAATATCACAATACGGTTGCCCAAATCATCACTGAACCCCCTTGGGACGTTAACTAGCGCAAACGTCGAAAACAGGGAGAAACAAGATCCATACGAGCAAATGACGTTCTTCTATTGCACCACTGTACAGGTTTATTGGCTTCGGCACCACGTTTTCCTCTTACGGGCATTTGCGTCATTCATGAGTGATTTCTGAATTCCAGCGTACCCTACAGTTCTCTGCTTATGGAGCTCCTTTCGTGGAAATGAGCGTACGGCATTAAGGGCTGGGAGTGCCCCATTCTGGGAAGTTCGGCCGCCGAGGGCAAGTACTTACTTTATTCGACGCCACATTGGGCGACTTGAGCGTCGGAGATGGGGTTGAAATGATGAGGCCAACACAACACGCAGTCCCTGAGCGGAGGAAATCTCCTGCCCCAGCCGGGAATCGAACCCGGGCCCCTTGGCGTGGCATTCCGCCTCGCTGATCAGTCAGCTAACAGGGGCGAACGGCTCCTTTCGTGTTTGTTTGTTACTGACGGGGTTCGCTACTGCGACGTTCAGTTCTGCAGTCTGCAGCTGTCATCTCTTAATTTTTATCACAAACTTGAACTACCGTCCACCACGATTATTTAACACACTCTTATGACCGTGTTCTGACTTAGCGGATGATGTTTTTCTGCTTTCCTGTACGCGGTATAGATCTTCGATAAGGGGCCTCTTGAAACACCCATCAGTTAGGCTGCCTTGGTTACACGTGCGCTCACCATACGAGCACCACACTTTGCCTACGTTCAGTGTCACTCAGCTCCGACATAATGCACTCACAGCTAGAAAGAACACTGTTCTGACCACGACTGACATTTGCAACGGACTGAGGACAGAGCACAGGTGCCATTCGCAGTCAAATACAACAGCACAATCTGCACACTTGGCTAGCATCTGCATTTACGTTCAAGCATGTATTTCTCTCGGTGTTTGCATATTTGTGTCCAGTCCCTGTATGTAGCAGTAGAAAGTTACGTAGCGCAACCTTTTGTTGGATAATTCTGCCAGCATAACACGACAAATACCTAATCGTTACATATACGAGGTAATATACAGGGTGACGTTATTGAACTATATGAAAAAACGTAAGTAAGTCATAAACTACGGCGTGTACACACGATATTCAATAACTGAACTTCACTACAGCTATTCCGATTGGGGCTATGACATGTCCGCAGCTCGTGGTCTCGCGGTAGCGTTCTCGCTTCCCGAGTACGGGGTCACGGGTTCGATTCTCGGTGGGGTCAGGGATTTTTCTTGCCTCGAGATGACTGGGTGTTTTTGTGTCGTCTTCATCATCATCATTCATCCCCATTCCGGTCGGAGGAAGGCAATAGCAAACCACCTCCACTAGGACCTTGCCTAGTAAGGTGGCGCGGGTCTCCCGCGTCGCTCCCCTACGCTCTGTAAAGAAGTATGGGACTCATCATCGTGTTCGATATGTCTGCCATCCTCGGCGGTGATGTGGCGCAGATGAACAGCGAAACTCTGCACGACGCACTGAAGTGTCGGAATGTCTTTTTGTATCCCGCCTGGAAGGCGGCGCGTGCGTCTACTCCTGAGATCTGCAAAAAAGGCCGAATGAAGGAAGCGAGTAGGAGCAGGTGAGGTAAAGCACTTCGGTACGGCAAGTAAATTTAACACACCTTTACTGATGTATAAACATATAAAAACACGTTACTTAACTTTTGGTACAGATGAGCACGTAGGTGCAAAGCCGTTCATGTATCAAAGCTAACAGTTAATAGAATTTATAAAGGCAAAGTCAGTAATGGCTAACCCCCGTACAAGTAGAAGCTAAGTTGCTACGTCGTCTGCTCTTGATCAACTGGGGTGAAAGTAGAGCGTCTCTCGTTGAGCTCCACAGCATCGGCTAGAGGGCGCTGTGGTCGCTGTAGTTCGTCCGCTCTCGTAGTGCCAACCTACGAGCGTGCTCCTACGCTGTGGCATCGGAACTATCGATACCACATCGATGACCTCCTGAATGACTGTTTTCAGCTCAGCAATGGTTTTGGCGCTATTGCTGTACACCTTCTCTTTGACATCTGTTTGGTTCTGCAGTCGCCTAAAAATGAAAGATGGCGATGGCGATAAATTAAAAAATGTAAGATGGCAGTAGTAAGAAACTGAACACAATCTGAGGTGATGGTTCGGGATAATTTTTTAAAAACCCAAGCTAACTTAACTAGCTGTGCTTTGTAACCCCTTTGATGTTCCATTCCAAGAAAAGTATCTGAATGGCCTGTATTATTACGTATCACATGTATCCATGGAGCATCACAAAATATTTAAAGACACAGAAAATACAGTGGTTCATTGTTCAAAAGTCAAACGCAAACACACGTATCTGAAAAAGATATTACGCACACATTTTCCAGACGTCAGTGTAGCAGGAGGGTGGATAAACGGTAGATAGAGAGAGAAACAGAGGGATGGAGAAGACGGTGGCTAGTAGTAGACATCATGCATGCTTGCAAAGAAGTTGTTAAGCCAGCAACAGCTGGGGTGAGGCGACCTGAGAGATGACAGGCAGCAAGCCAACAAGGATTTATAGTGCTGTAAGGAATAGCTGAGAGAGTTATTAGCATTTTATCGGAAACTGAGACGATTAAACATAAAAATATTACAACAGCTTCATGATTTTGCACAGTAACTATACTTTACGACTTACTACTTCTTGCGCCATATCAGTCCATTCGGAAAAACTTTGTGCGGTGAAATGCGTAAACATTTTTACCCTTAAGAGTTATGTTGAACTGCTCCATAACTGACGCTTTCAAATTAGAATAATGATGAATAGTGATTTTGCATTAACTTCTTGAAATGAACTTTACCTACGTATGTTCGTTAATATTCAGAATCCTACAGCTACTGTTTCCTCTGTATATCGTACTAATTACACCTGCACTCTCAGTACCAGTTTTAGTTTTTCTTTAGAGTGGCCAACTTATGTAGATTTGGTGTACATATAAAAATACTGTTCACTGTTTCAGTTTACATGCTGTTTTCAACAATAAAATATATTGTCATCGGGAAGGGGCGGAAACCAATAAAAACAAAACAAAACTACCCTAGATATAAATTTGTTGCAAAAATTTTCATTAATTTATTTGTTCGTGACACAATTAAAAATATTTGTTCACATTCAACACTATCTGGAATATTATGTATTGCAAACATTAGTTTGTTGC
The DNA here is from genome assembly GCF_023864345.2 of Schistocerca serialis cubense. Lineage (NCBI taxonomy): Eukaryota > Metazoa > Arthropoda > Insecta > Orthoptera > Acrididae > Schistocerca > Schistocerca serialis. The sequence continues at coordinate 150,471,996 of NC_064642.1, forward strand.
AATTCAAACAATACTGAAACATTTCGAGCAGCTAACTTAGTTTTAACAGCTGGCTCTGTTCTAAAACAATCGAATTGACACTGAACTGCATTTCGTGGCCAGTGCAGAATATGAACACACATTCATCTCATAAACTGTCATCTTGTGTGTTGATCGCCTTGTAGTACTGGCATTATAATTCTGCCTATACGTTCAACTCTTCTTTGGAATCGAATGTGGGAACTGTTCCAAGATCCAAAGCGTACTGTTTGATATGTGAAATCCCACACAATAATTTGGAATTCAGATTTTTGAAACACAACTTTTGCATATGTCTTTGAGCTATCGAAATTTTTTCATATGCAACTTCCCATTCTGAAGTTGAGTTTTTCACTTTATTTCCAGAAGCCTTCTTAAACCACAGGCAGTAATTGCTGCTTCCCAAAGTTCCTCTTTAATAAATATTACCTCATTACCATCTGAATTATGGCCCTGCTTTCAAAGCTAGCAAGAAAAGAAATCGCTCTGCCAGTTCATTTGGGACATAGTCGAAATGTGCTGATGAATTGTTGGACGGCATATTCCAATAGTGAACATCAGATTCATTTTCATTATGTTTATGCCTGTATATTCCCATGCTGCTATATATGTCATCACCTTTCAGTAATAATCTGCCACTTTTATCTGTTGTAAGATATGCATATTAAGCTTACAACACTTGCCCACTGGCCTTCAGGTCACACGTGATCTACAATTTCCTTAAGTGGCTTCTTATCAACTAATAGGGAAATGCTACCAAACTCTTCTCTCTCGTTGGATATTCACTATATCTGCTTAACAGTGAACTGGCTTAATGGGTCCCCCGTAAATTTCCACAGAACAAAGCGCATCTGTTGCACTAACTCCCTCTAATCCTTATATCACTAGAAACTCATCAATGTGTCATAAACTGTTGGCAACATTACACAAAAAGAAAATTAACGCTTCACACTTTCAAAGAACCTGTAAAACATCCTTCATCACAGACGCACATTTTCCCACCTCTGATCAAAATAAATATAAAAAAAAACGAATATAAAGCTGGCATAGCCTTTCCCACTGAACAAATTCTCGTGACACATCATTTCTCACTTAACTGTATCCTGCGCTTGACAGGTAGTCCAAAGTACTGGTATCTGGTGTACTGGGGGATCACATGGGTGACCAGCTTTCCACCGAAGGTAGATGATAGCTGCACAGAACTGAGTCAGAGCTATAGAAAGCTCTGGATATTGTGACGCTCACTGTCACAACGGTAGACATCAGCTACTCCAGGACTGCTGTATGAGATGCAGCGTCTGTTCCGCAGATATACATCACTTCTGGCTTGGTAAATGTTGGTTCTGAAAGGCAGTGAGGTCTGGTTCTAGAGTACTACTGAGGTAGGTAAGGTATCATGCTAAGAGTAGCTCTATCGGTTTATCCATTCATTGCAGCAGTGGCTGAGCTACGTTCACACTGGTGAATAACATTCCACTTTCCAATTGCCGATCCCACCGTGCTCCTGCTTCGCCCCTGATGAATAGGTGTAACACCACCAGAATTAGGATACCCTTGACACTCATCTCTGACGTGCTTAAATCTGGAGCAAGGAAGCCATGCTTACTCTACCTCCTCCTTTTGAAGGACATGATGTTCCTCCATACAACTCCTTACGTGAACAGATAATACACAAAACTCCCTTTGGAGATGACTAATAGCTGAAATAAGATACAGACAAGTAATTACGAATGTAGGTTCTATTCGGTGTACCTTACACTATTTTACCGCATAATCTTCACACAATGCTTACCGTTGCGGATAACTCAGTAAATCACTCAGTCGCTTGCATTTCATCATGTCATCCAGCAGCTTAAGCATCCACCCACTTGAAACCGTTCTGTATCCTAAGAACCCTTGAACGATGTCGCAAAAATTGCCATACAAAATGCCAAGCTCTCAGGAAACGTACTTGAGGTGCACACGCCGATCGACTTTCACCATTGCATCAACGCAGGAAATGTTGGCGCCCCGTGAACGCTCACTGAATTTCAAGGCTTCATAGCCTTTTGCCAACTCACAACACCAGCATCTCACACTTCTCAAGGCGAGATACTTTTCTCCATACGCGAGCAGCATTTCGCTGAAGATTTCGAGGACCGTTTTTCTTTTGCTCCATACGAAACAGATCACACTTGGCTCTTCATATGCTGTGAATGTGTGAAGCAAAACCGCCATCTTGAACAACTGATAGTAGTGCTGTGCCACATAGTTACCAACAGATAAGCCGAGGCTGGTCCAAGAAAGGTCCACCGCTATATGTTGACTTCGCTTTTACAGCTGTAATATGACTGAAAAGGAGGGGCAAAAGTTTCCTAAAAAGGAGGGGCGAAAGTTTCTGATCCATCCTTGTGTTTACAGATTCCCGCCCATAGTCCTTCCAGCACCTGGTATGGCCGTTGGTATGATGTAAACTTCCTGATCTTACTCTTTGATTATTTGAACTTATTAGCAACGCCCACTGCTCTACTCTGCACTCTGGCAATTTTCCCTTGCGTTCCTCTGCCACTTACTGACGCCACAGGGCTTTAGTGTTTGCCCTGTATACATGTTTCCATAGTTCCCTTAATGTCTTTGCGAAATTTCGGACTGGCTCTCTGCTATTCCTCATCTTTGGTTCGACTAGACCAAAGTGTGAATGTTTCTTCCTCCGACACACCATCTCATACAGAGAAAGCCCAGTGCTGGTGTGCATTTTGGAATTATACACTATGATAAAAAGGGTAAGTAAACTTCTCAGTGATAATGGTGGCTTTCGACATAGTAACTTAATATCTGTCCAATGTATAATGTACACGCTTCATTCCACTGTTAGCTTGTAGGTGCGACAGGCTATTCCTTGGTTTTCACGCCTTTAATAAGTGACATAACTGCTGCACCAAGTCCAGCATGAAGCTTTGGTCCATGACTACCGTTTCAGCGACACCAGACTTCAGTAACCAGTTATTCACCATGATCAGTGCCACAGTAATTGCGTAATGATTTGGAATGGTGGTCATTGCTATGCACCATACGAAATTATCGATAATCGTCAGAACATAACGATTTCCCACTGGCATCTGGCTAAAAGTTCCCATATATCCATTCCTATCACCTCAGAATGTTTGGTGGCCTCCGGCAACCTCTGTAGCAGTACTAGCTGATGGCTCACATCTGTTCACTGTGCACCTGGTATACAATTCTTTACGTACTGGCCTGCATTCCTTTTCTTTTCCTCAATCAGTAACGTTCTGCCACTCTTCGACCAGTCACCCTATGAAGCCCTTGCCCATAGAGCATGTTATTTTGCATTTCCTTCAGTACTTCTCCCTTTAACTTATTCGGTACTACTACACATGGCTTCAGTCTTATTGACCTACCATCAGTCCATTGTGCACAATCTACTGTAGCTGCATCATAAACAAGTTGCAGTCTGTATCAGCAACCAGCGCTGTTTGCTATTCCGCAAGCCTGTGATCTAGTGCCCTTATTACCACAAACTTCCATGTCTCCATGCTTCCTGACTGGTTTGCAGACTGTCTCAAAGTCAGACTCACTCAGTCCCAACACCCACCTTGTGAATCTGCTTGAAGAATCCTTAATCCCTAACAACCACTTTAACGATGTGTGATAGCTATAACCTAGAATTTTTTACAATGCATCTACATAGCAGTCTGTCATGCAGAATGCACTGTGGCTGCCTCGCAAACAGCTTTCAGTCCCCCACAGCAGTCTGCACTGTCTACCATACCACACGGCTAAGACCCACTGCCCATACTACCATTACCGTCTTTCTTAATCCATCTTCCTTTGCATGTATCCTTATTGGGTTGTAGACTACACCATGGTCAAACTCATTCGGTCTCAACAACCACCTCGTGAGTCCGCTTGAAGGATCCTTCAACCCTAAGAACCACTAACTCTGACCAGTTAACACCTTGCATTTTTTACTATACAGATAATATCTAAAATATATAAACCCGTATATCAGGCTCAACATTTCCTTCTCTGTTGTGAAGTAACTCCTATCAGCTTTGTTCAGTTGTCATGATATGTAAGCCTCATATGACCCATGTGTAATCCCAATATTATCTAATTCAAAACACATCCCAGTGCCTGGTTGGAAGCGTCACATGCCAGCACAAACTCCTTTTCATAATCTAGAAAGATCAACGCTGGAATAGACGTCATAGACTCTTTTAGCTTTTCAAATTTGGTATGATACTCCAGTCCCCACTAAAATTTTACACACTTTTTTAGTACTGCATAAGTAACTGGAATGTCTGCAAACCATACGGATTTTCTGTACTAATTGGCCCACCTCAGAATGATTGAAACTTCTTACTTGTACAAGGAAACAGAAAATCCCGCACCATCTCTTTTAATTTCCGGGCTGTCTTTACCTCTTCCCGACTACTCATATTTCCCAAATAACACACTTCTTTCAGGAAAAATGACACTATCTCGTACTTAATGTAAGACTTGTGACATGTAATCTCTCAAGCACTTAACTGCCATATCTATTTCTTCATATCTCTTAAAAACTAGAATTATATTCTCGAGTTACATTGTTAACTACTGAGGTTTTGAGCCATTCAGTGCTCCTTCCATCAACTGCTGATACATGACCAGTGTATTTTTTCAATCCAAATGGCACTTTAAATTTTTTCGTGCAGTGATGACTGCTGCTTGCTACGAACTAGTGCTCTTCTCTGCCATGCCATTGCCCCGTCGTTGGTTAATGACGTCCTCTGAAACCGGATGTAAACGCCAAGGTAAGTTATATAGTTTCCAATTTCCAGGTGCATCCTTAACTGTTGGAGGTCTACGTTGCATTATGCGTATGGTGGCAATGGGCCCTGAGGATTAAACAGATGTTAACGAAGGCACAAGCTTACGGAAGAGGTTCCCAGGTATGTGGGTGGCTCTAAGACTCCTGAAGTAGCCGAATCCAGTATATTGTCCTCGACGGCGAGTGTTCGTCAGAGACACGGTTATCGTCAGGAGTGCCCAAGGGAAGTGTGATAGGATCACTGTTATTTTCTTTACACGTAAATGGTCTGACAGACAGGGAGGAGCAACAGTCTGCGGCTATTTGCTGATGACACTGTGGTGCATAGAAAGATGTCGTCATTGAATGACTGTAGGAGGATACAAGATGACTCAGACAAAATATCTAGTTGGTGTGATGAATGGGAGCTAACGCTAAATTTGGAAAAACGTAAGTCAATGCGGATGAGTATGAAAAGCAAACCTATGATTTTCGAGTACAACATTAGTAGTGAGCTGCTTGACACAGTCACATCGATTAAATACAGGGTGTCCCACTCAAACCTCTTTGATTTCAAGGCCCCCGAAGGGAAAAACCTTAGTAGATACGACACTGAAAAATGCACCACATTGTAGAGCATCTCAAAGAATTTATATTCCCGCGTCAGAAGTGTCAAGTAACGTCGCTAGAGTGCAGCATGGTCGCATGAAGTGAAAATGGTGGTTCCACAGCAACGTGCGCAAGCAGCAGTGTGGTTTGCACAAACAAAATCGCCGACTATTGTTCAAAGAAATTACCGTCGTGTGTATGAATGTGATCCATCCGATGTGAAAACAATTAAGGAATGATATAGGAAGTTTCTGGCAACAGGAAGTGTTCTAAAACATTCTGGCGGTGCACGTTACGATGTTTCAGAAGAGACAGTGGAGGACATCAGACAAACGTTTCTCAGAAGCCCACGTAAGTCAATTCGTCAAGCATCTAGGCAACCTGATGTACCTCGATCAACATTGAATCCTCTAGTTCACTAGCGTCTTCATATGTGTGCTTACAAAGTGCAAATTCTGCAACGACAAACCACGCCGACAACAGTTTGCGGCGGATATGCTGCAGCGTAGTGATATGGGTGCCAGCTTCCTGGAAAGACGTTTATCCTCAGATGAGGCAACCTTTCAGATATTGTGAAGGGTTAATAAGCATAATGTTCGGATTTGTGGTTCGCAAAATCTGCACGATGCCACTGGGACGTGTTCGTGATAGCCCTAAACTAAACGTTTGGTGCGGGCTAATGCGCGACAGGATCATGGGCCGTTCTTCTTTTTGCGGAACTAACAGTGAATGGGTCAGTGTATCTGGACATGTTGGAGCAGCTTGTGTGCCCTCAGATACAAGACTTGCAACCCAACATCATTTTTCAACAAGATGGAGCTCTGTCGCATTGGTCAACGGCTGTTCGCAAGTTCCTGGATAGGAAATTTCCCGATCGTTGGATCGGACGCGGAGGCCCCTTGCCTGGCCACCACGTTCACCCGACATTACGCCGCTTGATTTCTTCATGTGCGGATTCGTGAAGGACCGCGTGTATGCGACCAAAGTGGACGATGTTCCTACGTTGCGACATTGTATCACTAATGTGATTCCAACAATAACAGAGTAAATGTTACAAAGAACTTGGCAAGAAATTGAAGATAGACTCGATATTCTTCGTGCAACAAATGGTTCACACGTAGAGGTGTATTGATGATAAATAAACAAATTCTTTGAGGTGCTCTGCACTGTGGTGCATTTTTCATTGCGGTATCTACTGTGGTTCTTTTTCCTAGGTCTTTGAAATCAGGGTGGTTTGAGTGGGACACCCTGTATTTAGTGCGACCCATTATTGTTAGAATGATAGGATCCGCGCCAGGTCTGTTTAAAGAAAGACATCGAAGCAAATCAGAGACGGGATGGTAAATTCGTTGCTGGTAGTTTCGAACAACACCCAAATATTACCGAAGTGCTTCGGGAACTCAAATGGGATTCACTGGAGGGAATGCAGAGTGCTTTTCAAGGAGTACTGCTGAGAAAATTTATAGAACCGATATTTGAGACTGCAGAACGATTTTACTGTTGCCAACGTACAGTTCGCGTAAGGATCATGCAGATAAGATACGAGAAATTAGGGCTCATAAGGAGGTATATAGGCAGTCGCTTTTCCCTCGCTCTGTCTGCGAGTGGAATAGAAAGGGAAATGATAAGTAGTGGTACAGCGCGGGATTAGCCGAGCGGTCTTAGGCGCTACAGCCATGGACTGTGCGGCTGGTCCCGGCGGAGGTTCGCGTCCTCCCTTGGGCATGGGTGTGTGTGTTTGTCCTTAGGATAATTTAGGTTAAGTAGTGTGTAAGATTAGGGACTGATGACCTTAGCAGTTAAGTCCCATAAGATTTCACACACAGTAGTGGTACAGGGTACCATCCGCCACAAACCATACGGTGGACTGCGGAGTATGTACGTACAGGTAGACATAGATGTAGATCCCAGTAATAATTCTTCCAATTCTACTCTCTCCGTTACCTTCAAATGCTCTACATTCGCATGCAATGCACTTGCTGCAGCAGCTTGCATATGATTATGGCCCACATGTGACATACCCAAATCAGCTTCAGCCAAAAAACGTCTAAAGTTACTGCCAATAGTCCTTTGGTTGGCTTCACCTCATTTGCGCCTAGGTTTTCTAGACTGATTGGTGCCATTCTTTCCTCGTCCAATTGGTACAATACTTCTCCGTGTAAAACACTGTGAGGCACACAACACATCATTGTCTTCTAGTAACTCTATCAAGCACATGTTAACAGGCAGTTCTGGCTCCACAATCACCCAAGGTAGCCTCCTGACACCTTGTGGCACTATATCATACGAATTAAGCCTTAGTGATTAGTCTGCTGTTTAATTGCTTTGCCCATTACGGCAGACGAACGTTGCGACAATATTTCACTAGTGACACCTTTCCCCAGTTGAAACACTGTCCCCTTGAGCTCCACTGTTCGTCGCTGAAGATCAATTTTGGCATGATGCTTGAATAAATTCTATGCCCAAGATTGTGTAGTCACCTTCACTTAGTCGGGGCCCCACTTTCTTGAACTCCAGAATTCGTTCTTCTCCAACCAAAAAAATTAATACAGCTGAACCTCGTGACTTCATAGAACTCTCTCCCATCCCATGCAAACTATAGTTCGGTGGGATTCACCGTTTTCTACCTACGAGGCCCGGGCTTGACAGTGGCACGTGCGTCCCTGTGCCCAACAAAGATTTATGCTTATTATGCATTAAAAATCCTTCTGTACCACAATCCAGCTCTGCATACATTTCTACAGCATTGAAATTTAATGGGAACGCTTGTGTTTAATGCCCGAATATTCCGCCCCTGCCCATTACGCCCCTTATTTCTACAATCCCGTTACTTTTTCCCAACCATACACACTTCTCACATTGTGGCTGACAGCTCTGACTCTGGACGTGCCCCGCACATCAACACTTACGTCACGTTACGTCAGAGGATAAAATGCTTCGCCTTTTACGCACCTCTGCTACTGTATCTACTTCCTCCTGCTCTGTAACTATCCTAATGGCAGTGTTCAAGTCTTTCAGGGTACCTGCCTGAATCCTCCTAGACAGATCGAGTGGCAGGCCCCACAAGAAAGCATCTAGTGCACCTATGCTCTGCTTCCTGGAGGATAACCTTATTCACTTGATCACTTCCCATCAGTTCGTATGTATTCCTGCTGACTTTCCTTAGCGTGTCAGTGAAACTCTCCAACGACTCACTGTGCTTCTGTGGCATCCCAATCAACTGTCCCCAGAAAAAAAATTTGCGCTATTCTGTTTGTTATAGCGTTGCCGCAGCCCTTCCCCAATTTCTCAAATGTTAGTGCATTCTTCAACTCTCTATATAACTCACAAACAATTTTGCCTCCCCTGTCAATCGCAACTTAGCAGTTTGCAATAGTTGATCGTTGGACAAAAACCCAGTCTTTGCTACTGACTCCTTGTTATCCTGTAAGTACAATACATCTTCAGTTGGTTTGTCAGAAAAGGGTGTAATCGAACTAGTGGTGGCTGGATCCACCAATTGAATAGAAAGGCTGTATGATGCCCTGACCTCCTTCGTAGCAACCGTTTCCCTTTGGATCTCTGTCTTATCTACCAAAAATAATAGCGCTATCTCTTAAGTAATACCCTGCGAGCCAGACACTGTCAAGATGGTATCTTTATCTCCAATGCACAAACAACTGCACTAAAACACGAATAGAAGGACAATAAACACTCACATTACTTTCATCTTACGTCTAATCAAGAGCCACTCTCGCTGCACTGCCTAGCAGTATTATAACGGAGGCATGTGAAATACTCCACTGATGTGGACATGTATTGTGCCTTAATAAATGGCACTGCCGAGCATCTTACTGGACCCAAACAGTGCGCCCCAGCATTTGTATGGAATTGTGACAAATCAAAAAGTTCCTCTGGATTCGTAAATTTTAATCTGAAACTATGCTCACAGTCTTGCCTTGGACTCACCTCCCCACGACGCAAAAGCAGAAGAAGAAAATCAATAGTGTTTGTCCAATCACCCAACTGCAACTCTCTATGCTACCTGCTGCAGCTAGAATGTGGCACTGGATCCGGCTGCCGATGTCCTTCACGAAGATGCTTCTCACGCCAAAATGTAGAAGCCTGAGTTGGGTAACCACTACGGTGGTAGGATGAGTTGCGACGGTGTGTTGTCGTCATGACGTTGACCAATGGTGGCTCAAGAAAACATCATTAACAGTCACAGTTTTTATTAGAAAGCAAGCTACAACACTCGCAGTGTCGTTCTGTAGAGGTAACACCCCCTTGGCACGTGCTAACAGCAGTGAGCGTACAGTGACGATGCAACGGGCGGCCAGCGGCCTGCTGGTATCTCGGCCAGAAAACTGATGCGTGACGTCCACAGCAGCACATGCATCATTTTGGCGTGACTCTGCTACTCAGGGCAGACTGCGCCACCAGACGTGGAAGCCCAGCCATGTTTCTTGAAGGCAGCCCTCAGCAGTGGTGTCCGGCCGTGCAAGCAGAGATGTACAGCGCCAGTTTGCCTGCACAAGGGCAGCTGGTGAAACGGCTGCACCTCCACAGTCACGAACGACTACTTCCTAGAACAGAAGGCTGGCTGTAGATGAAGTGAGTCCGAAGGTGGCCCAACAGCTGTAAGACGCCAAGTCCATGGTAGTGGTCTTAGAACCATAAAGATATCAAATCTTCAGTAAAAGTCACATCAATACGAAATCTGGAGCAGCAGTACTGGTTTATTTGGATTCTCAGTTTATAAGTAATGGGCAACTCGACTTTCTCAATTGTTCCAAGGGGGTGTTGCCTCTATAGAACGACACTATGAGTCTTGTAGCTTGGTTTCGAATAAAAAGTGTGATTGTTAATCTGCATAATTTACCACAGTAGAGTGAATTAACAAGGGCGTTGTTGATTTGAAAACAGTCACACACCCTTTCATAATTTCTGTTCTTTCATATGTACCTTGTAATAACGGTGTATGTAAAATGTCAATTCCTGTTCATAAAGTATAACATAGTGTATCTATAAGAGAAATGTTAATGTTCGTTCTCTAGAATGTGACTGCTGTGTTTCTGTGTTTAATTCATAGCAGAGTTAAATTTTCACATATAATATTACTGCTTTTTGGAAGTAAATATGAACATAATACAGTCAAGTAAGAGTGCTTTACAGAATCTGAACATTTTCTATTGCGTCTGAAATGTATGACAAACATGAAAGTACTCATTACAATAAACTGTTTCTGATTCAGTACAACAAACTGACTATTAAGGAAATATTATTCGTACTGCATACTGTTGGTCCACATAATACAATTCAGTCAAGAGGGCCCACGCGATAGTTAGTTGGGCTGGTGGAGACATGGGGGGAGGGGGGGGGCTGGAGTATTTTTAATATTTTGGAAGAGGAATGGCGAATTAAGTAGCCACAAAAAAGTTCCAGTTCGACTCTGTTAAAAGCATATATAATGCCGACTTTTAAATGAGTTTTTTGAAAACAAAACATCTAAGTACACCACATTGTTTCCTTTCCCTGAAGCTAAGGGGAGGGGGGGGGAGGCGGACTCCCTCCAGAACTGCGTGACTGCTACGGTCGCTGGTTCGAATCCTGCCTCGGACATGGGTGTGTGTGATGTTCTTAGGTTAGTTAGGTTTAAGTAGTTCTAAGTTCCAGGGGACTGATGACCTCAGTTGTTAAGTCCCATAGTGCTTAGAGCCATTTGAACGATTTGAATCCATTTTTGAGTAGTCGCTGCTCTTTCTTATTTTTTATTCTTAGTCGACTTGTGAAAGAATCACTAGTCCGTTCATAGAGATTGAAAATCGAAGGCGACCGATATACATAAGAAAAACAAAAACGCTGCTCTATGGATAATCAATACAGGGAACAATTGGTCAGCCTTGGTCTAATTTGAATCAGGAGACGACACTCAGATTCTCCACTTACGGACAGACGCTGCTGATGTTACATACCATCAAGATAAGAATAAATATTTCTTGACTTAGGAACGAGAATTGCGGCAGTGTTAGCGGCGCCAATTCTGAGTACAACTGTAAAACTGGTACATAAATTAACTGTATTACTAGCCTTAAATTAAGACGAAGATCAATAACGATTTATTTAATCATAGCAGACAACCTCGTTGGAAGAGTTTCTTTCCAGTGCCGACGTAGAAATTATTTCTTTTGATGAATTTAGTGTATTGGTCTTATCTCACGCGGATGCATAGTCTAATATTGCAATATAGATCATTGGGAACATCTGTAACGCATTTCGTAACTGTATACTTTACATTAGCTTGAGTAAAGACTTTGTTCTTCTTCTGATGTCTCGCATCACCTCCCATAAGTCTTTTTCCAAAGCGCTGATTTTGAAAGAAATCTGAGCTCTGCTGATTGGATGCGAACGAGTTCCCTATACCAGTACTTAACGAATGTTCCGATTTCACCCCCTTACTCTCCCCCCCCCCCCTCCCCCCCATATAAAAATCAATCTCTTCCTTCCCCTCCCCCTTTCTGACTGTTGTCAGTGACTAATTCCAAAAAGCTATATTCCATTTCTCATTTACTAAATGTTAAACATACATTCATTCTGCGAAATCGTCATCTTATGGCCATAAGCACATTCACAGGCTCAAACCACGTAACTGTAAATAACTGTATCGTAAAGCGAAATACATAGTGTAGGTGTATAGCCCTCCGTTTTATTCGGTAGTCCTTCAGAGGCCAGCACTTTGTGTTTGACTTGCCAGGAGTTGTTTATCACATGCTGAAAGCAGTGGCACTGGAACGCAATATTTTGCGATCGTACACTACCAGTAGTCAGACCAAGGCAGCAATCAAACCCAAGGGCTCAAACACGCTTTTTGTCAGACTGATAAACCACATGACTGCAATTGAAACCACGAAGTTCTGTGTAGGGCAGTGCGAGGATACGAGTGTTTATAATTCAGAGTTATACCGTATTTCAAGCTTGAACAACGCAAGTTTTAGCTGTAAACACATGGAATTCTAACGAAAAAAATCGTTTTGGGAGTTCCAAAAACGGTAAATTTAACAGCTGACAACAAAGAGAGATCTTCTATTTCCGATACGCAAAAGAGCTCGAAGTGACCAAAATGATATCAAAGCTGAACGCTGAGTGAGAAGAGAGGGTTTTGAGGGTTGAATAACACTTAGGCGGTTTTTTGTTCTACTGGTTTTTATTTATATGAATTAGTTTTCGGCTTATTAGGCCATATTCAGATCAGTAGTTATCTGAAGGTGGTCTAATAAGCCGAAAACTAGTTCATACAAATAAAAATCAGTCGAACAAAAAACCGCCCAAGTGTTATTCAACCATCAATATGGAATTTTTCTATCAAGAAGCGACGGAAGAATCTATAAATAAGAGAGGTTTTTGTTCTTTTTATTTTATTTTAATGTGTCTGCCGACCACCAAGTCACCGTGGATATACTGGCTTCTCTTAACGGAATATTTAACACGTCTAGAACGTTATAGGGAAGTTAAAAGTAACTAAAACTAAACTAGTGATATTAGTTCAAGACGAATTCGACGATTCAGTGATGCATTAATTTTGTTCTGAACATTGGAAAGCCACTGAAATTTGACAGTTATGGTCACAGGCATACGACGAATGGCGAGATATACATTCACCTCTTTACGTTCATGGAAGTGCATTTACATAAAGAATAATTTGAGACACATCAACAGATGTGAATCTCCGGAACCCTTATCATGGCTACAGAGAGGCTGTGGATATTCCTCGAGTGGAAAGTCATGATCAATTTCTGTTAGTCATCAGGCCATTATCGTGAGTCAGCGCACTCTTCAGAAGTGGTTTAGTGGTTATTGCACTGTAGTCACATTCGGGAAACATGAGGTTCAAGTTCCCGTCTGGTCATGTTGACTATGGTGGTCATCCAGATTACGGTTTTCCGTGGTTTCCTTAAACAGATTAAGGCAAATGTCGGAGTGGTTCTTTGTAAAGAATATGGCCCATCTCGTTTGGCACCTTTGTACGGCCAATGTTTGTTGATGCCCCTGACAGGTACGTATTGCTGCCTTCTCTAGATATTCGATGTAAGGATTTCATCATGAATGTACTCAAAGCAGGTTTCTTTATGGCAACGTTTTTGTCAAAAATTTCTGTATTTAGAGAGCCTCCGCCATAAAGTTGAACAATCTTTGTCACTGAAATTCTCCTATGTAAGATGACGATAGCCACCAATGGGCCATATCCTTCGTTGTTACTGGAACTGTGACTGGCACGACATTAACCATTATTTCACATAGACCTGTTCATGAAACTATTGCACATTTTTCACTTACACTGTCCCAACTTTCCCCATTCCTATGTATTTCTATCTTTTTTTTCATCTTCTCTAATACCTTTATCTATTATTTCTCACTTATTCGGACCAGTCTTCTTTTCCTGAAGACCTGGTTTCTTTTTATACTATAGATATATTTCTGTTAGAATATCATTACCGCCACTTAACAGCAACGTTATGTTATAACAAAATAACACATTGCCAACAAGACTGACATTGTCAGAATACTTTAACTGTCCTTCTACTTATTATTGTTGTTATTACTGCCATTACGTAAAGCCCCTGCACATAATAGTGGTAATTCTTTAAGGGAGCATGGCTAATCTCTGAAGGCTGCGATCTTGCTACTTAAAATACATAAATAAATATATAAAATGCTCGAATTTACTCTTTTATCAATTCGTCGATCACTTTCATCATCCTGCTTGACCTCATGGTAAATTTCTCCTGTAGTACTGCTTCAATAATCACTGTTTGCGTGCATGTGTTCATTCATAAAAACAGTTACCGGTTATACACGACTCACAACTAAATAAAAATAGCTTATAATCCCAGTTAGATCAACAAGATCAACAGCTGTGCGTGACGCATGCACAAAATGACATTCGCTGTACTGTGATGTCAAAATTCATCAACTAAACTTACTTCTCGGTGACCTCTGCTGTATTGGACAAGAGTTGTTAAAGAGTCTCGCGGAAGGGGCAGCAGTCATATTCAGTTTGAGACCGGGGATGTATATTTAGCAAGCTATATCGAAGGCGCACGCGAAGATCGTCACGCATTTCAAAGTTAGGACTCAAGGTCGTTGCCTCAAAATTTAAACGGCTATTACTCCGGTACTCCAGAAATTTTGGCGATTGAAAAGCGAAACCCGGGTTTTGTCGGGGACAGTTGACTGCAGACAAAAGCGAAATCCAATGTTATTGTTCGAGGATGGTAATTTATTAACCGGGGGTAAGAGCCGACTGATGGAACTAAATTATATTGCTCGCGTTCCGGCACGCTAAGGCAATATTCTAAATTGCGATGTACGTCTTGGCTGTTAGTTGCATTCGGAAACCCCAGGACACAAACTTAATAAATCGGATCGAAATTTATGTGCCTGCATTTGAATGTAATACACAACACATCGAAAAATACGGCAAACATTTGCGTATGTATCCCATTGCTACAATATCGTATTAAAAGACCGAATTTAGCGTATTTCAAAGTGCAAAGATTATCTTTAATAAAATCTTCGAATATTGACGTATTTACTGGTAGATATTTGCTTCTGTATCAGTAGTTTACGGATTACCGTGAAGTGTGTGACAGAGGATTCTTTTATTGTATTTTACATTAAAATTTCTTCCCATTCTGTTCACATAGAGCACTTGCGTTTGGGCTGTGAAACAATTACTTTAAATGTGCAGTCACTATAGGATCGATGCGTAGGAGCTTGAACAACATTTTTTGTATTATTTTCTGCTATGCAATCGCTTCTTGAAAGCTCCTAAGCGAGATTCACAGCTTCTTTCAGCAAGTGTCTGCCAATTACGATTTCTCAACATTTCTGTTACACTCTCTTGCAGTCAGAGAAGACACTGACCATTATCACCCCTCTTCTTTGTAATCGCTCTATGTTCCTTGTTAGTTCGACGTCATATGAGTCCCATACACTTGATCAGTACTCAGGTTTAGGTCACAAAAATATTTTATACATAATAATTCTTGTACAAAAATGAACCGTAGCCTGCTATTTCCTTCACCTGAGCCTATGTTTCGTTCCACAACATTTTCTATTCAGTGGTATTGCCAAATATTTTATGACATGGTTGACACTACTTATGCCTGCTATACTCAATATGATACCAGGGTTTTGCATTACGTGCAATGCACAAATTTACATTTCTCAAGGTTAAGCTTTAGCTGACAGGAATTACGTAAGTCTGCCATTTTGTCGACATCCAACTGTATAGCTTTTCAGCATGTGTGAAAATCCTGCGCTTGTTACTAGTTGTTGTTGTTGTGGTTTTCAGTCCAGAGACTGGTTTGATGCAGCCCTCCATGCTACTCTATC
This sequence comes from Schistocerca serialis cubense, assembly GCF_023864345.2. Taxonomy (NCBI): domain Eukaryota; kingdom Metazoa; phylum Arthropoda; class Insecta; order Orthoptera; family Acrididae; genus Schistocerca; species Schistocerca serialis. The sequence continues at coordinate 150,487,786 of NC_064642.1, forward strand.
CTGTGCAAGGTTCTTCATCTCCCAGTACCTACTGCAACCTTCATCCTTCTGAATCTGCTTAGTGTACTCATCTCTTGGTCTCCCTCTACAATTTTTACGCTCGACACTGCCCTCCAATACTAAATTGGTGATCCCTTGATGCCTCAGAATATGTCCTACCAATCTATCCCCTCTTCTAGTCAAGTTGTGCCACAAATTTCTCTTCTTCCCAATTCTATTCAATACCTCCTCATTAGTTATGTGGTCTACCCATCTAATCTTCAGCATTTTTCTGTAGCACCACATTTCGAAAGCTTCTATTCTCTTCTTGTCTAAACTATTTATCGTCCACGTTTCACTTCATACATGGCTACACTCCATACAAATACTTTCAGAAACGACTTCCTGACACTTAAATCTATACTCGATGTTAACATATTTCTCTTTTTCAGAAACGCTTTCCTTGCCAGTGCCAATCTACATTTTATATCCACTCTACTTCGATCACCATGAGTTATTTAGCTCCCCAAATAGCAAAACCCATTTAATACTTTAAACGTCTCATTCCTAATCTAATTCCATCAGCATCACCCTACTTAATTCGACTACATTCCATTATCCTCGTTTTGCTTGTTACTAGTAATATCCACTAAATCATTAATAATTATCTGAAATACGAGTATGCCGTGGAAAATCGCAAGGCCACAATGTTGATGCTACCTGGCTTCAGCAAAGTACTTGATACCACGACATAAAGTTCAGGAACGTAAAGTCCAGGAACGGCTGTGAATGGTCTCTAAGCAGCCGAACATAAACATTTATAGACAGTGATCGGTTCAGTTGGACCAGAGGACACAATCCAATCCATGTAATAATAGCCTACACTATTGTTGAGCATAGGAGGGGCGCTGCAGGCCATGTCGTGCTGTTAGCAAAGGCACTCGCGTCGGTCGTCTGCTGCGTAGCCCATTAACGCCAAATTTCTCCGCACTGTCCTACAGGATAAATTCGTTGTACGTCCAATATTGCTTTCTACGGTCGTTTCACGCGGTGTTGTTTGTCTGTTAGCACTGACAGCTCTACGGTAACGCCGCTGCTCTGGGTCGTTAAGTGAAGGCCGTCGCCACTGCGTTGCCGCCTGAAATTTGGTACTCTCGGCGCACTCTATACACTGTGGGTCTCGGAATATTGAATTCCCTAACGATTTCCGAAACTGGATGTCCAACTACCATATCACGTTCAAACTCTGTTAATTACCTACGTGTGGCCATAATCAAGTCGGAAACCTTTTCACACGAATCACCTGAGTACAAATGACAGCTCCGCCAATGCACTGTCCTTTTACGCCACGCTTACGCGATACTACTGCCATCTTTATATGTGCATACCGCTATCCCATGACTTTTGTCATCTCAGTGTACTCTTAGCACATGCAGAAAGATTTCCTCTTGCCTCTATGCCCTCAAAAAGTTTCGGATGTGAGACGTAAACTTCTACAATCACTCGTTCTATCGAACCTTCACTGTTAGGATTTAGTCCAACACAGCACGAGTAGTGAGAATACTAGACTATGAGTGCTTTTGTGCTTTAGAACTGAAACATCTGTCATTTTTACCATGTCAGTACATCATAGGCCCATTTATACTGGCTGTGACCAGAATACGACGAGACTTCAAAATGTAAGATATACATTATTACGGTAGTTCAGGCAACTGTTATTGAATGCTGCGCCACACATCAAAGTGAAAGAAATACATGCCACTGTTTTTCAACGTTGTCCTCAAGTCTCTGTAAACAACGGTCGGACCCTTCTACCAATCGTTTAATTCCTGGACGACATAAATTCTCACGTTGGTCACGGCGCCTTCGAGAACTTCCCTGCGAACATCCTTATCGATGAAAAATTTCTTTTTTCCCAGATGTTGTTTCAGCTTGCCGAAAAGATGGAAACCGCATGGTGCAAGATCCGTCTTTCCCGATCAGCTTCACGCACGCCTGTGCAGTCCTTGGCAAATTGTTGGCACCATTTCACTACGACTGGACGTGACATTATAGTTGGCCCGTACACCGTCAGAAATTCATGGTGAATCTATGTGCAATACAAACATCTGCACACAATATTTTACTGTGATGCACCTGTAACTCGCACCGCAGCAGAATTGTGTCTGCAAGAACCCGGAACATGTAACTTCTTCTGACAATGAGCCACTTCCGTTGGGTAATGCCCTTAGCGCAGAACGACTTGTGAACATAATTTTTAATTCCCTGCGTAGTTACGTGACTACTTCCTTTTGTCACCCTCACAATGTTGCCCCAGAAATTAACGTATAGTCCCCTACGCCCAGTGTGCCCTCTGTCAAGCAGTAATGCAAGTACTCCCCTGTTTTATCAGTTACGCATTTTTCTCTTTCCTTTTCTCAGTCAGTCGTATCACTTTCTTTTCCGTGTTTTTATTAACTGAACTTTATCTTCCTCTTTCTTCGCCTTTTCATCCTATCTTCAGTGTCCATTGCTGCTAGCGCTGGTAGTTTAAACCTACCATTCTGTAATTCTTATTTGTTTTTGTACTTTTCTCGAACGAACTTAGATTATATATTTCTTGCTGCACTGTGGTAATTTCTAAATGTTGTGTTATATAACACAATGGAAGAGGGTCACTCCAAAAGAAATGGACACTATTTTTTTAAAAAATCCATCTTTTATTCTATATGTTTGAAAGTTTTACAGTGTGTAGATACATCCTTTAATAACAATATTTTCATTTCTCCACATAATTTCCATCCCTTTCAACTGCCTTACGCCATCGTGGAACCAGCTCCTGTATACCCGCACGGTAAAATTCTGGACCAACCTGTTGGAGCCAATGTTTGGCAGCGTGCACAAGGGTGTCATCATCTTCAAACCTTGTTCCACGAAGAGAGTCTTTCAGTTTCCCAAAGAGATGATAGTCACATGGATCCAGGTCAGGACTGTAAGGCGGGTGTTTCACTGTTGTCCTACGAAGTTTTGTGATCGCTTCCATGGTTTTTTGACTGACATGTGGCCACGCATTGTCGTACAACTGCAAAACATCCTGCTTTTGCCGATGTGGTCGAACACGACTCAGTCGAGCTTGAAGTTTCTTCAGTGTCGTCATATATGCATCAGAATTTATGGTGGTTACACTTGGCATGATGTCCACAAGCAAGAGTCCTTCGAAATCGAAAAACACCGTAGCCACAACTTTTCCAGCAGAAGGTGTGGTTTTGAATTTTTTTTCTTGGGTGAATTTGCATGATGCCACTACATTGATTGGCTCTTCGTCTTTGGTGAAAAATGATGGAGCCATGTTTCATCACCTGTCACAATTCTTCCAAGAAATTCATCTCCACCATTCCCGTACTGTTCCAAAAGTTCGCTGCATACCGTTTTTCTTGTTTCTTTGTGAGCCACTGTCAACATCCTGGGGACCCACCTGGCACAAACCTTTTTTATCGCCAACACTTTCAGTATTCTGCAAACACTTCCTTCCTCTATCCCAACGTAGCGTGACAATTCGTTCACTGTGATGAGTCTGTCAGCAGTCACCAATTCGTTAACTCTCTGCACATTGTCTGGAGTGTGTGCAGTACGAGGCCTGCCGCTGTGAGGACAATTCTCAATATTGCCGTGCCCACTTTTATCACATAACCTGCTTTCCCACCGACTAACTGTACTGCGATCGACAGCAGCATCTCAAGACAACTTTTTCAACCTCTTGTGGATGTTTCCCACTGTCTCGTTTTCACAGCACAGGAATTCTATGACAGCACGTTGCTTCTGACGAACGTCAAGTGTAGCAGCCATCTTGAAGACATGCTGTGACGGCGCTACTCACGGGAACAGGTTGAACTAAGTTTGAAAACGAGGGGGAAGAATGTATTTACATACTAAAACTTTCACACATGCAGAAAGAAAACTGTATTTTTACAAAAATTGTGTGCATTTCTTTTGGAGTGACCCTCGTACATTGGCTATAATTTATAACATGCTTATCGCAGTACACATGGTGAAGCATTTAAAACTGTTTTTAGAAGTATCTTGAAAATTAAAAAAAGATTGTAATAAAAGTTGTTCGTCTCGAAACGGGACATCCATTGACACCGAACTTGATCCCCCAGCGCCGCCCTCATGCGGCAAGAGTTGGTCCAACTAGGATATCTTTAGGTGAGCCCCCATTTCTATGCCGGATTTATATTCTCGGGGAAAAGTACAAAGCTTTCGTATCTAACATTTTTTTCGTTCCTTGACAAACGGCGCTGTAGTAGACAAAAATAAAAAATGGTTTAAAGCAGTTGAAAAATGATACCCTTAAGAAAAACACTTCAGACTAGCATTCCACAACGTTAGAAAGGCAGTTATTCTACAATCTTTAATGAGAAACCGGTTTTTATAGCATAAAATAACGTTAGTTCTAGGTAAATCGTCCGATGTTCAGGAATTTCGCCCGCTTGAGTTTTTGCAGTTGGGTCGACAACAACTAGCAATCTATGACGATGTTTTCTTCACAGGCTTTATCTCCAATTAACCTAGTTCTACAAATCGTAGCCAATAGAACGGCATAATATGCAATATTGCTCAGCGAAGAATCGCAGTTGTTTAAGGCAAGTCGAACATCATCTGTGAAAGACGTTACACTAATAATGTTACACAGTAATCAGTTATGTTCTGGAGAATCAAGTTTTTTGTTATAAAAACTGGTTTCTCATTAAAGATCTTAGACTAACAACCTTCCTAATCTCCTGGAACCTAATGCGGTGTGTCGCTCTTGAGACATTATCATCTTCAGCAGCTTTTAAGCCATTCCGATTTTTATAGATTACGGCGGCATCTGCCAAGCAACGAAAATAATATTAAATACAAAAGTTGCGTATTTTTTCCCGGAGGATCCGAACCTGCAATAAAAAAATGATGGTTCCTACTTAAGATTTTAAAGTTGACTCCCTGTCGGTGGGGCGGAGTAGTCGAGTTTCGTGTCATTGGATGCCCCCTTTGAGACTAATAACTTTTATCACAACCTAAACTACAAATCGGATTAAAACAGTTTTAAATGCCTCGCCGTTCATATGCAACGTAAAATACGTAAAATGGCTGGCTAAATGTAACAGAAGGCAATCTTGCCAGATTAAACAAATACGCAAACAAACAAATAAATAAAATAAGTCATTAACGTATAATATGAGAAGCGAAAATCCTATTAAACTCTCCTGAGTTGCATCAGATATTACTTTTGCTTTCAAAATCCATGCTGATTTGTATGGAGAAGACTATTTTGCTTTTCACATGTTGAAACAGTTGAACACACAACAGGAGCCTTTTAGAAATACATGAGTGAGGAAGGTAGTACTACTTTCATTTTCACATTTGAAAATCCATCATATTTACGCCGTTTTAATTGTAACAGTATGAGATTTTTTCGGACAGCTGTTGAATTCGGGTTCCCGTTGTGAAAGACAGACATTCTCAAACACACCAGGTATCTGAAATAAGCAGAGCGCACCCTGCTCTTTTTAAGACTCATGGCTCAGCGCGAGCCGCTATAGCTAAAATTTTTACGTAATACCACTGTTTGGTTTCCGTCCCGGTAGCTACGCAACGAGCAATTCATTCGCCGGCCGTGCTTATTTTTTTCTCTAAAAAATAACAGATTGCGGGCGCACTCCCATTGTACGTTCCATGGCCTTGTCCCCGGCGTGAGTGACAGATGGATACGCGAATTCGCCCCGGGAAGAATAATTTTCCCCAGTGAATTGCCTAAACAACCTCAATGCGAAATGCAGCTCCCACACAAACCTGCACGGAGTGGCCCCAAACGTGATACACGAACTGGATGCGGGGAGCCACCATTTCGAAACGCGTAGTAGCTCTTTCGTAACAGATAACTTTTCTTTGTCTTCGTGCCTTAGCATGCCCTTAGGCGAGGAGTAATCTCGTGCATTGTTGGTCACCGGCAGAAGTGTTTGTAACCAGCATTCTTCGAGCTTATTGCTCGCAAACTGCGCAGTATTGTTCGAATAACGGCATTTGAAACTTTACATCAGGAGACCTGTAAACACGCGAGGTGCGTCTGCCTTCTTCCTCGCATCTTTCAGCAGGCTGCATGTGAGCCGTACGCAACAGAACGATTAAAAAATGTAAATATAAAAGCAGAGATATACATTCTTGTAATAAAAAAATGAGCCATATTCATAAATGTGGAGACATAGGACTGCAGTGAAACTTGCTGCTCACCAAGAGCGTAGCCAGCATCTGGTCTGGGACGGTGGGGGAAAGAGAGGGTCGCCGGGAAGGGTGGAGAGGGGGGGGGGGGAATCTCATACTAATTTTGTGGAAAGGGGAGGCGTTGGATATGCAGTACAGTTTCTTGCAAATAAAACTCAAAACTATTGAAAACCTTGGTTTATTAATGAACAAATGTATAAATGTCACCTCTTTGTAATACGTTCCGTAGCTTAGTGGTTAGCGTGTCTGGCTACTGTGCAGGCTCGATTGTCGGTAAGACCACGAATTTTTCCCTTGGTATCAGGACTGGAACGTGGTGCATTAAGCCTCTTGTTACAAACTGTGGAGCTACTGAAGGAGAAGTAGCGGCTCCACAGTCAAGAAAGCCAATAGCGGCCGGGAGACAGGTGTGCTGACCCCATGACAATCCATACAGCATCCGATGACGTCCCTGGCAGAGGATGACACGGCGGTCGGTCGGTCCCGACTAGCCCATCGGGGCCAAAAGGCGGAGCTTTACCTTGCTGCCTCTGTAATAAGGGCCTACCTACTATCTACAGGAGTACGACAGAGTATGGCTTATGTGAGATTCGTACATATAATTATGCCTTCAGGCAGATGACGTTACATATTAACATTTTAGTAGTTCTTATTTTGGCTGGTAACACGAGAAAAAGCATTTAGAATTTAACATGTAAGGCTATAGCATGCCTTAAGAAGCTAGATCCGTCTGCCATCATCTGTTGCAAGGAGAATGAGAAGAACGGCGAAGTAGTTTTGAGGGCCGACCGGTGTAGCTGAGCGGTTCTAGGCGCTTCAGCCTGGAACCGCGCGACCGCTACGGTCGCAGGTTCGAATCCTGCCTCCGGCATGAATGTGTGTGATGTCCTTAGGTTAGTTCAGATTAAGTACTTCTAAGTTCTAGGGGACTGATGACCTCAGATGTTAAGTCCCATAGTGCTCAGAGCCATTTTGAGCACACATCAGTTCAATGGTAGGATACTACCTTGTCTGCGAAAGACACTACTTACGTAACTGCTTTGCCCACTGCGAGTGTTGATGTGAGAAAGAACTAGTGCTTTAGGTATGGCTGCATTTCATATATTTTAACCAGCCGAGGTGGCCGAGCGGTTCTAGGCGCTACAGTCTGGAAGCGACTGACCGCTACGGTCCCATGTTTGAATCCTGCCTCGGGCGTGGATGTGTGTCATGTCCTTAGGTTAGTTAGGTTTAAGTAGTTCTAAGTTCTAGGGGACTGATGACCTCAGATGTTAAGTCCCATAGTGCTCAGAGCCATTTGAACCATTTTTGAACTTGTAAGAGCGCTGTCCCAAATCTATAGTATTAAATTGATACATACGTTGCAGGATCCCAAACTAAGTGTTTTCAGATAAGGAGGAAATTATCGGAGATGAATGTTTCCAGAGCTATGAATTCTTCAAAGAGCAACGCATGTGTTGCGCGTATATTCATACTTACTCTGTTTCACAAAAAACAACTGCGTGCCACAAGGACATTGGTGGTGCTACCTTAAAAGTCAGTGCACAATCGTCTGTTATTTGTCTACCATGGAGTGTACCGGTGTTTGCAGTTGATAGATGGTTTACGAACATGAAGCTTTACTCGTTAGAACTCGCAAGCAAGAATTTAACATATGGAGCAGCAGAGTGTACGGCTCGAAATCAGAACGAATTTACATAGAAAAGTTTCACTGCAGGCGTCATCGTAATTGGAAGAAATTTATCGCCATTGATAGGAACTTATGAGAAACTGGGTCGGTCGCCCTCAGTTAGTAAGTCAAAGTTCTCGACAAAGAATAGTTCGCTCAGTAGGAGATGCGGTTGGATCGCGTCGAAGAAGATTCATCAACAAACACCTGTCAAGTTGCCTATGAAATGTACGCTTTTAAGAACATAGTGTGCCTGTAATGCGGGCGAATTACTTTGAACTCAGAGGTTACTTCAGTCAATGGACTGCGTTGTAATGCGTGCACTGTGACGGGCGGGCGTTATTTTCACTAGTTGCTATGAGTGAAAGTTTTTTCTATAAAGTGTACTTTTTGTTTACGTCAATAAAAAATATATTTCAGCCAATTAGCTCATTATCTCAAGTACTCCGTTAATATTGATTTCCCAACTGCATAATCTGGACATTAATCTTTTGGGACTCCATAATGAGCCACTCATTTTTCCGGCATTCCATCCATGAATGCAACTGGAAGTGATGTTGTTATATGTGACAGAACAAAATGTAGTATATCTTTTGTCTGGCAATGCTCAGTGATTAGTAAAGTATTGTGTAAACATAGATGTAGATCTTATAATTCCGACTACTGTGGAAAGATCGGAACACGACTATGCTGAATGTACCTTCATCGTTACACCGGTGCCTCTTTATTTCAGTTAATGTTATTTCCCATTTTTTTCACACATCCTTTCATTCGTAACAAGACACGTTATTTTCTGTTCAGGGAATCAACAACGCGCCTCAATGAAACTATATCGATCCGTGAAAACAGTTTTCAACTGTGACCACTTTTGATAGCTCCAGAGGCGTTTCAGTACGATGGTCTTTATAGTACTAGTGAAGTGAAGCCATCATCAAATCGAATAATAATTTGAATACTTAAATGTTTTATTACTAGACTTTTCCGATTGGAGGAGAGTTGCTAGTACCTTTGTCCTATCTGGGAACTAGTGTTATTAAAAAAAGAGAGGAGTCGAAATTGTTGTGCGAGTGGTTTGATTTTGCCATGAAATTTGGAGGCATTTAACAATTTCGTATGATTCGACAGAACTTAACCTTGGCACAGAAGTTTCTTTCCATGTGTAATGAAGTGTAACATTTTAATTTTAAAAAGTGATTGGCAAATAAATACGTTCTCATTGAGAGGGGAATTCCTGGTCATCAATAAATTCCGCAAGATCTTCACGTTTCTGCGATTCGAAAGTTACAATAACAACTTTTTCCTTAATTCTTAGCGTTTGATGTAGTAGCAGAGTCCATCTAAACTTATGGGTTTTCATGAAACGTACAACATTCTAGGTGAGCTGCAACGTTTATTCTGTGTGTTATCTCTTGTACAGTCACCTTCTGTCGATGGTCCCATCGACATTCGAAAAATAACGACCAGTGTACGTTTCAAGTGATAATCGTTGTTGCAACCTTCTCTTCTATAATTATTGTCAACCTACAGATTCTAATTGTTTCATTCTACTTCTAACATGGCACGGAAATTTTGTAGTTTCTATCGTTACAGAACTTGTTTCTGATCAGCCAAAATACTCTTCGATTACAGTCCTACACATCTGAGACGTTAACGCTACTTGCAGAACGCCAACACGGTAGGACTATCCGTCTTGCGTTCCATAAGTGAAAATGTATCTCTTGTTAAAAAGGTTTCGTGATACGAACCTGATATAAGTATATTCGTACATACGGGACTGCGGAGTGCTTGCTTTAATCTGTCCGTGGGCGTATTTTCTCTGTGAATACTCTTGTCTAATGCATTAGTGGCGTCGAGGCGTTCGCATCCTCTTATTCAGATTAACACATTAACGGCCACGCCCCGAGGAGCGCTGGCCCCAGACAAGGACAGTGGATCACGAAACCTGATGCGCGCGTACAGACGCAGGAGTCTCAATACTCTTTCGCGTCAGCCAAAAGGGTGGACCTTTCTTTTTTTTTTCTTTTGGCTAGGAACTACTGTCCCCAGGTCTGTGGGGACTGCGGCAGGATCTAAAAATCCTCCGTCCTTAGCTATCCTCAAACTACGGCCAGAACGTAATTGTCACTAGATTCATATTCCGGACAACCGAGTTTTAAATTCTCGTTTAGCCTTCCACGTTAAAAGAATGTCTGGATGAACCCTTATAAATGACTGGCAATTCCCTTTAAATATTGCAAAATCCAAGATCATACTGATAACAAAGAGAAAGAATTCGGTAGTATCCGATTAAATGATAAATGGTAAGCTTATGGAGCCTGTTACGTGGTTTAAACATTTAAGAATAATACTAAAAACAGATATGAAGGCTATATAACATTTAAAGTCAGTATTGGGGAAAGCGACATAGATGGTTAGAAGGATTTTGCGAAAGTGTAATACATTTTTAAAAAAGGACTGCATACAAAACGTTAGTGCAGTCAGTTTCAGAACAGAGGAGAGTGTTATTCGCTGGAATACTTCTCAGGCTACCGACTCTATCCAGCACTCTAGTAGAAATTAAATATATTTTCTTATTCGATTTTGAAATGATAGCATTTACTTTACGTGCACTGCAGTGTTGTTTTGAAATTACAAAAATTAATCCGGGAAAGGGCGTTTCCAAACGTGATAAACTGGTCCAAGATGTACCATGCTGTTTTACCTAGAAACAAATATTCTGTTTGAATTAAAAATGTTGCAATCGAAAAAATATTGTCAATACTATATCTAAGAGTCTTGTATTCCTTATTACTGTACTACATACTAGCAGTTAGTAATCTGAATCACATTAAAAAAATATTTATTGTCATAAATCAGTTACAAGTTTAAAAAAATTGAAATAGCAGCTATTGGAAATTAACTCAGTTTTGCAGTTTCGAGACAGGGAAAATTATTACGACAGTAAAGAAACTCAGGTCGTTTGCAAATATCACGTGCTCCATGGTAAATGCTCCATGGTAAAGAGACCTTCCGTTTCAAGGAACAATATGGTGCACGACTGATGATGTGTAGCTTAACTGCCCATACGCAACGTATCTGATTTTAGAAATATACAGTGTTTAACCCGCCATAAAACTCTGTAACTGAAGAATTAACAATATCCGCCAAATAGTATACACTGACGACAGAAAAATATCCCAAGACCAAGAAGGAGTACGAACGACAGTTGGTAGGCATGTTGCTACATCTGAAAGATGATGTTTGTTCAGACCTCGCGTCAGCATAAGATTGGCGGTAGTACTGCTTCAAATACATGCTCCAGCGGTCGTGAGCATTAGTTAGCTTAGAGATCTGGCGTGATGAAGTGATGTTTATCAAGAATATCTTTAAGGTGACAGAGATGTCAGTATCAACGCCTCATTGATTTTGGGACGAGATTGTGTAATAGGGCTACGAAAAGCTGGATGTTCCTTCTGCGATATCGCAGAAAGGTTTGGCAGGAATGTAGCCATTGTACGTGACTGCTGGCAGCGGTGGTCGAGAGAATGTTTGGTCACAAGAAGACGGGGCTCTGGACGGCCACATGGCACTACGGAGAGGGAAGACCGTCGTATTCGGCGTATGGCTCTGGTGCAGCGTACTGCATCTGCAGCACCAATTTGAGCAGCAGTTGGCACAACTGTAACACAATGACCTATTACAAATATGTTACTTCAAGAGCAGCTCCAAGCCAGACGCCCTGTAGTGCATATTCCACTAACCCCAAACCACCGTCATATGCGACTTCAGTGGTGCAAACGAAAGTTCATTGGAGGGCAGGATTAAGGTTTGTTACGTTTTCTAATGAAAACTGATTCTGCCTCGGTGTCAGTGGTGGCTATGTGTTGGTCTGCAACCAACCTATCTGGGCACTAGCTACACAGGACCTACACCTGGAGTTATGGTTTGGGGTACGTTTTCCTAGGAGCACTCTCGCAGTTATCCCACGCTCCCTGACTGCAAATTTGTACGTCAGTCTGGTGATTCGACCTACTGAACAGCCATTCATGAACAGCACTCCATAGGGTGTTTTCCAACAGGATAACGCTCGACCATTTACCGCTGTTGTAACCCAACATGCTCTACAGAGTGCCGACATGTTGCCTTGGCCTGCTCGATTACCAGATCTGTCACTTTTGCATGCTTGCATTCAACATTCCGGCAATTACACCGATTATTAATGTACCAGCATTACATTAACCTGTGATCTTGCAATGGAAATCACATATATTACAAATGTATACCCCAAAGTTCATTAATCTACAGTAATTATTTTTTGGTGTTACGAATTTTTTCCGTCAGTGTTTATACAGCACGTAAATATGTAAAATTCTTAGTCTGTAGAAATGCAGCACGAATCTCAGCCTCGTATCTCGCAACAACAAAAACAGTAGAAAATATCGGAAACTGCTTATGGCGGTCTGTAGTGGGCGTTCCTTCATGTGACTGCGAAACCGGTTACTAGACTGAAACACCGACCAGGAAATATCATGTGTTCCTAGGCACAGTATCCTCCAGGTATAGCTTCTCACTTACTCCTCTTCTCCTGCTGCGTTTTGGTGTCTTGGTAGGACCCTAAGAGGTCGGCACAGACAGTACCGAAGTGTAAAAAAGTTCCTCAGAGATGTTTCACGAGAACCTCTAGAAGAGAGGTTGTAACTCTCCCCTTTAATTGCTTGTATGCATTCTGCTGCTAATATGCTGTCCCAACTGCAAAATTACACCCTATTGTGAGTGTTATGACCGTTATTAAAAATACTCGTCGCAGAAAACACGAATTTTGACCTTGTAAATTGTAAAGCAATCTTACTGCATGAGAATAATCTTGAAATAAAAACCGAAACACAAAGTAGCCAAATTATAGATGGGTATGAGCGTTGTAGGGCGCCAAATTAATGCCAGTAAAATTACGATCGTCAGTCCAACATCATCAGGCACCGATTTGAAACATATGCTTACTGCACAAATGCAAACTGTGAATGAACTACTTGTTTTTCAGTTTCTAATAAACACACACACAATATTTTCATTTATGGAGTGCTTAAGAATTTTAATTATTTGTCATTGTTTCAGCAATCAAAACAAACTTAATGAGTCATCTATATTATAACAGTTGCGATTAACGCTTTATATACGTTGACCAGTCACATCATAATTTACAATGTAAAACTGCTCAGTACTTACACGTAAATTCAAGAAAATGCAGAGAAGCATAATTCATTTACGGAAGTCGTCAGTATGAAAAAAGAAGCACGTATTGATAAGAGTATTGCTTATGTACTATTGTATATAACATGTCGTATTTGGTGTTAGTGCTACGAGGTAACACTGTTCTCCCGGAACCATATTCGATAATTTGTGAACCTCTACCTGTGGAAGCTTTCACGACAAATCTGCGACAGACTTATATCTCGATTAGGGACAAAGAGAATAAGTTAGATTAAGGTGCTTACAGAGACATGAGAATAGGAATTTTTTCAGCGCTCATAATGCGAATGGAATAGGAGTAGGACAGGAATCTGCCAATACTAGCAGGAAATACAGTGCCTTGCGCAGTTTGTATACAGAATAAGACCAAAAAAAGGAAGAATTAGCCAACGCAGTTCGTCGATAATCTGTGCGTGCGTTTTTTTTTATGTTCCAGTATTGACTATCTAAGGAGTACATGGTGAAAAAATCCTTTATTCTGCTTAGGGGTGGTCAACTCCTCGGGAACCACTCCAAAAACGACTTGTTTACTAGCTATATCAACACTCTGATAGAGATGTAAATCGCTTATTTTATTGTTAGCAAACGCTATGCGTTGTTTTTAATCTAAATTTATTATTCACTTCCGAAATGTAATACACGTCAGCCTTTCGATGTCCATTGATAGATGGAGTTACATAAAACCATGCTGCTTCTATAAGTTTTATAATACCATGTAACAGCTTTTCGTGTAGTTGATCCCCGATCTTTTTTTATCTCTTGGAAACCAGGAAAATGTTTTCAAGGTCCATCTTCCACCCATACGTCAGGTTACAGTCACTTTTGTTTTCGCTACTATTGTAATTACTTCTTCCACTTCAGTTCGTTCCTTATTTTATATGTTTGTTTTTCTGTTTCTCCTAACCACTCCCATCAAAGGTCTTTCCATTGCTCACTAAATAATCCTCAGTCTTTGAACGGATTTCGAACTGACAGTTCCTAGCTCGCTGCCATAAGTCAGCATTATAAGTACATCAGACGGTAAACCTGAACACGGATATTAGCTCTACCTTTTGCAACGTTTCACATAGGTTACGTACTTAGCTAGGATATCTGTCAGTCCTAATTTTGCTGTGATGTCAAAATAAATTTGGATACAGAATTCGTTTATAGGACTACAACATAAATATTTGTTGATTACTGGTTTTGAATTTTCAGCAAATGATGATTTTCTAATTAGACCATTCCTTCCACTGTGTCAGTAGCTCATCAATTCAATGAGGTCGCGCAGCATGGTAAGTGAGCTGCGTTACGACAAGCTCAGTGAATAGACGTAAGGAGTGATCCAATATTAAGATAATCAGCTAAGAAATCGAAATCGGTAATCACTAAAATTTGTTATGATGCTAACGCTGAATAAATACTGTGTCTAAATAAAAAATGATAGTAGTTTTCAAAGACACATTGTCGTTTTGCGTGAAATACGCTGTTCAATGTTGCAGGCTACTTCTCTTCATTAGCATTGGAACCATTATCAAGATTTCAAGGTTACAGTTACCATCTTTCGATGTCAACGTCTTTAGAGACGAAGCACTGATACAGATTGGACAAGAGCGTGAAAAGGAAACCGCTGTGTTAGTGTTGTAAGAAGTAACCCAGCACTTGCTCTAAGTTACTCCGAGAAACCACACAAGAGTTGAATTAGGGAATCGTGAGTAGATAGCGAATCCAGTTCCCTGCCAGTACAAGTCCCGCATCTTGACCACTACGACATCTCTCCGAATACTTGTCAGAGGTCTAAGTCCCTATAGAATTCGGAGTAGGTTCAAATTTAATGTTCACGTGAACGGCTGCGCCGATGTAAACTGTAACGGTTTCGAAATCTACCGCCGAGGACGAGCATCTGTCACTCGGCGACACCTTCTGGAGTAGCCCTGTGACAGATTAAAAAGGCGTCAATCAGGCAGCATCGCTATCTGACACGTGTCAGCAGCCCGGTGGCTCCCTGTACACACAGCCCAGCCCGGCCCAGCAGCGCGTAAATCTCCCCGGTGGACGAGCGGCCGCCTAACAGCTGTGCGGGCGCTGGCGAGCTTCCGCTGGTCAGGAGGCGGTCTGTGAACAGCCTTGTGCTGGCAGACCGAGGCAGCGAAAGGAAAAGTGGCCTGTCGGCTTCCCGGGTTGGCTTAAGTCGGACTTCGTTTGCGCTCCCATCCCAATGCTCAATACCTATGCTGCCGGGTTTGGAAAGTGTTACACCTTGAACTCTTTGACTGAACAGTATCTTACTGGTTCTCCAATATTTCCGGACCTGTAAGGCGGGTTGTTTAAAATCCCATATTTATGCGAGCTCGTTTTCAGTACAGAAAATAAACCGCAGGATGAGGTGTGATGAGATGGACTCGTGACGACAGTGGCAACAAGAGTAGGCACGGGCCTCTCCTGAAGGGGACTACGCCACGAGGAGATCGTATTGGCTCTGACGGCTCAACTGATGACAACAGCTGAAATCTGGGCAGAGGTTACAGGCACAGTGTTCTCATGAACCGTAGTGAACAGAGTACTGGAAGCTCGGTTGAGATCTGTAGATGCCATGCGTCGTTTACTGATGACACCATACCACGGGCGGCAGAGGTTTGGATATTGTACAGCCTTTGCCATGTGAGACGTTGGGCGGTATTCTGTGGAGATCATTGATGAGTCTCACTTCTGTCTGTGGTGGCCAGATCGACAGCAACGTCTCCATAGACGACCTGGGGAACAGTCTCACGAAGCAGCGATTCTTGGGACGCACGACTCTCCAACTCTCGGAATCTTGAAGTGTGGAGTTATTGGATACGACAACAGGACTGTAATTATTAAAGGAAGATTAAATACTCACCAGTATGCCGCAAGAATTGTAAACCCTGTTGTCATACTCTTAATGGTCAGTGTAGCAACTGGCATATTCCAGCAGGATACTGGAAGACCCCATGCTGCAGTTCACACCATAAACGCCTTGAGGAATGTATAGATTCTTGACTCGCCTGCCCGGTCCCCTGATTTATCACCCATGTACCAAGTCTGGAAAGATTGGTGCAAATGGCTCTAAGCACTATGGGACTTAACATCTGAGGTCATCAGTCCCCGAAACTTAGAACTACTTAAACCTAACTAACCTAAGGACATCACACACATCCATGCCTGAGGCAGGATTCGAACCTGCGACCGTAGCAGCAGCGCGGTTCCGGACTCAAGTGCCTAGAACCGCACGGTCACAGCGGCCGGCCAAGTCTGGAAAGATGGAAAGTTTTTGAAAATTTGTGGTAAGCTTCTATGGGACCAAAGTGCTGAGGTCATCGGTCCCTAGCCTTTCACACCACTTAATCTAACTTAAACTAACTTACGCTAAGGACAATATACACACCCATGACCGAGGAAAGACTCGAATCTCTGACGGGTGGGAGCCACGCGAACCGTGAAAGGCGAGTAAGACCACGCGGCTACCCCGCGCGGCCAGGAAGATGGGAGAAGTATATTTTCATACCTTCATAGCTTCTAGTCATACATCTTTATGAACTGACACATGATGTGTTTCAGAAATGACAGGAAATTCTTCTTGATGATTCAACGAATACAAGAGTGAATTCACAGCTCGTATGATGCTGATGACAGACAACAGTTCTGATTGGAATGGAAGTTTAGTTACTTGTTTCGATTTATGTGACGAACATCTCTACAAAGATTGATAAATATTGGTCTCCCGCTTCACGGTGTACACTTTCCGCATTTGAACTTCCTATAATTTTCTTAGACCACTTAAGAACCGATTGCAATGTCATTGCATTATTAATTTTCCAAAACAGATCATAATCTTGTAAGGTAACAGGGGATAATATGGAACTCTTTCAAGTAATTTAAAATTTAAAGCACAGCAGCAGAGATAATATGCTGGGCAAAATAGACCAGAAAATACTTGTTTTGTGTTTTGATGGACGTTGTAGTTCCGTTGGATAGTGTTTTGGTTTTCTTTTAATTGCAACGAATTATATAAGTGTGGTGATAATTTGTAAAATTATATAATGTATTTAGATTTAAGTATTTAAATATTATAAAATACTGTAAACGAATTGTGGCCATGTTTAGCAATTATTTTGACTACTGTGGTGTCATGTGACCCGACTCAGGACTGTGGATGTGAGCGGGAAAATCGAGGTCTTTGGTGGTTGGCCGTTGTGGTGGCGAGTTGGGAGCGGAAAAGTGCCGCGAGTGCAAGCATGGACGCCAGGGTATGCGAAGGAACAAAGTGAAAGTGTGTGGGTGTGAGACAAACAGTGTACGAATTGCACCGATTATTATTTGTGAACTTAAAAAATGCATGGCCACAACGTTAAAGTGTTTCTTTTGAATAAATAAGTTTCAATCTGAATGTGTATAGTTAAATTCACTGCTCTTCAAAAGCCAGCCAATATCAGACTCAATAATAGGGGCGCAAATGCAACCGTTTACTACCAACCCCCTTTACAGATGAGCCACGTGAAAAATAGGTAGTAAACGAGCCCGAGTTTAGTTGCAATTGGGGGCTCGTCCGGGATTGGACTTTCTTCCATATTCCATAGTATTTCGGAATCGAATGTCCGTCTGATGTTAGGCTTTTGAACAGTCAGTGTGGGGGCTCTGAGCTAAATCGGTGCATTAGCAGTACCGGAGTGTTTGTGCTGGACAAGATACGCGCTGCCCCGTGGTTACGCCGATATAAGGCCGCCACGATTGTGAAGCAGTCAGTTACACAGTCTGATGAGTCGACCACGTGTTTGCCGCGGGTAAAACAGTCGTCCGTGCCGCGATACGTGCTGCCGCGAGAAGAAACCGTCGTCCGTGCCACGTCCATGTGTTGCTACGGGTAAAGCAGTCGAAGCTGTATCCACGTGCTGCCGACGATCAACGCCGTCGTCCGTGCCACCGACCAACACGACTACATGCTGCCAAGGGCCTACGCAACGTGTTCTCGCTCCTGATTGAGTTTGCTGTGTGTCCACGCCGCCGATTAAGATTCATTGCATAGCTGTGCTGCGGAGCTCACTGCAGACGTCGCGTCACACGAGGATTTAAAAGATAAGTACAGCCAGCAGCTACATTGCAAAATTGTGTCCTTTTCATTAGCCATGGCCGATGAGACGCGTGAATCTCAAAGTGAAGGTGAATCAGTGGATGTTAGGAGTACCTGTAGTAGCCCTAGCATGCCAAAAGAAATAGGCTGGATACCAGGAAGTGACCTCAGCACATTTTTTGTAAAACTTACTAGTAAATTAGGAGAAATAGACTCGAAAATAGGGAATATAAAAATTGCAATAGTTGGAGAAATGGATTCGAAAATAGGGGATATGGAATTAAGGCTTAGTGATAAAATAAAGACAGTGAGTGAAAAATTTGATCAGCTAGATCTCAAATTCACGCAAATTACAGATAAAGTTGAAAACACAGTTAAAATTGTTGAGGGAATTATTGAGAGAGTTGATGAGGTTGAAAGAGGCCTAGTAGCCAAGGTGGACACTGTGCAAAGTAATCTTGTGGGGCAGATTCAGGTACAGGAACAGAAATGCACATTATTTCAAAGACAAACAGAGGCAGACATTGAATCCATTAAGATAGGAGTGCTGGATTGCCATAAGGGAATTACTGACAATAAGAAGGAATTAGAAGGGGAAATAAATGTCTTGAGGGAAACAGTTAATACTGTGGCAGCAGGGAATGGAAATTTATTGTTGGCATATCCTCTGGGGCATGGATTTCTGTCAAAACCTTTTAATGGGGAGAATAAATACCATGCAGTTGATTTTCTAGCTGCGTGTAAGGATAACTTTGTGACAGGGATGAGTGAGCAGGCAAAAATTAAATATGTTAAGAGGCAGTTGGAAGGGGGAGCTCAAACATGGGCAAACCAAAATGATGATAGATTTTGTGATTTTAAAACCTTCGAAAACCTGTTCTTGAACAAATACTGGGGCCAAGCAAAACAATTAAGATTGCAAAACGATTTTTTGAATGGATCCAGTTACAAGAGTGGAAAGGAAAGTATGAGAGAGTTCTGTGTTAGAGAACTGAATAAATTAAATCATCTGGATAGGCCACTGGGCGTATTAACAGAAATATCTACACTAAAGAGAAGATTACCAGAGCATTTGCAATGGGATTTGATTCACAGTGCAACAGATTCAGTGGAAGAATTTCTTAATTTTGTGGATAATATGGACAGGGCATTGTGTTACAGACCTAAATACATGGAACATAGGGAGAGTGGAAGGTATCATGAAAGGGGAAACAGTATTAATTATGAATACAGTAATAACCATAACAGGTGGAGAGAAGATAGAAGTGATCAGAATAATCAGGATAGAGATTGGAGAAGCAAGCCACAAAGGTATGACAGAAATTTTGGAGGGAGAAGAGACAATTTTGATCAGATGAGGAGTGATAGAGAAGGTATGAGGGTAGGAATGCCAGATGCAAATGGACAGGGTAGGCAATCAAAAAACTAATTGATGCCTCACTTAAGGTCCGCAGGGGGGCTGGTAATTATGTGAACAGGGCCAGACAAGGACATGATGGGATGAGTAATAAAGTCAGCAAGGAAAATAGGGAAATTGGGATATGTCATATGGATGCTGTCTTAGGAAATGAAAATCTATGGAGGGGTTTTAACAATTATAGAAATACAGATAAAAGGTATAAGAGGAAAAAAGGGAACAAGGCTAATATCAGCAATGAACAGTGGGAGTATTACATTGATGACATGTTTAAAAGGGAAGAGAAATTACAAGCAGAGAAGGACAATATTGGTTTGTGTGCAGCAAAATTCATTGAAAGACCAGAGACAGAGGTAGTTTCATCAAAAGGGGGAACAGAAGTGGATATGGAATTAAGGGGCAATGTTCACAGTAATAATGGGTGTGATGAATGGGTAGAGATGTCTATTGGAAATAGTATGGAGAATTGTGGAAAAGGTGAGGCGAGGGTTATTCAGTGTGATGTAAAGGCTAATATGAGTGGTGTATTTAACAATGTGGAAAATGCTGTTAAATCACCTATTGATAAGGTTACTGTGCTTGTGGGTGCAGGTGTTAACTGTGGTAGTGATAATGACTTCAGTGTGGATATGGAAATGTGTAATGATATGGAGAATGTTGCTGTAGGTTGCCCAGAAGATAAAATTGAAACCTATGTTTTCTTAACTGATGATGCAAGCCTCAAAGATGTTAATTGTGGATGGTTAGGAAAGGAGGAGGCTGATTATGATTTGAGTGATTGGGTGTCCTATGCAAAATTACATAAAGCTTTGATGCCTGAAGAATGGGGTAAAATAAAATTTAAAATTGCCAGAAAATTGGAAGAATTAAGTGAAGAGGAGAATGTTGAGTTTGCTATTAAGGATCTGTTTGAAGGGGATACTGATGTATGTTTTGGAGAAAGACCTAAAGATATTTGCATTATGCAAGAGGAAAGCAGGAGTGAAGTAGAAAGAGATTTATTACGGGAATCAGGGCTGAGCAGAGTAGAAATAGAGGTGATACAGCCAATAATTGATATCAGTGTGGGAGGAGTTGCAGATATAGCATTATTAGACTCTGGCTCAAGTTTATCTGCAATCTCTGAATCTTTCTGGCAGCAAATTAAAGGTTTAGGATTAATAGAATTACCAGTTACAGGAGTCAAAATTAAGACAGCAACTGGGACATGTAGCAAGCCCATCAGCAGGGAAGTATTACTGGAATTTAATAGTAATGAGTATTGTTTTGATATTAGTTGCTTTGTGGTGAAGGGTTTGGCATTGAATGTAATTTTGGGTATGGACTTCTTGTACAAGTATGACTGTAGCATTTTTGTAAAGGACAGAATGGTAGAATTTGATGCTGGTGGAAGTAGACGAAGAATAAAATTTAAAGGGGAATTAAAAGGAGGTGAGACTATTACTCATTTACAAAGGATAGAAGAGGTAGGTGATGAGATCTGCACTGAACAGCAGATACATGACAAAGTGAATGAAATGGGACATTTAAATGAGGAACAAAAGGTGCAGCTTACAGGTTTATTGTGTAAGCATAAGCATGTGTTCTCTGACAGACCTGGAAAAGTCGTAGATTTCAGTTATGTTTTGAGGGTATTGCCACATGAAGTGATAAGGGCCAAACCTTATCCTATAGCAATAGCTAATAGAGAGGCTGTAAGGGCAAGGATACAGATGATGTTGAAGTGGGGCATACTGGAAATGGGAAGGAGTGAGTATTGTAATCCAATAGTAGTGGTGAAAAAGAGGGATGGTTCTATAAGAATAGTACTGGATGCAAGAAAGCTAAATAAAATAATAGTCAAAGAAAATGATCAGCCAGAGAACATGGATGAGCTGTTGCAAAAATTTTATAATGTTAAAATTCTGTCAAGTGTTGATTTGACTTCAGGGTTCTGGCAGGTGCAATTGGCTGAAGAGAGCAGAAAGTACACTGCTTTCTTATTTGAGGGCAGGACTTATATGTTTACAGTTGTGCCATTTGGTTTATCAATATCTGTAGCAGTTTTTGTAAGGGCTTTAAGTCATGTGTTGGGTGATGAACTAATGAGAAAATTGACCGTGTACGTAGATGACATTTTGATTACGAGTAGCAATTGGCAAGAGCACTGTCAGCTGTTGGAGGATGTATTCAAGGCTATATCTAAAGGGGGGATGACCCTTAAGTTAAGTAAGTGTGAATTTTTTCAAGCAACATTACTATTTCTCGGTCATCAGTTAACTCCTGATGGCATTCTGCCCAATAAAGAGAAAATCAAGGCTATTGTTGACTGCAAGGTGCCAACAAACAGGAAACAATTGAAATCATTTATAGGACTATGTTCATTCTATAGGAAGTACATAAGTGATTATAGCCTGAATTCACCTAACTTATGTAGACTATTAAAGAAAAGTGTAACCTGGTGCTGGACATCTGACTGTGACCGGGAATTTAAAGCCATCAAGAATAGCTTAAAAAACAGCAAAATTTTGTTCTATCCAGATTTGTCTTTGCCTTTCTGTATTGGGGCAGACAGCTCAGATTATGGGATAGGGGCAGTGCTATTTCAGGAGAGGGTAGTAGATGGGAAGACCGAGCACAGGGCAATCGCTTTTGCAAGTAGAATGCTGTCCAAACATGAATTGATGTATGGTATCTCAGAGAAGGAACTTTTAGCCATAGTTTTTGGATTTCAGAAGTTCAGGATATATGTGGAAGGTAGGAAAGTGATTGTTTACACAGACCATAAGGCTCTGAGCTATTTGCAAGAATGTAAGCTGTTAAATAATAGACTCATGAGATGGGCCATGTTTTTGCAGCAGTTTAACTATGAGATAAGATATATTAAGGGCACAGACAACAATGTGGCTGATGCCTTATCAAGATTACCTTTCATTGGAGAAGAACATGAAGCGAATGGAGACGAGAAAGGACTACAGATATTGTATATGAAAGGAGTGGGTGAAGAGAAGGAAATCAGATCCATCTGTAAGGACATGAGGAGACTTCAGAATGGGGACCAAACCTTGAAGTTTATCAAAACAAACTTTGGAAGTAAAGAACATGAAAAAATAGCTAAATATTATAGAATTTATAAAGGTATTTTATTTAGACGAAGAAATTTGGACAAAGAGGAGTGGAAGGTATGTTTTCCAGATGAGCATGTGGAAAAATTAATAAATTACATCCACCTTAGCCATGGGCATTATGGGGCTCAAAAATGTTTGGAAATACTGCAGGACTATGTTAGTTTTAACAACATGGCCAGGAGAGTAAAGACACAGTTGGCTTCTTGTGACAAATGTCAAAAGGTGAAGTATAATACTATTGCAGTACAAGGAGAGATGCAGAATATTGTTCCTAAAAGAAATGGAGAACTGCTGGCTATTGATTTATTTGGGAGGCTGCCAACAGGTCGAGGGGGTGTAAAGTATGTTCTTTTAGCTGTTGATGTATTCTCAAAGTTTGTAAGGCTGTATCCACTGAAAAAGGCCACTAGCCAGAATATAATTAACAAGCTAGAGAAAGATTACTTTGTGAATGTTATAAAACCAGAGAATGTATCTGTGGCACCTGGAGTTGATACTGGTGCGTGGGGGTAGAAGTGTCGGAGGTCCTGATCTGGGAATATTTGAAGGGTGAAATAGAATATATTTAACTATGCCATGTTTGTGTTTGATTTATGTGCATGTTTGTCATTTGTACAAACCTCAATAAGAACTGATCAGTGAAAACAGGATGTTCCAGGGAGGATTTGGATAGCCCGATTCCTGGGAAATGTGGGTCTGCATGTCTAGCCAAGATTTAAGAGGATTTGATTAAATTTTGATAGGATGGCTTGGCTAATGAGAGGAAGCACAGTGCTGTTGGCTGGCAAGTTTGGAAAGACTGTATTCCAATGCATAAACCTGTGAACAAAAGGATCTGGTTACAACAACTCTGTGCAACTTACAGCAACAACTGTGTAAAAAATGGAAGTGTTAATGTGCTGTGTGTGTGCAACCTACATATAGACTAACATGGGCATTTATTTTGCCTGCCCAATCAGACTCAATAGGAGACTATCCAATTGTATATTTGAGTTGGATACATTGTTGGATTATGTATGTATGTTTTCTGATGACAGTACTTACACTGATTAACTCACCGCTATAACACTGTTCTACATGTTTTGGTGCCATTATAGTTATAATTAAAATGTTTAATATGTAAATTAATATGGGTTCACTCCATTTGGTGCTACTTCATGTTGCCGTTACTAAGGTAATGTCTCCATGAAGTGGGGGTATGTAAGGTAACAGGGGATAATATGGAACTCTTTCAAGTAATTTAAAATTTAAAGCACAGCAGCAGAGATAATATGCTGGGCAAAATAGACCAGAAAATACTTGTTTTGTGTTTTGATGGACGTTGTAGTTCCGTTGGATAGTGTTTTGGTTTTCTTTTAATTGCAACGAATTATATAAGTGTGGTGATAATTTGTAAAATTATATAATGTATTTAGATTTAAGTATTTAAATATTATAAAATACTGTAAACGAATTGTGGCCATGTTTAGCAATTATTTTGACTACTGTGGTGTCATGTGACCCGACTCAGGACTGTGGATGTGAGCGGGAAAATCGAGGTCTTTGGTGGTTGGCCGTTGTGGTGGCGAGTTGGGAGCGGAAAAGTGCCGCGAGTGCAAGCATGGACGCCAGGGTATGCGAAGGAACAAAGTGAAAGTGTGTGGGTGTGAGACAAACAGTGTACGAATTGCACCGATTATTATTTGTGAACTTAAAAAATGCATGGCCACAACGTTAAAGTGTTTCTTTTGAATAAATAAGTTTCAATCTGAATGTGTATAGTTAAATTCACTGCTCTTCAAAAGCCAGCCAATATCAGACTCAATAATAGGGGCGCAAATGCAACCGTTTACTACCAACCCCCTTTACAGATGAGCCACGTGAAAAATAGGTAGTAAACGAGCCCGAGTTTAGTTGCAATCTTCATCATCATCATCATCATCATCGTAAGGCTCTGCTGAAGACCACCCCTCGTCTCCATAACCAAGTGAGATGACACCCTAGGGAAGAGTGTGGGACCCTATTAGCAAGAAGTGGAGTTAAGCATCCAGGCATCTGCACTCTCTCCTCCGATATCCCCAAAACGCTTCAGCCGAATTCCGAAATGGTTGTTTTTAGCAAGTGATGATTTATATATCTGTCACTGGTAAAGCAGTCTTTAACTCTCCCTTATGTTAGTAAGACCAACGCATTTCCGAGCTACCGTTCAGTTTTCAAAGACTACAATTGTTGTTTTGGGATTTACATATGCTTCAATTTTATCATCATTTCGCCACAAAATGTTCTTCTTCTGAATTGGTGAAAAACTTCCAAAATTGTATTTTTACTTCAGGTGATTTAATCTGTTAACAACTCTATGACATGACTAAACAGGCACACTTGTAAGAGCAAATGTGAAAGTATTTGACCTCAGCAGACGCTGAACATTTTGCGGCCAAATGGTGATAAACGGAAGTAGAGGAAACGATTAAAAACATCAGTGTGCTTGAAGGAGTTGTGCGTGCAAAACACATTGAACTTAAACAGAAAAATAAAATGTTGCGACTGAAGACGGCGTGTTATTGGTGAAAATATTCCTCAACTTTACCTTGTGTCAATGCAACCACTACTGACTTTCCCACATCTTCTCTCCATTTTTTGACATTGTTGGAGCGCTGTACCTGTACTACGAAGGTTGCATAAGATAATTATTAGGGAAATGTAAAGAAATGTGCTTTAATAGATAAAAAAGTCGATGTGGTTTGGCTGTACGATCGTCAACCAGTCGCCGGAATCAGCTGTAATTGTCATTTATTTAAAGATGCCCGGAGTGATTTAAGATGAAACGACCACATTGATCTAGCGGTGGCAGAGGTGGATGAAACACCGCGTTCTGTGTCAAATACGTACGGGGTTTGTTTGTCGGTGCTTAATTCCTTTATCGTCTTTTAAGTGATAATGTTGTTTGTTTGACAGTACTTTCAGCAGCGGTACAAAGTTGCTGCATAATAAAAAAAAGATGGGAGTGAAGGGATGAATTAATAAGGATATCGTGCCGTCAATGGAATGATCTTAAGAGACGGAGAATAAGCTCGGACTGTGGAAGTGCGGGGATGAATATCTTCTGTGTCCAAAGGAGGCATTTCATTTGCCTCAATCGACATAGGGATACCGGGGAAAACTTAAATAGAAGATTTTAACCGCCATCTTCCCGACTAATTCTCGGCCTGCAATACCAAAGCTAACAAGGGGAAGGCCTCAGACACGGCCAACCGATTAGGCTCAAATTTGGCAGGTCGCTTGTGTACAACCTAAAACGAAGGAATCTCAGATATTATGAGCCAACACCCCCGCTTTTTTGAGAAAATCACCTTTAAATATTATGACGAGCAATCGACTCAAAATTGGCGGGATCGATAGATAATTGTAAATAAAGCATTTTTCTTCATCAGGTGTGGGGTCCGAAAACGCATACTTTTCCAGAAATCGAGGTAAGAAACTTTTACAACCTACGCTTCTGTACCCACGTGGTAAACGCTTTTCGCCGACAGCACCGATAGCGCACCGGCCAAGGTAACTGGCTGGGAATCGGAGAAGCCGGGTTCGAATCTAGCAGATGTTCTTCTTTTCGTTTGTATTTTTCCATATCTCAATTGATAGGTATAGGAGGGTTAATAAGGTAAGTAAATCAATAAGGAATGATAATAATAAGGTAGGCAAATAACCCTCCTATCCCTATCAATTGAGATATGGAAAAATACAAAAGAAAAGAATAACATCCGCTAGGTTTGTTCGAGATTCGAACCCGGGTTTTCCGATTCCCAGACAGTTAAGTTTTTTTTCTTTTTTTTCATTTTGTTCGTTGTTGATCGTTGGGTTTGGTCGTTGCGGAAGTCACACGACATCCGTTTAAGTTCGTTTGGTGATCCTTCCACTCAGTTTTTTTTTTTTTTTTTTTTTTTAAATACAGAGGCCAACCAGCTCTCTGACCGAACACACTGAGTTACCGTACCGGCTTTACCTTGGCCGTTGCGCTATCGTCGCTGTCGGCGAAAAGCGTTTAGCATGTGGGTACAGAAGCGGCAGTTGTAAAAGTTTCTTTCCTCGATATCTGGAAAAGTTTGCGTTTGCGGACCCCATACCTGATGATGAAAAATGCTCTATTTACAATTATCTATGGATCCCTCCAATTTCGAGTCGATTTCTCGTCATAACCTTCAGGGGTGATTTTCTCAAAATCGCGGGGGTGTTGACCCGAAATATCTTAGAGTCTGCCAAATTAGAGCCGAATCGGTTGGCCGCGTCTGAGGCCTTCCCCTTGTAAGAGAGAGAAGTTCCAAACTAGTAGCATGTCACTGTTCCCCTCGTGACTCGCCCACGATGTCATCGGACTTAGCCGCACGCAACTTGACCCGCCGTATGCTAGACCTGGCGCTGGCAGGAGCTGTTGCGGTGACCGCGGCCGCTGCTACTCCGCAGGGTGGAGCGTGGCGCCTGTGCGCGCCCACTCCGCCTGTTTGGTTATGCGTTTCGCTCAAGCGTTCTTCGACTTGCATGCACAGCGCGAGCACGGCATAAGGCCAGCCTCATCATTCGACGTCAGAAGAGCGGACAAAGGACTTTTGTGTTTCATGTGCTCATTCTGTGTGCCCAATGTACTATGCCACGAAAGCCAAGGAAGCGCTGCAACTTGTATGTGCTCTGGCAGTCCCCCACCTTAACTGCTTCGACTCTTTATTTGCATTTGGCCTTTTTTGAGGTTTTGGCAGAATAGAAAGGGAAAGCAGAACGTGAGTTTCACATGGCGCATCACTGACAGCGTGGAATATAGCCGTAGCTACAAAGTGAACGTTATCCCAGTAAGAGTAAAATCATTTTGGGTATAAGGCCGCGTCACTACGAAATACTAAAAACAACTAAAATATGGACGTTTCACCCGTGTTTACAGCGGTCCGCTTCAAGGCGACTAATTAATGATTTAATTCGATTTCACACAGGCCGCGGAAGCCTACGAACTTATACAAACTCAATAAGATGCTCACGACACGCGTCTGATTTTTTAATTCCAAGTTTATAGTAACTTGTAAGAGGTCCATGATTAAGGAATTTGTTGCTAGCGCACTCGAGCAGACGTAATTTCGATGGATTGCTCACGCGCTGCCTGCAATATGTAAGCTATAAGAGAATCTCAGACCAGAGAGTAGTATTGGCAGCAGTAGGAACTGTGTAGCAGTAGGAGCAAGTTGTACCGTGCAGTCTCGTGTATCGAGTTGGCTGGGCCGGTCGTGTGGAGCGATGGCGGTGCCTGAGCGTTGCAGTATGAGGTAAAAGCACCCTCGCGCATATGTACTATTGTTATATCAGGTCTCATGTAAAATGTTTTAAAAAAAATCTCTTAATAATAATCTTTCTCATAAAAAATTAACTTTTGACAATTATTCATCTCAATTTAAAGAATTTACTAATTTCTCCAATGCATGGTCATCCTGATTATTGTAAAGAAAAATCAGTTGTTTCTTTTTATATATATGACAAATCTATCGGCCAGCATTGCACTGGGCTGTGCCAGAAAAATTTCTTATAGGAGCAGATATATATGCGTTATCCGGCGACCTTACTGAGGTAAGAATTTCAATTTATTCAGTATGATCTTTCAGGGCCATGACGCAGCACTGCTGACATCCAATTTACCAGTTCAGATTAACAGTCAATTAATTATTGAATGGTTATATATGAGTCACATTTTTTATTACGAGGTTAGTCACATTGTATTATTGGTAGGTTACGTAATTTTTCTGCTGGGAGGTTACACTAAATGTGAATGATATAAATAATTATATTTTTACTGTTGGGAGGTCACGGAATATTTTTTGTGGGGAGGTTACAAACTGTTCAGATTGATTGAAGTATAATGATTTTAATTTTTTTACTCATAATGTTTCAGATTCGGCTCCTCATCACTACAATATTTTGAATATTGTAAGTAGTTCTACTGCCCCTGAAATGGTTACTAAACCAAAGCAAGAGTAGTGATACAGGAGCTCCTCTGCACCTGGTGTTACGACCATACCACCGGTCGGCAGAACCTCGTTTGATTGTCAGCGTAAACAACGAGCCGGTGAGGTTAACAGTTGATTGACAGACGCTTTGGTTTCGCAATAGTACCACCACTATATCTGATTCAGTTGAAACATAATTCCAATGCCGCAGCGAACCTATAGGGATAACCTGTGTCGGCTACAGTAGCTGTTCAAATGGTTCAAATGGCTCTGAGCACTATGGGAGTTAACATCTATGGTCATCAGTCCCCTAGAACTTAGAAGTACTTAAACCTAACTAACCTAAGGACATCACACAACACCCAGCCATCACGAGGCAGAGAAAATCCCTGACCCTGCCGGGAATCGAAACCGGGAACCCGGGCGTGGGAAGCGAGAACGCTACCGCACGACCACGAGATGCGGGCTACAGTAGCTGTAGCAGAAGAAACTGTACCCAATGCATTGGAAAGGTTTGTCTCAAAAAGTAAACTAGGCAAATTTGTAAGTGAATTACACGAGCATTATTTACATTTTTCGGGACTAATAGTGGAAAATAGTACATACATCAAATGCAAGGGTAGAATCTATTCACAAAAAAGAACTAGAGGAAGCAATCCTTTTAATTTACTTTGTACAGGTAGGGGATCTGAACTACGTTCCAAGAGCGTTCACGTCCTTACAACGCATCATACCTAGAGACTACTCACGTTTAATGCAAAGTAGAAAGAGCAACGTCTATGAGAACTTGACTTCTTAAGCAAATCGTTAACTTACTGATACAAATAGTTCCCCGTTTGGTGTCATAAGCTGTTATAATCATCTGGCTCCAGATGAGTTTGGAATGAGTTCCCGAGAATTGTAACCGCAAATTCTGTGGTAGTAGCTAGCAACACGCTAGTAGCTAGCAACACGCTATGCTCTCTCTCTCTCTCTCTCTCTCTCTCTCTCTCACACACACACACACACACACACACACAAACAAACAGAGCTGGAGTGCTGTGAACTAATGGCACTGCTATCTTATTCTCCTCTTTGGTACAGATAAAGCATCAAATGGAATGTCACATATCCTTAAAACGGAACAGGAAGTAGATCCTGACAGTGAAACATTTCCGACGCGAATTACTCTGCCTCATCTCTTATCACATTGCTAATTATTGCTCTTTAAATGCCTATGCACACGACAGTAATGACATCATCGATAAATGTTGTCAGGATGATAGATGGGGAAAATGATCTAAATGAATATCGGAGAGAATGTCACATTGCATAGTCTTTCATAGCGGTTTATGACAGAGTGGGGAAGAAAATGAGAAACCGATAAAAATCTTAGTGGTAGACTTCTCTGCTTAGGCTTCATGAATATACTAGAAGGTTTACTAAATAAAGAACAGTTTGCTAAATACACTTTAAGAAAAAAAACGAAAAGAACGATGTACAACGAATAAATTATACGAATGGGACGGAAATCGGTAGATGTCATGTCCATGTGCACACAAACAAATGATTAAAATTTCAAAAAAATTGGATGATTTATTGAAGAGAAAGAGCTTCACAAATTGAGCAAGTCAATAACCCTTTTTACCACCTCTGGCCTTTATACAAGCCGTAATTCGGCTTGGCATTGATTGATAGAGGTGTTGGATGTCCTCATGAGGAATATTGTGCCAAATTCTGTTCAATATGGGCGTTAGATAGTAAAAATCCCGAGGTGGTTGGAGGGCCTTGTCCGTAATGCTCCAACAGTTCTCAACCGGGAAGAGACCCAGCGTCATTGCTGCCCTTGGGCTGTGTTTTGCAAGCACGAAGGCAAGCAGTAGAAACACTCGCACTGTGCAGGCGGGCATTAACTTGATGAAATATAAGCCCAGGAATGCTTGCCATGAAGTCCGATAAAATAGGGCAATGAATATTGTCGACGTACAGCTGTAATATAAGGGTGCCGCGGAAGGCGACCACAGAGGTCCTACTATAAAATGAAATAGCACTCCAAACCATCAATCCTCGTTGTCATGCCGATAGTGGGCGACAATGACGTTGGTATCCCACTGGTGTCCAGGACGTCTCTAGACACATTTTCGCTGCTCATCGGAGATCAGTTCGAAGTGGGATTCATTACTGAACACAATTCTACTCCGCTCAATGAGATTCCATTCCGAAACGCGTCTGGAGACGCCCCAGACAGCGGTGGGATACCAACTTGAGTGTGGCCCGCCATACATCCGAACAACCAGCAGTAATGGATTGTCTGGGGTGCTGTTACATTTCATAGCAGGACTCCTTTCATAATCATTCGGCTATTCCTTTACAGCACAGCGGCACGCCGACGACATTCCCGTTTTATTGCCTTTCGGTGCAAGCCATCCTGGGATTACACTTCAGCAAGATAATATCCACCCTCACATGGCGAGAGATTTTACTGGTTGTCTTCGTGATTGCCAAACCCTACCTCGGCCAGCATGGTCACCGGATCTCTCCGCAATTGAAAACGTTTGGAGTATTATGAGCAGGGCCATTCCAACCACCTCGGGTTTTGACGGTCTAACGCGCCAGATGTACAGATCACAATATCCCTCAGGAAAACATCCATCATCTCTATCAGTCAGTGCCAAGTCGAATAACTGCTTGCATAAGGGCTAGGGGTGGAGCAATGTGTTAGTGACTGCTCAATTTGTGAAGCTCTTTCTCTTGAATAAATCGTCCAGCTATTCTGAAATTGTAATCATTTATGTGTCGGAACATGTACATCACATCTTCTCATTTGGCTAATTCCTTCGTGGTGCGTCATTTTTTGTGTGTTAGAGTGTATTAGCGGAAAATTAGGGTGAAAACTGTGGCCGTCGAAATGGACCGGCATGGTAGAGCATGAGAGACTGACTGAAGAATGAGTATGTAAGAATGGAGATGGATGCAGTGGAACCAGTCATAGATAGGACTGATGCTCGAGCATTGAGATGGTATGGAAATGTCAAACGGAAGGAGGAACAAACACGGCTGCAGTGTTTGCTCAACTGGCCTCCGCCAGGGAGAAGGAGTCGAGGGAGAAAGACGACATCCCGGAGGGGAACTGTAGCCAAAGCCATGGAAAGGAGGGGTCTGTCGGAAGAAGACTGGCAGGATAGAAATTAGTGGCATCTGAGAACAGGCAATTGCTGATAGTGGAAACGTCTGCTAAGATGAAGTAGTTTCTTCTTTTGTGAGTGTGAGCTCTTCTATGCCGCAACCGTCGTCAAAATGATTATGCTACAAGGTTCAAATCTATGTATTCCAGAGATCAAAGTGAGGATCAGAAAAGAAGAATATCTTGATTGTAATATGTAGCGGACACTGTCCAACTTCCTCTTCGTCACGTCCGGCCGGTGTGGCCGAGCGGTTCTAGGCGTTTCAGTCTGGAGCGGCGCGACCGCTACGGTCGCAGGTTCGAATCCTGCCTCGGGCATGGATGTGTGTGATGTCCTTAGGTTAGTTAGGTTTAAGTAGTTCTAAGTGTAGGGGACTGATGACTTCAGATGTTAAGTCCCATAGTGCTCAGAGCCATTTGAACGATTTTTTGAACCTCGTGGTCACTAGTTGAGCGCCGCACTAGAGGCTATAGGATTTTCCTCATTTAATATCGCTTCTTTGATTTTTCCAAATATTTCTTCAAACGGCGTCCGCAGTTAGGTTGCTCATAACTTGTGCAGCGCTCGAATGTAAACCACTCAACTCGGTTCTTGTCCGTGCTACCGTTTCTGTAAGCGGTTATCTTTCCGTCTCTTTTATCTCACTTCAAAGTTCTGTGGAGGCAGAGATACTCTGTTACTAACTATGAACGTAACTGAGCTTATGCGACCATTCCTCTTCATTTCTCTACTCGTTATTGTTTTTACCACCTGTGTCGATACTGGTATAACGTCAGGGAGGGTTTTAACATTTCCCAGTTTTTTCCAGACAAACTTGATCTACGGAAAGGTTAGCGTTATTACACAGTTTTACATATCACCCAGTAATATATGGGTTTGGACAGTAACATGGGAACACTCGCGAGTCTGTTGAATTGTAATGATACTCACTGAAGATGGTCATTTATAGCCGAAATCTAGATTTGCCAGCATAATAAAAACTAATGGGATTGCGACTGACTGCTGTGTGCCTCTCCTTCCATATCATCCGCTAAGTCACAACGCAGACGAAAATGATTGTCGAATGATTGCTAAAGACTGTCACTGAAGACGATTGTGACTAAAAATAAGAGGATGACCGCTGAAAAAGTCACTGCAGAACTGGGTATCGCACTCGAGACCCCTTTCAGCACCAAAAACACTTGAAGGGAGCTCCATAAGCAGGGAATGGCAGGGCGAGCTGGAATCTCAAAATCACTCATCATTCATGAAAATGCCCATGATAGTAAAACGTGGTGTTGAAGCCATAAAACCTGGACAATGGCGCAATGGAAGAATGTCATTTGATCGGACGAGTTTCGTTTCACACTTTTATCAGGTTCTGGCCACGTTTACGTACCAAGTCAAACATGGCTTGAGTTCGGTGATAATTTGGACAGCCATGATGTGGTATTCCATTGATGTCATGGTTACTGAGTAAGGTCGCATTTTTTCCAAGGATTATGCTACTATCCTGGTCCATCTTTTGGTGATGTTGTGTTCCAAAGTGACAGAGCCCCTGTTCACACAACTGGCAACATCCAGGTCTGGTTTTGTGGATACGAGTATGAATTGTCGCGTGCTCCTGCCCAGCACAGACACCAGATCTGAATATTACTGAGCCTTTGTGGTCTTTCTTGGAGAGAAAGGTGCTTGATCGTTGTTGTTGTCGTCTTCAGTCCTGAGACTGGTTTGATGCAGCTCTCCGTGCTATTCTCTCCTGTGAAAGCTGCTTCATCTCCAAGTACGTACTGCAGCCTACATCCTTCTGAGTCTTCTTAGTGTATTCATCTCTTGGTGTCCCTCTACAATTTTTACCCTCCACGCTGCCCTCCAATATTAAACAGGTGATCCCTTGATGCCTCAGAACATGTCCTACCAACCGATCCCTTCTTCTAGTCAAATTGTGCCACAAACTCCTCTTCTCCCCAATTCTATTCAATACCTCCTTATTAGTTATGTGATCTACCCATCTAATCTTCAGCATTCCCTGTAGCACCACATTTGGAAAGCTTCTATTCTTTTTCTGCCCAAAATATTTATCGTCCATGTTTCACTTCTGCACAAGGCTACACTCCATACAAATACTTTCAGAAACGGCTTCCTTACACTTAAATCTATACTCGATGTTAGCAAATTTCTCCTCTTCTTCAGAAACGCTTTCCTTGCCATTGCCAGTCTACATTTGATATCCTCTCTACTTCGACCATCATCAGTTATTTTGCTCCCCAAATAGCAAAATTCCTTTACTACTTTAAGTGTCTCATTTCCTAATCTAATTCCCTCAGTATCACCCGAGTTAACTCGACTACATTCCATTATCCTCGTTTTGCTTTGTTGACGTGCAACTTATATCCTCCTTTCAAGACACTGTCGTTCCGTTCGACTGCTCTTCCAAGTCCTTTGCTGTCTCTGACAGAATTACAATGTCATCGGCGAACCTTAAAGTTTTTATTTCTTCTCCATGGATTTTAATACCTACTCGAATTTTTCTATCGGGGAGAGGCTACAACCCTGTCTCACTCCCGTCCCAACCACTGCTTCCCTTTCATGTCTCTCGACTCTTATAACTGCCATCTCGTTTCTGCACAAATCGTTATCCATCACCATTATCGTTACCTAAACTTACCACTATTTTGCAGGAAGAATGGTATACGACTCCCTTGAAAACTATACAGGGAATGCGGTTATCCATTCCGAGACGACTGGGGGCTGTTTTTAACACCAGCGGTTTTCCTACATAGTATAAGTATTTTGTCCATTCCGTGTATTTTAAGATTATGCTACTACGTGAAAGTTGTAAATTCCAGTTTTTCCGGCAGCTAATTTAATGACAAACATCGAATTAAAGCAACAGAGCAAATTCGCCCGTGCAAAGTCCGAGAGATGACACAACCGGCGCGTATCGAGGTCATGTTTAGATTGTAGCATCTTTGGAAAGAGCGCATACCAGGTTTCAGCCATATTGGTCTATTGCTTTGTGTTTGGCATCTGTACTAATGAGCGAAAGGGTCACGTTCTTGAACTAATAAACTGTTGCTAGTTAAATGAACATTGACATACATAGGTTTCAGAGATCATGCATCCAACCCCAACTTTTGTATAGTTTCCAACGAAAAGGAAGTAGCCTTACCAAGTATGAGAGGGACACTATCATCTAAAAAATGACCGCCCCCCCACGTACTCCACTTCCCATCCGCCCCTCCCCCCCCCCCCCCCTCCCTCCCCAAGCACCACTTTAGAGACCAAAACGCCAGACCACTCCAGATTCCTCAAGGCTTCCACCGGATGAACTTTTCTTTCCCGTACTTGACTCTCAGTTTAATTTTTCTTTAAGCAATAAAAATCCAACGAGAACCGAGAAAAAATTTGATTAAAAGCTGAAATACGCATTATACAGCAAATTTAAATGAAAATGTAGTACCGTTCAATTGAAATATCAAACAGTACAAAAACTTAAAATAAAAAGAGAATAGACCGGTTCTGAAATTATTTCTTCTGCTCACTAAACGTAGCATGTCGTACGCCAGACATTCGATTCCCCTGTACGCGACCAGATTCAAAGAAGAAAATTACATTCGAGAAGCGCTTGAAAAGCCCGTGCAAAGTCCGAGAGATGACACAACCGGCGCTTATCGAGGTCATGTTTAGATAGTAGCATCTTTGGAAAGAGCGCATACCAAGTTTCAGCCATATTGGTCTATTTCTTTGTGTTTGGCATTCGTGTGAATCAAGGAAGTCGAGTGATTGTCAAAAAATGGACGAAGAAGAATTTCGTGTGGTGATTACAAATTACTTTATGAAAGGCAAAACGCCTCAGTAGACTGAAGAGAAGCTTGGTAAACATTACCGTGATTCTGCACCTTCGATTAGAACAGTTTACAAGTGGTTTCAAAATTTTCGGAGTGGCCATAAAGGCACAAGTGCTGCTGAACGTTCTGGACGCCCTGTGGAGCTTACGACTCCAGAAATCATTGATAAAATCCATGATATGGTGATGGATGACAGAAGAATTAAGGTGCGTGATATTGCTAGTGTTGTGGGCATCTCGTATGAACGGGTACATAATATTTTGCATAAACATTTGGACATGAGAAAGCTATCCGCAAGATGGGTTCCGTCATTGCTCACGCTTGACCAAAACGGAATCGTGTGACGTGTTGCAAGGATGGGATTCGCAAAGGATAATCCTCATCGATTATCTGGAAAAGGGTAAAACTATTACAGGTGCATATTATTCATCGTTATTGGACCGTTTGAAAACCGAGCTGCAAGAAAAACGCCGGCGATTGGACCACAAAAAAGTCCTTTGCCAACACGACTATGCACTAGCACATACCTCAGCAGTTGTGGTCGCAAAATTAATGGAAACAGGATTCCAACTCGTTTCACATCCCCGCTATTCTCCAGACTTGGCTCCCTCGGACTACTCTTTGTTCCCCAGTTTGAAAAATGGCTGGCGGAACAAATATTTTATTCAAACGAAGAGGTGATTGCATCAACTAATAGCTATTTTGCAGACTTGGACAATTCCTGTATTTTGGAAGGGATCTACAAATTATAACTGCGTTGAACGATGTGCATAAGTCTAAAAAGGAGACTATTTCGAAAAATGGAAAACGTTTACCCCAAACACGTAAGTAGTTTTAATTTTTGCACGGACGTTTCAAACGTCTCTCGTACATAGACTTGCATTATGTAGAATGAGATAACCCCTGTTGCAGTGGCAAACGGAATTGCCGAAATAAAATATTAAGTATTGCAGAATTATCGCTTTCAGATTACTTTAGAGTATTTAGGCGCAGTAAGCTTCTAGTTGACCATCAACAACTATGAGTTCACTGTTCTTATACTCTGTACTTCCTTCTGTTGCTTTGTTCTTCTACCACCTGTTACATTAACCTGGTACAACACGAGAGGCTACAAATTTTAATTCGATTTAACAACATCTGGATATACATTTAACTAATACTTAAATAGCTAATCATGACAGCATCATAAAGTACGTTAAGCCGTTGTTTCGGAAAATGACTCGCATCTCATGTTCGCCTTCAAATATCGAATCGACATACTTTATTTGTTGTTAAAGTAAAAACTGCTGTTAGAAGCAAGGATGTTGAAAGTAAAAAAATATTTGCTTTTGTCCATATTTTTCACATTCCCCTCTGAAGATATTGAGATGGGATCTGGAAAACGTCAACAAAAGAAATCAACAACCAGCGTTTGCCACGCTAGACCCATGGCTCCCAGGCAGCCATGCAACTACAGACGCCTACAATTCACAGACATGCGGACAAAAAGAATAATTCTGCACACGGCAACCGGTTCCGTGAGTTCTTCGGATTGTGGGACTTTGGCTTCGAGAATGAATGATCTTAACCCGGCGTGTCAGCTGTTTACAACTCGTATGAACCTACAAAACCTTGCCAGCACATGCCACCTGACCAGTTGCCAATATGCAAGTACTGTCTTCTGATGCCAGATACATCCTTTACTCTGACACGTTGATCTTCCGTGTGTACATTTTTCACGGCCACGTGCAAAACTTTCTCAAGTTTCACTTTTCCTCTCCAGCATATCGTTTCTGACGTCCTTGGCTTGTTGTCACCGAATCCTGCCGTTAACGACATCCACATCTACATAATTTTACGTCTCATGTTTGTCGTAAATTGCAGCCGTCTGTTTAAGGCAAAACAGAAACTACATGTTCAGAACACGGAAATAGCAACAATAATGAACTGCAGAATTCACTTGCAAAATGAGAGAAATGGCTGTTGGAACGTCCCCTTTGAACAATTTATACACGACTGTGCTTAAACTGACACACAATATTTTGTTAGCGCAACGCAATCTGACTTTCAATAATCCCTACAAAAGAATGGCCCTGACTAACATTAACCTATACGTTTCACAAATCACTTACCTCACAAAAATCTTGGTTACTCGAACTACTGCAATAAAGCGAGCACCACTACTGCCAGCTAAATAAAAGATTCAAACTACGGAAGGCACTAACTACTGATAGGGATAGTTAGCAAGTGAAAGATATTAATAGAGAACAAACAATGTATTTACCTTAATAGTCATAATATATATAGCGGTTCATGACAAATTACAAAACTCCGCCATCTCTCTCCCCACATCCACCACTGCTGGCGGCTCACCTCCAACTGCGCAACGCTACGCGCTGTTAACAGCCCAGCTGCCCAACACTACAATGGCGAGTATTACAACAATGCAAAGCAGCCACAGACTGCACACAGCACAGCCAGTGATTTTCATACAGAGGTGGCGTTACCAATAAAAAAACCTAAACAGCCTACTTACATAGCCCCCATGCTCCCCACAAAAAATTTTACAAATTGTTTTGGGCAGTGGCCAATAATGATTTGATAAAATTTTTCATAATTACAATAACAAAGATATTTCATACAGAGGTGGCGTTACCAATAAAAAAACCTAAACAGCCTACTTACACTGTAACTGGCTGGACTATTTAAAATAGAAAATTTCTGGTTGAACGTTGGACATAAATACTCCAAGTTACTACTGTGAAGCTAGTGGTATCAACGTAGAACATCGTTTTACCACACGTGACCATAAGAATGTGTAATAGATTTCCATTAACGAAAAATTGAGTTACTTATGGAGTACACACATACTGAGACAGCAAGACACACTTCGAGTGTGTAATAGTAGTCGACTGTCTATGACTATTCAGTGAACAAAATAGTCGTCTTTGATATATCCTTCCAGAACATACAGTCCCGTCAAATGGAAGATATACCTTCCAAAATAATGTGATAGAAGATTAGATTTCTTAACCCGTTCATGCGGTTCAAAAGATCGTTACACCACGTTTTGTCAATAAAATTTATGCCAGCTAATCTTTCTATAGTCAAAAACTGAAACTTTCGGACATTTTTCGGTTTTTGAAAAATATGTCAGTTTCTTGTACTTCTAGTGCTTAGTCTTTTCTTTTCAAAATAGCACAAAATTCTCTACAAATTTTATTACTACAACTTTTTGCTGAACCCAGTACCACAAAATTTTTGACAAAATAACTAGCTACTGAGCATTTTTATTTCGGTTTCTATTTATATAGCAGAAATACATTACATACTAAGTTACAGGTTTTGACTGAACACCCAACTTTGGGGTATTCAGTTACTCCATATGCAATCGGGTGTTTGTTAGGCATCCATCTATTATGATTTGTGCATCATTAGTCGATGTTAAGCTCCAGGGCCTTCATCCCCCAATCATGCCATTATAAAACTACAACATTTACTCATTATGTTATATATATTCAGTAATCAGCGACATAAAAATTAATTACTATTAGTTGAAAAAGGCAAACCGAAACAGCTAGCTAATTATACTTGTATAAAGCAGCCATGCAATACGATTGAAACAGAGGTAACTTTATTGCTCTTAAAAAACCATTAACATTTACTAACTTCTGGATCCGTAATACTCCTGATAGTGTCCCAACCTTCGGCGAACTAGAGTTGGATACGTGAGTGACTTCCTCGATGTCACCAGAAATGCCCTGAGTAGTAGAATCAGGGTAAGTAGATCGAGTGGGTCCCATATCGATCTGTTCTTCCAACAGTGAGTCAGTCTCTTCCAGTTTTCCGATTTGGAGGTCTATTTCCACAATAAATTTCATAAAAGCTAATTCTTCTTCACTTACTTTATATAATAAACAATCACCAAAGGAAATTGCGCACCGTGCACCAAGGAATAAATCCATTGTTGTCCGCTAAATAACAGTTCCTACACACTTTTTCCTATAACTGATCATTAACGTCTTTGAACTTTAAAACATGTACGGCACCTGTACGCATTTAGTTAGTCTTGTGTGTCAAGAAACATCTTCACGCAGTGTAATCTGACTGTGTCATAGCAGATACTAAATGTAATTTCAGCGATGCTGCATATGCTGGCCGTGGCGCAAAGTGAGATGTTCACTTCCAGCGTATAACATAACATGTAACACATTTTTATTATACACTGAAGCGTCAAAGAAAGTGGTATAGTCATGCTTATTTAAATACAAGGATATGTAAACAGGCAGAATACGCCGCTGCGGTCGGCAACGCCTATATAACACAACAAGTGTCTGGCGCAGTTGTCAGATCGGTTACTGCTGCTACAATGGCAGGTTATCAAGAATTAAGTGAGTCTGAACATGGTGTTATAGTGAGTGCACGAGCGATGGGACACAGCATCTCCGGGGTAGCGATGAAGTGGAAATTTTCCCGTACGTCCATTTCACGAGTGTACCGTGAATATCAGAAATCCAATAAAACACCAAATCTCCGACATCTCTGCGGCCGAAAACAGATCCTGCAAGACTGGGATCAATGACGACTGAAGAGAATCGTTTAACGAGACAGAAATTCATCTCTTCCACAAATTGCTGTAGATTTCAGTGTGCCGGCCGCGGTGGTCTCGCGGTTCTAGGCGCGCAGTCCGGAACCGTGCGACTGCTACGGTCGCAGGTTCGAATCCTGCCTCGGGCATGGATGTGTGTGATGTCCTTAGGTTAGTTAGGTTTAAGTAGTTCTAAGTTCTAGGGGACTGATGACCACAGATGTTAAGTCCCATAGTCCTCAGAGCCATTTGAACCATTTTGAACCATTTCAGTGTTGGGTCATCAATAAGTGTCAGCGTGCGAACCATTCATATCATCGATATGGGCTTTCGGAGCTAAAGGCCCACTCGTGTACCCTTGATGACTGTACGACACAAAGTTTTACGCCTCGTCTGGACCCGTCAACACCGACATTGGACTACTGATAACTGGGGACATGCTGCATGGTCGGACGAGTCTCGTTTCAAATGTATCGAGTGGATGGACGTGTACGGATATGGAGACAGCTTCATGAATCCATAGTCCCTGCATGTCAGCAGAGAACTGTTCAAACTGGTGGAGACTCTTTAATGGCATGTGCAGCTGGAGTGATACGGGACCCCTGATACTTCCAGATACGACTCTGACACGTGACACGTACGTAAGCATCCTGTCTGATCACCTGCATCTCTTCAAGTCCACTGCGCATTCCAACGGATTGGGCAATCCCAGAAGGACAATGCGACACTCCACAATTCCTGAATTGCTACAGAGTGGTTCCAAGAACATTCTTCTGAGTTTAAACACCTCCGCTGGCCACCAGACTCCCCAGACATGAACATTATTAAGCATATCTGGGCTGCCTTGCAACGTATGTCAGAAGAGATCTCCACTCCCTTGTACTCTTATGGATTTATGAACAGCCCTGCTGGATTCATGGTTTCAGTTCCCTCCAGCACTACTTCACATATTAGTCGAGTCCAGTCCACGTCATGTTGCTCGCGGTAGCCCTACACGATATAAGGGAGGTGTACCAGTGTCTTTGGCACTTCAGCGTATAAACAGAAACTGAAAATAAAATGCTCAAAGAATTATATTTTGGCATTTTGCACAAAGTTTGAAAAACTGTTATTTTTGACGAACTTCAGTGCCCTTGGCACATGAGAAAGAAAAAAAAGTTGTAGTAATGAAATTGTTGCAATTTTAAGAAGAAATAAGACGCCAAAGCCGAAGGAGAACAAGAAACTGAGATGTTTTGGAAAAAACTGAAAAAGTCTGAAATTTTCAGTTTTGGAGGCAATACTTGGTTTTCCAGTCTTTCCAACCATATGAATGACTTAAAAAAATAGAATTTTCTAACCTGGCTTTTGTAAGGTACAGACTTATTTCCAACGATTTCAGTGGACAAAACTTTCGTTGAAACAATCAATTTAAACAGAAATACGAAAGAAACCGCGTTAAAAACTACGACCATCGGTCGAGACACCGATATCGTGACGTCCACCGCAATCATAACATACTTATCATATGAGCTCCACTGAAACGTTTGATAGCAACCGTTAGAAGAGTATTTCACAGGTAAGAGATCACTTATTTTTCTGGACGTTTGGTCTCTAAAAAAAAAGAAAAAAATAGGAGCTGCGCATTTTTAGTGACGTCTAGTATGTGTACACAGGGAGAGAAACCTAAGTAGTGGCAATGAAACCTATGCAGCTGCTGTTCCTGCTCCATAAACAAGCAAATCCTGTGGGAAATCGCACACAGATGTTGAAATATTTTTAGGTAACCGAAACACAGAATTGTTTTTATATTTCATAGAACACA
Organism: Schistocerca serialis cubense; assembly: GCF_023864345.2. Classification (NCBI taxonomy): domain Eukaryota; kingdom Metazoa; phylum Arthropoda; class Insecta; order Orthoptera; family Acrididae; genus Schistocerca; species Schistocerca serialis. Next base: position 150,529,814 of record NC_064642.1, read on the forward strand.
GAATTCTGAAAACGAAATGTGAGCTAGTGAATCATTCACACTAGCCAAAAGGCTACTGAATATTCAACAGGAAGGAGAAGAAAACTATCGATCTATTTTGAAGAATACTGTGGCAAGTTAACACACACGCCATCAGTGTTTCACAATTTTTCACGTGTCTATCAACATTTGCATTCTCCATGTTTTACTGCAACGTATTGTAACTACATCAGAGTTATTTTTAATCATTGCATTGATGCTTCTGGGGGTTCTGCATTACGCAACTGCAAAAAAAAGTACAATTGTGACTATTCATTGTGGCCATACTGAATACACGCCTTTGATTAAATCAACATCAAGAGAAAAAACTCTAACACGTTTCCTTTGATTTCACGATCGAGAGGATAATACATTGAGAGCACAGGCACGTGTTTTCCGGATAGTAATACACATTTTCATCATCTAGTACAATGGTTCCTAGGCTTTACCTCTGACAGAGCACTTAAGAACATGATACTTTTATGGAACAACTTGTTTATTTTGAAGGTTAATAAAATTTTTTAAAAACGAGAAAAACTTGTTTTCTCCAGTGATTACTAAAAATTTAAATCATACCTAATAACACAGGTATCATAAAAAATTTAAAATAATTAAAGTGGTATCGTCAAAATTTCGGAAAAGGAAAATCCCATTTTATTAATGGTTTTTCATGGAGCACTTATTCAGTTCCCGCGGAACACATGTTTTCTGCGTAACAAAGTTAGGGAAAATCTCATGTAGTGTTTGCTTAACGTTTAACAAAGAATACTATGGAAATCTGTAATACGTCGGTAACCACTTACTGGTCAGTAAGTTATTCCGTTGAAAAAATGCAAACGACACCTTCTCATGTATCTTTCATTGCTTCGTCTGGCGCTTTTCTCACGGCTTACTTGGTGTGCTGACGACTCGGTCAAGTTAGTTAACTACTGCTAACCTCGCAGGTAACACATGCTACACGTACGCCTCAGCTCGGCGAATAAAGGGGTTCCGATGGAGAAGACCTCTGCAACGACACACCGCGAACGAGAGGGGACGGGACGAGAACTACAGAATCGGAGAGTGAGAAAGGGGGGAGAGGAACAAGCGTCTCTCAGTGCCATCTCAGGTACAGATAAAGAAAAACAATTTTTCTTTTTTCACAGCTCCTCTCCCTCTCGTCCTTTTTTTCGCTGCCCGCGCTTCCCCCGTCGCATACATCTTGCCTTGAATCCCATTTTCCCGACGATTAAATCCGATCCAGGTCGGCACGGGACGGCGGCTGCGGCATCAGTTTTTGTCGCCGGAATGCGCGGCGCGGCTCGGCGCAGCCAGCAGCCCCCGGTGCCGGCATCCGCCAGCCGCCAGTCGGCGGGGTGAGGTCTGCTGCCCTCCGCCCATTGTTGCGACGCGCGCATTGTTTCCCGGCCGACTTTAATACCGCGGCGAGGCGGCTAGAGCCCGGCCCGGCTGCAGCGCGCCCGCGGACACAAAGCGTTTTATCGGGCCTGGCCCGGCCGGCCATGGCGCGCTGGCGGAGCGCAGCCCGGCCTGTAAATCTTGCGCGCCGCGACGCTTTCCCCCGGTTTCCCGAAATAGCGCCGGCCTGGAGAAAGCTGGAAGCTGGAAGCGGGCTGCGGCGCCCCGGCCGCCCCCGAGCGCCGCCCCCGTCTGCTCCGACCCTACGCACCAGAGCTCACACGTGGCGGAAATAGAAGCACATGTCACCACCCTCTATACGTACAGAATGCTGCCGCCGCTTGGGAAAAGCGAAAAGTTCTGAGGCCGGCGTGGAAACTGTTTTTCAGCTTCAACAATTCTCTATAACTATAGATACGAGGTCGTGCTGAGAAATAATGACTACGGATCTTTTACGTGAAAACTCTTAGGGGAGATTGCACGGGGCCGTTCAATAAGTAATGTAACATTTTTTTCTGAAAGCAGCTTGCTTTTATTCAGCATACCAATACACAATATTATCCCCAATCTTTTGGCCACAAAGCCCAATTTTTCAACATTATCTGCCTTCAATGCGACCTTACTGAGAGGGCCTGTATTCCGGCATGGGACAACTCTACTGATCCATGTCGGAGCCATCATCTTGCTGCATCAACAACTTCCCCATCATCCACGTACTGCTTCCCGCAGAGTGTATCCTTCTTGGGCCAAACAGATGGGAGTCGGAAGGTGCGAGATAAGGAATCAGGGCTGTAGGGTGGATGAGGAAGAACAGTTCGTTGAAGTTTTGTGAGGTTCTCTCAGGTGCGCAGACTTGTGTGAAGCCTTACATATTTGGCTCAATTCGTTTCTTCTATTTCTTGAGGCTGTCTGCGGCCGGTCGGCAAGCAGGAGGTCGGGCAGGCTTACGCGACCTTGTTGCGATGGTTACAGACGCCTCGCGCAACGACTCACTCTACTTTTGTTCGCTACCAGGTCTCCTAGATATTATGCAAGGACCTATGAATATCTCCGATGCTCTGGTTTCCCACCAAAATAAACTCAATGACAGCTATCTACCTGGAACGCAACTTCGTTACAGATCCCATTTCGATGGCTGGCTACGTATAATGTCATCACCTATCGGAACTTCACTGAACTAGAGGGGCTGAACCGTGAATATCCCACGACCTCACACAACAAATTCCGAATTTTTTCAACCCAAATCGGCCGAGAAAAGAAAATGTGTTGCATTGGTTGTTGAACGCTCCTCATAAAATCCCAAATTTGGTAAAGTTGACATTTTATGTTTTCTATTCCGTAATGTACTTTATACGCTCTTGAAAATTTTGGTATGTCATATATTAAAAACAGACTATTTAAAGGTCTTCAAATAATGTTTTTAAATCTGACATGCTACTGATAGTTTTCACCATTTCGTCTACATTGCCTCTGTTGAACACTCGTATCTTAGGAACCACACAGTCCTGTGAATTGCCTTGATTTGGTGCCACTTTTACGTCTCAGAAGTTGGCATTACGATTAAACGAATCAGTCCTTTGTCTCTGGCACTAGTTTGTTAGAAAGTAATGTGTTACTTAGTGAATTCTGTTGTGTACTTGCATATATTATTCTTTTACAAGTATGTGAAATGACTAAGCGTAAAAGAGAAGCAAATGTGTGGTTAGCAGATATGTGTGATATGAATTTGTACCTGAAGCAGTAAAAATCATGTGTGCAAACAGTGAATAAACTGTATATAACCAAAATAATATTTATAAAGTGACCACGCCCCTAGTGGTTGCTGCAAGTATAGGCAAGCTCAATTTCCTCGTGACATAGATGCATTTACACATAAACATTCTCATCTTTTGACAGTAATGTCGAACCTACGTCCAAAGATTTCGCAAATCCGGAACTACCAAAGAAATATTTGCATGAGCAGGCCCAGAACGTAATAGCTTCCTTCAATAAAGTAGCGTGGTGCGGTGTGCCTAAAAGTAAATTTGTTGGCCCCATGATTCTAAAGTTAGCAGCGTCTGATAGCTGTAATAATATTTAACGTTGGAAATATAAAAACCTGAAGGCTCTGGAGAAGTTAGGTGTTAGATTACGGCAGAACACAGCTTTGAGAACTGGACACCAAGTAGAATTCTCTGCTCATCAAACGACAAAAGATGCAAGAAAGTGAAGAAGAAGGCAAGTACAGGGCGTCTGTGACACCGAAGAGGACATAGAATACGGGTCAGGGCAATGCTAGCGCATAAAAGAGGCAGAACTATAAATCAGTATAAAAGTTTATGACTAAAAAATCTTCGAACCTCAATATTTCAGAACTGCTTTTTTAAATATAATGTTTTAATATAATGTAAATGACCCACTACACCAAAAGGGGCGGAATGTAGAAACACGAATTTCAGAATACCAGGAATAAGATGCAACAAATGTGGGGCAAGAATAATAAAAATTTTCTATCTTGTTTCGCTTTTATGTTCATTTATTCCAAAAATTATACGAGAAAAATTAAGAGTTTGGGAATAATATCATAACACGAATGATAATAGTTTTTGCAATAATTCTAGTTCTATATATCTACAGAAGTGCATTAATTAATTATGGAAAACTGTATCTTAAAATTTTTTCCAAGGTATTGGGTCTAAAAATGTTTAAGACATTCAATCTGCCCTTAGCTATTTAAGTAAAACAAACGGTATTAACATTCCACATCTTTATTCTTCATGTCTACATATTTATTTCCCAACGTAGTCACCCTGGCGAGCACATTTCTCCTAACGAGAGACCAGGTCGATGATACCGCACCTGTAGAATGTTTCACTTTGTGAACGGAGTCACGACCTCACCTTTGCCCGCACCTATTCATTACTATCAAAGTGAACTCCTTGAAGCTGTTCTTTCAGTTTTGGAAACAGATGAATGGCTCTGAGCACTATGGGACTTAACTTTGTAAGTAGGCTGTTTATGTTTTCTTATTGGCTGTGCTGTGTGCAGTCTGTGGCTAGATTGCATTGTTGTCTGCCATTGTAGTGTTGGGCAGCTGGATGTTAACAGCGCATAGCGTTCGGCAGTTGGAGGTGAGCCGCCAGCAGTGGTGGATGTGGGGAGAGAGATGGCGGAGTTTTGAAATTTGTAATACTGGATATCATGAACTGCTATGTATATTATGATTTTTCAACACTATTAAGGTAAATACATTGTTTGTTCTCTATCAAAATCTTTTGTTTGCTAACTATGCCTATCAGTAGTTAGTGCCTTCAGTAGTTTGGATCTTTTATTTAGCTGGCAGTAGTGGCGCTCGCTGTATTGCAGTAGTTCGAGTAACGAAGATTTCTGTGAGGTAAGTGATTTGTGAAAGGTATAGGTTAATGTTAGTCAGGGCCATTCTTTTGTAGGGATTATTGAAAGTCAGATTGCGTTGCGCTAAAAATATTGTGTGTCAGTTTAAGCCCAGTCACGTGTATAATTTTTCAAAAGGGGACGTTTCAACTTCTGAGGTCATCAGTCCCCAAGAACTTAGAACTACTTAAACCTAACTAACCTAAGGACATCACACACATCCATACCCGAGGCAGGATTCGAACCTGCGATCGTAGCGGTCGTGCGGTTCCAGACTGTAGCACCTAGAACCGCTCGGTCATCCCAGCCGGCGGAAAAAGATGAAAATCATATGAGGCCAAGTCGGGACTGTATGGTGGATGATCGATGACAGTGAAAACAAGCCGTCGGTTTGTTGCAGATGTCGCAGCGCTCGTGTGTGGTTCCGTATTGTCATGCTGAAAGAGAGGGTGCCCAAAGTGCGGACGAACTCTTCGAATTCAACACTTGTTTACAGCACTCTGTTTCTCACGCACCGACGTATTTATGTTACACACCGCCATGTTACAAGCTACGATTCAGAGCTCTCTAACGGCAGAGGCAAATATGTAGACACGAAGAATAGAGTTGTAGAGCGTTAATAACGTTTGTTTTCTTTAAAAGGCTTTTAGAGTTTTGAAATCAAAAATTCGGAAGTATTACTTTCCAACACGCAGATATGCAAATGTGTAGGATGTTTCAAATGTAGCTTATTGCAGAATTCTTTTGGTGGATTAATAAGGAAACATATTTTGTAACTAATGTAGCATACCTCTCGTCTTGTGCATCTTCATTGTGTATTTTCCTTCAGAGCACTGCGTTAGAGCTTAACACATTCACTGTTTACAAACTTCACATTCCTGATCAAGGTTGCGAACGGTGAATGTATAATGCATAAATCCCCTGCCCTCGACGAAAATAAACTACTAACATGTGCAACGCTGTAGGTGTGCCCGATCAGTTCCAAGATATTTCTTCTCACGAATCCACCAAAAGCATTCTGAAATCAAAGCGATAAATTTCGTGACTACTTCTTGTGTTTGTAGCTATATTTGAAAACGAAAGTAACGGAAACAGCTTACAAAACATGTACATCAGCAAAAATGATTTTTGTTGAAATAGTTTTCCAGATGGTAGATGTCTTTCCAAAAGTAAATTTGTGGAAGGTCTCCAAAATACGCATCTACAAAATGTCGTAACCTCGTCACTGGACTCAAAACGTTTTCCAGCCACACATTTCTTTAAATGTGGGAGTATGTGGAAATCAGAGGACGAATAATATGGTAAGCAGTGTGAACGTTTTAGCAACTCTTAATGTGAGTAACTCAATAATTTCAGCGTCCAAACACTTATGTGGGCACATGCATTGGCTTGGTAATTTTTTTAATCGTGCCCTCTTCTCATTTTTTTTTTTTTTTTTTTTTCGCCCAGCTGATTCAGAAATCCTGCGTGCTGTCAGATACTGAGATTTCGAACTTTTCTTTCATTAAAATCATTTAGGAAAGTAGTAAACGAGTTTTATTCAGCTGGACACTGCAGTTGAGAACTTATCACACAGCTACTCGTTATGGTTAAATAATTTTTATGAATCATACTAAATGAGAAAACTAATTTGGATATAAGGGTCAATATTATAGGTATACACCTTGATGGTGATACTCCAACAAGAAACCTCAAGTTCGTCTTGATCAATCAGCTGTCATCAGAATTTCAGTTCAACTGATCTAATGACGTAAATGTAATTATAGATAATTAAGAATACAAGGTATTTAGAAATGATTCATTGGGATGTGGATAAACGTCTTTCACAAAGTATTATATTTAGAATAATGGATAAGACGTTATATGGAAAAGTACGGTTTCAATTTTTTTCGGCTTCAGTACAAATGTTCAATGCGCTCACTTCGTGTTACTATACAGATATCTATGCGGTAGTCAAGTTTGACCCGTACACGTTCGAACATTTCCCTGTCAACGTTGGCCAGCGCAACAGTGATGAAAGCCTGACCCTCAGTCAGTGTTGTCGGCAAAGTAGTTATGTAAACATTGTCTTTCAATATTCCGAAAGAAAAAATCAGGCACTGTAAGGTCGGGGGTTCTTGGTGGCCGCCTGAATAGTGTCAAATAATCCTGAGGTTTGGGATATTAGCTGTCTGTTCAGGAAACAATCAATCTTGCAACAGGTGTAGGTACATTGTACCCGTCACAGTTTTCCCAGGAAAAAAGTACGAACAGTACACTTTGGTGAATCTCTTTCAGCCCCCATTGCCACATAGAGATTTGCAGCGCCCCATGTGCGGATGTTATGACGATTCACTTGATCGTTTACGGTCTATGTGGAACGTCGTCCCATCACTGAACATGAGTCATCTTCGATTGTTTTCTGGAAAAGTTAAGAAAATTGATGTCAGATGGTATGGTCGCTTGGGCGTCAACGTTACAGCAGCCGTATGCGCTTATGTTTTATGATGTAAGCGTTTGTGCAGAATCTCGCAGTTGAATGTGGAATCCCAAGTTCACGACGAGCACGGTGCAGAATCTCATAGTTGAATGTGGAATCCCCAATTCACGACGTGCACGACTTGTAGCTTTCTTTGGGCTACGAGAGAACGTCCCTTGGACACACGACTGTTTCAACCGCAATACCCGGTCTTCCGCAGCTTATAGAGGCAACATGTGACCTGGAACTGTCGATATCACCGCAGAATGCTTTGTTCGGTGGCACGGTAGTGACGGATTCAGCTTTATTATAGTGCAGCACACAAAGTGCTTTCTGTTGATCAGTCATCGATTTGCAAACTACAATCACCCTACCGACTGATGAACGACAATGAAACGGGCAACGACGCAAACAAAACTTTAAAATGTGTTCTTTTCATTGGTTGCTACTACGTACGGGTGGGTTTTACATATTTGAAGCTACAGGAGGTCAAAAACCCCTGAGTGGTTCGTAAAACACCCTATGTATTAGGTTGACTCTCGTCGGTTACACAATTCAGTTCAGGGAAGAAATTTAATTCTCGTGACCATTGTTCAGATTTACTGAGACAAACGTAACTGGTCACACAAGTAACTGTTCGTTCGTTCTAGGAACCAACAAAACAGGAATAAACATCGAGCTCCTGATTTTTTTCACACACAAAATTTGTCTGTCGTCTATGATGCTGCCACTTCTACAATTTTAAAATCGTTAACTTTAAAACTTGTAGAATCGCATAAATTTACGTGATGGTCACTGTCGTCATCATAATCTCCTTGCGTTTTCATTGGAAACGGATCTTTATCCCTACCTCAGGATGAAGAATCACCTGAATATATTTTTAATATTTGGTGGCGTTTATCAATAGCTCAAAAAGTTCATGACGATAATGTTTTAGTGACCGTGAGACAGTTAATGTTTTTACTATCTCTTAGTGACACCATCGTAGTATTGACTAATAATGGTAGCCTCTTTGCGAGGTAATCAACAGGAACAACCCTTTTTGTATTATAGGAGATTCTGATAAATAGCTTTGCAACCAATGAAATAGAATACCCCTTTTTGGAACCGAGCCACAAGCAGTTTGATTTGCGCCGTGCTGTACCCATGTCGTATCTGCGTTAACAGACTGGTGCACAACACACTTTGGATTTTACTTAAAATAATCGACACATCACTGAGAAATTCCCCACTCACACTTGCTTTAGATTAGCGTGCAAGAAATAAGACACTCATCTGGCACACAGCTTCTTGTTCAATTAAAATGTGTCGTACTGTTCCATCTGATACATTTATGGCTTTTGCTATTTCATACACTGTTAATCACCGATCGTCCATTTGTGTATTGTACAGTTTATCAGTTTTTCGTCTGTGGTTGCAGTTTTGAGGCTTTCTTCGCACCATGCACCTCACAGTGATTTGCAGAGTATGGATGTAGCTGTGGATCATCCTTACGACAGTTCTGGCCACTTCTAAATACAGCCACTCATTTTCAGCTAACGGAATAAACGCGTTACAAACATTTACCGACCACGGTTAATTGTAGTTTGCGATAAATTATTCAAAATTTTAAAGAAGACCTAAAAATTTTATAGTCAGATGGTATTCGAGTTTACTCATTTGCACAAGACTGACACACGACTAGTTTAATAAGTCGTATGACGACTATTATGGTGATCAAACGGCTCTTGACTTTCGTTGTTGCGAAGCATTTTCGAACGCAAACAAGCTTCAATGAAATCAATGTTTGGTCTCTGCTATACCGGAAATTTCCGCTTTAATCAAAAGCCTGTCTCTGGTACCATTATTGTTGCTACCAGTTTCCGTTTCTAACTTAATCATACTACATATTTTCTTGTTCTCTCGGTTACTCGCTCTTTGTGGGGCACTTGACTCGCATTGAGGAAAACCGGGACTCTAATTCATCTAGCCACAATTAAGTTTTCTGTGTTTTTCCTAAATCACCTAAGGCAATTGCTGCAATAGTTCCATAAGAAAAAGATAGGGTCGATTTCCTCCTCCATCCATCCCCAACCGAGGGTTTGCTTCCTTTCTAAGGACCGTATCGCCGACGGGTCGCTAAACCCTAAGCTTCCATACATCCTTTACAGAACAATACGAACTGGCAAACACTGTTGACTTCTTTTTCTCACAGAGCACTCTGTTTTAGCGGCATTCTCGAACTGTTCTGAATTATAGTGTAATGATCTGCGTGGAGCAGAATGCCATTCTCCATGAGGCAGAACACCGGAGACTTCGGTCTTGCGAAACCTAACTCGCACTTTTAATCATAATATTCCACGGAAATGTGCGTGTGGCTAGGGCCTGCTATCTAGTAGGCCGGTCGCCTGTTGCAAATCCTTTTAGTTGACGCCACCTCGGCGACTTGAGTGTCGATAAGGATAAAAATGATGATAATACAACACCCAGTCTCCGAGCGTAAGAAAATCTCCGAGCCGGCCGGGAATCGAAGCCGGTCCCCTCTCATGGCTTTCTGCCAGGCCGACCACTCAGTTATGGAGGCTGACTAGTATATCACGTAATACATTAAGAGCTACGTATAAACGAAACCTGTAAATTTTACGTTGCTGGAAGTTCAAAAATGTCTATTTAGCGTAGAACTAAGGACTACTGAAGAAAATATATTCGTAAGCTATACTTTGCCAAACGGGCGCTTGATGTAAGGCCTTATCATTGCTGTTCATACGCTGTACTCACGTTTCTGAGGATGACAACACTCGAGAAGAATACCCTGAAATCCAATGATATATAGAATTGTGTAACAGCTAATAGTGATAGAGATTGCAGAGAAATAGTCCAACTCATTCCTCTCTGCTCTTTCTCACATCATGAGTTCCTTCCCGTATCACATCCTCTTCTGTCATTTATTTCCATAACCTTTACCTGGCTCCCATCCCAGTCGCCCCCAACCCAATTCTCAGGTATGCTGCTACCCACTTTCCCAAACTCGTACAAAAATCCCATAAAAGCCACCAGATCTATTACCATAACTCCCCTCACACCATCCTCCTACTCCCGGTTCGTTCTTCCCTACGTTAGTTCCACAACTGAGTGTAATGATGTGAAATGGATAGGTTTTATTTTAGAGACTACCATCAAGTCCTGTATTTTAAAAACCAGCAATCATTTTTCAACATCTTTATTGTTCAACAGACCTTTCTAATAACTGAAGAGTACATATTTTATCATTTTAATTTTTTAGAACAATGTCTGTCTTTTTACGGAAGTTATCAGGCAAAGAGCGAAAACGTACTGTTGCCAGCCCACCCTTACCCGTTGTGATAAGGAGATGAAATAAACAACAACAACAACAAAAATAAAGAAGAAATGAAAGAATGCCACTCATATAGGACCATCAGGAACTACCTTCTTCCAAATTCATTCACTTAACATCTGCCAAGCTAAGAGAAAACGTGGAAACAAGTGTTATTATGCCTCGACTTTCTCGAAGAGGATGCTAACAGCATCTGAACTTCAAGGGGACAGAATGATCCATCTCGGGGAAATGGTATCTCACACCGCGACATTTCGTCTCGTCAGAGCATGCTGACGTCATGTGTTTGTGCGCCCATTGAATATGACTGACAATTGGGTACTGCATCACACAACATGACCACTGCATGGGTTAAGCACTGTCCTTTCCAGTGGACTGTAAGAGGTCGTACACCCTCCCGTACACGGTTGGCTAGGGGATGCGGACCCACATGCATCTACGGTTCGATGCCATCTGCAGTCTGTTGGCACGAATTACACTGCATCTTTCCCATCGACCAAAACAACAAATATCTCACACTGCAACTGGCACCTAGAATTCACTGCCAGCCTGCTCAGTGCTCGAATGTCCCGCTTAAAGCTGTCGTGCACTGATGGACATCTACGTGTGTCAACGGTGACTACAGCGCGGAAGCCTGCCTTGTTGAGCTGCCTTGCTGCAGATGGCGAGTGTGCTAGTTTGGGACGCCACGGGATACAACACGCCACCTTACCTTCTATGTTAGGGAGACTTAAGGTCCCGACATTGTACCCCGTGCTGATGCAACTTCACATGCAATTTTCAGCGGGATAATGCTTGGCCACAAACGGTACGCCTTCTTAGAAGACGTCCTATATGCTAATCATGCTGTCTATAGTCACATACAAAAAGTCATTTGTGTATATAGCAGTCCACAGCACTTCATATAGTTTTACTTAGTCAGTCTTTAAGATTCTTCTCAGACATGAGTGTTATTGCATATATCACTGAACTTTTTTATCTACTAAATAAAAATATATTAAGCGACTTAGATGACTTTATTCGCACAATTCCACAATGATCGTAGACTCACTTCATGGATTTAATTCCTTTATTAACATTTGTGTATGTGCGCGTTTGCAACGTCTGGTGTAAAGGTGACTTCAGTAACACATATCCTTCTAGACGTTGCAAGTTTGACTGTCTTTAATGAGTGCTAATGACTTAACAGTTAGCATTACTTGAAATATCAACTGTTGCATACGTCGCCGTTGTAGCTATATATCACGAAGATGTATCTCCTTAAAAGTATTGTACTACGTAATATACAGTCATATTCTGGAAAAAAACAACCTGTCATCTACGTTTTAATGTAGACAAATGTAAAATTGCTCAGAATTAACGCTCTCATGCAAAATCTGTAGCTCAACGACGCTTGGGAATATGGTGTGCAGTCGCCACACAGGTTCATGTGAAAGTAGAGCAAATAGTAGCTTTCGAATCATTGTTAGGATACTGGGATACTGCAGTTTGTCTGCGAAAGAAATTGCTTATAGAACACTAGTACCGCCTGTAATGGAATACTGGTCCAGTGACTAGAATCCATAACAGGGTGGACTCACACACGACAGCGAGTGCACACAAAGAAGGGTAACGCGGCTGCCCACAAACTTGTTTAACCGGGAGGAGACTGTAACGGAAATACTGAGATATCTAGCTGGCTGACATTGGGAGAAAGAAGTAGTAATATATCGTGTGAACGCACTTTAAAAATTTGAGGATAATAGTATTCAGGTTGCAAGATACGAAATTTTGTCCTACATGCACTAGTGTCCCGTCGAGAATATGAGGTTATTTAAGCAGTCATCACTTTAGTTTGTCAAATGAACCGATGAAAACTTTAATGTATGGTGCAACGAAAGGAAACATCTGTCGCGCATTTTTTCCTTCATTAGAGGGTTTTTATTTCTAACGATATAGTTATAACGATTTATAATGCTTCTCATTAAACACACATCACATATAATTACTAAAGAAAAGTATGAAAATTTCTGACCATCCACTACACATCATTTTTTAAGGGAATGCTCATGAAGGAAAGATATCGCTGAAATACATCAGTGGAAAGGTAGGTAACAATATCATGCGTGGAGTAGGACGTTAAAATCCTGAATTTTTAAGTCAACGTAAACCGGCTCTTCCAAAGTGTATGCAGTTGTCAAAATAATAATAATAATGATGATTAATAATAATAACACTTAGGTCATTACCTGCTATCTTTCCATGTTAAGAGGAAGCAGTTATTCACATATAATCACGTTGGGGAAAAAAAGACAAAAGAAAAACAGAAAGAAAAAAGGGAAGAAAAAGATACTTTGTCAAATTACAGGCACAAGCGTCTCCATCACGTCCAAAATATCGTTCTTTCAGAATGAACTACAGAGCCTGATTAAGTTACTCAGACATCCTCGTATTTGTAAGCGAAGAACAAGACTGATGACACAATGATGCTTTGAGTTGGACTCTAAGATGTGCTCAGATAACTCAGCCAGAGAGGTCCTTTACGATTTCCAGTCCGGAACACCGTTTAAATACGAATCTTCCATATGACTCTAGATGCATTACAGCAACAGCGGACACGCACACTGTTAAATCTCATCAGAGTCTGCTGTTTACTTGATTCCTGCTCAAGAGTCTTTTTTTAACACCAGTTCCAATCGGCTTCGCTTAACGGTTAGCAATTCTACATCGTTCTATATCCGTTTAGGAGATGGCTGGGCTAGCTCCGTGCTATGAGCTGTTAAATTGTTCAACTGTGTGTGAACTCCTACGGGACTAAACTGCTGAGGTCATCGGTCCCTAGACTTACACATTAATTAAACTAATTTAAACTAACTTATGCTAAGAACAGCACACACACCCATGCCCGAGGGAGGACTCGAACTCCGGTGGGAGCGGTCGCGCAATCCGTGACATGGCGCCTTAAACCACGCGGCCACTCCGCGCGGCTACTATGAGCTGCGTGTGGCACAAATTCGAAACAAGTAAAAGGTTTCAGCTGAGTATTATCTGATTCTAAAACTGACCACACACAAACACTCCATCGCCGATGGTTCAAAGTGTTCAGATTTTTCACGGTTTTTTGGCTTTTGGCGTTTGGTCGATTCTCCGATCGTTATAGGCACATTTGTAGGTCAATTATAAAAGATCTTGTGCTTTCTTGTTCAAACAGTCAAGCATTAACTGGACATTTGAGAAAAAATGAAAAATGTAAATTCAGTGGCTTGACAAGGGTTTTAACACAGTCCATTGCGAATACAAGTGCAATATTTTCACCTAAATTTTGGTTGTGAGTCATAGCGAACTGCAACCGACCTGGAAGCCTGCAGACCGAGTGAAGTGAGTAAGAGAATGCACCACATTCGAGATGAGTGTCATTTAAATCCTAAAAAGATCATCCAGATTTCCTTTTTCCGTGTTTTCCCCAAATACTTCAGACAAATTCTGTGGGGATTCCTTTGGAAGGGACATCTTCATTCCTGTTCAGTCCGAGTTTATGCTTAGCCTCTAATGACCTCTACGACGATGGGACATCGAAACCTAGTTTTTTTCCACGTATGTTTTTTCATGAGCTATTAGAGAACAAAGTAATATAGCTATTGAAGACTGAAACTTATTTTTCGGAAGTAACCTATCTCTGGTTCTCTTTCCGCAGATTTAGCGATTGCAGAATGAAAACAACTGTCCACTCAATGGTAAAATAGCAACACAGAGCAACTCCCCGACCTACGTTGCGAATTTCAGGAGGCAATATTTAAAGGATTGCGTTTAGAAATGTAATATCCGAGTATATTCGTAGTTTAGTTTATAAAAAATAAACTATGCATTTAATATACGTGATATATGTAGTGATAAAAACATAATTATATTTCGTCAACATTTCATGCACACGGCAGAAAGACATTCACAATGTATACGATTCGTTTAAGTAAAGGAATTATTATTGAGACTAGAAATACGATTGTACGATACAGGGGAGCTCCCTTTTTCATAATGAATTGTTGCTTCACTCTTACAGACACATTCCAGTCCGATTCTCACTCTTATGTTTGTTAATTACACATGACGAGGGAGAAGTACCGAAAATATTATAGATGGTTAAGGTTTAAATCAGATTCGAAAGTATTTCTTTCGTCAGTTTTAAGAGTAGTTGTGTCTTAGAACCGAAACACATCAACACATTCACTGTTCTGCACAGTTATCAAGCCATTTTCCTCTAAACTTCTGTATATCTACAGATAATTTCATTAGTTTGTCAACGGAAGCCGTCTCGTCCATTCGCCATGTTTCACATCATCCTCTGAAACTAATGTAAGGCTGCGTTTTTTCTGGTACCTCAACCATAAGATAGGTTTCTAGAAACGCTTTTTCTTGCAGTAACTAGTTGCCCGCGTCCTGTGTAGACCGAATTTCGCAAGCTTCTTTGTTCTGTGAAAAAATTAACTTATCCCTTAGTTTATGTTGAAACGCTAAGTTTCGCTCACATGATCATTTGCCACAGCAGACAAATGCGTTTAGTTTCATTTCGTGACTATGTGCGGTGTTATACCTGCTTAGCGACAAAATTAATGCTTGAGCTACAAGACGGTGATGCAATAGGTGAAAATTTGAGCTAAAAAAAAAAAAAAAATAGATCGAGCAATAACAGATTTCCACCGTTTTACTAAATTACTACGTTTTTATTACAGATGTCCGATAGCACTGTGGGCTTATTAAAAAATAAATGTTGCTACTGTGTTTTCAGACTTCACGATCCACGTTACTGCCATCGGCAGATATATAAGATATCTGTATTTGTATTGCAAATTATTTATTGAAACAAAAAAACTTTACAACGAATACTAGCACTAATCACTGAAATATGTTACACAAACCCATTATCAATATTTTTTTCTCATTGCATGGCACATCTTTCATAATGGGCGGATGTTGGTAAGTATAATTTTTGTATTAGTTTTGCTGCCAATTTTTTTTTTATTTTTATTTTATTTTATTTTTTTTTTTTTTTTTTTTTTGCTGTGAGTAAACTTTTTCAAAAATAGGGGTTTTATCGACTACGACTTTCCGCTGTACTGAAGACTACGACTTCAGCACTGATGGCCCTGTACATAATGAAAAAAGGCTCTGGCTCCATGTAGAAGAATTATTTATTCCCGGCGTGGCACGGAAGGACAAGTCGACCGATTCTTATCGCAGCAAAAAACTTGCCTCACGCACAGTTAACGGTTAGTGTATTTGAATGGGAGACTCTCAGTCGATTTTTATTGGTAGAGTCAACACATCTTACAATACTCTTACCTAGGCAGCAATTATGCGGAATTAAAGACACTAGCCGGCCGCGGTGGTCTAGCGGTTCTAGGCGCTCAGTCCGGAACCGCGCGACTGCTACGGTCGCAGGTTCGAATTCTGCCTTGGGCATGGATGTGTGTAATGTCCTTAGTTTAGTTAGGTTTAAATAGTTCTAAGTTCTAGGGGACTGATGACCACAGATGTTAAGTCCCATAGTGCTCAGAGCCATTTGAACCATTTATAGACACTACCAGCGCAATTCAGGAAATCACGATTGATGTTGGAGCAGGGTGTGAGCCAGCTAAATATCCGTTAAGTCATTTTCTGTTTAATATTCGTTTGCAGTGAATGCAGTATGAATAGAGTGGGGTCCAGAAGTTTTGGCGAGAAAAGAAGCGCCTTTTTAAATTTCTGTACCTAATTTTTGTCGTACAGAATGAGGCAGCATGTAATAACATTTCCTCCAGAGTTGTCTCAGGGTTAAAAAGGAATCGGTAACGTTTTATGTAAATAAGTCGTATTTTAAGTTACTTACGGATGCAAGTACCTGTTGCGTGATGTGCCGGTTTACGCTTGACATAGCGTCAAATGTTTATTTATTGAACACATCAAGTGATCATTTGAGGGCCACAGTGGCTTTATTATTTTCTCCACGTTTCGGTTAATAGTAATCTCAAGGTTTTCTAGCATTTCGGGGGTCATCCGATTGAGTCCATTGCTTCAAGTGGCAAAACGTTGCACTGTAAACAGTAAGTTGTGATTATCCGTCTAGGGAAATCTTCTGACGACAGGGATAGAGTCACGTATTGAAAAGACAACGGATAAATGTTCGGGAAGAGCCAGCTTTAAATACACACACATTCAGACATCACTATTTAGGTTTCTCGTAGGTCTCCAAATCTCGAATGCCAAAATGATTGATTCAGTAAGACCACAATCCGTTTTTTCTGTCATCTCGTCCGGGTATGGTTTAAGTAAGGAATGAGAGATTATGGTATATGTCGAGGCATATCAGCAATAATTTTCCCTCCTTGTGTACACGAAATGAAAATGACAACAAGTGGCCAAGTTGTGTAAAATACCTCTCCGCCACGCTCTGTACAGTGGGTTCTGAGTATACACGTGTGTGTAGATCCTTGTCCAATTCGAATTTCTGTTCCGTAGTTGATGGTCATGATAATGACAGAACGTTGAACTCCAACCTGCTACAGTTCTTGTGACTTCTATGATAATGAAATCAGGAAGTTATTTCAAAGACCAACAATTGCGTCGGACAAGCAAAAATGTTTAAAAGAAATTAACGCTTTCAAGCAAGCTAAAGAAGTAGCTCGAGAACCAGGTGAGGCAGCCTTCTTGCACTGTGGAACATTTGCTCTGAATGCTATATTAGTCAGAAAGACGAGAGGCACATGGGCCCATGGATGCCTTTCGAGGGAACTATTTTGATATATCAACGACAGATAATCATATTTACACATTCAGCTAATGTAAGCATTTTAGACACGAGAAAGTAGAGAAAAAATAGGTTTATTAGAAAACGTGGAAATTTACAAACTTCCTGAAACAATAAAATGGCATATTTAATGAAAAGACTGATTTCAGTACTCAGTACGTTTTTATGAGTTCTGCAGAGATAGTTTTTAAACAATAAGGCGAAAGCGTACAAGCATTTTATAAAATGATATCTCTATGTACCAGTTTGTGATTGTCAATAATAAATTTTAAAAGAATGTATGAATAGGATTTAGTTTAAGAATTGTACGAGTAAATATGCTGGAAAATGTAATTCTTTTTACATCCATTGGGCATTAAGAAGAAAAGCGACTGACGACAGGCCGGCTGGAGTGGCCGAGCGGTTCTAGGCGCTACAGTCTGGAATCCTACCTCGGGCATGGATGTGTGTGATGTCCTTAGGTTAGTTAGGTTTAAGTAGTTCTTAGTTCTAGGGGACTGATGACCTCAGAAGTTAAGTTCCATAGTGGTTAGAGCCATTTGAACCGTTTGACTGACGACAGACATTTTCCGCGTTGAGTCGTCAGACTCGGTGGCTCTTGTAATTGTTGCCGTCAACGATAAGAGGAAATATCTGTTAAAGATGTTGGCCTCGTATTTACAACACACGAGACTGTCTTGTTTTGCACCAAATGGTACCTACGTGTAACCGCTGAGTACCGTTCTGCGAAGCGACAACACTGGAATATGAGCTTTCTGCCAGGGAATACCCGATAATGACCAAATGCTTAATGGAAACGCTTACCTGAACTCTCCGTGTAGTCATCGTACCAACGTTCCCGTCTGGGTCAGCCACTTCTCCAGGTCTCGTCCCTTGAATTTTCATACACTGAACTTTTCTCCTGTTATAGGAACCACCCTGAATATACGCCAGCCTCATTTAGTTTATTTAGTTTTGATTTGTAAAATAGCGGACAGCAAAATTGTATCGAATGTTTGGTACCTGACACTTTGAATAAATTACATTGAGCTTGGTATTCCTTTGACTTCACGAAAATCATGAGTGAGGAGGTTCACTCATGGCCCTCGAGGGACTACCGTAGCATACTTAGCATACTGATTCACGGGAGACAAACACGCCCTTCATTGTGAAGGTAAATGAGCTGTGACGTTGTTCGAGAGTACATCTAGTGGCGGTATCGTTAGCCATGTCACACAGTCACACGGTACAGACACCACTAGACCTTCATCAACAGCAAAACGGGCGTAAACACAATCTGGCGGCAAAGTACTTATCAATCACTTTACTGCAATGGAGGGAAGATAGTACAAAAAAACTCTCCTTTTCTGATCAAAAATTCCGTTTAATGTGGGCACACGAAAGGACAAATGTTTTCCACAGTTTCGCCACTAAACCACTTCGCAGGTGAACCTTATGTTAACTTCAGTACTACACAGACATGGAAATACGGGAGCGATTTACGGAAGAATGCGCCAGTTTCCGGCGAGAAAACACGGACACGCTGCACGGGCACACGCACGTCCGTGGGAGCCGTGAGCCGGGAGGTACGCAGCCCGCGCCGCCTAAACGCACTTTATCTCATCGCTGTATCAGGCGCGGCTCTCCTTCGCCGGCTTCCTTTTTCCCCGCCGTCATCTGTTCCGTCTGCCACGCCTTCGACGGGCGTCGGGAAAAAGAAACACGAATTGACAGGCTGACCGGGCTTTCAGGCCGGCCGGCCCAGCCTCGGGCACGGCACCTGACGCGCCGGCGCCATACCGCAGCCAGCGCCGCGCTCGCCACCCTTACCTCATGACTAACCTCTTCATTACTCTCGTTTTTCTCTGGCGCCAGCTAGCACCATTGTAAACCATTTTGCGCTTTCCGACGAAGTATCTGTTATTTTATTTATTTCTCTAGTAGCTGACAAATCCGGCACTGCACGGGTATTCATTCTACCAGTTTGCTATTAGAAACGAAAAAAAGTGATGTACCGAAAATATTTCATTTCTATGTATTCGCGAAAACATCTTTGAAATTATGAAACTGACTTACAAAGAAATAGTCGTAATGTACAGATGTATAAGGACAGTGCCCAAATTAAGAAACATTAACCCGGACAGTTTTTGTACGCTGAGGCAGCTGCTTCGGTTTCTACAACGTGATTTTGTAAATGTCTCTATGAATACGCCTCTTCATAGCTCTGTAGATGACTGTCGTTTTCGTCTGCATCTGTTTGCGCTTCGCAGCTGGAAACTGTCTAAAGCGCTTCCATGTGTCAGGGATTTCTTTAAGCTGACTCGACTGAAGGAGTGAATTAGTAGTAAAGAATAAATTTATTAAAGGGGGTAGGACGTCAAACGGGCCGACTTGGAGCAGGAGAGGCACCACAGGACATTTATACTTTTACAAGTAAATTCATAAAACTTTGTCAGCATGACCAGGAAGGATTCAGGATTCACACTCGTAGCAGCGGAAGTTCAAAAACATAACAAAATAATTTTATTTACATGTGAATTTTCATCATTTTTTGCTTACTATAGACTGCATTTGTTGCTATAGGTACAATTTTCTTCATAAGTGAGAGAGACTGTTCGATGAATTTTGCACAGCATACAAACCATACTTACAGGTGTCTGAAACTCTAGAATCTATTTAATTTATGAAAAAAATGAATGAGCTGTTACGTTTTAAACTTTAAACTTACCACAGTTTTTAATAGATTTGGAAAATACTAGAGTTTCATACACCTGTAAGTATGGTTTGTATGCTGTGCAAAATTCATCAAAGAATCTCTCTTACTTGTGAAGAAAAATGTACCTATAGCAACAACTGCAGCCAACAGTAAGTGAAAAAATGATGAAATTTCATATCTAAAAAAATTTATTTTGTTTCGTTTTTGCACTTCCACTGCTATGAGTGTGAATCCTGAATCCTTCCTGGTCATGCTGACAAAGTTTTATGAATTTATTTGTAAAATTACAGACAGTAGAGAATAAAATGTCCTGTGGTGCCTCTCCTGTTCCAAGTCGGCCCGTTTGGCGTCTTACCCCCCCCCCCCCCCCCTTTTCCCTTAAAACATAGTGTTGTTTGATGCGGTATTTTTTTACGGCACGCATCTGCGCGTTATGATCTCATATCTTCTGAAGTATGTGTGGTACCACGATATAATTTTTTAGGTACATCTAGCGGCATATAGGGACAGTGACTCCGAAATTTATGCTGGAAGTTAGTAACACAACAGTAATAAGTTTAAATGTCGTACATGATGCAGCACTTTCTCACGCATCTGATTGTTGATAACGTCATATCTCCTGAACTATGATAGCTAGGTAGTTCTTATCCCCACAGCGACTGTTGCCTGATAGTAATGGATATATGTACCTAGTTTGGTTGACATCGGTCCCGTAGTTCAGGAGGAGATGTGATACACACACACACACACACACACACACACACACACACATACATACACACATACATTTTAATTAAATGTATGGATTCATCCGTTTATTTTACGAGGGTCTGCTGAAAAGGAATGCCTCTGAATATTTTCTGTGAAAACTCTGAAAACTTTTTAAATAAAGCAAACGTAGTTGTTGTTGTGACCTTCAGTCCAGAGACTGGTTTGATGCAGCTCTCCATGCTACTCTATCCTGTGCAAGCTTCTTCATCTCCCAGTACCTACTGCAACCTACATCCTTCTGAATCTGCTTAGTGTATTCATCTCTTGGTCTCCCTCTACGAGTTTTACCCTCCATGCTGCCCTCCAAATTGGTGATCCCTTGATGCCTCAGAATATGTCCTACCAACCGATTCCTTCTTCTAGTCAAGTTGTGCCACAAATTTCTCTTCTCCCCAGTTCTGTTCAATACCTCCTCATTAGTTATGTGATCTACCCATCTAATCTTCAGCGAACGTTATTAACGTTATATATCTTTATTCTTGATTTCTACATATTTGTTTCTCAACATAATCACCTTAACGACAAACACATTTCTCCTAACGACAGACCAGTTTGTTGATACCGTCACTATAGAATGACTGAATTTGTTGACTGAGCCAGAACCTGACCTCCGTATGCACCACTTCATCACGATCCTAGTGAAGCCCTCGAAGGTGTACTTTAAGTTTTGGAAACAGATGAAAATTGGAAGGAGCAGAATCTGGACTGATGGAGGATGATAGATGACAGGCGGACTGTTACAGACGTCGCACCGCTCGTTTGTGGTCTGACGTTGCCATGCTAAAAGACACAGTCGTCCATATGTGGACGAAGTCTTCGAATTCGAAACTCGGTTACAGTACGCTGTTTCTCACTCAGCGACATAGTTACTATAGACAACGCCACGTTACACGCTATAATTCCGTTCTCTAAAGGCAGAGCGCTGCAAATATGCAGACACGAAGAATAAACACGAAGGATTTTAATAACGCTCGTTTTATTAAAAGCATCAACAGTTTTTCGTAAAAATTCGGGAGCATTATTTTTCAGCACCCCCTCGTCCCTGACAATATTAGGGCCTTCGTACTATTTCTTATATTTAAACAGACATTCGTATGGGATCTGTGCACTTTGGCATTAAGGCGTTTTTTGAGAACGAAAATCTCCTCTATAAAATCAGCATAGATTCCGTAACGAGAGAGTTTGCGAAACTCATCTGGCTCCGTACATCCACGAGATCCAGGACGCCGTAGACCGTGGGCCACTTGCGGTCTAAAGCAAGTATCAGTGTGGCCAAAAACGTGAGCATCTGTCAGAGGGTCGGTAAAAAACAATCCATAAAATTCCGTTTATTTAATGGAATGATAAACTGAGTATTTTCAGTTTCAAGCTTCCGTCACACGATGCTATTCTCTCATTGGTCCATTCATTCTTTTTTCGGCTTTTGTTAGTGTTAAGTATATTATGTGTGGCCTAAAAATACTTGTCTTCTTTCGATACGTCGCAGATAAACTAAAATGTTGGACAGCCATGCTGTAGACAAAGGATCCCACATTGATGCCATGTTACTGAGTATCTGATCAGATCCACGGCTGGATTCAGGACTTCCTTGCAGACAGAGACCAAACCGTTCTTAACGGAACAGAATCGACTGGTGTTATTTCAGAAATGCCCCAAGGGAGTGCTAAAAGATCATTTCTGTTTACTGTATATATTACTGATGTACTGGATGACGTTGGACTCTACAAGAGGCTTTTCGTGGTCAATACTGTTCAGTACGGGAAGTTTACGACACCAGAAGACTGATCGAAGACCTGAAGAGGGTTAGGACTGGTGCAGGGGCTGACAGCTGAGTCAGAACGTAAATAAATTTGACATATTGCGCACATCTACGCGAAGAGAGCCACTCCTGTTTGATCGCACTGTTGGTGAAATTTCACTGGAAACAGCAGTTGGTGCAAGATACCTAGGAATAACCATGCGGAGCGACCTAAAGTGGAGTGACCATATACAGCTAACTGCAGGAAAAGCAGCTGCCTGGCTTGGATTCATAAATGCTTCAAATGGCTCTAAGCACTATGGGACTTAACATCTGAGGTCATCAGACCCCTAGACCTAGAACTACTTAAAAAATGGTTCAAATGGCTCTGAGCACTATGGGAATTAACATCTGAGGTCATCAGTCCTCTAGAACTTAGAACTACTTAAACCTAACTAACCTAAGGACATCACACACATCCATGCCCGAGGCAGGATTCGAACCTGCGACCGTAGTAGTCGAGCGGTTCCGGACTGAAGCGCCTAGAACCGTTCGTCCACACCGACCGGCAACTACTTAAACCTAACTAACCTAAGGACATCACACACATCCAAGTCCGAGGCAGGATGCGAACCTGCGCCGTAGCAGCCGCGTGGTTGCGGACTGAAGCACCTAGAACCGCTCGGCCACTGCGGCCGGTTGGGATTCATAGGAATAATCTTAAGGGAGTGTGATTCATCCACGAAAGAGTTGCCTTACAAATTTGTTCTACCAATCTTTTAGTATCTTTCACCAATCTTGGCCCTTAACAAGTAGGATTAATAGAAGATATTGAAAAGATCCAACGAAGTGCGGCGCGTTTCGCCACGGTATCATTTACTCTGCGCGAAAGCGTTACTCCAGCGGCCGACGTTGCAAGATTAACATGGAGACGTTTCCTGTTGAAAATTCAAGAGCACGCGTTCCTGTAAAAGTCGAACAGAATACTACTTTCTCCCACATATCTCTCGGGAGATGCCCACAATTAGAAAATTAGAGGAATAAAAGAAGCTGTTAAAGAGATATACCGAAAATCATTCTACCCGCGCGCCATTTGTGTATGTAACCTGGTTGGGGCGAAAGGATAATGTTATAAGTACTCTCGGCCACTCACCATGAAGTAGCTTGCGAAGTATAGATATAGACGTGGACGCTTCTTTTTCTTGTACCTTGGTCTTTGTCCCGCATCAGGTCAGGGTCGGTCCGGCTATTAACGGATGTGGCATGGTTAGTTTATGGAGTGGTCGGATACCCTTCCAGTCACCAAACGGTTACTTCCACGGCACGGAATATATGTACCTCAACTGCCTGCCCGGAGTGTTGTTCGTGTAAAGTGAGCGGAAGTTTTTTTAAACCTTTGCGAAACTTGTAACTGAGGCGCGACTTGGGTACCAGCCCGCTATTCACCTAGTGGGATGTGGGAAACGGCATAAAAACCGCATCCAGTCTGGCTGGCACACCGACCTTCGTTGTTAATCTGGCAGAGGGATTCGATCTGTGCCCCATCCCATAAAGGGCGCTCTAACAAGGCCGACCATCCGGACAGGTTCACAGATCTAGATGTGGATACTGCTGTGTATATAGCATATTAGTTGTACATAATAAAAGGAATAAATGTTATATTATCAAATATAGACATTATAGTAACGTCATTGTGTTAAGTAAATTTCTCATAAAATTCAGTTTGTTGATGGCGCGTAATGACATATTAACAGAAATGCAAAGCATCAGTGCACAAGGAATCAGATCTGGAGCGGCGGTGTTAATTGGTTTGGTAAGCAATGAAAAATAATAAAAAGAGCTGGTGAGATAGATCGAAAAAAGAGCAGTAGATAGTGACAAGGTAACCTGGGAGAGTGTTGATACTGTATCAGAAGTATTTGTTCGGCATTGGACAGGCAAAAGACTGCAGCGATATTTCGAGAAAGAAGCTTTGTCAATGATAAGAAGAAGATCTATAATATCCTCTTGAATGCAGCATGGTTTTAGACCAGTCGTTGGTCACTGCGTAGTATATTTTCTGGTACACAGGCTCAAACGAAGAAGGAGGAAGAATCAGAGTTATGAATAGGTACACCCAACATGCTGAACGCATTACGTCTTGCATTATAGTTGTGTAATAATGATAAGTGTTTGAACCTAATGCATGTTTGACACGAGCACACATGGTTAAGGCGAATCGTCTGCAGATAATGCTACTTTTGCTTTGTTGAACTGTACAGAACTGACGACTTGTATTTAGGGTTCCTCTAATGATTTTGCGCTCTTTGGGTGAATAATTGTGAGATTTTACCGTTTCCGGTGTTCAGTAGCTGATTGAGAAGTAAAGTTTGCGCTACAGTTATTCCAAGAGATAAGGCGTTAGATTATTTTTGAGTAGGAGAATGGTTCCATTTTTGTAAACTGAATTCTCTTATTTATATATGCATTTATCTGCCAATATCGTCTGGCATTTTACTTATAACCGAACATTCGTAGGGAAACCATCGTCAAATGCACACAATACAACACTTGTGGCAAACACTTGTGACATGAGAGGGGGGGGGGGAGGGAGGAGGACGGGGGTTGGGAGTGATTTAGAATATAAGCACCAATGGTTTCGTGTATGTTGTTGATGTGGGAAAGCTAAATTCAGGGACAGACACATGGGAAGGAATGCTGTAAATTAACATCTCTTCTACGTCGAGGTCTTTAGCAGCAGAGCGCCAGTTTAGCCGGAAGAGAATTGGGGAAGGCTATGTCCGTGGCCTGCTTAAGGAGCCATACTGGGAGTCGCCAAAGTGATTTACTGAAAACAAGAGAAACCTGAATCACGATCAGGACAACCAAACTACGATTGGAAGCCGCTCTTGCCGAACACGATTCCACAGCGCCACTTCGTGGTCTGAAAACATGTGGGACTCTGATATCAGAAGGGACGACGGTGCTAACATAGTGCCGGGTAAAGCCGCCTGCGGCTTGCACAGAAATGGCATAGTCTTCCGGTGCAAGTAGCGATCTGGTAGTACAGAGATAGATGGGCCTTTAATGTCCGTCACTCAATAATTTCGGTAGCGTTTAAGACACAGGGGGTTGCTAATTTTACTTACTTATACTCAGGAAACAACCGCTGGAATATATTATTTTCTAGAACAGTACACACATTATATGTATAAAAACGTAGTTCAGCGTAAACAGATTTTCCTTTCAAGTTTCGACAGTATGTTTTTGGAAAGGAAAGGCTACTCCTCATCCGTTGATAGCCAGTATTTTGTGCACGTAACATGCAGTGTTTCATTGAAGCTTTCTTATAGTCGGTCTGTACACTAAAGAGCGAGCAGCACTTGTGGTGGCAGAAATGGTTTGTCCCAGAAGAACGCTAGAACTGTCATACCATATGAGTAACAATCATTTCCCGACTAGCAATACAGTACTGGGTGCATTGATCTACATAGATTCTGTGCGTGTGCGTCCCTTACGTCATTTACTTGAATTACTAATGTCTGTATTTCGTGCAATGATAACTCATTTCATGGAAAATAAATACTCTCCAGGCGTGGCTGCCCACTCAGTCGCCTCAGTTCCCAGCGGCGTGGTGCGGAAGAAGCGATATAACCATGAGAAACAGCCAGTACGGTGCTTCTCCCCACGTTATGGGCTAGAGAGGAGGGACTCGACAACTCGCTCTCCAGTCTCCCGTCAGACTACGGGAGGCGTTTGACAAGTCGGTGCAAAGTCCGAGAGATGGCACCACCGGCGCTTATCGAGGTCATGTTTAGTTAGTAGCATCTTTGAAAAGAATGCACACCAAGTTTCAGCCATATTGGTCTATTTCTTTGTGTTTGGCATTCTTGTGAATCAAGGAAGTCGATTGATTGTCAAAAACTGGACGAAAAAGAATTTTGAGCGGTGATTAAACATTACTTTATGAAAGGCAAAACGCCTCAGGAGACTAAAGTGAAACTTGCTAAACATTACCGTGACTCTGTACCGTCGATTAGAACAGTTTATAAGTGGTTTGAAAATTTTCGTAGTGGCCATACGGGCACAAATGATGCTGAACGTTCTGGACGCCCTGTGGAGGTTACGACTCTAGATATCATTGATAAAATCCATGAGATGGTGATGGATGACAAAAGAGTTAAGGTGCGTGAGATTTCTAGTGCTGTGGGCATCTCGAATGAACGTGTACATAATATTTTGCATAAACATTTGGACATGAGAAAGCTATCCGCAAGATGGGTTCCGCGATTGCTCACGCTTGACCAAAACCGGAATCGTGTGAAGTGTTGCAAGGATGGTTCGCAAATGTTCAGGAAGAATCCGCAGGACTGTAAGCGTCGTTTCGTCACTGTGGATGAAACATGGATACATTACTATACTCCTGAGACCAAACACTCTTAACAATGGGTTACCTAGGGAGAATCTGCACCAAAAAATGCGAAGACTACGGCCGGAAAGGTTGTGGCGACTGTCTTTTGGGATAAGCGAGGGATAATCCTCATCGACTATCTGAAAAATAGTAAAACTATTACAGGTGCATATTATTCATCGTTATTGGACCGTTTGAAAACCGAGCTGCAAGAAAAACGCCGGCGATTGGACCGCAAAAAAGTCCTTTTCCATCACGACAATGTAGCAGCACACACCTCAGCAGTTGTGGTCGTAAAATTATTGGAAACAGGATTCCAACTAATTTCACATCCCCCCTATTCTCCAAACTTGGCTCCCTCGGACTACTATTTGTTCCCCAAGTTGAAGAAATGGCTGGCGGGGCAATGACTTTACTCAAATGAGTAGGTGATTGCAGCAACTAACAGCTATTTTGCAGACTTGTACAATTCCTATTATTCGGAAGGGATCAACAAGTTAGAACAGCATTGGACGAAGTGTATAAGTCTAAAAGGAGACTACGTCGAAAAATAAAAAAGGTTTACCCCAAACAAGCAAGTAGTTTTTATTTTTGTACGGACTTTTCAAACGCCCCTCGTATGTCTTGAGTAGTGTAGTGGTTAAGTCACGGCACTAATATTCAAATTCCTCCGCAGCCATTTTGTCCCCGGTTATCCGTGGTGGAGGCTCCTGATCAAATGGTTCAAATGGTTCTGAGCACTATGCGACTTAACTTCTGAGGTCATCAGTCGCCGAGAACTTAGAACTAATTAAACCTAACTAACCTAAGGACATCACACACATCCATGCCCGAGGCAGGATTCGAACCTGCGACCGTAGCGGTCACGCGGTTCCAGACTGAAGCGCCTTTAACCGCACGGCCACACCGGCCGCCGCTCCTGATCAGATGAAACGAATGTCGGGATGCTACCTTCAGTTAATTCACTTCCGAGTCAGAATATCTCAATGGGTGGTTACCGTCATGTCAATCATGAATCAAAGGGCTTCAGATTTAACTAACCGAGTAATGATGGATGTACAAGATTTAAAGAAATGTAAAATAAATTTAAGAATACTAAGTATCAACTTGGACAGCGCGTGAACTGACCGTTTGAGACCGGTATGGTAACGAACAATTGTATGATGTGAATATTCCAACAACTGGACGCCAGATAGCTATTTCACAAAAACTTACTGTACCGTGAAATTACATTTATTCTCAACATGCGATCCATTGATAAAATAGCCTTAACGCATTTTCTTATATCAGACCAGAAAAAATAAAAATAAAAGTAGTCCATATCTGGTGAAATACTTATACAATTCACGATAGTGAGTATATAGACTCAAAGTTAAGCTACTGTTTATTTATTGACACTTTGACCTTACCACCGAAATCTTGGTCTGTCTGTTATTGCTCTGGAAGGGAAGGTACGAAGCAAGAAAGGACGCTAAATAGTTCATTTATAGTGAACGTCATTCATTTATACCATGTTGATCGACAGAAGCAGTGGAATCTTAGATGAATCAGGTTACACATCACGGAAAAAGACACCCACAGAAGCAGTTTCAAAATTTGTTTTCCGCATGAAAGCTACACGCAAGAGTAACAACAATCTCCGTTCCGACGATCGTCATCGTCATAGACTTTCCTCCCCTCACGACCCCCTCCTCCCTCTGCTTCCGACATCCTATGTTGTTCATCGCTGACCTTCACAAACTATCTTATTCTCGAGATTAAATAAATAAAGTTTCTAGTGTGTGTTCAGAATTTACCGAAGTATAGAGTTTCGTTGCAACATGATGTAACTTAGTCTTTCTGATGAAAATTTTTAACCTCCGACATGGCACAAATGCATTTTTAGTAAGATAATATTCTGTTATTTTCATATAAGCAGTTAACGCCCTGACTTCACTTCTTTGTTAGTTCACATACTTACGTTCCATTTTCCGTATGCAAACCACGGCAAATGGAATGGTTTGTGGTAATATCCTGTACAGGACTTCCTTTTGCGTTGAGAGAAGAAATATACTTACGGCTGTGGGTGTATGGTTCCTACTGCCATTTCCAATAACACTAGCACCACTACTCTTAATTCGGGAACTTTTTACTGATCTAAAATTTGAATAATTAATAGCTGCGAAGAATATGTGATCCATAATCCATCTAACAAAAGATGAAACAGATGAAACTCAGGACAAGGGCATAGATCTGTTGTATACTTGCGAATGGCCGCATTACTAATCACATTCTTCGCAGTGTCCCACACTGTTCACTCAGATCTTTACTGTTCCACTTGCTATGCGTCAACCATGTGTCGTACTACGGCAGGCCAAGACACAAACACGCGTAGAGTTTTGACGCTACTCACAGCAGATATCCACGTTAGGTTAAGTTCATCCGCCTCCAATCAATCACTGTCGATGGGACGTCGGAACATATGCTCAGTCCCTCTCGGCGGAACAGACCATATGTCAAGGGCTGAGATAGGCCTAAAAGCGTCAAACTGGGAGGAAAATGGTGTGTGTAAGTGGGAGTACTGAACAAGTACAGTTCACGATGGAACCACGAGGGGTGTATGAGATAGTAAAAACAGTTCTATCTTTCTAAACCTTCTGTTCTAGTTGAAACTCAAGCCTCTAACACAAAACCACCCAGTAATATGATCTTTTAAGTTAGAAACACATTCAACTGCAAGATTTCAAGCATTTTAACGTGGATTACTTGAAAAACTTTCTGTTATTTTCTAGTCGCAGAGTCTGTGGCTGTGCCTACGCAATCATGTTTCAAATCTTACATGAAATATTTCTTCATCTGCTGTCGAGAATCTAAAATATTTCTAGCAAAGTAAATTTGCTTCTCAAAGCAAGAAGTTTGCTATTCGTTGGTTCTTGTTTTCACTATCATGAGAAATTTCATAATTATTTAATAAATTACAGACAAACGTATTTCATAAATGCGAAGTACTCGAGTTGATTTTAGGATCCGGCAGCAAACCCGAAGAGACTTTCAAGACTTATTACGCCGGGAAAGCCTACGAAGTCACATAAAGTACTGTACAGATTAATTTCAGGGCCTTTCATGATTTTCCACATTTTCGAAAATAGGAAGATACTTTTTTATTGCAAGGTTTCTAATAGAGGAATACACATACCATGTAGAAAAAGGACGCAGCCTTAGACGCTTCGGATCCCACCGTAATATGATTATTGAGGACGTCTAGGAACAATAAGTAGACGAGTAGAATAAGCTGGTCGAAGACGTCTTGGAGAGACGCAATATGATCGTTTCAGTTGATTACGAGGCTAGCAAGTAAAAAAGTACAAGACACAAAAAAGTAACCAAGAAAATAAACAGAAAAAGTTGTACAAGAATTCAGTTTAAATTGTCTCGACAGTCATCAACATAAATAACTGCAGATATGCTTCTAATTCTTTACCTTTGAGGTCAAGCCATTCTCATGAACTGTAATTAAAAGCAAGTTTATATATTTGTTTATTTGCAGCTCTTTACAAATGACCTGCTGTCTAGCCGCTAAGGCAGGTATTTTTCACTATTTCCGACTGTGTGTTTCCATTACTTCATAATATGCTAATGTTTCACAAAAGAAAGCTAAACATCGTTACCACTTACGTAACAGAGGATAGAGTAAAATACACGCTATGTGGACTCCCTACTGAAAATCTGTCGCACCTGCTTGAGGTAATACATGCCATGGTCATTGTAGTAAAGCCCTTCAAAAAAAAGGACGATACTATTAGATTCTTGTTGATCCATCGTTGACTGCCGCGAAATTACATGGTTATTGGCATAATCGAATACATGCTTATCAGTTTTCATTTCTGTATGGTCTGCCCATAGAAGCAGAACGAGAATGTCATAATCCGCTGGGCAACCTGCCGTTTCCACATGGTACCTATCCTATCTCCTTCCTCTTCTCCGACTTTATCCGCCACCTCCATCCCCTCTCTCTCAGTCTCATTCTCTTTCCGACTATTATCTTCTGTCTTTCACTGACACTTCTTTCTGTCCTAACCATAGATACTCACCGTTCGTCACGTTCATTGGGATCTTATCTAGTGTTCATATATGACTTTCAACACGCAGCTATTTCGTTCAGCTGATGCGGTAAACATCTGGAAGTAATGAAATTAATGGAACGTGCGCAGTTTGTGAACTGCTTCCACTTCAGCGTTTTTCTCTACAAAGAATAACATTTTCTTTGCTCTATGGCTTTTACAATAAGTGAAGCTGCTGTTATTTTTACGGTTTTGCGAGTCTTATTCACCGACATAGAGAGATAATAAACCGAAAACTATGTATAGTTTCAGTTGCAGCTTTTAAGTCAATGAGCGAGCAAAGTGGTGCCATGGTCACACAGGAATCGTTTTCGGGAGCACGGCAGATTTTGTCCCTGTCCGTTTATTAGATTTTCTGTGAGTATCCTAAATTGCTAAAGGTTAATGTCAAAGTGACCCCTTCACGAAAAAAATAAAAATAAAAAGTAAAAAAACCCCGAAGCCCATAGAAGATAGCCCTTGACCTCTTCATCGACAGGTAGATAAAATCTAATATGGTTTTATTCCTTTTTCGATAGTCAGTGGAATATTAGGTACTATTAATACAAGAATACGAAAAAAGTGGAAGGTATCATAACTGGTTTGTTATTTGTCGTAAGACATCAAGTTATGTGATCTTAATACGTTACTATATTCTATGCGTTATGTCAGACATCACAGTCATGATTCTGTGGTCGGATATATACATGATGAATGAGAAACACCGATGTCAGGTTATGAGGGTAATGAAATAATTCTGTGTCAGTAAGCGAAAATTTGTGCTGGACTGGGACTCGAATCTCGATTTCCCACTTTACGCGAGACAACATCTACATAGATAATAACTATACTATCTATATCTTCAGTATGGATACACCATAGGAGCGACTTCTTGCTGGATTCATGCAAGACACTGTGAGCAAAGAGGAAAATGGACAGGGAGGGGGGGGGGGGGGCGCGTTAAAGAAGTAGTGTGCGACAAGTTGGGTATTTGGGTTGGACGGGAAGAGTGCTCGGATAGCCGAATCTGTTAAGGCGATCGTTTGCGACATCGGGAAATCCGGGTTCAGGTCCGGCTCCGACACAAATTTTCGCTTGTCGCCATTAAATTATTTCATTACCCTCATGTGGCTGACGTCGGTATTTCTCTTTCACCATCTTAACATGTGGTTTAGCGATACGTAGCATGAGCACACACAAATTTTATGGGGTATAATTCCGACAGACCAACTTGTAAATGCGAAAAATGAAAAAATAAAAAAAAAGAATGTAAGTACCGGCTATGGACATCCAACGAATATTCGACGTTAGTACTGCTCGTACATGTACTGAGCTTTTGCGCTGTCTCTTGCAAGTGATTTCTCCAGTCTTTTTATATTTTTTCCAGAGTTGAAAGTGAGACCGTACTTGTTTTTTCGTCTGCGATCGGTAGCACACGTCAAGCAAGTCATCGACTGTGCTTCGTATACACGTAAGCACACCTACATGATATTTTGTCTGGGAGATATTGTTCCAGAATTAAATGAAAACTAGTTCGTACCTCCCACTTCCAAGCAAGGTTTTAGAGATATATGGCCTTTGTGAAGTTGGCAGGGGTAAAATACAGGGAGTGAGAAGCTATTTACAATTTGTACAGAAACCAGATGGCAGTTATACGAGTCGAGGGACATCAAAGGAAAGCAGTGGTTGGGAAGGGAGTGAGACAGGGTTGTAGCCTCTCCCCGATGTTATTCAATCTGTATATTGAGCAAGCAGT
The DNA here is from genome assembly GCF_023864345.2 of Schistocerca serialis cubense. Classification (NCBI taxonomy): domain Eukaryota; kingdom Metazoa; phylum Arthropoda; class Insecta; order Orthoptera; family Acrididae; genus Schistocerca; species Schistocerca serialis. The sequence goes on from NC_064642.1 coordinate 150,562,583, forward strand.
AAAGGAAACAAAAGAAAAATTCGGAGTAGGTATTAAAATCCATGCAGAAGAAATAAAAACTTTGAAGTTCGCTGATGACATTGTAATTCTGTCAGAGACAGCAAAGGACCTGGAAGAGCAGTTGAACGGAATGGACAGTGTCTTGAAAGGAGGATATAAGATGAACATCAACAAAAGCAAAACGAGGATAATGGAATGTAGTCGAATTAAGTCGGGTGATGCTGAGGGAATTAGATTAGGGAATGAGACATTTAAAGTAGTAAAGGAGTTTTGCTATTTGGGGAGCAAAATAACTGATGATGGTCGAAGTAGAGAGGATATCAAATGTAGACTGGCAATGGCAAGGAAAGCATTTCTGAAGAAGAGAAATTTGTTAACATCGAGTATAGATTTAAGTGTAAGGAAGTCATTTTTGAAAGTATTTGTATGGAGTGTAGCCATGTATGGAAGTGAAACATGGACGATAACTAGTTTGGACAAGAAGAGAATAGAAGCTTTTGAAATGTGGTGCTACAGAAGAATGCTGAAGATTAGATGGGTAGATCACATAACTAATGAAGAAGTATTGAATAGGATTGGGGAGAAGAGAAGTTTGTGGCACAACTTGACCAGAAGAAGGGATCGGTTGGTAGGACATGTTCTGAGGCATCAAGGGATCACCGATTTGGTATTGGAGGGCTGCGTGGAGGGTAAAAATTGTAGATGGAGACCAAGAGATGAATACACTAAGCAGATTCAGAAGGATGTGAAAAGGCCCTCACTATACAGTGGTTATTACACAACAGTCCGCTCTACTTGATGAACGGACTATCTCATGTACGAGTAAAATACCAGAGTTAACGAGAAGGACTGAGCGAAAATTGTAGGACATAATACAAACAGTTTAGATGAAAGACGTATATGGTATTAGCATGAGTCGTTTCTTGGAAGGACAGATCAAGCAATATGTACGACATAAATCTCCCGATATCGCCGTTGTCGTTCTTCTCGTAAGATAAGGAGGTAGCTAGTGGAGTAGACGGGCTGAGATGTTGAGGGAGCTGTCAGAGGAGAGGAATTTGGTGGGCGGTCGTTCGCTGGACGAGAACAGAGCGCGAGCAGTCGGGGCCCGCGTGCCGCCTTAAAGAGGAAAGCGGCGAGCCGGCACCGCCACCGCCACGTTTAACGATCGCCAGCACCGAGGCGGCCTCCCAACCCCGCGCCGTGTCCTTCACGCCGACGCGCGGTTCTCCGGGCGGTCGCCGGCCATGCAAATGACCGATCCGCATCCTGCTAAGCGCGATCCCGTGGAGTTCAGTGTGGCATGCGTTACTGACGGTGGAATCCGTAGCTGCAGATCCTTCTGTTGATGGAAAACACGAGTGTACACTGCCAGGAACACAGGAACTTAATGCGACGCTATTAACTTTTCCTTCTGTGAATGAAGACATTCATAATCTCAATACACTGTGGCTGTTAACCAGTACAAAATTCCAAGTTCCGCAAAACCAGGGAGTGGTGCTCTTTTACTCTGGGAACTGGTAGTGCAAAAGATAATGCCATCGGCCATTTGACACTGCCGGATACATTTGAAGAGCTTATTTCAATTGTGGTACAAGTCCATTTTTATTCATATTGAGATACAGAGCCCTAAAGTTAAATGAGCGCTGAAAAATCTGCAGTTGAGATATCATAAATATTCAAGCATATGGCTTCTTGCTAGACATGAACTTTTCTTTCTGTTTGTTTGGCTCATTAATTTCAGAAGCGTTATAGACAGAAAAGTGGAGCTAATGGACTTGTACCACTATTGAAATAAGCCCTTCATTTATTTTACACTTTTTCGTGCGTTACGGACTTCAGCCGTTCGCATCCCAGTTGTCACAGGACTATCCCCAATGCCGTCTGCTCACTCTATGTTAGGCCGTAATCTCAGCATTTTCTCAACGTTTGGAAACCAGCAAAGAACTTCCGACCGCGCGGGATTAGCCGAGCGGCCTAGGGCGCTGTAGTCATGGACTGCGCGGCTGGTCCCGGCGGAGGTTCGAGTCCTCCCTCGGGCATGGGTGTGTGTGTTTGTCCTTAGGATAATTTAGGTTAAGTAGTGTGTAAGCGTAGGGACTGATGACCTCAGCAGTTAAGTGCCATAAGATTTCACACACATTTGAACATTTTTAACAAAGAACTTCCTTGTCCCATCACCCATCGATTCACCGTGCTAAGAGTCACGAACGCCTGAGTGTCACTGTCATTACGCACACATTTATTTCTCCCACTTAAGTCTGCCTCTCCGAGGCATTTATTGTTTTCTCTGGCACATCCCAGTTACTGCCAACAAGCATCTTTCCACTTACGGGTAAGCAAATCTCAGCTTATGAATTGTTTATGCATTAAAAATCTACGTCTCAGTTTCGCAAGTCAAGTATGGCAATGCACAAACATTGGCAACTTTCCTTTTCACACATTTAGTTGATAGAAATTATTTCAGTCTTAATAGAATTGATTCTGCTGCTCTTTACAGATATTCTCTGTTAAGTCCTTCCATTAGTTGCAGGAGTTTAAAAGAGCAACAAATCTCAGTGCGCAACGTCACAATACAGCTGTAATATACATTTACATTACAATTTCTTTCACTTGAATTATTCTTTCTTATCTTGTACCAGACACAAATCATTTTCCAGGTAGCTGACACAAATTAACATTCCGCGAAATGTAGCTGTTTGTATCTCATGCGGAGAAAGGTAACGTTTTTGTTGGCTTAGATTATAAAAATCAGTGTACTAAAATGGACTCTTGATTTCAACTCTGCAGGCATAATCAGATCTAAAATTGAGAATATATAAACAAAATATATCAATAGTGTTATCTAACAAACAACTGGACATAAACGTACGAACAAAATGAACAAGTTACCTAAAAATTTGCCATGCCATTTAGGTGCTTAGTCAATAAATAAACCTACTTCCAACTGCTTTTTTATGCACTGACTACGCGCCTATGCAACGCTGCTCGATTTTTAGATACCTTTTTCATTTTATTCGCACATTCATGTCCATTTTTTATATTTTCCCACTTTAAATCTGACAAAGGCTGCATAGCCGAAGCCAGTAATCAATTTTAACAAAGTGTTATCTGACCAAATACTGACATTCATAATCTAATAGGCCTAATAATATTTGTCCCCTTGAGAATAGCTTCTGTGTCCCCTTGAGAATAGCTTCTGTTTGGTGGTGGTGACCCAAAAGACCAAGTTTTAAGCGCAGAAGGTATGCTGTAAGGTATATTTTATCGGATATGTGATAGCGCTAGCAAAAATTTACGCGATGTATTCTTTTACACAAAGATTACGAGTCAGAAGTAGAATTTATCTTCACAAGGAAATAAGTCAAACTGCAGAAGCGGCTGTTATTTCCAGTCAGTTATGTGTGTCAGAAAACTGAAGAGCGGGCATAAAATGAGAATAACCTGAAATACGATGTGGCAAAGAATTACAATTCCCATTGCAGAGGGCAAACTGTTGCTATTTCACTAATGTAGAACGTCAATATTGAGTTTAATCTCGATAAATGATTGCGTGGACGTTTTTATGTCTGTAGGTGAAATCACTGGTTTTCAACTCTTGTATGACACATAATCAACAAGCTCTTCAAACACAAGTGACAGGCATTGACTCCTTGTGCTTTTGACAGATGGATAAAGTGCAGTGTAACAGTGGAAAAAGATTGTAGCTGATTGTCAGGAAATTTGACTACGGAATGCGTGGTATAGTGCAGCTGCCAGTCCACATTTTGATGCACATACGATAGAACTTGCATTCCGGTTATTTGCAATGTACTCACTAAGAAAGGAAAATAGGAGATTTAGCACTGCCTAAACAGGATATGCTATAAATAATCAACCTATGCAGTTACACAATGTGGTACTGATTTTTGTACTTCTCATTTTAGTAATTCTGACACGTCGGAAGAGTTTAAGCGGAAGATACTTCTCTACACAGTTTTTCGATAGGCCACGAACTGCATGTAGCAGAAATAGCGAGAGGTCACAGATTGTGTATTGTGGCTAGTAAAATACATAACTAGTACAGAATATAAAGATTGGTTTATTGAAAAAAGAAATACAAGTTTAATGTCCTGTCAACCGCTATGTCGTTAGACAGAGAGAACATGCAGTATCGTTGGCAGTAGCTAGGGTCGTGAAACCGCTGCGAGTGCTACATGTATGGAATCTTATATTTGATGACAGTAGTGAGCACGATTTTTAATCAGTCTCACAGGTCGCAATTTCTATCACAGCTACGATGTCATATCAAATTTTATTATTACTATAATAAATCTCAAAAAACTATATTTTGTTTTTGACGATATATTATTACTTGTGTTGACTGACGTTAGTAGCTCGCGCAGCTTAACGGATTGTGCTCCAGCTTGCGAGACTCGGATCGAGTATGAGCGGCGGATTAACAGCCATTGGTCTGAACCAGCAGCCAGCCGGTGCGTGGTTCTTAGGAGAGTCTCCATGCTCGGTTAGTTGAATAATAGGTCGGTTCCCAATCTCCGCCTTAAGAAAATTCGATACACAAACAGTCAATATACAATAACACACAGAACAAAGTACAGACGATTCACAGACAGATGGCGCACACGACTTCCCTCGCTTATGTTAAGGACGACTGTGGTGACAGAAAAAGCATCCGGCCACTAAGCAAAAATAAATGTTGCCACATCATGAAAACAGCGGATCCAGTACGACAAGGTTAAACTTTAGAATAGATAGGGAGAGAGAGAAGAGAGAGAGATGGAGTGTTTTACCGCGTTTTACCAGTATTTTATTGGTGACTGAGGACAGTGAACTGAACAACATTATAGCAGTATTTACATCATTTGCAGACTAGTGGTTATAGCTGTTAGTAGTAATATGTTCTTAGGATGGTTAGTACCTCCAGTATACATAGGTGTGGCAAGAGCAAGCCATTAATGCTCATTTTTCCCTGGGCAACAAGTCTGGAGTTGAAGTGTGGACACATCGACGCAAAACGCTCAGTATATACGGACAGCTGTTTTTTGAAGGGCATCAAGTTAACCATGACTGAAGATATCATTTTTTACGTAATTACATTTTATCGATTTGGGCCATTTTTAAATGGTACCGAAAAAGATTTTGCTTCAGCACTTCACAGACTTTAAAATCCTCTGACATGTATGCACTTCATCGTTGTAATTTCACGATGTACAGAGCTTTGCACTCGTCTAATGTTACTGATTTCTACAGAGAAAAGGCTTGTTTTTGACGATGACATGTATGTCAAATGTTCAAATGCGTGTGAAATCTTATGGGGTTTAACTTTTTTTTATCTTATGAGACTTAACAGCTAAGGTCATCAGTCTCTAAGCTTACACACTACTTAACTTAAATCATCCTAAGGACAAACACACACACCCATGCCCGAGGGAGGACTCGAACCTCCTCCGGGACCAGCCGGGGTTTAACTGCTAAGGTCATCAGTCCCTAAGCTTACACACTAATTAACCTAAATTTTCCTAAGGACAAACACACACACCCATGCCAGAGGGAGGACTCGAACCTCCGTCGGGACCAGCCGCACTGGACATGTATGTCGAAGCATTTTATAATCTGACATGTGTTGAAGCAAAATCTTTTGCAGTACCACTTGAAAATGAGCCAAAGGCTGGAAATGCAGTTATGAAATAAATATTTTCTACTGTCAGGATTAACTTGGTGTCTTTCAAAAAATTCCACACAGACAGGTTACATAAGTGACTTACCTGATGTTTTCTGCACGGTTGTGACTTCAGTACTAAGTGGACTATTACTATCAGCGTAGACTAATTGTTTTACGTCCAGGTGTCCATACTCCAACACCTGACCTGCTTCCAAGAAAGAAATAAGCTTTAATAGCTTACCCTTGCCACAGGCTATGTACTTGGAGGTACTAACTAACCTAAAAACATATTACTCTTAACAGTTAAAATTATTAGTCTTCAAATGAAATAAATACTGCTGTAATGTTGTTCAGCACACTGTCCTCAGTGACTAATAAAAATGTCCTCGCTTAGACCCGTTACACCCTGTATTAAGTATATCGGCTTGACATTTTGTGATACCAAATAATGATTTTTTTTCAGATTCTTTTGTTCATCTGCAGCTTTTTCTTTGGGGATGGTGACTGGGTATGGCGCTCCCCATTTCTTTTGTGATAGACTGTCTCCGTACTTATGTGAAGTGATTTTCAATCAGGAAGGCCGAAAAAGGATTTGGGCTGTATAGTGTTAACTGTTTTAAGGAGTACGTCATCGTGCATCGTGCTTGGTAGCATTAGAACGAATAACTACCGAATGACGTTGATGGTGAGCAACCGCTTTGAGTGACGTACGGAACAAGACAGCCACAGTAACGTGGACACATGCGCATTTAAGTTTGCACTGACATCTGCTGTGATGAAACGACTCGAGGGAAAAATGACCAGCTGGAGACGACAGAGCTTCCTGACCAACTCCACAAGCAGCTGCTTTGAGAAGTAACTGTCTCGGTTCTGAAGACTCAGTTACTGCGCAGCTGTCAGCACCCTTCCGAGCAGCGACACGCGTGTGCGACACTAGCGAGAGCTCGCAAATGTACGCCGACACAGCTCGACGCCTTAAAAGTGCGCATTTTTTTCCGTAGGCGACTGGGCTATCAGGCGGTGTTTGCTATGTGTCTGCGCGCGAGAGACCACGGCGGCAATTAGCCGCTCCGCGGGATAAAAGGTCAGCCGTCACGTGCGCGGCACGTGCCCCGGGCAGCTCGGCGCGCCACACGTGGGCCGTGCATCGGCATGCATGCCACCGCACCGCTCAACAAAAGGGACAGCCCAACAAAGATTCACGCGTGTCTGCGGGTACATCTGTGCTCTGCAAGCCAGGCCTCTTGCTGTCACACCCGTCTTTCCGAGCGTCGAAGCGTGCTGCAGAGGCTCCGTCAGATATGAAAGAACGTACCTGCAGGTTATCCCAAACTGTTTTCTTCTTTTCCGTGACCTCATCCCGTGTTTACGGGGTCGACGTGTTATTCTGGATTTGGCAATGCTCTTCCTATCTGTTTGCGTCTAGTCTTCGGAATGTCTGTAAATCGCGTAACTGAGACAAGACGTGGGTACCAGCCGAGTATTCACCCAGTTGGATTTCAGACACCGCGAAAAAATCACGTTTAGGCTGGCTGGCACACAGGCCATCGTTGTCAATCCGCCGGGCAGATTCCATACGGCGTCGGCGCGCCTCCCCGAATCCCGGAAGCGGAGTGCCGATGAACTCTTCTACCAGGGTGGGAGAGGTTATCCCATGCATTGAAGGTCAATATTACTAATATGGCAAGGGCCCGAAACAGAATCTTTTTAGAGAAAAAACTAATGGTTGAAGATAAATAGTTCAGGGGGCAAACGGTTTTTGATTGATCAATGTGTTTATAAATCGCTAAGATTTCATAGCGGACAACTGTCCGCATCGACGTTGGTGCCGGCACCTTGGAAAGCGATGTACAATCGTCTGAAATGCGTTCAGATTGGAGTTTACAACTAATGGCTGTGATGTGGCATTACTCGTCACAGGAATTGCTGACGCAAACTTACCGTGTAGTACAGCAGAATATGGTGCCTAAAATGTCCAGGTAAAGGTTTTGCAACAGGCGTTACCCTAATTGGACGACAATTGTTGCCGGGATAGGAATCACATACTGCTACCCATTGTAATCTACATGTAGGCTGTTTGTATTGTAGAATTTGAGGAGATCGTGTTTGATCGGTTACGAAAAGATTCGTCAGTAAGTACCCGTCATCTAGCCCCTGAAGTACACAGCTCGAAAAATACAGTATGTAAAGCGTTGGTGAAACTGTAGTTACACCACAATCGTAAACAACCTGTTCTAGCTTAAAGGCCAAGTTATTTTGAACCCAGAGAAGTTCTGCCAATGGATTACATTGTATTCACACTGGCGGTCATCACTTCGAACAGTTGCTACGCACTTAAGTTGCTGTTAGATGTAAGCTGTTCATGTCAATAAAAAGCTAAATATTCATTTCCGACTGTTAGTTTCTTATTTGCAAGTACTCAGTTGAGGACTTTCTTCAGTTTGTATAATTTTGAACCTAATGATTTGAAACATCTTCCATGTTTCATCTATTTATATCACTGTTTCCTTTTTTTGTCATCTTACTGTATTACGGATAGCCTTTCAATTCCCTCATCACAGAAAACACCACTAGGCGCGTACGCAGCAAACTTCGCACCAACTTCGATTCATGTTCTTCATCTGTGGCTCTTGCTGTGCTAACACAGACGCTCCAGGCACAGAGAGAGTATTAACTTCTAAAGGCTGTATAGGATTAGGATGATCTAAAAATACGTGTGGTGCACTTCTTTCTCGTGTAGCCTCTCCAGCGGGATGTTACTTTAGTTAACGCACTGAACCCACAATATGAAGGTCGACGGTTTGGATCCCCGTCTGGCAATCCGGAGTTAGGTTTTTCGTGGTTTCCCTAAATCACGCAAAGCAAATCGTGGGATTTTTCCTTTGAAAAGGACATTGCTCACAAAGAGAATCAATGCCATCAAGTGGTAATTCTGGAACAAGTTAACTGCGTTCAGGAGTTCATCTTCATTTGATGGGCTTCATTTTTAGTACGCCATACTTCATGGGTGTATCACTTCCGCATCGTAGACTAGTACTTGCAAAATTGTTGATAGTTTCAGTTCTTTTAACGAGATGGCGCAGTGTTTATAACTGTGGACTCCTATTCCGGTCCACATTAGATCGAATCCCTGGCCGTTTATCCAGATCAAAGCTGTCTGTTGTTCCCCTAAATTGTTAATGGAAAATTCTGCAAAGAGTCCATGATAAGGAAGCTGATGACTGCTCACCTAATATGAAATTGTGCTCCGTTTTTAAGGTTATCATCTTCCATTTTCGTATATGACTAACTCACGAGATTCTTTACAGCCAAAATTACCGAATAGACGTCGTGTGTTGTAATGATTCTAAGGTGAATGCGTAGACCCTATATGAGAAAGACAAAGGAATTTCGGATTTGGCACTGTAACATTCGTCTTCAAAAACCATCACTTGGCGTTTCAGAAGAAAATATCTTCTCAATAAAAACATTTTTTCTTAATATTCTGCTTTGCTATAATACCTGACTCCACATTTCATTTTCCGTTCGCTATTCAAAGCGAACATAAGTCATTCCAAAGGAGCGCCATAGATTCACCGCAAATATATCGATGTACGTTGAGGACTAATGGCTTCCAGAGCTCACCCAGACTGATAAGAATGCAAGAAGAGCAGTCTTCAGGATACAGCGAAATTTGGAGAGTTAATGGGTTTCTCGAATTGCTTAGTATGCGGTGTCAGGCATTCCAGAAACAACCTGAAGACTAGGAAATTCTGAAAGGTGCCTCAACTTAGGATGAATTTTTTTATAAAGCAAAAACATTAAACACACAAAGGCTAGCTTCTCTGACCATCCAGAATTAACACAGATCAACGAAAATGTTAATGGACATTGGCCTCCGTCAAAATAAACAGACTTCAAGTTACTGTATTCAGTTGCTCTGTGGCATATCTCTTAAACTGGTAATTGTGCAGCAGTCGGCGTCCATTCCACCACTCTTTGATAGCTGTTGTTAATGGAACACCTCGAAGAGAAACCAATTCTCCGAAGCAGTGGAGCTGAGAAAGTCCATATGCAACAGTCGTGAACCTTACAACATTGTACTATGACAATTTCGTACCGATACGAAAAAGTTGACTTTCGAAAAGCGATGCCGTAAGAGCTTGTAAGCACAGGTGGATTGCAGTTGCTAATCCAATTTGCGTAGCGATTCATCGCGCAACTCGTATTTTGAGGGAGGGAGTCGCAGATGCCCGCCACTCATCTAATAGACAGTTTTTACTTAAACTTGTGAACCATCGAAAATCTGTCTGAGCTTGTTAAATAATTACAGACACATTAAACTGACCAATTAGTTTCGTTTCCTTCAACGTACATTCTCACCCTCTGAAGGAGTTATTATAAAGATGAAACACATAGTGGGAACATAGTTTGTGGTACAGTGGGTAGCTGCAGAAGAATCTAGGAAAAAAGGCATAACATTGGCCATCAATTTGCAAAAAAAAAAATTTAAAAAAAATATCTCTGTAGGTCTGCGGCGGTATCAGTAGGTATGTTCATGTGTGAATCGCACGTCAGTAGATTCTTACTAGCATGACAAGAGAATGTTGCAATCCTCGGACACATGATTGCTCAATTTAGTTACTTTTCTCATTAGCAGAGACATAAAAATAAATTAATATATTTGAGAGCCTTCAGAAAGTATGACAGAATCTGATGGTGAGATTTGAACATTGGAAAAATCATTTTACGGCTACCTCGCTCAAAACTGCGATGGGTAGTACAACTGCTACAAATAAGTGAAAAATAAAATTATATATCTCTTTCCAACACATGTATCATGATTTAATGCGTGCTTACCCCTCATTAACACATCTCATCCTGCCAGCAAGGACGTCAATTCAACTTCGAGTGAATATGAACGAGGAGTACGATTTTCTGAAGTTTTGTGCAGAGCAAGTCCTCCAAGTTTCCTTTAAACAGCACGATTGCTGTTCTGCACCGGTCAGCACTCATTTACATTCATTAGAGATATTGAATCCAAATAGATTTGAACATATGCTTGTATATTGAGGTATTTCGCTATCCGAAGACGCGACTCTTGTTACCACACAGTCATCTTCAGAGAAGCATTTTCGTTAAGCGTGTTGACGACTGTCACGTCAGTTTACTATAGTTACACTTTCTCCACTGTATACTGTTCGTGAGAATCATTAAGTTTCTTAAAGGGGGTCAATGCCTTTCGAAATGAAATTTTTCCAATTAGTATGAAGACAGGTAAAGAGGCTGGAGAAAAATTACAAGTTTGGAATGTTGGGAGGTGGTATTCCCCATAACGATGAGCATTGTCGAGAAAATGCCTTTCTAATTTAAGCCTTAGTACACTGCAATACAAGGTAAAAAAATATTGTGGGCGAAATAAGTAGTGTGTGGCTTATACGTATAGATTCCCATGGGCAATGCAGCAATACTTTGGCTTCAGGTACATTGAATCTGTCCCTACTTCTCTCATATGCAACGCTTGGAAAACTATAAAACTGTTGCACAGACGTCAACGTAGCTTTTGCCTCTATTTGTGGTTAAAGTCCCTCTGTCTATATAGAATTCATTATCCTTTCAAGAGTGCGGATATAAACAGTGGAACGATTAAAATTCCCTATCTTTCTTATTACGTTTTTGTCATATATCTTAGCTTCATCATCTTCATCTTCATTTTCTCTTCAGGTATTAGGCAGGAATTGCCTGTTACGGTACCCATCTCTGTCGAAGTCTTCCTATGCCTCTTCTCCCATGGCGCTTATAATTTCTTTCCTTTAAGGGAAGTGTCTCACTCTCCATTCTTTGTAGATGTTCGTTCCATTTTCTTCTGTAATCTTGAGTTTCATCATTGAGCTACAAACCAAATTTAGAGTCTGAAATAAATCTAAAATCGCTCTAAATTTTTTTATTAAATTTCAACAATATCCCCATTAACAACGGAAAAATAATTTATTTTTAAAGACCCTGTGGAAATAGTAAATGAAATCTGATGTAATGGGTGTTAATTGTTAATTAACACATATTCAAAAAATTGTTGATTAGTATGTATCTCAATAGAGTGCGAGTGAATGGTAGCCGTTCTAGAGGTTTTTAAGTAGCAAATAGCAGAATAACAATGTACATTTATTGATGCTCCGTGTAAAGTGAATATCCATAATGGAGACTATTTTAATTCTGAGCATGTAATAGGTTTCATCAATAGATGTGCAATTAAATCCAAAGCAAGCAGCAGAGGCATTTAAGACAAACTGTAAGTCAGTTACAGGGTTAAAGTCTTATAATTTATTGCCTATAATATTTCGATACAGCTATTGTATCACTTCTCGGTGTGTTCCCTTTTGTTTATCCAGTCCTGACAAAATGCACACAATGCATTGTCTACATTTTTGAGGGTGGGGGAGAGGGGTGTCCTTAATCACGGATGTCCGTTGTACAATCACTGTTCCAGATACAATACTAGACAGTTAACCAGGCAAATGCATTATTGCTTATTCTAATACTGGCAGATTACCTCAAGAGGCAACAACCATTGTCTTTAGGGTTGCCCTTCAGAACGTTGGCGTGAAGAACTTTGTCCTATCTTACTTTCCACTTGGCATTGCTTCTGCAACTTATCAGGAGATATAACTGGTTTCGCAAGCACGTCGCAGGTACTGTTTAAAAAAGTAAACGGCTTTTATCCTGATGATAACGTTCACCAGTTGCTACTTGCGCAGTTTTGACTGCACGGACGTTTTATACAGCTGCGTACAGCAGGCTTTCAATTTTGATCAGACTGTGTCAATTTGGAACGAAACATTTTGGTTCGACTGCCCTTCATTCAATACCAGCTAATTATTACATTTGCCCTGCAGTTGTCCTTGTCACATAAGGACAGTTAGCTAATACATACGAATTATCATATTCATTAATACATTTAGCTGTTGGGCAGTGGAAGTACTGCGATAGTGCCACACTTAAATGGAACTATGGATGCTTAGTCCCATAGTACTAAGTATCCAACAAGCATACATCGGAAGTCTATGAGTGAATTTGGTATATTTGTAGTTTCCTAAGTACTTCAAATGTGTCACTCAACTCTGGAAGATGTTTGATGTTGTCACTGAGGAAAACTAATTTCGTACATTGTCTTCTTAATATATAGCAGAGACGAAGTCTAGTAGCTGCGGTATTATGTTACCACTGAAAGTTGTTGCAGTATTCATTTTCGGATGTGAGTAAAATGATTTTGGGTCGCTCTCTTCGAGTTAGGAGCTGAATTAAACCAAGCGATTGTCTGAACTTTCGTTATAAATTCTGTACCTGTGTTACTGTTGGCTCTCTCACGACGTGCAATTCCTTAAGAAAAGAAAAAGAAAAGATATTGGATGATGGAAAACAGGTCACCCTGAAAATAAGTCAATCTCTTTTTTTTTAGCTAAAAAGTTTAACACTGCAACTTCAACAAGGTCTTTACGGGCGGAGTACGAACTCAGTGGATAGACCCCGTTGTCTTAAAGTCTGCGCCTCTGCCTACAAATCCAAGTCAGAGCATGGAAATACACTGCTTAATATGTGCATTTCTTATAACAGTATCTTCGAGCACCAAGACCGAGCACTTATAATGACCAAAAGGAGATGCTGACCAATCTCTTTGGTAGTACTCCTAGCTTCCTTATAAATAACATCTTATGACATTGAAGAAATTCTCTTAGGCCATATTATGATGTTTGTGACTACTGACTATCGATAATCCATAAGCACCCACACTTCTGCCTCTTATAGGCCTATGCTATAGAGAGTTTACTAATGATTTCTATGCCGGCCGAGGTGGCCGAGCGGTTCTAGGCCCTACAGTCTGGAACTGTGCGACCGCTAGGGTCGCAGGATCGAATCCTGCCTCAGGCATGGATGTGTGTGATGTCCTTAGGTTATTTAGGTTTAAGTAGCTCTAAGTTCTAGGGGACTGATGACCTCAGAAGTTAAGTACCATAGTGCTCAGAGCCATTTTGAATGATTTCTACGGTAATACGTTTCTGATGAACGATTAACCCAAAAATGGCTCTGAGCACTATAAGATTTAACATCTGAGGTCGTCAGTCCCCTACACTTGGAACTACTTAAACCTAACTAACCTAAGAACATCACACATATGCATGCCCGAGGCAGGATGCGAACCTGCTACCGTAGCGGTCGCGCGGTTCCAGACTGAAGCGCCAATAACCTCTTGGCCACAGCGGCCGGCTCGAACGATTAACCTATCTGTGACCTATAAACCTGTGTCACCACGTTACAATAATGCTCATAAAATGTAATACGGCCTGATGAACGTCCTATAGATGAGTAAGAAGTTACTTTCAAAAAATCCGATTAAGCGCGAACATCAATTTGCAGAACTATCGTTACCTCTTCGAAGGAAGTTCGTATTTTACCTGCCCAGATATAATTTGTCTGGTTCACATTCTTTTATTGGACTTGGTACATCCTCAATGTAAGAACTGAGTTCCAAATGGAAGAAGTACCATAGTATGTTCGACACAAGTAACACTGCCTATGGACGTGTGTGATGTCCTTAGGTTAGTTAGGTTTAAGTAGTTCTAAGTTCTAGGGGACTGATGACCACAGAAGTTAAGTCCCATAGTGCTCAGAGCCGTTTGAACCATTTGAACACTGCCTATCTTTTGTTTAGTTACAGAGCAGATTACTGTCACCGTTTAGATGAACAATAAAAGTAATGGAATAAATATTTGGAAGAATAATCTGATGTAATTCATTGAAAACAAGCAACGTAAAGGTCATTTACTGAAAAAGCTGGAACCGGCATATTGACGGTTTTCAGTGATACGTTAGATGTAAAAGACACAATAATTTATGCAGCGGACTAAGAGTTCACTTGCATCGACTGGGCAATCCGAGGCTGAATCTTTAAGGGGTAAGACCATTTCAGAATGACATTCTGAGATCGTTATGTATGAATTTCTGCTCTTATATCACAAGCTGAGCACTTAAGTCCTGGCTACGACTGCCATAATCCTCTTCAGTTTCAAATTTCTGTACTTTTCGCACAGACAGGCATTGGACTGGAAAGGCACTATGTGTATTATATAGACGTTCACATGTCCGATCTTCACCACAGGTTAGAATCCGCTGTGCTACGGAAATTGAAGAAAACGGCCAAAGACTTGTTTAGGGAGAATAATTGAGAATCCTTGCTGTTAAAATCTCAAGCTGTGGGTATCAGTTAAAGAATGAAACACTAACAGCTAATGGGGGAAAGAGGGACTGCACCATGCACTTAGGAGTACAAGAGGTTGATTCTACAAGTAACTCAACAGCCACCAAAGCAATAAAATCTGCGAGAGGGACCTCCTACTACTATTAAAATTTAGCTGGTGCACCGAAAGAAATTTAGGCTTTCTACTACCAAGGGAACGCAATCAAATTAGTGAACTAAGGAAAGAGCAAGCACTAGCAAACGTAGGAGTTTGTTAACTTTACCGCCATTTTAGAGGATATGTACTGCTGTCATTATGGAATATCACCAGTGAAGGAGGGTTGCCCGAAAAAATAAATTAGCACTTTAACAAAAACCAAATAAATACGGTCAAACAAATTTATCATTCTGTGTAAGACGGTTAAATTAGCATTAAGAATACTTTCCATGTTTATTAAAAACATGGAAAGGATCTTACGAGACATTAATAATGTCTTGGAGGTTGCAATTCTGAAGAAATAAGAACAATTGTTTTGCTGAATTATACTGTTGGAGTACCTTAAAAGATTCAGTACGAAACGGGTAGTAACGTAGATTGTGCATGTGTCGAGGAAGTCTTGTAAAGGACTGCAACAGAAATGTTAGTACAGCATTTTGTCAAGAATCTAAAAGTGACTGTGAAGGTAAGCAGAGATTCTTCTACATATGCATTGCCTCTAACAAGTATTTGTGATTACACCTATGAATTCATTTGGTCCGATAAGTGTTGTGAGAATTGAGTTAGTGTAGTCATCACCGAAAGGCGCTGAAATCAAGAAACAAAAAATGAAGTTTCAAAGCATCGCAGTAAAAACATGGGCAGTTATGGAAAAAAATTTACTTACTTTATTTAAATAAGCGAGAAACACGTAAGTACAGCTCCTTTTGTAACCCTCTCTGTAAGCCTATATTGACAAAATATAAGAACAAATATTTTAGTACGTCAAAAACATGTAGCTTAATGCACAAGGGGCGAATCGATTTAGGGCCTAAAGAAAAAATCTAAGGATGATAAAATCTTGCTGAAGAGAGATCAGGCAGGAAGCTGGGAAGAGGCGATTTTCGTTGCGAAAGCGGGGGAGGGGGAAGGAGGAAGAGGGGGGAGGGTGGCGAGGGGATGTAGCACGTGATATTTAAACTGTATATTGTTTCGAGTAAAAATTGATATAACGAGCAAGTGGTAAAATCAATTAATAACGTTTACTCCACTGCAGCAAAACATCTCTTCAGGAGTTATATTTAAATAAAAGTACCATTAAATGCTCTGCAGCAGAATCGGGACCGTGAATAATATGTAGCATGGTGCAGCCGAAATGTCAGTAGAAATTTTTGGAAAAAAAGGAAAAAGTGTGGTTTTAACTAGACGATATATTTTGATGAATGTGTTGATAGCGTCTCAAGACATTTACATTCAGAAGTCAGCAAACTCACCTTGGAAGTGGTAGGAGGATTTCCATACGAAATACAATTTTCTAGCTACGTACCCATTAAATGGTGAATCAAAGTATCCTACGACGTTGGCTGTGCTATGTGCTGCGCGATGTTAAGTACTTCTGTAAGTAGCTACAAAAAGCGTGCCGACTGGAATGCAACTACGAGAAACTCAGCCGATGTGATTGATACATTTAGTCTCGTCGGCTCGTGCAGCGACGCCCCCTGGACAGCAGCAGATCGGGGATTACTCGGGAGCGATTTTGGCTTTTTCTCTTATTTCATTTTTTGGCGCTGCGCTGCGCGGCGTCGCGACGGCTGGCGTCGGGCAGGTCGAGGCCTCGCCGCCTATCCATCACGGCGGCGCGCGCGGGCCTATTGATTGCCGGTGACAAGTTGTCACGGCGGCCACACTGCCAAACTTTATACGTCTCGGTCGATGATCGATGGTCGGCGCCGGGGTGCGCGCTCCGACCCCCAAACTTGCGCAAAAAGCCGACTATAAAAATAAATAAAAGCCCGCCGGGATTACTGTGCCACAGGCCGGATAAAAACCGTTTTGCAGGAAACGTAAATAGCTCGTAAATACCGATCGCGGAATATTAATGTCGGTTTAGCGGGCTGCCGGCGCGGGATTAACAGCGAAACAAACCAGTCGGCAGGCGAGATCGCGCACAGAATGGTGATGTCGGCAACCCATTCAGCTCCAAGACACCAACCGGCTAGACTCCCTCCAGGGACCCATCGATCCTTCCCTAGCTTACCATCGCACAACGCCTTATACCGATCCAGCCTTAAAAAAAAATTATAAAATCTCCTACCATTAATCGTGATTCGCCAATAGTAAGAGGACTCGCAGGCGTGACAGGTATTAGCGTCGTCTACGAAGAAAAGATCCAGCCTGTAATTAATTTATTGCGGAGTTCTATGCATTCAAAACGTTATTGGCAACCCGTTCACAAGCCTGCGTAACGAAAGGGCTCCTCAAAAAACGACAAGCATCTACTTTATCGCTCAACGGGAAAACCGAAAAATATTCTGAAAAGTACTTTGAAATTATTCACATGCCTTTGTTCAATATTTTATCTTACTGCTACAAACAGACATTATTAAGGAAACTCGACTGTTTCATGCACACAAATATGACGATTTCTGTATGAATTATTGCCAAAGCAAAAAGTAATACAAATACATTTGTTTCAGAACGAGAAAAATAAAGCACATTGCTTGATTTTTGTTTAAATTTAACACTCAGTATGCAACACAAACCTGTTTGTTCCGTTGCTGGGAAACGTGTGACCCTCGTCTGTACCGACGGAGAGTATCACTAAATCTTCTTGTAGTCATAACTTTTTCTGTATACGTATTTCTTCCATGTTACATTGTTGGAGGCTAATGACTGAGGTGAATAAACACGTTGTTTACTTTCTCAGACGAACGGCATTTTTATTGAACAACGAGAAGAGTTAAAAAACATTCACAGTTTTGGTTATCGGTTATTTTGTAACATTCACTTCACTTTGAATTTTATTTGTTTACACACGATTTTTCTTGGTAAGGGATGACAGGTCTTCTCGATTACGTCAACGGACTCGATAGTTGCGAATTTGGACACTGTTGGACTGTCGATGGCGGTAGATGGATCGTTTAGCAGATTCTGAGGAAACTAAAGTAGTTTATTTCTGATTCCGAACGACTCCCGAACGCCTTCGCGCCACGTGGTCACCAATGCCATCCGACACGCTCGCCGCGGCGCGGTGATACAGAGTGCCGTAGTTGCGCCCGCCGCCGCTCGGCGCGCTGCGGGCCCCGCCCCCCGGCCACGGGCGCGTGGCGCTCTCCATTGTAGTGGGGGGTTCCCGCGCGGCGGGGTGGGGCGGAGCCGCGCTGCGCGCGCAGCCACGCGTCGCCCCGCCCACCGCCGCCTTCCCCCGCCAGCGGGTCAGTGATTGACAGTTGGCAGAAGACTGCGGAGCGCGCAGGACCTCGTGTGCGTGCTGGGGCCCTGTCTCGGCGCGGCGGACGGCAACGCACAGCACAAATCGCTCGCAACAGCTGCACTACCGCATGCAGTGATCGACGCGCGCGCCTCCCTGTCTGCTTCTGCCGCGCGGGTGCCGTCGGAAGTGGAGCGAGCGAAGCGACGCCGCGCGGGGCCCGGAACGACGCAGCAACGAGAGCGCCTCGAGCAAGAAGTGTGACCGTGTGCCGCCCTCGTCGCTACCACCATGTGCTTACTGTCGTGTGCGGTGACATCGTGAATACGCTGGGCAGCGGGTCGTTTTCGCCGCCGGAGCAAAACTCGCGCCGCTGCCTCCGTTGTTTGTGGTGCTTTTCCGACGAGAGGGCGAGAGGGGTGGGGGAGGAAACCGACAGAGGGGGCGCGAAAGGGTGGCAGTAGTGGATGTGGTGTTGACTCGACGGTGCGAAAGTGGATTTCGCCGGGGCAGCGAGAGCGTTCATGGCTCAGCCACGGGTAAGTGGCGCGGCGCACGTGCAGCGCGGCGCGGCGCGTTTCGTACGTGCCGCCTTCCTCGGCTCTGTTTTTCAAATGTCACCATCAATCAGCCCCGGTAATGAATGTAGCGGCCATGTTGGAAGAGATGGGGGCCTCCGATGGCTTTGATAGGCCTGGCTGGTGGCTGCAATATATCATGCGGCCCGGCGCCCGGCCCCGCCGTGCGTACGCCACGGAGGCCGAGCGTGAGTCGCGCCGCGGCCGCGCCACGCAACCGTGATAGACGGGCGCGCGCGATCGCTCACTCATTGGCAGCTTGTAAACAAAGCCGCGTGTCGCCGCCTCCACTAGTGACTTGTGCTGCGCGGCTCTCACCCGCGTCAAGGCTCTCTCCTGCGGTTTAGTGTTGTGATTGTTCTGTACAAGAGGAGGCACAGGTAAACTGCTTTTCGACTTGTCAGTGTCCATTGTCGGTGATCACCTGTCGGCGAGGATCAGCATCTTCGGCTGTGAACATAGGCTACTCCCAAATTCTCTTATTTTTCTTGGCATCTTCTCTAAACACAACTTATCTGCAGTATAAAATTCGAGTGATTCAATAGGACGGACTGGTTCCAAATTCAGATGTTTTGCAAACGAACTTCAATTCAGTTTAGTCCTTATTTCATTGGTACGAGCTTGCCAAGTACCCATAAGGCAACCAATTGTAGTTCTATAATTTGGTTATGCCGTACTATGACATGTCTCCACTTGTCCTACGCGTCACCGTCTGTGCCTTTTTTCATCCAAACTTAGTTTGGAAAGTCTGTCACGTTGCTTTGTTGCTTCTGATCGCAGTGCTATGTTTTAACATAGCTCATAATGAATTAACAACGGTCCGCCTTCTTGCAGAAAAGCAATGTTTTGTTTAATTACCAACCACAGAATAAAAATTACGTTTTTAGTTCATTATTATTTTCTGCAAGCGCGGGAACAATGATTAAAATTCCTTTATGATCATTTATACACAATTTTTTCTCCTTGTATTGTTGTCCCGTTATCTCGCAATTTTTAATTATTTTTTTTATTTTTAAAGGTATGATCTAACACTCAGCGCCCTCTCCTGTATTTTGTTCTTGTTTCCGTAAAATTTTATCTGTCCCACAATTGAAGTATTTTGAGTGTTGATACATCGGTGTAAACTATTCTCCAGTTACATTAGGAAGCCTTCTGCACGTATTATGGAATATGGTGCAGAAAGAGTCGCTCAGATGTGCATTTCGCTGACGTCAAGACAGTCTTGAGCGTCAGTGGTCTTACTTGGAGTATCATTAGAATCACCACCAACTTAGTTTTTTTTAGGCAGCAACATTTATGTATAGGTGCGCCTGGTGGCGTAATAACCCTCCAGTGACCGTCGTATTTTTCTCGCCACGTGGATGGTAACTTGTAAGCCAGCGAGCTGTTTTCGCCGACTTCGCAGCCACGGCCCGCCGCGGGCACCAGTTGCGCCGGCGGGGACTCCCGCCGCTCGCTCGCTGTTTATGGCCACTAAAGCCCGGCGCGCCGCCCGGCTGGTTATGCGGCCGGAAAAACCTCTTCTGCCCTCGCGCGATTCCGCGCGTGCTTTCATTTGAGAAGGCGTTGCCCGGCGTTTCTGAAGATGTGCATTCGCCACTTGCGTGTAGTGCCTTGTTCACGACACCTTCATTGTGTTGTCGTCCTTCCGGCGTTAGCGCAGAGCTTTCGACGTCGACTTAGTTTCTTCTTACACAATCCCTAGTTATGCTGTTTTAAAATATTCTCTTAACGCCATTTTTTCCATGGCTGACGCTGTACAAGATTACTTCAACTTGGTGGAATTATGCGTTCAGCGTCTTTTGCCGATACTGTGAATCATAAACAGTAACACGAGGTGCAGGGTTACCAATATACTTGCCGTTAAAATGACTCCTGTGAGGCGCTTATTTCCGATTCCTTGCGTCTGATGTCAGGTATTTTATACATATAAATATTTCAATATTATTACATTCATTTTACCTCCTTCAGGAACTTTTTATGTTAGCATGGCAACTCGATATTTTCTTATTTATGGTTTCGACACGTTTCATGTGTCCTCTGTCTCTTCCAACAAGAACTTTCAGCGCATGGGCATTCTTCACATCCCGTCTAATAAATAAGAGGCGTGATAGAAGCGCGCTGAACTCTATTGTCTTTTATTATTACCTCGAATGTTTGAAAGTCCTGCAGTTATCAGCAACAGTTAGCCAGACAACGCCACAATTTCATCTTAATGATAGCATGTAGTTGTTTTCCGCTGTCGTAAAAAGGCGTGGAGTCTTTGTATTTTATCCATCTTCAGTGTGTGTAGTTGTTTTCATTAAAATAGCGAGCAACCAGTTGCATAAAGGAAATTTTATTTGCTTCGCCGGTTTCAGGCACTCAGTACCTTTCTTGAGAAGGCTTATTGACGATACATTCCTTATTAAAATTAGTGTGGGTGGAGATCTTGAGAGTGTTCAGCTTGTTTTTCCTCTACAAGTAGATGATTCTTTGCGTCAGGCTTGACGCTAAGTTTAGTATTTTATCCATCTTCAGCAGCTCTAGTTACAGATTGTTTGATAGCGAATTGTAAATGTTTGCCCTCATTTATTCATAGCTTTTCTTGGTTAATTATTCAGTTTTGTAATTGAATTCGCCCATTACTGCCTATGTTTACGTTTCTTCACCGGATCATGTCTTCACACTTAAGCTGTAAGCTAATCAGTTGTTGAGTTTGTGGGTTGCAGTTTCTACTATTGGAGATGCCCACATTACTGACTGATAGTCAGTTGCACAAGATTTCGCCATCGAACTGCGCAAAGATTCTCACAGAACTGAGGCGTAATTTGGTGGTGTTATTTGCACGGATAATATTCTGCCTTATCCACAATTGCCTGTGTCATTGATTTTTTTTTTTTTTTTTCCTTCAAGACTGCCGTCCTGGATGTTACAATTTTCGTCCCAAAATCAGGAATCGAGATAATAAAGTGATTTGTATTTGTAAAAACTTCATCATAAATTGATGTCGTGCTTGTAGAACATTTGGCGTTCTAACTGATCCCCTAAGTGAAAATACGGTCTTCCTGCAAATTCAGTGCAGCCGAATGCGGCGGGCATGGTTGTTTCAGATAGGATGCTACTATCCTCCACAATTATTGCTTTCTCTACATTCTGTACATCATGTTTTTCGGCAATTGCCTTAGTATACTGAAACATTATGTACGTTTGTTTGTCTTCAAACGACCGCATCAGTTTTTGCGGCACAATTTACAAACTGTTGTGTACTTTATATATGTAGTCCGTTGGAAATCGATTAAGCGAGATCCTTTACAAAGATAAACCTTCAACTCCATGGTGCAAGTCCTGTATTGCAATTTTGCAGCAAGCAGCGCTAAACTCTTATGTGGCATATGTAAGTACTTCCGAGTGCGTCTCAACTGTGAGAGACAGTGACAATAATACTTGGGCCGTTCCGTTCATAATAATCGAAATTTGAATTGTATGAGAGATACCTACGTTGTAGCGTGTTGTTACATTTATTTCTTGGTCATTTGGTACCATTTCTGGTGCGTTTCAAAAGTTCTGGCACTTCACCACAAGCGCTGGTTACGAAACCAAAACTCTACCACTAGACAGTTTGACTGTAGACGAATGAACACCTCCGTTGTTTTTATTTTTTCCAAGTTATGCATATTTCATTGACACATTAATGTTATTAACTTACTCATCCAAGGATGATGTTACAGTGATGTATGGTCAGATTAATACTAGAAAAATGTGTGAGAGATGCATACATATGAACATGCACACATGTTTGATGATTATAGGACAGGACAGGTGGCCTTGTTGAATTAACCGCCACGGCATTTGCCGGAAGTGACTTAGGCTCTGAGTGTCTAACAATTGCACGACGCCTAACAAACAACATTCTCTTGTAATTGTGCATAGTTGGAACAATATAGCTTAGTAACTTATAACACAATTACGTACTGTATATACATTCTCCAAATCTAAATTGGTACTAATGTTACAAGAAGCAATATGAATTTAAATGATTTACTGAAATCGGACGTTAGATAGGCAGGCTGCGGTCACTATTTGACGGAGTGGAACTTTAGGTTCGAGATGTTTCATTAATCACATATAATCCTTTCCAACTCGACACTCTCACACGAAAAATGACGATGGACCAGCGTTGGGGGCAGGGGTAAAGGGGGTAGTTGGTGGTTGGGCTGGTTCAAAACTCGTACAACGAGCGTGGTTGTCAGGGTTTGCAGTGTGTGTTGTGTTTGGCGTGGTGTGTGTTGTCTTTCCCTCACGATTTCGCCATACGGGGGGTGCCATGCGGCGTCTGCGCTTCCCCCGGCGCCGTCTCCGGGGATGCGAGGGCGCAGGGGTTCATAATTTACGACAGTAATCGAGGGTGAACCGGAAACGTTTAGGGCGCATCTATATTTAAAAATCAGTTTGACGGCCGCGCCGGTGGCACTTAGCGCGCGCCACGGCCTGCCCCGCAATTAACGCTGCCCGTAATGCTTGCACTTCGCGGGCAAAGGGTCCAGAGGGCGCGGGGTTGGTCATTCCGCAGCCGCCTGCTTGCGGGATCCCACAAAGTCTCGCGCATCCGAATGGCTGAAGACCTTGTCGCAACCTCCGCTGCACTTCACACGTTTCTTCTGCCTGCTTGGCATGTCATCCTTTGTATCTTTTGACTGTTATATCATGCCTTCTTCTGTACACCTACGATAGTACGCAGTAAAAATTCATAGACACTTAATGCTTGAAATTTAGGCTTGTTTGTTACGCTGCGCTAGAGAAACTAGAACCACTACTTTACAGCAGATGTGTTCTACCCCTAAGAATTTGTGTATGATATTAAGTGACGTAAAGTGGCACAGTAAAAGTTATGTTGTTGTAGGAGCGTTGTAGTAGAAGTGCCAAACTCTTCACCTGAGTCCCTGATCGTAATCTGAGGGTGAAATTCGTTAAGTACTTTCCGGTCCATTTTATGTATTTACTCTTTTCTCATCATCATCAGTCTTCTGCTTTGCTTGAAGTGCCCCACCAAGTTCTCCTCTTCTGTACCAACCTGTATCTCAGAGTAACTGAACGCCCTCAATTGTTTATATATTTGAAACTCTGGCATCTCCAATCTTTTTGGCCTTCTATTGCTCTCTCTCGTGACATGGACGTAATTTCCTTATTTCTTTTGTACTGTCCATGTTTATACTTACGTTTTTCCACAAAAAATTTCCTTCCGCACCGATTCTGTGGAGAGCCCTCTTCGTTTCTTATTTAATTAGTCCCCTTAATTCTCAACATCTTTCTGTGACACCGCATCTCAAACGCTTCAGTTCTCCTGTTTCCCAACTTTCAAAGGCACTAGACGTATAAGTTAGGGAAACTTTTAGCTGAAGGATGGACGTTGCAAAAAGAGCTGTCATCCGTGTGTACTTCTTGCACGCACATCAACAATTACAGCCTGTGAACAAATATAAATTGTCTGCATTCTTAAGGTAGCAAAACCAAACTCAGTGTGAAAGCTCCCGATTGACATAAACTTGCCTGCAGTCTGCACTTTAGTATTTAGGTCGCAATGTAATTACATTATTAATGTTAATATCTGAAAGAGGGAATAGGCAAGTGTTTACGATGTGGCGGCTTAATAAGCGTACTATTCGCTGTGCTCAGATTTCTTCTCAGTTGCAGTCAGAATTAATTTAGTAGCACCGTTCCATAGATTCCTATCTGCAGGCCGATTTGTCTACTTGCGGGCAAGTTCACCAGCCGGTGCAGTGTCGTAATTCGCGTAATGGAGCTGCTCGCCTTTCACCGAGTGCACGTTTTCTTTTTGGTCTTTTATTTTTAAATGTAAAGGGTAATGTTTGCTGGCTTTTCTGGTGCTCAATATCGCCCTCTCTGTGGAGCATAAAGTGCGCGTTGAACTTGTAAAACTGTGTCAAAACCTATGGCTAGTTGCTTCCACAGCGTACGTTATTTTCTCTGCTGCTTCATATCTGTTTACCGGGGCTGACGTAAAAATAGTCTGACGTATTTGTCTATGTCACCACTTAGGGCGCAGGCATCTGTTTTGCGTGTGTGTGTGTGTGTGTGTGTGTGTGTGTGTAAAGTTGGGCTGCAATGCTTCTTGTTGATATATTTCTCATTTCACTTGTATCAGAGCCTTATTTGGACGAACTGTCTTAAAAAAAGTAATGTGAAAACTTCCTACATTGATGGTGACATGGTTGTCTGTTGTCTGCCGTTACGTTCATTTCGACGTAAAGCAAAATTGCACAATTATTTTCCCCTTTTTTTTACATGTTCTTTGCATTCATCTCTTCATGTTAAACGATTACAAATTGGTTGTTTTGCACCCTTCTTTGCCTCTTCTTTCGACGTGGAAAGGAAATTCGGAAACTGTTATCAGTACTCTTGAAATCTCTCTTTTCGTTTTTTTCTTTTTCAAATGGTTCTTTTAACTAACTTTTTTTTAGTGTTGTTTCTGCTCTGCGGTGCACTGTCAATATCATAAACGAGATGTTTTTAATACATACGTAAATCTTTGTATCATAATATTTGATTGCACTGAAATTTATACTCTATATCTATCCGGTTTCTCATTTTATGGAATTTTTATTTCTGCTTCCACATGTGACGTGCTGGCAAGACGCTATCATATTTTATACCATTACAATTCATTCCCTTTCCTGTTACCTGTCGTAAACTGAAATCTCTATCCTTTGACAAGTGTTCGTTTTGTACTTATCGTTCTGGCGGGACGTGTGCGTATAAGTTGGTATAATTGCTTTATAACCTGTCTCTTGTTCTGTGAATTCATTATGCACTCTTTAGGTACCAAGAATAAGTCTAATTTATCGTAACTCACATGTGAGACTTTAAACCTCTTCCTTAATATTCACTCGCAACAAACCTAGCTAAGAACCATCTCCATTGCTATTTTTGTAAGAAGTAATCATCTTGCACGTCATAACAACATTGTACTCGAAAATTTCGCTCACAACAGGCAGTTTTCTTCAAAGAGCCATCTTACGTGGCAACCAAATCGTATAGAGATTTGTATTCTTTTGTGCTAATAATAATTAATGGTTACTGCTTTTATTCATTTAAACTTTTGAGATGCTGTGTACGATTAATATCATTCCCCTAGCACTGGTGTTATTCTCACTGTAGAAAGTAATTTAGGAACTTGGCTGGAATAAATGGCTAGACAGAAAATATCACAGCTAAATATGAATTTTTGGTTCTATCGGATGATGTCGATAATTCAATACTTACAGATCAGTTGAAGCGTTTTGTAAAGAATGGCACTCCTCGGGCTGCCACGAGGCTTTCTCTTCCGTAAGTTAAGTAGTTATTGGGATACAAGAAGAGCAAAATATTTTCCTTCTCCATTTTTTTTATTCGTGACGGCAGTCATATTTGCAGCCTTTATCTTCTACTCCTGCCCATATGACTGATACGTCTCCACTCAGCTCAGCGAACGAGTTTCTTCTCCATCGGGGCTGGCATTTTCTAAGGACCACTCCAGCCGCGCTGAAGAATGATGGATTTCGTGGCAGGGCGGAACGTACAATTTGCCAAGATTTATGTGCGGCCTAACGTCGGTTGTTTGGCAAATTGTGTACATCTGCAACGCTATATTAGTTGAGTGGCCGAACAGTCCTTTTTAACTACTGAGCGTCCATGAGACATAATAGCATCGCGAGCTTACAGGTGAACGTACGCAGCTGAACCATTCACAGTTGACTTTATTAATTTTTGTGGCTTCTACATGAGAAGCATTGCAGAACGCCCAGGTGGTTTTTGCACAGTTAGGCTACCTGCGGCAAAATCAGGCGAGGTCGTGCCTCGCGCCGGTATCAATATGAAAGAGAGAGTATTATCGTCTTTTGGAGGGAATACAGAAAGAGGCAGGCTCCACTGAGCGAAATAAAAACACTGTTCTCGTGAAGTAGAAGCGGAATGGGTGGAGAAGTGTTTACATTGCGTTTCAAGAGGTACTTATTACGTCATTTATGTCATGAGGTGCACTAAATGAAGATAAATGATGCTAATGCTGCTCGATGTTTCCTTTTGATTATGAGTTGCAAAGATTTTCGGCCTTCTCACTCCCTTAATATTTTCACACTTCTATGATTATATGGTGTTAGAAGGACGTTATTCGCTGTGTCTAAATCATGCTGTACTCTGCCTTTATACTTGTTTATATTTCTGTAATGAGAGTCCACACACACAGGTACAGCAGAATTTTATTTTTGTTTGCTCTTAATATTGTATATAACTTGTACTGCTAGTTGCGTGAACTGAAGGACTGCCCACAGACGACTCATGTTCAGTAACTTGAGAGAGGCTTGATACGTACCCACATACAAACGCCTTCTGTACTTCCGTAACTTCCCGATTAAACTCATCGAAATACTGTTTAGCCAGAGCCGCCTTAATGTGTCACCTACTTGAAAACACACGGCTGCTGCGTATGCACTGTTATTAAAATTCGTACGTGGTACTTTTTACTCTACTGTACAAGGTAATAACAAACTATTGTGCTTCCTCCTTCTTTGCTATGTTGGACCCTCGTTCTGAAAGGATTTTGTTTGGAATCTAAGCTAAAACTATTTACACCTCCTGTTAAGTGTCTATATGTTGTTTATTTCTACCGACGTCATAATGAAGAACACCACCTGTGTCAGTTTTCACTCCGTATTCCAAATGCCTTCATACATTGCAAATCCTTCCATATTCCATAAGTGTTGGTCAACTTCCATCAATAACAGTGTTACAATTGCGTGTGTACCTTTGCAATCTTGTATGTTTCAGTTTGTTATGTCCAACTTGCGTCTGTGATTCAGCGCTGTACTTATTTTGGTTCACTCACATGTTATTTTTAATTATGTAACAGTTTTTGAATAGAATTCAAGACTGTTCGCATCACAGTTTTCCCTTAGGACACTATCGTTAATTTCTGTTGTCATTCTTCCATTATTCTTTTATACAGGCTGAATAAGGAGGAAAGATACATGCTTTGAGGTAATTCTGAACAACAAAAAAAGCTTCTAATGAAAATATTATGCCCTTTTTAAACGGTATCCGACGTCCAGCTGTTTGAAAACCATGGGTGGCAGTCAGCTCTCATGTGTGAATACAAACAGAGAGACATATAGGGTTGGCTTAAGAGCGGAATCTAGAAGCGCGGAGTAGACACAAAGGAAAAAACTTTTCACTCGTATTTTACTTGCGTGTGCTCAGGTAATGGACCATACGAATGAGCTCAGATCAGCAACGCAGCAGCTGTCTACAAAAGCTACAAAATGCATGGCAGTTGACGGAGAACTTTTTGAACGTCTGTCGTGAGGAAATGTACGCAATTAAACAAAGCATTAGATCACAAAGTTTCGTTTCATATCACCTGCATTTGTCCTGTTCCCCACTGTTTTCATAAGTTTCCTCGGAAACTGTTAAGAACAGGACATAAGATCGTACGACTTTTCTTGTTCAGAATCACTAATACTATCATCCCCCAAAGCATGTAACTTTCCTCCTGATTCAGTCTGTATTACACGAACTCGATCTCTCGTGTCCCTGGTTTTCTGACGATCAGATTTTCAAGTGCAAAATTGTCTTAGATTGGTTTGAAGATTCGTAGTATTGTACTCACGTCAATGTGTGTAACATGCCTTTGTCTGTTGTCTGTACACAAATAATTCTCAATAACGTTCACAATAGACATACGGTTAAACGCTACTGCACCTTCCTCTATTTTCGATACCACTTTCTGTTAACGCTGTGAGTGAGCATTCATTGTCTGTCTGCCTTTCTCAGAGTTGCACTTGATAAACGGGAAGAGAGACATAATGTCAGTTCAAACGGTCAACTATGGGGTTGTTGCCTTCTTCAGAATCCATAGTTGGCAGGCCAATTACATCTATGTATTTGCGGTATTATGATGAGTATTGATAAATAAATGTTTCTGAATTTTTTTATCAAAGGGTTCATTTAATCGTCTTTTGTGCAGTTTATACTCTTAGCTATCCTTGAATTATCCTACTACAGGGGCTGGAAATGGTGAAGCCCGTCCCCTACATGCAATAACCATCTACATAACCTCCACTTTGGAGTCGTTTAGTGAAGTGCGGTACCCTTGCTGCCGACATCAGTGAACTGTTATTAGATGATTTGTCTTCTCAGTTGCTGCATTAGCTCGCGCAGAAGTCTGTCATAGTGTGCACTAGGACAAGACATGTTGAGATGCTGAAATTAAGCTCTCAGTCGTAACTTTGTCAGATTACTGTTTCTTTGAACCATTTGAGGTTTAGCTTTGTCTTTGTAGCCAGTGCTTCGCCAGACTTCTGACTTACCATTTGTCTCCCGCCGCATCCTGCTGAATGACAACCACCGCTCTGCCACTGATATTGCTTAATACATTCATGTTGACAATACACGTGTACAGCTCTAATTTGAGCTTACCTATTCTCAGTATTGTTGGATCTCGATTTGAGAGTGGTTGCTCAGTTGTGTAGACACACCTGCTTGTTTAGAAGCAGACATGGCCATTTTAGCATCTCAGACAACAGTGTGCGATGTACTGTGTGTTGCTGAAAGAGGTGCTGAATTTATTGTCCCACTGGCAATCTCGTCAGATAATCGTACGTTACTCTACATCATGTAAAGGTTAGCTCTGTTGTTCATGTCAATACTCACACAGGTTCTGTCTTTCCACGCACGTCACACTTACCCATGTCCAGACTAAGCAAGCACGCTGGCACTAATCCTGTGAAATACATAAATGCCCATAGTAAAATTGCGAGAATTTAAATTTCGCGCATCCAGTCCTGTGGAATATCGTTTTGAGATTCCTTCGTAATTGAAGATGTAGACACCCATAATGCCTGAGGGTCCGGTGACCACTTTCAATAAGTCACTTTCTGTGCTTATTCGGATTACCGGTTTTGACCTTTGTTAAAGGTTATCTGCAAATACGTATCTGATTACCGCGAACTGCAATTCCATAGGACGGAGATTCGGTTTAAACAAAATAGAATTTTCTTAAATTTGATCTTCGCCCTGCTGACGAATTGAGATTAGCGGTAATTGGATACGGAGTTTAAGGTGAGCTATAACAAAGACTGAATCCGGCATGTGTCGCTTAGACTCCTCTACTTGCTATGTAGGCCGACATGGCGATGTTAGCAGCTTTTGTGGTGCTACGTGCGGCGATGCTCAATCGGGACTGTTGTGTTTGATACTGTAGCGCGATGACGGCATCCACCTTTGGGTGAAGGCGGCCAGTTCGTCTCAGGCGTCCATTTACCACAGAGCCTTTCTCTCACATCCAAACGCAAGAAGCGGTCTGCCACTGATCTTGTTTAGTACTTAAACATCTACAGAATAAAGAATTTGTGTAACAGCAACATATGCCCATCGAATCTGTCATGTGAGATTTCGGGTTGAGCCTCGCCCCTCTGTTGTGTAGACTCCTCTGTTGCTCTGTAACTGAAAGAATTGCTAATAGCAACTTTGCGGTGTGGAGTGTCGCGCCCCGCGCTTGACTAGAGTGTACGGATAGTGCAGTAGTGCTACGACTGATTCCATTTGGGCATTGAGGTGGCTGCGACAGAGCCAGACTTCCCTTTCCTTCAATTCCTCTTCCCGCTAGCGCTCTGACTAAATGTTGTTTAGTACGCGAATGACAGTAATAGCCGTAGAGTGTGTTTATCGAATCGTAGTGCTGTGGGACCTGGGTTTGAGCCCCTCTGATGCGCTCTGCTTACCTGTAAGTGATGTTGGCGCTTTGCGATGCAGTGTACGCTTGCGCCCGTCTAATGCTGTGCTGTGTGTCGGTGCGGCAGTACGATGACGGCATCCACCCTTACATGGAGGCGGCTGGTGGCGCGTCCGCGGCGGCGGCGGCGGCGGCCGCGATGTACGCAGACCCGCACCGCAGCGCGCAGCTGGGGCTGGCGCAGCACCACTCCCCGCACGTGGCGCACTCGATGCACCAGTACCACGCGCACCAGCCACACCAGCCGCCCGCGGCCAACCACGTGGCGCCCGTCGCCAACCACGTCATGGGCGCCGCCGTGCCCGACGTCCACAAGCGCGACAAGGACGCCATCTACGGGTGAGTACTCCACCGCCGCTGCTGCCGTTTCTGTGTTCACCGTGCTCAGGTGCTCTCCACCGGAGCCCGTGTCGATTTAAACTCTCATATCCCTCTGAGGACGTGTCCAGACAAGCGCCCAACAAGGGGCAGACATTGTGCTGTGCTCATGCGTGGTACGTTTGGACAACACCGAGTAAATGGTCTGGTCGTGAACGTTGGCAGCAATGATCAGTTGACACTAACTGTCCGTCGCTTTCCCATAATGGCCGGCCGTGGTGGCCGAGCGGTTCTAGGCGCTACAGTCTGGAACCGAGCGACCGCTACGGTCGCAGGTTCGAATCCTGCCTCAGGCATGGTTGTGTGTGATGTCCTTAGGTTAGTTAGGTTTAAGTAGTTCTAAGTTCTAGGGGACTGATGATCTCAGAAGTTAAGTCCCATAGTGCTCAGAGCCATTTCAACCATTTTCCCCATAATGAACTCTACGAAAGCGGAAGAGCGTAATTAGTACGAAGCTAGTATGTCACTATGGTCACTGTCGGCTATGGTGAAGCTTTTCAGAGAAATTTCGTTTCTAAACATTACCGTGCGTATATGTGTTGACGTTTCCCTACATTGATTTAATCAATTCATTCTGAAACAGCCATTTGACATCCACTGTCCGACGAAAGGCTCCTCCTAACTTATGATGCCTTACTGTTATCGGCTAACACACCCGTATTGCTCCTGCGTGTTTCCTAATCTCATTTACCTCCATTGCACTAAGTCGCCTCTTCGTTCTCTTCCTTAATATTTGGCTAACACCGTACATCGCACCCAACCCCAGTTGCAGGTTACATATCTAACGACTTCTGGGCCAATTAAAATTCGATTTTCAAGATTTCATACAATTAGTCACCAAATGTTAAAGATTTAGTATGCTGTCATAATCTACTCAATGAGAGGTGTATCTTATGTTGAAACTTCAACGCAGTAAGACAAGTATTGAAGTTAGAAACTGTTTATATATCTCGAGGAAATACAGCTCACGACGCGCAAATTACCCATACTATATTGTTGTGGTTTTCAGCCCGAAGACTCGTTTTATGCAGGTCTCTATGCTACTCTATCCTGTGAAAGCCTCTACATCTCCGAATGACTACTAAAACTTAAATCTTTCTGAATATGCATATTATTTTCATCTCTCGCTCTCCGTCTACAACTTTTTCTCCTCACTCTTCCCTCCACTACTAAATTTGTGATCTCTTGATGTCTCAGAATGTACCCTATCAACCAATCCCTTCTTCTAGACAGGTTGTGCCACAAAC
This sequence comes from Schistocerca serialis cubense, assembly GCF_023864345.2. Classification (NCBI taxonomy): domain Eukaryota; kingdom Metazoa; phylum Arthropoda; class Insecta; order Orthoptera; family Acrididae; genus Schistocerca; species Schistocerca serialis. The sequence continues at coordinate 150,594,833 of NC_064642.1, forward strand.
TTCATTTCGCTCCATTTCAGTTCAGTACCTCCTCGTTAGATATGTGATCTACCCATCTAATCTTCAGCATTCCCCTGTGCCATCACATTTTGAATGCTTCTCTCTATATTCGCTGTTAACCCATTTGTCTTCTTCCGAAACGCTGTTCTTGCCCTTGCCATTCTGCATTTTACATTCTCTCTAATCTGACCATCATTAGTTATATTCCTGCCCAAATACAAAAAACTGATCTACCACTTTAAGTCTCTCAGACAATATTCATCCAGTAATTGAGAATGAGAGCATTTACCGATTGCCAACCAACTTTAAACATAATTTCATACCTTTATGAAACTTTTTCTCGCTAACCCCTCCCCTCTCCCCGTCCAAAAAAAGATGAAAAGAAAAAGTTTACTGCTTACTACACTTTCGCTGTTGTTGCAGTAACTTCAGCATCGCGCATGACGTTCTAACTTATTACTTCGTTACAACTACTCTATTCGCAGAACATTTTTCAGACAACATCCACATATATCACTGAATTATCTGCAAAGTTATATCATTGTACGACAAATAGTTGAGGAGATATGACGTGATAAACAATGACATATGTGAAAAACTGGCTTTTGCTTACAAGTGACTGCAAATTACCCAGACTATATTATCCATTGTTTCACAATGTGAGCACTTGGTGACTTCCAACACGCTTTAAACTTAGTTTCAAATCTTTTCTAAACTTTTTCTCGTTTACATGCGTAGTGTCAAATATTTAACACATTTATTCATTTGTAATCAGGAGTCTGAAGCTGCTTTATAATTGGGAATTGATTATTTAAAGAATCATAGGTTTACTGGTCACTTGTAACTCAGTAGACAACCCTCGTACCCCATATAGGCTAACCATATTTTCGTCTGGCTACGTGTTCACCCATTTTCATTTCATTTTCATGACGGTTATAATTATGTCTTCCACTCCTGTCTGTTCCCTGATCTTTTGTTTGTTTGTCTCCTCTCCTAGCAAGTCATAACACGCATCTTTCCCTCACTCAGAAATCAACTTCTGTGGTTCTCTCATTTGAAAAATGTATCTCAGTGCCATAACTCTGAACGACTTATACACACTAATCGTCGGCGTTCCCTTTAAAAATACCGAGGTTTTGGTTTTGGAAACCCTTTATGAATTCCCAAAATAACTCGGAGAATTTTTAACATTTTTTTTTATTTTTTTTCATTTCCTGCCCACTCAGTTACTATTTTTAGTTGTATGACGTTATTATTAATTTGTGCTATTTCTTTTTCGGTATTCTAATCAAACGAAATAACAGCGAAGAAGTTTTTCTACTGAAAAGTTCTTTATGTATTGATTCTCTGAAAACACTCCTAACAGTTTAACATTTTTGATTTGCCTTAGTAGTGATACAAAACAGAAATAGTCATAGAAAAGTACTTTTTCCTACTTATATCATTACATCTAGTCGGGTACCTTGGACGTGCTCTATCCTTTGTAGTTTACCAATTGCATCTTTTCCATAAAAAAGTCTCATGTTTAAAGACCAGTGACTCAGCACTCTACCTATCCACAATGTGTTTTCTGTATAAAAAGGAACTGTTTGTAAACAGGGCCACACAGTAGTCCTATTTTGTATGTGTAGAACGCAGGCTTCAGTGGCTAGTAGAATAGTTGGCAGGCTAGTCTCCCTGTTGTTACCCATGCCACAGTTGGTAACTGCGTTTATATGAATATTTACGATGTCGCTGCAGTGAATGTCAACGTTGCATCACGTCTGCGACCAACCTACTGCTCATTGCATCCTGTTGTTTCATTGACTTCTGGCTGGAAAGTAAAAGACTGGGCATTATTTAGGCCAGGATAAGCCGTCGTGTATTTTCTTGTTTAACTGTTTCTGCATATTTTGAATCTTAATTGATCCATCTGCAGTAGTGGTCATCCCACTGTCGTGCGCTCATATTGTTTACTGCTTCATTGATTTGTTATTGGCTGTTGGTCCTTCACCATACAGCAGTGTGCTGTAAACTGTCATACTGACATATATGTACCATTTGATCTAATTACATGCTTCTGAATATCTAGAAAGGTATATTTACCTTCAATTTTGTCATACATGTAGGACAACAGGTCATGGTAATAAACATCCAGCGAGGGTCATCTGGGCAATATACCTCAGTTTGCACCACGGATTGTGTTTACTAATGACTAACTGAAAGAACATATTTTTGTTGTCCAGGCAGTGTGCGAATGACTTCTGCCAAAATAAGATGAGTGATCATTGAGCATTGTTGATGTTTTTCCTTGCCAAATATTTCTAAATACAAATAGAACTCTTGGTTTAGGTTCGTTTTCCCTTTAAAATAAGCGTACTTTGTGATAGAGCAGTAGTAAAACATACAGATGAACCAGTGACGACCGAGTTGCGTGATTTTATTCAAAACGAACCTTCGCCCATTTACTAAGAACGAAAATTCCTTAATTTTTGTAATCACCATTACTGTAGAGTACAGCTAGTGAGGGGTCGATATTTCTGCATAGAAGGAGACCGTTAAGTTCATACTAAAAGCATTATTCACGAAGTCTGTCAATATGTCATTCGTCATATTGGAACAGGAGGAGCATAAAATGGAACACTTACTCAGTTGCTTAAAAAAATGTCTACATGCAAAGTGCTTCGGCTGTTTTCCATGATTTGATGTTTCGGAATAGACTCTGAATACAGATGAATATTGGCTTGTGTTTTGTTACGGTTGGCGTTGAGCTCTTAAGCATCCGAAAATGTAAGTTAGTAAGGGATTGTCAAACAACTCGAACTGCTCGCAAAGTTCCACAAGAATACATGAGTTTACTTCTACCCCGTACTAGTTACTGTGAATGGCATCAGCTAGTTGCAAAGCATGTAGCCTATATACAAGTGGTGCAGTTTTAGACCACATGGCATTTTGCTAGTGTGCTATTAAATTCTTATAAACTTAATTTCTCATTATGTGTGTCACCAAGCATGTAGAGAAACACGATTTTTTTAAAATTTAATTTGTATTCTCTGAACATATACCAGTTACTGAACGACATGTAGTTAGCAAAACTGGTATTCTGTTACAATGTAAAGTTCCAAGCGTTCGACAAATAAGGGTTGCTGGTTTACTCGTCTTATTTTCAAATCTGAACATTTATTGAAGTTATGGCCACATAAATGCCGCTTGCAGCACAGTCAATGATATAGCCCACTTACATATGCTGACATCCGAATAGCAGTGGAATATTTACTGACAGCAGTGTTTTATGATTTTTTCCTTGTTTTATGATGTGCATGTAGATATTAACTGCGTGCGAACGGATCAGTGGTAACTTTCTACACTTGTCGTATCATTAAACTTTATCATATCACGAACTCTTTGGAGACACGACATTCTCTCTTCTCTCCAGGCAAGGCAATTTAGCTTACTAGGATCTCTGTGAGTCGTGAAGGTGTCCCGTAAATATGAGTTGTAGCAGAGGAACATCTTGACGAGATCTTTCGTTGTGTTATGTGACACATTAAGTCAAACCATTGACAAGAATGACGACGTCTACAGAATTCACGCCATTCACATGAACTGAGATAACATGCGAAGCAGATGACGTTTTCCGTATTCTTTGAAACGCGCTGACGTATTTATAGCTCGGGAGATTTGTATATTAGAGCGCGGTGACAACACAATACAACTGTTTCGCCGTCCTTGCCATGCGGTACGTTCAATGCGAGTCGTAATTCTATTCTGCCAATTAACGAAGTAAATTATCTGCCATTTAAACAATTATCGCTGCTAGTTAACATTTCACGATCGTTCTCACATAATATATATATGTGCCATTCCAGAAGCACCAATAGAAGTTGCGACCATGTTATCAGGTAACAAGTAAATCTCAGATTTACTGGACAATCACATGCAAAAGTTGAGTTGCAATGGGAGTCTTATTATTTGTGGATAGGCTCGGAGAAGAAATATATTCAATTTATAAAATCACAATATTTTCGGTTAGACCAAGTGTTGTATTACGTTGGGGACACACGTGAAAGTCTAATACCAAAAATTCGTTCCGCCATCGAAGGGTCATATCCAACATAGGGATGCAGTGTGCTCAAGAGATACATTTCTTTGTGCTGTATTTGATTTATGGCAGACTAATCGTCTCAGTGTGTTTTGTAACATATTGCTCGTACTGTATAGAACCGTGTTACCGTTTGTTATCCGCTATCAATGTGGTTCAGTGAGTTTTTGATTAGTAATTAATTTATTTTAATGTTTTTTCAATTCTCGTGATGAATGAATGCATTTAGTAGGCCGAAGACTACACAGCAACGTTTCTTTGGGATGTCTCTCTCACTCGTCTATCTTTATCATGGGACTCGGAGCGTCTTAAATTATTCGTGAAAAAGGACTTTTGTATTTACGGGCTGAGAACAGCGCTGAACCCATTATTGTCATACACCGAACAAATGCTTAGGAATACGACTACTTCCTCGCAGAAAACCTTAAAGAAGCGTAGCCTTAGTTTCCATACTTGCAGATCCTGTGTCATTGTTTGAATAAATGACGACTGCTGATGTGTTATGATTGTAAAGTACTTTCTTTTGGTTTAAATTTTTCCTCCGCTACTGGTACCGCAGCTATTATATGTAGGCTATTATGTATATTTTCGTTGTTATTCGTGGATTTCACCTAGCAGTGCCACAGAAATTTTCTGTTGCTATATACAGAGGGCAGTAGTTGGCTAGAAATGTTAGTGGTGCTGGTTCGGTTATTTTGTTTGTCTACATCTGCATATCAAACGAACGTTTATTTTGTGATGAAATGTTGGTGGTGTGTTGAAATGATTCACATTGGTATTAGGTCAGCCCATACGTTCCATCTCAGTCGTTCGTCCACTAAGCCTTGATGCTTGTGAAATGGGTGCTTCAGAAATCTGTGTACAAGCTGTTTCTAAGAGTGTAAATTGAGATGAAGTCACGTTTTAAAGGGATTGTCTTTTGTACTTACTGATACATTGTATCTTCACCCACACTTGATTTCTGTCCTGTCATATTTTTGGATACAGAATGATCTTTGTGTGGTTCTCCTATATTTATAAGTAGTGTTTCTTGCTTGGACACTGGTAATAGTTCTTGTTGTGCTTTCATAGGCTGGTACATGGGGAGGAGAAGGGATGGGGACAGTAGGAGGCATTTGTCTTCTCTATGCGCTCCCACCTACCCCTTGGAAGCAAAAGTTATGATACAAACTTTCTGTTCAATACACAAGTCTCACGTATTTCTAACAACTGTCTGCCATTATATAAAGCCACAAATTTAATATTTCCGAGCCTGGTTGCACAACAATTTGTCAAACAAGGGAGACAAGGTTCATCTTGATTAATCCCAGGCTGTTAAAAAGCCTATTCTGTCGGCGAATGTGAGGGTGCTTTCGGGTTGTTTCCGGCATTAATCTGCTGGAATGCTCGCCTTTGGATGCACTTTAAGTGAAAAACGCAAGAAATGTAGGTCGCAAGAAGCATTTTCAACTTTAATTATGCAGGCAAAATGAAGTAGTGGAAGACATGAAAATAACGGAATAACTACATAACACGCTCAAACGTGACTTTTTGTAACCAAACAGTCATTATGGGGCATGATGTCTTTTATGTGGTCCTTGACGCTCATTTTTTCTCAATTTTGAAGAGTATTAATGCGCAGCTTTTTCCATATTTTTTGTTACTATTCAGCAGGATTGTTTGTCATTCTAGTGTTTTTTATTTTTTTAAATTTTTCTGATGTAATTTTCGATCTCTAGTGCTAAACTTAACATTCTTGAAATATGATCAAAACTATTTTTTGTAGATAACTACTCGAATAGTTTAAATGTGTAGTGCTAAGGAAATCGTAATTTCGGCTTGTTGATTTAAAAAAGTGGTACTCATATTCGGGTTAATAACATAGTAAGATGTTACACAGACGTTGCATAGTGTCTTTTGAGACCCACAAGACGGTCTTGTGGTCTTTTCTTTTTATTATTATCTACTTCAATATGAGGTCAGACAATATTCCTAGTGATATGTTTGCGGTTGTAGAGTTGTCAACTTTATACTATCATGTAGTTCAATGTGGCCTTCAGTTGCAATTGTCAGACGGCAGGTTTGTTTAGAAGCGCCCTACAGGGCCTGCGCACTTGACTAGTTACTTTCTAACGAATTCGATTACAAGTTGTTGTGATTTAATTTGTAGTTCAGTCCCTTTTGCCTTCTTTTAAAAGTATCCTTTGATGATGACTTGGTGAATGATAATACCATTTGTGTGACCCTAGGCTGAAATACGTAAACAAATAAATAAATAAATAAAAAGATGTACTTTGCATACACGAATGAAATACTCCTACCATTTGGGTATCAAAGGAATCTACCTTAAGAACACTAAATGTATCCCAATGAACCGTTTGAAACACGAGACTTATTCACTTCGCGCAAAAATTATTCTTGGGGCGTGATGTACTCTGACTTTCCGGACCAGCTGTGACAAAAAAATCTAAGAATCTTGCCCCTGTGAAACGTTTATACAGAGCCCATGGAACTGGTAGCGCTCAGTCGTTGTTCCGTGTTAATAAGCAGTCGAAGACTGGAAGGAGCGGTGGATAAGATATTATTCCCCTGTATGCAATAGATGTGCTCCCATTCGAGATGTGTAGTGAGCTCCAGCGGTAGAAGGTAGACGAGGGAGAGACCTCGGGGCTGGGTCGCGAGACGCGGAATGAGTGCGGCGCGCTGTGTGTGGCGAACGCCGCGGCCGGATCGATGCAAACGGTGCGCCGGTTGGGTGCGCCCTCGCCGGCCGCCGCTGCCCGGCCGCGGGAGCCGCGTCGCCCGCCAGCGGCCGGCCGCCGCGCGCGCACTCCGCCGCTGCGCTCGCCGGCAGCGCGGCCGGTCGGCCCGACGCTAAATCTAGCCGCGATGCGAGGGCCACCGCAGAAGCGGTAGTAGCGGAGCGTATTCCAGAATCACTGTATTTACTGAACACTGTACTGTCGGGACATACTTCAAATCAAACAATACCATAATACGTTAATTAATACATTAATAAAACTCGAACTCATAAGAATATACAGTCGCTGATTTTAAAAATATTTTTTGCTCTCTTTCCGTTTTGGTCTTTTAATTCTTGAAGTTTTCTGTGAGGCACGAAATCGTAACGCGTAGAAAAGATCAGTTTTGTTGCCAAATTTTCTTTTTATTGGATGGTAAACGATTATAAACTCGAAATTGTCCATCAGTTCAACCAGTGTGTCAACTAATCGCCAACCTGTTCCTTTCCGAAACCAGCTGCTGGCTGCAAATTGGTGGATTCGATTATCCACAGCCTTAACTATTTTTATTTTGGTAAAATCGCTATAAAAGTCTTTATAGGCTTTCATTTTTGTCTTATTGGTCGGATGACTTTTTCTGTTTTTTTTCACATTTGTGCTCTAGATCTAATAACTCTCTTTACTCAAGTAGATAGGATACAAAATGTACACAGGCAGTGGCAAGAAAACCGTTTCTAAGGGCTCTGAGCACTATGGGACTTAACAGCTGTGGTCATCAGTCCCCTAGAACTTAGAACTACTTAAACCTATCTAACCTAAGGACATCACACACATCCATGCCCGAGGCAGGATTCGAACCTGCGACAGTAGCAGTCGCGCGCTCCGGACTGAGCGCCTAGAACCGCGAGACCACCGCGGCCGGCCCATTTCTAAGGAAGAGAAATTTAACGTCGAATATAGGACGTCTTTTCTGAAATTATGTGTATGGAGTGTAGCTGTCTATGGCATTCAAATATGGACGGTAAACAGTTCAGACAACAAGAGAAAAGTGGCGCTACGGAAGAATGCTGAACATTGGATGGGTACATAGCTTATCTAACGAGGAGACACTGAATAGAATTGGCGAGAGAAGAAATTTGTGACACAACCTGACTTTGAAGAAGGGATCGGTTGATATGACACATTCTGAGATACCAAGAGATTACCTGTTTAGTGCTGGAGGGAAGTGGAGGAAGGTGGACGGGGGGGGGGGGGGGGGGGGGGGGGTTAGACCGAAAAATGAATTACAGAAAGCAGATTTAGAAGGATGTTGGTTTCAATAGTTATTCGGAGATGAAGAGGCTTGTACAGTATAGGTAGCTTGCAGAGCTGCTTCAAACCAGTCTTCAGACTGAACATCGCAACACTCAGTAGCATAAGCTGGCTACCTAAAGATTTAACTCTAACTGCTTCTTCATCACTGAATGTTCTTGTCACTTAGCGTTCTTGGAAAAAGCTTACCATTTCCTTAAACAGGTTTCATGGCCACTTCTGTGTTATACCATTAAGATTAAAGTCTATCATCTAACATACTTCTTGGAACTGAACATTTATAAATCTCTTGACCGGAAGCATTTCAAGAAGTCTGACTTTTTCTATGGCTTTCTTCACGTTATTTGTATCCCAATTGTATCCCGACTTCTCCATCTGTACTTTCTGAAGTTAAAAAGAAACACCGTACCAATTTAAGTTATCAAGCTGTCTGTGCGGTATATGCCGAAACTGCTTTATTCGATACAACCTAGACGTAATGATGTACTAGCCAGTTCTGTCTAAAGATTCAATAAAATTGTAATATAACTTACTTGCAAATAAAATAGAACACTACGAAGTTAATTACGTTCACGAAATATTACAATGGAAACAACTTGTTGTCACCCCGAAACGCGCTGTTTTAATTCGGAATCGGGTGAGTGGTGTTGTTGCTCCGTAGTTGATACTGCAGTTGCGCGACAGGTACTGCCGCTAGCGCTAGACTTCAGGGGAAGCTTTTACCCGACACGAGGCCTTCCCCTGATCATTTATTTCTCTAAATTTTTGATTTAACAATGTACCCTTTTATACGACTTGCATGCATCAAAACAGAACACACTGCCGATAGCAGGATCAGCATTCGGAATTCCAACAACTCTCAGATGCCTTGCTTGCGACCCTGTGTGTAAATAAGAGGGAAATTTAAAATGGCAGCATCGTCACTGGGATATAGCGAAGGCAATGCTGTTACAAATATGAAAAATTTCTGTCTCGGCCATAAAGTACTTTTAGTAACATACGACCGGTTTATATGTAGTGTACAGCATCATCAGATATAAAATGCTTGGCTACGAATATCACGTCTTTGGGAACTGCAGTATCATAGGACTGAGTCTGCTGTGTATGATAATGCAGTTCGCATCGACGCGGTATTCGCATTTTATTTCTGACGACTATGTATAAAACAATGAAAATGTCAAAAGACGCTGTCAAATACAAAAATAATGGACCATATCAAATGTAGTGTGCAGTACCTGCATAAACTGAAGTTCAATCCGTCTCCACATATATTAACAGCCGGCCTCAGTGGCCGAGCGGTTATAGGCGCTTCAGTCTGGAACCGCGTAACCACTACGATCGCAGGTTCGAATCCTGCCTCGGGCATGGATGTGTGTGATGTCCTTAGGTTAGTTAGCTTTAAGTAGTTCTCAGTTCTAGAGGACTGATGACCTCATATGTTAAGTCCCATAGTGTTCAGAGCCATTTGAACCATACATTAACATTTCGACAATCCCAGCAACAACGATGTGCTAGGATATAGCTTGAAAACGACCAAGGGGTTCGAAATGAGCTCGTGGTAATCGGAACAGCTCAATAAAAACATAATAGCAGAGTAATTGGTTTTCAGTATATGATATCCTTACAAGACATACACAACACTGTAGGCCCACGAGAAATAATAAAAAAAATACTAATAACACTTTGCAGTCGACACCGAACGCAACTGTTCAGATGTGTTGTGAAACACACATGAATACTACACAATGAACTCCTGCTCCACAGGAGTTGCGTCAGAAGTATTTTCTGAGTTTTTTGGTATGAGCGTCTCGTTCTCTTCAGCGGCTCGTTGCAGAATAATAGCATTTCGTTTGATTTCGTACCCCGATTTATCTTTGCATCTGAACTGCACTAAAAATATCTGCGCAACAGTTAACGTGTCACTGCTATAAACTGTGTGTCTTACTTGGAGACAAGCTCGTTCCATTCACTCATGATACTGTTAACAACTGTAATGTCCAATTTACTCTTCTACTCTTCCCCTTTAAGCTTGCATTCAGTACTGTTCTGCTCTGTCTCTTTTTTTACAGGCAGTGTTAATTGTACGATAAGTGATACACAGCAGTATGGATAACGTTAGTGATGAAAAGACCAGGCCTACATTCACTGAATGCAGTGGAAGATTGTCACGCTATTCCCACAGCGACGGCAACCACATCACCGTACTTAGGGTCTGTACATAGACTTCTGAAAGAAAATGAAGCCTTCTGCGTCCTAATGAGTGCACTTTACAAGCATTATTACTGTTGTGAACGTATTTTCACGGAAGCAAAGATAATTTAATTTACGTAACAAACCGACCGAGTCATTTATTATTCCTCAGTAATGAGCAAACGGAGGCAACTAGTCCTTTATACGAAAATACTCAGAAAATATCCCAGGACAACCACCGAGATTTTGTTGGTGGATTTCGGGATTATGCCTGTATCGAGAACAAATTTCTATATTAGAGACTACTTACACAGTTTGGTGAGTCTGATGATGTTACAAAAAACTGATAACTGCACTTATAGATGATTCACGAGTCTCGTGTTTGAGGATATGATAAAGTAATCGCCTTGAAAAGGGTGGACCGTATTGCACATACACAACGAATCTCTGGAAACAAGATGTACAAATGACCCAGTTTTCCTTGCTCACTCTTGGAAAATTGTCGAATAGGGTTCTGCCTATGACATCTAGTGCAGCGATTATGGCGTGTGGTTACAAGGATGCACTAAACAGTAATGTCGAGTAAACTCAGATCTGCCCGATCTGATGTGTCTGTACTCTCTCAAAATCAAATGAGAAATGGTGCGATACTTAATTCTGCACTGCCTTCTTTCTTATAACACTGAGCCACTGATGAGTCTCCACTCCTTTCATTGCCGTCTCAGGAAAATCAAAGAGAAAAAAAATTCTTATCTGTTGTCAGTATTAATTTCTATCTAGCAGTGATGCAGCATTGATATTCTTCGTTGCAGCAGCAATACATTTTATTTATTGACATACAGGTTACCCAGCAAGTTGCCATACCGTACGATTTCGTTACATAGTATTTCTTTAAACTCACTTCAATATTTATCTACTGATAATCAAATACACACTATCGATAATTGTCGAAAAGCTGCCTCATCCATCATATACTTTATCACAGAGTTTCACTATGGGGGATTACATGTGTAGATGGCGATTGTATCACTGAAAGTTACATTTCCCGAACTGTGTCCTTAATTAGTTCAACTATTAGCAGAACAACGCCAAATGCCAAAAAGGCTCATTTGAGTAATCCTGTCTCTGAAAGATAAAAACATATGCATCTTTTTGTTGACGTTTCTAACATCACCTTCAGTGACCCTCATTGTCTGCAGTTTACATTTCTGTGGCCTGTCAGCCGAGGCTACCATTGCTAGTGGCCAGATGTGTTGCACAGTATGCCGCAGTCGGAGTAAATCATTGGCCATATCGTAGAATTTTTACTGTTCATTTTACATAATTGTATACAGGTGGCACTAAACAGATTTTGTATTCACATCAGAGTCCGGCAGATGTACTTCCGTTTGCATGTTAATGGCTGTTACTTCCAGCGGCATTCTCAGCTAACGCTCAAAGAAACAATGGCCTTGACGCGAAGTAAATACTGATTGCGATGCCGCTATTGGAAGGCAAGTCACAATTTTGCATCCTGTAAATCTATCTAATCAATTGATACATCCGTTGAAAATTTATTTTTGTTTATTATCTCGCACATAACTCTCGATTCTATAAAACAGAAAATGTCGGCTCTTTCTCCAGAGACTCCAGAAGTGCCCAACAGTGCTCCGTTAATTGTATGAAAGATATGGTCCAGAATTCTACCTACATAAATACAACACATCTGCTCAACTTATATACATTTACTTCAGAGAGAGGATGTGTCTTGTTAGCGCTGACTAAACCCTTGCGACGTCACAGTGAACGAAATATCTTTGTTTTTCTTTGAAGCAACACAAGAAGGACGTTAGTTCTGATTGCAGGAGACACGTCAGAAAGAATCGGCGATTGAAACTGACCAGGTTCATGATAATCTGTATTTAAAATATTTGTTAGTCAGCGCGTACCTAAATATGTAGATAACATTGTAAAAAATATTGCACTGGAATGATAAAGAGCGCCCAACTTAGTAAAGCTGACAGTACGCTATCACAGTACTTCCACAGCTGTGTATCATTGTTTGCTGTTACTTTTTTTTCACATTACAGATCTAACAATTTATGGTGTTTTTTGCCCTACTCAGAACTACTCCGCAACTTCTTAGGTGATAACTCATTGGGGAACATCATTGTATCCAATATCCCTTTAACGCGTTTTGAGTTTCCGTTTCTCTGTATGGATGCATTAAGTCTGTGTAAACCTGGAAAGAGTTTGAAGGACATGTTTTAAGCCACCCATAAAGAGGGTTGGAGGCTTAGGGAGAGAGGCGAGGAGGTGTTAGGGGAGGCAGAGATAGGTTTGTGGAGGACACTTGAGTCTATCAATATATACGCTAAGAATAAATCTGTACCCGTACTGCGACGAAACGCAAAGACCTAGTTTTTGAAAACTATTATGTATATACTTCCAGAGTCTTGTGAACAGTCTGCGCCTGTGTGTCCGTTAGCTACATAGCGAATGATTGTAATATTATGATCTTCTCAAGTGGTTTTCTAAGCATTGTTTTGAGTCTTTCAGAGCATGCCCCCTTGTGCTACTTAGTCATTTTATTTTAGTCTTGTGTAACTCGATTGGTACTGCCTTCTAGGATAAAAATCCACTTTGTGTTGTAAGTAGTTCATTCCGATGCAAAAGGACAATGTCGCACTGATCTTTGAGGGCAGTTATACTGACTATTTGGTGAAATGAGATACATTAGAATAGTTTCTGGTATACAGGTTGTTCGGTAGTACCCGTTACAAACTTCTAGAACTCGTAGAATCTGTTGAGTGCATAATATTTTGAATAGAAACTCATGTCCGGGAACTTACCATTTCTGTTCTCAGGCGGTGTAAGTTCAAATGTTTGGCTGATTCGCTTCTGCTTGGGGAATCTTAGGTGATGCAGTAAGATAAAACAGTTCGAAAGGATACATAACGAAGCATCCATTTATCACTCGAGCACATTTCTTTGTATCAAAACTTAAACATTACATGTTTTCATAATTCCAAAACAAAAAAGGATCCAGTATACTGTACGTACGGAACAGTACTGGTGCATTACAACAGGGGCTCGATGTGGTGACCACTGGCTCTTCATCCCACCTGGTGTCTCTTCAGTTCTAATTCAGGGGCGAGAACTCGGGCCAGTAGACTTCTTCTGCGTCTACAGGAGTCTTGTAAATTTTACTTTGCATAATACTCCACAAGAAACAGCCTGACGTGGTACACTTCATCCTGTCTACCCTATTGCATACTAGGGAAAACTACTCTGAGACTTTTCTCTGATCCTCAGCAGACTTCGATGCGTTACTCATCTGAATTGAAACCGTCGCAGACATGGGTTCCTATTCCAGATATTACGTACTCTCTCTCCTCTACAAGTCCTTGAAGTTCGTGACGGGAATTTCCGAATACCCTGTATGATATTTTCCTCCTTTAGGTAGGTAAGCTCATAAAATTCTGTATCGATCTTCGCGTCATTAATCCGTATGTTTAGTTAGATATTTTGTTCTGTTCATTGAGGGTTTTTCATACTTTAAAAATTTCAATAGAACTTTTCTGAAATCTAGGATATAATGTCACAGTTTTGATATGACTTCATTCAGTCTGAAATTATCATTAGGGTCAATACCTACATGCAGAAACAAAGGATAATGCGATACAACAGGTTTACTACGTTCAGTAGCCGCCATTGTTATTGGGTGTTTCACGAACAAATTATATCCGCCGTCTTTGGAATTTTTAGGGGACTATTTTCTGCATTTCTCTCTTTTGTGACCTTATATCAAAGATGGACTCGCATTTTGTACTGCTTGTTTGTGGTTTCTTTGATATCATTACCACTACTCACACTGAGTGTACCGTCATGTTTGCTGAAACTGATTTCTACTTATTTATTAGCTGTGTGCATAAATATATGAAGATACACATTTATAACGGAGTAACTTCTAGGGACGTACTTGAATGAAACCGTCCTGTCTGCAGGTTACGCTACTTTATGTAACAGGAGCTGAGAAATCCTAGTCATTAATATTAAAGCAGTAAGCGCAATTCCAAGTAGGTGAATCCTTAAGACACTTCATCGATACATTTTTACGGTGCCTTGTTCACACTTCCTGAATCTCTCGCTGGCGCACAGCCTGTATTGAAAGAAGGTGTTATCCTTTGTTCAGTTTTTCGTTCTCTGACTTATGCATTAAACTGTTCACGGGGATGATAATTTTGGTCTGAATGTTGAACACACATTTGTCGCAGCGTGGAACTGAATATACAGTATATATTACTTGACTCTTATGTTACATTTAAAAGTAAAATACATCCTGTGGTCAAATTAACCCAAATTGTGCATCTAACATTACTCCAGAATCTCAAAGCAACATATATTAAAAATAACATCGTCCGGTATCCGTGTGCATCTCCCCGAGATAGTTGAGAGACACCGATCCATTATGTGGAGAGAAGACAATGTATTTTACACGTACTCTGAGTGCGGAGGAAGTGAATATGTAATTGGTGAAGTAGCGGAACTTAAAGTAGGACGAAATATTTATGCAAATGATATAGCGATTTTACAGGCACTTTGTAGTCGTAAGAATAGAAAATGAAAGAGTTTTCTGTTTCCCAGCGAGAGCTACCATAAAAAAAGCTGTAATGTTTTTAACTGGACATAAATGGAGTTTTTTCACCAGGTTTAAGGGGAAGTCATCTGGTTTGGAACAGAAATTGCTGTCTTGTGCTCGTAGTTGTAAGCTATGGCAAAATCATTATGTATGTGATAGATTATGGCTGAATATTTCGCAGTTACGTGTCATAATATACCAAATTTGCTTCAGTTTCTACTAAGTATAAATATTAAATGTATCTATACGCTGTCTGGCATTTCTTGTTGCTTGTGATCCTTCCTGTTACTGAAGGGAAGCTAACCATAGTGTAAATCAAAATTAGAACTCGTACACTGCGTTTAGGGTAAAAATGTTACAGGTCTTGGTTATTACTTAGCTTACTTTCGATATTATTCTCAGAGTGTATTAAGTTAATTTTTGTATGTTGTTCTTGAATCATCCCATCTGAATGAAGGTGTTTTTTGTCTTCTTTCTTCAATTGAATGACATTCTTTGTTCTTCGTATGATTAGACAAGCTGAATAGCATTTGTGTCTGTGATAGTATCTACATCTGCAACCTGTAGTATGTTCCCCATTCTCTTCTAAGGTCCTTGACAATATCAATTTTCATTGATGTGTCTCAGTGTAAAGCTATATATTCGGCTTAATAGCTCTACTTATTATATCTTAGCAGTTTCGCGAAGGATTTGTGACCACTTTCGCGATAGAATACCGCAAGATCTGTGCTGAGTTAAGTCTGACTGTCGAAGGGGGAAAGGATTGTCTCTAAAGAGAAGGCAGTGTACTAAAAGCTTAAAAACTGTTTCCTCGACTGTTTTCCCTTCAGACCATGTAAGATTACAATTTTAAATAGTAAAAGTTGTGTTAAGGATATTCACGTAATTTATTAGGTGTCACCGTTATATTTTCAGTCTTCTTAGGTCATCCATGCAACGTCTGTATGTTACACATCTGAAGAATGTGTTCCGAAGGTGGTCTTGTGTCTCTTGGTTTCGCAAGGGCCGTGACAGCATATGGTTTTCTGGCGCTTTTCATACTTATTGTGGAGAATACATTTTTATGATCTGAGACGTCACTAAGGATAATGGACAAACGGTGCACCGACCTGCTTCCACGGCTTGAAGGGAGATGACTTTTTGACGATTGAAACACATGTCAAGTAATAAAATCAGAGAAATTCCGAGTTATTCAGACGCCTCTGAGAATGGAACAAGTAGGTTGAATTTGTGTGTGGGTGAATGCGCGGGAGACGGGGAAGGGGGTGGGAGCGGGTGCGGGTGCACTTTAATGATACAAAGTGTACCCTCTGCCAAATACCGTAACGTGGTTTTTGGAGTATGCAGAATCAACGTTGACCATGTTCGCATTATGCACTAGCATTTGTAATAATATGAAAACAGAAAGGTGTACTTATCAGTCTCGAAACATACATATGTTTACCTGTTCTTGTGTCTTCAACCTTAAATGTCAGTAATTCCAGAGCCTCCCACGTGGAACATTCCAGTGCTAGTTTTTGGAAACACATTTGCATGAATCACCCAATACCGCGTGTTTCGAATCTCATAAGTTCTTGAGAATTCCGGCTGCTTACAGGATCTACATTTTGGATACATAGTTGCCTTACGAATGTCACGCCAACGAGGTGAAGTGTGTGAATGTAGAGTAGATAAAGCTTGTGCTAAAATGGAAGTAATGTCTTACAAGTTTTAAATTTATAGAATGGGTTGTGCATTTTTTCTCCATTTCTTGCTCGGTATTGCCAGCCTGCATTTTATATCCTCTCTTGTTTCAGTCATTGTCAGTATTATTTCTCTGCCCCAAGAGGATAATTCGATTACTACTTTCAGCATTTCGTTTCTTAATACAATTCCCTCTGATTCATTCAACTTAATACGACTACACTTTTCTTATCCTTATAGCGCTAGTGTTGATGTTCATCTTATAACCTCTATTCAAGATACTACACATTCCCTTCCACTAGATTTCCGTCTCCGACGAAATTGCCATCTCTTCGACATACCTCAAAGTTTTGATTTGCCTCCCTAAACTTTAATTTCTTTATCAAATTTCTCCTTGGTTTCCTTTGCAGCTTGGTCAATGTACATTTTAAATAATAGGGATGGGCTACGAACATGTGTCTCCCTTCTCAACTATTGCTTCCCTTTCATACCCTTCCACTTATGTAACTATAGTTTGTATGCAGCTTGTAGAAATCCTTCCACTCGTTTTATTTTATCCCTGCTACTTCCAAAATATTAAAGAATGTATTCCAGTAAACATAATTGATATGTTTCTGTTAAACTACCTGTTAACGTAGGTTTCTGTTTCTTCAGCTTATATTCTGTGATAGGTCGTAGGGTCAGTTTTGTTCCCGTGTTTCTAAGGAACTCAAACCGATCTTCCCCGAGGACGGTTTTTGCCAGTATTTCCATTCCTCTGTAAATTCAAAGCCGTGCCGAAAAGTAACGCCTCGAAATTTGTTATGTGTAAACCCTTACAGCATTTTTAAGTAAAACACATTTTATTAAGATTCTCTATCTTTATTGTTCGTGTGTACATATTAATTTCCCCAACATAGTCATCCTGGCACCCAACATATTTCTCTCAACGAGAGAACAGTTTGTTGATACCGTCACTGTAGATTGCTTGACGGGGCCACAATCTCACATCTACTTGCACTGCTTCATGACTGAAAGTGAAGCCCTCGAAGGTGCTCTTTAAGTTGTGGAACCAGATGAAAGTCGGATGGGGCCAATTCGGGACTGTGTGGAGGATGATAGATGACAGTGAACCCAAGGCGTCGGATTGTTGCAAATGTCGCAGTGCTCGTGTGTGGCCCAGCATTGTCGTGCTGAAGGAGGGGGTGTCCCTTGTGTGGACTAACTCTTCGAAGTCGTGCTTTCAGTTTTCTGGTTGTCTCTCACGCACCATCACAGTTACATTAGACGCCTCCACGTTGCACGCTACAATTCGGAGCCATCTAGCGGCAGAGGGCAACTTGCGTCAGTGAAACGGAAAGTCGACCAAGCAATATGCATCACAACTAATATCTGAACCGGAACTGAGAACAGAATAAAAAAGTTCGCACTCCCTCGTAGTTCAGGACAGTATTTTGCAACCATTGTTTACGAAACTGATGGTTCAGTATAGGAATGGTGGTTATCGCTGAAACATCCGGTTTTCGGTTGCATCGGTTTTTTTCAGTGCCAGTTTAACCTGAGTGATAAAACCGGTTAAAATAACCGGTTTCCGAAGTAGCCGATTTTCGGTGTTTTATTCCTATTATTTCCAGTAATAAACATACAAATCAAACAAAGATTGAAACACTTTGACCACATCAGTTTGCAGGTACTGCATGGGGGCTTAATTAAATTATGAATGCAAATACTTTTTAATCTTAGTAGCTGTCTGTCCGGTTACGCAGTCTAGTAACCGGTTGGCCCTGACTAGTATTACTCCGCAATCTGACTGCATAGAATAACAACAAAGAACGAAAGAAAACTCGCGTTAAGTCCCCAGCAACTATGAAAGCTATGAAACAACAAGGCACAAGTATCGCTGTTCTGTGTGTGGAAGTGTGATTCAACGTACACATCTGGCACGGTTCTTCCTCAATACGACAAGATATTTTAAATACCATTTATACTGAAGTAATAAAAAAAGTAAACAAATACTATAATTACACATAGAAACCAGAAATACAGTCTAATACAAGAACACGAGCCAGATGCTTTGTTGACTGAACCTGTGTCCAAGAGGCATTATTGTTTAAGACATTGAAATAATAAAAAAAAGGAATTTCTTTACCTTCATATATATTGACGAAAAGCACACTCTGATCATTACAGCATCCCTAATCCAACAATATCTGGTTTCTAGCCCATCAAAACAATATGACAACATCTGAACAAGCACTCTCCATGGGAACTTCTCAACAACGACTCACCACTGCTACATCTCAACAAGCACTGCCTACTGCTACTTCTCAATAAGCACTCTCCACTACCACATCTCAACAAACACTGCCCACTACAACTTCTCGACAAGCACTACCAGTGGAGGCGGCTGAATAATACTCTTTGGTGCAATCTCTGGCGCTGTGGCTCAGTGTAGCCACCTTCCAGTACATAGAATCGAAACATAAAGTGAAATAAAACAAAACTTAGTCTGTCCATCGTTCGCCGCTTTTCTGGAAAAGTTTTAAGTGGTTTAATACTACAAAAAATCACCACTATTCTCCTGCTGATACCAAATTTTTAAAACTCTGTCAAAAATGACTATTGAGGCATTAGGATTAATCAGGGATACTGGCTGAAAACTGAGGCTGGAGAAAGCTATTTTTCGTATTAATTTGACCGTTTTCAGGGGCTACAAGAAGACAAAGGCATATTATGCAAACACAGGCAACAGATACATACTAGTTTTACTGTAAACTATGAATGAACTGTTAAGTTTCAGGTTTCTTCCTTATACGATGTCACTAATCTGTTGTGGCTACTGCTCTAAGGCAAATGAAGCGTTGTACTTCATTGGTACCATACTTTGTGAAATAGGTGCAGATGATGCCATTCTGTAATACAATAAGCCGGCCGTAGTGGCCGTGCGGTTCTAGGCGCTACAGTCTGGAGCCGAGTGACCGCTACGGTCGCAGGTTGGAATCCTGCCTCGGGCATGGATGTGTGTGATGTCCTTAGGTTAGTTAGGTTTAATTAGTTCTAAGTTCTAGGCGACTGATGACCTCAGAAGTTAAGTCGCATAGTTCTCAGAGCCATTTTGTAATACAATAATGTCCAACAACAGCGAGAACCTACCATATGGACCAGATAGGACATCTCACGCACACTGCATGTAATATGTATTGTTCAATAGGCCACACCACTTGTTAACAGATACATTATTGTCTCAGCAATGCGGTACGTGTTTGTTGCTCGTTTTTTTCAACATTATTGTTAAAATAGCAGAGATCGTTTTTCTCATTTTCTACAATAACGGAATATTTCAAAGCAATAAAAATTTTTAGAATAAGACTTACATGATTTTAAAATAGGTTTATTTAAAAATCAAAAATTTTACCACCGCTGCTGTGCCTAATTGATGTTTCGGTTTTTCATCGACTTACTAACAAAAAAAGCACCTGTTATAACTGAGACCAAACAAAAAACAGAAAAACATCGGTTATGCAGAATTGCAATACCAGTATCAGTTTTAACCGGTCGGTTTTTCCCGTCCTTAGTTCAGTAATCTTCACTTCTTTCAGCACCTGCCTTCTTTGGAACTGAAATTATTACTCTCTTCTTGAAGTTTGAAGGCTAAAATGTTTTGAACAGCAATGATCGTCATGCTTTTTATCAGATACCTCAACACATGGAAAAAGGGAAGGTTGATAATGCACCTGCCTTTCATTTTTCGGGCTTACGAAAAGACATAGGATTATACACAGGGCGTATTGCATGTTCGAAAGGTGCTATGGCCACGCCATATGCCTGGTCCGCTACTGAATAGGCGACTCTGGCCTAGCGGTCGCGGGCTGCGGTGTTACGTGGCTGCGTCAGGTAAGTATTGGCTGGGCGTGGCCGTTGCGACGGCGGTCTGGTGGTCGACGCCGGGCATGCGGCGGCGGACGTGGATTTATGTGGCCGGGGCGGAGCGCACGGGCCTGCTGTCGCCGCGCTAATTTACGGGTCAGAGGTCGGCCGCGGGACGCCGTTATTTGTCAAAACGCGAGCTGCTGACTGATCGGCGTCTGCCGGGAGTCGCGCCACGACCGCCAGGTACGCGACCCTGCCCGCACAGCTAACTCCTCGGCGCACGGCGCTCAGTTACGCCATTGCCCCACCGTTGAGAGGGAATTTAGAGATACGTGACACGCCTTACCGCGCCGGTAGCTCACTAGGGGACGGAAAACGGGACGAATAAGCCACGACTGTATGACAGCAACAACCCTAGTATTGCCTGAAATGATATATGGATAACCTAAAAAACCGTAATTTATGTGTACGTACGGGGATCTGAAACCCGCTACTCCTGTCTGGTAGCAGTGTTGCACCCATTCTGCCACCACCATAGTGTCTTGATACCTGTAGCACAAATTCTGGGAGAAATTTACCCTTCTTTATCCGTGTCTCTCCGTCAGGTTGGAATACTTGTGCAAAAACCAGACTGCATACATAAGAGTCGAAGGACATGAAGGGGGGCAGTGGTTCAGACGGAGAGTGAGATAGGGTTGCAGCCCTTCCCCCCCAATGTTTTTCAATCTCTACGTTGCTCAAGAAGCGAGAACGCTACCGTACGACCACGAGCTCCGGACTGACGGAAACAACAAAAAAAATATATTTCGTTAAGCAGTCAAGTGACGGAACTGCATATTGAGTGAGTTCGGAGTATCCAAGAAGTCATTGGATATGGTTGAGATTAAAGCAATGTTAAATGTGTCTCAGTACTTTATCGTTGGGATCAGTGTTACAATAAATATTCCAAATGAGCACCATTATCTACAGCGCTGGACCAGGAGTGGAATACACTTTGATAGCTCCAGAGCAAGAAATATAATGAAAATACAACGCACCGCACATATTTGTGAATGTGGAGCAATCGACACTCCGGACTAAATCGTCTGGGACTGTGCCATTCGACAAGAAGTTACAGACCAGGATAGGAACGTCTTTGGCAAAACACCTGTCAATAACGTAATAAGTAACTTTGGCACAAGCTGAACTGGACAGCCAAAGTATCAACTTACGAACTGCAAGCCTAGATGGGCGACAGGCAACCGAGGAGAGGCGATATGTCGTGTCGATGGAACGCACAACACCCGAGCATTCACTTACAACCACCTTCCGGAGGCAACCAGATGAGCCTAAAGGGTGGTCATGAAGGATATGCTTTGATCCTGAAGCCATCTCCTAATCTATTCAACCTTGGGTAGCACGGTAATACAGCTCCCGTGGATCATGAGTTGTTGTCAGCTTGCCAGGGAATAATTGTCAAGACGAAAGAGGAAATCCAGTTTCGTTCTATTAACAATGTTTACTGATTCAGTCCGATCGTCAGGACGTAAAAACAGTAAGTACCTAAAACATGTGTCGTGTAACGATATTTGAAGATAGTATTTTCTGTTTATCTCCGCCACGGGCGTACTTACGCGTGCCTAGTGCTCTCTGAATATGCGTTTCCCAACACTTGGTTGCCTAATGAAATCTATTTGTTATTGGCTCCCTCGTAATACATGTCGGTTTATACATTGAATTTTTGAATATCCTCTATTTTATGAATTGCTTCCAAGGAGCTCTCCGTCTCCGATTACTACGATGTCTGCGGGATATCAAATTCCTCTCCCGTACACTCTCCGAAATTTCAAACAGTACGTCTTTCGCGTTAATACAACAACATATTATAACCGATGAATCCAAACAAAATTCTGAGACGTTTCATTAGAAATGCAGTGTAGCCTTTTGTTCCCATACTATACTCTGTCATCCTTTTGTCGGGATGTAATTTTTTTTGTGCACCCCTGCAAAGCTGGGTAGCTGCACGTACTAGAGCATCAGCCATCACGGAGTTTTAACGCCCATTTGGTGTTCGTTAAGTTGCCGTTTAAGCGCTGGCCTAGATTAATTTATTGTCCAAACACTGATGAAATGTGCTCCGGCCTTCATCAGCTGAAGTACTCCGGCTCTTCAGGCGCCGTCGCTGTCCACACAAGAGTAGCAGCGAGCCCTTCTACTGCGTGCCCGCCTCTGGCCGTGACACGTCTTGCCTTGTTCAAATTCGTTAAATGTAAAAACAAAGGGCTCATACCACTATTGCAATATACGTAATCAATGAAAAACTGAAGCAAATTGAATTAAGCCGCACTAAAGGCAGAAAATACTTCACAAATAATGGTATTCGATACGCAAGTTACGGTCTACAGCTACGTGGACTGAACTTAAATTGCATAACATTTGCTCCATATGATAGCCCAGCAATGCTTGTACGAATATACTACATGTGCGACAATGATTATGTATATACGAATAGCGCACCAGAAAACAATATATCGAATATATTTTTCTCTGGGCAGTTTGATTCGAATAGAGCTTATTAAGGCAATGGATCCCCAACTTTTCGGGTTGTGGACCCGTTAAAAAAAATATGGTGGCTAACAGGATTTCATTACGACTTTCAATTCTAATGATTATTATGAATCCACAAGCACATTTCAGTCTTCCGTGTAGTGCTATAAGCGGATAAGACTTTTTAACTAATATCATTTAATTTCTCAAATAAGTCGCTTTCAGATTTGGTTCCAACTTCTTTCAATTACCTCACACGCCAAGTTACAAGGTCTGTGAAAAACCTTTTATGAACATTTTTTTTAATTTGTTGTCTAAATATGTTGATTTAGAATTCACAGATTGACACAGTCACGAATTATAAAGATAGGCGTCCGCAGCTCGTGGTCTCGCGGTCGCGTTCTCGCTTCCCGAGGACAGGGTCCCGGGTTCGATTCCCGGCACTGTCAGGGATTTTCACCTGCCTCGAGATGACTGGGTGTTTTTGTTGTCCTCATCATTTCATCATCATTCATGATGGTGACGAGACTGGACTGAGCAGAGGTTGGGAATTTGTACGGGCGCTGATAACCCGCAGTTGAGCGCCCCACAAACCAAACATCATCTCATAGTCATCATCATCATCATCTAAAGATAGGATATCACAAGAAACTAAATGATAAAGTTATTTTCGCACGATATTACAGCAGAAGTTGTTCGTGCTTTTACTTTGTGCCACCGAAAGTTTTCGCTGGAAATCAAGATTTTAAAGTGAAGTACGATTCGAAGTTCTCTCGTTCTGTTGTTTTTCACGTGGAGAAAGAGTGCTGTATTTAATACACTGGAACATTTCCATGGCTTGAAATGTTATGAAGAGTATTTATTCAGGTCAACAAGCCTATGCTAGATAACATTCAGTTCTTAACAGACGCTGCTCACATTTTTTGAGAATGAAATATGGCTATACTATTTTCGACCCAGGTTGATACCAAACTCGAAAGTAAATACATTGTAGAATTTCACCGATGACATAATTCTCCACTGTTTTGTATAACAGTAGTACCGTCTGCAACCCTGTCACACGTGTGTTGCACCCATGTTATATGAACTATTTCCAGTCAATTATATAATGCACGCTTTTTATGTAAAATAAGGTTCAAATGGCTCTGCTCACTATGGGACTTATCATCTCAGGTCATCAGTCCCCTAGAACTTAGAACTACTTAAACCTAACTAACCTAAGGACATCACACACATCCATGTCCGAGGCAGGATTCGAACCTGCGAACGTAGCGGTCGCGCGGTTCCAGACTGTAGCGCCTAGAACCGCTCGGCCACCTCGGCCGGCTGTAAAATAAGGCATCTCGATTGGATAATACATGTTTAACACTTTTGTCAGAATTAGTTATAGGCGTAATAAAAATGAGAATAAATGAAAATGCAAGACTCTGGAAACTTCAAATATTGGCCTGTAAGTTGTACAAGAGAATGTGTGACGTACATGTTTCACATCTAAAAGAGATTTAGAGTAACTTCAATCGTCAGAAGGTCGAGAAAATAAATTAACGACAGGGCAGCAGCGAAAAATGCTGCCTGTGTTGGTGGTTTGAGATCCTTCGTTGCTGTCAAAAAGTCGCACCCTGGCAGTTTATAGTTTTCGCGAGGATTTCCCTCTTTAAACAGGTATGAGCCGCGTCGCCATAATGGTGGTAGAGAACCGCGAGGCGGCGCCGTAATTAAAGCCGTGTTTAATGACGCGCCGGTCCGCAGCGGAGACCGCCACGTTAGCGCGCAGAGTGGCACCTGCGCCCTTACT
This sequence comes from Schistocerca serialis cubense, assembly GCF_023864345.2. Taxonomy (NCBI): domain Eukaryota; kingdom Metazoa; phylum Arthropoda; class Insecta; order Orthoptera; family Acrididae; genus Schistocerca; species Schistocerca serialis. The sequence goes on from NC_064642.1 coordinate 150,619,609, forward strand.
CGGCCGGAAACCTATTAAATAATCTTATTAGTGCGGCGGCCGTGGCAGCGGCTGGCTGGAGGCGCGTGCTTTTCCAAGGGGCGCGGATAATTCGGATCGGACGGGCCCGGCTCGCCGCGCGGAAACAAGTGGGCGTGTATTCCGCGGCACTGCTCATTGTGTCGCGCCCGAGGGCGTGTGTGTGTTTGTGTGTGTGTGTGTGTGTGTGTGTGTGTGTGTGTGTGTGTTCGCAGGGCTCTCGATCAAAACAATGGTCGCCCTCTCCGCCTCTCTACCGACCTCGACTTGCTCTGCTCATTTGATGGAAGCGTACTTACTGTTGCTGTAGCGCCAATTTATGCTTAGAAACTCACTACGGAATTTGGTACAGAGGCCCTTAAGAAACGTGTTTACATGCCAGTGGTAGTCATGCTCACATCGCATAGGAAAGGGAATGATTTCTGTCCTTGCCCTTATCTGGGTGAGCCAAAATCCCGACAGTAGTGACTGTGACCGAGTGCCGGAATTTCTGCTCACTTGGAGACACGTCGGGGAGAGGGTAGACTATCAGTTAGATACAAAACTTACTCTTTAATAATAAAATCTTGGAGCAAATAGAACATTTTAAATATTTAGGTTGCTACATCACTTACGAATGCCGGCCGCGGTGGCCGTGCGGTTCTGGCGCTGCAGTCTGGAACCGCGGGACTGCTACGGTCGCAGGTTCGAAACCTGCCTCGAGCATGGGTGTGTGTGATGTGCTTAGGTTAGTTAGGTTTAAGTAGTTCTCAGTTCTAGGGGGCTTATGACCTAAGATGTTGAGTCCCATAGTGCTCAGAGCCATTTGAACCATTTGATCTTACGAATGTATAACTATGACGTGGGCCAAAAATTAAACTTATTCCGTATGTGGAACCATCTTAAAATTTGGCAGAATAAAGCCAGAAAAGAAACCCAACTGAAATTTTATAAAACAATAGCTTTACCAACGCTCACTTACGAAAGTGAGGTATGGGTAACAAGAAGACGCCGAGAAAGTATATACAGGTTCAAGAAATGAGATTTCTAAGAAAAGTGTCAACCTGCTTAACTGAGTGATAACGTGTTTGCCTACAATGCAGAGGGCCCGGGGTAGATTACCGGCCGGGTTGGAGATTTTTCTCCGCTCATGGACTGGATATTGTGTTGTCATCATCATCTTCATCATCACCATCATCATATCGTCTCATCTCATCAACGACACTCAAATCGCCCGATGTGGCCTCACCAGAAATAAGACTTGCATCTCGGCGGCCATACATCCCCGGACGGGGCTCCCGCCTATCAGTGCCACGATCATTTCATTTCTAAGAAAAGTAGAAGGAAACACTAAGGAATATCGAAAAAGAAATGAAGGTATAAAGAAAGATTTAGGAAATATAGCCGAAACGAAAAATAAAGAAAATAGGAGAAAATGGAAGGAACATGTATATCATGTGGGTGCAGAAAGATTCACGGTGAAGGCTCTCAATTATAAACGCAATATAAGAAAAATGTAGGAAAACCATACAAGTGATGGAGTACCGTAACAAGCAATTTGCCTAACACGTGAAGTGGTGTTGATGGTGATGGTGATGGATGAAGAAAAATAATAAGAAGAAGAAGAAGGACATATTCAAACAGAAAAGAAAGACAAAAGAACATTATTAAGGTTTTCTGAAGGAAATTAATGCACGTTACCAGGTCACATGACAGTACGGACTTTTTATAAAAGTTTTACACAGTGTGAACCGGAACTGCGCCAACTAAATTTGCTACATCGTTCAGCGATATTCTCTGAATATTTCGGTATAAGGCTCCCGTGGTCTCCGGTTGTTCGTCAGATTAGTAATAAAGTAATTACTAATTATTCAGTTTCATACCACAGTCACATTTGTTTCTATGAAAATGTCTTCATAACAGCCTGTAATATGCGAACACCAATACGAATAAAACACAAAATAATACAAAACTTTCAGACGATGAAAAGTGGTATGGTTATCATAGCTGCGGGAACACCTCAGCACCGCATAGTTATGCCACTATTCCATTGTATTCAGAGAAACCATGCACAAGACATGTATCGGCCAACTCTTCGTTGGTAAATCTATCTGTATATTGTTATTTATCGCTGTTATCGTACTACTAACAATGCTGGTCAAACCGACCAGAAATAGACTCGAGCAATCTGAATGGGAGCTTGAGGGTGAAGAGTAAATTGGACAATACTGTTACAAACAGCCACGTTTTACAGAAACTTACTTAGTAAGGTTAAAATGAATATAGCATTAGAATTCGAGAAAGCATGGTTCCGTACACTGTGTGTTAATCTCAATAATACATTTGCGTTCACTGTCTAAGATTGTTCCTACAAGCGTTGTCACAGTTCTTTGTAGACACATTGGATGTTGCCAGTATCCTGCCACTGGACTGGTGTGCAGTTCCTTTACCCTCGATTAAGCCTTTGTTATAATTCCATTTCAGATGTCTACAAATTGTTATACCTACGTACTTGTATGATTTGTCTGGCTGTAATAATTGTGACTCGTCGATACTGTTGTCGTAGAATTCTGCTTTCTGGCGTTTTGCGAAGCGTACAGTTTCATTTTTCTGTACATTTGAAGTAAGTTTCCAATCTTGCCACCTCTCTGAAATCTAGTCACGATATGACCGAATATCTGCGCAGGTTTGGCAGATAATACGTCATTACACAGGGTGCGGAAAAACAATTTGAACAAAAATGTAGAGCAGAAATACAGGGCCGAACGAAGGAATTTGAGTAGCGGAATTGGGGATGCCAGCGTGAAAACGGTGGTCAAATTCAAGACTTATTACTATATACTTATGTTAATTAAGAGATGGCACGTCTGTGTGCTTTTACCTTTTTAGGGCATGTTAAAACATGACACATAGTCATGTGATTTGTTTTAATTTCCAGTGAAGTACTGCATGCTACGTCAGTTAAATACGACACACGTGCATGTGATGCTTTCAGTTTCTCCTGTTCTTGTCGTGACGATTGATTAGTCCAAACATTTTCTTTACATGTATTTTTGCTGTGAATTACATTTCATTTTGAGGGTAAAGACATACATATTTCACATTTCAATTACGTTCTTACAGCGCCGAAAATATGCAACTGCGATCCTTAGTTCTTATACTCAAATTGATTTGTTTACGTTTTGTTTCTGCCCTCCAGCCGGCCGCGGTGGTCTCGCGGTTCTAGGCGCGCAGTCCGGAACCGTGCGACTGCTACGGTCGCAGGTTCGTATCCTGCCTCGGGCATGGATGTGTGTGATGTCCTTAGGTTGGTTAGGTTTAAGTAGTTCTAAGTTATAGGGGACTGATGACCACAGCAGTTGAGTCCCATAGTGCTCAGAGCCATTTTTTCTGCCCTACACATTTGGTCGAATTGTTTTCCTGCTCAGTGCAGATAACTGTATAATCTGTAGAATCTGAGGTTAGTATAAATAGTGCCTGGCAACTGATTAACATACGTGTAGCGTGGGTAGAAGGGTCCCAACACAATTCCCTGAGGCAAATCAGAAGTTATTTCTACTTCTGTTGATGACTCTTCATCCAAGACAACACGCTGCGTCTTCGTTGAAGGAAACCTCAGTCCATTGACAAACGTCATTTGGTACCCCATTTAACGGTATTTTAGTTAATATATAAACAGACTCAAGAAACACCTGTTGAGCACAGGCATATGGAATATATGTGTAGATTTTGTCTAGTCGTCAGAGCCCGAGGAGCTCGTCGGCTAGTTGGCAGGATCCAAGAATTAGAAATTTATAAATTTGAGTAATATCCCTGCTGTTCGTCATGTACGACAGCAAAAGTAACCACTCAATGTACACATTTCTGCAAGAGCGCGACGGCTCCTTGACGTTCGTTTCAGTGCGGATTCACTAATATTGTCCGAACTCCTACGGGAATCAACTTGAGAGTTGGCGTTAATAGAAGAGAAACGCTGCAAAGCAGAATGCGATCAAGTTGGAAGTTTGAGTTGGTCAGGAACCGTGTCCGGATGGCCGAAACGATTAAGGCAACCGTTCACGAGAAGCAATAAATCGGGGTTCGCGTCCGGGTCCGGCAGAAATATTCAGTTTTTGTCATTGCATTACCATAGTGCCCTGCGCAGCTGGAAGTCACGAATTCCCACCCATCCCTTTCAATTCTTTCCCCATTCTCTATTCCATATAAATCCACGAATCACTTGTGAGCGGGCATGAGCTGACGCGACGTGTTGTTGTTGTGGTTGCAGGCACCCCCTGTTCCCGCTGCTGGCGCTCATCTTCGAGAAGTGCGAGCTGGCGACGTGCACCCCGCGGGAGCCCGGCGTCGCGGGAGGCGACGTCTGCTCCTCCGAGTCCTTCAACGAGGACATCGCCGTCTTCTCCAAGCAGGTGAGTCCCGCCACCACCGAGCGAGGAAAACCCCGCAACTCGGCACCATCCTCATGGATACTCTGCAAATCGCACTTACGTGCCTGGCAGAGGGATCGTCGAACCGCCTTCACACTAATTCTCTATTATTCCTGTCTCGAACAGCGCACAGAAAAAATGTGTGAGCTCTGATTACCCCTATTTTATTATGATTATCGTTTCTCCCTATGTAGGTTGGCGTTAATAAAATATTTTCGCATTCAGAGGAGAAAGTTGGGAATTCAAATTTCATGAGAAGATTCCGCCGCAACGAAAAACGCCTACGTTTTAATGATGTCCACCCCAAATCCTGTATCAATTCACTGACACTCTCTCCGCTATTTCGCGAGAATACAAAACGTGCTGCCCTTATTTCAACTTTCTCGATGTACTTCGATAACCCTATCTGGTACAGATCCCACACAGCGGAGCAGTATTCTAAAACAGGACGGGCAAGCGTAGTACAGGCAGTTCGTTAGTAAATCTTTCCTGAGTGCCTTGCCAATAAAACGCAGTCGTTTGTTTGCCTTTCCCACGACATTTTCTGTGTGTTCTTTCCAGTTTAAATTGTTCATAATTGTAATTTCTAGGCACTTAGTTGAATTTACGGCCTTTAGATTTGACTGATTTGTCGTGTAACCGAAATTTAAGGGATTCCTTTTCGCAATCATGTGGATGACCTTAAACATTTCATTATTTAGGGTAAATTGCCAATTTTTGCACCATGCTCATACTTTTCTAAATCGTTTTGCAATTTGTTTTGATCTTCTAATGAGTTTACTAGACGATAAATAACATCATCATATGCGAACTACCTAAGACTGCTTTTCAAATTGTCTCCTAAATCATTTATATAGATAATGAAAATCAGAGGATCTATATTTTATAACACTACCTTGGGGAACGCCAGAAATCACTTACGTTTTAATCTATGACTTTCAGTCGATTACCCCTCTGACAGGAAATCGCGAATCCAGTCACATAACTGAGACGATATTCCCCCGCAATTTCACTACAAGCCGCTTGTGTGGTACAGTGCCAAAAGCCTTCTGAAAATCTACTGACAAGTGTAATGAGTAGAGCACACACATGTCGGATGGAATCAACAAAAAAACTACGATACAGTTTATTTAATGAAACTTTCTGAATAGTGACGTCTTTCTACTGAAGCAGAAATAAAAATTCCACTGACATCAGTCGTTTGATCCGTTCAGGCATTTGCGTAGGTAACGCCACATAATTCCAGTTTTACTAACATACAATAGAGCATTGATTACCTCAGTACCGATTGACCGAAGCATCGATTAACCGAAAACGTTCCAGTCAGATTTTTTCAAATTTGCCAACGGTTGTTGTTCGTTTTGCCTGCTGACGTTTCAGTCTTCGCTTGGTGCTGTTGAGCCGTTCGTAATGGTGACCAAACAAAAACACGTGTAGTGTGACCGATAACATTAAAATAATAAACCTGTTCATGAGTGTGGATCAAGCTTACCTCGTGAGTATGGAGTTGGAAATGCACCAGCATCGAACACCGACAAGAAAAGTGATACCTTAACAAATTGCGAATGTAGTTACATGGCAGAAAAACGAGAAACCTGGCATAAATCCAGCTGGCTATGAAGTCAGTTATCTGCGTTATTTGTAAGACGCGTGATACAAAATACATGCAGTATGTCTCACGTAAGAATCGTCAGGCTCATTTCCTCTACTATTTCAGAAGACAGTTGCAATTTCTTTTTGGTATTGTGTAGCCCAAACAAGTAATGGTCATCACATTTTTCATGCGATGCCCATTGTCGACGAAAAGCGCCGGTTTGTTTCCCCTTACAAACAAGATGTTTTTAAATCGGAATTTTACGTACCCATTCGGTCCCAGATAAGTTTAGTGCGATATTTGTTTTAACGATATGTATTAACAGGGACAGTAAATTCGACGAGTTGCCAGTACTGCTCTGGCCCGTCCTGACTCCTACCGCCAGGTATGCAGCGCTACAGAATAGCTGCTGGATTGCTGTTCATTCTTAGTGCTTTACTGTGCGTAGTAATATATATCGATATACCAAATATCGAACTAGGCTAATTTGGGCGTGCTCTGTCAAATGGACACATAAAATTCCGCTTTAGAAATCATTTTGTTTGTAACTGGAAACAAATCGACCCTTTCCGTCGACAGAGCGTCGCATGAAAAACGTGCTGAGGAAGGTTTGTCTGGACCGATTACAGGTAAACGATGCAAAACCGAAACTGAAAAAAGTCAGCTGAAACATCATACAATGCGTGTGACGACTCTTAGGAGAGACAATCTTTACGTTTTTCCTGTAGACACCAACACAAAAAGTTTTCGTGACTGTTTGGTTGAGTTATTTTTACACCCTGAAAACGCACCACCCAACAAACAAGTACCCCGTACAGCCACCCCCAATTGTTTCGCACGATCGAAGCTCTACCGTACTATTGACACCGCTGGGACGCAGACTTCTCTACAGATACTTCATGCACAACACGATTACATCCCTTATACTTTTCCCCTCTTGTGTTCTCTAAACTATGAACGGCACAATTGAGACGTAATGGAATCTTTAATGCTCATTAGGAACAAAAAACTTTCTTCATACTTGCCACATAAAGTGTTAGCAGTCGTACTTCTCTTCCACCTCTATGCGACCGAGAGATGAGTCGCAGTATTAGTCTTCCAGAATGAGATTTTCACTCTGCAGCGGAGTGTTCGCTGATATGAAACTTTCTGGCAGATTAAAACTGTGTGCCGGACCGAGACTCAAACTCGGGAGTTCGAGTCTCGGTCCGGCACACAGTTTTAATCTGCCAGAAAGTTTCTGTATTAGTCTCGTTTTAGGAGGGATCGGGGATCAAATCCCCATCCGCCCCTCCTTTGCTTTCCCAAGTTGCTTACGATAAAATGCTGGATGGTGCCTCTTTCCCCATTCTGAGTTTGATCTCCGCCTCTAATGGGAATGTCTTCGAAGGAACGCTAGACCCCAAACCCTCTCCCTTCTTTCATTCCTACGAGCACGTGCGCCATCTTTGATTTCTCACACGTCATTTACATTCAGTCATAGCGTTGTACTGTGTATAACAGAAACTTCCAAGCAGCAAACAACCGTAATACACAGAAAAATTCTGTGTGCTACGTACCTTTATTATGCGTTGACATTTTGCAACTGCCCTTATGCTCCTAAAGCCGAAGCGTCGAAGATACGTGTGCAGACGCCTTTCCCATCGCCTTTACTAAATAGCGTAACGGATTTCATAGATACACTGGAGAATCGCATTGCTCGGACCGTAGTGCTCACTCAAAACTAATGTGAGAGTGACTAAACTCCACGTATACTATGGATTCAACGAAACCCGAGGCAACAGAATATGCTTCCACAGTACGAAGTTTTTATCGATCGACCGAAATGGAGATAAAATAGACATATATGCTAAATCATGCCTCAGATTATTAAGATCGAGTCCAGAATATAGGCTTTCAGTAGCGTAGTATTTCTGGTACATGGAATGCAGCTGATGTCATTACGAGACTGACGTTTTATGATATTGTAATTAAGAGTCACCTCTACCGTGCGTGGAATCATGTCTAAAAGACGAAACGTAGCGAAATAATTCTCTTACGTAACTTTATTATTAACTTCATACTTGGTATAAAGGGTTTTTTGTCTGATTCCATGCGGTTTCTTTCATAAATGATCACGCTAAATGAAGCCTTAGCCTTTTATCGACTCGAATCCGCCCTAACGTCTTTTTACGCTATATCATTATGGACAGAATATTTCGCAGTAACAAGCAAAAAATTTTGCATTTCGCTGCCAGCGCTCCTCGCACGACCTCGTTTCTTGCAATGCGGAATAAATTTTTGCTACGCGGAATAAGTTAAGCTTGTGTAGTGCCTTCGTTACGCAGATGCGTACTGGTGGTTGGTAATTGGCCGCTGGTTTGAGTTTCCAGTTAGGTGCTCACGCGCGTCGAGCGGTGCTCAATGATTAAGGCAGCAGCGCTCCGTGTTCGAGCCGCGTAGCCAGCAGGGGCCGAATGCGGACCGGTACATTTCACAAAAGTGCAACTACGGTGTGAGGTATCCCCATTGCAGCACTCTCGTAAACACAGTAACATATCGTATCTGGAAATCTGATCACTTTCCCATATTCTTTACAATATTTCTCATGAACTTTGATTTATTAGACGCAGGGGTTGTGTTAAATACAGTTTTTGTTTCCAAATTTTGAGGCTGTTTTAGTGACGAAATATGGGGGAGAAGAATTTTATTACAACACAAAATTCGTCAGTTTTTTTTCTGAATACAAACTGTAACTGATGATTTTCTTTAGTTTGTTTTCAAAGTAAAAATCTGTATCTGTTTCATATGTTTTGCCAGCTGTATTGAATGTGTAGTTACAATAACATAGCAATATGTACGAATCCTCCTAGGCTTTTATTACTAGTTACGTTTGAATAACGAAAGTGTGGCTCAAACAAGGGGAGCGTTACTGGCATCTGAATGGAATTTTTCTTTATAAGAAAATGTCTCTGTTTACTTCCTTAAAAGAAAGGTCATTCCGACCGTCCTATAAAAAACTAATAATACGTTGAAGAATCAGTCTAAAAACCCTTAGGTTTGCTTTAAGAATATTCACGAATGGTCAGTTGATAGTTCTGCGTGTAAGGCTGGCAGTAAGTGAATGAAGTACCTTACGGAAAACTATAGTTACGAACAGTTGAATATCAAACTGTGTCAACAGTGTGCGTCACCTTAGTATTCCATACATTTATCTCGACGCAGAGTTAATTAGTTCCCTGTGTAACCTGATGGCGACCCATTGTACAAGTCTTCATAGCTACGAACCAATTCCGATGACTTTGTCTCCAAGACGCTAAAAATCTTAACACTGGCGCGGTGGTAGATCTGGATGTTAATGAATACGAAATAGTGACGAAAGGCTTCATTTGCCTGTTATTACTCCCAGTCACACTTTTAGAAATTATTGGTGGATATTCAGGAATATTTCTGGCAGTAATTAAATACCTTCACCTGGTACACAGTGGCGCTTCGCCATTTTTAGATACTGTATGTTGTATGGAATAGATTTGCAACTGACGAAGAACTGTGCAACGAATGTTGTTACAATGTGTCACTAAGTGTAAAAGCATAACCACCTTTTTCACGAATACGACGAACGTTTTAACGAGTTAAGTCATTAATTTCGAAATAATAAGTCACTGACACTCTTGTCTCTCATGTGATGTCCCTGATACCCTGAAGTAGCTCGCTGTACACTTCACGAGCAGTGCAATTCTGATCTTGTCTCCGTTAGCGCATTCTCATTTTGATGGCGATCTTTCTGCTCCCATGCATTCGAGGAAACGCTCCTGCATTTCTGCCTTCCGCCCTGTGGGGGGAACACCAGGCATCTGATGTTCTTGTACTATCTCGGCAGGCTGAACAAACAACGCCGCGCCATTTATTGTTATGTCTAATTACGCTCTGCATCGCCGAGGCGTACTGTCGATTTTATTAGCAATTCATGAGTCGCTTGTCTTGCGGCTCCAGTTTCTTGCCTCTACTGCAATTGAATAAAATGAGAACAGTGTATTTTCCGATATGGCCGTCACACAGTATGTGGGGAACTATCAGACTCCGAAATACAACTATCTGATCAAAAGTATCCGTACACTTCTAAGTAATGCGGATTTGACCACCATGTGTCACGCAAGGTGGACCCGCCAGTATAAACGGAGGCGTGGGGTATTGGCTTGTCAGTAGAAACCGGACACAGCAGAATAGGTCCGTCAGGAGAGATCAGTGACTTCGAACGCTGTCTAGTCATTGGATGTCACTAGAGTAAAAATTCAATCAGGAACATTTCGACACTTCTAAACCTGTTCAGGTCGACTGTTGTGATAGTTAAATGAAAACACGACGAACAACCGCAGCTACATCGAGACCACTCAGAACTAAGTACTGACGGACCGGGAGCTTAGACTATTGCGGAGGGTGGTTGTAAAAATTGCGCGAAATCTGCGGAAGGAATCTCTAGAGAGTTCAGAGTGTTTCCAGCAGGCCAGCTAACACTATGGCTGTGCATAAGGAATTAAAATGAATGTGCCACAGTAGTGAAGCAGCTCCTCGTAAGTCTCTTACGTGTAGAAGCAGTGCCTAGCAACACTTGAGGTGCTGTAAAGGGCGGCTCCACCGGACAATGGATGACTGGGAACGAGTGATTTGGACTGATGAATCACTGTGTACCCTTTGGCAATATGATGGAGGAATTTGGGTTTGCTTTAATGCGCTGAAGGAAACACTAAATACAGAAGGATATGAACACATTTTACAGCATTCTGTACATACGTACAGTAGAGGAAAATTTCAGAGACGACGACCGCCTCTATCAGCAGGACGATGTGCTCTGTCGTGAAGCAGTATCTATGAGGCAATGGTTTGTGGACGGTAACATTCCTGAAACGGACAGGCCTACCCAGACTCACGACCTCAACCCAGTAGAAAGCCATCATTATGAATTAAAAGGTCGACTTTACTCCGTACCCCAGCGAGTAACATCACTAACTTCTCTGGGTCCGACTCTTGGGCCGGCCGCGGTGACCGAGCGGTTCTAGGCGCTTCAGTCCGGAACCGCGCGACTGCTACGGTCGCAGGTTCGAATCCTGCCTCGGGCATGGATGTGTGTGATGTCCTTAGATTAGTTAGGTTTAAGTAGTTCTAAGTCTAGAGGACTGATGACCTCAGATGATAAGTCCCATAGTGCTCAGAGCCATTTGAACCATTTGACTCTTGGGGAAGAATGGACTGTCTTTCCTACCAGACATTGAGATACCTCACTGAAAGGATCCGAACCAGAATTGGAACCGTCATAATGGCTGAGGGCATACTAATGCCCACTAATAGGTGTTCGTATACTTTTGATCAGATAGTGTAGATATTTTTTCGAGTGAATTCAAAGTGAATAAATACGACCGCTCAAGCAATTGTGACACAGTGCATTTTCCACCTTTACTGTATTTTGTGATCAGTTTGTATGCTGCCTTCATATCACTATAATTTGAAAGCTATTAGGCAAAGCACACCTCTAAAGTAGGCTTCGCAAAGATATTTATTCGATTATGCCAATTCTTTTCCGCCGAACATACACTTTTGCAAGGTCCTGCACAATTCATGTCACTCGGCAGTTTCTTTGCAAGGTGCAGATGTTCGGCGCCTAAACACCGCTCGGAGTTTATTTAAAGACGGGACGAGGATATATTTACTTAGACACATCGCTAAACAAAGCTCACAGCGCACTGAGTACACAGTTTGGTATCCATGTGTTACACCCTCTCTACAGACGACTAATAACGCAGGAGGAAACGTAGTAAAAATATCTTGTTGTACTATTAGCTAAATCCTCTAAAAAGAAATAAGCTTCTGATAATGTTTTCCAAGCTTTACTAATTCTTCAATGACATATTTATACGTGACGCAATGTACAATCATTGTGTTACTAGCCTTGCTTGTGCATGGGAATGTAAGATAAACACGTCTGAAACTTTGAATGCAGGCGGATATTTATAGCTTTTCATTCCTCTTCTCCTTGCAGCGTGTTTTAAACTGCTAAACACTGTTCGCAAGGATCTCTTACAGCACACACTAAATCAAATACACTTTTTTCCCCGTTAAATTAAGAGTATGTGTGTGTGTGAAATTGATATTAATCAGTATTCTAATTGACAAATAAGCTTGTAACGAATTTTTCGTGTCGTTAAATTTCTGCACTAAATAGTAGTATCTAAAACGTCGGTTTCATTCAGGGTTTGGGCATCCTTGTTCATTGTGGCGTAGAAGTTTTGCTGCTGGGATAAATAAATAAATAAATAAATTTGGAATAGCGAGGTATAAATGGTTGTGCATTTTCCCAGAGTTGCTCACCGCGAGGTATCAGTGTCTGCGATCACACAGAGTGCTCTTTCATTTTCCTGTCCACTTTAATTAAGTGGCCCGTGTTTCTTCTTTTGTGCGAGATCAACACACTCTTAACAAGCGGCGGGTGATGAGAGCTTTCGTCAGATGCAGTGATAACGTCTGCTGCGGGAAGACAAAGAGCTGCTCCCGGGTTATAGCTTCAGGGGGGACGACCAGACGCGCCAACTCTAAACTGAGCCGATTCTAGTCTCCTGAAGTGACATTTACGCTCAATCGTTGCCACGCGTGTGCAGCTGCAAATCCGTTAATTTAATACCCCGTTTTTTACCCGATGTGTCAGTTTTCTTCTGGATACTTTCCTCACTTGAAAAAAGGACCATAGTATCTCTGTTGACAAGTATGCTGTTAGATTTCTTTCAGTATTTTAGCATCTGAAATAATGAAATTCCATGTCCCGTGCTGTCACCCTTGAGTAGTGAAATACATCTACTAGTCGCTTATTTGCACGTCGTACAGTGAGTTTTCTCGTGATACGTCATGTGCTTTTTAAGACCGTATTTGTTAATGAATATTCAGTGACGCAAATAATACGAATGTGAAGCAGATCGCAGAACTGGCGATGTTACAGTGTTTACGAAGCTTAATTTAATGCTATTTTGTATCTGACAAAAGTTTGTCCATGGAATTTCGTGATTCTTTTGGGTAATATCACAAATCCGTTGTGATATCGAGAATTGTATTATAACGGACAATCTTGTAAATTAATTCCATATTTGAATATCAGCGAGATACAAACAGATAACTACAGATAAAATATTGGAAATAATGCTGCGGTCTGAGGTCATACGACTGTCTAGGAATTCCACTCGTATCAGCTATCGGAAATAAAACTTAGTTAATCTTCATTACTACGCTGATGAATTAGCTTTGTAGCTTATCAAATAACGGTCAGAAAATTTTCTTGTCTCCGATAATCATCGGCAGTCTATAGGTAGGTGATGGATCGCCTTTCATACTTTCTCCATCTTGCTCATTGAAACTCATGCTTTTAACATTCAGATGAAATCTTTTTTACATTTGGAGTAGAGTATTTGTTTATTTTGAAAATAATAGAAAGCAGTTGTCATTATTCTGCTCCAAATGACTATATTGCTGATTTAGGAGCTTCGAATTCTTCCTCAGTATCTGATGTCAGTTGTAAGTCCGCTGTAATTGAGGAAATTTATCCATCCCAAAATTAGCGATTTTCCAGTACTCTTTCGTTTGCTGCAAATGAAAATTATAGAGCGGGAAATAAAAGTGTGCATCCGTTCGAGAACCGCGTAAATTACGTTTTGTGGGTGTTCTTTTTTAACTCTTTTTATGCTGTAGAGATGGGGAATCAGCATGCTATATAGTTAAATGGTTAAACAGCTGTGCAAAACCACCGAAAACCACACTTCAGCTGGCTAATGTACCGAAACAACTTGTTGACATCCGTGTCTAGCCAGCGAAATCTTTTATATTTGATAGTCTAGTATCCTTTTAGAACGCTTTATTGCCTTAATTCCATTTTCTTTTTTTTTACGTAGATAACCAGTCTCGGCCAGTTGAATGGCCATCTTCAGATCATAAATGTTTATAACGAAATATATGTCACTACATCTTATCCAAACCAAAAACGTTGTAATACAGACGAGTATATAACCTTTTCGGTAATATAATGCCTTTAAGTAACTAATCTCATGCTTGTGTACAACACTTAAAAAATATAATAATTCACTGAATAGATCAGAAGTCGTCATTAACACTACAGCATTGTGCTATAAGTTCATTATCTACTCTTAACCACATAACATGCAATATATTAGAGATTGTTTAGAGTGCTGAGCACTCTGAAATAGTGAAGGAAAATAAAAGGCGCTGAATCCCATACGTATGATGATCTGGCACTTACTTAGATAATAACCATAGGCAATACAACACGCCATCCTGCGTGACACGGGAACCAGATGAAGTCGTCCCTCTGATGGAAACAGGCGAACTAACTGCGGAAGGCCACTTAGACCTGAAGCCGTAGATTTTGTTATCAGACGGTAGTATAGTAGAATACATCTAGTACTTGAAGTTACACCACTATATATTCCGTTACAAATTAAATAAAATACACCAGTTACCTTAAAACTATTAGTAGCCATTAGACTACATGTCAAACATAACAGTATGTAATAGAACATGCTGGAACTTGTCAAAAGCGTTTATTTAATTGTGCGCTGGGTAACAGAAACTATTTGAATATTCACCGAATGGAACTTCTTAGGCTCAAGGGAATTCTAACTCGAACGGTTGCCGCAAAATTCCAACGACGGCCTTTCCCTATGTAATACTACGCGACCAAATCGAATTTTTGTTGGATTCGTCCGGGAAAACCATGAGTAGACTTGATTGTGTTGGAAAGAAGGGAGGGGTAGGACTGTGGTGTTAATTGAGTGTAGAAATGCGAAAGCCGTTTTAGGTTGTGGGGTTGGGTTGGGTTGGGTTGTTTTTGGGAAGGAGACCAGACAGCGAGGTCATCGGTCTCAATGGATTAGGGAAGGACGGGGAAGGAAGTCGGCCGTGCCCTTTGAAAGGAACCATCCCGGCATTTGCCTGGAGTGATTTAGGGAAATCACGGAAAACCTAAATCAGGATGGCCGGACGCGGGATTGAACCGTCGTCCTCCCGAATGCGAGTCCAGTGTCTAACCACTGCGCCACCTCGCTCGGTTTTTAGGTTGTGTGTCAGTTTCAATAGCTCTTTACTCGTCGCTCCCCTGCTAGCCTCTATAGCAGGACTGGGACTTTCGAGCAGCACATGTGACAAGCCGGTGTCCCGGTGGAGGGTTCCCGCAGGAAGCGCTGTTCCCGGACGAGGTGAGCGGTGGTGAAGGGGGGCGGCAGCGGGGGCGGGTGCGGAATAAGGGCCTCCTTGTGTGCCGGCACGCAGGGCAAACACCGCGCCGGCGCGCAGTATATTAGGGCGCGCGATAACACCTCCTTCTTCTTCAGCTTTAACGAAATGACGATACGCGGCTACCAGAAGATAAGGGCTCGGCCTCCGGTTCCCACATTACAGCAGGGGGCGGCCACGCTACGCACTCAGCCGCCTCTTTCTGCACGACCCTTAGTCTCGCTGCCGTTTCGGTGCTTCTGCCTGCCCAGGCGCGTGTCACGTTGAAAATAGAGCCGATCACCATGTAATGGTAGATGTCGCATGTGGTGAAAAATACTTTGTCGTCAGTCTTTTTACTACTTTGATGTATCCCTTTCCTTCCACCGTGCAAATCTTTAAAACACTGAAAATCCACTACAGTTAACGTCCTCGATATTTGTTTACATAACACAACTTTGCCCTTCTACAGCACCCTCCAGTGTCGCGTGACTTCTGGATGGCGTTCCAAAGCCCCCGACCTGTCTCTTTGGTATCGACTTATAGTCTTTCTCATCCATTCTTCGAAGCAACTCTTCAATTATTTCGTTTAATGCCCATTTAATTTTTAATGTTGGCCGCCACTAATCAAATATTTCCAGCTTCCTCGCCATTTTTTCGACATATTGCGTTCCACTTCGATGGGACAGTAGATCTAGAAGAAATATTTAGGACACTTCTTCAGTTTTGTGTGAACCTTTGATAACAACATAGTTGCTTTGCTCACTTTTGGGGAATATATGTGTATTACTACTGCTTCAACCATCTTCTGTACCTTCCTGCCTATGTAGGAGGCTTTTTTTATTTTTCAATATATTCGTCCCGATTTCGATATGCCTAAAATCGCTATTCCACTTCGCAACACCTTTCATACTGGTTTACAAGCAAGTTTTTTAAGAGTCTGAGCTGCTTCGTCTCTTTCTGAGACAGGCTGTTTCATTAGACACTGGAAATATTTATGGTGTAACTGCGTGGGTAGTACCGCCGATATGTTAGACATCTTAGGAAATTATTAGTTTTCTTTGGCTATAAAATGAAGAATGTAAGTACTATTTTATGTCTGCTTTTTAAAGCAATATTTTGTGGCTGTGTTTATGTACGCCAGGTTGTGTAAACAATAAAATGGTTGAACGAATAGGTGTTAATGGATCTTTATATTACTGCTGACATACAACAAACACGACGATTTCATTGCAGATGTCAAAGTAACTGAAACGAAGAAATTTTTTCAGGTAGTTACGTGTAATAAAGCTGATGTTTACATTTAACTATATTTTCAGTTACGTACATATTGGAGAGGAGTGCGCAATTTTCTCCCCCAACAGAAACATTTGATTATCTTTCGAACGGATAGTCAAATATACCTTCCTGTCAAACGTCACGGAAAGGGAAACTTTCGGACTAGCGCAACGGCGATGTAAGAAAACGCACTTTATTTTGTCTCTATGTGTCTGGAAAAATATTTTGCACTTAGACGACAAAATAATTTTACTTTGGTCTCTTTTCTTAGAAATTGTGGCGGTGGATTAGCTACGAGAAGCAACAGTTAGGAAGTCACTCAGGCTGTGATCTCGACTCACAGCATTGGAAAACCAAACAATGTTTCCTTTTACCATGTGCAGACACTAGTCTGAGAAGTTTTCATTTGGCCATTGTTGGGACTAGCTTGGTTACTTGAGTTTAGTAGTATTACTTCTGAGAAAAACGTGATCTGCTTTTACTGCTTTGTGAAGTTCGTGCGTTGATTAGTTTCCCAAGTCTAGTCTGGCGATAGTTAGAGATTGAGGCTGCTGACAGGTGCACAAGGAAATGATCAACTAATCGAACGAGAATCAGCCAGATGCATCGGACATGAGACATGACGATTAACGGCCTTAATCCTGAGCTTTGCGACAGATAACCATGATCGAAAAGTAGCTTAACTCGGGAGCGGCAAACAGGTGTTTTGTTAAGTCGCATGTGGAACGTCACTTATCACTTCTTTCGCCTCTGACAGTGTTTGTTGATGTGGACAAACGCCGAATTGCGCCGTCGTTCGGAATCCACGTTAAACTGCAGGTTCCCTGTAACTGGCTGCGTAAGTCAGTTCAAAGTTCGGAGGAAGGCAACGGCATACCACCTCCTTCTACAGTACTACACACACACACACACACACACACACACACACACACACACACACACACGTTCAAAACAATTTTCTGGGGTTGACGACTGCTTTACTATGAGGCGAGTAAGGTATTCAGGAGATAAATATTTTAATAACTGGACTTCAGGATGACGTCACATATGCAACAACGCTTTTCTGCTGCATTATTCGTAATTCCGTTCTCTTATAACGAACACTGAGTTCATATGTTAGTCTCTTTTTACATACAATATCTGAACGGTAGATTTTTTATTTGTTCTCCGACATCTGAGACCAGTCACATTTAAATTCTGATGAGAAAGTATGTAACATTCAGAAGAAAAATGGGTAAGCTAGAAAAACCATTTGCATAGTAATTCTCAACAAATCGAGTCCGCTTCGATTGTTTAATCGCTGGATACCCTTCCGTAGATTTTTATTGAATTACGTTTCGAAATTCTTGCAATATATCATTGGTACTGACTGGTGTTAGTCCGCCTTACATTTGGTGGTAAGAAAAAAAGTTGTAGAAACTATGACCGCAACAATTTGTGTAGTGAAATCAGTTTGCCGGTAGTGACCAGTTAGGAGCGAAACTGTGCGGCATGTAACAAAAAGAACACGGCAAGTGCGTGGAGTCCTAAAAAAAAGGCGGGTCGTTACGTGGGCTGTTACACGGTACATAAAATGTTACTGGTGGAAGATGAGCGCTCGTGCCCGATATTTTTCCAGAGGTAATGGCCGCTGTCGTATATGTTAAGACGTTTGGACCTGATGTTAGTATCGTTTACCGGTCTGGAAATCGAATCAGACTGCTGCAATAAATCGTACAGCCAGTCAAGCCTGTTGCCTTCAGAAATAGTTCCTTTTATTGAATTCTCCTCACTTAGCTTGTTGTTATCTTTATCTCTAAGGAACCAGCAGGTCGTAATCTGTTTGAAATCGTTTCCAGCCCAGCTATGAATAACACTTTGTCTCCAGATTTGTCGGCGACGTGCAAGATGGCTGTCGGCTAGGGAATCGAAGCTTGAAATCGTTATCCTAAAGGGTCCATTGGAGCATAAAGCTGTGGTGGTATTGCATTGTTACCCTTTAGGCGAAAAAGAACATACTGGCAAGATTTTTTTTTTCAATGGCCCCTACTTTCTAAATGGGTGGACCCAGCTGTTGTTAAGTACGTTGGAACACTTTCTTGCAGCAGTTTAGCATTTCTTCGCTGTATTCGGAAAGTTTTGCATTACTTTTTACCTTTTGCTGCTGGATTTGGATAGGTGTGGTCGTTGTGATTATTGGAAATGTCGGGAGTTCAATATCTGGTATAGGCACTGTTCTGTTTCTATTTTAATTTGTATTTTTATTGCTGATGCTTGTTCGAGGGACGTATGGGTTTATAACTCAAAGTGCAATTCTACAGCAGCAATTTATATTGACAGATTAAATCGACTGACTGAGATGGAGGAGTGCTGAAGATATTGGATTCATGTTCAAGAAGAGAAATTCAGATCCATACTCGGGCCTTAAAAGTTTCCCAGATAAGTTCTGGATGGTGTTGGGGTGATTTCTTCAACAAACTCACAGACGTTGCTAACCTCACGTAGTGTTCCACCTCTAAGGCCGGCGGTATCTACGTGACATTAAAACTCCAACTTCCCTTGGTTGCTTTTGCAGTGAGGAGACCATAATGGAATAAGGCTTTGTGAAGATGCATC
The DNA here is from genome assembly GCF_023864345.2 of Schistocerca serialis cubense. Taxonomy (NCBI): domain Eukaryota; kingdom Metazoa; phylum Arthropoda; class Insecta; order Orthoptera; family Acrididae; genus Schistocerca; species Schistocerca serialis. The sequence continues at coordinate 150,638,743 of NC_064642.1, forward strand.
ATAATCGTTGGTCATTTGTTTCATGGAAGTATTGCAGTTAAGTATCATCTATAAGGAACTATCAAATGAAAACGAGACAGATGGATAACATGAAAGCAAAGTGTGTGAGACCAGACGGTAGACAAATATTTGCTATAGCTTACGGAACCACGATTGTACCCAGACGTGCACTCTGTGTCCAAAGCAAATCAAAGGCAACGAACATCTTTCTTCAGGGCTCCAGACAAGTGAAAATCACATGGAGAGAGATCGGGCCCACAGGTTGCCAGGGTTGTTCCGACTACACTGCAGAAGTTTCGTTGGATAGTCCTTACACATCCTCCATACAGTTCCGATCTTTCCCCATGCGATTTCGATATTTTTGGAGCCCTGAAGAAAGCCATCCGCAACTGTCGTTTTGCTTTGGACGAAGAGATACACGCCTGGATACAAACATGGTTCCGTAGGCAACTGAAAACATTTTCCCACGAAGACACTGACCGCCTTGCCTCACATTGGGGTAAATGTATTAAAAGTTATGACAATTACTTTACAAATAATAGTTCACTTAATTTTTTTTCATCCGTCTCGTTTCCATTTGACTGTCTCTTATATATTGTTTTTGAATTTCATTACTGTCCGTATCCAGAAAACGTAGAAATTTCTGAGCAGCACTTTCCATTGAAGTATTCCTCTGGTGGCCTTTTCTCTGCAATTAGTCAACTATTTATGCAATTTTTTTTCCAAATTTAGACGTAACTGTCATATTTTGCTTATTGACATTCTAGTTTTTCACTATAGTAGATCAATACTGCCAGTGTCGAGGTGAAATACACAACTTCAGGAGCATTTTCCAGTGATTTGTTAGTCTGAATACCTGTCCCCTGGAGTTTCTATGTCGTTAACTATTGATACAGTTTCCGTCTATATATATAATTATCGTATTTTCCACCGTTATCTTCTACTTTTTTCCTGTCAGTAGTCGAGCAGTGACTACAGGGATCTCCGATTGGTGGAATACTTAACAATAAAACCCATCCACTATCTTTCCATAGCGTTGCTACTGTGTGAACGTGCATTTGAAATCACATCATGATTAGAATTTAAGTTGCGATATCGGCCAGCCAAAAGGCGCATTGTGGGAGTTATAATGCATTCTTTATTGTAAAATTTCAACAAAAATCTACGCACCATGATGTTCTTCTGCAATTCTGTTTATATGCCACCACAATTTCGCAAATAGCAATGACGAGTAGAACCCAACTCCCACAGATACGTGTTGATGGCTCGTTGACATAGTAATGAACGGCGTTACACAACTGAAGCTATGATCATGATTTGACTTCGGAATTCACATCGTCGTAGTAAAATAGCTGTGAAAGATAACAGTCCGATTTTATTGTTAAATTTTTCAATTATCTCACTGGCTGTGTTGTGCTAAGAGCAAGCAATATGGGTAACGTGAATCTTTAACTAGTGATCCAAATCGTTGTATTGGTTGGTGCTGGTGCACTCAGAGACCGTATCAACAGTTCTTATGTGGATCCATAAATTAAGCAGTTCTGCCGCAACCTAACTTCGCCCGCTGTCAATATTTCGCCTGTAATCCGTCCAGCCACCTTCGGAACGAGTCGGACAGACTGGCGGTCAACTTACGTATCGGTATGTCGAGCCATGTGAGTATAAATACAGGGCATCTTGTCCTCTGCGATTTACCGGTACGTTAGAGGGACGGGAGCACTTTAGCGTCTGTGTTTGCCGCTCGCTCCGAAGTTAGCCGAACAGTTTAAGGGGCTCCAAACAGTATGGAAAAGCCGGATCTTAAACAATGTAAATTTTATTCATATAAAATGTACATGCCCTCCGAACCAATTGGGAATAAAAAATTGAAAAATAAAGACTAAGAAAACCCCCGTGTTAAAACACGCACAATACTCCTATGATTATACCCGGTAAATCTTAACAAATTCTAGCAAGTAGGAACTAAGAAAACGCACATTTTATTCTTAAAAAATACAACTTATGGGAAACGGACATTAAAGTTGTTATTGCGTCCCTATTCCATACGATGGATTGCCTGCTGCCTCTTCCATCCCAACTAGGGATTTCCTTTTTCCTGCTCATCTGCGCTCTCATGCACTTGTTTCGAGGTCTCTAACAGCTGTCTCTGATGACCTAAGTCTTTCCTTATCTAAATTTAACATTCTTTGCTATGTGGAACAACCAACACTTTGTAGCAGTCTTTTCGGGACTTCACACAGAGCAACATTTCTTTTATTGAACGTTGCCACTGCATCAAAGACACCAAAATGTAGTATACTAACTGACACAAACGCTGTCTTCAGAATTTTGGCTGAGATTATGGTGCCTGGTAGACTTGGTAGGATTTATCTCTCCAGATAAATGCCGGGATGGTTCCTTTGAAAGAGGACGGCCGATTTGTTTCCCCCTGCTTGAGACAATCCGAACTGCTTTAAAGTGTTTGAATCACAGCTGCTAAATAACTGCCCCCTTGATTGTGTGATTCAAATGGCTTGGTTCAAATGGCTCTGTACACTATGCGACTTAACTTCTGAGGTCATCAGTCGCCTAGAACTTAGAACTAATTAAACCTAACTAACCTAAGGACATCACACACATTCATACCCGAGGGAGGATTCGAACCTGCGACCGTAGCGGTCGCTCGGCTCCAGACTGTAGCGCCTAGAACTGCACGACCACTCCGGCCGGCTTGTGTGATTCAAAAAATCAAATTTTTGTCTCATAACTGTTAAATGTACATGGTCACGCACGCACAGTGTTTCGTTTAAATGAATGAATAAACCAGAAATAAAGCAAAAATATGTATGTGTTGTATATCATTGCAAAGGGGAAATTTCGTAGATTAAGATGATTGGAAAAATAAATAAATAAATAAACAAATAAATAAATCTTCCTGTGCAGAGCCCCTTAAATAGAAATATTAGCACAGAACAAAGTTTTGTTATGGCTGAAGTCGCAGGGTTTTATGGATCAATTAAAACGCCACGATATCATATCACGGTCCTTGTGTTGTCTGGCAGGTAGTTTCTCCATAGCTACAGGTAAACTCCGAAGGCGGCTGAACGGCTTACAGCCGAAACGTTATCAGTAGTTTGGCTATAGGCAGCGGTGTGGCGGGCCTCGGCGGCTGGGACGGCCAGTTAGACAGAGCCGGGCCGCGGTGTGCCCTAGGCGTCGGCGCCCGCGGCGGCCGCAGCTGGGTGCCGCGGCCCGCCCGAGGCGGCATTCCGCAGCTGGCCCGCCTATTCTTCTGCAGAGCAGAGACCGACCTCTGAAAGGCTCCGCGCCTCAATGGCCGCTCCCCTGCCCGGCGCGCTGCGCTGCGGCCCACACCGGCTCCGGTTTCACAGCGCTCTTTCCCGGCGGGACTTCTTAGCGCGAGCGCCGCCGCAGTCCGAGTTACCGCGTTCCTCTGGGAGGGTCGCGCGCACCGTCTGCTGTGGGGTGCGACCACCGTGTATTACTGCGAAAACCTCGTCTCTCACGAACACAGTCACCGGGTGTGGTCACTAACATCTTCGTATACAAAAAAATTGTTGTTGTTGTGGTCCTCAGTCCAGAGACTGGTTTGAGGCAGCTCTCCATGCTATTCTATCCCGTGCAAGCTTCTCCATCTCCCAGTACCTACTGCAACCTACATCATTCTGAATCCGCTTCGAGTATTCATCTCTTGGTCTCCCTCTACGATTTTTACCCTCCACGGTACCCTCCAATACTAAACTGGTGATCCCTTGATGCATCATAATGTCCTACCAACCGACCCCTTCTTCTAGTCAAGTTGTGCCACAAAATTTCTCTTCTCCCCAATTCCATTCAATACCTCCTCATTAGTTACGTGGTCTACCCATCTAATCTTCAGCACTGTAGCACCACATTTCGAAAGCTTCTATTCTCTTCTTGTCTATACTATTTATTGTCCACGTTTCACATCCATACATGGCTACACTCCATACAAATACTTTCAGAAACGACTTCCTAACACTTAAATGTATACTCGATGTTAACAAATTTCTCTTCTTCAGAAACGCTTTCCTTGCCATTGCGCCGGCCGCGGTGGTCTAGCGGTTCTAGGCGCTCAGTCCGGAACCGCGCGACTGCTACGGTCGCAGGTTCGAATCCTGCCTCGGGCATGGATGTGTGTGATGTCCTTAGGTTAGTTAGGTTTAAGTAGTTCTAAGTGATAGGGGACTGATGACCACAGATGTTTAAGTCCCATAGTGCTCAGAGCCATTTGAACCATTTTGAACCTTGCCATTGCCAGTCTACATTTTCTATTCTCTCTACTTCGACCATCAGCAGTTATTTTGATTCCCAAATAGCAAAACTCAGTTACTACTTTAAGCGTCTCATTTCTAATCTAATTCCCTCAGCATCACCTGATTTAATTAGACTACATTCCATTATCCTCATTTTGATTTTGTTGATGTTCTCCTTATACCCTCCTTTCAAGACACTTTCCATTCCTTTCAGCTGCTCTTCCTGGTCCTTTGCTGTCTCTGACTGAATTACAATGCCATCGGCGAACGTCGAAGTTTTATTTCTTACTCCATGGCTTTTAATTCCTACTCCGAATTTTTCTTTTGTTTCCTTTACTGCTTGCTCGATGTACAGACTGAATAACATCGAGAATAGGCTACAACCCTGTCTCACTCCCTTCCCAACCACTGCTTCCCTGCAAAAAAATTAATGGTGGTTTCCTTCCTATTGTAGGGTTAGGGCAATATTCGGGAGGATAGAGACTGAGATAACACGTCTGGTTCAAATGGCTCTGAGCACTATGGGACTTAACATCTGTGGTCATCAGTCCCCTAGAACTTAGAACTACTTAAACCTAACTAACCTAAGGACATCACACACATCAACGCCCGAGGCAGGATTCGAACCTGCGATCGTAGCGGTCGCGTGGCTCCAGACAGTAGCGCCTAGAACCGCTTGGCCACCCCGGCCGACCGATCATACGACATAAAACACTTTTGGTATGCTACAACTTTTCGCCTGATATAAATGTTTTTAGAACATCGTGAATGTCAATTCAAGAAACTATACAAATCAGTAAATTCCGGGATATTTGTGGATCGTAAAGAAGATATGTCGCCTTTCATGCAATAACTGCAGAAATTAATAACTTCTTTGATTAAATGAAGCACGGAAAGCATTAGAAGAAAATTCTTTTATACCCACTGTTTTCGCAAATGCTTGTAACACAGTACTGTGGAGAAACAAAACTATGGTATAGAATGTACAGAGTTTCGCTGACGTACGACAACAGATGTTATCTCAGAGTAAGAAAGATACATGTTATCACAAAGATGGCGATATCGGAATCGATCGTCAACAGATCAAACTTACTAGACTATGTGCACCTGTTGTATATCCTCCGGACCCCAAAACTGGTAAAGTACCCTCTGATGGTAGATGTCCCTCATAAGCAGACAGGAGATGGAATACGTCAGCATCTTCAGTGGAGCCTTTGATACTTTTTGCCAGCAGAAAATCATGCCATTGACATTGAACGACTGAGTGGTGAGGAAAGTGGTATTTGTATTAATGGGGAGAAGTAGGTCGAGAGAGAGAGAGAGAGAGAGAGAGAGAGAGACGTTGATGTTAACAAACGAGGTGGCGGGCGCAGACAGGCCGCTTCTGCGCCGGGGGCAGCGCGAGGCGCGCGGGTAAGTGACATCCATCACGCGCGCGGTTTTTCGCCCTGGGGGCGCCGCCGCCGCCGGTATGTGGCTCGGCTATCGCCGCCGCTGGATCTGCCGGCGAGGGCGCATTCCTGGCCGGCCGAGCCGCCGCAATCCGTCAGCCGCATACCTGCCGCCCAGATCTCATCTCCTCACCTCACCATCTCCTCTCCCTCCTCATCTCTTTTCGGACAGGCGCCGGCCCCCTCCCACAACGCAGGCCCTCATCACGGTGCCAATTTGCAACAGCCGGCCTCCGGCGAGAACTGGCCGCTGACACCGCAGTCTCTGCGAATGCGTCCAGACGAATATCGGAGGTGAGGGCATACTGCTCGTTGTTATTGCAGAGAATGCCCAGGTCAAGCGTTCGGTACTCTAAGCAGCTCTTCACTTCTCGCTTTTTCTCAACGATAGTTCAACTGTTACTAGGTGTATGATCTCTCATTCTTACCAGCAGCTGCGTGGCAGTGCCACCTATTGAGGTGATTCTGTATTAGGCTTCAGTACTGGCACACGACGCTGTGGTGCATTATGCTTACTACTAGAGCCCCATCTTATTCTGTTACTCGCTCCTGTGAACGGGAACGCGTTATGCAGGTCTTGGAGTCACTCGCGTCCATCTAGAAAAGTTTTTACTGAGTTTAACGAAGGCGATGTTGGCCTGATGTATTCGACGATACCCTTTGGCTACACTGTCTAAAGGATCGGTTTAGGAAATACCATATTAAGGTCAACCAGAAGATGCCTAAATGAGGCGAAACGCGTAGTTGAGAAATAAAAAACTAAAATTGCAACGAAGACTGTTTTTAACCAACACGTATGACTGCTCTGTGTTCCTCCCTCGTGCCTCTTTTTAATCCTAAACTTTTAATTTTCTAGCCAATTTCGCTAGTCCAGTAATTTTTTGACAGATATTTATATTTCACTGATCATTGTCTGTCTACCATAAATGCTGTGGAGGACTTCATTTTTATTTATTTATGTATTTATTATACAGCCTTGTACTCTCAGATAACGCTAACAGGGCCGCCGAACTTAAGATAACCTTCCACACAGTGTTGTTGTGACAACCTCTCGGTTTAGGTATCATTCTTCTTTCACCTCTGCGTTTCGAACAAGTTGTCTCATGCGCTAATGTCAACAACGTGTAGATGCAGACTGAAGTGCCGAATGAACATTTGTATGAAGGCCAGGATTCGAACCTGGGTATCCTGCTCACTAGGCAGTGACCTGAGCCGCGAATGGAAATTTGGATTGAGGAGAGAGGCTGCGACCGTCGGCTGCGCGCTTGTGCAAAGCCTCTCTGCCAGGGTGGTATAGTGTATAGCGCATAAGCCTGGTGAGTAGGTGAGCCAGGTTCGAAACCTGGCCTTGGTACAAATTTTTATTCGTCCTTTCAGTACTCATATATACATCGTAGATGTTGTGACTTGAAAAGATCTCTGGAACCATATTGTTTCATTTAGATAATGTCGATGTCTGAATTTTTGTCAGATGATGATGAGTATGACATTCATCGAAATGTCGTGGTGTCTCGAACGCTGCCTGCTCCCCACACCTATCCCAGCTTCTTTTGCGTAAATGCGTTGGTACATGTAAACTAATTTAGGGAGAGGTGTTATACATAAAATTAGGTTATTGTATTAGATCAATATTTTTCGAAAAACTATGTGTAATCTCACTTTTTTAGTAAGTGTTTATTTACACCAAATGTGATTTTGTTGTGACTCAGTATGTTGCTAGCATACGTACGCTTTTGGCAATCAATAGGAAAAAAATATTGTTTAACTAGAGCACCTGAAAGGTTGTGCAACTCTCCTTACTGAGATGAAATCGAAGACCCTGAAATCTAAAGTACAATCTGTTCAAGAATCACATTTTTTTCTTTCAGTGTCTCTACTTTCCGACTGAGAAGATCAACAAATAAAGATAAAACGTTGTTAACAAAACAGGTTTTGCGATTGTGCCGGTGCTAGAAAGAAAGGACTGGACGCATTTCCAATCACTTAAGAAAGTTGTTGGAAAAGATTTGTTTGGTACCGGTTAGGTCAGTCATCATCTTCTGAGACTTTGCGAGTGTAGTGTTTCCGGAGAAAGCGTCACGAAGAACATTTTATTTCATTTGAGTTTCGACGACGTATACAGTTAATTGCTCTCTCTAACCGACACGGAATTCGCAAAAGTTGGTAATGAAAAATGGCTCAAATGGTTCTGGGACTTAACTGCTGCCGGCCGGAGTGGCCGTGCGGTTCAAGGCGCTACAGTCTGGAGCCGAGTGACCGCTACGGTCGCAGGTTCGAATCCTGCCTCGGGCATGGATATGTGTGATGTCCTTAGGTTATTTAGGTTTAATTAGTTCTAAGTTCTAGGCGACTGATGACCTCAGAAGTTAAGTCGCATAGTGCTCAGAGCCATTTGAACCATTTGAACTTAACTGCTCAGGTCATCAGTCCCCTAGAACTTAGAACTACTTAAACCTACCTAACCTAAGGACATCACACACAGCCATGCCTGAGGCAGGATTCTAACCTGCGACCGTAGCGGTCCCACGGTTCCAGACTGTAGCGCCTAGAAGCGCTCGGCCACCCCGGCCGGCGTTGGTAATAGAGTCGTTCAGAAACAACTCGATGCAGCATCTCATTGTTTGTACAGTATATCAGAGCGAAATGACACATAAAGAAGCTCGGTTACGGTCGTAAACCGCCCGCCGACGCGCCCGAAAGCCGCGGCTTCGCGTCGGATGCAGCGGACGGGCAGACGGGAAGGCGCAGGTTTCAGCAGCTGCGGGCCTGCTGCGTGGCCGGCCTTTTGAGCGACACTCGCGTCCGCGAAGGGGAGGAAATGCGGCGTTGCATGCCATGCCTTGTACAGTAGTCGCGAGCGCCGTGGCTCGCCGCCGAGCACTGCGGCCCGACCCGGCGGCAGGACATCTTATTAAATATTCATAAAGCGTCCGAAACAATAGTGCAGTGTCGGTAATCAACAAGCAATAAAATTCCCATTAAACGTTTCTCACGGGCGAGACAATGCAGCACATGTACACACAATCACGATCTAATCGAATTAGGCGCGAGCGCCCGACGTCTGCTCGGATCGTACGGCGCAGGATGCGGCTGGGAACCTCTCGCCTCGACTCGCCACGGCTGGCGCAGGCCGCTTGGCGCTTCCGGAGTCCGGCACGCCGTGCCCGGCCCGTGCATTGACTCCTGGGACGAGCTCCCAGGCTAGCCCCGAGGCGCGGAGTCACCGTGGCCAAACAGCTTCCCGTATCTGAAGCCAAACGGAGAGGGAACCATCATTTCCCTGACAGTAATTACTTCTGCATCGTAATTGTTCTATCTTGCGTAACAGTTGATCTAGGATCGTAACTGGCCTTTACAAAAGTACAATAGAAATATTCGGGAACTTACATGAGGAGCCGTGGGCAAAAAGCAAAGTAGTTTCCGCGAAACTCTGTTCATTAATTTAGAGAACCTGTATTCGGAAAATATAGCACGACTGTTGCTCTGCCACCATCGTATATCTCGCGTTGGGATCGTGAGAATAAGATAAGATAGATAAAGTTCAAAAAATGGTTGAAATGTCTCTGAGCACCATGCGACTTAACTTCTGAGGTCATCAGACGCCTAGAACTTAGAACTAATTAAACCTAACTAACCTAAAGACATCACACACATCCATGCCCGAGGCAGGATTCGAACCTGCGACCGTAGCGGTCACGCGGTTCCAGACTGAAGCGCCTTTAACCGCACGGCCACACCGGCCGGCGTAGATAAAGTCACCCACGATAATCATTCTTTCCTTAATCAGCACATGAATGGAACAGCCAAGAAAATCAATAATATTGGTACTACGCGTTCTCCACCATGCTGTGTACAGTGACTTGCAGGGTATAGGTTACGCCGTCCGTCTAAAAAGTTCCGAGATTGTTTTTATTCCAGGCGTATAAGCGACGCCAGCGCAGTAACTACGGTGGCAGCTTGAACTAGCAATTGTGAACAACATATTTGTATTCGACCAGTCCGTTGTGAGCAGAAAGTGTTAAGCAGGGGACTCGTGAGGTAGTGTGGCAACGTTCTTGTGTACAAATCGCAATGGAAGCAATAAAGTGTTGAAGACATTATCCAGAGCGTTTTGAAGAAGAGAATTGTGTATGCAAAGTTTGTCCCGCACATCTGCATTCCCGATGGTTCTAGGCACTACAGTCTAGAACCGTGAGATCCCTACGGTCGCAGGTTCGAATCCTCCCTCGGGCATGAGTGTGTGTGTGATGTCCTTAGGTTAGTTAGGTTTAAGTAGTTCTAAGTTCTAGGGGACTGATGACCTCAGAAGTTAAGTCCCATAGCGCTCAGAGCCATTTGAACTTTTTTTTGTAGCTGTTTGTTTATTCCTCAGTTGACATGGTAGAGTCAGTTCCTGGACCTCACAACTGAGAAAATCGGAGATAGTTGCCGGAATTCGAGTCTAAGCCACAGTATCATTAGAGACGCTAATCCACTGCACGAAGGCGGTATTAGTGAACAGTGAAATCACTTATACCGTCGCTTCCAAATATTTGCTGTTTCTCCACAGTATGGTGCGAAGAGTGGAAGTAACTTCCACGTTGTAACAAAGCTGGATGGTGGCAGAGATAGGATGGACCATTGTCAGTCTTTTAAATACAGTGGTACGTTTTGCGAGTACGCAGATCAAAATAGAAATTGCGGAACGGACAGGGAGCTTCTTGAACGGAAGACTCTATACGCTATTAGCGTACCGAGTCTTCCGTTCAAGAAGCTCCCTGTCCATCGGTACGCTAATAGCGTAATGGACGTCAGGCCAGAGAATGGAGAGGAAAGCAGATTGGGGAGGATTCCGTTTAGCGGCGGTGCTCTTTGTGCGGCCGTTCTGTGGCTCTGGAGCCGTGCTGGGAGGCTGCGCACTCGCAGCCCGGCGCACAAAGACACCCCGCGGGGCCGCCAACCCGGGCCCACAATGCGCGCGCCAGACACGGCCACGGTTAACACTGCCCCGTTCCTCGCTGCGTTGCGTTGCTCTGCACTCGCTACCTGGCCACGCCGCGCCGCGTCGGCATTGTAGCTCTCTCTCGTCGCCGCGCCTCCAGAGCCTACCACCGTACCTGCGTAGCGTACGAGATGTGGTGTTAATGCAGGATACCAGTGAGGACTGCAGCTCGTGATTTGGAGGGCTTATATACTGTGCCAGGGCAATCTGAGGTGTTTCCAGACCGTAGCTAATTTTTGTCGATGTTTCGATTTTGTTGTGTTATGTACCACATTTTGTGTGACATTTACTGCGACAGATTTGCACTGTGGGTATGGGATTACTATGAACCCAGTGATCGAACCCAACACCACCCTGATGTTTCATGTGTAACTAGGACGCGTGTTTTTTTTAAGAAAATGCGGCCGGTCGGAGTGGCCGAGCGGTTCTAGGCGCTGCAGTCTGGAACCGCGCGACCGCTACGGTCGCAGGTTCGAATCCTGCCTCGGGCATGGATGTGTATGATGTCCTTAGGTTAGTTATGTTTAACTAATTCTGAGTTATAGGGGACTGATGGCCTCAGAAGTTAAGTCCCATAGTTCTCAGAGCCATTTGAGCAATTTTTTAGGTAAGTACCGTTTTGAAATTAAAAAAAGACGTGCTAAGATACCTCAATTTTATTTTTACATGAAAGCCTGTACCTTAATCTAGTTTTCTACATAATTTCCGTCAATATTGAGGCACTTGTCATTACGTTCTACCAGTTTTGGAATACCCTCCTCATAGAAGACTGCCGCCTGACTTGTTAACCACTGCATCACCAATGTTTTGACTCCGTCATCGTCTTGAAGACTCTGACCACCCAGTAAAGAGACAATCAGTGCAGCAGCTTACAGTAAGACATTGCACAATCTGCGCCGTTCAATTGAGAACAAAAGACGTGGCAAGTTGAGCAAGGGCATCGTTTTGCTGCAAGACAATGTCCGTCCGCATGTGGCGAATCAGACCTAAGATCTCATCACATGTTTTTGATGGCGAAACTCTAGATCATCCTCCGTACAGCCCCGATCTTGCGCCCAGTGATACCATCTGTTCCTACACTTGAAGAAATACCTGGGCGGTCAGCGTCAAGACGATGATGAAGTCAAAACAGTGGTGAAGCAGTGGTTAACAAGTCATACGGCAGACTTCTATGAGGAGGGTATGCAGAAAGTGGTACAACGTTATGACAAGTGCCTCAATATTGACGGAAATTATGTAGAAAAGTAGATTAAGGTACAGGCTTTCATGTAAAAATAAAATTATTGACATCTTAGCGCCGGCCGGAGTGGCCGAACGGATCTAGGCGCTACAGTCTGGAGCCGCGCGACCGCTACGGTCGCAGGTTCGAATCCTGCCTCGGGCAGGGATGTGTGTGATGTCCTTAGGTTAGTTAGGTTTAAGCAGTTCTAAGTTCTAAGGGACTGATGACCTTAGAAGTTAAATCCCATAGTGCTCCGAGCCATTTGAACCATTTGAGCATATCTTAGCACGTCTTTTTTTAATTTCAAAACGGTACTTACTTAAAAAACACGCGTCGTAGAATCTAATGACACGTTCCAGTAGTGAGACATTTACTCATCTGATGTGACAGACGCGGCTTGAATGGAGAAAAGAAAGAAGATTAGAGTTCGATGTTCCTTCGACAGCGAGGTCATTAGATGCGGAGCACAAGCTCAGATTAAGAAAGGATGGGGCAGGATAATGCCTGTGCCCATTTCAAAGTAACCATCGTGGCATTTGGCTGGAACGAAATAGGGAAATCACGGAAAACCTGAATCTGGATGGCCAGACGGGGACTTGAACCATCGCCCTCCCAAATGCTAGTCCGTTCTGTTGATCACTGCGCCATCTCCCTCAGTGCAGAACTATAGGTGCCAGGGATGGTCACTACAGGCGCGGCAATGCACTGGTTGCCTAGAACCGCCTCTCATTACGAGTGATATTGAGCTGACCCATTCTTAGCGTTACAGGATTTATTAAATTGGTGATTGGACTATATTACAGATATATTTGAGTTTGTACTTACGTTTTGCTGTAATTTTCGGTTTCATTGTATTTTGTAATGTAAAACGTTGCTTTGCAATTGTAAGTTCTCTACGAGCTATTGCGTTCTTAATGGTAGGTCAGTACACGCTGAAATAGGTAGGCGCATAAAAGTTTTTTTAAAAAAAAATAGCAACCTCAAGTGTAATTCCAACTTGAAAGGCGGTTGAGAATCACTACTTTTCTTTTGAAATGTTTATTTCTCCATTAGCTGGCTATAAAGCCTCTCCAGACTCATAGTGACGTGTTACAGTGAAGAGGAGACATGAAAATAAGAGTAATACCCTCTACCACTCACCGTAAAGCGGTTTGCGAGTATAGAGGTAGACGATGGTGTACAGGAGATTACAGCGTATACGGCCTGCTGACCTGTAAGAAGGCAAACCAAATGCCTTTCCAGCACTATTTATCGGACCTGGCGTACAAAATGTTTTACTAGTGACTTTTCGTTCACCACAAGGAATGGGCAATTGTCTCATTGAGAATTTCGCACATCCCTCTCGTTACTGCGACACTATATTCGTGTCGGCCTCAGCCACTGCGTACGAATATCATGATTTGATGCTGACGCTGCTGATGCTTGAACGCTAGCAAATAGATGAATATATATTTCGAGAGGGAAAGGAATGCTTGGATGGTGTTTCTGTGCTCACCGCAGTCGCAACTGTTCGCAACGTCTACGACGGACGAGGTACCTTCATATGAAAAGAATAGGAAGGAACAGACTACAGGAAATGTGCTAGCCTATCTCTGACGACGTATTTGGCTACTGAGGCAGTAAAATGGGCAAGAACTGTTCGGAAGTGGAGTAAAACGTTGATGTAGCGTGTATATGTAGATGAAGACAGTTAACGATATCTGCATGAAACCGAATGAATTATTGTCGATTTTACTATAAAGAAAAGTAAATGAATGGTGACGTCTTTTAACTCGTTGAATTTTGTTCTCTTTAGCTTGTCAGACTATGAAAAATATCTACATTAAAAGTTCTGAAACCTATATTCAAAAACTATGAGTAAACGTTGGAAGCACACATTAAAATAACTCCCCTCAAGCAAAACAATACATATTTAATAGCAATACGTGGCGAATTTTGGACTATTTGTACGACTATTTTGGTAAAAAAAATTATTTATTTAGCGTTCTTGATTTTTTAGAGAGTCGAGCTGTAGTTGCGAAAAATTCCATCTCAATTAGAGCGTAAGTTTTTGCATGGTCCAAGCCAGTAAAATCCTTTTGCGTGTGTTTCCACGACATAGTGTGAAATTAAAACAGCAACGTCTCAGGTACTACTATTGACTGTCTTCATCATAGTACATTTTATGCGTTAAATTAAAAAAAAAAGAGAAGAACCAAAATGCGTAAGGACAGGAGGAAAACCAATGAAAAACACACAAGAAAGCTCATAACACCGGATATAAATAAGGGTGTTGCAGAGAAGATTCTGAACGCACTGAATATTTGTAATGGTACACGGTTTTCAAAAGTAAAGCTGGTAGAAGATTTTAGACTGAAACTAACTTGGGTGTCACCGTGTATTGTAAGCAGCACCGGTAGTAGCAGCACATGAGGCGGCCGCGAATGACGTCGACCGCTATGGATGCGGGCGATATCGACTGCCCCAAATTACGATCTGTATCTGCCTTAAAATTTTATTACGTTTGACGACTAGGACAAACACTGCCGTGATTTAGGACGCTGGTACTTTTTTTCCTTTTTTGACAATAAGCGACGCGCTGGCGGTGCTGCAGCTGAGCGTATCAAACGGAATGGGCCACCTGTTCGTGGATGCAGGCAGGGGCAAGGAGCGCAGCGGTGATACACGCCGGTGAGGAAACGCTACTGGCTGCGTAAGCATCAGTCGCCCTGTGCACGGCTGCACTTCTAATGACGATCCTGCACGTGGCATTGCGGCTCTTGTGTTTGTCATGCATGACGCTACATTTCACGCTGAAGCCTTCATGAGGCTTCTTTACAAAATTATAATAGCAGGCGGTTACTGAAGTCGCGTACGCCGGTAGAATACTGCATCCGCAATGTACTAAAATATTACTTTCATGCCGGCCGGTGTGGCCGTGCGGTTCTGGGCGCTACAGTCTGGAACCGCGGGACCGCTACGGTCGCAGGTTCGAATCCTGCCTCGGGCATGGATGTTTGTGATGTCCTTAGGTTAGTTAGGTTTAACTAGTTCTAAGCTCTAGGGGACTAATGATCTCAGCAGTTGAGTCCCATAGTGCTCAGAGCCATTTGAACCATTTGAGCTGCGTAGAAAACTGTAACTTTCTGAGGTCGTCTCAGATTTCAGTAATATTACTAACAAGACCACTCGATCTTACATACAAGCACATCCGACGAACAAGTGCTACGATATGCGCCTCATATGTGCGGTGAAAAACAGACTCAAAGTGAGTGACGATCGGGGGTTGCAACGAATAAGGCATTGTGCTCGGATTAAGGATTGACGACATCGAATCACCGACCGACTTTCGAATAGATTTACACTAAATCAGTGTAGCCGAATGATAGACTGGTTCCCATTCCCATTACCGGGCCTCTCCAATTCGGTAAGTTGTCAGTGCATTTCAGTTTAATTCAAGAGGCAACGTTGAGTTTTTTTAGTCGCAGCTACTTCGCCAAGAACGAGTAACTTCATAATTCACAGTAAGATGATAAGAAGGAGACAGTTAAAAAAAAGCCACTAAAGATCTGCAACACCAGTGTATAAAATAATTGACTATGAGCTACTGTGAGAAACTTCTGTACGGAATAAAAAGGGTGGGCCACAAGGAAACCTTTCACACTATAGTTTGAAAATATGAGACAAATCTCAGTTTTTTTCCTGTTCTGCTGGAAACCTTTGTGTGCAGTGGTTAACAAAATTTGGTCCAAATGAAAATCGTTTTTACATCCAGAGCTCACAGAAATAATTTGATTAATTCCTTTTGAAGGAGTCCACAAATTGCATGAAATATGATATTTACAGGGATGACAGAGACAGAATTCCAAGACTTCCCACAAAATAACAGAGTAGATCAGTGTGACTGCGGTTTTTCTCTGCGAAGAATATGGTTTGTGATTTCACAGTATTTCCTCAAAATATGACTCTATAGAATGTAACTGATAAGAAGTATGCAAAATATACAAGATTTCGCGTTTCAGTATCAGAGACAGTAGAGATTATTTGTATTATAAAAAATAGCTACATTCAGTTTCCGCACAAACTCCTGAAGGTGGTACCTACAAGGCAGCTTTCCATCTGTATTCAGTCATACAAATTTTAAACACACGAATTAACTGATTATTTGGTCAGCAAGTGACAGAGTAATTTCGCTTCTACTGTAGTTGCGTGTTAGATATTGTATGCTCTGTGGTTCTTTTTTCCCGTTAACTGTCAAGTTTGTAATCTGCAAGCCATAATCCAACATGCGAGCGTTAATATGTCACCATGATGAAGCCAGTTTGCAGCAGTGGTCGAACATTTGCCCAAAAAACATGACGAGGTTATCACATACCGGAAAGGGTTTTATTGAAGACCTACTGTTAATCACGTCACTGTTTGCTAAACTATTTACGCTAGGTGCCGAGTCTTTCACCATGATGGTATACGCAGGAAGATTTAGAAAAAAAAAAGAAACTTTTCATGTTAAGTGGCATACCACTGATATTGACAGAAACAGTGGACTTAGAACAGAACCCTGTGGTACCCATCCCACTATGAGTTTTACATTATTGGACGTTGAAATATAGCATTAATTTATTACTTTAAAGCGGATGCTCGACACTAACTGATGTTCACATGTGTTGTTGTTGTTGTTGTTGTTGTTGTGGTCTTCAGTCCTGAGACTGGTTTGATGCAGCTCTCCATGCTACTCTATCCTGTGCAAGCTTTTTCATCTCCCAGTACCTACTGCAACCTACATCCTTCTGAATCTGCTTAGTGTATTCATCTCTTGGTCTCCCCCTACGATTTTTACCCTGTTCACATGTGATAGTTGTAAAAGTTTTCATAGACAAGAATATATAACGTAGCCTCTGGTGCGCAAACTGAATACCATCTGTACTCTAGCCATTGTGCAAATGCTTATTTTGCTTACCCAATAATGGCTTGCGAAAGGATTGCCTCAAATCTTTGCGAAACTGTGGTGTAATTGCGTATTTGACAGTTCGACCTTTTTTCCCCCCGCCGGCTGCCCGCGCCTGCACTCTGATTGGATAATTTAGCGCGCCTTATTGTGTCGGGCGGGCGGTTGTGGTTCACCAACGCTCGATGGAATAATGAGACAGCAGTCATTCGGTTAATGACCGCAGGACACGGATCTGGTCGCGACTCGGCCGACTCCCGGCCACAGTTGCGCGCTCGCCTCTCGCGCAATAAATACTTTAATAACACATCTCCGCGGGCGCTCCTTTTACGAGCACGCACTTAAAAGTCTTAACGATTATACACGTAAAATTATATTGAAGAGCCGCATGATATACTGGCCTCTTCCGGCCGCCCTCCTCGCTCCGCTAAATTTGCTTATTTTTTAAGCGTTTCTTTGGGCGGTCTAGGGATATGTTTGTTTAAGGACCAGGCTTCACCGCAACTTTCAAAGGCATTTCTGGCGGTAGCCGATCGCGCAAAACGGCACACACACCGCTTATTTTACTGTAATGTGAATATACATGTAGCATGTGCTCGGTAGTTTGTCAACACAGGCGGTACATTTCATTCTTTATTAATTACGGAAGAAAGAAGAGTATTAAAAATAATGGACCTTTTTCAGGTTCAGGAGTGAGAAACAAGTATGCTGATCCGCTAACAAAATAGGAATAAAATTATTTGTGCCGCTGTGATTATATAAACAAAAGTTACCAGTACCGTAGATTTTCCTTTTTTCGGCAGGTGTTCAAATGGGCAGTATTAGAATTTTTTCTCAACATAGATCAGTCTTAGGATTTTAAAAAGAACACGACTACAGTCAAAAACTGCAACTTGCGCGCAAAGTAGTTAGCACACAATTACACGAATAATTTACTGTAATAAAATCCAGCTGGTCAGTTATAACGAAATGAAAGTACGTAATTCATTTATTCTGTAATATGACACCAAATGGAAAGTGACGCAAGCTGTTTGAGGCCCGTATTATACCGTAAAAGAACTTTCTCAAACACGTTTCATAAATTTTTTTTTACTATGTACTGGGGTAATTTTATAATGTTTCGCAAAAGTTGGATTGTAGTCCTACATTTCATACAAGATTTGTCAAAGATGTTTCACAGTGTAGTGCGGTCCTAAATTCTTGAGTCTGTACAGACAGAATTATTTTGTTCGTACCTTTATGGTTAACAAATCATGTGCCTCCCTTGCGTTTGGCAGACAAGTTTCAGAGAAAAGATGAAACGCATGTTAGGTAACCGTTTCTCTACTTTTCTTTTCACTCCTGATTGTACGAATTTATTCGTCTGGACGAAGTTACAAACTGCGTTCTAGGAGCCATAGCTGTAATGAAATTAACGAGATATTTTTCCTTGCCATACACATTCCTCCCAACAGGTTAGGTGGCTCAGATATTCAACTTGGATGATTCCTTCGATGAGTGCAAGACTGCTGTCTTCCTAAGTCTTCTCTTACTGATTTAGTCTCTAATGACCCAGATGTCGACGAACTTACCTTTCATGTGAAAATGTTAGTGGCAACGCAGTAGTAGCTTGAAATAGGGCAGTAGAATGCAAGAATTTGTCTGATCTTGATTTAACTGAAAATAGTGCATCTTGCTCCATCCAGTGAGAAGTCCTGCGTATAAGATAAACTCTTTTGTGAAGGCATTTCCAACGAGGTACTGAAGAACAAACATCAAACATGCTAGCCCGTATTTTTTTTTTCCAATCAGTCTTCTGTCTGGTTTAAAGCGGTCCGCTACGAATCCCTTTCCAGTGCCGACCTTTTTCATCGCGAAGCACCGCTTACAACCGACGTCCTCAATTATTTGTTGGGTTTATTCCATTCTTCCTCTACAGCGCCCTCTAGTACCCTGATATCT
The DNA here is from genome assembly GCF_023864345.2 of Schistocerca serialis cubense. Taxonomy (NCBI): domain Eukaryota; kingdom Metazoa; phylum Arthropoda; class Insecta; order Orthoptera; family Acrididae; genus Schistocerca; species Schistocerca serialis. Next base: position 150,657,539 of record NC_064642.1, read on the forward strand.
TAACACATGACCTATCATCCTGACCGTCCTTTTTGTCAGCCTCGAGGAAATACACAGCAGAAACCAGTTTATCACCGTGAGTACTGAAATGTTTGAGATAGAGAGCTAACGGACACAAGAACTATGATTAATTATTTTTATTGTTTATTGGTCTCTGTGTACACTAACGGCGCTTGTTCAAACTCACTCGGCTGCCCAACCCCCCCCCCCCCCCCCCCTTCCCACACAAATTGCTCTGTAATGTAAAACACAGATTTTAGTAACATTAACAAAAACACACCTCAGCAACTTGGGTTAACAAACTAGCTTCTAAATAAGCAAAGTAAACACACACACACACACACACACACACACACACACACACACAAAGCCTAGCTGTTCACTTATATTTTAATGCCAACATTTAACAAGAACAACACGAGCAATTTATGAATGTTTGTATTCACTGATTTCAAGAGTATCAACGCATTCGAGAGAACTCATTGTTCTGTTTTAACCAGCTCAGTAAGTAATCAGTCTCATTCCTTTCCGTGTAGGGGGCAGAAAAAGTTATGTGCCGACGTCCTAGATGTCCTCACAGTTTCATTGTGGCGATGGTATGACATTCATTCTGTTGAGGTGATGCCGATAACAGCCGTGGTTGAATTTTAGTCTAGAAGTGGTCGCGACGAAACGCCTCTTGTTCCGTTTGGCAGGAAAGTTATGTCTCGTATCCCATTTTTCTGTGTGTGATTGTGCCTTCTGTATATGTAGGTGCACTTGTCTGTACGTGGTGCCTTTGTCCATATCCCCGCCGGCCGCGGTGGTCCAGCGGTTCTAGGCGCTCAGTCCGGAACCGCGCGACTGCTACGGTCGCAGGTTCGAATCCTGCCTCGGGCATGGATGTGTGTGATGTCCTTGGGTTAGTTAGGTTTAAGTAGTTCTAAGTTCTAGGGGACTGATGACCACAGATGTTAAGTCCCATAGTGCTCGGAGCCATTTGAACTATTTTTTTGTCCATATCCCCCACTCCTTGTTCCATTCGCTTCTGGCTATATCTGTGCCTACAGCAGCTATATCCTAGATCCCCAGTTGGTCGACCTCCTCATTCCCCACAATCTCGGCGTGCCCCTTGATTAATATAAATGAGATTTCTGTTCCGTTTCGTCGTTCTCACACTGTAGCAACTACCTTCTACGGCAAATAGCAACTCCAGTTGTTATTATGATGCCCATTATTATTACATGTACTAAGATTTTCTTCTGTGTTTCGTCATCTGCTGTACCGTAAATGCAGCCACTCTTAGTAGTTTAACACTGTCTTGAGACAGTCTGGGAATGGAAGAAAGACCTCAGCTTTTCCAGGTACGGTCTACCACCCGGATGGCGAGAAAGATGGAGAGAGATATCGTTGTCGGCTGTGTCGCGTTTACCAGCGGCGCAGTTTAAATAACATGCAAGGGGGAAGCTCGGAACCCCGCGTGCAGTCGCGGCGCAGGGGCGACGCCACGTCCCGCCCAGCGTTTTTCCGTCCGCGCGGAGCGGCGCCTCGGCCGGCGGTTTTTCGCGCAGCGGGGCGCGCCGTTTGTTCGGCTCTGCGGCGCTGCTCACAGGCGCCGTCGAGGTGTGAGAAGGCGGCACTTGTTTCCACTCTGAATTAGCGATTGGTCTCGGCTCGCCCTTCTTGTGTGACCCGCCCCGGGGGCTTTGTCGCTTCGCTGACTAATTACCGCAGCTGCGTCGTAAGAAGATGCGCCGCCGACCGCCAATTGAGCCGTCCATTCCTAGTTTCCGATGCACGGTTTTTATCACTGACTGATCGCTAGCGAGAACATTAGAGTTCGTGTTCGGAACCATTCTTTAGTTCATCTGTTGCTGAAAGACAGAATGTGCGCTGATGGTGTAGTGAAATGAAAATATGTTACACATCCTACATCGAATTGTGTTTAAACTCACGAAATCCTCTCAGGTTATCAACCCGATGGCGGCGTCGTCTTCTGCACGGTTACTAGAATGTACGGTAGGCGTTTCGCGCAGAAAGGCTATGAACTGTGGTGTCACCGTAAATCCTATCCTGTCCTGTCCTATCCTATCCTATCGTATCCTGAAGCTTACAGACATACGACCCACACCCACATTTAACTCAAACACCGGTGTGAATGTAATAGAGATTTTCATGTTTTAGTGTTATCATTTTTAAGCTGTATATTACATGCACTATTTTTCTATGAACGCTGGAATGCTAGAGTAAAGCCTTCGAACGACATCAATCTGTTTCACCGTCTCGGGAGCCATTGCCTTTTTTTTTTTCGTGGAAAGCCGCACACACATGCTCAGACCACGAAGACCTATAGCGTGCAGAAACCTCTCATGTCATTTTAAACTGTTTACCTGTGTTAACACATTCTGTTTCGCTGTCCTGGAAAATTATGTTACAATTTCTGTATTTGTTTACACACATTTCACTTACTACCTTCGCATTTTTTTTCTTGTTGATAGCTTTCATTCTGATAAAAGTGGATACTTCTCATTTATAAAGGCTTATAACCTTCCAGAATCGTCTGGACTACGATCAGTGAAATTGCCGTAGATTGTTATAATTATCTTTCCATTTTGAAACACAAGTCCATAAAACTATCACTTGGCTCCCTTCAAATTGTTTGAAGCCAGTTCTTTCCTGAAACATTTACGTGAAGAGTTGCTTTAGCTTACAGATGTCCTAATTCGGCGTGTTTACGTTTAACTCTATAAGCGACGTATCCTCAACATTTCCCTTCGAATGTGGAACATTTTCCCCTTCGCATTCAGCGCAATTCTCAAAAATTTCTCCACTCCCAGAAAAAGTCTCTTTAGACATTCCGATTTCCATCTTTTTGGCCCAATGAAGGATGCACTCCGCGGGAAGCAGTTTTTGGATGACGGTGAGGATACTGATGTAGCAAGACGTTGGCTCCCACGTTGACCAGTAGAGTGGTACCACGCGGGCAGAGAGGCCTTCCCAGTAAGGTGGCGCAAGGCCGTCGGATTGAACGGAGATTATGTTGAAAAATAGTTTTTTTGTAACCAATAGAGTGGAGAATAATATAGTGTGCAGGAATCATGAATAAAATCAACCTGCTTTCACAAAAAATGTGTTGTATTACTTATTGAAGGCCTCTCGGAATATTTTATTTTATTGTGCACGGAGAGCAGTATCCGTTTCGTCGCTTTTGCTAATAGACTAGACTGGTGAGTGCGTCAACGAGCCGAAGATGGTCATTCGAAATTTTCGGTATTTATTACATTGAAACTGCAGAGTACTCTTCTTTGTTGAGGACTCTAAGAACTCAGTCTGTGCATGTTGCACAGGAATATTAGGTACATTCGTATGGAATGCAATGGACAGAATTTGAAGCCGATTCATTATAAGAAGGGTAATGAAATAGAGTTGTGGTATGGCATTTCTGGCCGGAAGATCCCATCTGGGTTTCTTTGGTCGCCTAGTGCAGTTCTTTTTATTTGACCCCACCTCAGTGAATTGCGCGATGCTGCTGATGAAATGATGATAAGGAGAACACAGCACCCAGTACCGGAGCGGTTAAAATCTCCGACCCAGCTGGGAAAGGAACCCGGGCCCCCACATGGCAGTCAGCTGCGCTGGCGGACAGATAGCTAACAATTGACGGTGATCACTGTTCTCCGTGCTGTGCTAATAGCTGGCGGAATGCAAGTGTGGGCCCTTTATTGAGAGGGTCCCGTGCCGCGCGATCGCTCGCCCGCCAGACTCGGAAGCTATTCCTGGCGCCTGTATTCTTGGGTGTTGCTGGATGCAAAAGTTGGCAGCGGTGGTCCGATTATTTGTGCTGCCGCGGGCGACGATGCGTCGGCTCATTAGGCCGGCGGGCATCGCCTGCATACGGGACCTCGCGCCCGAGACCGCCGCATCTGTCAAAATAACGCACCGACGCTCACTAGCTCACGTCGGGATCTCGGCCTTCTTTCAGCTGGCGTCCGTCCTTCCTATTGGTATCGACTGATCAGGCAGCCGCGACAGGCCACTCCAGGAATATTTGCCACATGTATTAGAGCAACGTAACCGACCCTGCTAGGTAAACACAGCGAGCTAGCTCGTCATCGATATTTACTCTACTACGTGGTCCGACAGCTGGATCTAATTGCAATTGATGAAAATGACATCTGGTGTCCGGTTTCTTTCATCGTAAATACTCTCCTGCTCCTTTTTCCTTTTTTTTCCTGTTAACTAGCTATTTCCTAGTCGGTTGTAGAACACAGGCTGTAAATTGTCGTACATAACTAATTGGACTAATGTCCTGCGCTGCTAATAATTGTTGCGGGCACCACCACCCATATCAGTATTACTTCACTGTGACACTTTTAAGTTCATGCGAACAAAAACTGTGATGACTGCTTAGTGAGCTTTCATCCGCGTACACAGAGAAATATCGCTTTAGGTGCCATTGCAGTATGGCGAAACTCTGTTTTTATGACATTTTGCTGGGTGTTGGCTGGGAGTAATGAGGATGATGACACCAGAATTTTCCGACCACTTAGAATTCTGTGACGACGCGTAATATGTTCGTATGTGGAATTTAACGGGGCTACTGTTGTTCAGACGTCGTACGGAGATGGACTGTATAAAAGTTTTTGTGGACACAGTTACTTATCTGTATTAACTGCTTGACTGAACCGTGTTGCTATATCTTGAAGCAGCAGACTGCTTTATCGAAGACGTCGAGTCCATGCCAGCTGTAAATCGCAAACATCATTCACTACAAGATACACTCACGTGCTGGTTCCCTATCGAACATGTATTACATCTTCGTTATATACATTCCATGTTAAGGCATACTACTTTAACCAGACTCATATTTTAGCCTTTGTCATTTCACTCCATACGTCCTCTCAGAATTTCTCTTGACAAGTGACGTCATGAGCATTGTCTTGTACGGCGAGGTCCTATGGTCCGCAGCGAATCTTCGAGATGGGGCGGCGTTTTATGGAATAATTGCTCCGACCAACAGACGTCCGCATGCGCATGAATCCACGTGCCCATCGTCCCTGCCTTACAGATGTGCTGCGTTCACTTTCGCTCTCGTGACATGCGCAAAAATAACAAAATTTCCAACACAATACGCTGTCGAAAACGAACACTTACTTGCTAAATAACAAAATGCAAATACATACACGCCGGCCGTGGTGGTCTAGCGGTTCTAGGCGCTCAGTCCGGAACCGCGCGACTGCTACGGTCGCAGGTTCGAACCCTGCCTCGGGCAAGGATGTGTGTGATGTCCTTAGGTTAGTTAGGTTTAAGTAGTTCTAAGTTCTAGGGGACTGATGACCACAGATGTTAAGTCGCATAGTGCTCTGAGCCATTTTTTTTAAATACATACACAAACACATTATGTAACCGATGACCTAAGCATTTTGGTCCTATAAGATCTCACCACAATTCTGCGGGAAAGTATAAGTATGTATGTATGTTTGTCGTGCCCTGGTTACGATCAACGGTAGTAACATATAAAAAATCGTCGCTGACTAATTCTACCACATTTCTATTTTAAAGATGTGGAACTGGACTGGTATCCTTGCCTCAAAATAGCTTACCAACAAACGAAGGCTATCACTCCTAGATCTAATGAGGGTATGAAATAGATAAATAATGCGTACTATTCTTGTATGTAGGAACACAGGTCATCTACAATTTATTGTGTCCGCATTAAAATGTATTTAAAATGAGACCAAAGTAGGTGCTTAGATAATATCCGTAACACCAAAAATGGTTCAAGTAGCTCTGAACACTATGGGACTTAACATCTGAGGCCATCAGTCCCCTAGATTTAGAACTACTTAAACCTAACTAATCTAAGGACATCAACACATTCATGCCTGAGGCAGGATTCGAACCTGCGACCGCAGCAGGAGCGCGGCTCCGGACTGAAGCGCCTAGAACTGCATAACACCAACCGTATTTGTTTAATCATTTCAATGAACGGGCAGAATGTCGGATGCGTAATTTTGTTCGAGCAACAAGTGAAGGAACGACCACCAGCATAGATCATTATCCAGTGACAGCAGCGTTGATATTAAATGGACAGAAAGCCTTCTGTCCTCTGTAGGAGTAGTATGACCTTTCACTTCTTTTATGTCACGAACGGAGAACAACAGTAAACATTTTTTATGTATGAATTTCTACTTTTCATGTGATGTTGCATTCCTTCATCCCTTCGAGAAAGAGTATCTCTCGCTCCTTGCCAGTATTACCGCTCAGTTCACAGAAATTAGTTAATTATATTAAACGATCTTCTGAGGTGTCTGTTGATGCCGAGAGGTACTGACAGGTTACTTTCTCAAGTAAAACGGTTTTTCTTCTAAGCTTTTCGGTTGAGGATTCCCCAGATGCTTGGAAGTTAAGCACCTCTCTCAAGTCACATAGGCTTACTGGTGTTCAGTTAGGCATACACGCACGGGAAAATGACGCTGGTGATAAGAGTGAAGATCGTTCATGCGTCGACTACTTATAATGCCCAAGTGCTGAACCCTCTTAGGACAAAGGGCATCCAGTCCCCAAATATTCGTATATTTGAGCTACGCCAAGTTGGACAGCCTCGAGACATCTCGACGAGACACGCAAAAAGCATGGGAAACGTCTTGCAGTTGTGCACTGCGCCTCTGGGAGACATAAAGATGTAAAACGGATAGGCTGGGCCGGGAGCGGCCGCCTCCACCTGCCCGTTCTGACTCATTAACTGTGGAATGCCTCATTACGGACCGCGGGGGCCAAGTCATCAATATCAGCCGCAGCCAACCCGCCGGCTAACGGCCCGCACGGATGTGCTGACGCATTCCTCCCGAAAAATGCCCTCCACAGCTGACCTGAGAAACCTCCAGCCTCCATCAAAGGACAAACGAGACCGTACTTACCTCATCCGGAACAACAGTCGCTGCGCGATAACTTCAGAAAATAAACATTTGTGAGACGCGCCTCGTTCTCTTCTCTTAGTTTCAAATTTCGCCCGATGGTGTGTTAGTCTCCTCCGTCTCGTAAGAGATACTCCATAATCAGTGATTTGAATTAGGTTTCTTTGTTTGTTGTCTGCCAACAACGGAAAGACAGTTAAAATAATGTAGTTTTTCAGTATTTATCAGCATCATGCGCCGAGGATCATGTCCAACTATGTTGACAATCCCACGTATCTGCCTAATATTTAGACGCATAACCTAGTCTTCATGGTGGAATTTGGTTGTTTCTAGCTATGCCGCAATAAGATGGGAATGGGGCTTGGCGGTTTCCAGTTGAAATTCAAGGAGCGCCTGGTAGCGCCCGCGTATTTAATCCACACTTCGATTACGGCAACCACTGGTTCGCAGAGATGTCTGGTACTCGTTGCGGCGTTACTTACTAAAATATACATACCCTTCCTGTTTACAAGTGAGATAGTTCTGGTTGCCGGGGAGATTATAATGAACTCAGTTCTGGACTGCTTCAATTGAAATCTCGTTCCCTGTTAATGCTTCTTCCGATTGATTCCTTACCTACGACCGCAGCATTTAACGAAGAATATTTCATTCTCCGTCGGAATATTAGGCGGAGAACTAGAATCGCTGATCACTAAAAACATATTTTTAAAATGGATTGAAAACGATCTTGTTCGCAACAAAATATTTATTTGGAATGGTTACCTGTTTCGGTCAGAATGTGACCATCTTCAGAACATTTACACCGTGATACTAGGACGTGACGGTTAACGGCGTAGGTGTTCTGACTCCATGAACGTCAAGTGCTGAACTATCGACTACCATCAGGTATAAATGGTCTGAAGATGGCCATATTCTGACCGAAACCGGTAACCATTTCAAAAAATATATTATATTCCTGTCAAGACAGTTTTGAATCCATTTTTAAAGTATTGTAGCCAGACCGCTGTTTTTCTTTGCGAGGAACGTCTCAAAAATTACTAAAAATATGTCTTCTTGTAAGTCAAAAGAGTTATTGAGGGAGGCAGAAACGGTGAAGAACTTTAACGTAACAGAGTGGTACCTTTATACCGTTCCACCACGAATTGCTTGTCTCACAGATTTCCTTCAATAACACCAGAAGATTGACGCAGAGTTTCTTTAATCTGCTTAGTGATCTGGACTGGGTGACGCAGTAGTTTAAGAAGTGGAATGCCATTCGGGAGAACTAGGCCGTAATTCATCATACGGCCCTCTAGATTTAAGGTATCCATCGTTGCCTAAAATCAAGTACGGCAAACGACTGCACGATTCTCTTACAAACGACAACGTCAGTTCCCTCTCCCAGCGATTCAAAATTTGAACTTGGGCTCTGCCTGTAATTACTACTCGTCGACGGGTCGTCAGACTCTAAAGTTCCGTCTCTTCCCTTAATGTAGATATTGTGACCATAATTAATCGGACACTCATTAATAACTAGCTTTTGCGACACACTGGGCCTATGGTTTAAAGAAAATAGTATACACGCAGACTAGTTGTTAATGTCCCTCTTCGACAGAATCAACACCACGGCAAAATGTTTACGTTTACTTAGCAAACAGGTGAGAACCAGTGACCCTGGAACCTCCGAACGCCGTTAACGTCCGCCAACAAAGTTATTCGGACACACTCAGTTGTCCTACAGAGGTCATATGTAAATGTAAACATTTACCGGTATAGTGTGCTGTGTACAGCTGAAGTCACGATGGGCCGCAGAGAAAGAGAGAGCACATTCGAACAGCGGCAGCTATTAATTTCACACCATGCTAAAGGCAAAAGTTGTAAAAATGTTGCGAATGAAGAAAAGTACAATTTTCAGTATAATCAGAAGATTCCGGGAGGTAAATAGCATTGATAATCTACCGCATACGGGACGACCAAGAATGTTTTCTGTTCAAGAAGAGTGTTATATCATTATAAAAACGAAAAAGGACCTCAAGTTAGGGGATCCTCAACTCACTACTTACGTCGGAAGGGAACTGCATCCCAAAACAATATGGAGAGTGCTCAGAAGAGTTAAGAGCTAACTTTCAAGGGCGTATTGCAAGGCGGAAGCCCTTCATAAGTAAAATAGGTCAAAGAAAGAGAATGACGTTTGGCAAAGAGCATGTTAGAGACGACAATATGTGGTGGAATCACATTATGCTTGCTGATGAGAGTAAATTTAACATATTTCAATCTGATGGGATGATAACGGTTTGACGGCGACCTAATACTGAGTTTCAAGAGATGAAACTCAAAGCAGCTATGAAGTGTGGTGGTGGACTTGTAATGATGTGAGGGTGCATGTCAGCGAATGGAGTTGGTGAATTGGATTTTGAGGGTAAAATGGACCAATTTCAGTACCTTAGAACACTGAGGGACAGTTTGCAAAATAGCACCGAAAACATGGGGATTGCGGAACGTTTTAAATTACATACGGCCCGGAATGTGAGGATGTGGTTATTGTTTGACTGTCGAGAGGTGCTTTATATTTCTTACAGGAACTTGTGTTTTATTATTGTGCTTTATTATTACCGAAATCACTAATACGATGAGAAATACATCACATCATGTCTTTAAATTGTTCAAATGGCTCTGAGCACTATTGGACTTAACATCTGAGGTCATCAGTCCCCTAGAACTTATAACTACTTAAACCTAACTAACATAAGGACATCGCACACATCCATGCCCGAGGCAGGATTCGAACGTGCGACCGCAGTGGTCACGCGGTGCCAGACTGTAGTGCCTAGAACCGCTCGGCCACTCCGGCCGGCACATCATGTCTTTCCGAATGATAATGGCGAGTCTATGTAACTATAATATATTCAACAAACATGAAGGAACATGTTCTCGGTAAGTTAGCCATTCCGTTGGCGGCTGATAAATTGCGAGAAGGGAGTATAACATTAGCGAGTGGGTGACAGGCAACAGGCGGCAGAAAGCTCCCTTGCGCGGGTCTGAGACGCCTCCGCCGTGGCAGGCCGGAGCCGCCGACACCCGTCACTCGCAACAAGTGAGACGGCGGCCCGCGCGCCCGCATCGCCAAGGCCCGCCTACGCACAATGGCCGCGCCGCACCGCCAGTGTAAACAGGTGTCCGGCCGCGGCTATTGTTATGATTTATGGCTCGCCAATTGCTTTTGTCCGAACCCGTGTTCTCTGCGACTGCAATCGCTGTACGACACACTACTATCACGGCGCGCTTGTACGGTGTTGGAAATTCGCAAAACGCTGCGTGGCGTAGCTCTGTCGCGGGTCTGGCATCGTACCCCTGTTGCTCCGTCCTCGCACAGATTGTCAGCATGCCGAGGCCGGTTGGGTGAATCATTTCCATCAAGAACAGATTTTCACGGGTTGAGGAGATAAGCCAAGATGATCGCAGTGACTACTGAGCCGAGCTTAGTTTCGTATACACAATTTATATCGAAAATTTTTATAAAAAATGCTCGCATCTCATGGTAGAACGTTTTAACGCTCGTCTCAAATAATTCATAATGCAAAATAGTTAATGCAACTGCAGATGCAGATATTAGGAATTTCACTTCCACAGTAATATAAAATACAGAAGTATCCTGTTATATGTATGTGCAAATTCTACAGACTAGATTGCTGAAGTGAAATGTGACTTATTGTAGACGATCTCTGGTGACGCACTTAATATTTCCTGCACTATTAGCAAATGGCTCTGAGCACTATGGGACTTAACTTCTGAGGTCATCAGTCCCCTAAAACTTAGAACTACTTAAACCTAACTAACCTAAGGACATCACACACATCCATGCCCGAGGCAGGATTCGAACCTGCGACCGTAGTGGTCACGCGGTTCCAGACTGTAGCGCCTAGAACCGCACGGCCACTCCGGCCGGCGCACTATTAGCACACAAGTACTGTTAACACAGGCGTCGGCAACTGAATATTTACAACAACACTAAATTCCTCCTTCGTCCTCTATTAATTATGAATTTCTGAAAGAACACACACCACGCGGAATCCGTGCTTGTGATACACATACGTAAATTGAAGATGGAAGCTGGAGAACGCACACGTTTTGTCTCGTCGCTGCTGATAGCATATTAAGTCCCGATGCACCTTCATCAGTAGTTCGTTGCGTTCTCTTTCCTTTCCTTTTTTTCTTCCTCCACTTTCAATGTACATGAAAGATTTTATAACGCTGAATTGTTAGAAACGCTGCTGTACCAGAAATACAAGTGGACGAATACTTTCTCTTCTACGGTACCATTCGAATTTCACAAGCATAAGCTATGACTGGTTCTGCAAGCATTTTCGCAACCTACCTCACTTGTAACTGAAGTATGTTTTCATGTTATTCTCTTTTCTCAGTTAATATAAGTACGTAGTGTGGTTTCATATACTTAGCTGGCATATAAGGAAAAACATAATCGATATGAACAAAAATGGTTCAAATGGCTCTGAGCACTACGGGACTTAACTGCTGAGGTCATCAGTCCCCTAGACTTAGAACTACTTAAACCTAACTAACCTAAGGACATCACACACACCCATGCCCGAGGCAGGATTCGAACCTGCGACCGTAGCGGTCGCACGGTTCCAGACAATAATGCCTAGAACCGCTCGGCCAATCTGGCCGGCGATATGAACAAGTGTAACACTCGATTCATATCATTTGTCACTTAGCAACGACAGTGACACGAGGTATAATGAAGGCATGGCGGAAGAACTAGGAAAAACCAGTTATTTAAAATTTCGTAAAGAAGGGACTTAGAGAAATTTCTCATGATGTCCAAATCAGGTGGAATCCTTAACAAATTCCATGCCATCAGTGTATGGTGTCCATATATTTGTCAGTTAGATACAGATTAATAAACAGTAGATTATACTGAAGGTTTCCCGCACCTTGTTTATTGGCGTCCATCGAGTAAACCGCTTGGACGGGTTCGGTACGTCGCTTTTTTTTTTTTTTTTTTTTGTTAAGTTGCCGGAAAATAGGGCCTACATGCATAACTGAGCAGTTTGTGAAACGAAGCATTGAAACTTATTTAGAATATCACTACGATCAACTGTTATTTGCCTGTGTGTGTATGATTCTATTGCAGCAACGTGCACCTATCGGCCACAATGATATTAAACTAGATTTTTGTTTCATTTTATGTACGTACACGTCTGTCTCTTTAAACATCATCTCTGGTAGGGTTTGATAACCTGTCTAGAGTGACAGAAAGGTTCCAGAAAATTTGATGTTCTAAATCAGCGAATTAGCTCCCTTGTAGCATTTTTGTTACTGTCGTGTGCAATTTTCGTTGCCAGTTTTATACTGTATGAAGAAGTTGCTCTCCGAAGATGGAAGAGCGGCTGTGAAGGAACGGGAGTGATAGTTAATCATATACAGGTGTTTTCGTAAAGTTTTTCTGATGGTAAAGTCATTCTAGAACAAGATATATGTTCTTGAGTTCACGATACGACGTTTATATTAGGAATATGACAAACGAGGTCTAAAGAGGATCCTAACAAAAAGTGATTGTTTGGTTCTGAGCAGTGACACTACATGTCACGTTTACAACAGTGACCAAGCAGTTATGAGTAAGGTAGAAAATTTTAAATATCTAGGGGCATATATTGACAAAAATGCAAAAATGGTTGTATAATACAGGAGTAAATAGCAATGTAACAAAGCAGAAAACTAATGGAATGTATTAACCCTTTTTTGTAGGACAGGAATATTTCTAACAACAAGAAAAGAGTGGATATGCTAATAGTTGAATCTGTCCTATGTATGGATCAGACCTATAGATTTTAAATGTTAATCACAATAGAAGACTAATAGATGTGAAAATGGGTTATTTACGAAGGAGCTTTAGAATATCTAGAACTGAGAAAAAACTAATGCTTAAATAAGAGCTATAATTACGGTAAATGAAACAGTGACAGAACTGAAAGGAATTCTTTAAATTGGTACGTGTAGTCGTTGAGAATGCCAGATCGTCGGTGGCCGAAGAAAATCTTTGAATGAAAACCAATTGGCATCCGTAAAAGTGGCAGACGAAGTTGTTCATGTAACGACCACATCGACGTAATAATAGAACACCGCGGTGTGCGCGAGGAGGAAGGTTTGAGTAGGGAGGCTTGGCAGAAGCTAACAGGAATACAGGCAGATGATGTTATTTATCTTTGTATGAATTAATCCTGTATTATTAACAATAATATTAATTTTTATTTGGCATCCGAGCGTGGAAACAGTGTAAGAACCAGGCACAGGGGCGTTGGTATACCAAACTAATTGTCGGACGCGGATCCGATACTGCTGTGGTTTACCGCCAAGCCTTACAAGCTATGACCTTGTCCCAAGAAGAGCACACGGTAACACGTTGTGAAGGCACGTCTAAATCCCATGTTATATGCATCCTCTTCACGGGAGGCTACAATCAGCGTGACCATCATCGTCACTACAATATACTTGTGCTGCTGGCTGTTGGCAGGACGTGGCTGCGTGCCGCCGTGGTGCGACATCCTATCGACACGGGCGCCACGGGAATCGGTGTACACTTGGTGCGGCGTCGCGTCGCGAAGCGGCGTAAATATTTCCCCGACGTCTCAGCCTCGGGTTTGTGTTGGTAGCAGCGGGCTGCCGGTGGATGGCCCGGATATGAACAAGCGCGCGCTTGTTTGTATTGCCTGCGCCCCATAAATGTGTCAGAGGCGAACACGTGGTCGGCCAATCACACTAATCCTGCCCCGCCCCCTGTTGCTACAGCTGCCTCTGCCTCCTTCCGACTGGCGCGGGCAGCGGTCGCCTCCCTACCTTTACCGTCTCCTCTCCCAGCTGCCAGACTTACCAGCGTGTACTCTCTTTACATAATGAGCAAGATTCTGGCTATTAGCTTCTGTGTCACACGGCCCGTAGTGTGTATAACGAGGCGTAAAAGTATTACATTGGAGCTGCTAAGCGTGGCAGTTACAATACCAATTTCCAATTGTTCACATACATCAAACTACTAAATACCGTATAAGGCGAATTGAAGTGCCTACTTCTTTACGTTAGGTTTGACCGCTGTCGTTCGTCCCTAATGTCGTTGTCTGGCAATTTTGTTCGACAATATTCCTCGCGTACTTCCACTTCTTCAGCCTTTATTCACAATGTAATATATGTGCGTAAATAAACTACAGTCGATTTAAATTTTGATGCATTTTTTTTCTTGCTCTAAAATAAGCATCCTTTTGCATTTGTATTTCGTACTTTACACCGAGCGAAGTGGCGCAGTGGTCAGCACACTGGACTCGCATTCGGAAGGACGACTGTTCAAAACCACGACCGGCCATCCTGATTTAGGTTTTCCGTCATTTCCCTAAATTGCTTCAGGCAAATGGCGGGATGGTACCTTTGAAAGGGCACGGCCGATTTCCTTCCCTATCCCTCCCTAATCCGATGGGACCGATGACTTCGCTGTTTAGTCCCCTCTCCAACATCAACCCACCAACCATTGTCCTTTCCAGCTGATCATTCGCTTTTGATATCTTCTAAATGGGATTCACTTAGACTGAACAACATTTCTTATGGTCAGTAACAGTCCATCGAACAGGCAGTTGGGTTAATGTAGACCAATGGCTTTTAAGGGAGAACGTACGACAATACCAGCACTGCGGCCATCATTGTACATCTCGATAGAGCTCATGAGAATAAGATAAAAAATACAACGTACGTGCAGGAATCAACTTTCCCTCTCTTTTTACACGAATGGAACGGGGCAGAAAATCGTTAATGATGTTACGAACTACTCTCCGTTACATACTGTGTAGTAGTTGATCATACGAAAACAAAGGTATGCAGTTTTGTAGAGTTATTTATCTTCTTTAATTGTTTTTAACGTCTTAGAAATTAGTGCCTGATAGTACATTTATGGCCGTCGCCAATTGATTACTTACTGTAAGCAAGTTGCTTCACCTCTGAAGCAGGTAACAGAATTCTTCCACTGTCGATATCGTTCTCCTGTTCCCACAATTCGAGCACCGCAGGCTTAGTCAACCATGAAATCACGTTCCACCGCGTTTTCCGTCGACCATGTCAGCCTTACTGAAAGGTGATAGCTATGCATGGAATAGGGAGCAGTGAAGTACTGAGCTCCAGAAGCAACAGTTCTTACTTTATTTGCCAGAGATGTGCACAAAGGAAATTTGGCACAAAATAAAAAACAACCTTAAAACAAATCTTAACGTAGGTTAGAAAAGCGGGAGCAAGAATCATTTTTAACAGTGAAACTACCAAAAAAATAAATAAATAAATAAAATTTTACCACATATGAGACATGCAGTTTTCAATTAAACTAATCACAGTTACGAAAGCAGTCCTTAGATAGTTTTAACAAACTTTAATTAAAAGTTACAGCTACTTTACCATGCGTAAGCTTAACAGAAAGAATAACAACTTCAGTAATTAAAAGTCATAAATAATTACAATTTCCTTATCTGTAGTAAGACCGACGCGTCAACACATCAGTCGAGGTCGGCTTCTGACAGGTGACTGCGTAGCTTACAAATTACAAAAGCGGATCGCTCTAATCGACCACTTTAGTACAACATAAAGAAAAAAAAGTTGTTCACATACCATGTATGAAGTTACGTAAAACTGAATACACCAAGTCAACGGGCCACAGAACAAGAAATTCGTGCCGAAAATGATTGCAGGCTAAGCAATACTCACGTACCACTGGGTATGAAAATCGTAATATACATGCGTTGACAGTTCCGCTATACAAAACAAGTACGTGTGTCGTGTAATGCCAAAGATACAGCAAGGCCAGGAACAAAATACTACAGTGGGCCTCCTATGAATCGAAACCATTGGTACAGCTGTAACAAATGAAGGCTCAACAGACTCAACATAATCAAATTACTTGGATAAAATTCCAGTAAATAATCAGTGAAATAGCCGCAGTAATCAGCAGCCCAGAGTTTAGGTTCCGTCCGGCCGTAACCTTCCATTCATTGCGACGTAGCACACACAAGGACGATCACCGCTAAATTGCTATACTTCCTCACTTCATCCGCCATGGAGTATGAACACTGGGTACAGTCTCTCCGTCGTGCAGCAAGCCCCTCCGGTTCTCAAGCGCCTTCACCACCAGGCCACGTATCAAGTAAGACAGAACCTGGAGAGGCGCTACCTGCGCCAAATTTTCTTAGCCACTTCTTCGGGGGACGCGTAGCGGTACGCCGTGAAATCCGTCACAAAGTGGCGACGTACGGTGTTCTCCAGCCGCACTCGTAATCATAGACACGAACCGGCGCACGACTCATTCCTCTTTACTAACTCTTTAATAACTAACGACAAGTCGTCGCATCTGTTCTCGAATATATTTTCGGCGATTACTTTCTACTCCCAAAACCAAATCAGTTTCCGTTACTGCCAGACTTTTCAAAAAAAAAAAAAAAAAAAAAAAATGGTTCAAATGGCTCTGAGCACTATGGGACTTAACTTCTAAGGTCATCAGTCCCCTAGATCTTAGGACTACTTGAACCTAACTAACCTAAGGACATCACACACATCCATGCCCTTGGCAGGATTCGAACCTGCGGCCGTAGCAGCAGCGCGGTTCCGGACTGAAGCGCCTAGAACCGCGCGGCCACAACGCCCGGCTTTTAACTTGGTAATAAGCAACTGAGTCCAATGCGAAAATAAAAAATTACTTCAAAATAAATCAAATTCATTTACTGTTGCTTGTTTCAGTAACAATCTGAGAAAATAAGACTGCTATCAATGTTGACCGAAGAGTCAGTCGCAGATATATGTACATACAACAAGAAATTTCAGATGGCCGATATTTTAGAAACAGGACAAATTAGACAAGTAGGCCAATGGTGTATTTGCGTGTGGTAAAATGCATCTCATAAGTATTATTCTTCGGAGAACATAAAGTATTTTTTTTTTCAGTTTATTATAATATCCTACCAATCGCCGACAGAAAATTAGATAGATGTTTGTAACAATGAAAGCTCTTGCAGTGTACTGAACCGTTGACATCACGGTAAATTGAATAGAACTTCTGCAAAATATTTTTCAACTACAGTTGTTTCAGTTCACAGCGTAACGTTTATTAAATGCTTTGACCGTATAGTTACTGCGTAGAGCATTTCCACCGTAGTTAAATACAGCAAAACAAGATAAAGCTTCCGGTTCTAGAATTTCTTATAGTCTGTATTTGAACACAGAGACAAAGAATGAATGTATGTTACATCAGCGTAACTCTCCCAAGAGTTGAACACACAAAGAGAGAAATAAAAGGAATGCTTGGTGTAGTACTGAAACTTTCGCAAGAGCATATATGACAACGGTATTTTTTATTTAAGCGTAGACTGAAACCTTCTCCCCTTCCACATTTTTCAATGCTGCTTACGTAACTTTCACAAGTGCATCTATGACGACTAAGTTGTTGGTACAAGTAAGGCATTCGTCCTTCTAGAGTCTAGACCGCAAATGTCTCTATTTGTATTCTTTTCTTCTTTGGCTTCTTGCGCGGTGCAATACAAACTCTTGAACTGATTCGCACTTCTCAATACATTAAATACATTTTGTTGATATATCACGATGTCTTTGAAATGTTTCACTTCACACCTATGAGCACTTGGTAAAAGAAAAATTGTTGTAAGTTTCTTAACTTCAGAGGTTTCTCACCTCTGTACAGTGTGTTCTTGCGTACACCAAAATATTGGATTTATATCTTACGGGTAAAGCATATCATGCTTAGCGCATATGGCACTACACGAGTTTTGTTAGGAGAAGCAGACTGCTCTACCTCGATATAGCTAGCACGTAAAATGTTTACCCGCGAATTAGAGCGAAAAACGGATTACATGCATCTGATACGACCTATCTCGTTCTGTTCAATATTGTTCTTGAGCGCAGAACTTGAAGCGGAGCTAATATTTCGGACTAATGTGCACCGGAGATAGCGTTATCGGAGCCTCCCTGCCCAGCCGTGGCCAATTACGTCGCTGCGCCATCTGCACCGCACCTACGTAGTCGCCTCTGCTGGCAATACTCGCTTCTTGGACTGGAACGTAATTAGTGTCCACGTGTAGTGTGCGTAAAAAGCGAGATGACAAGAGAGCTGAAATACTCAAATACGTGGCAATCGTCGTCTCTCCGCGAGCAGAATATGAATATTCTTCTGTCAGATGCTGTAAATAACGTGCTTTTCTTGTCCTTTCTTGTATCGTTTTCGTCGTTTTCGATTTCTGTTTCCATAATCGTGGTCGTTTTCTGTTATTTCATAATCGAAACGAGTGAACAAATTCATTATGTGATTTTTCTCCGAGAGGAGACTCGACATGTAATTATTTATCTCATTTGGCAAATGGTCAGAAATAATTCTAAATGCATCGGTTTTTACGTCAGAAAGGTTTTTCCAGTCAGAAACGGCTTCACATAATATCGAGCCAGAGATGTATTTATTACTGCTATTTCCTATCGTACACTGCTGCCCTCTCAGACGTATCGAAGTACTTCCCATTCTTTTATTTTATTGGCATTTAATAGTTTCTTTATATTTTGTCTCATTTTGTGGCCATAATTAGAAGAATTTGACGTTCTCTACTTCAAAGTTACTGACCTTAGAGAAATGCTGGATGCTCCTAATCATTCTATAGAGTACGTGCGTTCATATTGTTAACTACTGTTGCAAGCTTTGTTCACATGCGTGTAAGAAAAGTTCTATTGGTAGTAGTGCTCCTACCTGCACAACTCATAACCTCTGTTTTATATTTGTTCTACTGTTGGAATGTCCGATGAATACCTTCTTTTCAATTCATATCGCTTCCGGCATCCATGAAAGTCCGTTACTCGTAGAGCTTCTGCCACGAGTAAACAGAGCGACATGACGAAAGTGAACTTGCATTTGGAGACGAACATTGTTAAAATCCCCTACCGGCCATCCACATTTACGTTTTCTGTAGGTACCTGAAATCGCATAAGGCGAATGCTGAAACGTTCCTCGAAAAGGGCACCTGTTTCTCCCTCGAAGGAAATAAATTCAGGTTTTAACGTCCCGTCGACAGCGCGGTCATTAGAGACGGACCACAGACTCGGATTTCGAAAGTGTGGTGAAGTAAATGGCCGCGCACTTTTCAAAGGAAACATCCCAGCATTTTCCTGGAACAGTTTAGCGCAATCACGGAAAATTTAAATCTGGATAACTGGAAGGGGATTAGAACTGTCGTGCTCCCGAAAGCGGTTCTAGGCGCTTCAGTCTGGAACCGCGTGACCGCTACGGTCGCAGGTTCGAATCCTGCCTCGGGCATGGATGTGTGTGATGTCCTTAGGTTAGTTAGGTTTAAGTAGTTCTAAGTTCTAGGGGACTGATGACCTCTGATGTTAAGTCCTATAGTGATCAGCCATTTTTTTGCTCCCGAATGCGAGTTCATTTTGCTAACTGCTGTGCCATGTCGCTCGGTTTCCGCTCTCGAGTTTATGCTGTGTGTGCAAGGGCGTCGTCGTAGGTGCGAGAATACTGTGCAGTTAGTTGCATAATCCGTCGATCTCAGACATACACGGTTTGGACAAAAGTTGGAAATACCACAAACACAAGACATCAACATGCTAATACGGTGTAGGAGACTTGTTGGCCTCTTAAAACCGCTTCCGGAATTGATAAATACAAATCCTGTACGGTTTTCAAGGGAATCTTACAGCATTCTTCCAACAAAATTGCGGCAAGTTCAGGTAACGACAATGGAGATGGAAATTAAACCATATACGAACAATAATATTGAAATCTTGTGATGTGATGGCCAGAGGAGATGTGATAATTCATTCTCGTGCTCGCAAAACCGCGAACAATGGTAACCGGAGCCCTGTCGTCCTGGAACGAAGCATCACAATTTGGGAACAAATATTGTACCAAGGGATGGACCTGATCTGCCAAAACCGACACACAATCCTTGGCAGTACTACGATCTCCCAGAATACATATGGGGACCATGGAATATCACGATCGGTTGCTCAAATCATCATCGAACCCAGGCCATGTTTCACTCTTGGGATATAAACGTGATCAGAAGTTCGAAACAGTGTGAAACAAGACTCATTCGACCAAAGGACAATCTTGCGTTGTTCCATAGTCCATGTTTTGTGGTTTCGGCAACAAGTTTCCCTGTTACAGGCGTCGGCATCGCTAGATGAGTGGTTCTGGAATTCCATCTCGCTTCGTAGTTCCCGGATTATGGAATTCCGATTGTCTTGTTTTGGTGTTGACAGTCAGTTCTGCAGTGAGTTTTGCAGTTGGCGTCGTCTTATTTTTCGTCACAGTCCACTTCAATGATCGTCTGTGACGATTACTCAACATACAGTTTCGTCTGCGTTGTGACTGATGTTTTCCCGTTTTCTCTGGGCGATGTATAAACCTTCGATACGATGCCTCTTGAAATACCAAACACCTCGGCTCTCTTAGTTACGGAACCACCACTATACGAGCACAAACAATTTGCCCACTTTCGAATTCACAGAGTTCCGACAAAATGTACTCACTGCTACACAGAACACTATCTTGACCAGGACTTGAAACATCTTGAGGACGCTGCAAAGGTGTCGTTCGTGGTGAAATACAACAGCGCAATCTGCAGCTACATTGAAGCACGCCTTTCTGGCGGGGGTTCCACATTCTTCCCAGTGCCTTTTCAAGTATTTTTGACATTTACAGTGGTCTACACCGTTCACTATCGAATATTTAGGGCCGGCCGCGGTGGTCTAGCGGTTCTAGGCGTTCAGTCCGGAACTGCGCGAGTGCTACGGTCGCAGGTTCGAATCCTGCCTCGGGCATGGATGTGTGTGATGTCCTTAGGTTGGTTAGGTTTAAGTAGTTCTCAGTTCTAGGGGACTGATGACCCAAGCTGTTAAGTCCCATAGTGCTCAGAGCCATTTGAACCATTTTTTTTTGAATATTTAGGACTGTTTCATTTCGTGTTTCATGCAACTCTCTTTTAATTATATTGCTTTAACATCGTTAATGCCAACTGATAACTGCGGGATTTCATGTTTAGCTAGCATTTACAGTGGTCTACACCGTTCACTATCGAATATTTAGGACTGTTTCATTTCGTGTTTCATGCAACTCTCTTTTAATAATATTGCTTTAACATCGTCAATGCCAACTGATAACTGCGGGATATCATGTTTAGCTAGCAGTACAAGTGTCGTTGTTTTGTGTAAGATGTACTGGTTTTTGATGTAGTGGCAGACAGTTTTATTACCAAGTTAACTGTAGGTGTTGTCATGTTCACAATGCGTTATATACTTATATTCAAAAAGTTAACCTGTACCAACAGGATCGTTGGAAAATTTCGCTCTCTGTGTTTGCAAAAACTTGTGTGGCTTCTCATTGGGATTACAGATGTTGCCTAAACAGAAGATGCAAAGCAAATCGCCTTGCATACAACTAGGCGCTGCCTAATTGTGCACTCGGTAATTTCCGGAGTTCCCGGTGCCCGGAGCCCGGAGCCAATGCCCCTCGTTGCCCGCCGACGTTTTTTGGCCCACAAAGGCCTCTCTGCTATCTATAGGGCCGGAATAATTTCCAGGGCCCATGCAGGCACGCAAGCGTAACGCGCCCATTGGCACGGCGTCTATTTTCCCCGCGGGGCGCCCCGGCGCGGGCACAGTTGCTCTTTTCTGGCCGGCGCGCCGGGGGGGCGCGGCTCAGCTGACGGCCCGACCTGGCAACGCCGACGGACTCGTGCTGTTTGCTTATTCTGGTTGCCCGATCGGCCGGGACACAAGGTGGAACCAAGATTTAGCGGGCAGGTACGGTGGACAAAGCGGCCGCAGCCGCTGTATACCTGCGCCTGCGCTCCCACTGCGCCCCCCGCCGTCGCACGCAGCAGCCAACTGCCGGGTTCGCTTACGACACGCGCTCACTGATCCATCGCGACCCTCCCGGCTTCTGTACCAGACGCGAGAACCCGTATCCCTTGGCCGTCTCCTCGTCTTCCCTTTCCCTTGGTGGCAACACCATTCTCTCCTCGCTGTCCCAACTCTAGTTTCAAACTCGTGTGCGAATTTTTGTTTGTGCAGACAAAACAGCGTCGATCGACACCCTTATCCGATCCACTAGGAACATGAAACTAATCATCGGGAGACTACTGTATCCATAGCATATACAGGGTGTTTCAGAAGTGATTGTCAATATGACAGACGGAACAAAGAAGACAAGTAAAAATGGCTCTGAGCACTATGGGACTTAACATCTGAGGTCATCAGTCCCTTAGAACTTAGAACAATTAAACCTAACTAACCTAAGGACATAACACACATCCATGCCTGAGGCAGTATTCGAACCTGCGACCGTAGCGGAGAAGACAAGTAAACATGGGCTCTAAAACGCATACCTTAAGAGCCATGAGCACTTGTTTACCTTCCCTACGTTGAAACACAACTCTTCTAACGAACAAGTGCTCATAATCTTTAAGGTATGTGTTATAGTGCACATGTACACTGGACGATTTTCCTTGTTTTGGTCCATACTACCACTTCCCAAAATATGGAAAACAAAGAGCTTGCATTACAAGAGATTTGTTTCACAGTATCGAAGATAAAGTATTGTTCATAGCTCTGAAGGTATGTGTTGTGGTACCCATTTTTATTTGACTTTTTTGTTTCCAGTGATCATTCCTGTGATATCCCTGAATATTTATCATCACTTCTGAAACACCCTGTATAAATAGCTACAAATGAACTATGGAACAGATCACGTGCATCTCAATCCGTGAGTGTATTTCACCTTTTCCTTGTATTCCGTTAGACTATTTAGCTCAAACTGATTATTTGCAGTTAAAGTAAAAAATTTATTTGATGAAGAGGAAGCAGACTGAAGCAAAGCGTGGCTGTTCATTTCAGAAGCATTCCGACGATGACCTCATCATCAGATGGGTTGCGTTCTCTTTCACGTGTCGTAATATGCTAGTGGCAACCAGAATGTAGCAAAAAAAAAAAAAAAAAAAGGGGGGGGGGACAAAAGCTTCCCCAGAAGATGAGCACAGCAAAGAGATCGTACTGGATCGAATAACACCGGCTTTCACCAAGCAAGTTGAAAATAAAGGCACACAATAATTCAGGCTGCGTAGACGATATTTCATGTAAATACGCAGTTGATCCTATAAGCCACGCGGAGTATTGTGTTATTCGTACATGACTAAGCAAATCAGTCATTATCGAGACAGTATAAAATGTCGTCTGCCCTACATAAAAAGTAATGTAAGGATGCGAAAAGAATTTAGAGCGCAAATGCGTAGCGATTCTCTTAAATTCGCCTTCTCTATCGTCGTCCATGCTTCGTCTAAATCTGCATACGCTACGGAGTGTAGAACAACTTAGGCGTCAGAACGTACTTATTTTATATTGTACAAAGGTGCTTTATGATTTATTTATATTTCTGCATGACACGATAACTCATTTTAGACCTTTAGTTCTTACAGATCCATATGTAGTACAATACACTAAACCCTCCTTTATTTGGTGTCGTGCAGTTTTACTCATGAAGGCCTTACTTCAACAGCTGTGAAAGCAGCTATCGTTCTTTAACATCTCTGTTGTATTTCTCATCATTCATTACATCAGACGAAAGCTTCGACACTTCTTTGTTTTGTAATGTTTTTAGTCACACGTCAAATCACCTGTCAAAGTTATGAAAATGGATCACAGTTTTAGCAAGAAGAGCCCTGTTATCGAGTGTCTTGGGTTTAAACTACACTGCTAATTTTATGCGAGAATCGAGGTGTGGTACGCTTTTGACGTACGATAATACGGTAAATACACGCGCGAATATAGTTTTTCTCGCGTATTTAATTGTACCGTGAATGGATCTTAACTGTTATTCTTCTCTTCAGCAACGGGGAAATGTGATTTTCTCGTCAATCGTGCTTTGCTTCAGTCTGCTTCCGATATATCAAATTTTTCATTAACTGCAAATACTCAGTATAAGGTAAGACGGAAATTTCTCATACGCTGAACTAAGAAGGAGCGATTTGTAATTACTTTGAAGAAAATGTATTAGTGTAGATTGCATTCAATTCTATTTAGTCCTAACGACTGGTTTTAACAGTTAAGACTGTCATCTTATGATCTTTAAAAAAAATAGTTGCTACACGTCCTCTTTCGTTATAGTGTATCGCATGTTCTATAGATACTCAAATGTGCAGATAGTTCCTTTCCTGTTAATGTCATTAAAGTACTGAATATTGCTGAGGATTGGCTCACAATGGAGAAAGCCGAAACTGTTCTCTTGCTGGTGCGAATTGTCGTTTAAGTTAGTAACTACGCCGACGGTCACGGCGTTGTCTGCATGCATGAACCGGACTTGTTAACAAAGTGGCTGATACTGCGCCAATCTTATAAACAGAATTCATGAACATTTTTGCGAAGACTAAATCGAAAAAGAGGTAAATCGAGAGTTTCTTGTTGGTTGCTTTATGTGGAGCTGATACTTAAAAGGCATCAGGGAACAAAATAGCTTGTTGCGTATTACACAAAATGTCAAGTTACTACATTAGGATTTCTTATAGCTTACATTCAAATATGTAAGGCAACGTGACAGTTTGACACAATATCATTCAGTCGCTTCGTGTAAAGCTTGTAATAAGACGCTACAGTTTATTTTAATTCCTCTAACTCAGGCACTAATGCTGTTGTCATCTTAATGAAAATATGACGTTTCAGAATTAGGATAGTAAGAGAGGGACTGAATTTTTGAATTTGGAGGACTTCAATGTAGCTTTCTGGGGTAGGAGTTGCTTCATCCTAATAATATGCGCTATTGGGGCCAATTCCTTACGTTAGAGTCTCTTATGTGGAGCTACGTAGAACTGAAGGAAGCCCGTAATACGCATCCGTTTGGTGTTTGTCCGTGAAATAACAAAAATTATGCGCGACATGTTCAAGAAAAGGCAATGCCGAACTTTATGAAGCGAGCTAGGAAACCCCTTCGGTGCACAGTGTCTGCTGACCGCGGGAAGGCGTCTCAATGAGCGTAATTTTCTGCGCTTGGCCCGCTTAACAATTGAAGGTACTGCTCGCGCTATCCCTGACGTGAAATGCCAACGTTCGGCCGGCCAGCGCCAATACTTTATCGTCTTCGCCGATCAATGTGTGCACGCGCCTATTAGGAGGGAACACGCTAGCACCATCATCCAAATGTCAGCGCTGCTCTTGAAGAACCATTAATGCGGGGAGGCTTAAAACTCTTCTCTTAAGTGTTATACTATTGGTCAGAAATGTTCTCAGCAACATGCTAAATACAATACAACGTTCTACTGTCAGGTGCGTATATCATCTTGTGAAGTTTCGTGTCTTACAGACTTTCCGAATGTGTACTGTACTCCCAGTATCCAAAGTGCGGGTAGATGGATACTCCACACGTAGTTTCAGCAACAAGAGTTAACTCAATGACGGGAGCCACTGTCTGTATTCCCATCGCTATTTAATCAGCAATTTCTCTCGATTTTAATGAATGTAATGTGAAAAACTTATGTTTTATATGTAGTGCCGTTACAGTAACGGGGTCGTTGCTATCGAAATAAAGTTACTTAGTTATGTCAAGTACTGCTGTTTATAACAGTCCATCAGCACGACAATGTGTCGAGTACGGACTCGGTAGCTAATTTGTTTCGTATTCATCCTCAAACCCAACAGATCAAGCCTGAAGATATGTATGATACGGTTCACTTGTGATGCTCTCCTCCTCCTGCTCTCTAATTTGCGTGCGACGTACTATTCTGTTTAAATTTAATGATAACAATTGTGTTTTAATCTGCAGCCTTAGTTCAAATTCTACTCCATGTCACGTATTACCTATTGGTATCGTATTACTCTTATCAGGAAACTATTCATTCATGGTGTACGAAATGATATCGCCATCGTAATCAAATAAAATGCAACAAACCCAGACTCGAGTGCGTCAGATGGTTACGGAGCAACTCTAACGCGATGCAGATTATTTTCATGTGCCGTCAAGCACATCACACACAACTACAAAAGTGGTATTTGCCTATCTTGTACTCTCACCCAGGAGAAAGACAGCGTCCGTCATTGGTTTTGATTTATCAGTTCCTTAAGATATTTATGGACCACTGTTTTCCGACGCGAGGTTAATTGTGATCGACACATTCAATTTGCAGTACGTATTTCGCACTGAGGCACGTGTCGTGCCATTCGTCTGTCTATATGTGCCTGGCGCATGTATAAATATCTCAACTTATTTTCTTTCCTACAGCTTTCATTTTCTGTTCAGCATGTCCCTCTGCGTGTTGGAAACATTGGCGTTTTTCCTCCTCCCTGAATTCAAACGGATCATGGTAAAAGGTTACAACATCATCAAAAGTTTATCCTCAGTCACGTATCAGTAGCCTCTGTTCCGTGTCGCAAGGAACCTCGAGTAAAGTATATGCATAAATGTTTTTCATGAAGCATTGGACAAGGTTTGCGATATCGAGTGTGGTGGTGTGCGTAAAATACTGAAATTTTCTTCAGCAGTGGCACATTTTTCGTCACTGGATTGTGGCACTGGCAATCCCATAAACCATTTAGGCCATTGAAACTATTTGTGATCAGGACGTAAATTCTTGTAATACATTCAATTACTTGCATGAATATTTCTGTCACATCACAAGCACTCAAAAATAGTAGTCCCTAAACGTTGCATGACAAACTGATTGGAAGTTGCTAACAGTTTGGGCCTTCCAATCCGTACTAAGTGAGATACTTTTGTCCAAATTAAAATAGCACTTTGTAACAACGTCGTCAGGAGGAGTAAAGGACAGATGGAATTGTCATGCAAAGGGCATCATCTGTTGAACTCACTGAACCATCATTAGGAAGGACTTAACACGAAGCGTTCCTTGTTCCTCTTTAGTGTATATCAAGGTGACAAGTTTACCAAGGACGCAGGAGGACGAGTTGAAACATCAGCACGCTATACCATTATCAGAGTTTCCTACGACGTTGTTCCAACACAGTAATCAGTTGTTTCGCCTGTCGAGGTCGATTTTTATGTCTTGTAATTACTTCAAGCAGTTCACGGGGGGAGTGGGGTACGGTATTCTCTCTCTCTGGCTTTTCAATTAAGTTATAGTGTATTATCTGAGAAATAAGAGCGAATATTGAGTGAAAGTATGTTGCTACATAAAAACCTCTATTACCCGCACAGTTTATTGCACTCAGAAAGGCGTTTGCTCATTTTCGCTTCGTGCCGCTCACTTCACTACATACATGAAAAGGCAAATCATGGTGCCAACCGTTCTACAGTGCTTCACGCTCGACCAAGCACGTAACGAATGGAAGTCATTTGTTCCTTGTGTTCAGATATGGACTCTGTCTTCTCCACCATCTCTTCTCTCTTTCTTCTACGATCAGTTTGAATTCCAACAGCATGAGTTTCATTTTAGCAATTAAATGCAAAGTAACATTCCTAACCGTACAGTGCCAAATACTCGGGATGAATTGTCGTTCAGGATTCAAATTCTCAAATTCAGTGAAATACGTGGCAGCTGACCAACTATAAAACTTGATGTGTTCACAGAACTTCTGCAGTACGTTCGCTTCATTTGTGCAATGATTTAGATTGTCTGTGATCGAGAATCACAGTTATAATTCTATTCATGTGGGCATTTCTGATTTGCAGTGGTACATTTTTAAGATAAAGAATTCTATAAAATGTCTTAGGAGTCAGATAAGCTGAACTGAGAGTGAATAGTTTGATGTCGATGCTGGTAGCTTTATAGATATACGTTATTAATACTTACTTTCATATTGACTTGAAAGACAAGAAACGCGTGTGGCGAAGGGGAGAATTTTAGGCGTCAATTAGTCCTTTTGAATATGTGAGCTGTAATCAACTAACTTCGATTAGACTTCTCTAAAACATATTAGATGTGTGAATAAATAATTTCAATGAGGAAATGAACTACATCGCTGAAACTGTAAACGATCGTTTATTGTGTGTCCAGAGTCACTTTTTCTACACTTTTACGAACCAAAGTTTGTCACATATTTGGCAAATAACACAAATGAATTTCTGCAAGGACAAATTCTCCCAAACAAGTATTCATTGCTAAACGTGCAGAACCAGTAACAACCTTATATTTTTTCTCCAGTAGCTCTTCAGATAAATTCAAGTAGAAGGAAAAAAGTTTATGATTAATAAATTAAGACGAATGCGGTGTCTCGCTGAACGATGTACCATTAACTGTGCGTGCAGAACATACGCAATTTTTTTTAACAGCTTGGTCACCATCTTCTAGCGCAGATAATGTTCCATTGCTGGTTCAAGAACAAAACGAAACCAGTTTGAAAATAGTTTGAAAGTTCATTTTAATAAGATCAAAACAATGTATAATTAACGTATCGAAAAAAAGTGCAAAATGACATTGAAGTCATAAAACCAGTAGATGAGTTTTAATTTGTAGGACAGCAGAAGTCAACGTCTGGTAGGACTGCAAAAGAAATAAACCTGAATACAGAGGCCTGGATCGCTTTTGGTAACCTATATAGATATATGTGGTGTCTGTTCTTTCGGAACAGGCACAATTTTGATCCAGTAGCCGCTATAAATAATGACACAAAGGAGCTACAGACATCGGATGTGAGTGCGCATTGATTTAAGACCCGGGTTCGAATCCTAGTCCGGCACAAATTTTCAACTTCTCCCACTGATTTAAATCAATGCCCACTCGCAGCCAACGTCTGTAATTCCTTTGTGTCTTAATCTAAATAGAGTTTTCAGAATGAAGCGTGCGTTAAATGCGAAATGGAACTTTACAATCATTGCATATCGTCAGTTTCATGGCAGTGGGACACGAACTTTCAGTGTAAAAGCCGCTCTGACCACTGAGAATTCCTCAGAGAGCCACTGCAAGAGCACTGTTGATAATCAATAGGACACACAGAAAAATTAGAAGCGATCTAAGGAACAGACTGCAGTGGAAGACGTAATTATGATTTTAATGACATTAAATGGTGGTTGATGTGATACATAGCCACACTAATGGCTGGTAGATGGACAAAGGAAGTTACTTTCTGGAATGCACAATATAAGAAAATAGAAGACGATATTCTAGTGGGATATGGGTGAATCAGAGCGAGTAGTACTTGCACACCGAGTGTAGCGAACGTAAGTAATTAGTCTATGTTGATACACAGTTCATCCAATGCTGACATAGAGAATGACGATGATTTTTGCCTGCTATCGATATCGATAGTGCCAAGATACAGGTCCTGGGAATTCCAAGACTTTCGAGCATGTAAAATTTAATTACAAATTAACAATTTTCGGTTTTTTCCGCTTTACTTGTACTGTCAAACCTTGCTTGTTGCCAAGTTTCCTGATTCTAGGTCAACGGGAATTACCCTATAGGTTTTGATGAGTATGTTTGGGAGTATCAAAATATGTGACAAAATTACGGTTTCTTTTGACTGCATTGACTTAGAAGTTTACATTTATTACACCGCCAAGGGACAGCAGACCTCAGTACGTGACATAAATTTCAACTTGATACATCTTCCCGTTCCTGAGAAAAAGGGTTTTTAACAGTGGGGCAGATAGATAGACGGACAACAAAGTGATCTTATACGTGAAATTGAAGCCAATTTGACTATTTTTCGATCATGACTGTCTCAAGAAATATGTAATGGTTTTTTAAATTACCGCTACCAGTCTTTACATGTGATCCTATACGTGTTCCGTTTTCATCAATTGAGGTACGGAATAGTAAGAAGCGTTCCAGAGCAATATGGATGCATATAGGTGACGTCTCTAATCCACGGAGAACGCTGAAGGAAGCTTTTAATCTTCAGTCGATGGCAGATGGCTAATAAAGATACTGGAAAATATGTACGAATCATTTCTAATTTCCACAAATTTTTATATTCCATATGTGGAAAATTTAACTGCTATAGTTTCAAGGTTACAAACAAAAATTGAAGCCACCAAGGAGGATAAACATTGCACAAACGATATTTGAGAAGGTGTTTGTATGGATGAAGAAAAATGAAGCTAATCTTTTGGTGAGTCGCTATGTTTTCCATGCTTGTCGGGGAATTAAAAGAGACAATCTAGGCGGCGTCCTTGATGTGTTTCGGTTGCGTCTGTAAAGGAAGCGGAACAGATTGTATGACTAGCTTCTTAACCGGAGGACTCAGCTGGCTTAAAACGCCGCCTGTCACTTTTACGGTGACATTCGTCGGCAGAAGGTTATGCGTCAAGGCTAACCCTTTGAGCCCGCCGGTAGTTTTCACAGCGCGACGGTGAACCGATTACTGCCTCGTCGTACACCTCCGCCCCCGCGGTGGACGGGTGCCCCTTTGAGGCGGTGAGGGTCCCTAAGCCACGGCTCGTCGCATTCTTGTGACGGTAATCCCACGGCAGCGGCCAAGGGCCACTCCCCTGGCACTCGCGGACCACCCACGGCGTCGCCCTCGTAGCCTGCTTGCCCGTCGCGAGCGCACCACACTCACACACACACACACACACACACACACACACACACACACACACCACTTCTGCCGATAAGGTGTCCCGTTCCGTACCGCTGAGAGCAAGACTAACTCCATTTACATTTCCGTCCCTCTGCTTCACGGATCCGTTGCGAAAGTTGTTTGTCACTCTGTGAAATCAGTTGCATTTGTCGTGTGTGGACGAGGAGCTGCGCCAAGAGAGGCGAAGCGGCGTGCGAGGAGGAGACGGCCAGCTGAGTGGCGTCGTGCGTTGAAACTGACCTCTCGCAGGAGCATAAAAGCTGCTGTTTGCTCAACGAAAATTAGCCTGAACAGTTCTTTATTGCCGCTTTTATGTTCGGCCAGATGACCATATCGACACCGTTTCTGTCATAGATGTTTTGACACGATGATGTTCGCGGGCTGCCAGCAGTAGTAGGACTACGATATGTCAGGACTTCAATGACTCACTGTAATTCGTAATTGGCGCTGTCTACTTTGAAATAGACATACTCGAATTCAGTGCATGTTTCTCACTTTACGAATGATCGTAATAGATCCAGATGCTACCTCTAGCACATGTAGTCACTTTATAAAATACTTCTCAAATTGACACCATTAACAAATAAAAGTTACCAATGTTTCGTTTTTCCTCGTCGCAAAAGTGGCATTTTACACACGCAAGCTGGCCGGAGTGGCCGAGCGGTTCTAGGCGCTTCAGTCTGGATCCGCGCGACCGCTACGGTCGCAGTTTCGAATCCTGCCTCGGGTATGGATGTGTGTGATGTCCTTAGGTTAGTTAGGTTCAAAATGTGTTCAAATGTGTGTGAAGTCTTATGGGACTTAACTGCTAAGGTCATCAGTCCCTAAGCTTGCACACTACTTAACCTAAATTATCCTAAGGACAAGCACACACATCCATGCCCGAGGGAGGACTCGAACCTCCGTCGGGACCAGCCGCACAGTTCATGACTGCAGCGCCCATGACCGCTCGGCTAATCCCGCGCGGCGTTAGTTAGGTTTAAGTAGTTCTAAGTTCTAGGGGACTGATGACCTCAGAAGTTAAGTCCCATAGTGCTCAGAGCCATTTGAACCATTTTTGTAGCTATACAAATCCAATGTAACCATTAACATTATATTTTGAAATATACAGTAGAATTTTTAAGATGCCTGCCTTCTCCGTTTATAAGTAGTAGTCAAATGGGGATATTCCACTTAATATCCCATTCAATCACACAGATGTATTTACATTTATATCGCACCAAAGAAAAGAAAAACTTGCAGAAACTAGACGCGGAGGTTTTCAGCATTCAACCGAGCCCCTGTTGTTGAAAAGAGCCAACCAGTGACTCATTGACAGCATTACCTTGTCAACCCGAAGGCCATCTCCATGACCACGTCGTTGGTGATTCAAGATTAATCGGTGATCGTTCAGAATCTTTGTGAAGACAATAAATATACGGTGGAAATTTCGTGTTGTTAGATTTTCAAACGTAGATATCCTGATATCAGTATCTCAGCATCAGAGCAGCAAATGATTGAAAATGGAGTATGTGTTGCTCTATGGCATGATCCTTCTCTTCTAATCCATTGTGAAAAAAAAAAAAAAATTGCCTAACATTCATTTGAGGTTACAAGTTACACGAAAACTTCCGAATGAGTATTTCTCGGTGCAGCGGAGTGTACACTGCTTTGAAACTTCCTGGCACATCAAAACTGTGCGTCAGACCGGAACTTTAACTGGGTTCGAGTTCTGGTGCGTCACACAGTTTTCATCTGCCATGAAGATTCATTGCGAAAGACGACAGCGTTACTGAAGATAGCTTTGTTTCTCGAGCAATTTGCGAAGTATGGTTGTTCGAATACCCATATATGTAATCGCGTCTTGTGCTTTGCGATTAGTAACCGAGAAAGTGGACGAACAACTACGTGCCTGTGAGCCTGATGAAAATTAGAAAGATGAACGGTAGAGAACTTTCGGTAATTAAACTGTGTGACGTCCTTCATCTATCGAGCTGGCTCCGTTTAGTTGCTCTCTGACTTTCAGTGTGACCCGAAGATAGCGTATAGAGCTGTTACGTGCTACCAAGACTTCACAATCAATATCAAACAGAAAATTTGGTATTGGTCAGTCACAGGAATTGTATGGTTTTCAAATAAGCTATACTTACTACTTTCTTAAAAATATTTTATTTACGACAAGAGATATTTTGTTGGGACGTTCATTGTTTCATTTATGTTTTGGAAATCACATTGCTCAGAAGTTGGCTATTTACGGTTAAGCTTGATTTTAGCCGATCTTGAAAACTCTAAGAAGTATCAGTTTGGCATAAGGCGTGGAATACGAACGATTTCCCCCTCGATTATCATCTTCTGATCTTCAAGGCGATGTGACTAGTTCACATGTACACGGGACTTGAGACATACGCACAAAAATAAGTCATGTAAGCTTAGGTCAGGAAAGGGTGTAGGTCAGTGAAGATTGCTATATCTGGAGGTAATATGGCCTCCAAACTGATTCTGCAAGACAGCCGAAACATTGCCAGAGAGCTAAAGTACAATGCTTCACTCTCGGCGACGGCACTGAACTCACATTCGGGAGGACGACGGTTCAAACTCGCGTACAGCCATCCAGATTCAGGTTTCCCGTGATTTCACTAAATCGTTCAAGGAGAATTCCGGGCTGGTTCTTTTGGGTGGGCAAGGCCGATTACCTTCCTCATCCTTGACACAATCCGAGTTTTTGCTCCGTCTCTAATGACCTTCCTTCCTTTTCATGTTTGACAGTATCGTACCAACTAAACTTCCAACTTTAATGGCCAGTTCAGTCACCTGTAACCAGTCGCTCGCTCGCTCGTGCTACCGAATGCAAAAACGCGCGGTTTATTCGACGAAGCCTGTAGTTAGAATTCGTGGAAAAAAAAATTGGATTCGTTGTCACTTATCCAAAAGTGTGAAAAATGCTAGAAAGAAATACACGTTAGAGATTTCTGCAGGCGCAGGCGTATCGGTATGTGGAAAAGAACCTAGATACAAGACTTTGTTGACAATAAAAATTTACTCTCAACCCCTCTGACAATTTGTTTACCTCGACAAACTATGTAGTTCAGTCTGCTTGCTCTAAAAGTCTCACAAAACCATAAAACACACAATTCGTTTGCATGGCAAAGAGGATTCGTAATTTCCTTAATCAAGTCGCTCTGCAATCGACGTGATTTTGCTCTGGGTGTCACCTCGCTCTCGGCCTCCTTCCACTCGCCAAGTTAACACGCGACCACCAGAAAGCGAAAGCAACAAAGAAGAGGAAGCTCGGTTGGCATTATACTGGCCGAGGTCTGTGCCCCGCCGGTGTTTCCGCAGCTTTCCTGACCATTCTCAAAGGCGAAAAGAGCGACGGAGCAAAAAGAGAAAACGCCGTGTACTACTACAAATAATTTAGTATCCACGATTAGGGGGCCGTTTTGTCGGTAATTTATTTCCGCCGGCCGGCTATTCATAAAACGAAACGCAGGTGCTTAAACCTGTATTTTAAGAGGCGCGGCGCCGCTCGCAGAATCGCGTCGCCCTACCGACGCTTTCAGCACCTGCTGCCATGCCTCCCTCCCTCTCGCAATGCGTGCGTGGGCGGACACCTCTGGCGCAGTGTGCGTTACGCACTGCGGCCTACATTGCCGGCTGCTTACGGAGATGCTGGTGTGGCGCATCCGTGTCTGCAATCAAATCTTCTAGTTAATGACCGAATGATCTTCCTACTATATTGTACTTTTTGTTGTTGTCGCAGAAGTAAGACGGTAATAAATCGCTCTTTATAAACCTGTATGCCTTCGTGTAAAATTGAATTCACTCTCTCCCTGTAAATACGAAATTTATGGGTCTTTGTACATTCAAAAGAAATAGGCCATACGAGTGCTTAAACACACAGTTACTTCGACGTTTTCGCTAGTATTTCTCATACGGTCGTTGCAGTTAATCCCAGTTGGATATGATTATCAACGAAATGTTGCCAAACTTAACTGCCGGAGTTCCCCAATAATACTTAATATCGTCGATCTACCAATAATGGAAATAAAAGAAGCGAAGCGCGTATGTCGAAAAACAAGCTGCTTTTCATTTAGGGACGTACCGACATGAACAAGAATTTATGTTCGATTGTATCAACATCTACTAGAATTTTTCCTCGTAGATTAAAGGAATATTTGACACAGTTCGCAGCTTGTCGAAACTCTTCCATCTTTCCCAAGACATTTACAGGGGTTGGCTTAAATGCTTTCTCCGCTGCGACTCCCAAATGACCTTGATATCGATAAGATGCTGATCCCGAACCTATCTCTTACAAAATGTGGTGTATTCGATTGTTCTTCGTTTGTGTCCTCGTTTTCGTTTTAAATAGCTAAAACGACTTTGTTATGTTTCCAACGCATGATTGCTTTTTCTGAACGTGACGTACCGTAACATCTCTTTGTTATGTTTCTCTTACTGTCACGTCATCTGCTTGTCTTTCCGCAGTTTTTTATTATTTATTTAAAAAAAGAGAGAAAGAGCCTTTGAATATATTTTCCGTGATGGTGTGGCACACTTTTCTCGTAACTGCGTGCAGCTCTTGTGGTGGCAGAGCAAGATTCGCCGTTACAGAGTTTGGCAGAGAAACGTTTGAGTGGTCCTCGGCGAGACTGCGGCGGAATAGCGGGCACACATGGCGCGGCCTCTTTGGAAGGGCCCGGCATGCGTCCCTGGGGAAGCAGACCGCAGGGGCGGCGGTGAGCGCGTCTCACGCACTGCTGTGCACACCGCGCACTGCACGCTGCACGCACACAAAGCGACTGCGTCTCCCGGGGCGGCCACCAGGGGTCGCGATGCTCTCTTGCCAGCCGGGTCCACGCCCAGACCACCATCACTGTACACCTACCGCCGACCGCGGCAGTCACTTTCCGGTCTGCCCCGCAAAGACGAAGTCACATTACTTGTGTACGAAGGGGCTACTAATCGAGACCGGATCGACGGTACTTTAATGCTTAGAACTTGACGTCTCCGCGACGTTGAAAAAGTATCTACATCTACATGCGTACTCCGTAAGCCGCCGTATGCTGCGTGACGGAGGGTACGTTGAACCGTTACTGGTCATTTCCCTTCCTGTTCCACACCGCCCGCATCTCGTGGTCGTGCGGTAGCGTTCTCGCTTCCCACGCCCGGGTTCCCGGGTTAGATTCCCGGCGGGGTCAGGGATTTTCTCTGCCTCATGATGGCTGGGTGTTGTGTGCTGTCCTTAGGTTAGTTAGGTTTAAGTAGTTCTAAGTTCTAGGGGACTGATGACCATAGATGTTAAGTCCCATAGTGCTCAGAGCCATTTTTTTGAACCTGTTCCACACCCAAATAGCGCAAGGGAAACACGACTCTCTATATGCCTCCGTAAGAGCCCTAATTTTTCGTATCCTTACGCGAAATGTACATTGGCGGTAGAAGGATCGTTCTGCAGTCAGCTTCAGACACTGGTTTTCAAAATTTCCTCAGTAGTGTTCCTCGAAAAGAACGTCGCCCTCCCTCCATGGATTTCCTTTAAAGTCCCCGAAGCATCGCCGTAATTCTTGTTAGTCGACAGACCTTGACGCTAACAAATCTAGCAGACCGCCTCTGAATTGCTGTCTCTTTGAGCCGACCTGCCGACGTGTTGGTGATCCCAAACACTCGAGCAGAACTCAAAAATGGGTCGCACTAGTGTTCTATATGCGGCCTCCTTTACCGAAGAACCACACTTTCCTAAGATCTCCCAATAAACCGAAGTCGACCATAGGAGCACTACTCCTTTAGGGCAGGCATCTCGTAACCTTTCCCCAGACAGAACAGTTTAAGAATACTGGTACTTTAATGGATTACCATAATTATTTTGAAGGTTAACAAAATACTTCAATTTTAAATCATAATTAATAACACAGAAATCATTACAGATTAGAAAAAAAGAACATTATTATCATCAATCCGTCGGAGAAACCACCATTTATTAACAGCTTTTCGCGGAGCGTTTACCCATTCGGGAAAACCTGTTTTAGTGTAAGGGTGGAGGAGGTGCCGCAGTGTGGGGGAAGGATGTGGCCGTATACCGACGTAAAGTCTTCGAAAGTCACAGAAAACATGAATATATATCACCGGATGGAGACATGAACTCTGCAGCTTCCCAACGTCGTGGAGATCATTCAGCGCATCTCGTTTTGTACGTTGCTAATTTCGTCTTTCAGTGTAACTGTTACTCCGTAATGTTAGTTTTTCGACCAGAAGAGTAATTTAACGTTGTTTTTTCCCAGTAGTAGCAGAAACTGTTATAATGATACCAGAAAAAGTGCGTTTTACATTAAGCTGAACATACCTTACGTAGCTTATCAATGCGACGAAAAAGACCTGCCAGCACCATTCTCAATAGAGCGTCTCTCAAGAATTCTGCAAGAAGAGGGTATGTTTATCGTCCCGTTGACGGCGAGGTCATTGGAGATGCGTTTTTCACTTCGCTGGAAAATGATGGAGAAAAGACGTGTCCACAATTACTTCAAGAAATCATCCTCACATTGCCTAAAGAGATTCAGGCATATCACTGAGGATCTGACCCCACTATCTCCGCGGATACCAGGTCAATGTGTTAACCGCTGCGCCACTTCACCTCCCTTCATGAATTCCCAGTAAACTAGCGCAAAAATTTTCTTTTCAGGGTTAAACTGGACGCGCGGTTGGTACACCATCCAACGGTTGGTGACTAATAAATCAGAGAAAAAATTCTGTTGTTCTGGAAGAGAGTAGGACTTCATTTACTGGCCTTTCAGTGGGCGACTAACGCTTTGCGTTTTTAATGACCTTAAAAAAAAGCACTCCGTCTTCAGGCCACGAGTGGCCTACCGGGACCATCCGATCGCCGTGTCATCCTCAGTGGAGGATGCGGATAGGAGGGGCGTGTGGTCAGCACACCGCTGTCCCGGTCGTTATGATGGTATTCTTGACCGAAGCCGCTACTATTCGGTCGAGTAGCTCCTCAATTGGCATCATGAGGCTGAGTGCACCCCGA
The DNA here is from genome assembly GCF_023864345.2 of Schistocerca serialis cubense. Lineage (NCBI taxonomy): Eukaryota > Metazoa > Arthropoda > Insecta > Orthoptera > Acrididae > Schistocerca > Schistocerca serialis. The sequence goes on from NC_064642.1 coordinate 150,694,985, forward strand.
AAAATGGCAACAGCGCATGGCGGCCGGGATGGTCACCCAACCAAGTGCCGACCACGCCTGACAGCGCTTAACTTCGGTGATGTCACGGGAACCGGTATTTCCACTGCGTTAAGGCCGTTACCTTTTCAATGACGTTAAGGGGACATTAATTCTAAACTTACGACTTAAATCTATGTCTGTGGCATATGTATCAGGACACTGTATTAATAGAATGAGTTTATCTATGCTGTTCAGGATGTACTACACTTTGCGAAGTGAAGACATCGTAACGTCACGATGTTGCAAATACTTCAGTGTATTTTATCGTCGTCGAAAGAATACAAAGAAATAAAGTCAAGCAACTTGTGCGTCATTCTCTAAACTTATCAGCAGGAAATAGATGACTGAGAATACTTCACTAAGCCCAATAATGAGACCAGTCGCAGAGCCGTTCGCGAACATAAGCGCAGGAGGAAAACTGTGCTACCGCGTCGCGGTGAAAAGGCGAACTGCAGTAGCTGGCCGAGACAAGGCTAGGCGGAAAGCACCCGGTCGGTGCGGCGCCATGCGAGACGTGTTTAACGACAAACAGTGCTTAATTGGAAGGTTAAAGAGGTTGCGGGGGAATTCGCAAACAGTTATCCCTGATTAGGCGCGTGTTAGCTTGTGGACAGACCTTTTGAACGTGTCAAGAGATAAACACGGCCCGTTTCGCTTGTTACGGCGCAATGCAAATTGGGCGCACTGGGGTCTCGGGGCGTCGAGTGCAATCTGGGCCTCGCCGCTGGAGCACCTGACTGCTGACACAGCTGCGCCCGACCGTGTACTCCTAGCGGTGACGATTCCTGTGTCTCTCCCGACTGGCTACGCGGCACCCAGCTCAGTTTTTCTAATCACACCCTCTTGACTCTTCAGCGATTTAACCAGCCTTGCTTTTTTCAAACGACAGTGTGAAGCCAGCTGACTGTAAGTTGTGGGCGTGTTGAAACGTGGACTTCGTCTGGCATGCGAGTTCGGGATAACGAACTACCTTTAGAAACTCAGCACATAGACGTATTACAAAGGGGCAGGCATGTGGTTTTTGCATCTGAACCGTGCTGACATTTACCAGAAGTAACTTGGGTGGATCCGTGCAACCGCTACGGTCGCAGGTTCGAATCCTGCCTCGGGCATGGATGTGTGTGATGTCCTTAGGTTAGTTAGGTTTAAGTAGTTCTAAGTTCTAGGGGACTGATGACAACAGCAGTTGAGTCCCATAGTGCTCAGAGCCATTAACTTGGGTGGCCAACTCTGGGTGACCAAATGGTGATCTTAACTCCGCGCATATCGAATACGAGTGTTGTCTCTTAACCAGTACACCACCTTCTTCAATTATTTACCGAGAAATCGAGAAAGTGTAGAAAACTTAATAAAACAATGAGGTCTGCTCTAATGGACGTTTGTACTTCGTTTTTTGTGCCGTCTCGAGTCTTTTACGTACATTGTGGGGAAATGGACTCGTCAATCTTTCAATACAATTTTCAGTTTTGTGAATTGTGTCTGTGCATAAAAGAACAAGATACTACTCGAGCTACATAGCAGCTGCTTCCCTCTGAAGTGCCATCAGTGAAGCTACGGTTCATACTAAAGTAAGGAAGATTACAGTTGAACGTGCCGTCGTCTACGAGATCATTAGAGACGGAGCGTAAGCTCAGAACGGGGAGGGACTTTATTTTTTATTCTGTTTGTTCTCCACTCTAAGGAGATTCAAAGAGTCGCGGTTCTATTCAGTCGAGTACCAGACAGGCTGACTGTGGTGCAGTTGGGTTCCCAATTCGTAATAATTGAGAGGGGCTTTCCAGTTTCGTCTTACAACCAAGGAAATCCTCCCAAAATCCTTAGCCGAAACCGGGGATTAGAACCGTATCACTTATCTCTAGAACATCTTATTCCTTTGAGGACGTTGTCCCAGCCAAAAGTTAAAGTGTTTCAGGGGGAGCGATGGGGCCCTTTCACCTTTCAAAGGAACAATCTGGACATTTACCCGCGAGTAAGAGTCCCATCCAGCAAAGCGTTTGGGCCGAGAGGGACTCAGTCTACTCGAACTTTTTAATGTGATGAACGCGCAGTCAAAGAACATTGTTCATAGTACAAAAGAGGGACACTGTAGCGATCTGAAATGATATTATACGATGATCCGAACGCTGATTTACGGGAAGCAGTTGTGGTTTGATGTAATGTTTACCATCTCCATCCTGCGGCATTACAACAGAATACAATCACAGTCTAGAATAACAACGAACGTGGAGCGCTGAAAATACAGTATAACGGAGGAGGCTATATTTTTTAAGTTTCGAAAGGATCCCACTGACGTTCTCGCGGACTTTTCCGAATTCTCCCAATTTCCTAAAACTCACCAGTCAGTTTCCGTTATCCCTCTTCTCTCCGCTTCAACCATTCTGCCAGAAGAAGGAGCCAGTGGCTCCTAAAGCTTACACATTTCTTTAGCGTTGTTATATGTTCTCTCCAGCTGCTGCTTGGTGAGTGGATTCCCTATCTATCCAATTACATTATATTTTCAAAATACGCTGTGACACTCGCTATAAACGGTTGTCGTTTAAGAGGATTTGCTGAGAACGCAGCGCTTGATGTGTCGTGTTGTTGCTGCTTAGTGTCAGGATATTGCCTTCTCGTGAACAATAAAAAGCACCAAAGCAGAAAGAGCTCTCGTCAAGTGTTTACAATTACACCTTTTATCACTGACATTCGCGACACGCGTGGCGAGTGGGGCAGTTCAAGGTACACTTATGGTAATGCGGAAGCGGGAGGGAAATACGACGACGTGCGGCTCTACGGCGACTACACGCTGCGGAGATGATTAGCTTGCGTTAGAGCGGCACGCGCGGACACGCGGCCGCACTCTGCTCACAACAGCGCCGCGAGCAAAAAGAGCTCCAGCCGAGTGGGAAGCGGCGCGAGCGGCCTCCGAGGACGCAGCGGCCGGCATCTCCGCTCAGCCCCGGGCCCCGCTCTCTTATTTCGCAGAGCGTGTAGCGGGCGCCGCGACAAGTCCGCGGCCCACGCCCCGGTCGCAAATAACCGCGCCGCCACTCCGTACTGCGCCAGCCGACAACGCGCTAGCAATTATCCTCCTTGACGCGCTTCGTCTGCCGCTCGCCAGCGTATCTGGCCGGTATTTACCAGAATGGGCTCGTCGACTAGTCTCGTTTCATCAAAATTCTTCTTTTGCCTTTGCCCTGCAACCACCCAGGATCGGTATGATTACTATGGATTTTGCATGCGTGGGCTGCAGCCCTTCGTGTCGCCATCCGCCCCCTCCCGCCTCTCGGGATTGAATGTGTATACCCCAAGTGTCTGTCGCTGGTGTTATCCGTGGGAAAGAGTGCGAAAGGTTTCTAAATGTTTGCTAGTCGTGAGACTGGACCTGAGTGCCAGCCCGGTATTCACCACGTCGGATTTGGTAAACGGCCTAAAACCCACATGCATGCATTCTTAACATTTGGCAAGAATCCGAAGGTTCTTTTGCCAGATTCATTCTTGCCAAATGTTAAAGAAACGTTAGGCATGAGGTATTTGGAACCATCCTAGGGTCTAATACATTTTCTCACTGGTCATGGGCCCTACCCGACATATGTCGGTTTGGGAAAAGGGCTACACCTGAGTGTGACTGTGGCGCTTTGGAGGGTACTCCCGACATTATGGTTTACGAGTGCTCCTTTTCGATGATGTAGCAGCTACATTAAGACAACAACTTCCAAACAACAACACATACGACTTATTAAGACACGAAGAGACTTTCGAAACTCTGAACAACTTGGCAAACGAGGTAACACGAAATGTTCTGACTGCATACCTGAGGCACTTTCGCGACTAGAACCAACCACTGAACGTGTCCTAGTACCCTAATCCTGTACCGCCTGTGCGTGGACAGGTCGACTTTTAGTTGGAATCCGCCACGTGCAGGGCTACGGGGACTGGGGTACACCTATTCTCGACTTAGACAGCACCGGATTTGACGTAGGTTAGTTAGTAGTTAGTAGCATTAGAAGTAGATACTAACTTAGGAATCTGCAGCGACAAACAATTTTGGCCTGCCCAGTGTCAGGGGCACGCTCATCGGGATTAGTTCGATGAGCAAGGCCTTGAAGTAGGTTTATATCTAGGCTGACACACCTGTAACGCTGCAGGCAGTTAGGAATTAACAAGTAGGTAGGAAAACTAACAACTAGGTAGTAGTGTATAGATTAACAATCGTAATCTGCCTATTAAGATGAACTGTGTCATACTGTCTGTAGGTCACAAATTGATTGTAACATTATAATAACTGTAATAGCTGCTGATAACAAACAATATTGTATTAACTTCAGGACCCACTAATCACTAAGGTGGTGGGTTAATTTGTATGACTATTATTGTTGTCATTGGGATAAAGATTAAAAAAAAAAACACATACAGGGTGACCGTCACTCCGCCCTTTGTCGTTGCGCTGGGCGGATTCGATCCGAGACCGGTGCACTTCCCCGTCGCAAAAGCGGCATTTTACACACGCAAGTCGGCCGGTGTGGCTGAGCGGTTCTAGGCGCTACAATGTGGAACCGCGTGACCGCTACGGTCGCAGGTTCGAACCCTGCCTCGGCCATGGATGTGTGTGATGTCCTTAGGTTGGTTGGCTTTAAGTAGTTCTAAGTTCTAGGGGACTGATGATCTCAGATGTTAAGTCCCATAGGGCTCAGAGCCATTTGAGCCATTACACACGCAAGGTTATCCAGGCGCGTCATCAAAGCGAACGGAGGTGGGAGCGTTATGGTCGGGGGACTGTTTTCTTGGCATTCTGGAGGACGTATACTTGTAGACCACGTCCATCCCTACATCCAGTTCGTTTTTACTAAGCACGATGGCATACACCAGCAGGACAATGAAATGTGTCACTGCCCGCAGTGTACGTGCGTGATTGGAAGAGATGCAGGGTGAGTTTGTCGTACTGCCCTGGCCACCAAATCCCGGATTTAAATCTACCCAGCATCTGCGGGACCACCTCGATCGGGCCGTTGTCGCCTTCGATCCTCAGCCGAGGAACCTGGCGCAGCAGACACCGGTAAAGAAGTTGGCATCAATATCCCTGTCGGTATCTTCCAGAACCTCATTCACTCTGTTCCTTCACGTCTCATCGCGGTCCGAATTGCACAAGCTTGTTTTCAGACTTTCGACAGGTGGTCACGTTAATGTAACAGGACAGTGTATAATGAAATTCACTGAAATGAAGTAAATGGGTAGATTCGGATAAAATAATCGACGATATGAGGATATGAAAAAATATCACTTAAAACCGCTCAGAAGAGTTGAATCTGTAGTGTAATGAATATTATTAAAGTAATAATGTTTAAAGTAACCCGGTGATCACCAATTATTTCGTGAAGCTCTATAGCAGACCCGTCTGAAGAAAAACCTATGAATATCGGTTGCTGGCACAGGTGTTTGATGTACTAGTACATAGCTAGTTCAGTTCAAATATGAGTGTCGTTAATGAATGACATATGCAGTGTTTTGGTGTTTCTGCGTTAATGTGAGAACTGTGTGCACCGAGATAACATAGGACAAATACCGAATAAAATGTTTGCTTAGCAAATGCAAAACACCATGTTATTGCAGCTCACAAGCTATGCAACCAAAACAAATGAGAAGACTAAAAACCAGAGGAACTTGGAATTCCAAGACAAGCAATCCTCACAATACTAACAGACCTAATTTTTTCAACTTTCGTTGTTTTTGTGCAAATATTAATATTTTCAGATATGTAATAAAAGTTACTATCCAGAAAGATGGCACGGATTTTCTAAAACATGTTTCGGCAAAGTAATTAAGGATAATTTATGTTTTGCAAAACCGTATAGAACCTAGCCCTGCCGCATGTGGTAGCCGCGCGATCTGAGGCGCCTTCCACGGTTCGCGCGGCTACCCCCCGTCGGAGGTTCGAGCCCTCCGTCGGGGATGTGTGTGTGTGTGTGTGTGTTGTCCTTAGCGTAAGTTAGTTTTAGGTAGTTTTAGTTAGTTTGACTGGTGTGTAAGCCTAGGGACCGATAACCTCAGCAGTTTGGTCCCATAGAACCTTACCACAAGTTTCCAAAATTCCTAGCCCTGTTAATAAAGAAATATGCTAAATAAAAGTACAGCCGTAAATGCTGCCTTATGAAACAAAGTGTCTTTAATAGCTGCGAAAGTTTAAATCTGGCGTCAGTTGCTATATCTAATAAGTAAGGACAAGACACAATGTCAGATTTTAAGACCGAAAGTCTTCGGGCTTCCTGACGTTCTACCTGCCGCAGACTTTGCCGTTCAATTGTTCTATGCGCTAAATTTCTTACAGCAGTTCATTACACCCAGCATGCAAAACTGAAGCCAACCTAGGTAATTTCACTTGATCTGACGATTTCTTGTTTCAGTCCTTAATTCTGCGTGTCTATTACTCTCGGTAATAATCAGGATGGGAGGCGCATCATATGTAACACATTGTAAAATTAGATCACTAATCACAAAACAGTAAATGGAAGGATACAGCTAAAAGAAAAAGTCTTCTTATTCTTGTACTTTGTGTTAATCCCATCTAGCATTGTGTCCGCTGTACTCAGGATTTGATACCTTTATTTAACTTTGTGGTCAGATGGTCTTCCTGTAGCTGTAGCTATCAGTTTCTCAAGGGAGGGAAATATGTCAATTGTGCACACTTTGTTCTGTGTGTGGCCGCATTTTGATTGCTTTTGTAGGACTGTCATATTTTCTAAGGCGGATATTGGGCACCGGACAGCATTTACCTGAGCGAGCGTGGAAAACCACTTAAAAACCCACACTTAGGCAAGCCAGTGCACCAGCCATGGTCGTTAATCCACGACGCGAATTCGATATTGATGTGGCTGATCTTCCACTCCCGTAAGATAGTGTGCTGCGCATTACACTGTACGAGCGGGTTACATGAGAAACATCTTCAGTTGCGTAAAACTATAAAATACCGACCGTTGTTGTGAGCATCTAGAATTATGATAGGACGGTTAAATCAAAATATAAAAATTAACAAATTTACGGTAGCAAATACTAATCTGGACAGATTAAATGTAGTTGGATTTATCTGTCTTTTACTTTTTAGTGACTATTCGTCGTATAGTCTTGATCGAGATTAACTCCTTTTCCGCAGCAAAACTGCTGTCTGGAACGACGTAGATCGCTTCGCCGAGCACTCTGCTATCTCTGTAAAAGCTGGTCAGCATTAAAGAAGCAATAAAATGTCTGCGGCGAATTATACACAACTTGTAGGTTAACTTCTCCCGAAAACATCTTTGGGTCTGCTAAAACAGAAGACTATTTCTAATTCAAATGGTCATGAACGTTACGGTTTATGAAAGCAACATTTTACTTCTGTTCGTCCATAATGAAGCAACTCACAATTTTAAATCAGAACTACTATTAATTTTTGAACAAAGAAAGTATTTCTAAATTGTACTGTTAGCAAGCTTCATGTTAACCCAAGAATACTAGAGACAGCTCAAGGGAAATTTAAAAGCCGTAAATGTAAGATTATAGAGAAAAATGGGAAACAGCTATAGTTGCGTCGAAACTATGTAACACCTTACTTTCGATGTAATACCAGTAGTTGTGATCGGACAGTTAAATAAAGTATAGAAGTTAAGAAATATAGATCTAAGTATTTCTAGATATAAAAGTACGTAAACAATTATAAATTCTATTATGCTGAGCACAATATGATATAACGTGTTGTTAATAGTGTCTGCCAATATTCGAAAATAGATCGTAGGCCTATTCTGACTATCTCGACCTGGGTTTACAGTCCATTTCGTCTTTAGCGAACAAAATCTCGACAAGAACTTTATTTAACTGGTCATGCCAGTGGATAAACGTTTATATAAAGCTTTTTGACACATTTGCCCATCTTCCATGATATGGGTTTATGTCGATTTATTTGAGACTTCATTTATTATTCTTTCCAGCATGAAATTGCCATGCGACAGTGCTGGCTGGAAATAAGTGTTATTTATTAATACTATCTTACTTTTCGAAAGAGTAAACCCTTTGTTGAGTAATATAAGAAAGATAGGGGGACATTATCCTGTAGCTTGATGTGCTAAGAAGCCTTATCTCGGTTTACAGATTCATCTTCAGGCAACAATTACTACTCTTTCAAAGGCGACATAATACTGGGAATCGAAAACTGCGGAAGAAGCTTTTGTTTTGACAGTTAAATACCTGAAACAGAATACACCAAATGGAACACGTCATTACAAACGGAATGCAAATAAATCAGACATGTGACCACAATGTGATGAAGATGTATCCATTCATCACTTTTTTTCTGAGACTGTTTCGTTGATGGATTGATCGCACACGTCATTTTGACAGTAATCCAGTAGAGATTTGTGAAATACTCCCACTCGATGACACGTACGCAGCAAAAACAGAACTTTCTTCTGACCCGTAATTCCTTTAGGGCCCACGCCAGATCTCTGGGTCTCAAATCATAGATATAAACATTTAATAATCCTCTGTATTATTCAGCATGCTTCCGGCATTCCTAACGAGGAACAGATTTAGTGTATTTCGGGCACATCCTGTTTCGTCATTATCAACTGTAACTGGGGCGTCTTTAACGATAGGAAGTACTGAAACATGCTGACTGTGACTTATTCGCTTTTAGATATCTTTTACCCGACAAACTGACTTCCGCAACATTACTTTCACCGTGTTTCCTCGAAAAGTCTGTATCTTGAAATAATTATTTTTCACAGTGTATTTTTAGCACATCGCAGCACAATTCTAGCATAGAGGAAAGTGGAACAACTTCATTTCTGTCAGTAACTAGTGCTAGTTTTAGAAAATACGTTTTCATTAGAATAACTCTATTGTGCAATAATCAAGAGTAATTGCATTATTCTGATGTATAGTTTTGCGGAATCTGTTCATAATTTTCACATTTTGTAGTGTTAAAGTAGTTTGACGGAACTGTACTGGATAGTGCTGTTCACGGTTTTCTTTCTTTTTTTTATGATGCCCTTTGAAATTAATATAAAATGGATTGATGTCGTACTTTAAATATACAATCCCACAGTTGATCTTCTGCAATACTACTGACGGCGCTAATTAAAAAGAACATAAACGACAATAAAAGCAATGTGATACTTTCTGAACGGAACAGTTTCATATTTACGCATTTCCTTATGAAGAAAAAGTACCGCAGTTTCATTTTGGAGTTAACTGTGTTTTCGTGCGAGTAAAACGTAAACGTACTGACTGAGAAAAAAACTAAATATTCAGAATAAAATAAAAAATGGTCGAGATACTTGTTTTGGAAAACAGTAACGTAAATTTGGAAGACAAAGTCGGAAAATCATTTACAGCCTGTGTGCAGTCACTGCTTAAGATAGTGGATTTTGTGAACGGATCGTGTGAGCATTATGCACAAACGTTCACTGCTTTATCATTTGCGTTATAACAAGGTGAATAAAGTAATCTAGACTTGCAGAAATACGGAAAGAAGTAAATGGATTAACCTATGATGAGTAACATTACGAGGAATCAGAAAACTTTGGAAAAATAGCGGCAGGGAACATGTCAGTTAAGTGGCATAACATTCTTCTGGCCTGGTAAATAAGCTCATGTGTTTCGGTAGAATTAGAGCAGTTTGCTACTAAAGCGAATATTTAATATTTGGTAAAGGAATTTCATTCTCCATTTAATATTTGCGTCTCACTGATCACATATTGCAGTCGTTTTTTCATGTCTAGCATAGTAATGTAGCTGTGACGGTAAAAAATCTCGAAACTCGATAATATTTTGGTTGATGGTGTTAGAGGAATAATGACGAGAATTTTGAAGCGAACCTTCTTATGCACTCAGTTACACTTCGGAGCGTTGGAATGAGAGGTCGCTTTTATCGGCAGCGGACTTTCGCCGGAGATCGTGCCGGCTTTCCTTTTTGGATTGCGGCTCTTGTGTTCCCCGTATGGGCCTGGTTGAGAAAGAGGTTATGAACAATCTGACGTCAGGCGCCGGACATGTGTGATGGGGAGGGCGCGGTGTTCTCGCGCGTAGGGTTTGATAAGAGGCGGCCTGTTTTCTGACCCGAGGTTCGAGATCTACCACGAACCGGCCTCCCACAAAGACGGGAAAAATCACGTTCCAATCCCACTAACCTAACCGGTCGACCATGGGATTCTAGTTACAGCACCTCCGAAAGTTCACGTTCCGTATATACTTGTGGTCTCTAAGTTTCCATCGAGTTACCTGAACTCCATCACGTGATCTGTTTTTTATAAACGTAATTGTAATGTGCTTGTATCTGTATAGCAGGAAATATACCTTCAGTGTCAGTGTTAGTGCTTCTTGCATAAAAAATTATTGCCTTAATTTTTTTTACACCGTTAAAATTTTCTGTGTTCCCTGCAATAATTTAAGAATATCTGAATTCCTTACTCTTCTTGAGCAGCAAGAACTTTCATTCCTATTGCAGTCTCCAGTTCAATTTTCATTAATTCTTTTGGCCGTCCTAATATGAGTTGAATTTCGAAAGAAGAGTATGAATCCGTGAACAAAAGCGTATGGTAGCTTGCAGATCAGACACGTACCAATACAAGAAAATGTAAATTCGATGCCATTTTCATAGGCTACAGATTTTTTTCCTAGTTTATTTACAATTCGCCATAGAACATTTATTTGGGTTTTGCGTTGATTAACACTTTAACAGTAAAGCGTGCTCTGTGAATAATACTCTTGTTTATTCAGTGCTATTATTAATAATACATATGCAGTAATTTATAAATCATCACTAGCATCATAACGCGATGACGTTGTTCTACATTGTAAAACGATTTAGTCTGATTAATGAGCCGTTACATGTGACAACGGAACTGCATTGACTCTCCGGAGTATATCTGGGCACAGTTGCAAACAGACTTCAGGACAAAGACGAGTTTCTGTCAGGCGGGAAATCCCACCTTCCTGAAACTACCTGCAACTAACGGGATCCTATAGACTAGTGTTCACAGACTGCCACATGTGAAACAGCGTCTTTGTACGTGGAGACTGCCTCTCTCATCTGAGCACATACAGTCTCTAAAGGCCTCGACATCGATAAGACATTAAAATCCAACCAACTTTATATAGTAGACAATAGTAATGTATATGAGAACAGTGGCTTTCTCGGCTAATCTCATTGATGGAGCCTCTAATAATCCGAGAAGATTTCGACCACAGAAACGTATTTTCGCGAGTTGGCTGTGGTTTCACTCCAATCTCTAACATTAACGGAAGTAATACATTTCTATAAACAGAGGGAGCACCCTGTTCATTTCACGTCTGTCGCACAACTCTTCCGTAGACTACGTTCATAATATTTGTACTGGAACTAACCATCGACAACACACACAGGTCTACAGTAACCACACATATGGCCCCCACTTTTAAGTCATCGCAGCTCGCTCGCCGCCTCAAGTCATTGAATGACGGCGGCAACCCCGCTCGCATCTCGGCCAGTCAGTAAATTATTTTGCGTGAGAGCCGACATGTGATTCGTTAATTCGCGCCGGGTCGCACAATAGAGGCAGGCCCAGCCATACTATAACTGTTCGTCACAAACCGACGCTAATGAGATTCTCTTTCTTTTTACAGATTCGGCAGGAGAAGCCGTACTACATAGCGGATCCCGAAGTCGATTCACTCGTAAGTATTCTTCTGATTTCATAATTTACTTAATGTTACCAGAATCTGGCTTCCCGCTATAAGACTAAGTCCAGATAATCTGGATTTCAGTAAATCCTGCTTATGCACTTCATGTACCTAGACGCTAAAAGGTAATTTCTCGGGATGAATAGTACCTTACTTCACTTTCTCTTGCTTGCACTGTTATTTCTAAACTATTTTTTTGTGATTTCTTAAAATCAAGCAACTTCATTATTTCAGAGTTGAATGCGCTCCCGCGTTCTCTCTTTTCTTTGTTAGTCTGAGCATTTTGCAGTGTCTAAATCATTCCTTTTGCACATTATATTCCTAAAATAACTGAGCAAGCTGCCTTATAGTGCTACAAGGCATTTGGCAATTCAGTTTTTTGCGTGTGTTACAGCGTGATGATGTAACCTTCGTAAAGATGGTACGAGATACATCTGTAATGACTGGGCCCATTTCCCTCCTGGTACGTCTTCATGAGAGTGTGGCTGAGAAGTGAATAAAATAATTTATTAATGGAAACTGAGGTTCTTAATTCTATTGAACTGGACTAATACCACAGAAATATACGTCACGCAACGAACATGTATGGGAATGATCGGTTCCGATCACCCGTTAGATGTGATCACATCTGATCGGTCGTGGCAGCTACATAACATTTCACTTGATTAGATCCCGTAATTTATTTTACCAAAGTGTTCATGTAGAGTACTGCGTGCAAGTCTGGCAATCGTTGCTAACCAGCCCTTGTTTTCGCACTGAATTTTCCGCTCGATATTAAATCCGGTTTAGAAAAGGTAGAACAGGTCCAAGTTTATTTTATGCGGTTATAGCTGCACCGTCAGTGAAATGAACACTTTTCTTGCTCCTATTGATTACTTCCGCAAAACCGAATTCGGTTAAGTACAATTTGGTTATGTTTTCGCGGTTCCATTATCTCATTGATGTTTCTAATCATTGGTCATCGTCTGTGACAAATGATCATTCATTGTTTTCTATGCTCATCTATGATCTATTTTCCAACATAAGAATTGTAGCTCTATGTTATAGATTTGGTTTATTTGCGTCTTCCTTCGCTTTCTACATTTACTGTACGTTTTAGCTATGTTACCTGTTGTTCAGTTCACATATCTCTCTTATAGAATGAACTATGCTCAGTTTTTTTGTTTTTTTTTTTTTGAATATGAATGCATAGTGCCGGCCGGAGTGGCCGTGCGGTTCTAGGCGCTGCAGTCTGGAACCGAGCGACCGCTACGGTCACAGGTTCGAATCCTGCCTCGGGCATGGATGTGTGTGATGTCCTTAGGTTAGTTAGGTTTAATTAGTTCTAAGTTCTAAGCGACTGATGACCTCAGAAGTTAAGTCGCATAGTGCTCAGAGCCATTTGAACCATTTTCTGAATGCATAGTACACGGGGAACAGAACGATGTTGTACGCTGAAGAGACGCCAGGAGACGTACAGATCGAAACATCCTGCCAAAAAATTGTGGACATCATTGCATACAGTCTACACGAAGGGCAAGAATTAAATGAAAAAGCTGTAGCGCAAATTTAGCTACGCATATGAAACAAAAGTGGACGATGCTTATACGGATTTCTGTTGTACTTCTCCATTGTGCCTATCGGATTGTTTGTGGATACAGAAACAGATTACTATGCGTTTTGTTTGGTTACTACTGTTCGACACTTTCTGGTTCACAACGTTTCTTAGCGGATTTATCGAGGGAGCGTTGACACAATGATAGGAAAAGAAACGCATATATATATATATATATATATATATATATATATATATATATATATATATATATATATATATAACCATTTTAATGAATAATAAATGAATAGAGAACGTTTCACGACAGTTGAATCAACATTCCCGATACAACTAGTGAAAATCGTTGTTTGTGTAACTGTAACTATATCTAAGAATGACTAACATGAATTTATTTCCAACTGAACCAAATACATATCTTAGCGCACTGTTAATGACATTTACATAAAAAAGTGATAAGAAACAGGCGAAATCAAATCTTATGATGTGATACTGAACATCTGTTTCATTTCGCGATTCAGTACAAACATTCGTAGCGATGTACATTTTGATGCGAAGTAACAGTGAACGACACAACTATAGAAACATGTGTTATCGTTAGTGTGTGTTCCTCGAATCTACGGTGTACCTGGATAGCTTCCTAGGAGCTCAAGCGCCATAAAACGCACTTTTATCATTCACTTAGCTGCTCCAGTCACGAACAATAGGAGCTTCGCTCTGATTGATTGACTCGTAAACTGGGAGAGAAGATAACACGGAAGATTTCCTCGTAATTGCGAATATTACATCGCCAGCGAGAGTGAACTGTCTATTGTAAGAACAGTTTTATGGAAATTTAAGTAGTTAATATTTCTGGCGGACCGCTCGTCTGCCACGTTTTATTAGAACTCCATCGGAAAAGTTGTAGCTGCCTCTGCGTGACATTTAATGCAGCGGCAGGGCAGTGTGGTGGGAAACGGTTGGACGGATGAGGGGGGAGGAGTAGGCGATGTAAAAGGTGGGGGTAAAGGGGTGAGGGCCGTCCCTCCACGTTAAATATGCTCATTAGACATAAATGGGCAGCGGGCCTTTGCCAAATGACGTCGCAGCAGCCGCAGCGCCGCGTGGCGGAAACGACTGAAACCTCTGCGGTCGCGAAGTTGGGATAAACACAACTGACCTCACTCTGAGTTCAGACAGCATAGAGTTATAGCTTCTGTTTCCCACACGGCCTCGGTTTCCCATTGAATAAAAGCCAAATCACAGTCGAGGTCCATTATTCGCTTTCTTGTTGCAGATATCTTGTCACGATCAAAGAGGAGTAAATTTGTGAATGAAATACCAGGGAAAAGTTGTGTGAATCAGGAGTTTTTAAATCGTAACAAACTAAGATGGAAGATAACACAACGTTTGTAAACAGTTGTGGAAAATTAGTCTTACCTTTATTTTTTCCTGGCAGTAAACATTTTTCTTATGTTTTTCCTTTTAAAATGCGCAAGAAAATTGACCTCGTTTCATAAGCATTGTCTTTTCATTTTCACAGAACGAAACAACACTAAGACTTCAATGCAGTGTAGTCATGTGATCTGTATCATGGTCGGTTAACGGTAATCCATTTTCCAAAAATCCTTATGTTCGATGGGGCCCTTTTGTCATGGATTACAAACTATATTTCCGCTTTGTTATCTTTAATTTTACACAGAAAAGTAACCATCGTTGATATATGTTGAAATGCTCACGACCTAAGGTTCACCCTTTCCTGTGTGATATATTACAGTTTTTATGGGACAAACTATTTTTGTCAGGTTGTGATTGATTGAAAGATTGGACTCTTATATCAGCAAATATTCTTTATAGAAGTGGCTTCGTAATCTTTACAGTGCTTACAAAGTGTTGTAAAACAAGTTTTAATTTTTGGACGAGTTATTAAGAAAGTAAGATAATGTATCCAAGGAGTAAAATCAGACACAGTTGTGGGTTCTTAGTTTTGTAAGTCTACGGCAGTTTGCTTATGTCCTTATTCATAGGTATATTTTAATTGTTGTTGTTTATTGGCTTTCAAAATAATAATTTTTGATACAAGTATTCTTGTTTGTTTGCGTATTTAGGGTTCACAGAATGCAGTCTTCACCCAGTATTGTTAATCTAGCAAAATTATGCATTTTATTTACTGTCTATTCTACCTTGTATACTCTTCCGACCAGAAGGTATCATATTATTGTTTTCATTTAAAAAAATTTTCTTTCAATAATTCAGTTTTGATCACTCCACGTATGCTTCAAGAGCATAGGTGACCGGTTTCGGTCATATCATATGACCATCATCAGACACATGGCAACCTTCGAAGATGGTTGGTGGAACGGTCTTCTCAGCTGCTGTGATGTCAACTGGTTTACTTTTTTGGAAACAGAGGATGCCCAATGACGAAATCATAGCCTGGTAACTATCGATACTTTATGTTCAGGTCTAGGAGAGCTGAGGAGGAAGCCAACTCGATTTGCCTGGCAACTGGGTGGACAACGGTTCAAATCGGCGTCCGGGCATACCGATTTAGGCTTTCGATGATTTCCCTAAATCGCTCTAGGAAAATGCTAGGATGGCCCCTTTGAAAGGGCACGGACGATTTCCTTCCCTATCGTTAAAACATTCCGAGGGTGTGGTCCGTCTCTAATGACGAAAATGTCGACGGGACGTTAAATCCTAATCTTCCTTCCAACTTCATTTGCGTAGGTTAGCGTAACTTGGAAGACTAACTTCTATGATTTGAGGATTTATGCAGCGACATGGCCTTGGCTGTTCAGTTTCCTAAATGAGAAAATAGGCAAACAAGCTGCAATCTGCGGCGGTAGCTGCGGACCGCCCTTTCGCCGTGGCGTCGCGAGCTGGTGGTCGCGGCCAGACGCCGCGCTCGGCCTTGGGAATATGCTGTGTGACTCAGTGGCAGGAGAGCCGCTTTTTCTGGCCGTGGCCGCGCTCTCAGAACAAACGGGGCGGCCTATTCGTCATGCGAGCGATCGCTCTGCATAATGTATACCGGCCGGATTTCAGCGACGACGAAGGCGGCGGCGGCGGCGGTGGCGGTGGCGCGAAGTGCTCCACATTACCTAAGTGTGGGCGGTCCTACTCGCGGCTCTGATAAGTCCATTAAGGGCTGCGACCCAGTATCGTAATTGCGGTGCTCGGCACTGTGATTTATTCGCACCCTTTTATCGGTTCTGTCGCTGTGCTCGGAGCACAGCAAATGAAGGGCACACGTTACTTTGCAATTATACAGCGTTACAGTCTCTCTCTCTCTCTCTCTCTCTCTCTCTCTCTCTATTTCTCTCTTACACACACACACACACACACACACACACACACACACACACGCACGCACGCACGCACGCACACACACACACACACACACACACACACACACACACACACACACACAGAATGCTTTCTTAGCCACTACCCAGCGCATTTTAAAAGCGCGTTTTACTTGCTGCCTGAAATAGCCTTCCAGAGACATGTAGCCAATGTCGACTCTGGTGAGTCAAAAAAATAGATCAATTGGCTCTGAGCACTCTGCGACTTAACTTCTGAGGTCATCAGTCACCTAGAACTTAGAACTAATTAAACCTAACTAACCTAAGGACATCACACACATCCATGACCGAGGCAGGATTCGAACCTGCGACCGTAGCGGTCACGCGGTTCGACTGTAGCGCCTAGAACAGCTCGGCCTCTGGTGAGTCCTCGTTCATTTTAGCCCGGTCTATGGCGCGCTCCTAACGCCACCTCAAAAGCAAACGAATAGCACTTGGGCTATGAGTTTTCACGAAAATAATATCGAGATATATAGGGCGCAGTGAACAAACGACAAAAAACACAAACAAAATTATTAACGTTTTATGTATGACTAACAGTGAAAATCAGTGTATTTATCAGTTTCTCCAGATCATACGAAAATAAGATACTTTTACTTCAGTTCATACTTTGTATGTTATCTCGTATCCAAACACGCGTTTGCTGCACCTACCAGTTCGATCCATCAACAGAAAATAACGTACATCGTAATAAAAAAAATCCAGTTTCGTCGAATCACATTTAGAGCCTAATGTATTCACGTTTGCTGCTTCATAATGAGGGCAAGCTGAAACGTGATGCCTGCTAAATTTTTATGTAAAAACTTGTAAAGCTTTTTAAATAAAACAAACGTTATTAAAATTCTGCATCTTTATTCTTAATGTCTACATGTTTGCAGCCCTCTACTCCTAGATGGCCCCGAAGTGTAGTCTATAAGATGCTGATGTATAACCTAAGTAGGTCGATGCGTGAGAAAAAGCACGCTGCACTCAAGTTCCGAATTCGAGGACTTCGTCCACAAATTGAGCACTCTCAACTTCAGCATCACAATGCCAGAACACGCACTAGCGCTGCGACATCTGCAACATCCCGACACCTTGGGTTCACTGCCATCCATCGTCCTCCGTGCAGCCCCTTCCGATTTTCATCTGTTTCCAGAACTTAAAGAAAACCTTCAAGAACTTTACTTTGATAACGATGAAGCAGTACAAGCAGAGATGAGATTATGGCTCCGTTAACAAAGTCTAAAATTCTATATTGAGAGTATTAACAAACGAAGAGAAACGTTCGTCACTAAAATGACTATGTAGAGGAATAAATATGTAGAATGTTAATAACGTTTGTTTTATTTAAAATGCTTTAAGAGTTTTCAGATATAAAAACTCGGAGGAATTACTTTTCAGCACGCTCCCATACATGTAGAAAGTTAGATATGATGATGGAAAAATCTAATTTTGTTTCGTCTTTTTCATAACACGTGACTATTTTTTCTACAATAATCGTGACGTAATTCAGTGTCCCAAACATAAAAATGGTCAAAAAGATTTTCAGTGTCCAAAGCGAATGATGGAGATGATGGCAATATCGTATAGAAATTATAAGGGCGTCATGTGGATATGCGTGTAAGATGTGGCGTATGAAGGGTCACGATGTGATTGTGCGCTCCTCTGACCCACATTTATGGTAAATAAAAAGTTTGTGTAATAATTAATCTTACACATACTTTGTAAACAGAGACGCCCGGTACGTGTTTCTCATTACCTGAACATCTGAAATCTGCAGTATGTTTGAGTGACGATTTTCAGCTTATAAGTGACACTGAATTCCTTGCAGCTTGATTATTTAACACCATAGTAACCTAACTTTGAACTTGAATATCCTGGAGAATTCATCTATATGGAGCGTAAACTGGTTTTAGCGTTTTCCAGAGATTTATGCGAACTAATGGTGCCTTCACAATCCCCTTAATGCCCACCAAAATTTAAAAAGAACTGAACGATCTGTGCGTCGTTCAAAAATGGCTCTGAGCACTATGGGACTCAACTGCTGAGGTCATTAGTCCCCTAGAACTTAGAACTAGTTAAACCTAACTAACCTAAGGACATCACAAACATCCATGCCCGAGGCAGGATTCGAACCTGCGACCGTAGCGGTCTTGCGGTTCCAGACTGCAGTGCCTTTAACCGCACGGCCACTTCGGCCGGCTGTGCGTCGTTCTGGAACATATTAGGTAGCGCATGCTAACCGATACGCCTTACTATTCACGAAGAAATTTTGATGTCTGTTTCCGTCAAAATACTAGGTAGAGTACTGTTATTATACTTCTCGTTTTAGTGTTAATAGTTGTTCCGTAGATAATTCATAAGATTCACTCGATGGAACATAATGCGTGCCAGCCGAGGACGCCATAAAGCGTGCTCTGGATTGCTGGTGAGGCGCACAGAACCGCCGCCTCTCGGTTGTCATTACGGCCTTCGCCAGTCCACCTGGGCGTATCGGAACCCCAGTCTTTAACCCGCTGCCTCTTTCTTTTCGCCGCCTGCATTTATTAATTGCGAGTGTCTGGTTTCGCGTTGTAAATCAAACGCCCGGCGAGCTAAAAATCGAACACGGCGGCTCTCTTTTTTGTGTAGGTTTATGTAGGCGGGCGACGTAGGGAGTATATCATGTCCAATTACCGCACCATTAATATCTCCGTTGTATTTCGCACTTTGCAGCAATAGAGAAATCTTTGCGGTTCAGCGGCTCCACTTTCAGAGTCGTCCTGAAAATAAATGCCCTTTTTCTTTTTTGTGTGCTTTATGCAACATCGTTATCACCCTGAAGAACCAGTGTAAACTATTTCAAAAATTTGTTACGTTTTTGCTACGTTAGCTAACAATACAGCAGTTCAAAAAATATATTAATTCATTTTACATGGACACGAGCGAATGGCCTAATTCACTCCCAACTCAGCACTACGATCATGTTCCGCGTTCCACTTAAGAATAACAGAAAGCAAAGGGAAGGCGTATCATTTATTTATCGTTCCTATACCGCTAATATTTCTGCCAAGTAATCTCTTTTAGCTGTTTCCACGTAAACACGAAAGCGCGATATGAAAAATACAATGAAAGGAGCAAATTGATAATTTGAAAAATGCGACAGTGTGGTTTTGCTGCTGAAATACGTGGCGTGCCGGGAACGGATAATGTAGCCTTACAAGTACAGTACGGCTAAAGCAATCTCGTGTTCCCTATCAGCAATGATACGTATAACTTCGACGTAGCTGCAAAACTTAGATATGTATTTACATCAAGCGCCATTATTGCGCTTTTGTAGGTGTCAACACATTTAATAATTATACTTACATAATAAACAGCGCTCTTTATTGACATTTAGGATTTTATTTTTATTTAATTTTGCTTCAATTGGCACAAATATTTTCTGTTCACGAATGAACGATAAGAAGAGCGAATTGTTCTGCGAAATTTTGAATGCAAACTTGTGTAATTTAATACCACTATCGCTATGATTGTATACAAAAATAAAAATATTGGCTGTAATAGCCAATCAGTTTTTTTTAGGTCAATGTGCCACGTTTCAGAATTTCAGGTTTAATCTCCAGATGGATTTTCACGTTGAGCACCTGCATTCACATTATTGTTACATTTAATTCTTAAACTCAACTTTAAAAGACATAAAGGAAATTGACGTCTCAAAGAGTAAGCATAGTTACTGAGGGCAAAAGTAATTCAGTCCTTTCGGAAAAACTTTCGTTTTTGAAATTATTTAGAATTGTTTCCTAACAATATTATCACTGCAGAGCGCCTGTCGGAGACTTTGGTAGAACCAGAACATGATTCTGTTCACAGTGTAGTTACTTATACTGAGATCTTCTCCATGATTATAATGGTTGAGTCCGAAAGGTATGTATTCAGTTAACATAATAACGTCACCAACCAACCGTTAATAAAGATAATATCACATGGTGCGTTTCAGGCTTTCGTCCTTAGACAAGTTCAAAAAATGGTTCAAATGGCTCTGAGCAGTATGGGACTCAACTGCTGTGATCATAAGTCCCCTAGAACTTAGAACTACTTAAACCTAACTAACCCAAGGACATCACACACATCCATGCCCGAGGCAGGATTCGAACCCGCGACCGTAGCGGTCACGCGGTTCCAGACTGTAGCGCCGTTAACCGCTCGGCCACTCCGGCCGGCTCCTTAGACAAGTGCAGGACCTCATGAATGCCCTCTAACCAACAGCTGGCTAGAATAGGCTTCATACAATATAATTCTTTAAGTAATCATAGCATTTTCAGTTCATTTTATGCAATAGAATATTCATGTTCTTCCTTATTTGTATGTAGTTGTCAACGTGTACTATGTTTCATCTAGTTATTAAACTTAGAAAGCCTTTTTGTTGATTCCATAAGTTTGTAAGACTACTCACTTTGTCACACTATTTAAAATTGAAAAGGTACATATTCTGATACTTCCAACCCGTGATAACGGTTTAAATCTAGACTGTGTGTTTTCCAGCCAACAATTCCGTGAAGTGGCCTATTAATAAACTGCAGCAGTAAAATAAATAATAGAAGTCAACAGCTGGCTTAGGCAGTCAGTCGCAGTGCTGTAGAAGGGGTTGTACCTTGCAACAGTTTTTAGACTTCCGCTTCTACCCTGCTCTGTAATAAAATGTAATACATTTTCTTATTCCATTTTTAAATGACAGCATTCGCTTTTTGTGCGCTGCAGTCTTTCTCTGAAATTAACAAAGATTACTTTAGAAAAGTAAGGTTTCAACGGATATGAAAACTTGTTCCAAAGCACAAAATAAACATATACCTAAGAATAAACATTCTCTTGAAATTTGAAAACGTTTCAATAGAAAAAATACGTTCAACACTGTATTTAAGATTCTATATATTACATTATTACTGTACTACATACCAGTAATCAATAAGTGACATTAAATTAAGTAGAAATGTTGTCAGGAACCAGTTGCAAGTTAAGTACATTTTAAAACAGAAGTTTTGTAGCTAACACAAATTTCCATTTTCAAGACAGGTGAAATTGTTAAGACATTTAAAGACACTCAGTTCATCGGCAACTACCACGTGTTGTATGGTAGACCACCTGCCATTTCAAGGAAAAAGATGGTGCACGATGGACGAAATATTACTTAACCTGCCATCGTTATATAACTAGAACTTCACTCAACATAAAATTCCGCAACGGGAGAATTAACAATAGCTTTAATATATTACACAGCACATTAATGTGGGGAACTAAAAGTATTTACAAGCACAGCAAAAAGCACGACCTCACGTCCCACAACAACAAAAACGGCAGAAACTGCTGAAAACTGCTTATGGCGGTCTCTAGTGCGTATTTCTTGATGTTATCCTAAGTCGGTCACTAGACTGAAACACTGATCACGAAACATGTGTTTCTTGGCACGTTATTCTCTAGGTGCAACACTCTCCCGTACTGTGACTGAGCGACAACTGTCAATACCTCAGATATTTTTTTCATTGAAATTGAGTTGGTGAATGATAAAAGGGCAGTATTCCAGGTTTATTCGATTTTCATTTGTTTGCATTTTCCGGTTCGACATAGGCAGCCGCATCGTTCCATGCTGAAAGAATCGTTGTCCACCACTTCCATGAGGCGCAGCGACAGCTGACAAGTACGAGTTTCCGAGGTTAGCGAGTTAAAAGGCCCCTTTAACATGCGAAAGTCAGCGAGATTATTTTTACGTGTACCAAGAGGGAACAGCCAAAAAATCCGCAACTGATGTATGTTATTTCTTGACGCACTTCACTTAACAGATTGCCCAAAACTTCTCTGAATTTCATCTTTATTCAGATAACTGTTTCTGCCAAAACAAAAGTAATTATTTGGTTCGCCTGTTTCTTCTTTTATTGGATACGATTCGATTCCGTGTTTCCTTCCTGGAGCCACACTTTTCTCTCCTGTAATCGTGATTTCTCCACGGTGAAGAGAAAAATGAGGAAGAGGGATAGATTTTTTTCACTAAAAACACCACGAGGTGTCTGAATTGTTTTTCAGCAGCAGCAAATCAGTGAAATTCGTGGTCACCGAAGTTCACGATTCTTCGATCATAAAAGATTACGGGTAGGGAAACGGGTGGTCGCCATACTACAGAAAACATAGTATTTCTGTGGAAACACGAAAGAAGCCGAATCTGCGCAAGTGAAACTTTAGATCACGTGATTTTCCCATTTCATGTACAGATGTGACTTCAAAAGTGTTGTTGAATCTCGATAATTCGTGAATTCAAATGAAAACACACCTTTATCCTTACCAGTAAGACTCCCAGCGGCCACATCGTTCGTCTACTTACCAGTGCAGCATACCTCACTGGAATAGTCCCGATAAACTCAACAAAACTTGAAGATTTAAAAAGGCTCTTGGAGTACATCCCAGAGGAAGCCAGAGAACTGTTTAATGAAATCCCCTTACGAGGTGGGTACAGTGTTTAAACAACGATACTGTGTCTTTAACGTTTTTTGGTTTCTCTTGAGGTGTCTCCCATATTTCAAAATGTCTTTGCACATAATAAACATTCCAATTCTCTTGGAAAATGTTGGTTTGCCATAAGAACCTTTCCTTTCCCATAATTCATCGGAAAACAAAAGAAAATCGACTTGATTTCTTCATGGCACATTAAAACAGCTGTAGTCCTCGACGTCTCTAAAATAGAGAAACTGAATCAAAATTATGTTTTCTCATCCACCTGGTGCGACTGATACGCATCACCCAATGCAACAATTTCCCAATATTTTCGGAGTGAGACATTTTTGTTCGTTTTACTGGAAGTAGGTCTCAGTGGACCACTTCCCCTTTAACATTCATCGATTCAGCTGTTTTCCTCTCCGTCCTCCCCCAGAAAAATTGTCTGAAACAGTAGCGATTTCGGCTGTAATTAAGAGACTACATAACTAGCTTATGAGAAGCTAAATTTGCATTACAAAAATCATCGCCCAAGTAATGAGTCATAATTTGAAACATGTTTTTCGATGGTTGGAATTCGTCTTGTCGACACTTTTGCCAGCTGCTGAGTTTTTTTTTTTTTTTTTTTTTTAATACTTTGAAGGAATTCGTGAAAACTGCGCGCTAGGCGTATTTTCGCGTGCAGATGTTGCTATTTGCAGCGCATTTGTTTACGACTGGCTGTTCTATTTACGCCGACGCGTGCCACAAAGCACGCCGTTCGCCGCGTCTGGAGGCGGCGCCCCGACGGCCGGCGAGCCGTGACGCGTCTGTGAAGAGCGCGACGCCCCGCGCCCTGTCGATAGTCGCCAGACGGGCTCCGCATTGTGAGAAAGCGCGACACGGCGCCGAGCGGCGCCTGGGCGCTACCGGCTTATGCGAACCCAGCGCCGGCGCGCTCGGCGGGCGGCCGACCGCCACCGCCTCAGGCGCCGAGGACAAAAAAAATAGGCACCGCCTCCCTCCTTAACGGTACCAACAGTCTGCTGTAGCTGCGAGCTGCCACACTGCCCACCGTCGTGACTTAATCTGCACTCACTCCGGTCGTTATTTAGTTGTTCATCTCGGCGCACGTCGCATTGTAGCGGCCCAAGAGCGAACGTATGTGAGCTGGCGATTGAA
This sequence comes from Schistocerca serialis cubense, assembly GCF_023864345.2. Taxonomy (NCBI): domain Eukaryota; kingdom Metazoa; phylum Arthropoda; class Insecta; order Orthoptera; family Acrididae; genus Schistocerca; species Schistocerca serialis. The sequence continues at coordinate 150,719,195 of NC_064642.1, forward strand.
GTTTCACAACAGTATTCTCTTCCTATCACCCTGTGATCTATAATCTGCTTGAGCACTTCAGTCTAATGCGCAAGCTCGAGCCTGCGACGGTGCGAGCCATTACATCTATCACCTAGGTCATCACCACCATTGTCGATCAGAGATTAGTTATTCATTACACCGTAAAACCGCTACTAGTAATACGCCACAAAGTGCCTCGAATGATTACTTTTGATATTCCGCTAATGTGTAACTGTTAAAGAGAAGCAGTATTCAACAATTAAAGTTCTCGTTATGATTTTATATTTATTGGTAGTAATACATTACTTAGTTCCCCATTAAATCGGCTGGGGAAATCTTTTAATTCAGAGCGCAAGCTTCGTTTGACATAGATGATCCTGTGTGTTTTTCTGTGGAGGTGGAGCCCCATCAGTGTAAGGTGCGGAGACTGGGCGTTCGTTGACATTTTATGTTTTTAGCTTTAATTACGAAATTATCACCAAGAATTCACTATCTGTTTTTAGATTTTGCAGTTATTGAATTGTCGTGCGACAACTGCAAACACATTTTTCCCCCCATCAGTCATCTGACTGCTTTGAAACGGCCCGTTACGAATCCCTCTTCTGTGTCATCCTTTTCTTCGCACCGTGGTACTTGCAACCTACGTCCTCAAATATCTGCTGAGTGTACCCCAATCTCTACCTACCTCTATAGCTTCTACCCTCTACAGCTCCCGCGGAAGTTGTTATCCTGTTCCTTCTTCTTGTCAGTGTTTTCCATATATTCCTTTCCTCTCCGATCCTGCGGAAAACCTTCTCATTACTTTTCAGTCCACCTAATCGTAAACATTTTTCCGTAGCACCACATCTCAAATGGTTCTATTGTTTCGGTTTTCCCGCAATCCATGTCTCACTACCATACAGTACTGCGCTCCAAACGTACACCCTCAGAAACGTACATGTTTCTTAAGCTTTATACCTACTTTCTCCAGAATTCGATATATTAAAAATATCAGAATATCGCTTCAGTGATTTACCACAATACTTTATTTATTTTGGAACCTTTCTTATCCACGACCTTTTTCTGTTTTAATTTATCTTGGTCCCTACATAACTCACTTGTCTCAGGAAGTTCTCTACAGGAACATCGATTCTGATGGGGTTGTCTAACAGTGTGTTTAGACTCAAACAATACAGCAAATTTAACATTAATATTGTCATGCCAGATTTGTGTTCAGCGCCTTTAACTGTCGTACAGTGTTCGTAGAGAATTATCAACATTTCCAGTGAACTAGATATCAACCATTATGCCGGGTCACTTGTAACTTGTTTCTCTACCGAGTACCAGTATTACTTAATATTTACTGCTTTTCTGCAGCTCGTAATTAAAATGTGCTATTGCGAAACCTTGCCACAATTATCGTTATATTCTCAAGTCGACGACGGATATTGACATTATTCGCCGGTCAGTATAATAATATATTTCAACTAGCGTGCTCCAAATCTACACTGAAAATACAGGCTTGCCGTATCACTAGCTTAACACTTCATTTTTAGAGCAGTATTTCCTTATTTACGATATAATGTTTCGTGTAGTTCGTCTGATACCTAGGCCACCCGGTCTTTACATAGACGTTACCGGTTTTGTAGTCTATAAGTCGGTTAAGGGCTGCATTGACGTTGGAATATGACGAATCGTTGCAATGTGTAAATGGAGATCGAAAAAATATAGCGAAACGTGAGAAATTGGTTAGTGCTCAAATTATATTTTGTGCACTCAGATGAATGTTGTTGTATGTCGGATTTCCGTTCCCATGTCGGCTGAACTTTTATTTCACTTTCGGCATTATTCGACTTACAAAAACTCTTTTGATTATGTTTATCATTATCAGGTAGATATCTTATACCTTACGCTGTGAGCATAAAGCATGAAATTACGAAATTGTTTACATTAACATTATATGATACAAAATTATACAAATACGCGTAATTAAGAAACAGTCGATCTAAGCTGTCTAAAAATTAAAGGAGCTCCTAACTGGAGTAAGTTAATACAAATTGGTGTAATCGGATAGCCGCGCAGAGACTATACCTGTTATTTTACTCTCCAGTCCACATGAGACAGCTGCCGGTGGGAACCTCTTCGCAAGCCGAGACCATGAAATTAAAATGTAATCACACGCGTTCGGAGGCAGCTTTTTATTTTCCTTTGCCAATTTACATGTATAGATTCTCAAACACACAAAACGGTTTTCTCGAGTGGTGCTTTACAGCAACATCAGCAGTTCAGTAGATAGCCGAAATTCCCCCTATAGTGTTAATTTTTTAATCAACAAAGTCGATTTTCGCCGGATAATAGCTGTTAGGTAGAAAGCAATCTGCATACAGCGAATTAACGTCCAGTTGAACGGAGACTTGATCGCGAATCGGGGCCGCTGTAATACGTTGTAAGGCCTCGCACAACGCGTGACCATATAGGCTGCGGGAATTCCTCTATCGGCCATCTGACGCCGTATGGAAAGTAACTGCAATTAAAACGGAGCAAGTAATGGCCTGAGGGGATCTCAGCTTAAAGAGAAACGCAGGCACCTCGGTTTCGACTACGAGGGTAAAAAAACTGAAGTTGCATTCTCCGGCAGTTATTTAAGCTTTTTATCTGTGGAAGGCAGGTTTGTTAATAGGTACACTTCTACCTACGTAATACCAAATTAATGAAAGCCCTGTAATCAGCCCACGTAACGCTACATGTTTCACACTATAGTTTTGGGGGAAACTCTTAGTTAATAGGAGAATTTTAACTTCATTGTATTAAAATATGCAACTTCCTGATTTTTTAAAACAGAAGTCACACCAAACGTGAAAATAGTCGTACTAACTTTACGTAAGTATTCTTCCCGGTCCTTTGTTCAAAGAAAAGGATGGTCGCTCAATGAAGTTTTATATGTTTTATTAAAGAATACGCGCTCAAACACGATTTTTAGCTATGGGTCTCGAATTTCTGACTTCTAAAACTAACGGTTGTTTAAGCGCCGACAATTTTCAAGCGTTGTTGACAGTTATCATTCAACGCTAGCTAAGGTAATATATTGTTAACAAAATATTTTTATCGTTGTATGAATGATGCATTTTCTTTTGCCATTCATACTCTTCCATTGCTGTATGTCTTATGTACAGACGTTTGGAACTATTACTTACGAATAGCTCCATTAGATATAGCGTACTGGTTTCCAGCTGTGCAGATAATGACTTGTTGCCAGAAAGCTGTACCGTCTAAAAGACGCAGCATTTTTCTGGGTCTATGAATATGATTTATCGTTACTTGTACGTACTACACTCAGTCTAGTTAATGGCAGCGTGCTATACACGGATGAAACATGAATATCAGAGCTTATTTCGCTGCTGAAGTCGTGCGCACCGTGTTTGATATCAACGAAAACAGGTATGTTATCAGTTTATTTCCCAACGTTTTCCAAAGATGAAGTGTGCCTTTTGCAACATGTGTTTTATTATTTTTTTCGAATATGCAAACATGTTTCGGTGCCGGCCGAAGTGGCCGTGCGGTTAAAGGCGCTGCAGTCTGGAACCGCAAGACCGCTACGGTCGCAGGTTCGAATCCTGCCTCGGGCATGGATGTGTGTGATATCCTTAGGTTGGTTAGGTTTAAGTAGTTCTAAGTTCTAGGGGACTAATGACCTCAGCAGTTGAGTCCCATAGTGCTCAGAGCCATTTGAACCATGTTTCGGTATTGTAGTAGCGTCTTCTGCTGGCGTTTTTATTATGCCAGTTATTGTTCCGGAACAAAAGGTTATCTCACTTAAACTGGCAAAACCGTAACTAGAAATGTATCGACATTAAAAATATGTCTTAGAAAATAGTTGTCACCCATCAGCACTTTCATTAAAGCTAAAAGCACCACTCAGAAAAAGAAGGTTTCTGACAGAGCATAAATACGTAGGGTGGAAGCAAAAATTCTCTTAAAACAGGTGACAGATTTAATTATAAAAAGAACTTGCGTCAAGTAGTAAGCTGAGAGTCAAATGAAGAAATAATGGTATATATTTGGATTTGAAGATAGATAACAATATATGAAAAGGGAAAAAAGTCTAATCGATAGCTTTCAGGCTACCTGTTAAGATGGGTGACGGTCATAGACGTGAAGTTTTTTTTTTTTTTTTTTGTAGCAAGCCAAACAAAAATTGTTCTGCCTATCGGGAGCACTCGCACACCCATCGGTTTCCCGTAGCGCGGATTGCAGGTGACACACGCGTTGAAACGAACGCGGGTGGGCGTTGTGTGCCGAGCCGGTCCGTGGGACAGCTGGCGGCATAAAATATTACAGCGCCTGTTAAACTTTACGGTCGTCGTAACAAACGCGGCAGCCAAGTTTGGGGCGTGTGCGCGCGGGCGGCCGCTGTGGTAATGGACCCTCCCTGTCCGGATACCGCCGAGCGACACTGCCGATTGTTGCTTCCGGCTGAGTGCGGAGGCGACAGCGGCGAAAGAGTGGCTCTGTTGGTTGTTGCCGTTGTCGACTTTTACACACTGCTGCCAGCCGTTTGACCCCCCTGCGCCACACAGTAAGAACTGCAGCAGTGAAGCTTCGCTTCACGAAGAGAGTACGCACTCAAGAGTCGTGTCGTAAGAGAATTTACGGCAAATTTTACTTGATCTCTTGCTAGAGTTATTTCTGGTACGTCAGATACTTCCGCTTTCATCATAACTAAGCGTTTGTTGGTCCTATTCGATCATAAATAAAAACAGAAGCTGAAGGCCTGATCCATCATTTCTCAATTTTTATTTCTTTATTTATTATTTTATTTTTATTTTACGCTACCTTCTTCCGAGAGTTATGGCTGATTTTCAGGCAGCTTAGATGAATGTTTTTGTCTGTTCCGCTTGCGTACACGAGTGAGATGGCACTCTGGATAAGACATTAAACTCGTATTCAGAAGATACATGGTTCAAAACCCCGACAAGTCGTACTGATCCAGAATTTCCTTCTTTTTCCAAACTTTCCGGAGGTACATATCTAGCTGATACCTTCTACAAAGCCATTTATGACTGCCGCCCCCTGCTGCCTCAATAATAGTGCATCATTATGTTTCATAGAAACTGACTGGCTGATATTAACGTGATTCTTCAATTTTAGTTCAGATTCCCCATTGTATAAAACAACTGACTACATCTACATACGTCCTCCACAAGTCACAGTGTAGTGGCGTGATGGACGACTACTACTCGTTTCCTTTCCTGTTTCACTCGCAAACATAGCTAGAGAAAAACTACTCTCTCTATGCCTCCGTGCGAGCCCTAATGTCTCTAATCTGTCTTTGTAGTTCCTACGCGAAATGTGCGTTATCGATAGTAGTCTCGTTCTGCATCAGCCTCAGATGTTGGTTCTCTAAATTTTCTCAACAGTGCTCCTTGGAAAAGAATGTCTGGCTTCTCTCCATTGATTCCCATGTGAATTCCCGAAGCATATCCGTAATACTTGCGTGTTGTTCTAACCTAGAATATCGTAGCGAAAGGAGAAATTGAACCACGAATACCGACCTCTTAACATCGTTGAAGGCGGAGCGTAGACTTCCAACGGACAATTTAAAATACAATACGTACTAAGCGACTGATTCTGGCTTTATTAGTTGCTTTGTATTTCAAATTTAACACAAACAACTATCTTTAGATCTGAACCAAACGCCTCAATGAAAAATCGGAGATTTTCTCCACTCGCGGACTGGGTGTTGTGTTGTCTTTACGTTCCAATCACCTCCATTGACACTCCACTGATGAGATGGCTCAACGGGTCCATCACAAAAGGCAATAAATTAAAAACCAAGCCGGTATCCATTTAACTCCCCGCTAAAGTGTACAATGATTCTTGTGACTCTTTGATATTAACATTTAGGGTTGAGTAAAAATCACTTGCTATATGGACGTCATTGTGCATTCCGTGAGACAGGTTTTGTTTAACAACGTTTCTTCCTGTTATCTCTTTTTCTCCAAACGAAAGTGGAAATACATTTGGTGATTAGTGAGCTTCCATTTCCTAAGGAAACGCCATTAAAGTAAAAATGTTTTATTTTTGCTCATGAGATGTCACAGTCTCTCGTCTAAAAAATAGATAAATAAATTCCTTGTACTGGTAAGCCACCAAGGAACAGAACAATTCTTATCAATTTCATGCTCTCAGAATTTTTCTACTCGTGATGTGTAATCGTTAAACGACTGCCGATTTATCACCATTTCCCTCCACGCATGTGCTTAAACGTCTGAAACAAAACTCCTTGCAGTGAAGAGTCTCAGGAATAGAATTTGGTTACTTCTTTATCCTCATTAACGTGTTTTATATAAGAACTCGGACCGACGTTTATTGGAGAGTTTTACAGCCCAATCAACGTCCGCTCTTTGGCCGATGACGCTGGATGGTCTTACGATCAGATGTGTGTCAGAACACGCTCCAAGAGACGCCTTCCTGTTGGAGCGGGGTAAGAACGCTATCTTTATCACCGCAGCTGGACGCAGGGCAAAACGCGACACGATTACGCGGCAGAACGGAGGCACTGGCACGCGAGAGAGGTGGCGGACTGCAATAACGTGAGTCAGAGCGCGCGATGATGGAGTAATGCGACGACGCAGGACGTAAATAACGCGGAAAGCTGTTATTCCACAGGTGCTCAGATCGCTCAATTTTTGTCGGGTAGGCCGCTCGTAATATTTATTGGCTCATGCCTTCGGTAATCAACTTAGCACTTCGCCCAGCGCGTTAATTGGAAATCTGACTACAACAAAATACGGAACTAATAATGCTTTGTGAGAGGCGCGCTCTTAATTGAAGTAGCTAAACTGGATCTAATGGGCAGTTTTAACACCTGGTAAATAATTCGGCCAGCTGGAAAGCGTGTGAAGAACGCCGCACTTACGACAGCCTTAATTAAAGGAGAGACGTATTCAATCTTGCGCGTAACAGCAGGAATTTCACTCGAAGTGTAAAAATGGTGATTCCGAGTGGTATATTTAATGTCTTGTTTATGGAAGGACGTCCTAAGTAATTTACCTTCATGACAGCTAACTTGGAGATGAAACTTGAAGCTTACAGTTAGGCGTGCACTCGAATGACGTAAAAAAAGATTCGCATCGCTGGAAGAGAGATCCACCGACATTCTCATTTAAAGTGAAATTGAAATTCTTCTCTTTACGAGGTATTTACCGCCACATTCTCTGTTATCTCCACTGTCTCCGCCTGCCGGCCATAATGTGTTCTTCTGCCTATTTCCCTGAAGAGCAAAGTCATCGTTGACGATCGCCACTTCACACGGTTCAGTAACTCAGATCTGGTCTGGAACCAGCACACTTAATGCGAAAGCTTTCTTCTACCCACCTTTTTCCTTTATCGCTTTTACGTTGTTGATTATTTGCATAGAAGTGTTTACCGGTGACTATTGACAGGATAATATGTTCCTTAATTCGTTTAGTTGCTAACATTTGTTCGGTGCTTTAAAGTCAGATGGCCGTTTTAGCAACACTATAGTACAATGTTTTAGCGGAAGACTAAATTGTTAATGACTGTATAATTTCTTTAATGAAGTCGAGTTTTAGGCTCTTAAGGCTGCCTTCGGGTCTGCAAGATAGCAAAAATCGACATATTACGTTAATATCTTCCTTCCATTAGCGTACGGTCAGTGGAACTGTAAATATTTACAAAAATGTTGGTTAGATTTTTGTACCTGTTAACGATTTTGTAACATTTTTCTTTTTCTTTGATTCTTTATTCTCATAAAATTCATAAAGGACTTCGGTGCTTACTTACTTGCTTAATAACAATTATTTTGTGTCCTTTAACGATCGTTCGCGTACTACAACACGCTAAATTTCATACACGTCAGGTAATTAAAATACGGAGGACCGTTGTTTTTTGTTGTTATTTTGGAAAGGATTGATCTCTTTCGTATTTTTTCTCATTTATCAGGCATTAAAAAATATTAGGTCTTCTATCAGAGGTGACTCCATCCGTCATCAGTTAGCGACGATGGATGATCTTTAGTTTAACATCAAAACAGCCTATTTCAAAGGCAACATGAACATAACTACGGGAACAGTCTTCTATTCAATATACCCAAGCAGCACGATGGAAACAGCTGTCCTTATTTTTCTAGCGCCAAATAAGGTGAAGTAATTATTAATACTCTAATATCGTTTTACCGAATCGAGGGGGCAGGCACTGTGCTAATATCTGGATTCCTGTTCAGAAGGAGCTAGTATCATCATTTAAAGTTTTCAGTTTTGCTGAACGACCTTAGGCCGAGACAGACAGTTCCCAGAACAAGACATTTGTGATTTCTTCGCCGACACCCTGTCCAACATAGTTAGCTTAGATACGATCAGTGTAGATGTCGAGGGTACTTTCAAACTGTCGCATCCTGTTCACTTTTCTGCGGAAGGAGATCCCTTACTTGTCGACTTGCCGTGCTGTGTTGTCGTATCCTCAATTGAATTCAGTTCAGTATGTTTCAAAGGAGGCCGCTACCATTTCTTGTGCTCACTTACAAAATCTGATCTATTTCTTCGTCTGTAATCAAGTACTGTATAATCTTAGTTAAACCATATTTACGTTTTATAAGTAAGGTTCTACAATGAGGCTCAAATGACTATTCTAAGATAGTCTGTTCAATAAATACGCAGTTCACATGGCGCAGCAGTAACACCATACTTAGAACTTGACGTGTGGCTTCCGAGGTTTTTCCGCCGCGACTGACATATCATATGTTTCCGGATTCGTGTGCTGTATTTCGACGATCGAACTAGTCCTCATACTGATGTGCTCCAAGCTGTGATGCTGTCTGGCGTTCAACTAAAATAAAATTGTTATCCCAGCTGGAAAAAAAATGGTTCAAATGGCTCTGAGCACTATGGGACTTAACATTTTAGGTCATCAGTCCCCTAGAGCTGAGAACTACTTAAACCTAACTAACCTAAGGACATCACACACATCCATGCCCGAGGCAGGATTCGAACCCGCGATCGTAGCAGTCCCGCGGTTCCGGACTGCAGCGCCTAGAGCCGCACGGCTACCGCGGCCGGCAGCTGGAAAACCGAAAATAAAGCGTAGTATACGATATTTGTCTTCGTCTGTTAGTCATCATCGCGGCGGTCATACATTCTCTAACAGTAACTTACGTATTTATAAACAAAACATGCGCCAGCATTCGTTTTCGGAACAACAAAGTATTTAAAACTTTCTTTTGATACCGGTGTGTGCGTCCTGCGACTAGTTTCGCTCCAATCTCACAATTTTCGTCACAGGACTGATTTTTTAGCTTCGTCCAAACATTTTTAGGGTCTGTCCGGATTATTTTGCCTTGTTCTAAATTCATATCAAGAAAGCCTGGGTATGCTGACTCCTGGGTATACGCAGTGAATCATGGAGATCTTTTAGTTCCTAAGTACTTACTGACCAGTGGTGAATATTTTCCGCATATGGATGTTGACGCGAATTGTTACTAAGACAGGCATTTCAATGTTTCATCTAAACAACAACTTAACGAATAAAGAGCTCGTGATTTACTTAGAAGGAAAGCTTCTCAGACATAACAAAAAACCGAAATATCTACAGGGCTCGCTTGATTGAACACTCAGCTAAAACCCATCTATTAAGAACTGCAGCCAAACTCAAAACTCGAAATAATATTCTCCAGAAACTCTGTAGCCCATCCGGGGATGCTCTCCATCAACACTCGTTACTCTAACTCTGGGGCTGATTTACCCTGTGACGGAGCATGTTCCCCAGCTTGGATGAATAACAGTCTAATAACACTTCTTGACCCTCGTCTCAACTTGTGTTTTGAACCATGCGTCTTGTAATTAGTACACTCAAACCACCTCCTACTTTCAGACTCGTCATACTTAGGCATATACTGCCTACCTCTCTGCAGCGGGAAAGTATACTTGTACGGGAATATAAAAAAAAACACAGAAAAATCCGCATCCCTATTCACGTGGACATATCACCAACAGTAAAGGAAAGTGTCGTTCGTCGCCTATCCCCTGAAACTGAAAGCATGTCGTTTGCCAATACCGAGAGCGTTGGCACTGTAGATAGCACATTGTACTCATACTCGGTGAGTACGCGTGTTCAAATCCCACCCGACAATGCAGATTTAGATTTTCCGTGGTTTCTCTAAATCGCTTAAGGCAAACGCTTGGATGGTTCCTTTGAAAAGGGCACGGCTGACTTCTTCCCCATCTTTCCCTAATCTGAGTCTAGGCTGCGTTTCTAATGACCTCATTGTGGAGTGGACATTAATCACTAATCTTCCTTCCTTCCTTCGTTTCTGAGGCACCCATGGCAGGTTATTGCTGCGATAGAACAATTCAAGTTGTCCTGAAATATTGATCAAGCCACCTGGGTACGAACTGTCTAGCAAGATGCGGTCGGTTCTTAACTGAACAAGAACCAACACTGACAGATGTGGTAAATTGAATAAAACTGCAAACAGATGTTAATTGATGATTTTATTCACACGACCGATTTCACTTCAGGTGATAAATGCTGTCACATAGATTAGCACACGGAGACGCCCTCAACATTGGTAGTCACAGAATCCAACCTCATGTAGAGGGAAACAGTCAACAACTAATGACCGTAAGAGCACTGGGGCTAATAGTGGACGGGATCGTGCACAATAAAAAACTAGTCCGAACCGAGAATGAACGTATCAGATAGTTGAAGACGACATTTATAACGGTTAACCACAGGGTTTACCATACCATCACGACAGCGAACCACAGCACTTGCCTTATAAATGGGGTCTCCTACTGTCTGATATCCGACCAAATTATTATTGTACCTCATACCCTGCGTTATTCGCCCCAATGACCTGCTAGTTTTTATTTGTTGACTACTTCTCCCCTTTATGGGTTTGGATTCTGTGACTACGAATGTTGACGGGTGACTCTGTGTGACACAACCTATGATCTGAAGGTGCTGCTTTAACACAGCGAAAGCTGTCTTGTGAATAAATCATAGATTAAAAGCTATTTGCGGTTTTATTCAAGCTCATTTTACAGTGAATTTTAACGGCTCTGGCTGCCCATGTTATAAAATTGTACTGACAGATGAGTCGATTTTGTGCACAAATGGAAGAAAGTAAGTTTTCAAAGTTGTGACTGTGGCGCTGAAAAGAAGATGGTTCACTATGCAGTTAAAGAATAGCTACTGACAGTTTCCCCTGGTTATCCAACCTAGTCCCTGATTGTGACGGAGGAATCAATGGACTAAATTCGTGTGGCATTAGTGGGTATTAGTTTGTAATTTAAGATGGTTGTAAACAGTAATTTTTACCGATTAACTGTTGTTACCCGGCGAAACTTAAATCGTCCGGCCACAACTGTTGGTTATTTAATTGCTGTAGGAGAAGGCTTTTCAAATTAAAACACAAGAGACGTTAGTTTACTTTATTACATAAACGAATAAAAGATTTAGTTAACGTTGACATACATCTTCGTCGCACGACTGCTGGATAATTTACAACTGTCATTGACTAGCAAAATATCTCTTGATGCACTTGTTAATGCTGTTCTAGCAGTGCAAAAGGCAACATTCACGAAAATACAAGTTCAAAAATGGTTCAAATGGCTCTGAGCACTATGGGACTTAACATCTGAGGTCATCAGTCCCCTGGAACGTAGAACTACTTAAACCTAACTAACCTAAGAACATCACACACATCCATGCCCGAGGCAGGATTCTAACCTGCGACCGTAGCGGTCGCGTGGAATACATGTTCGTCAGAAACTTTAACAAATTGCTGGTCCTACACTATGATGGTGACTTTTCAGATGAGTTGACGAACTGGGCGGAGGGAGCGCTTTAGTGCTCGGGTCTATATTGACCCCCGGTGCGAGGGCGCTTCTGTGCTGAGAAGGGAGACGTGGTCTTCAGGACCAGCTTCCTTACATCACTGTGGATTGCAGCGAGACCCCACTACGTCTGTGGTACCGATATGTGTAGCCGACTTTGGTGTAGCATGGCGATCTCTGGACGGTACCACAGTAGCCATGATAAACAAACAAAACAAGTGTTCGCCGTTTTCCAATAGAGCTACAATGAAATGCGGTGGGAATGGCGTTTCGTTTTGTCGAGTTGTCGCATGTTCGGCGTTGGTGTCCAGAGCAGGTTAAACACACGGAATGGCGAGAGATGTCTGGGGGCCAGACGGGCGAAGTGGTGTTGAGGCGGCGGTCACCTGGAGCCCGCGCCTCGGAGGAGCGCCGGCGGCGGCGCGCGGCGCGGCCATCAATTGGCGGAGAAGGCGCTAAGCGCTTTGTGGCCGCAGCCGCCACTTGAGGCCGTCAGCCGCCCACGCCGGCCGATCAGCCACGTCTCGCCGCCTGTCACAGCTCGCCGCGCCACTTCGCGCTGCAGACACACCATCGCCAACTCCTACGCAGCCGGATCGTTCGCGTCTTTTCCAGTCGCCTTGCTCTCCAATTCAGGGACTGGACTCAAATCCATCCTTGAACATAAATCCGTGCTTGAACATAAATGCAGATGCAAAGAAATTAGACATTAGCTGCGAGCAGCCATTGATTGAAATCAAAGGGGAAAGCTGAAAATTTGTGCTGGGCCAGGATTCGAACCAGCGTATCCTTCTTATTAGTCAGACGCTCTGACCACTAAGCCACCTGGACACAGTGGTCATTGCAGATGCACGCACTACCCTAGCACGCCTCCCGTCAGACCCAAATTCTCAACTTTTCCGTACACTACTAATGTTGTGCCCCTTGCCAACTATCCGTATTCCTCGCGGCATTTCACCGATTCCCGTAAGATCTGGAGACTGTTGTGCATCTGCATTGAAGAGATCGTTGGCATTCTCTCTCTCTCTCTCTCTCTCTCTCTCTCTCTCTCTCTCTCTCTCTCTCTCTAGATACAACCATAAATGTGCCTAAAACTGCTGTGTCAAAGATCCAATTGCCGGCCGTTGTGACCGAGCGGTTCTAGGCGATTCAGTCCGAAACCGCGCTCTTCCTACGGTCACAGGTTCCAATCCTGCCTCGGGCATGGATGTGTGTGTGATGTCCTTAGCTTAGTTAGGTTTAAGTAGTTCTAAGTCTAGGGGACGGATGACCTCAGATGTTAAGTCCCATAGAGCTTAGAGCCATGTGAACCAAAGATCCAATTCAACCACGTATTATTAGCTTACATACGCCAAAGGAAACGCATAGATAGCGACAAAAGAAAATTGTCCTTGGACGCAGTCCTATGTGATTTGTTCAATAAATGCCTAGATACAGATTGTGTTAAGCGTTACATAATTTTTGTTTTCACATATACTTTAGCTAATTACCCCCTGGAAAGAGGAAACACACACACACACACACACACACACACACACACACACACACACACACACGCCCTGAAAAGATCAGCAGGATCGAAAATTCTTTGTAGGAAAAAGTCTGCAAAATATGAAACAAGAATGGAAACTAACAGCGGTTGATTTATTTTGGGTGGAGTGACACTTAAGAAATTTCCTCTGCTGCTCACCTTTTTGCTCGACTGATACACTAGGCCTCTTCTGGACACTCGCGGCAATATTGTAACTGACTTTCCCTGTCGATAACACGAGTGAAAGTGAAATGTCCATGGACAAAACGTTCAGCAATAAGCGTAGCAATTTCGCCCCGATTTGTTGCATCCCTGTAACCGTCTGTGAAGGCGTAACGCACGCTTCCCGGAGGGGCCGACGGGCTGAGCGGCGTTTATTTTACTGCATCGGAAACTCGTGCGTGCCGCTCTTTACATAGAAAACATACACTCGGCTGAGAATAGTATTGTGAGCAGGAAACAAGCATCTGTCTCTCCAAGTTTTTAGCAGGAAAACAAACACGTGCCAACGCTCGTGATAGAGTGGCCCGTCTTTTGTAATCTTCCGCTCATGTCGCTTCTGAGCGGTGGAGATGCGAGAGCACTTTTCGCGATGCAGCGCTTCACTAAACCTGCAAGCAATTTCTACGAGTATACATTGGAATAGGCTTCCTGTAGTATTGATGCATATGTTTGCTGTCGCCTGCCATACTGCCCTCCACCCTGCTAGTCTCTCTGCGTCTCTCGTTGGTGACAGGCCTACGCGCTACAAAGGAGCCAAAAAACTTACTAAACAAATTGTCCGCTGTAACGTGGACATTTCCACAACATAAAAAAGGTTAAAGGTAGTAGTTTATCGCAATTACAGAAAGCGAATATCTTTTCAGTATCGTCAACATTCGTTTCTTTTCTATATTTTTCTCTTCACTGACAACTATGTACCTTTCTTTAATGCTTGTGAAAATTAGAGAAAAAAGCTTAACGCTGATATAATCTGCATCTGTTATTGAAACCTTTCACAAAAATAGCTTATAAATTACTAAATATGTGGCCAGAGTCTATCAAACCAGCTTTGCTCCGCTAGAAAGCATTGGATAGCATGGTACATTAAACTGAATTATGCCAACTGAAGAGCGACTCAGGTTTGCCGCGTCTTCTGCTTCTTAGAGATTTTTTTCTATTTGTTTTTAACTTCCTATACATTTTGGTGAGGCAGCCCGTTCGAAATTGTGACAAATTATAGGACCCGTTACTTTCCAGCCAGATGCATGCAACCAGGTAGAGGTGCAAGGAATTTCCATTTGGAAACACACTCTATGATCAAAAGTATTTGGACACCTATTAGTGGACTTTAATACGGAGTGTGCTCGCAGTTAGCATTTGTGAGAGCTTGAGCTGTGTTCGAAACATTTCCAGTGAGGTATGTTCATGACTCAAGAGCCGACGCCAGAGAAATAGTGATGTCCGACGCTGGGTTCTAGAGTGAATTCGACGTTCTAACTCGTCCCGAAGGTATTCCGCTGAGTTAAAGTCGGGGCTGTGGGCAGACCACTCTGTTTCAGCACAGATATTATACGCAGACCATCGCCTCGCAGATGCTGTTTTATGTCAGGATGCCTTATCATGCTAATACAATCAGTCAACATCTCCCAACTGTTCGAATACTGAACGAGTACACAGTGCACAATGTGGTAAAATGTGTTCGTGTCCTGCATGCAGCGTTTTCTTAAGTGCCTTAAGGGGACGGTTGTGCTAAATGAGTGTTGTGTTGATTAGGCCAAGCAGCAGTTGAGGACTGACGTGCTTGGGGCTGTGTTTGGTCCTATGTTTGAGGCGATGTCCCACTACTTGTCAGCAATCCATGCCGTGTGCCTGGGCAGCGGCCATGTTTGCCCGAGATAGGCTTGCCGGGGCGGGACCAGCCCGACCTGTGTTTGCCCGAGCTTGTATTCGATAGCAGCGTGTCTTCGATTGTTAACTTCCGTTTGTTCAGCAGCGGTCCGAGCACACAAATACCTGCCCAGCTTGATATGCAGCAACCAAGTGTAACGTTGGTGACGGTCTCAGAACGCAAATAAAAACTTTTTCTCCTTTGCTAGTTGATTAGTGGCTGCTACAGGCTGTTCTTTTATATCTGCACAGCTATTATCTATGCTAGTATCCAAAATTTTAATGTCGACGAAACGTGAGAGCATATTTACCGAGCAGAATGTCATAAAGGCTTAATAACAGGACAAGGCCTAAACACAGGATGTTGACAATTTAACAGCCCAAAAGTACTTAGATAAACACGACTTGAAACCGATAATAGAAGTTTTAAGAAGGTAATGAAACTGGACTATTCCTTCCACAGAAACTAAATAGTTGATGGAGGACACAGTTAACCTTAATTGTCACACATTACCGATATCAACACGATCCACATTAAATGTTCCTATATCTCTACCGGCAGTCGGTCCATTTCCCGGAAAAGAGCTGAGCAGAAATCTGAAGATATTTGAATAATTCAGTAGGCTTCAGTTCTTCTCTTTAGTGCATTGTAGACGCGCTCTATAAGATTCAGGTAAATCTAGTCTCCGCGTACGTTTTTGCATTTGCTACATTTTCATCCACTGTAGTAGCTTGATGGTGGCGGCCATTAATTACGACTGCGCTTCTAAAACGTCTCTCGTATGGCAGTAGTGTCTCATATCTGTAAGAGCATCCGTTCTACCACCAACAGATGTCTAATCCTGTGTTTGACCGGCTACCATTTTCATGCGGATTTATCAGCTATTACTTTCAAAACAGCACTCAAAGAAGCACCAATACAGCATCAAGACGCCTGAAACACTGCCTTCCTTACAGGACCCTTTTAAGCTAATAGCTAATTTCTGTTATGTGGAAGATGAAGCTTTAATAAAGACCAGTTAAGGATGGAATGTATAAATAGCAGGTGCATACCGTGCACAATGGTCTCGTATCCGAAACATGTTTCATCATACCATAATCTTCACGAAGTTTTTGTTATGTTCATTTCTTATGCGCAGGATTTACTCCCAGTGCATACAACTGAGGATAGCATTTTTCGTCCTATCCCTGACATATACAGGGTGAACCAGAACTTTCAGGGGTTGTTCAGGGATACCTTTTGAATAGTTTGGTATGAGATAGCCATGGTCTCCTATGGATAGTTTGTTTGGACAAGAATGTATTTTAACGGCGGTCCTGTTCCATAGTCAGCCAGGACGTCAGACACATTTGAGCACACAGCTCTCATTGATATGGTGGTAGTACACACCTATTCTCAAGCCATTGTAGTTCTGTAATGTTTAACTTCTTGTACGTCTAACAATGCATGTCTATTGATGCGAAACCGGTAGTGACCTTGTAATAAAAGTTTTTTAACAGCCAGTGAGGAAGATTTTATTGACAATGTAGAATTTTGGTTGCATTTGCCCGACCTTCAAAATAACTAGTTCCTTAATCGCTTTCTAGGAGAATTAGTTGGCTTGGTGATATGGAAACCTCAGTATAAAAGCTAACTTTCTGTACCTAAACTTTGCGAATAGTTTCAGGATGCTGATATCTTTGGGTCACAATATTTTGTTCTGGGTGTAGACTTAAACCTTTTCATATATACAATGATGAATATGAAACCATAGGCCGCCAAGAGGTCATCGGAACCAATGGGCTAAACGCGATTTCCTCCCACATCATTCCTGTAACATGTGTTAATGGCGTTGTCGCTCATCATGATCAGTGACATGCAGATCATTGATTTTCGGGTGCAGTAAAACTTGAACAGCTTACATGAAGCTGGCAGCTTATTCAGTTGACGATCTCCACAGAAAATGTTAGTTATTTCATAAAATACATATTTACAAAATACATAAATCGTTCAGTATTAAAAATACATATTCAGCCATTCCAAACTCCTTCCTCTTTAATCTAAAAAGAAACCAAAAAACGAATGAAATGTTTTAGTTTAGCCCAGTCATTGGTAGTAATCATAATTTCTGTGTCTACGTGCTGATGAGACATAAAAAGTTCGATAAGTGTCATAGTGACACTTCTTAAGAAGCTTTGCCATATTGATATGGACTGTCAAAAGTAGATAAAAAAAAAAGAAGAAAATAATTAAGAAAGGGGGCTACAGGAAAGCGGTATGGGCACGCACACCTCTGGAACCAAACACTGAAAACACTGTCTATTTTTGAATCTGTGGCCTTCAGCATTGCACATGAACTAGTTCCGTAAATTAAAGAACTTCAAAAAATGGTTCAAATGGCTCTGAGCACTATGGGACTCAACTGCCGAGGTCATTAGTCCCCTAGAACTTAGAACTAGTTAAACCTAACTAACCTAAGGACATCACAAACATCCATGCCCGAGGCAGGATTCGAACCTGCGACCGTAGCGGTCTTGCGGTTCCAGACTGCAGCGCCTTTAACCGCACGGCCACTTCGGCCGGCTTACAGAACTTCCCGTACGAAAGAAAACGTGACCTCTTTCACAGTGAGCTGACGGTTGTGTAAATCCCACGATGACACAAAGCGCCTCCCCAATCGCGTACACTCATCGGCTCGTTAAGACGAGCTGGACGGTGATTGGCAGCTGACTACTCTCTTGCTGAGAGCAATTGACGTGATGAATACAGATCGGGACCACTCCTCAGGTACTGCGTGTTGCAACGCTCCGCCGCCTGAGCTACCTGGGATAAACAATGCAAGCAGAACAGTCGTGACACCTGGTCTCTCTCGCCTTCGTGATAGGTTACCGCGATTTACAGCGTGGAACTTCGCAACGCAACCACCAGGGCGCGAAAAGTCACTTCTGTTTCCCACAGGCAGTAAGTCTTGGTGCAATTTAGATTGTTTCAGGTGTGCTGGCGATGGCTGTATGGCGTCTTTTCGGAATGCACGTTTTTCAACAAAGACATTGTGCATATTTGTCATTGGCCTTTCTCGGTATTATACTCGGAAGTCTACTGTATCAAAAATGGCTCTGAGCACTATGGGACTTAACATCTATGGTCATCAGTCCCCTAGAACTTAGAACAACTTAAACCTAACTAACCTACGGACATCACACAACACCCAGTCATCACGAGGCAGAGAAAATCCCTGACCCCGCCGGGAATCGAACCTGTCTACTGTATCCACAGAGCCGGCCGCGGTGGTCCAGCGGTTCTAGGCGCGCAGTCCGGAACCGCGCGACTGCTACGGTCGCAGGTTCGAATCCTGCCTCGGGCATGGATGTGTGTGATGTCCTTAGGTTAGTTAGGTTTAAGTAGTTCTAAGTTCTAGGGGTCTGATGACCACAGTAGTTAAGTCCCATAGTGCTCAGAACCATTTTTTTGTATCCACAGAGTTCCAGAAGTGCGGTTTTATTGATGACTGAGGATAGTGTATTGAGCAACATTACATCAGTTCTCTCTTGATTTGCAGACCAACAACACTCAAAATAGCTATTGGGAGTAGTATGTTTTTAGGCTGGTTAATACCTCCAAGTGCTTATGGCAAGACAGTCATTAATGCTTATTTTCCCATCGACAGTAGGTCAGGTGTTGAAGTTTGACGCGTGAACGCAAAACGGGCAGTCTGTATTGATAAGCGTAAATGCAGCTACGAAAGTGCATAAAACATCAGGCAGTAAATTACGTTACGTGTTTCGTGGAAGTCTGTTAGATGCGGAGCAACAACTAACACACTACTGGGCAGGATTAAGGTACCAATGATCATATTATCTGCACTTACACCCGTAACACCCTGTATACAGAGTGGACCAGAAAACAAACTAACTTTCAGTGATTGTTCATGGATACCTTCTGGGTATTGTGGTACAAAGGACCCACGGTCTCTTGACAGTTCGTTAGAAAGTAATAATGTAATTATGATTTACTCGGTTTGGTATTCAAGCCATTGTGATTCTATAATGTTTTAATTTCTTGTAAAGATCACGTGACGTTGCATCTTTAGAGATGCGAAACCGGTAGTGACTTTTTAATGACCAGCCGCTGTGACCGAGCGGTTCTAGGCGCTTCAGTCTGGAACAGCGCGACCGCTACGGTTGCAGGTTCGAATCCTGCCTCGGGCATGGACGTGTGTGTTGTCCTTATGTTAGTTAGGTTAAAGTAGGTCCCAGTTCTAGGGGACTGATGGCCTCACATGTTAAGTCCCATAATGCTCAGAGCCATTTGAACCATTTAATGCCATTTCTGGTAAAGACTGCTTAGTCGGTAAAGGGAACTGATGACAGAAAAGCAACGATGCATTTCCAGTTACTTGCGCTGGTCTGGTGCAAACACCTTCGACGAAATTCTTCCCGTAGAGGGGTCCGCTGCTGATAACCCTTGCACTCGTTGCAGGCTATAGGGATAGTAGCGGGTGTCATCCAGGATACACATCGTCGTTCTTCGGCTTACACCACTTGCCTGGAAATTGCACTATGGTTCATCTCGGTATCCTGTACAACCCGATCCTGTATCAGGTGTAGCCACAGTCCGCCGCCTCCCCGCGCCTTCGTCTGTGTGAAAGGTTTCATGAGCACACAAACAACAAAATGGACTTGAAATGTTGTGTGATGTGGTTGGTGTTTGTAGAGGTACTTGCTTTGGTGTAGCCTTGTTGCCTCTCGACCGTTCCATCTGCTTGGCCTTACACGAACACCATCTGAGCTTGTTCCAACATGATTACCGGACCATTCTGCTGCTTACAGTACGCTGCGTCAATCACACAGCCTGCAACACACAAGGATCACACGGCAAGAGGAACTTTCATTCGTCAGCGCCGTCTAACGTGGCAATGATGAACTTCCGGACACATGTTCATAGAATCTCTTTTGCTCCATTTTCAGTCAGGTATCCGTGCATGCAGTTTGTCGGTTGTATTGATGTTCACCCTGTAGTTTCACTTCTATTTATCTCTTTCTGCAGTAATAGAGCACCCGATGCATCAGTAAGACTGAAAATTCCCGCGCCAAGAAAGCGCCAGTGGACGGCACGTAAACACCTGGACCGTCCAGGGGGAGCAAGGCTAGTTCCGCACTGTGAGCCGGTAGATGGGCGCAAGTTGGTGGTGCCGGGGGTGGGCGACTATTTATCTGGGCGCAGCAGCTGTGGCGGGGGCGGTGAGGGCGTCGGAGGCGGCGGCGGCGGCGGCGGTATTGGCGCGCGTGTACGCGCCGCGATAACGCCGTGTCGCAGCCTCTTAAATCTGTTGACACACCGTGTTTGTGCTGGAGCGGCTGCGCTGCTCGCAGCCACCAGCCACCAGCCACGCTCGCTGCTCCCGCCTCCCGCCTCGCCCCGTGCTCTGCTGTGGTGGTGTTTCTCCAAGCCTGCTACACCGACCCCAATTCCCGATCCGGTGCAGCTTCACGCAGATAAGCCGCGTCGCTCCCGCCAGCTACAGGCTGCCACCCAGCCGGGACACCGAGTATCGCTTCGCTGTGTACAGGCGCACCCAGGGACACCGAGCAGATGGCTGCCGGCGGCGAACCGTACGTTGTAGCATTCGTCGCACGTCCCCGCTCTACCGATTACGCCCCTGCATTCCTCTCTGATCTGTGCTGCTCAATCGTCGTTGACCATAAATATCGGGACTGTCATTTCCTTCGTAGTGGACGATGGCTGTACAGGATCGACTGACTAGGTCTCCCCATCACATGGTAGGTCAGAAAAGATCGGAATTACGAACTTATAGAATCCACTTTGTCAGAACGCTAGATCGGATACGCCGAATTATCTCCACTCGGAAGTGCTTGAATCTCGATGATCTGTGCGTGTGTTAAACCTCTGGTGAGCAGCGTGAAGATACGATATGAGGCCCCCTCTTCACACAAAGTAAGGAACTTTCTCCGACATACCATCTTAATTTAAAATAGAACTTACCTATTATTTTTAGTAGTATTGTTTCTATGTCCACCTTCCGACAACATATGATTTATATCACGGATGGTGCACGAGAACATAAATGTCACCACTGCTCCATATTGACCTTCATATGTACCTACACATTTCACTCGTACTATTTCTTATTTCAACTATCACTAAAGGATTTTACAAAGGAAATGCCTCCTCCTGCTGCACGGTGATGCGTCATACGCCACACTGTTAGTACCCCTACTGCTCATCATTTATCGCGGCAAACGGAATGGAATTGCCTGTGTTAGACGATCGAGTCTTTCTCCAAGTACTCTTGTATGAAAATTTGCATTACAGAATCGATCTCATGTCAGTTGAGAAAAGTGCACAAAAATTCTATATCTACCTGTACATGGATACTCTGTAAATCACATTTAAGTGCTTGGTAGAGACTTCATCAAACCACCTTCACAATAATTCTCTATTATTCCAATCTTGTAGAGCGAGTGGAAAAAACGAGCAGCTATATGTTTCAGAGCGAGCTCTGATTTCCCTTATTTTGTTATGATTATCGTGATGTGCAGCATCGAGCATTCTTGCGTAGCCATGGCGTCGTGGTTATGTGGTTACGGTGTTGGACTGCGAAGAGGGAGGTCTGTATGCTAACCTCGCTCGAGCCCCAAATTTATTTTTCAGAGAGTTATGAACCGTCCGTCTGGTTATTGACGTGTCTGTTCACTGTATTCAAATTTGCGTCTGTGTCGTGTTGTAACGTTCGTTTGCAACAGCGAGATATAGGGACCTCCAGACGCATATACTTCCTATTAGTTCTACACAAGTGCGTTCCGTTTTGGAGGTTTTGACTTTTGAATCTTTATGCTGTAACGTAGTTCACATCCGCTTATTTGTTTTTTTTTTTCATTTCTGTGAAATGTCGATGCGGCATCACGCTTTCTCCCACTATTCATCACATTTACTTCCGACGGTATTATGTTCTTACCACATGACATATTTTGTAACCAGTGTGTAGTATGACAATCGCCAAGAATACAAGAGGAGAAAAGACACGTCAACAACCAGACGTAAAGTTCATTATTTACTGAATAAAAATTGGGTTGCGAGCGGGATTTGAACGCGATCTTCGCCTTCGCAGTTCAACACCGGGACACCACAACGATGACACCGTAGCTACAGCACTGAGCGCGATGCTGCACACCTTGAACTTGGACGGTTCACTCTTGGTATTCTCCTTTTTTTTTTTTTTTCACAGTTCGGGCACCTTCTTCCTGTTTTCATGCTTGATGTGTGTTCAGCTTTTAACGGGCTATTTAGTGGACCATCTTACAACTAAATCTTAGGAGGGTGCACAATATTGAACCCAGTGCGAGGCGCTACAGTGCTGGGTAAGAGGCACGATCTCCAGGAGTGCCTCCCATACGTCTTTACGGGCTGCAGCGAGCTCTCGCTAATGTCTGTGGTATCAATTCGCTTAGCCGACTTTGGTGAGGCACCGCGATCTCTGTACAATGCCACAAACAGCATTACCAGCGAATGGTAAGGTCGAGGATAGAAGCCCGCCGGCAAACAATTTCAATTTACGAGGAATTTTCGTGAAATTTCATTAGCCCAAAATGAAACTGCATAGTTCAGTTTGAACCGGAGAAACGTAGTAAGTGGTTTTATCAGCTGCTGAAAGCAACTCCACCGAAGGCATGGCTTTCGGCTAGCTGGTAGACGGGGGGGAGCCAGGGCGTCACCTGGACGCGGAGTCTCCAGTTACGCAGGCGGTGCTCGGTAAACCCGCCGTGTTGGCATTGGCGCTCCCGCTGCTGTTTGCCGCATCACGCGCTGCGCGCAAACACGCGCCCGATTCTCATGTAAAATTGTTCCCGGAGCACCGCTGCTCCACTTAGCGCTCGCCGCCACTACTGTGCCTGCTGCCTATAAACAAGTGCCGGCCAGCATTCCTCGGCTCCGGCCTCGTCAGGGAGAAAGGCGGAAAAAAGAGCAGAAAAAGGGAAAGGGCGAGGCTGCACGGAGGCGGCGCTCTGTCAATATTTAAATCTGCGTTAAAAGAAGTGAAAGACCCGTGAGATTGCACAGTCGCTCGCTGTTTGACGTCGCGCGCTGTTACAATATTTGAGGAAATCATTTCCACTCTGCCTGTTGTTTGCTGCTACCTCTGAACAGCAGAGAGAGGAAGAAAGGTCGGAAAGTTATGAATGAAACTAACAACTTGCGCCGTGAATGGAATCGGCGTCATGAGTACAAGCCACTCACTGTTATCGCCCAAGGTGCAGTGTGGGATTGAGCGCGCTCGGTTAGCGGCTAGTATGTGAGATATTTTCCGTCTGAACATCCTGCGTTACATTTCTTGCAGTTTCAGCAGATAAAATCAGAAAAATGCAATAACTTTTCAATCGACACACCTCTAACTAATTCTGCTTCCATACTCAATCAATTGAGCTAGTATAACACTTGCAATGGGACATCGACGGAACGTTAAGAATCACGTAATATTTCAAGTGACATCATTATCTTTCAAATGCCTAAAATCAAACTACTGAAGGTAGACATACTATGATGAGGTGACTGAGGCAGACCTACAAAACAGAACGCTGTGCGTCACGTGTGTTCCTGATGAGAGACAGAGAGAAAAAATAAGGCAGAGCAAATTCTCTGTGATCAGATGAGGAAAGTAACGCTATTTCTTGAACGAGATAATTAACAAGCTGTTCAATGTACAGTAGTTGGCTAGTATAAGGCATTTCTTTTACTTTATGGTGCTATAAAATGACACCGCTCCTACGATAGAAACAATGCCACTTCGTGTTCATATTTCAAAACAAATATCGAATGCCGTATCTGGGTCATTACACTTGCGCTAGCAACTAGCGATGAATTTTTGTGTAACAATGAAATTACTTACCCGCATATTTTCTCTTCATATGGACTATTTATTGATGTTAATATCGCAGTTGCCGGAGTCGTTGGTCAGTTTCCTTCACGAAACTTGGGGACACAGCTTTACAGAGTCTGCCAGAAAGAAATTGAAACCATGCTCGCATACTAAGAAATTCTTTGTCCTGGCTTATTAGAGCGCGACTATTTTTCGAAAAAGAACGTTATCCTTCCAGCGTGACAGGTTTCATCAGAATAGATCATTACGGTGATAAATGTCATATATTGTAGTTACCAGCGTTCTTACGTTGCATCGGACAGTGTACACGATGTATGAAAAGATTGCGATTGATATCCACATTTGTTTGTTTTCCAGAAGGCTCTTTTGGAGTCAGTCGCATTCAAACGAGAGCTCATTTGAGACCACACAGTTTGTATTCGTACAACTGATTTTCATTTGTTTATTTACTTATCAAACTAGCATAGCTCTTTCCACGAGGTTGTTCAGGAGCTCCACCGATTTTGCCTTCCGGCGTATTGTGAGAGTAAGTCGTTTCAGTAAACTATTTTTCTTTGCCGAAAGTCGTCAGTTTTGAGACGGATAGTCAACCGCCCGCTCGCGGACCAGACAGATCGGCGATTGATTTCAATCCGGCCCCAGGAACTAAAGCACGAACAAGAGAGCGAGGCGGTACGGAATTTTGCAAAGGAAGTTTTTAAGGTAGCTGCTGCAAAACGCCGTAATTAAAGAAAGAATGTTCTCAACGTGTAAATAAATTTTAACATCTGAAGATGTGGTGAACAAAAAATAACTGTACTCTCAAAAAGCATGTTTTGGGTCATAATTTGCTGCCGTGGCGTTTCGGGAAAGAGATGCTATTCAAATTGGCAAGTTACTCCATAAACATTACCTTCACGGACGATATACTTTTGACTTCATGCTCTAAGAGCGCTAATTCTGCGTCGAATGATGATGTGATCCGAGACATTAAGTAAGGATGTGAATCAGGGCCACAGCTTACCAAAGGTTGCCCACACTTAGATTTAAGGAAACGCTGTCTCTCAGTAGGCTCACAGCTCACAGTGGAAGCACGGTATAAAGCTACAGAGAGTAGCTACTTCCTAACAGGAACAGGCTAGCTATTTTTGGCAGTAATGTACATGTAAGTAGAGGGGCAACGTGAACATGAGCACAATTGTGTGGGCGTTGCCTACATTTAGAGGCAAGCATACATTCAGGGGCAAACTTATTGTTCTCTTTTGATTGACAGGTCCTTTCCCAGAGGGATTTAATTAATTGATCGATTTAATTAATCAGTCTACCAAATTGATATCAAAAGTGTGATTGTATCAGCTAGGAGTGTTCCCAGAGGGATGAGAAAGGAGGAGGTGGAGGTGGGGGGGATGGGTGGTGAAACAATAGGTATGCCCATGAATCTAGGCAATCCGAACTAAAAAATTGTGCTCGTGCGTCTGTTGCGCAACTACCCATGTAGTTATACATATCACCATTACTTCTTGTTGCGTCGTTTTCGCACATCCTATTTTTAGTGGGTGCTCTAATTAGTTCTCCTACTTGGAAATAAATCTCTGGATCGTACTGCATGCCGGCTGCGGTGGTCTCGCGGTTCTAGGCGCGCAGTCCGGAACCGCGTGACTGCTACGGTCGCAGGTTCGAATCCTGCCTCGGGCATGGATGTGTATGATGTCCTTAGGTTAGTTA
This sequence comes from Schistocerca serialis cubense, assembly GCF_023864345.2. NCBI lineage: Eukaryota > Metazoa > Arthropoda > Insecta > Orthoptera > Acrididae > Schistocerca > Schistocerca serialis. The sequence continues at coordinate 150,745,009 of NC_064642.1, forward strand.
GGTTTAAGTAGTTCTAAGTTCTAGGGGACTGATGACCACAGCTGTTAAGTCCCATAGTGCTCAGAGCCATCGTACTGCATCCTTCCTCGAATCAGGGTGGTTTTTCACCAGTAATTGTGTTTTAATTAATTGTTGAGAAATTTGGTTTGGAAGTATGTAGGTAGTGACATTTTACGAAATTTGTAGGCAGATATAAACTGTGTGGCGGACCGAGGCTTGAACTAGGAACATTGCCAATCATTAGCAATGCTCTTATCGGTTTAGCTGCCTAGGCACGAATCACGATCCGCACACATTTCATGTGATGTTTTACGTTTCTTCAAACCGTTATAGCATCCGAGAATAACTAACTATGTAGCAACACGTTTTTCTAAAGGTAGTAGGAAAATATCAAAGTGAGTCTCTGTCAGCCAGTCGCTTACTGTGTTCACACGATTTTCTTACCTATGGCTGCCTTAAGTGGTCGTTGCTTATCTAGCTGAGGAGAAGCTTGAGTTTGTAGCTGCCGATGCTATAGGCCAACCCTTCCGGTTTGTGGCTCCATGAAGGCACCGGGAAACCGCTAAAATGCTAATGGCGAATTTCATAAACGTCGAACCGGATCTTAAACAGGGTATTTAGCACGCATAAAGTTTCTAATTAGCTCTCTGAGGCGCGGAGCGTTTGCCGGCGGTGACGCAGCGTCTGCGCGTCGGGGAATATGTTTCGCCGGCGACTCGTGGGATAAAGGCGTTAGTGCTAAAGCCTCGCCCGAATGGCGCCCGGCGGTCTTAAATTCGGGCATAAATTCCCTTTATGAGCGTCGCGGTACTAAATCCGAAACCGATTCTTAAATCGTAGCGAACGGAACGACGAACAGAAAAATCATTCGGCCGTGTTCGGCGACACTTATCCTTTCCCCTTTTACTTAAAAGCGCGGCCGTAAAAGGCGAACGTAGCTGTCAAGGGCAGGACGGGACTCCCGTTATCAGCGCTGTGTTTCTCTCGCGCGGGCGCGGTGATTGATGGCGGCGCTCAGGTGGGAAGGAAGTGCGCGTACTGCAGCGGTGCAGGGCCGTTTATGCGGACGGTTAGTACAGCGGCGGAGATCGAGAAATGGTGGCGAGTGGGGGCGACTCTTAAGACGAGCGAGCGTAACATTAATGAGCTACATAGCGCGCCGGCGCGGCGTGGCGCGGTGAGGGATTCGCGGCGGTCGCCCACGCAGTACGCTACGCTGCCTCGCTAACGAACCCGTCCAATTTAGCGGACAGATGCGTCTTTATGATTAGGTCCGTCCCCCTAATGAGCCGGCACATATCGTTAGCGACCTGCCGTGCCGCCTCCAGACGTATGACGCCTGCCCGGGCTAACGGCCTGCGCTGTCCGGCCGGCTTTCCTTTCTCACGCCGGCAGCTGGCGTCCACCCGCCTCGCTACTTCGGACGCTGTCTTGCGGGTCGACTGGAAGTACGAGTCTGCCGGCGACATTTCTGATGTCCGCGTTACGTCAGCACGGCTTCTCGCGCTGAAAGTGAGGAAAAAAAAGACCAAAAAGGTCTCGGTGACAGGGAGGACATTAGAGAGAGAGAGAGAGTCAAAAATGTGTGTGTGTGTGTGTGTGTGTGTGTGTGTGTGTGTGTGAGAGAGAGACAGAGAGAGAGAGAGAGAGAGAGAGAGAGAGAGTACTAACACAGCTGCGGATGGATGAAGTTTACAATGGTTTTGTGAAGTCATTCGCATCTTCTGATTCGGAGAAACAACAAGAAATCTATGAAGGACGTTCAGTAGGTAATGCAACAATTTTTTTTTCTGAAAGCAGATTGGTTTTATTCAGGATTCCAATACATCATATTATTCCCTCCTCTTTTGGCTACAAAACCCTATTTTTCAATATAATCTCTGTTCATTGCGTCGGTCTTACGCCACCTTACTGGAAGGGCCTATATGCCCGGACGGTACCACTCTACTGTTTGGCCTCGTCTTGTTGATAGAAGTCGGAAGATGCGAGATCCGGGCTTTAGTGTGGATGAGGAAGAACAGTCCAATGAAGTTTTTTTCCTTTCGGGTACGCAGACTTGCGTGAGGCCTTGCGATGTCATATAAAAGGAGAAGTTGTAAGTAGGCTGTTTATGTTTTCTTATTGGCAACGTTACGTAGCGCTCAATATGAAAATCACTGGCTGTGCTGTGTGCAGTCTGTCGCTAGTTTGCATTGTTGTCTGCCATTGTAGTGTTGGGCAGCGGCAGCTGGATGTGAACAGCGCGTAGCGTTGCGCAGTTGGAGGTGAGCCGCCAGCAGTGGTGGATGTGGGGAGAGAGATGGCGGAGTTTTGTAATTTGGCATGAACTGCTATATTTATATATGATGATATCAAGGTAAATACATTATTTGTTCTCTACTAATATCTTTCATTTGCTAACTATCCCTATCAGTAGTTAGTGCCTTCCATAGTTTGAATCTTTTATTTAGCTGGCAGTAGTGGCGCTCGCTGTATTGCAGTAGCTTGAGCAGCGAAGATTTTTGTGAGGTAAGTGATTTGTGAAAGGTATAGTTTAATGTTAGTCAGGGCCATTCTTTTGTAGGGAATTTTGAAAGTCAGATTGCGTTGCGCTAACAAAATATTGTGTGTCAGTTTAAGCACAGTCTTGTATAATTGTTCAAAGGGGAAGTTTCAAAGTTCGTGTACATTTTTATGGCGAAGAGCACGCTGAAGTCGTTTCTTCAATTTCCTGAGGGTAGCACAACAAACTTCAGAGTTGATTGTTGCATTATGAGAGCGGACGTCACACTGAATAACCCCTTCAGAGTCCCAGAAGGCCGTCGCCATGACTTTACCGACTGAAGGTGCGGTTTTGAACGTTTCCTTCGGAGGAGCGGTGGTGTGGTGCCACTCCATGGACAGCCGTTAAGTTTCCTGTTGGAAGTGATGAAATCATGTTTCATCCCTGTGACGATGTTCGACAAAAAATTATCACGATCAGCCTCGTAACGTACAATTAATTTCGCACAGATGGTCCTTCGTTGCTCTTTACGGTCCTCCGTTAGGCGTCGAGGAAACCAGCGGGCACATACCCCCGCGTAACCCTACTGGTGCATGGGTGTGTCAGCATCAGCAACAGAGACACCCAATTGAGTAGTGATGTGTTTGATTGTGGTCCGTCGATCACTTCGAATGAGAAATGGTGTGCACGTTCTAACATTGCTGCAGTCACAGCTATATGCGGCCTGATGGCACGTCGGAGATTGGGCAGGTTAGTGCGATCTTGGAAGGATGATGACAGACGCCTCGCCCAACGATGCATCGTGCTTTTGTTCACTGCGAGGTCTCCGTAGATATTCTGCAAGCACCTATGAATATCTGCAGTGCTCTGGTTTTGCAGCAAAAGAACTCAGTGACAGCTCTCTGCTCGGAATGCACCTTCGTGGCCTTCATTTTAGAGGCTTCGTATAGTGCGGCCACTTATCGGAACTAAATGAAACTATAGGGGCTGACGTAATGATATTCCACGATGCCCTACAACAAATTTCGAATTTTTTCAATCGAAATTGGCCGAGAACAAATATACGTTGTATTAAATATTGAACTGCCTTCGCAAAAGCAGATGGTCGAAGGAAGGGACTAAGGGAAACTAGGATTTAACGTCCCGTTGACGATGAAGTATTTAGAAACGAAGTAAAAGCTCGGACGGAGGACGGGTGGGTAAGGAAATCGGCGCTGCCCTTTGCGTAGGCACCCACCCTACATTTGCCTCAAGCGATTTAGGGAAATCACGGGAAACCAAAATGAGGTTGGCAGGAGACTGATCGGAACCGTCGTTCTCCTGAACGCGAGTTCAGTTTCTTAAACACTGCACCTTCTCCATTGGGCAATAAAAGATTTCAGCACTCTCTCCCTAAGATAATACCAGTACCGTAACTGCACAACCTCGGTAACTAGGGCCTACTGTTCAAAAATGGCTCCGAGCACTATGGGACTCAACTGCTGTGGTCATCTGTCCCCTAGAACTTAGAACTACTTAAACCTAACTAACCTAAGGACACCACACACATCCATGCCCGAGGCAGGATTCGAACCTGCGACCGTAGCAGTCGCACGGTTCCGGACTGCGCGCCTAGAACCACGAGACCACCGCGGCCGGCAAGGCCTACTGTGTTGTACTCCTTCCAGTTATGGGATTCATAATAAACGCGTATGTTAGGACTTCCATTTTATCGTATTATTTGTTAAAAGTGACCTTGTAGTATATATTTTCTGGAGAACTTCATTTTTGCTGACGACAAGGATATCACCAACGAAAAAGTCTCACGCCGGCAGATCCAGCATAACTAGGTTGGGGATAAAAGTTGTACGTTGCCGGATAGCGTCGATAGAAATAGCGACCTGAACTGCAGATAGAGCTTCGGATTATGTCTTGATATAGTGAAAGAAGTGTCAATGATGTTATTCATAGGACGGAGAAGACGGAAGCATACTTTCCTTAATGTTAGAAGACACTTTACGTAAAAACAAACTATTTGTTAAAAATGTATAATTTGCGCCGTCACTATAATTTAACATAGGTAACAACAGTCTTACGGGCATGTAGTACATGAAAGCGAGAGCAATCTGTCAAGGGGGCAGCACTGATCCACCACTGCTATGAATACGCGGGAACGTTTTTCCGAGAGAAGGAACTGGTATTTCTTTTAATCCAAATTGACAAATGGAATTCTTTGGCATTCACCAGTGTTTGTTAATAATATATGTCTGATATATTCGAATGAGCTCTCTTTACTGTTGTTTGTATCTTACCTAAGTCTGAAATCGATAACATATTGTAAAGTTCCCTGTAGCATTGAAAAACAGCTTAGCTATGAAATTAAGTCCGAACATGCTCTGCATTGAGAAAGAAGCCAGTCTTATACAAGATTTAGTCCCATGAAACAACCTGGTAACGCGATCAGACTGCACAAATGCTATAGGACATTACCTAGACTCCGTGCAACGTTTTTGCTAATGAGCATAGTAAAAGAAAATTGAATTTACGTGAATCCGAGTAATACTAATAAATATCTCACATGAAAATACGTAATGCAAAGTGGCTAATACTCCCGTGCTGTGGGTACATGGACCAAGTCTGTTACAATAGCGTGCAAATACAAAGCACCGAATACTCTGACTTTGTGTAAAATAAATAGCTGCGACTCTGGTCTCTGCGTGAAAACCTACACTTACCTTTCAAGCTGGAAAATCATACACAAAACAAGAAGAACTCTATTTACAGCAGTCGAAGCTATTTTTGATGTCAACTACTGTAGGATATCTGTAAGGTTTTACCAGTTGCGAAGGCAAGTATTACGTTTCGAAACGAGTGATCGTATGCTGACTGCTGAGTGCAAGTCAGCGTAAACTCTTATGAATAGGAAGGTGACTGTCAAGAAAAGAATGATTTGAAAGAATACTTATGCAAATTCACACAACTGACTTCAGAAAAGTAGCTAAATTACAGTAGAACGTATAATAGGCCTATTAGTGCTCAGAAAACATATGGCACTCAGAGTTCCACCATGTAAGAAAATCGGACAAAGTATGATCTCTGCAAAACAGTTGCAGATGTTCACTGACAAGAAGTGTGACGAAATTAACTATTCTGCCATTCTTATGAATTAACAGCAGATTCTGTACCGAGCCTCGGAACACAGTCTCCTCACAAAGACTGGATCTTCACAAGTGAAACAGGCCTCCAAGTCATGAAAGTTTCAGTAAGCATCGAGAAATTAATTATGCATGAGCCATACGTTCACTTTGAATGAAAAAGAAAATCGTGTTGCAATTGTACCCTTCTTGCAGACAGCCAAACTACCTCTTAACACCGCGCCGTACAGCAAACTGCAAGCCTCAGCATCAAACGACGTAACAAGTCTTACTCATAGCACGCCAGGACACACACAGCTCATCCAAACTTGCGACACAGCACTCACAGTGAGGCGGGCTGTGGACTGATAGTTCGTCCCAGCCGGAATTCCACGAATACTTCCTGAACACCTCACAGACTCATCCAGAGATAACTTATGTGGTTCACAATCGAAAAACTAGATACTGATTTACATATTTGTCGTAACTAATGCAAGAAAATGTTGAATAGTGAAAGTAATAAATAAAATATTGGAAGTTGAAAATGTAACAGTCAATTTTCAATACTGTACGTATAGGTTGGCAATTATTTAACTATATGAAAAAAACGAAAATTAGTTACTAACTACGGCGTGCACCTATTTTATTCAACTTGTAAACATCATTACAGATATTCGAATTTAGGTTATGACACGTTCGATACTCCTGCCATCATTGGCGATGATGCTACGGAGACGAATTAGCGAAATTCTGCATGAATCGCTGAAGTGTGTGAACATCGATGCTGTCGATGACCTGAATGGCTGTTTTCAGCTCAGCAATGGTTTTGGGGCTGTTGCTATACACCATGTCTTTAATATAAAAAAAACACTCCGTCTCCACACCACGAGTGGCCTACCTAGACCATCCGACCGCCGAGTCATCCTCAGTGGAGGATGCGGATAGGAGGGGCGTGGGGTCAGCACACCACTCTCCCGGTCGCTATGATGGTATTCTTGACCGAAGCCGCTACTATTCGGTCGAGTAGCGCCTCAATTGCCGTCACGAGGCTGAGTGCACCCCGGAAAATGGCAGCAGCTCACGGCGGCCTGGATGGTCACCCATCCAAGTGCCGACCACGCCCGACAGCGCTTAACTTCGGTGGTCTTACGGGAACCGGTGTATCCACTGCGGCAAGGCCGTTGCCCTCTTTAATATAGCCCACAGACAAAGGCGCCGCATGTGCTCAGATCCGGAGAATATGGCTCCCAATCGAGGCCCATGCTAGTAGCCTCAGGGCAACACAGAGCCAGAGTGCGGTCCCCAGAGTGCTCCTCCAGGGCATCGCTCTCCTGCTTCAATGGGGTCCAGCTCCCTCTTGTCGAAAACAGATTCACTTTGAGTAATGGGGATGAAATCATTTTTCAGAACCTACACGTACCGCTCGGTAGTCACCGTATCATCGAGGAATATCGCATCGATTATTCGGTGACTGGTCATTGCACACCATACATTCATCCTTTGAGGGTGAAGAGACTGCTCGATCGCGAAATGCGTATTCCCAGTCCCCCAAATGCACCAGTTTTGCTTATTGACGAACGCATCCAAATGAAACAACAAGGCGCGTGCGCATGCGCATACTAATTCCCATCATGCCCCGCGGCCAACCGTGCAGTTTGAATACCTTACGCAAACCGTTCAGAATTGGTTTCATTGTTGTTGTGGTCTTCAGTCCTGAGACTGGTTTGATGCAGCTCTCCATGCCACTCTATCCTGTGCAAGCTTCTTCATCTCCCAGTACCTTCTGCAGCCTACATCCTTCTGAATCTGCTTAGTATATTCATCTCTTGGTCTCCCTCTACGATTTTTACCCTCCATGCCGCCCTCCAATACTAAATTGGTGATCCCTCGATGTCTCAGAACATGTCCTACCAACCGATCCCTTCTTCTAGTCAAGTTGTGCCACAAACTCCTCTTCTCCTCAATTCTATTCAATACCTCCTGATTGGTTATGTGATCTACCCATCTAATCTTCAGCATTCTTCTGTAGCACCACATTTCGAAAGCTTCTATTCTCTTCTTGTCTACACTATTTATCGTCCATGTTTCACTTCCATACACGGCTACACTCCATACAAATACTTTCAGAAACGACTTCCTGACACTTAAATCAATACTCGATGTTAACAAATTTCTCTTCTTCAGAAACGCTTTCCTTGCCATTGCCAGTCTACATTTTATATCTTCTCTACTTCGACCATCATCAGTTATTTTGCTCCCCAAATAGCAAAACTCCTTTACTACTTTACGTGTCCCATTTCCTAATCTAATTCCCTCAGCATCACCCGACTTAATTCCATTCCATTCCATTATCCTCATTTTGCTTTTGTTGATGTTCATCTTATACCCTCCTTTCAAGACACAGTCCATTCCGTTCAACCGGTCTTCCAAGTCCTTTGCTGTCTCTGACAGAATTACAATGTCGTCGCCGAACCTCAAAGTTTTTATTTGTTCTCCATAGATTTTAATACCTACTCCGAACTTTTTTTTTTGTTTCCTTTACTGCTTGCTCAATATACAGATTGAATAACATCGGGGAGAGGCTACAACCCTGTCTCACTCTCTTCCCAACCACTGCTTCCCTTTCATATTCCTCGACTCTTATAACTGCCATCTGATTTCTGTACAAATTGTAAATAGCCTTTTGCTCCCTGTGTTTTACCCCTGCCACCTTCAGAATTTGAAAGAGAGTATTCCGGTCAACATTGTCAAAAATAGTTCAATAATTATCAGCCTGTATAAACAGCAGATATAAAGATCATGTGAAACGTGTACTACCGTATTCATTGAGTTCTGTATTCTTGATTCATCAGAGACGATATCTGTGACGTGGTCAGTCGTCATTTCACCGAAACGCGGTGTACTGCAGGCAGGCAGACTGCTTTGCGTCTCCCGCCGCTGGTGCTTTGCTTTCCGTGGTCTCAGCGTCTGCCGCTGTCCGCGCGGAGACGATCGCGTCGTGCTGACTGGCACCCGCCGTGTACGCAAACGCGGCGGCGACCTTCCGCGCTTGTGTAATGCGAATAGCTAATGACCTCGGCGCGCACTGGCCACATGCGAGCTGTACAAGGCGTCCCGCCTGCGCCTTTCAGATGTTATCCGCGACAGCCACGGCTGGAAAGAGCTGCGCGCAGGACTCGTTTGCGTTTCGACACACGTCGCTCGTACTCATTGACGTGACAGGTGGCCGCTGGCGGAGGTGCCTCGCGATATCTTCATGCGAGGTCGCAGCCGCCGCAGCTCGTTAGCCAAGTACAAATGTCTCCGCAATCGCCGTCTGCAGAGCCATTCCAGACTGCACAAATATGCGGGTGGCGTAACTGACGTATTCTGCGCGAGACTGGTTATTTAATTCTGCCGCGGAGCACTCTCGAGCGCTGACACTCGCGCACCATTCTAATTACTGTAGTGCGGAGCTTGTGCAAAGAAGATAGGAGCATACTCTTGAAGAGCAGTGTTTCCGAAACAAGTGAACACCATCACAGCTTCTGGCCACGAGTAAATAGATGGAACAGAAGCTGTTTCACATTACCTCTGTCGGGATAGTGACAAGATTACTGATATGTTTCTCGAAGGTGTTTTGATTAGATTACCGATCACGTCAGGTTCGGTTGCGTGATAAACCACACCTATCTAAAGGGCGTGAATTCAGTCAAATTTCTAGGAATTACAACAACGAATAACCTAAATTGGATCGATCACTTAGATAATGTTGTTGGAAAACCGAACCAAAGGATGTGATTCATTGGCAAAATACTCAGCAGATGGAACATGTGTGCTCTATGGTACGCCTGTACTAAGATTGTCTGTCCTCCTCTGGAGTACTGCTGCGTGGTATGGGATCCACATCAAATAAGATTGACAGAGGACATGGGAAAAGTTCAAAAATGGGCAGCTCCTTTCATATTGCGAAATAGAGGGGAGAATGCCACGGATATGATACATGAATTACGGTGGCAGTCATTAAAACAAAGGCGTTTTTCGTTGCGGCAGGATCTGCTAATGAAGTTTCAATCACCAACATTCTCCACCGAATGTGAAAAATATTGTTAGCACATACCTACACAGGGAGAAACTATTATCGTAAGAAAATAAGAGAAATCAGACCTCTCGCGGAAAGTAGCACTTCGTAGCCATACTCCGATCTGTGGAAGTCTTACCCGTCTCTAACGGATGACTTGCATGTTAATGTTGAACCAAAGTCACAATATGACTTAAAGGGTTCATATACGGAAAGCATCGCCACAGGTACCAGGGGGCAACGCACACGCATTCTCGCTATCATTTTACTCTGAGCCGTTCGATTTAAGACGCAGAAACTTCCGTAACTCTACAATAAGCGTAAGGTACTGTTGCTGATAACCTCTCGGAGTTTACTTATCTCACAGTAAAGCAATAACTACTGCCGAATGCAGTACTGAAAAGAAAAGAGTTTCAGTATTCGTAGTTTATTAAAATATTTGTTTGTTTTTCTTTTTCAGATGGTACAGGCGATCCAGGTTCTTCGGTTTCACCTGCTGGAACTGGAAAAGGTGAGTTACGTTTCGCACATGGTAATCCACGCTCTTAGCCTATATTGTTAAGCTGTAGCTGTATGATAACTAATTTCAGAGTTTGTAAATAAATCAATAAAAATAGAAATGCGTTAGAAGAAGCAGAGAGAAATGACAAGGAGGTTCAGTTATTTTTATGATGAGCTTTCCCCCGGTGAGTTTCAAGAGGAAGTAATAAGTAGCGATGAGTGGCACGCAAGTACTTGAGAAACTTAGTGGACGACCGCAGAGTTGATTACTTCAAGAAAACAGAAAGCCATTACTCCGCGACAGTCCAGGGAGGACAAGCTGCGCACGCAACTGTTTGCCGACGCCGCGCCGGCGATGAGGAACGACGCCCGCCCTGTAGCCACAGCAGCCAGCCAGCCAGTCAGCCCGTCCACCTGCAGCGACCGCCTGTCTGCTCTGGAGAGACGGCGGCGTTCGTGGGCGCCCGCAGCCCGCACGCGCGTGTGGGCAGCCAATTGAACGGCTCGAGAGCCGTGACGTCACAGTGGGACAATTGTTGCCCACGCCGTGGAAATCACGCCGCCGCCAGCGGCACAGGATGTGTCGTATTAGACACACGTGCCGGCCGGAAGCGAGCCCGGGCGCCCTGTTTCGGCCTTCCCTTCCTTTTACTTGGACGCATCTGGACCACGCGAGGACGTCCCGTCTTGACTCGGCTTTGTTATTCGTGGTCACATTAATACTTGCTAGGCGTGCGCAGTATTAATTCTACGTTATTCCCGGGATCAGAGCTCCGAAGCCCAGTACGCTACATAACTGTGGTGCCACTGTTGTTGTTGTTGTTGTTGTTGGTGGTGGTGGTTTTGGTATTGGTGTTCAGTCCTAAGACTACCTGATGCAGTCTTCAAACTGCTCTATAATGTGCAGCTCTCTTCATCTCCGAATAACAACAGCAACCTATATCCATTTCAACTGTCCGCAGCTCGTGATGACTGGGTGTTGTGTGCTGTCCTTAGGTTAGTTAGGTTTAAGTAGTTCTAAGTTCTCGGGGACTGATGAACTAAGATGTTAAGTCCCATAGTGCTCAGAGCCATTTGAACCATCCATTTCAACCTGCTTACTGTATTCAAACATTCATCTCACCCTATAACTTTTATTCCTCACATATCCCTCCGTTAACAAAATTCCTTTAATGCATCAGGACATATCCTGTCAACCGACATATTTTGTTGTACCCCAATTGGATTAAATACGTCATTATTAAATGCATTCGCAAACTTCGAATACGATTGTACAACTGCTACACGCTTGACTAGTAACATGTGAAAATTTGTGCCGGACCGGTGCTCGATCCCAGGCTTTTACGCTAGGGATCGCCTTAATAGCTCTGCCATCCGAGCACGCTTTCAGGGCCGGTCCAGACTTACATATGTTCTAGCGCAGGGGTGTCCAACCTAATAAAACAGGGGGATGGCGGCCCAATGAAGGAATAGATTGCATGGCGGGGGTTTCAGATTGAAGATATTTAATTTATCATAACGTTACATAGAAGTACTTAGAAGGAGAGACAGCATTGGTCGTATTTTTTTGCTTTATTAACCGCAAAATCGATTTTCGGTCACTTAGTGACCATCCTCAGTGCTGTAATATACAACTTAAATTGGTAGGCACTGGTGTCAACGAGCTTAGAGCGATCATATAAACTTATGTTTCATTACGAGCGTGTGGCCGTGCTGCTACTTGATTTGGGCTGCGTAGAGACCGCGGGCCGCGAGTTGGACACCCCTGTTCTAGTGTCTACGTCTTATATAGTGCTTGCATTTAAATCGAATGATTCCTACACAGGGACATTGTTACGCTCGTCAGATTGCCTAGCTTTGGCATGAAATACAGTAGCGCAGTGTCTGTATTTTACAGTGTCTGCAAAGTTCGATGCGAGTCCGAAGGAACATTGCATCAGGCTATACAGTCACTGTAAAATACAGATACCGCCCTACCGTACGTCCTCTTAGTTATCTGAACACCTATCACGTTTTCGGCATTCTCCTGAGTCACCACGTTTCTCTTCTTGCCTATACAATTACTCGCCCACGTTTCGCTTCCGTACAAGGCTATACTACACACTCGTACCGCCATAAAACACTTCCTGATATTTTATGTTCGATGCTCACAAACATCTGTTTTTCAGAAACGCTTGGCTTGCTATTGCCAGTATGCACTTTATATGCTCTCTGTTTGGACCATAGTCATTTATTTTGCTGCGTAAGTAATAGAACTCATCTACTACAGCTAGTGTCTCATTTGCTAATGTAATTTCCTTAACATCTCTTGATTCAGTTCAACTACATTCCATTATAGCGCCATACAGAGAAACATCGTCTCACAGTAGCGACTGCTAAGAAGAGGAAGATAACGTTGCTGACTATCTGAATTCTCCATAAAAGGCAAGAACTCGGATTGGAAACGTAGTCTCAGTTCGATAAACCGCCATAAGGTTTTATCTAATCGTTGGTTATAGCAGAGGGCGAAAATTAAGTTATGGGACAAACTCCTAGATAGTGATTAAGGTGTTCTTCACCATAGCCTTTTATCCAGTACTACAGGAGAGCTTATTTTGAGTTTGGGAAAGTGTGAGAGATGCACATACGAAAGGATGCTTTCAGTTCATCCGCAGATCATTTCGGATACCTCAGTTGCTAGAACGATCCCCCCGAATCGCATAGATCTAGTCTCGAACCGGGTTCATGTTGGAAGTTTTCGGTCTTCCCGGCCTGATGATTTGTCCCCGCTCGAGATAAAGTTTCAGTTAGTAGCGTGTAGAAAATGAATAGCGGAATCGTCGAATATATCCCCATGAATCGGCTTATTAGTACCACGACCATGCTAACGTTCAGTTTCCTGATAGCATGCTATTCAGATGTGAGGTAGTTTTTCCTTTTATTTTATGGATAAGAGAAGCGTCAGTTAAGTTTTAAACATTTCGTTTCAGAATGGTATTGACGATTTTCTTGAAAGATTGAAAGCAACAGCTTCAGTTTAGAAATTACGTTACGTATCTTTCACGGTAGTACAGATTCCTTTGCTTTCCAGTGTTTCAAATGAACTTTTTGTATTACGCTTACCATTTTCTTTTATATGTAAAGAGCGTTGTGTTGCAGAGTTAAAATATCTCTCTCACACAAAAAGGATAATCTTAACAATAATGAATGAAATAGCGATTTAAATTTACTCGATTTACATCAATAGTTTCTCATTAGTTCAATATACAGTTTAAGCAACTATTACTTGCCTGAAATAGACACTAAGAAATTTGAGATAGTATATCGCTATAAATCATGTGTTTCCGCTCGAAAGTATTTGTTGTATGAGGTAATGTCATGTTTTCAGAAAAGCATCAGCCGGTTAACTAAATTCAAGACAACTACACGAAGTTAACACTGTCCTCCATATGGTATAGAGCTAACTGCGCCTGTTTACGTTTCACCAGTGTTTCGTCTTGATTCTTTTTCTAACACAGCCCCGCATACATAAGACGTACTGCTACGACGAACAGTCGCTTCCCGTGACGAATTAAACCATCAGAACAATCATTATGGGTGACTGACTGATGTGTCTCGTAAGTCTACATTGACAAAGATACCGTAACCACCACCGCTAGCATCACAGTCATATGAACATCTGCCTACGCAGAAAATGTTACCTGAACGGAACTAAGCAGGCATTGCAGGAACCCTACTGTGCCCTCTGAGCTGAGAAACTGGCCTATTTGCGCATGCACCTAATTACAATTTGTCTGAGAAGTGCGTCTGGTGATCACGTCAGAGCGCAGGCAGGCTTCATTTGAGTTGTATGAAGGCGTCGCGATCGCCGAGAAGCTGCGGTGTAAATTAGCGCGGGGGCGGGAGGCGGCGCGGCCCGGCGTGGCGTGAATGCGGGCGGCGGCGGGGGGCGGCAGCTAATATGACAGCGGAGTGACGGCCGCGCCGGGCTCAGCCCGAGATGCGGGGGCGGGCGGCGCTGCCTCAACTTTGCTGCTCTGCTCTCCGGCGCTCGAGGATGCGCCGGAGTTGCGGCCCGTTCTTAGCACCGTGTGTTTGTACAGTAATCTAATCTAGTGCAGACAACATCGCCGGTTGCTGGAAATGTGGCGAACTCGTTTACGCCACGAGAAATGAGAGACAGCATCATTCCGTATTTGTCAAGGAATCGGTCTCATGATTCATAATATAACCCGACCAAGTGTCGTGTGAGCCTGTCACTGCGCACAGCAATGCGTTGTGCTACGAAGGGCCAACATTCTACAGTGTGTCCATTTCGTTTTTTAGAGAAGGAGTACAAATGAACGACGGTAGTAAAAGCACTCTGAGTATTCAATATTTCATATAGTTCCAAACAATACCAAGGTAGTTTCGAGGACACACTTCGTTTCTTCAGGTAATGATGTATTCACAGATTAAAAAACAAAAACCTGCAATTAAGTTTAAATTGTTGCGCTAAACCGTTAGTCATGACAAGTTAAAGTGAAGTTTCGCTGATATTAAAGTTCTTTCATTACAGCAGATTGCTGAGAAGTTGGTTTCATGGTAGCCACATGCAAAACAGGCCGTCTCCTTCTTCAGCCAAGCACTTCAGCACCCAGTATGGGACTTCACAATCGCCTACACCCGAAAGTCTGTGCTCACTAGCCTGCCAAACCAGAAGTATATCTGTGACTGGATGCCCCCAATCTGAAGTACTGTTTATATAGACTATTGGACCGTGCTTCGTATCGTGACGCGATATTTGAATTGTTCTATGTCGAGGGATTTCTTTCGAGTGCTGTACGAAGCGGCGCCGATCGTGAACAAGATTATAACAAGTTTACGCTTCAGACATCTAGGGAAGCCACAGCTAGAAATAACCGATTGCTGCATGTGTAATAAAGTGCCTTTCCCAATTTGGATTGTGCATCGTGCTCTTGCTTGCAAGATCTACTGCAAGTGTTTGTAAACGTAAAAAAGTCGGAAGTGCGGAAATTGAATGGTACACGCATTTACTATCAGTAGACACACGGCTGCACGTAACTACAGCTGTTGTCACGTGTGGAGCCATGTGGTTCCATCACCAAAGGCGCTGCCGCAGCTCCTAGGAGGCGATCGATGGATACCTGGGTTAGCGCTGACGGCCGCATCTGGCTGGCTTTCCTCCGGAACGTCCACGAATTAAACTTGCAAATTGCGCACCGTTTTGGTCGCTCTTCTCCAGCGGTAGAGGAGGGCGGAGCAGAAAGCGGGAGGGGCAGCTAACGGGAGGCGGCGTGGGGAGAGACTTCCGTCGAATCAGAATCGCCCATCTCGGCCACTCCATATCATTAAGCCATATGACCCACGAATACATTTATATTTTTCCCCCACGAAGGTGAGGTGGGGAAAAAAATGTCGGGAGCTATTTTTCTGTATCCTGTTTTACATTTTCTGTGGCTGGGGAGGGATAATTTGTTACATACATTTTGTGTTATAACAGCGTTTACATGTCGTTACGCTGCAGCTAAAAGTTTTTCGGGCATAATGGAATGCAATGCGTTTGCCCATTGCGAGTAGTATTTTAATAATCTCCCCCAATAACGGGGGCGTGCCCTGCATTATACGGCGGCTGCGCTTCGAGCGCAAACCGGTCGCGGAAAGCTGCTGCCATTTTGTATTCATGTAAGTCCACGCATCTTAAGCAGTTATTATGAGCAATCACACTGACAACTATGCTATCTTATTCAGTGAAAGTCCGCCTCATCTGCATAGCTGATCGAGCATTAGTAATGTATATATGGGAAAACTTCGGTGCTTATAACCGGTCCTCGTTTTGTGGTTTTCCCCATAACACCGCTTTCATTGGAAGCCTTATCGCGTTTCTTTTCTTTTACCTTTCCTTACTTTTTCATTCTTTTTCAAACTTTAAGCAACGTCCACACTTTTGGGAGGCAAAATTGAAATTTGTGATTCTGTTTCTTTTATGTTATTCGCTCCAGTTTAAGTTCCTTATCTACAGACCTGTAATAAAAGCCGAGTGAGGCAATAAAATGGTTAAGAGCGTTCGAATACCTGTCGAGCTATGTTTTCCGTTATTCGATCAGTCTGATCACACATTTACTGCGAAATCGGAAGACATTCGAACGTAAGAGATGTTCTCTTACATGACACCTCTGAAGAACTTAACAGTAAATGTTTGCCGCTGTCCAGTCAATATTGCGTATCATCATTAGAGGGTAACATGAAAGTTTCAGCCTATAGATTTCGTGTGCTTTATGGGCAGATAAGAACGTGGTATAAAAATTTCGTGGCGATTCGAAATAGGTTTGTACTTTGATTTGGCTGAAATTGAGAAGTGTGTTGATGTGGATGAAAGCTGACAATTGTCTTAGTAATAAAGATTATTGCAGTCAAATCTAGCGAATTTTTACTGCGGTTAAATTAATTAAAACTTTGCTGATCTTCATCCACCATGGCAAACAAGCGCAAACTTTCTTCATTACATTTATGCCGTGGATTTAAAGGAAAGATAATCTATGATGCTACATTATGGACACCAGCAGGATGTAGCTTGGCATGGAATGCATAGAGCGTTAATTTTATTGCTAATAAATAGAAATTCCTTTGTTTTACTGTTTACGTATTCTGCAAGACACGCGAAGAAGACGCATGGTAAACGGCAACACATAGTAATATAATTTCAGGTAAATCCACCACTTCGTGATTTTTAGAAAAACAAATATTTCACCGTCCGATTACGACAAACATTCCTCTGGGAAACAGAAAACGTAATCAGTTGGAATTTTAATGTGCTTCTTACCTGGGATTAAAAACCAAGGTGCTGGTTTCATAGATTCGAAGAAGACTTAATTTGCCATCTTATGTGGCCCAGCTTGTCCCCCTTCCCCCCACTCATCCCCACCCCTACACCCGATTCATTCTCCTTTGTAGGTTTACGTCACAAAACCGGCAAATGTCAGTCCAATTACTGTTCTGTCGTTTCAGCTCTGAACTCGCGTTTGATTTCAACTGCGACCGCCGTTCTACAGTCAGAGACGTATGTAGCGATGACTTATAGCGCCGTATTTACAGTGCAAAAGACATGTGCCGGAAATTACTGTCTTCGCCGCAATAGCAACATTCGCAAACGAAGCTACCTGTCTGCTGCGGGGCGTGTTTACTTTGTTCTCGCCTATTAATTTTGCCTCGGAGAGCACAATGCGGCCGCCGAAGACTGCTGCCGCTATTGTCGGGGGCGGCTTGCGACGCGCGCCGCTCCAATCCTTCTTTGCTTGATTAAAACAATTAATCACCTGCCGCGCGCGTGGAGGGAGAGCGGTACACGCCGGTGGCGACGCGACGGCGGCGGGCTCTGCCGGCGGCTCTGCGCACTACATCACCGCTGCTCAGCTGCCGCCAATGATCGCGCGTACCTCACACCACCGGGTTTCCGTTAGAAGTATATCATGTTAAGCGAAGGTAGAACCACAGAACATTTGTTTGTGCTGTGAATTCTCCATACAGACTATATAATGTGAAATAATATTGGGCGATGAAATTGGTCACCTGCTTACAAATCTAATTGAAAGGATGGGTAAAGCGAAAAGCGAGCCTTCGTTTTCAGTGAGTTGAACGACTAACCCGAATGTGGTTCTGCAGCAGTTACATCGGAATTACACTGTCATCAGTTCAGTTTTGTGCCTTTCATAGGCAGTGGATAACTGAAATGTTTGCGTCCTACAATTAACTTGACAATTACAAAGCCTCTATCTTTTCTGATTGGTAAATGTCCTTGCACTCCACAGATCACGGAATTGCCAGGATCAGGATTTTACAGAATTCTTTGCGAAAGCATCGTTGTCAGGAATTAAACCTTTTTTGTTTAAATGGTGAAAGATGTCTCTTTTATAATATTTTTGGTATGATAACAGGTTTTCTTTAGAGTGTGACCACCACGTTTACTGTCAGGTACTTTACGTTTACATGTGTCGAAAATATCTTTTAATGTTTTCAACCCAATATCGGACCATGTCCACTGATTCATTTTCGTCAAGGGCACATCTTGCTGGGCAGTTGGAAACTTGTAGATGATGTTTCATGCCCTGGGCTTGATCACTGTCGCTTTCATCGTCCGCATCGTCTTTGAGACTCAATTTATTCAGATTTGTTTTGACTGACGCTATGCCCATTCTAATACTACTCGGTGTCCTCCGAATCTTCCAGATTAATATATTCCCGCTTGGCTTCTCTTGTGAGGCAGGGTAGTTCTTCGGCTTTTAAGCTTGCTAGGTCCCCATCAAATACCACCTAGATGTAGGAGCTGGGGCTCGTAGAAATTATAATAACATTTTTCTGCTTGTTCATGAGCAGTTTTTCGGAATTCGGGATCTGAGAATCCGGTTCTATTACCAATATCGTAGACATTCATTGGAAGCAATCAGTAAACTCAGAGACGTGAGAAAAATTGGAAAATTGTTCCGTTAATATCGGACCATTAAGATGAAGCATTGTCTCTGACTGAGAGGTGTAGACGAAAGAAGCAGTCAACCATATCCTCAGAAATCACGTTAATTTTGGAAAGTCCCGGATAACGTCCTACATGCGCTGTAAATGTGAATGTGCGCTCTGTCCGATGACTGATTTGAACTCCGTAATGTTCCCTCTGAAACTCTCTACAACCCCTGGTTCTTTCATTTTATCCAGGTACTAATCCATTAAATTTGTACGGAAACCAATTAGACATTACAGTAACACAAACGACTAGATAACTTACCTAGTTTCACCAGATATGGTGTTAGTGAGGCACCGAAACTGGTAACTAAATAAAATCATTAAGTAAAAAAACTCATTGTTCTCATTAAATTGTGTTATGTTGGATAGATTCTTAAAAATTGGATAATGCCAACAATTCAGTCGTAAAATAAAAGCTGAAAGCAAGATGACATCTTTAAATCAAGATGTGTAGGGGGGGGGGGGGGGGGACTTCAGTCTTGCAATGCTTTAACCACTTCACCATGTCTCTCGGTATGGTGAGTTAATCAACATTTGCGGTCATAAAAAGGTTGCTATATTTAATAACGGGACATAAAAACGGCGTACAGACATTTATGTTTTAGGGGACATGCAGGCACAAACAGCGTTTCATGTCCACTGTGCGCTTCACCTTCGCCGGTGTAGGGCTAGGCGAAGCCTGCGTCGGCCCCAGCTAGGCCGTTCCTTCTCCTGTGCGCAGCGCACATCGCGTCGCCGTGAATTTGGAGCCCGCCGGGAGGGCGGAATGCGCGATATTTTAGCCCTTTTTTATTTTTTTAGGACCGCCGCGCTGCGACGGCGTCAACAAATCGCATTCGGTGTCCGGGCCGGACCGTAATATGCGGGCGGCCCAAGTTGTGACGGCGAGGCTGGAATGCCGCTGCCGCAGCTTTGTTTAAATTGAGAATTGTTCCGTGATATTAAAAAAGAGAAGGAGCAGCTTTCTCCCCGGCGAGCCAGGACACTGCGCCGCCCTGACGTTTGGCGCAGAAAATTATATTTACACTTGTTTCTTTCTTTCTTTCTCCCGCGCGTGTGACACAGGCTTGCTCGTGACAGGCTCGTTTTACGGCCTCCGCGGCAGGATTTAAGTCTGGCGGTGCGCTGCAGCGGCTGTGGCCACCGCACCGAGCTGGCGGAGGCGAAAACGCGGGTGCAGCCACTCCCCGCCGCTCGCCTGTGTTTGCATTAGTTCCGTCTCGTGCTGAAGTGTGGGAACAACCCGTAGCGGCCGCGCAGAGGCGACGGAATAGCGCACAAATCACTCCCACGTTATCTGTCCTAGCGTGCAGAACGAATACTGCTACCTTGGATTAAAATGGATTTGGTTTCAAATTAAGTATCATTACATTATAAGCCAGTCCTAGCAAGAGGTTCATGTAGTAGATAATAAGAAATAAGTTCTATAGGCACTAGCGCCTTCTGTTGGCATTCCACCCTAGTAGAACGGGAAATCTATTTTTAATGCGGCCGTCTGTTACACTGTTTACTCACCTGAATGAGATTTTCACTCTGCAGCGGAGTGTGCGCTGATATGAAACTTCCTGGCTGATTAAAACTGTGTGTCGGACCGAGAATCGAACTCAGGAACTATGCCTTTCGCGGAAAGTGCCCTACCATCTGAGATACCTAAGCATGACTCACGACGCGCCCTCACAGCTTTACTGGCGGAAGTAAAGCTGTGAGGGCGGGTCGTGAGTCGTGCTTGGGTAGCTCAGATGGTAGAGCACTTGCCCGCGAAATGCAAAGGTCCCGAGTTCTATTCTCGGTCCGGCACACAGTTTTAATCTACCAGGAAGTTTTATACACAACTGGTTTTGTTCCAGTGAATCTTGTCACCATCGTTTTAACACCCTGCCAGCCAGTGATAGGCATTGCTTTGTTAGCCTTTCGTGTCTGTTAATTTATTTTTGAAAAATGTTTTGAAATAACGCTTTTAAAAATTTAGCGCAACTTAGAACCATGCTCCCTAATTTGTATTTTTATATAATCACGTATTTGCATTTCCCTTTGTTTTAGAAAAATCTGAGGACGCCTAAACCAGGCGAAACAGTTACTTGTAATAAGAATAACTTTGCAACCAAGCCTTTCTCTTTATGTAATAAATGACAACACACGAAACCTATTTAGGACCGAGCGGGGTGGAGCAGTGGTTAGACACTGGACTCGCATTCGGGAGGACGACGGTTCAATTCCGCGTGCGGCCATCCTGATTTAGGTTTTCCGTGATTTCCCTATATCGCTCCAGGCAAATGCCGGGATGTTTCCTTTGAAAGGGCACGGCCGACTTACTTCCCTAATCGGATGAGACCGATGACTTCGCTGTCTGGTCTCCTTCCCCAAACCAACCAACCAACCAACCTATTTAGGTACAACCTGAAGGTTGGCGAGAATTCTGTGAAAGCGTGGAGCACTTGCAAAGGGGACCGTAAGGAGAGTGTGTGTTGGTTGTTGAGCTTCGTGGCTGTAGATTCAATTACTTGAAGTAATACAGCAATCAACCATTTTTTGTGCTTGGCCGGTTGCTGTATTTCTTAAAGTGTTTCAAGCAAGAACATTCTCCATCTAGGGTTAAGAAGGGAGAGCGATGGTCTTCAGAGACGTGCTGAAATCTGAGACGGGCCGACGTAGTGAGCCTAAGAGTGCTACGGAGATGCCCAGAGAAGATACATGAAGATCTCCGGAAGTAATTCAGAAGTATATTCTCAAAGAATCAGTTATCGGGACAAACGACAGATCGGTTACACTTAATCACACAGAAGGACCATAATAACGTTAGGGTACGAACATGTGCACAAAGTCAATTTTTCTTATGTAGAAAGTTCTCTTCACCACTCATCTTACCTATTTACATCAGACATCTTGTCAATGAAATATCCTACTGTAAAGTTAACAAGACCTATAGAGTTGTAGTGCTTTTCCGCAATGTATAGTCATTGCCATGGCATTCTGGCATGGAAGTAATAACCGCAGTTTAAACGAGTGATCAAAATTTCGAAAGGTAACCACAAAAGTTTTGACCTTTCACAGAAAAGTCTGCTGACAGTGGCTGAATATTTCACGTGAAAATTAATATCTACCCCACATTTGATAACTGCGGGCTGTCAAGGAGACGACCGATGTGTGGCGTTCCTCCCTGCGGGCTTCTCGCAGGGACTCGGTAGTCCTGTGTCGGCTGCGCATCGGCCATACATACCTGACGCACGGCCATCTGTTGCGTCAGGAGGATCCCCCCTTGTGTCGGTGTGGGTCCCGGCTGACGGTCGGCCACATTTTGCTGGAGTGTCCTCGACTGCGCACACTCCGGCAATCTTTTAATCTCCCGGGCACTTTGGCTTTGGTTTTATCCGACGATGCCTCCATGGCTGATACCGTTTTAAATTTTATCCGTGGTAGTCCGTTTTATGGTTCGATTTAGGGAGGTCCTGCGCCTTTCCCTTTCTGTGTCTATTGTCCTTGTGTCTGTTGCTGTTCTGGTGTGCCGTGAGATGGTTGACTCTTTCCCATTTTTGATCTCGTGGTCAGTCAACCAGTCTCCGGCCATCTTCCTTTCTTCTGTTTCTTTCTGTCTGGTGTTCCTCTGTCCTGTTCTTGTCTGTAGTGTTTGTTGCTGAATTTGTGTGCTTTTAGCGCCTGGGGGGACGTCTCCTCCCCCTTTGGTTTTTATCTGCTTCGTAGATTTTCGGCTCGCCTGATTTTGGAATGGGGGACTGATGACCTTCGCTGTTTAGTCCCCCTTAAACATCCAACAACCACCACCATCATTTATTCGTATGGTCGGAAAAACGATGAGCAGCTGACTAACGCTACTGTGTAGTTCGGTAACAGTGGTTTGTTGGCTGCACAAGTGTTACAGTATAAATGCAAAAATTTCGCCCGCATCTCGTGGTCGTGCGGTAGCGTTCTCGCTTCCCACGCCCGGGTTCCCGGGTTCGATTCCCGGCGGGGTCAGGGATTTTCTCTGCCTCGTGATGGCTGGGTGTTGTGTGATGTCCTTAGGTTAGTTAGGTTTAAGTAGTTCTAAGTTCTAGGGGACTTATGACCCCAGCAGTTGAGTCCCATGGTGCTCAGAGCCATTTGAACCATTTTTTTTTTGCAAAAATTTCACCTCAAATCGCGTAGGATTTTTACTGTTGCTTGACGTGACGTATTCACTCTGGAAACGCGTTTGTCTTCAGAAAAGTCAAGTACCATAGTAATTCATATTTCAGAAAGGTATACCATCTCCAGAAGAGCTGTAGCTGCTAATAGCGTGCAAATCAGCCTAGGGGTAGAGGACCAATGTGCTTTGTTTGAAGATCACTTACCCACAGAACATGCAGCGCCTTAACATTTACTAGCTAAGGTAAGGCACTGTTAGAATTTGGGAACACAATAAGCTAAATTGTATTGTGAATTGAGTATTTTCTCTTATTTTTCCTGGCGCAAAAGTGTGAATTACTTCATATGTTTATTGCTCTCTACAAGGAAAATAAATAGTTTAAAAAGTACCTCATTCACCAAAATAATAATTTCTTTTGAGGGTTCCATACGTCAGTTGGGTAAATCGGAACCTTTACAGGATCACTTTGTTGTTCGTCTGTCCGTCTGACGGACTGTTCAAGACACTTTTTCTCGGGCACGAGTAGCTGCTTGAAGTTGGCGATGTAAAAAATTGAAACTTCTAAGCCAATGTTGTCAAAAGACTTGACCATTTATGTTACATGTTTTGACACTCGCGAACTCACCCATCAAAACCTATAGGGTACTTCCAATTGCTCTAGAATAAAAAATTTGGCAAGAAGCAGGGTTTCACTGTTCATGTAAAGCAAAAAAATCCACGAATCGTGGGTTTGTTATTTTATCACACGAAAAAATGTTACTTTTATTATTTGTTAGTAGACTTCAAATTTGAAATTAAAACACTCTAGAAAGTCTTGGAATCCTTATGAGCGATAGCTTGCCAGTATCATTGTCCATAATAGGTAAAAATTCTGAAGATCTTGAATTCTCAGAATGAATGAACCATCTATATAATTAAGTTTGCAGCGAACCCTCATCTCACCAATTTTTTTCGCCTAGACGCCCTTTGATTTTCGTTTATGATCGTCAGTGGCCTCATTTATTGTTACCAGAAGTGTGTTAGCTTTAACCAAATTCAGTATTTGCTGGTCAGTTAAGGAATAGAGTTCCCTTCAGAAACCACATGCGCAAATAACCTCGGCAGTGAGCGCCATTACACCACAAATCACAAGCATGGAAGGCAGCCGGTCCGTAGTGAGAGTAAGAAACACTATTTTCTGCAATAGTCTCGTCATCTGAGTTTGGAGAGGCTTTTAACTGATAGACAGCTGTCCTTCGCGTATGGACACCACTGCTCGTTTATTCTGTGCTTTCCTCTGTGCACGCATATGCATCCGCTGACGTTCGCGAGGCGGGGATCGTTACGAGAGAGCCGGCGCGGGCTTGTCGCAGTGTTTACGAGCATTGCTGGAGACGCAGATGCGTGGAAAGCGGACGCAGTCCTCATTAGCCGCTGCCACATCTGCGCCATGGCTTCCAGATGTCTGCCGACCTGCGGCGCGTCACTCCCCTTTCCCAAAGCAGGCTCCGCTCCCACAAAACCTACGCGGTGTCCTGGCGCGATTTACAACTACCCTAACGTCGAGAACCTGTCTTGTCACAGAAGCTCACTTTCTTGAGAACGACATGTACCAGGTCATCGTAGCATGCAATTAAACAAATCATCGTAGTTTCAGTATTGCGAAACATACACTGACGGAAAAATATCGCAACACTAAGAAGGAGTTGTGCGACATAACCGAAACTGGTAGGCGTGTTTCTACATCTGAAATGTGATATCTCTTAAAATTTTCCGCCAGTCGCATAAGGGTAGCGCTAGTAGCATATACACGCCGTAACGGTTGAGAGCATTGCTTACCTTGCGGATTGGACATGGTGAGTTGATGATAGTCAAGAATGCCTTTAAGGCAAAAAGAGGCCATTATCAACAGCTCACTGACTTTGAACGTGGTCATGAAGTTGGGCTGCGAGATGTTGGACGTTACTTCAGTGGTATTTCAGAAGGCTTGGCAGGAATGTGGCCACACTGTACGTGATTGCTGGCAGTGGTGATCACGAGAATGTAGGACCTGGCTTCGTCGGACTGCCACGTGGCACTACTAAGAGGGAAGACCATCGTATTCAGTGTATGACTGTGAGCCATAGAACTGCATCTGCAGCAGTAATCGGGGCAGCAGTTGGCACCACTGACACGCAATGAGCAGTTACAACTCCGAGCCAGACGTCCTGTAGCGTGCATTCCACTGATCCCAAACCACCGCCATTTGCAATTTCAGTGGTGTCAAGTGAGAGTTCACTGGGGGGAAGGGTGGAGGTATGTTGTGCTTTCTGATGAATGTTGTTTCTGCCTCGGTGCCAGTGATGGACGTGTGTTGGTTTGGAGGAGGTCAGTCGAGGGCCTGCAATCAACCTGTTTGCACGATAGGCACACTGCATCTACACGTGGAGCTTTTGACATCTGCAATGAGTTACGTCGCTCTTACACTAACTCGTGAACTTGCAATGTTAATCACTTACATTTGTCACCTAGACAAATGTATTCCCGAAATTTCATTACTCTATATTATTTTTTGGTGTTGTGATGTTTTCAGAATATTTTATGTACCTCACAATCGTGGAGGTCGATCACGCACTGACAGGTTTCTCATGCTTCTCGGTAACACTGTTCTTCGAAATGCAATTAAAATGAGCGGCTTTCTTCATATGCGTTCCAGTTTAGCTTTTTTACGTACTTGAACCCTCACGCAATTACAGTGAGTTACTAACGGAATGATTCTTCTTTGCAGATGTAGCTGACGTTATATCGTTGTCGTGTAAATACCAAGTACTTGAATACAGCCTAAGTGATATCACTTTTGAGTTACAGTTTACCTTTTGTCAGAAGTCTGTCACACAAATGTTCATGTGATTGCTTCACTCAGAGCCCACACACGTCGTTACTTTTAATTTTGTGCATTATTCACTGCAGCTTTAAATATTTTACAAAAAAAGCTAAAGCTGCCCTTCCGTTCGTAAGAGGCCCCCGTATCCTCCAATGGCGAGAGGCGGAAGCACGTAATGCATCCAGGAACAATGTCAAATATAGTCATTTTGTTGATCCAGGAATTATGCTGTCAGAAGGCATAATGTTATGTGGCCGTACTGATCCCCAGTGCATGGACATGAAACAGGATGAACTGTAAACATGGGCCGGCCGGAGTGGCCGAGCGGTTCTAGGCGCTGCAGTCTGGAGCCACGCCACCGCTACGGTCGCAGGTTCGAATCCTGCCTCGGGCATGGATGTGTGTGATGTCGTTAGTTTAGTTAGGTTTAAGTAGTTCTAAGTTCTAGGGGACTGGTGACCTCAGATGTTAAGTCCCATAGTGCTCAGAGCCATTTGAGCCATACTTCTTCATCTTTGATATTGTGAACCAAATCTCTTCTAAAGTTCTTTGCTTTCCATATTTTGAGGGGTAGTAGTGCAGAACAAACGAATAAAAACGTCCATTTAACTCGCCTCTGACTTGTATACCTTAAGAAATTGCAGCGGATATTCATCTTCACTTTTGTGAAACACATCTCCTTTACTGAAAAGAAATGCTCATATCTCTTAAGATGTACATGTGAGAATCCATATTTACCAGATTTTTTTGCTTCAAATGATCGTTCCTTTGATATCCCTAACTATTGATCGTTTCTCCTGAGGTACCCTGTGTATTCCGAAGAATTTGGTGACTAACGACCGAGGTTTGATTTACTGAAATACCAGAACAGCATACATTGAAGAGCACGTTGTGCAACCACCAGGCAGAATAAGACCGAAATCAGAAAAAAAATTTGTGGTTGCATCACACAGAGTATAAAATAAATTATGATAGCTCCTGACTGTAACTACATTTGGAAATACTGTTCTCGTTCGAGCATTCTCAGTCCTCTTAATAGGGCGTTGTGATGTAAAAGGCCACAGAATAGCCTACGGCTCTCATATATGCCGGGAAATTTGCGGAATCTCAGAAAGGGGTTTAATGAACTTTGCCCTGACCTTTTCTGGGCGCAGATACGGGACACTAAGTTCGACGGAGGACAGCTATTACATTTTTCTATACAATTTTTGGTTTTAACAGCTAAATTCGCATATTATCCAGTGTGCGACATACCATTAGTTTGGTTGATACGCGACACTCAAAACCAGATGCTATTCAGTAACAGCATGGGCAGCAGGTGCTGCTCAGGGCCTCATGTCAAGGGCGTAAGTACTAGTAGCTTCGCTGTCGTGTAGCATCTTTTCATAGTAAAAGATGTCCAAATGAGGCCAGTAGCTGGCAGCTGTAAATAAGCAGTCCTTATCTGCGCAGTGACGGCTTTAAGGCCCAGGGTGTCCGCAGACAGCGCCTGCTAGAGTTTTACTGTGCGGCTGTATATTTCCTGGAGGGCTCACGCGCGGTTCCCGACTAATTGACCGGATACCCTCTGCCGGATGGCGGGCTGCTGCCCTCTTCCCGTCTGGGATCGGGAAAGGCGAGACGAATAACAAAAACACACACGCTACACAGGTACACACCAGATGAAGCACTTAAAAGAAATTCTCTCTTTCCCCAACGAATCGATGAAAGTAGGCACTTGAGACCGCTCCTTCCACTTCGACACGTTGTAAAGAGGAGAGGCCCTTTTGTTGTTTAACGACAAACATGCCCGTAGCATTAAACGTCAAACTTCCAGGTCGTTTACGAAGGATCTTTTACGGGCTGTGATGACCACTTCTGTCAGGAGCGCCTAACGTCCCAGCAGGAATGCATGTATGATTCTATCAAGCCAGACAGCCAACAGTTTCAAGCAGAATACTAATTACTTCAGGATGTCCTGAGACTCCTCTTGAAAATGCTAAGTAATAACTGGATTTAGCCGGCCGAAGTGGCCGTGCGGTTAAAGGCGCTGCAGTCTGGAACCGCAAGACCGCTACGGTCGCAGGTTCGAATCCTGCCTCGGGCATGGATGTTTGTGATGTCCTTAGGTTAGTTAGGTTTAACTAGTTCTAAGTTCTAGGGGACTAATGACCTCAGCAGTTGAGTCCCATAGTGCTCAGAGCCATTTGAACCAATAACTGGATTTCTTCATTGCATGGTACAGACTTCCAGGCAGCTTGCGTCGTTAACGAGAATTGTGTTTTAGATATAGCGAAATTCACATTGCTTTGTTGTAGGTTAGGATCAGTATTTCACAAGTCACAAATGACAGAAACCTGAATATACGATTCAGTAGAAAGTATCTACTGCCATGACCTTCGGAGTCGTCTACTTCGTTAGCTGCACGTTTAGCGCATCGGAATTGTAACCGAAGGGGCCTGGGTTCGGTTCTCGGCCGGGTCGATGATTTTGTCCTCTATAGGACTGGAGGTTGTGTTGTCACGTTCGTATCGTCATAGCTGACAGTACAGTATTGTGATGGTTGTACGGGTACGTCCTGAAAGCGGATAATAATAATAATAATAAAATAATAATAATATTCTGAGTTAAAATAGAGAACTCTGTTATAATATCCCAATATCTTACCCGTTGTAAGGATTAGGGAATGGGTACGACCCTTTTATGGATCACATCACTGTTTTGAAAGTTTTAGAGTTACAGTGAGGCCACCTACGGAATCGCTGGGTAGCAGTCCCGTATCGCTTTTCTCGGGCACGCATCGAGTTACAAATTGACTCTGGACGGCTGCGTGTCCTGTGCCCGGAGCAGAGCCCGCGGCGAGGTGACGGATGCGTGGCGAGCAGGCGGACAGCGGCTGCAGGCGGGCGATAGCCGCGGTAAACACCGTAAAACCTGCCCGCGCACGGGCCGCCGGAATTATGCGGCCTGGCCGCTAATCTGTTATTGCAGCTAACAGCGCCGGCCTTTGTGCTCGCATTGTGCGCGCCCGGCCAGATAAGGCCCGCTGCCAAATACCTGCTGCACAAAAGGCCCACTAATGAGCGACCGCGGTCAGCTCGCCAAAGCGAACTCTCTTGTCCGCGCTAAGCCGCTTTCCGGCCTGCACCCTCGCCTGGCCTCACCTCACTCCTTTCCCAAATTTCCAGCCCTTTGAGGACGGGACCTCTTTCTTGGCCAGAGCACGACTTTGCTTTCACGAAAATCGCTGTTTACCTACCAGCTTGCGGGGACACGGATAAACCCACGTATTGATACTTCACGTCACTAGGGAATTCCTGTAGGTAGCGCAGCGTGGGAGAAGACAGGTAAACATGTACGGCTATAAATGGACATAAATGTTTCCAGTAATTATAAGCGGAGCAGAAGATACTCTTACGCATTCTTTATCATCGCGTTGGTAAGTGACAGCACCTGGAGTACGGTAGTTACTCCTTCAAACGTAGACGTAATCAAAAGCCGTTGTGCAAGGCGATCATTGTGCTGTGTAACATTTCATAAACGGGTAAAAAAAATCCAGAAAAGTCGTTAAAAATACATATACCATTCTTAACCGGGACAAACAGGCATATGTGACTAGCTTGAAGTGTTCCCTAAGGTAGTATTATAGGACTCTGTGATAAACCTTTTGCATTTCTTTTATGTTTTCGTCTTCTTTAAAAGCAAAGAGAAAAGATGAAGCGGTAGCCCATCATAGAGCCTATGCCTACCGTCAGGTACTTTTGATTTTCAGTTGATAAAAAAAAGGAGTTTTTCTTGTATCAGGAGGAGGAAGGAAGTGGGAAGCACGCCATTTTAAGCGAGCAATTGTAGACCGCCATTTTGGGGTCACTATGAATAAGTGAGGAGTATGTATTTCTTATGTGCACCGTTTAGAAAATACAGTATTGTTTTATTAACAGAAAGGTCGAGTGAGTTGTTATTTCAAACAGTAAGATAATTACAAGAACTGGAGTTCACCTGTGTACTTTGGAATATTACGAAGATCCGATAAGCTTAATGGGAACACGGTCAAGACTTCAAAGGTGAACACGGCAACCAAACGTAGCATTATAAAGAAGGGTAGGCACAAATCTACAGCGTAGAAAGAAACTACTTCCCCCTGCAAAATAATATGAACTAATACGAACTTATTTCCAGGCATAGCTCAGCTTATTGTGCTTGTCATTCATGCCAAAAAATTAATCTCATTAATTCAATACATTTTAAAAAGCCACGCATTTCAACATTTTATTATCATCTATTCCATTATTTTATTATAATATAACTCCTACTATCATATTGGAGTTTTGAACTCTGTTCCCGTGCTTGCTCAAAATAATAATGAATTAAGGATTGGTCCGCCTTTTTGGAGATACACGTGTAATTGTTTTAACAACCAAATATGTTTCACCACCGTTGTGGCAGCCTCCATGGATTATACATACATACAGTTATATTTAGGTTAGGAAACACGTTACGTGGTATTTCGTCGTTATTTAAATTACATACGCGCTTCACCTTTTATATTACATTGTGTGCCTGACAACTGAAATCAGCCATGGGTGTAAATTAATTCCCGTAGTTTGCTGGTTAAACTCAATATGTACTTAGGCAAGGGAATTGGTGTTTGCGTATGCTTTCCTGGAACCGTTCTTTAATTCGCAGACTAATTCATCAGTCGTTGACAGTTTACATGAACATAGTTAACTGTACCATTTCCTTTCCAATACCACCCACCTGTGCTAAGGGATTATCGTTTATCTTTTGCAATTAATTTGAACCCTATGCATTTTATAATTCTTTATTTTGCCTATACAGTGACTGGGCTGGCTCTGAGCACTATGGGACTTAACATCTATGGTCATCAGTCCCCTAGAACTTAGAACTACTTAAACCTAACTAACCTAAGGACAGCACACAACACCCAGCCATCACGAGGCAGAGAAAATCCCTGACCCCGCCGGGAATCGAACCCGGGAACCCGGGCGTGGGAAGCGAGAACGCTACCGCACGACCACGAGATGCGGGCTATACAGTGACTGGATTCAGCTTAATGCGTATTAGTAATAAACAAGATTTTATTGTGACTTTTGGTTTCGTTTCATAGTACAAAAAAAGCCATTTAACATGATATCCATGTGAGCTATGGTACCCATATTTCATATTTAATTGGGCCGCTCCTGTTTAAATTCAGATGTTCAGCTGTTCCCGTTCCGTGTCTTTGTCATAATTTTGCAGATGAGATTATGAAGAGTTTTCTGTTCACTGTATAGGGTACTGGGTTTGGATCTCGTTAGGAATACTCAGGGGTATGACACATGCTCAGACGTCGACTCACAGTTACTACGAATGTACTCCGTGTTTGTGTGATGAAAATATGTGCAAAATTATTGTAACTTCAACGGTAATTGAAATCTATTGAAACTGTTTGCTCATAGTGATCTAGTGTGGATCTCTCCGTATAGTGGGGTCACCAATCACATGCATCAATGTTGTTCCTACATATGTTTCAGTGTCGCCCACCATAGACTTTAGCAAACCTTCCTTGGTCCATCTGCCATCCACTGGCCCAGTTATAGATCCCACAGCTCTTCTTAACTTAAATGTGTAACTACATTGGCGGTTGACTTCAAAGCTGTACAACGTAAAAGCCAAATGCCTTAAAACATGTTCGATGCCTCGTGAATATCGAACTTATGAGGGAGATTTTCGAGCACATGGCAGGGATGGTAGAAGAACGAGTAATATACGATGAAGAAACCGTCAGTCTTTGTTGCAGAGATGTATTTATTATTTAATTAGTAATGACTCGTTTCGCCTCTTTCAAGCATCCTGAATTAGCTGAATATTAGATGGTGTTAAGCGCGTGGGACATGGTTAATGGACACCTAGCATTCAGCACATCCCAGCAAACAACTGCCCTCGTCAAAAGTCTGGAAACATTGCGTGATGTCCTTGTTGAGGCAAGCGGTGTAGTCTAGTTAATGCAAAACAGGATCAAGACTACAAGGTTGTGTCACCATGCATATATGTCGGAAGTGTAATTGCTCGTGTCCGAGCTATGGAATAGCAATTTCGAAGGTCATTATGAGACAGAGCTCCGTCCAAACTCGCTGCGCTTAACAGTTAAATAAAAAGTTCTTCTGTTTCTCTCATTTTGTTCGGTGGCAAAACGTAGATAGCTGTAACAGTGCTTGTTACCTGACAAAAACTTGTGAGTTCGCCATTTGTTCAAACGCTTGAACATACCACACACAAATAACGATTCACAGCTTGACAAGCATTATTTTCCCTTTTCACTGGCAGACACCAGTATTCTATATTTCGGTCCCCCATTGCGACAACCAAATAAAAATTTGTTGACATTTTTCATCAATAAATTATTTTCATGAAAGAATATTCTCCAGAATTGGTCAGATGTTGTGTAGATCTCACGTATTTTTCCATAATGCCATGTAGTTAATGTTTTGCTCTCCTATGTGATGGTAACGATGTTACAAAGTCGTAGCCTCGACTGAAGAGTTACCCTATTTCTTCTACATAAACCAATGAAATTTTAAAATCTATTTCTTTTGCACGCTTTTTTTTTTTTCTTTTTTTTTTTTTTTTTTTTTTTTTTTTTTTTTTTTTTTTTTTTGCGCTCACAAAATATTTTCGCATTTTATATGCTGCTACATCTGGAATACAAACATAACTGCCTTCACCTACAACAGTCTTACTTTTAGTAGATAGTATTCCTTTGTATTTATTCCTTATAACGCTTATAAAATGGCAGTAAGTCAAGTCTTCTTTCTTGATATAATCCACTGTATACTGGTGCCCGTTTTACCGGTAAATCAATAAATGGTTGCCCTTTGTTGGTCTCGTCACAACACTTAGAACACAATTGGTGTTCAGAGATGACGAGCAGTGCTGGACTCTAGGAGAAAGCCACGCACAACAGCCAACTGCCAGTGACATGGTGGCCGGATTGGGTTATTAGTACAGAAAGTGGATTTTCCCTTTAGTATGCCACAGGCAGTGATGGGCAGGTCAGTGTATCCTGCTTGTGGAACAGCCTGTTCTGAGGTCCACAATCTGAACTGACCTGGGCTTCGGAGAACTGTCAACACATTCCATCTCCGCACAAGTATAGCTCCGTACAAGTGCCACAAACTCATCGGTAATCCGGTTAGGATTGACTAGACCAGAAGAATCTATGGGCTATTAAAATTGGGTAGTCGATCGAAAGCGGATTTGGCGTCTTATTCGCCTATACCAGGTCCTCTACTTGGAATAACTGTGACCTTCCTGGACGCGAACATGTAAAGTTCGAGTGCAGGTTGAGAGACATGGACGACGACATGTAAGTTTGGATCGGGACATAATTCGTGCTCGGATGGCCGAAACGGTTAAGGCGTTCGCTCGCGTAAAACGGGGAGTCCAGGCTCGAGTCCCGATTCGGGACAAATTTTCGCTGTCACCATTCCAATATAAAGCTGACGATGGTTCATATTCGCTACTGCGAAAACAATCCCCGTTATATTCATGGAAATTCAACTGAAATAAACTTCATAATTGACGCTGATGTGCTCACTGACACTCACATGTCAGATGTGAACGATAGGCAGAAGGGTTCATTTCTAGAAGAGGGACAGCGCGGGCCCGGTAGACGTGCACCTGGGCTTTACAGGCGCACTGCGAACGCGGAGACGGCGTGCGGCGTTGTTTGTCGCAGCGTCTGCTCTTCCGGCGACGCCGGCGTCCGCTGCGGCGGCGTCTCTAGGGGCGCGAGGGGCGAAGCGACGCCGGCAATATCTGTCACTTCCAGGGAAATGTATATTGTCGCCGCAGCGCCCGCGCGCTCGCCGGCCCGGGGGACGGCAGCCAGCCGGCAGAGGGAAGCCAGAATTCGCCCGCGCCGTAATATTTCAGCGGTAATCTTATACCTGCCGCTGCCGCCCGCAATATATAAGCGGACGGGATATTTCTCCGGCGACCGCCTCCTTCTTTCCCTCGGCCTCTGCCGGTGCTCCCGAGGCAGGCCAGGTCGCTTCTGCGCGCGTTATTGTCGACGCCCGAAGAAGGGGTACGGAGCAGAACAGAACCGCGCCAGAACAGAACTCGACTGCGCCACCAGCCGGCGTCGGCAAGGCGCGGGGCGGAAACGGCTTTCTCGGATTCCGCGGAACTATTTCTGGCGGAGGGATCGCCAGGCAAGGGCAGGGGAGGGAGGCGGGCCAAATCCCCTCTGGGAACCACGTGCTCGCTGTGGTTCGGCTAATAGGGGAAGTCGGGGTTGCCTGACTGCCTCTCAGCGGCACGGCATTCTTTCGTCGGCGGCGCTGCGTCATCCTGACTGGTCTCTGCGCCAGTAAACACTCCCCTGAAATTCTCTGCGTGAATCCCTTGGGCTGGACTAATTCGAATCTTCTTGCGATACAAATAATGACGGTTATGTTTGTTCTAACAGAATCTGAATGTGGCTTACGCATCTTCCCAACCAGGTTTAGAGGCAACTGGCATAACTTTCTTGAAAAGATGCAGCAAACAGCCATTTTTGTAGCTTTATTTATTTGGAATAAAAGATACACAACTACCTTCCTTTTTGATCATTTCCAGTTCCTCAAGCGATCATTCTTGTATAAGTCTAAGTTGTCGAGTTGGAATTTCGCATCAATGACCGATAATGACAGATTCCAGCTCGGCAGCTTGGCTGTACATAAGAATGAAGACTTGAGAACAACATTGCGACTCCAAAACTACTAGGAAAAGAATTAACTGTAGCTATGGAATTTGCATTCAGAAAGCAAATATCGGTTGGTTATAATCAAAGTGTATCTACTCACAGAAGTCCAGAAAAAAGGGCTCTTAGCACTATGGGACTTAACATCTGAGGTGGTCAGTCCCCTAGAACTTAGAACTTCTTAAACCTAATTAACCAAAGGACATCACACACACATGCTCGAGGCAGGATTCGAACCTGCGACCGTAGCGGTCTCGCGGTTCCAGACTGAAACGCCTGCAACTGCTCGGCCACAGCGGCTGGCAGAGGTCCAGAGTTGGCTATAATTATCGTATGGCAGCGAAACTTGGTACTCGTTGAAAATGCGTTAACGCGGAACTGATTTGCCTTAGAAAAAAGCTGGTTCTAATTTTGGCCACAAGATGCAAATCTGGCTCCGTTAATGCAAGAAATACGTATAGAAATGTTACAATATATCACGGACTAGTCGCAACTTAGACAATTCGTTCAGTATGAGCGCTTAAGACGATGATGAGATGCCGTACAGGTCCGATTTACACCTGGTGGCCAAAATTGTAACTAATTTTTTTCCAGCATGTATCGGTTTCGCATCAACGCACTAGCGTATCTACCTAGTTCTGCTGCATATGACAATTAAAGACCGCACTGGATTTCAATGAGTACCTGCACTTTAATTGTAACTACCTCACACCGTATCATCTACGGACTCACATACAGAATTTTCATTCGAAAGTAATGGAGAAGATACTGAAAAGAGATTTGTGCCAAGACGCCTTTCGGCCTTCGATCATTCGACAACAAGGCGAATGACGCCCTGCATCAGTGATGACAAACTATTGTTTTCTGCGTGCAGAAACACGAAAGAAAGACCTACAGATAACAGAGTAAAAATAATCTGTAACATTCAAATTGCAGTCGACAAAAACGTTGTATTGATGAAGAAACAAGTGCAGTACGCCAGTTGTTTGGCGTCAGTAGAGGTACATAAAGGTGGCTGGTTGTTGTATTTCTTAAAGTAATTCAAAGCCACGTTGCTCAGCCACCATTATCATGCATAAATTAAAATAATCGCAGTCACGATGTACTTCTACTGTGAATTTCATTTCAGTATGCATGGGTTTCTTAAAATCATCGAAGATCTTTAACTTTGTATAGGTAGTTTCGACGTTAATATCTATTGCACGGACATCTGGGGTCCACACTGTTTTTTGAAAGACACCAAACCGTTTCAAAAAAAAGTTCTATTTTCGAGTTTCGTAACAGTAGATGTATTTATGTCTATAGTTCAGAGTTTCTGACACATGTGGTTGTCTTGATATATCACAAATAATAGAGACTTTCCAAGTGATAACTCAACATGGATGGGATAAAATTGCAGGCATGCATAAAACGTCCAAATAGGAAAATAAACGCTGTGCTTTTGTACTTCTCCAGTTTCTTCTCATTTTCGCAAAAGTTTTCTTCTCGTCGAGTCTGTTCAATTATGTCAATTTACTTAACATAGGATACAGTTCTATACCACAGTCTTCTACACATCTCCGAATTTCGCCACGCTTCGTCTGTAGCGATCATTTTGTCGTTTTAGACATCGCTCCCTCCCCCTTCTGTTTAAAATTTATTTCGTTTATTTGCCTTGAAGTTCATTTTGCATTCTTCATAATCACCCGCATTTCATTACTTTGTATTATAGGAATATCTTGATGAACTCAGCAGCCATATTACAAACTTTTGCTCAGTTGTGCCTCTTCCTGTGCGTTTTTCTTAAAGCATTTTCGTGGACGTTTTGACCAATGCTGGATGTCACTAGAGATGCGTAATGAACCAGTCATCAAACAGCAGAATCGAGGTCTAACGAATCACGCACGTGCCAAATCATTTATTTATTTATTTGCAAACCTCAGTTAACGTGACATTACAGTGATAAGAAGGGCCTCCTGTTGCACAGAAAAAAGTAATAACTCTGGTATGAAAGATTCATATCACTTACGAATTTTGCAGAAACAGTGACAACACCATTTTATTAGAAGATGATGTAATGCATAAATTTCGACGTCACCGTAATCTCTTCTTTAATGCTATCGAGGTTTATTACAGGTTTTCATCTGATAGAATTTCAATGGAAATATTACTATATGAGTATTATTATTGTTCTGACAAGTGCAGACCCATTATTGCAGTGAATTAAGTTTTGTTGTAAAACGTTACTGAGACTGTTAACCACTGAAATCCCCTACGATGGACTCGGTTATTCAACTTCCGTCCCACGCCTCCTTTCTGAATAATGCTAATTTCTCGACTGTGTCTTCAGTCAAAGCCAGGTCGATCTCTTTCATACGATGATCACATAAACATAGTTTTCAGTATCCTTTTTGTGTATTTTTGATTCATGGCGCACCTGCTCTTCTGCAACATCCGTGTTCGTGTTAAACAATGCAGCCTCACATCTTGCCGACCTGCGGGTCGTAAGACGACTCTTTCGTCTGGAAGTGACGGGCGCTGTGAGAGACGGCGATTGGTGTTCCATTGTGCCGGGCTTGTTCTCCAGGCACCGGCTGACGTCACCCCCACTTAATCTAGCGGGCATTAACACGACCAGGAGCGGGAGGCGGCGTGGCCTGGGGTCCGAGGGCCAGCTTCCCCGCTACAAACACGTTTCTTATTCACTGCGACATGGTGCCGCGTCTACAATACGCCGTAGGTCATAGGAGCGTGGCTCATAATGTTGGTTGTAGGTCTTGGCTACACACACACACACACACACACACACACACACACACACACACAAGCTCTCATTAGAATTGCATGGTTTCACAGAATTAAGGAAAAAGTTATACGTTGGAGATTGGGAGGGGGGAGAAATATGTGAAAAACTGCAAAGTCATAAGACGTCTTGAAATGATAATAAGGACAAGGCAATGAGAACAATGCTATTTCAATGCCTGTAATGAACTGAGAGGTACACTACGAACAGGTGCGTGGGATCGGTGAGTTTTAGCTCACATACACCGAAGAGCCAAAAAATCTGGTACACCGGACTAATGTTGTGTAGGGTCCCCGTGAGCACGCATAAGCGCTGCAACACGATGTCGTATGGACTCGACTATTGTCTGAAGGAGTGCTGGAGAGAACTGACACCACGAATCCTGCAGAGCTGTCAATAAGTCCGTAAGAGTATGAGGGCTGGAGATCTCTTCTGAACAGCTCGTTGCAAGACATCCCAGATATGCTAAATAATGTTTATGTATGGGGAGTCTGGTGGCCAGCGGAAGTGTTTAAGCTTAGAGGAGTGTTCCTGGAGCCACTATGTAGCATTTCTGGACGTGTGGGGTGTCGCGTTGTCCTGCTGGAATTGCCCAAGTCTGTCGGAATGCACAGTGGACATGAATGGATGCAGCTGATCAGACAGGATGCTTACGTATGTATCACCTGTAGACATATCAAGGGTCCTATATCACTCCAACGGAACACGCCCCACACCATTACAGAGCCTCCACAAGCCTGCTGATATGCAGGGTCCATGGGTTCATGAAGTTGTCTCCATAACCGTGCATGTCCATCTGCTCGATACAATTTGAAACGAGACTCGTCCGACCAGACAACATGTTTCTAGTCATCAACAGTCCAATGTCGGTATTGAGGGCCCAGGCGAGGCGTAAAGCTTTGTGTCGTGCAGTCATCAAGGGTACACGAGTGGGCCTTCGGCTCCGAAAGCCCCTATCGATGATGTTTCGTTGGTTCGCACGATGACAGCTGTTGATGGCCCTGCATTGAAATCTGCAGCAATTTACGGAAGAGTTGCACTTCTATCACACTGAACCATTCTCTTCAGTCGTCGTTGGTCCTGTTCTTGCAGGATCTTTTACTGGCCGCAGCAATGTCCGAGATGTGATGTTTTACCGAATTCCTGATACTCACGGTACACTCATGAAATGGTCGTACAGGAAAATCTCCACTTCATCGCTACCTCGGAGATGCTGCGTCCTATCGCTCATGCGCCGACTATAACACCACGTTCAAACTCACTTACATCTTGATAACCTGCCATTGCAGCAGCAGTAACCTACCTAACACCTGCGCCAGACATTTGTTATCTTACATAGGATAGTCGGAAACGGACAGTTCGAGCCGTTTAAAGAACTAAGTAATGGTAGAAAGTGGGTGCATTACCTCCTCCAGCTGCCGCGGCTATATTCCTTATCGACTGCCTGTTTAGACCGCCTAGAGAATGCGACGAGCTTACGCCTGACTGTCGTCTGCCTTGTCCCACTCCCGAGCGATTCCTCTGCTGTCTCAACGCCGGCCAACTATTCCTGTACGGCCTGCGGGCTGCCAGCTTGGCTGCCTCCACATCTCTTCAGCCGTGAGTCACTCTGCGGCGAACCTCGACAGCGTTTTTGTATCTGGCCAGCGGCAACGATTTGAGAATCTCACATCTGAGATAAGCACTCATTTCGTCTGACATCAGAGACCCGTTATCCCGGAACATCATTATCTGAACCTAGAGGTTGGCACGATAGGCCTATTTGCAGACGTTCTTTGTCATAAGGCCCAGACGTGGAGATCGTGCCGATAGTTGCACTTGGAATGCAAACGTACCGGAGTTCAGACATTTCTAGGTTTACTTAAGCTGTTGTGAATTTTTAACTGTCGTAGAGGATATTAATTATTCCGTTAAAATTCAAAACTTTCGTTTGAATTTCACTGTGTCGTTATGTACTTCAAAATTGTAAAACGTCACATAACTTCAGCTCTCCAGCAACAGTCAGAAAAACTGCGAAGAGCAGCTAAAAATTATGGCAACACACACTTTTTTTTTTACTGGTCTTAAATGTTCTTTTGATACTGTAGCATATCGGATTTAGTGATCTTTTACATCTGGTCACCTGTATGACAGACACAGGAGACTCAATATCAAGATTTCAGGCGACGATTAGAGACGAGTTGCATGACGAATAATCCTTTAATAAAAGTGCTGTAACATATAGTGAAGTAGTGAAAGCCTTAAGCAATTGATCTCTTTTACTTCGGCTTTCTGGAGGTGGGTAAGTAACTAATAATGAAGTCACAGCTGATCGGTAAATTTTTCCTTTAAAAGGAAATAATACTTCTTTACCATGTCACCAACTGCTTTAAGACTTCAACCTGCACATACCCCAGGAAGTGATAAGAGACTCACATACTGCTACTAAACACATAACACGGAATGCCAAACAAAATTAAGGATCAATTACATGACGATCAGTTTGGTCGTAGGACGCAGTTCTGACGTTCCACTCGATAATGGAAGAAAGACATAAAAAATAAAGACAAATCCATAGCATGTGTAGGCCTAGAAAAAGCCCTCGATAATGTAAAATTGCGCAAGACTTTCGAAATTCACACAAAAGTAGGTGTAAGCTGGAGGGAAAGATTGTATACAGTATGTAGAAGAACAAAGAAGGTAGAATAAGAAGGAAGATTGAGAACGAAGTGGCCTGATTAAGTAGTGTGGTACACAATGATCCAGCCTTTCTCCATTATTGTTCTATCTGAACAATGAAGAAACAATGACGGAAATCGAAGATAGGTTGAGCAGTGGGACTGAAATTTGGGTTGAATGGGTATGAACGATAAGATTCGCTGATGACATTGCTAACTCAGTGAAAACGAGATGGAAATACAGGTCATACTGAACGAAATGGAGAGACTACTGAGCGCAGAATATGGAGTAAGAGTAAATCAAAGGAAGACGAAATTGATGAGAAGTAGCGGAAATGAGATTAATAGTAAAATTAACATCAAAATTAGGGACTACGAAGTAGACGAAGTGAAGGAATTTTGTGACCTTAGAAGCAAGATAACGTGTGACGGAGGAGGCAAAGTGACAATGAAAAAGCAGACAAGTACAGGAAAATGTGTTCCTGACCAAAAGAAGCCTGCTATTATCAGACATACGCCTTAATTAGAGGAACAGATTTGTGACACAGCACGTCTGTAGCACAGCATTGTATGGCAGTGAACTTGAACTGTGGGGGGAGCTGAGAAGAAGAGAACTGAAGTGTTTGAAATGTGGTGCTGTAAAAGGATGGTGAGAAACACGTGGACTGACGAATGACGAGGTTCTCCGCAGTATCGGCGAGAATAGAAACATTGGGAAGCATTAACAAGGTGGGACAGGATGATTGGACGTGTGTTAAGAAATCATGGAATAACTTTCACGGTACTAGATAGAGCTGCAGATGGCAAAAACTGTAGAGAGCATCCAGGAAATAATTGAGGGAGTTTTTTGCAGGTGCTGCTGTGCGACGAAGAGACTGGCAGAGGAAAGAAATTCGTAGTGGGCTTCGTGAAACTAGTCAGATATGTAATGACACTCCAAACATAAAAAAAACCACTCACGGCGTGCAGGTGATACCGTGTAGCCGGTCGGAGTAGCCGAGCGGTTCTAGGCGCTACAGTCGGGAACCGCGCGGCCGCTACGGTCGCAGGTTCGAATTCTGCCTTGGGCATGGGTGTGTGTGACGTCCTTAAGTTAGTTAAGTTTAAGTAGTTCTAAGTTCTAGGGGACTGATGACCTCAGCAGTTAAGTCCCATAGTTCTCAGAGCCATTTGAACCATTTTTTTAAAATCAGGAATGCTGGACTGATATTTGAGCCGCCGTCCATCAGGGAAACGAGCCCAGTGTCCTACCACTGCACTGACTCTCTCGGTGGTGTAACTGTTCCTCTCCCGCAAAATTTCATGTCATTTCTGCAAGAATAAGAGCTACTGATAACATTGTAGAGTTCTCTATAATGTCGATGCTGTTCTTCCATGCAAAACGTATGACTTTTTTGTGAATTATAGGATGCTTGATGGATGATGCTGAAGCTTCAGCCAGAGCGACTTGCTTAATACTTGTTATTTGATGTACTGAACACTAATGAAGGTGATCTCACGCCCTAGGATCCTCTGGTGGAGTGGGATCGTACTGGAGCGCCTTGTCTGAGAGTGATTAGCTGCTAGTGACTGAGTGTGTTGGCCTGCCGCAGGTGCACGAGCTGTGCGACAACTTCTGCCACCGGTACATCAGCTGCCTGAAGGGCAAGATGCCCATAGACCTGGTGATCGACGAGCGGGAGTCGAGCAAGCCCCCCGAGCCCATGGGCTCCACCAACGGCGACGGCGGCGCGCGCAGCACGGCTGACTCCACGTCGCACACGGACGGCGCCAGCACCCCCGACGTGGTGAGTACCGCTGCCGTCTGCTCTCCCGTGGGCGTCCCGAGGGTACTGCCAAGAGCCGTACGTGTGCCGTAGGGCGAAGACGAGCGCTTCAGCCAGAACAGCCGACATCGTGGAGTGAACGTTGCTGATATGAACCCTTTTATGCGTCGATATGGGTTTTAAATGCGGCATTACTTCGTGTCTTGTACATGGCTAATACATTTGTAACGCGTACCTGCGAGCGCGCGTGCTTCTGTGTGTGTGTGTGTGTGTGTGTGTGTGTGTGTGTGTGTGCGTGCCCGCCCCCATGCGCGTGCCTGTTTCTCAGGGAATTTTCAAGGATGATTGGCATCAGTTCTGAGAATTTATGGGCTTAGGGCAGAAGCTAGAAGACAGAAAAACAGAAAAAAGTAAAATGAAGTATGGTTAAACTTGCTTTACGTGATGTAAGGATGCCTGTTTTCAAATACAAATGGTCCTATTCAGAATGGTATTTGCATATTGTGGGTATTTACCTCAGTTACTCAGGTTGTTGGTAATCTTTTTTATTCCATTTCGGCAGAAATGGGACAGCCTCACTGCGTATCTCAAATGCACTACTCGCCAAAGTATAAAATTAATGTTACATGCCTCAAAATTTTTCTTTTTGCGTGTGCTGAAGGTCAGCTTATTTCTTTCCTTCAAACTGTTGTTTTTTAAGTTTAGCGGACCTGGCGCCTCGTTGTATCCCAAACGCGCTGCCTGCTAACTGTAATTTCACAGTTTAAATGTCAACGAAACACGCCCTCAATTTTACTTTGCACTTGTCGTCTGTCAGTCTGCGCTTAAGACTGACTTACCTCGGAATACGACGTGCTACCCACCAGTAAACGACTTAATATTGTTTTTAAATC
The DNA here is from genome assembly GCF_023864345.2 of Schistocerca serialis cubense. Classification (NCBI taxonomy): domain Eukaryota; kingdom Metazoa; phylum Arthropoda; class Insecta; order Orthoptera; family Acrididae; genus Schistocerca; species Schistocerca serialis. The sequence continues at coordinate 150,787,446 of NC_064642.1, forward strand.
CCATTCTTAGCTTGTGTGATAATAGAAATCTAAATCGGTGTTGGCTGTCAGTAAATGTCGCCCAGATATATCTTCAATACTTCGTTCAATACGATTTTGCTTTCGGAGTTTTGCACGACTCCAATGTATCGTATTCTCAGAACGTAAATAACACTGTTGTAATTCTGTTAAGATTTAATTCTTTGACAAGATCATCGCAGAATGTAGAAACTATTACCTTAACTACTGACAGAGCGTCTGCACGTTTCTGTCTTTAATGTTGCTATAGTTGCGAAAAGTGTTTAATCCACGATTGAGAAATGAATCTCTGCTATTACTGTGAGATATATTCTTTTTTTATATTTGCGTCACCTCTATAAACGAATATGTCTGAAAGAGCGTTATAATAGAGAAGTAGGAAGTATGTCGTCCGAGTTTTTAGAACACTCGCAATTTTTTTTTCTTATTTTTGCTCCTTAATCACACAAACCATATATCAAAGTTTTTATTACCTATGACAGGCGCTCGTCTTGTTAGAAACGATCCTTGCTCCATACCCCTTGGATTAGCTCATTCGCAGGTGTGCAATACACACAACATTATTACTGTTTTGTTTTTTTGCTTGCTGGCTGCTTTCTCCTGCAAATAATTGCAGTAAAGGAAAGATATCCCTTATACGGCCTTAGAGCCACTTGTGAAACGCAGCCGTAAGTATCCAGTCGACACGTATATAGCAAGCAGGTGGTAATGAAACGAGCAAAATGCTCAGAAGCCGACCCTCACGTCCCACCTCGGACAAATCCGCAGACGTGTCGACTCGCAGCTTCGGAGTTGGCTGCGAGATTCTTCTGCTCGTCGCGGAAGGAATGCAGACGCGTCGGCGAGCTCTGGGGCAGCCATGTTTTTTTCCTCGGAGGAGGAGAAGGAAGAGGCGGCGCTCGGTAATTGTCGAGTTATTGATCGTTATTTTAGGCCTGGCCCCGGGCGACCGCGTGTTGTATTGGATCCGAAGGCGCGCGGGCTCAGCTGCGTTTAGTACCACCCGTACGCCGCATCGCTGCGCCACGTCTGTTATTCTCACTCCACGCGTCCTGGAGGCAATGTGTGCACTTCCTTGGCTCTGATAGCTATAATGACAAATGGGACAGCAATACTACATCTCTCAAAGGAATTCTGCTCCTGAAGTCCCTTATCTAACGCTGCACTACCCCACAGTTTTTTTTCCATTATGATTTTTTTAAAGATGTTATCGAGGTGTAACAGGAAGAAATAGACTTCCAGAATACTTTCTTTTCTTCCTACGGCACTTGAATGCTATATGCTTGTACAGTACAAAACTGAAACGGAGATAAATAAAATGAGGTAGTTGGGAGAAGAGAATTTCTTCACAAAAAACAACTTACTTATATTTCTGTGAATCTATTCTGTATTCAGTTAATCATAGTCATTCCACGGGAAAAAGGCAATACTGAAACAGGTGGGTTATCGAAGAGGAGGCGTGACTAGTCTGCAGAATAAATGCTACCAGAATCGAAGTGCCCTTCAGGTGCTTTATTATCAGAAAATTAGCAGAATTTTTGACATTGGAATATTTAATTTTCAGTCCTGCCCCTACCAGCATTAATATTCTGCTGTATTACACAACTTTATGCAAGGCGATATCAAGTAATTTATTGCTACCGTATAATACGATTCTGGTTCATAATGATTACATCACAAAAAAATCTTTCACGTACGGGTGAAGAAAACGTTGTAACTGCGTCCTGATTCTACTAAAGTGCTCATAACCAAAGGTTGATGGTTTATGAAAACAACTGTTCACGGAAAAGCGCTCAGCACCAGAAGCATTCCCTAATAATTTCATGTGTGGCTTTTGGAGTCTAGCTTTTGCGGCCGGTAGTATGGAGTTGAGGCACAATCGCACAGTCCTTTTTGGAGGATTAAAATATTACGCACATTCCCAGCCACATGCATCTTCCGCTGACAAATGTTTGTCAGTTGTAGAAGTGACATATGATTACTAGCAAGTTCTATTGCTAACATCTTCCTATAAGTGACAGGTCCAGAAAACACAATGAAATAGAAATAACAGGGTGTTCTCTTGGAGAACTGTAACATAATCATTAAATTTCTCCCAGTCACTTGACTTGTTATGTTGTGTATTTCGTTAACACAAAATCAGCAGGACTATTAGAATGAATTGCTTCTTGACTGTTACTGGTTTGTATTTATTACGAAGCATCGTCAGTGACGAAGTTATTCATCTACTTACATGTGAGACCAAATTTCTAGAAGAACAAAAGTGTAGCGAAACGAAAGTTAGAGCACTGACGTGTTTTTAGATACATCGATTAGCATTTGTTTGACTCAGGGTTTCAAAGGACCTCATATTCTAAGTATAGGTCATTCAAACTGCGAATACCGACGTAAAGGCATAGAAGCCAAGAAAATGTGTAAGGTCGTAAATGAACGTATATTTTACCTTGAGGTCAACAGAGATTGAGCTAAATCTCAGTTGACAGGGTAGACGATACGGGCATCGCTTTTGATTGAATTATCCAGGCATTTTCTCGAATTACTTGAGAGTAATCATGGAAAACTCATATCATGATATTTGATCAAGGGACTGTCAACCCGTTTCTCGTGAACGGTTGCTTTGACCACCTCAGCTATCCGGGCACGATCCCTGATCGACCCAAATTTCCAACTTATTCAGGCACTGTTAATGTATTGAGCCCTGCCCATTACCACCATTAATTGCAGAGACAGCTGGTTCCCTTATACGTTCTGGTTTGTTCGTTTATGTGCCCTGAAAAGATCAATGGCCGTCTTGCCCTATATGTTTAATGTCCGAAACTACGCAAAATATGAGAGAGAGAGAGAGAGAGAGAGAGAGAGAGAGAGAGAGAGAGAGATTGAACAACAGCCGTAAAACTGTTGTTTCTTAACCCCAAGAAACAACTCACTCGATGCGAATCCAAGGCGACCTTCTGGACGGAAGAATTATTGCAATTTTACATCCTCTTAGTAGCTTAAGACTGCATTTTTGCGTAGTGCTATGTGGTGATTTCGGCTGGCGGCTAGCAATTGCTAGTTGCGATCCCCACTGTCAAGGCGCCGTAGGCCGCGGGCCGTTACAGCGGCTCCTTGCGGGATTCCTTATGTCATTTGCATAGGATTTCTATTTCATTCGCGCGCCACGCTTAATTCAATTGCTTGGGGTCGGGGGCGGGCGCAGCGTGAGCGATGCCGGCAGAAGTTTTTGAACGCTTTCGGCGAGATTAGGGAGGGCGGCGCGTGGGCTGACGCGCTGGGAATGCGCGGAGCGGTCGCCACTTGGCGGCCAATTTACCGCGCGGTTGCTTAGCTGCCACCTGGCTCCAAGGACCTTTACCTCACTCTCATAAGATTATGTGGAAATTTGTCTGTGGTCTCTAGAAGAATTTTACCCTGTCACACTCGCATGGCTGATACGCAATAAGAAAGAAAAGGTGGAGAATTTTCTTATCGAGTTCTGCAAAGAAAAAATTGGCTGGATGAGAGTAGACTAGAGCACTGGCGGTTCCGTACAAACTTAATAATGTATATAGACAGTTCATCCATTCCGGGAATCGACAATATCGACCATTTTTGCCTGTTATTATCATTGATACTGGCAATAAGGCCTACATCGCTCCCAGCGATTCCAGAACTTTCTAGAATGTTTCAACTTCAAGTTTGAAGTTGGATAACAAATGAAAAAAGAAATATTTTGTTCATGTGATGTAATTACATATTAACAGTTTTCGTGTTTTTTTGCATGTTCTTGTACAGTGTATACTTTCTTAATGCCAAATTTCACGAATCTAGGCCAGCGAAAAGTATCATACCGAAAGCGTAAGCTGGTCAAATATCCATGAAAAATCTTTAGAAATCTATGAATCCAAACTGACCAATTTACTCGTCCGGTATATTGCTCGTTTGACGTCTAAACCATAATTTCATCGTTGGCTCGTGGCGCAATATGGGCTTAGGGAGAGGTTGAGTAAACTTGAAGAAATCATTCCGGCATAAACTGGAAGTAGTTAAAATACCGGGAAATTGATATTAGTCCATTGGACAGGATTTCCATCTAATGCAAGATACCTTTGTGATTTTATTCTTACACAGATATGTTTCAGCAATTTTTGTGCTATGTTCAGTGGGTTCCTTTGTTTATTTTCCTCCTGCAAAATTGTTACTTGTTAACCTTTAAAGAAACTTTTAATGCAATATATTTACATTTGTAAAATGGGCGATTATTGACAAATATTTTTTACGTTGGTTTGCATACAATACAGAGTTGAGACGTGTATCACTGATCTGAGCATTCTATGTTGTTTATTTACGAGATGTCTAAAGTTACTAGTTTTATAGTACGTTTGGAAATAAAGTGGACGTGTGCATTTGTTTACACACCTCACATTGGATATTTGTGCTAGTAGCTTTGGATCTACTAAGCCCTCTACAGCTTGTCATCTGAAAATACCGAAACGTTACTTTATTTTTCTAAATAATATATATTTGCGACCGAGAATGAATAATACACCATATAATACAGTATAATAACGGTTTGCTGTTAGCAGACGACAAGCCGCAGATTATTTACTACACCCAAAGTTACTAGCATAAATATCCAGTAACTTCATGTGAGGTACGCAAACAAGTGAATAACCCCAATTTAGTTCCAAATGTACTACAAAACTAGAAACTTTAGAGATATCGTAAATAAACAACATGGAATGCTCAGATCAGTGATACATGTCTCAACTCTGTATTGTATGCAAACCAATGTAAAATATATTTGTCAATAATCACCCATTTTACAAATATAAATATTTTGTACGAAAAGTTTTTTTAAAGGTTAACATGTAACGATCTTGCAGGAGGAAAATAAACGAGTAAACCCACTGAAGATAGCACAAAAATTGCTGAAACGTGTCTGGCTGAAAACAAAACTAAAAAGACGTCTTTCATAAGGCGGAATTCATCTCCAATTTTCTTAGCTGAAATAAGAAGATCTGCAGCATTCACAAGATGATGTTAGTCCACTTCTACCTCACTGCATCTTAAATTTTAACCCATAGGCTGAAATGTAAGAACAAGCATGACAGGGCAGAATTTTGGATCATTGTACCCACCCAAAAGAAGACAGTATCGATCACACTTACTACAGCATTGGTAATGAAACTACTTGATGATATTTTGCCTGCGTAAGACGAAATAGGCGTAAAGGAAGACTGACAGTGTGTTGAAATACAGAGATAGAAAAGTCAGATTGTGAGGTTATCATTTAAATTTCTGGGCAATTTCGCTACCTTGCGATGTTTTGAAGTTCGTGATAAATATTATGTGGGCACCGTTGTTAATTTTAGGAAGGGATCTCTGATGTTCCCTCCCTGGTGAGTGACGCGTACGCTGCTGCGCTAGAAAGAATAGCGGCCGGTGTTTGGCGCGTCCCGTGTGAAAGTCACGCCCAGAAGACAGGGGGACGGCCCACCACCCCTCGTTTGCCTACTGCCGTCGGAGGGGTGCGGTCGGTGGCGGAGATTCGCAAGGGGCCGCGCCTAAGTAGGCAGTTTTCCTGGTAATTGGTGTCAATTTGAGCGCCTGACGCATCATTCATATCGGGGGGCTTTGGGGGCTTGGTCACTACGCCCCCACACCAGCGCCGTCACCAGCCGTCACTAGTGCATATTACACCGGCGTAATAGGGGCCGGCTTTTTAGGGAGCGACGCCGCGAGGGAGATGGCTGACTGATGAGGTTTGGTTGCCGTGGCAACGCCGATGCGACTGCGCGACGCTGCTCATTTCCACACTGCCGCCAGCGGCCAGGCTCGCGCCGGCACTAATTTCGCCGTGTTTATTGAATAAAGGGACAAGTTTTTGTTTCCTATTTAGGAGCGCTGTGTGATGAATAATTACCTCGTATCACCGTTGTTACTGTGCTGTGGGACGCCATATAATCAGGCCCGCGCCGATATTAATTTTATTTCCTCAAATTATCTGTGTCCGTGCACAGCTACATTACAGAACGCATGTACCCATTAATGCAGAATGTGCTACAAAGGTATCAGCTGGTTTATATAATTAACGTGTTCGGTGCGTAATTAATTAGAGTGCTAAAGCGTCGTAATTTACAGAAATGTGATAGTTAAATATACTCGGTGACACGGCTAGCTCCCAAAGAACTAATTTGCAGGTCTGGGTAAGTTTTATTTATGTTACACTGGCGCGACAGCTTCATCACTGTTGAGCTTAGGCCACGTGGCGAAAACTGGATGCCGAAGAGAGACACGTGGCATAATTAATCCACTGTTAGTGTGCGAACGCTGTTCCCGTCTGTCTTTTTAGTTGCGACCTGTTTCACTTGTAATGCAATACACTTTTGAGCACACACAGCGCTGACACCTATTTCGATCACACCAGAATTACTGTGCACATGACACGGCTCTAATGCCATTGTTTCTCGCTTAATACCTTTTCATAACTCTGTAAATGGTGTTTTCACTGTTGATGATTCAGCTCTCAAAGCGCTGCTGCATTGAAACTTCGCTCCGTCGAAGTGAAATTTGTCAAAATTACGAAACAAAGGCAACAGGATTCCTTGTCGTAAAGCGGAGACCCTGTGTTCAACTCTTGATTTAAACGCTGTCATAAGTAGCCTAAGGCAGTTGAAAAATGCAAATGAAATACGAGGAAATCATTCACAATGGTCAGACACTCGAAGTGTGTCTGCGATTGCAACACTTATTTGATGACTAGTATGGCGGAGTATCCAAATTTGGCCATTTGTATAGGCGTGCCGAACAGTAGCTAGAACTGTGAATTACAGGAGAGTGTAAAATGATTAACAATCAGCAATTATGCTTAACTTCTAAACAGAATGTCTTCCTGCTTTGGCGTCGGGAGCCAGTTTCTACAAACTACGTCTGAGTTGGAGACTGCACAATGTTGTAAATTTATCAACCAACATTCAGCCGTTTTTGCAGGTTTCCTTAACCTGGATTTGTAGTACCACTGGAGTAATGCCACTTCAACTTTTGACATGGAGAGGTTGACTATGTTCATAAATTCACTAGGTCTGATAGGGAATTTTGCTTACTGCTATTTTTTTTCCTATACCCGACAATCTCGACCACGTAATGCAGTTTTGATATCTTTCCCTTTTACTAGTCCTCCTTGTGAAACGAATCATGCTTGTTTCAGAGGAGAACTTATAGTTTTGTTTCTGTGGATAAAAGAACCTTCTCAAAGACGAGAGGCAGTTCCACGGGAGACGTACATGAAACATCTCCGCTGTTGTTCACTTACGCTGAATATTTTTGAATGGCTGTAAAGCATGTTGCGAGTGCAATTTTATTTCTTGTGCAAATGACTCTGAGCACTATGGGACCCAACTGCTGAGGTCATTAGTCCCCTAGAACTTAGAACTAGTTAAACCTAACTAACCTAAGGACATCACAAACATCCATGCCCGAGGCAGGATTCGAACCTGCGACCGTAGCGGTCTTGCGGTTCCAGGCTGCAGCGCCTTTAACCGCACGGCCACTTCGGCCGGCCTTTGTTTCTTGTAACTTTTTTTCTAAGTAGTGTGTCGGGGAGGAGGAGGGGTTATCAGTTTAGAAGGAGGATTCTTTGCCCAATCTTCCATGTAGAGCTTTGTTAAAATACTTCGACCCTTGACCAGGAGACACAGTTTCAATTCCGTTACGAGTGATCCTTAATCACGGTTTCGAAGCTGCACATGAATTGAATTGCTGAAGGGGAATTGTTATCTTAAGGGTTCCGTTGTAGTTCTCCACTGAGTCAGCGGTGCTCATTAGTGGAACACAAACGAAAAAGCTCATTTATGCAATCATGACTCGCGCTTTGGAGAGCTACGGTGTTGTGTGCAAACAGTGGAACGCGCCCGCTGGCCTGCCCGTCTGTGAGACCGATCGCCTGGCAGATAGCGAAGAGGTGTTGCTTGTCATTCGTGATGAATGGGCCACATGCAAACAAGCGCAAAGGCTAAATATCGGATGCGTTATTGCGTGTATCGTTACCGCAAAACCGCACATTATTACTCCGGAGCTGCGGTCGAATTGTAGCCCGGAGCGCGTCTCTCGACGGCTGCTTGGTGAACGCTGTAATTTTCCTGTCGGGCCACTATGAATCTTGCCGTACCTTCCCTTTGTGCGGTACGCCTGCGTTCGTCACCCCCATTGACGCATCGGTGCAGCGAAGGAAGCAAGTTTTCCCATCCATTTTTCTTCTCCCCTGTTTTTCATGACTACCGAGTACCAGCTAGAAGTCAGCTGTACAATATTGAGGGGTAGGGTGTCCAGCTGGACATGTACGACCTCAAAAAAGCTAGCGACAACGTATTTGTCACTGTGCAGCAGGAACAGCCCAAAAACTTTGTGAGTGTTGTTATTTCTAAATGTTGCGTTTGTGAGCGCACACGATACAATACCATTACACTATGACAATATCGTTGTTATATGTTTAGCGATTATCGGACTATACAAACACACACAGTTGTAATTTTCTTGAGAAGAAGCATTGCATGTGCCGATCTCGTGGTCGTGCGGTAGCGTTCTCGCATCCCACGCCCGCGCTCCCGGGTTCGATTCCCGGCGGGGTCAGGGATTTTCTCTGCCTCGTGCTGGCTGGGTGTTGTGTGCTGTCCTTAGGTTAGTTAGGTTTAAGTAGCTCTAAGTTCTAGGGGACTTATGACCACAGCAGTTGAGTCCCATAGTGCTCAGAGCCATTTGAACCATTTTTGCATGTGCCGAACACAATCAATAAAACCGCTTACTTTCCTGTTTGACAGGTGCAGTTTTAGAATAAATTGTAATATTAAGTTACAATGAGGTTGATAGCCACTACTACCTGCTGTGGTTTAACCTAAGTGCATAACGAGTTAGCTTTCAGAACACAACGGAACATATAAAGGGGACTTTAACGTAAATTAAAGGAAGACATATTTCAATCAACATCTTTAGCCTTCCTAATACAACGTATTTAACAACACTCTGTATGCACTAATGCCTAATGTCAAGAAATTGATTAACTGAAATGCAAATTCTCCATGTATTATTTCTGTAGCAGTTGTCTTGAAGTTACCTGCTACTCGGACTAGACTTGTTTGGCTGAAAATTGCCTATAAGAGAAGCGCTCGCACCTGCTACTAGTGTGATAAGCGAGCACCTGTACCAACGAGTACGAAAAATTATAGTATTGCAAAATAAAACCAGGAGGCAAATAATTAGTCAGATTTTAAATTAACTTCAGTTATTATTAATAATACAGACGCCAAGATTCATGAACAGCACATAGGTGTACAAAACCGCACATTTACAAAAAAAAAAAAAAACAAAAAACAAAAAAAAACAGCCACATACGCCATACAATCGCTGTAATACCACTTAGAAAGTGGTAACGTAAAGTGAAAGATGACCTATATCTTCCGATGACTCGCTGAAAAATAGATATTCGTCGTCATATTCTAAAACAGGGACGCGATCTGATCAAAGACCTAATCTTTCTCACACGAATACACAGCTGCAAACCATGTAGCATAGCAGCACCTGAAAAATCGTGTAACATGGAATTACGCAAGCGAGCAACGATCTAAACAGTAATCCTAGAGGCTGCAGTGTAGCAAAACCCGTCTCGAGCATTTCACACGAAAAAATTCTAAATTTTACAAATCGCCAGCAGGCCGTATGACGCAAACAGCAATCGGGGCAGAACAAACGATGAGGAAGAGTCGTTCTTTGTCTGCACACACGCGGCCCTACTAAACTCGAAACTCTGCGCCCAGTGACCGGATTGGCTATTAATACTCTGGCCTGCTGTTGCTAATTCGCTGTCTGATCGAAAGTATTCCGACACCCCTATGTAATGCGGAAGTGAAAGCCAGATGTCACGAGAAGCGGTCTCGCCAATATAAAAGGAGACGGTGATTATTGTGTTGTCACCGAGGAGAGCTCGAACGTGGACTAGTCATTGTACGTTACCTGAGCAATAGATCCCTCAAGGATATTAAAATTACTCTAAAGCTGCCCAAGGTAATGTGGCAGTGAACTGGAAGCGTGAGGAAAGAACCACATGTAAACAGGAAGTCCTCAGGTCCTTACGTGCAGGGGGGTGGATGTAAAAAATCGCATGAAATCAGAAGAAGGGATCACTCGTGAAGTGTTATCAGCAGTCCACCTAGCACAGTGACTATGCGTATGGGATTGGAAGCAATGGGGGGGTACAAAGGGCGAGCAGCTCCTCATACTTTCTGCAGGCAATGCCATGCAACGCTTGAGGTTGTGTAAACAGCGATGCCAGTGGACTGTTGGTATCTGAAAACGAGTTATTTGGAGTGATGAATCACGTTATATTCTGTGACAGCCCTGTGGTAAGGTAAGAACAGGACATATGCAATCACTACTCATGGAAAAAGTATTTACACAAATAAGCAAATTCCTTCGGACTACTTTGCAGCTGACATTATGTCAAACGATAAAAGGCATAAAGTCAAGCCAACCTGCAGTAACCCACTTTTCACTAGTGATGTCGATTCACGCGAGTAATCGAAACAAAAGAAACAAAATGCTTACGCGTCATAAGTTTTTGGGTGCAAAATTGTAGAACAATAATGAACTTCGTGTGATATTTTCCAGAAATAAATCGAGACCCACAGATGACACACAGTTGTCGAAAACTGCGTGGGTAAACAGAAAGAGAAATACATTCTGTTTTGCAGAAGGCGGAGTTTCAAGATCCAAATATTTTCTGTAGAAGTAGGTTCAGGGAGATTAGGGTGTATATGGAAGCGGCCACTGGTTTTCTATTCGTCTAATGGCAAACAAAATAGAAAAGCGAAAGAAAAGAAGGAATCAATTTGTATAAGCTTTCGCAGGCGTAATCAATTTTTTCGTAGATAGCATCATATTGAACAGTATGTAATGCTAATGCAGTGGCCTCGATCAGTGTACGTAACACTCAGTATCATATACTCTGACGAGCGACACTTGCAACAGAGGCCGAAGCTTTGGTTCATCATTTCGCCGAATACACCGTCTACAAAACGCTCCTCAATTTGTTCCGAGCGGTGGCCGTGGCAACGTGAATGTGAATGTGGATGTAGATGAATCCTGAAGCCTCTGGCTCGACCAATGCTAGGAGGCACAACGTAACTAATAAATCCGCCGTTGTGAATACTGAATATACTTTTTTAAGCATTGTCGTTCGGCGTGTTACAGACAGAGCAGCTTCGAGCTAGTAAATCCGCCACTGGATCTGCGAACCCGGCGCAACGGCGGAAGCGTGGGCTGCAAGACTCAGCATCCGCCGGGAGCCGCGGGGTGGCGTCGGCTGCATTCACATGTAAAGCAGGGGGAGGCGGCCGCCCCCCGGGTGTTGATTGGTCGGCCAGGGGGCGGCGCAGGTGCCCGCATTGTCTGCAGCCCTGCCCATCCAGACCGCCATATATTCTTCAGCCTCTTATAATGGGCCGGCGCTGTTCTCCTGACTGCCGTTTCACGCCACTCTGACAAAACTCGGCCGTTGTGCGGTGTCGAGTGTGTCCCGCTACCACTCACTCAGACAGAACGCTTCATGTCATATATATCTGACAAAACAGTGTGAAGAGGCGCAATTCAAATGGCTCTGAGCACTATGGGACTTAACATCTGAGGGCATAAGACCCCTAGAACTTAGAACTACTTAAACCTAACTAACCTAAGCACATCACACATCCATGACCGAGACAGGATTCGAACCTGCGACCGTAGCGGTCACGCAGTTCCAGACTGAAGCGCGTAGAACCGCTCGGCTACACCGGCCGGCTGCCTAGGCGCAGTGCGTAAGACACTCGCATGTTGTCCTCGACAAGACATCCAGGCAGGCTTCCTGTGAGACCCTAAATCACTTGGGGCAAATACTGAAATTTTTCTTTTGAAGATGACGCGGCTGATTTCTTTCCCCGTCCTTTGCATGTCCGACATCGTCGTCGACAGTCTTCTTTGCCGGCCGCGGTGGTCTAGCGGTTCTGGCGCTGCAGTCCGGAACCGCGGGACTGCTACGGTCGCAGGTTCGAATCCTGCCTCGGGCATCGGTGTGTGTGATGTCCTTAGGTTAGTTAGGTTTAAGTAGTTCTAAGTTCTAGGGGACTTATGACCTAAGATGTTGAGTCTCACAGTGCTCAGAGCCATTTGAACCAGTCTTCTTTCCTTCAATCCTTTCTTTCACCAGCTTACAGATGAGAAGGACGTACTCCTACAAACGCACCATCTTTTCATTGACAGCTAATATTTTGGCGCTAAGCGTGTCTCGTTCCTATATCTTTGAAAGGATGTGTCCTGTATTGTGCGATAGCTTCTTAGCATCACTCATCACCTCCCGACAACACGAGTTTCTACTTTCACAGAGAATTATTCGTTTCCTTCTTTATTTTTCAAGTACGAGGGGTGTTCAGAGAGTAATGCTACAGATTATTTTTCAGAAAGCAGGTTGGTTTTATTCAGGATTCCAGTACATCCAATGCATTACATTATTCCCCACATATCTGGCTACAAAACTCAGTTTTTCAACATAATCTTCGTTCATTGCAACGGCTTTACGCCACCTTATTTGGAAGACCCGTCTGCCAATATGTATCACTCTGCTGGTCGAAGTCAGAGCCAATGTCGTGCTGTATCAATAACCTTCCTATCATGTACGTACTGCTTCCCGCGGAGTGTTCTTCATTGGTCCTATCAGATGGAAGTCGGAAGATGAGAGACTGGGGATGTAGGGTGGATGAGGCAGTCTATTGAAGTTCTGTAGGCTCATCGTGGGTGTGCAGATTTACGTGAGGCCTCACGTTGTCATGGAGAACAATAAGTTAGTATGCATTTTTGTGGCGACGAACACGTTGAAGTTGTTTTTTCAGTTTCCTGAGGGTAACACAGTACACTTCAGAGTTGATCGTTACACCATGGAGGAGGACATCAAACTGTATAGCGCCATCAGAGCCCTAGAAGAACGTGGTCATGATTTCACTGGCTGAGGGTGCTGCTTTGAACGTTTTCCAATGTCCTTCAAATGAGCTTAACGATAAGACACGTTACTTTTCCAGGATCAGAGCCGTCGCCCACACACAGTGGATAGGACCTATTCCTTATAATGTTACACGCTGACACTAATTTTCAATATCTGATAATATGCGGCAATCATAACGCTGCATGTCATTTACACAGAAAATCTAGTACACGGGTACAGACACCATCTCGGAGAGATCCGTTTTTGCTGGAAGATCTGTGACTGATTATAGGAGTCCACAGGACATGGACTATTCGCGCAATAAAGCTGCCTGTCGCTCATAGGAGCAACCGCAAATGGGAAATGCATTTACGATCGCTAGCATCAGCTGCTACACCGTGTGTCATCTTGTATTGCGTGAGTAATACTGTATTTCTAACTCCGCGATCAGTGAGTAAGTGCATGAAGCATTATCAACGAAGCCAGTCAGAGCAACTTTATTTGTAATTACGATGTACGTATTGATGTAGTCGCAGCAGATAATAGAAATATTACAAAGAGGAAAACATATGAACAGCTTTCACACTCATTATATAACAAAAAGTCCGAAGAGACCGTTACAGTTATGTCCTTGCCGAATGAAAAAAGAGACGTGCTTGGCACATGAAAAACAGATCTTGCGGTTCGTGTTTTTAATCCGGTGAACGGCTGAATGCTTGTGGCAGTCATACAGCATGTAGGAGTGAACCCACTGTAATTATTTTCGTAATTATTTACTAATTTTACTGGGCATTTCGTTTTTTTTTCCCTCGGCGTTCATGAATATAGATCAACAAATGTCGTTTCATGTTTCTTCAAAATGTTCAAATGTGTATGAATACCTAAGGGACCAAACTGCTGAGGCCATCGGTCCCTAGACTTACACGCTACTTAAACTAACTTAACGCTTAGGACAACACTCACACCCACGCCCGAGGGAGGACTCGAACCTCTGCCGGGAGACATGCTTCCTATCGTAGTTGTTGAGTCAGAAACACCTACAAAGAAAGACAATTTCCAAACCAATGGAATCTGTTCCTTAGATTAGTCAGTGCTATACTTGAAGTTTCAAAGCTGCTTCCACAAAAAAGACACCAATCTACCAAGAACAGATATCTTTTATTTAAAGAGATGTCAAGTCTTTATGTAACGGAGAACGTACGTGATATCTCAAACTAATGTTGACTCCACAGATAGGAGCTGCTTGCGTTCACACTGGCGTACGAGTATCCTGGAGTTCTTAACGCTCGATCTCCGATAACATTTTATCGATACGGCCTGAAAGCGTTAGGTGTCAACACCTGCCCGCCGAACTCTGCTCCGTAACCTGGAGAGCCGTTGTATGATTACATGTGTAAAGCGTGAAGTGTGCAACATTTAGTCGAATTACTGATAAGGTGCTGAGTGTTGACGTCGTGTTTGTTCAGTGTTATGCGAGATTACTGCTGATCGCAGTCAGGGGTGTCCAAACTCCCTGTGGAAGAAAGTGCTTCCGTTTCGTTCTCGCGTTGTTAGTGTCAAGACATTCGTAGGAATATTGGTTGGTACACGATATCGTGCTAATTTCTGGATACTAAGAGTATTTATTTCTCCTTACCTTTAACCTATTTCTACTTGAATATATACACACACACACACACACACACACACACACACACACACACACACACACACACACACAGGCAGTGTAATTTTGTTTTGCTAAATGTGAACGTACTTCACGAAACGATACCTGACAGGATAAGAGGCAGAAAAGGTTATTTGATAGACGTATGGCCGGGGAATGCGTTCCAATGGGAGGTGCGCCCACTTGAAGGCAGAGATAAAAGATTTTTGACAGTGGTGGTTTCAGTGATTGAAAACACAAACGGGAACAAACTGGCAAGTGGGAATGTGTCCGTACTTAGCGTTTTGGTGCTATGGTGGCACCAAACCATCAGCACCTGTTCAGCCTCAATGTGGGGCTGGTGATAGTTGGTGACTGACTCGTGGAACCAGCCAGTATTCCACAGAGCCTCACATGCGAGGTATATCTGCACTTCTTGCTGGTGACCCTGCCTCCACCGCGCGGGATTAGCCGAGCGGTCTACGGGCGCTGCAGTCATGGACTGTGCGGCTGATCCCGGCGGAGGTTTGAGTCCTCCCTCGGGCATGGGTGTGTGTGTGTTTGTACTTAGGATAATTTAGGTTAAGTAGTGTGTAGGCTTAGGGACTGATGATGTTAGCAGTTAAGTCCCATAAGATTTCACACACATTTTTTTTTGATTTGATGACTCGTAGGAGACACTGGCTGTATATACGAAAGACTAGCGCTGGTAATATGAATCAACTGTTTAAGAAACTTTAGCACCTATTGCGAATTCCACATGAATATCTGAATATTGTGTACTTTACCATATTCGTTCAGAAGTAATCATAATTTTCAACAATAAAAAAATATGACTATGCTAGAGTTTGATTCAAACAGTGTACACTAGACCGAATAATCTGACAACA
Organism: Schistocerca serialis cubense; assembly: GCF_023864345.2. Lineage (NCBI taxonomy): Eukaryota > Metazoa > Arthropoda > Insecta > Orthoptera > Acrididae > Schistocerca > Schistocerca serialis. Next base: position 150,802,981 of record NC_064642.1, read on the forward strand.
CCAGTGGCGAGCGTCCTGATCTCTCATTCCCCTCCCTGTTCCCTTAATGCAGTCTAAAGATATTGTACACTCATTTCGTGCAGTTCATTAGACTTCTATGTCCCTTCGACGGGCCAGACTCTGTGACCGAACGGTTCTAGGCGCTTCAGTCCGGAACCGCGCTGCTGCTACTGTCGCAGGTTCGAATCCTGCCTCGGCCATGGATGTGTGTGATGTTCTTAGGTTAGTTAGGTTTAAGTAGTTATAAGTCTAGGGGAATGATGACCTCAGATGTTAAGTCGCATAGTGCTCAGAGCCATTTGAACCCTTCGATAGAAACTGATGAGTCCATCCATGGAAGAGTATTTGAACGGATAGTTATTCCTCCAACAGTAAATGCATTTCTCTCCCGATTTGAGGAGAACTACACTGCACACACAAATTCTTCATATATCTTCTGCTTACGGTATTTTAATATAATATCTATGCTGTCTGTTTCAGTGTGTCGGTATCTCGAAAAGCAGCCTACAGTGAAGCATCACGGATAAAAATTGTTATAATCTGCCCGTAAAAGTTATAAATCTAATATAAGTGGTTTAGAGTTTAGATGGGTTCATTAGTCTGTCTGTTGCAGCTCTATGGTGCGTTGACTACAGATCGTTTGTCGTAAGCCTACGGCGTTAATACGCAAAGCTGATACGTTTCTTCTTATCTTGTAAAAATACTTACTTTACGAGAAATTACCCAGAAACCAGGTTCCATTGGTGAGGGATATGTAGATTCATACTGAGCACCCGGATTACCTTCTCGTCCAGAATATAACTACAGGTTCCTGCTGGCAAGTGTACTGGGATTATGTAGCAGTAGAATTTCTAGAACATCGAAAATTATGAAGAGGGGGGGGGGGGGCTCACATGAATAAGTAACTGACGTTACTCTACATACTCATCCGGCACGTTTGCAGCTGTGATGTGCATAAAAAGTTCAACAAGTCAGTGAAGAATATGCCAGCTTGTGAGGCGCGTGCGTCCGCGCCGCGGCAGAAGCCACAGCGAAGTGGTCCGGCGCGTGACCCCGTCCTGAATGTTTACAGTCCCGCGTTGTGAGGAACTGCCGGCCGGCCGAGCAGCCGTGACGTCAGCGGCTCCCTTTAACGAACCGGGGCGCCAGCTGAGTCAGACTCCAATACACACAAAGAGCAGCAACCGCAAGGAGAGCGCCGTTGTTTCCACCACGAGCTCTTTCCGCGTTTTTCTGGTCGGGTGCCTGGAAGGAATTTAACTTGGGCCCGAAGGCTTGGGCGCCGATGATGAAAAGCAGTCGCTTTTGGATATCCAAAAACGTTTCGAGGGTGAAGGAAGGAATGAAGGCTAGTGTTCAGCGCATTGTCATTGTAGAGGTCATTGGACAAAAGTATTACCTGCGGTATGGCAAGACAGCCGATGTTGTCTGTTTAATATGCCATCTCAGTATTAGCCAGAAGCGCTTAGGAATCCGCTAGCAATTGAAATCAGACCGTTGAAGATTGATAAGAAATTTGGTACTAAGGATTAAAAGTCCACTATATTAATCACAATGGCACCTCGAACGACTTTTAGCGAATAATCGCTTGCGTGCAAATTGAGGAACAGCAGAAAGTGAAGACGGAGTATGGTGCAAGTAATTGGATGGTACCCTGTTAAGGGAATCATCCCCGTATTTGGCAGAAATGATTTTACAAAACACTCAAAACACGTATTATTGTAACAGTTTTTGTGTCCATGAGACCTACGCACATAGCGTAACGCAGAGAATTCTCGAGACATTAAGAGTGTCCAGATGTACACTGTCTGATCAAGGGTATGAGGATATCTCTATGTGATATGGAACTGGCCACTAGATGTTACGAGAGCGGACCCGTCAGTGTAAAGGAGCGGACAGTGGATGTCTAGAAACGAGAGATTTGGTGTGATGAATCACACTGTACTCTGTGGCAACCCAATGGAGATGTCTAGATTTGGTGAGAACAGGAGAACGTTACCTAACCATCATATGAAGTTTCAACAATGAAGTATGGGGGAGGTGATACTACCGTATGGAAGTCTTTTCCGTGCTTAGCGTGCGGTCCCCTTATTGGTCTTTTAGGAAAAGATAAACGCGGTGTGCACTGCGTACAGTGGAGGAACTGTTCGGAGAAGATGACTTTATATCAGCATGACAATGCACTCTCTCATGAAGCAGGATCTTTGAGGGAATAGTTTGTGGACAATAAAATTCCTGAAAACGTCTGGTCTGCCCGAGTCCTGATCTGAATCCAGAGCACTGAGTTAGATTGTTGAATTCGCTCCAGACCGCGGCGTCCAAAGCACTGCCTTGTCTGATTTCGGTTATTGAGAAATAACGAGCTGCCATTCCTCCACAGATATTCAAGAACGTCACAGAAAGTGTTCCTGGAAAAGTACAAGTCGTCTTAAAGGCGAAGCGTGGACACAACCCATATTAATGGCTACTAATAGATGGTGCTATAGACGAATGTTGAAAATTAGGTGGACTGATAAGGTAAGGAATGAGGAGGTTCTACGCAGAATCGGAGAGGAAAGAAATATGTGGAAAACACTGATAAGGAGAAGGGACAGGATGATAGGACATCTGCTAAGACATGAGGGAATGACTTCCATGGTACTAGAGGGAGCCTGTAGAAGGCAAAAACTGTAGAGGAAGGCAGAGATTGGAATACGTCAAGCAAATAATTGAGGACGTAGGTTGCAAGTGCTACTCTGAGATGAAGAGGTTAGCACAGGAAAGGAATTCGTGGCGGGCCGCATCAAACCAGTCAGTAGACTGATGACAAAAAAAAAAAAAAAATAAATAGATTCCATATACTTTCAACAACAACAAAAAAAAAGTTCAAATGTGTGTGAAATCTTACGGGACTTAACTGCTAAGGCCATCAGTCCCTAAGCTTACACACTACTTAACCTAAATTATCCTAAGGACAAACACACACACCCGTGCCCGAGGGAGGACTCGAACCTCCGCCGGGACCAGCCGCACAGCTCATGACTGCAGCGCCATAGACCGCTCGGCTAATCCCGCGCGGCCTACTTTTAACCGGATAGTTTAACTCAGATACGGGCGTCTGACACTGGAAGATCTGAGTGTAATTCTTATTTACTTAAATCCGTATAGACAGCGTTGTAACACCTTGCTCCCACAGAGACTAGACGTATGCTAAGTTATGGGAAAGATTCTCGTCGGAAACGCAACGGAAGGTAGCTATAGATTCAAATCGCAGAAAACAAACAAAAATATTATCCAACTTCCGCAAAAGGAGAGAAAATTTTATACACACATCTACAGACTCCCAGCAACGGGGTTTCCCACAAAATTTTAACACACGGAATGACGGAAAACTTTTCCTCGGATTCAAAGAGTCGAAAAAGGTCCAAAGAATACTGATATCATCGGGAGGTCCAGACGGACAAAAACTGACACAGGATCTGGAGCTGGAGAATTAAACCGTGAAGAAATCGGAAAAGAGAACTGACGAGTAAAAAGTGACGTGCGTGAGAAGTCAGAAGACTGTATCATTAAGCTTTGCATGACCTAGTAGTGTCCCATCTCGCCTACTACAAATGACAGTAGTAACGCAAACGCTTGGCCAACGGCTCTGCTGCATTGGTAACACCACTTCCCGTCAGATCACTGAAGTGAAGCGCTGTCTGGTTTGGCTGTCACTTGGATGGGTAACCGTCCGGGTCTGCCGAGAGCTGTTGGCAAGAGGGGTGCGTTCAGACCTTGTGAGACCAACTGAGCAACAACTTGATTGCGAAACAGTGGCTTCGGTGACAAAAACTGACCACTGACGGGAAAGTGGTGTGTTGACCACATGGTCCTCCATATCCGCATCCCCGCATCCAGTGACGGCTGTCGCCTGAGGACGCCGCGACGGTCAGTCGGCATCTTTGCGCCCTCAGAGTCCTGTTCGGAGTTTAGTTTCTTAATGCAAACGCTTGAGGTGTACATCTGCTACTATCTGCATGTTTCCATATTTTTTGGTGTTGGCAAGACACGCTGACAAAGACGCGGGATTCACGTTCGACGTGGATCGCAGACGGCGTCGCGTCTCATCGCTACGCGGTGTGGTGTCGTGCGGCGACATTTTTGGCGGCGCTCCACGGCCCGTGTTATTTTGTCACCACGCTAGCCAGAGTTATAGGCCAGTAAAGCGCCACGTCCGATGAATGGCTGCGGGTCGCCACGTGCTACACACGTGGCCGCTCCTCGCACCTAGTCGTGTTCGCCGGCTACTTTTACCACCTCCGGCATTCCTCGTGACACCTTGTTTCTCTTGCGCCGATTGTTCTTTCAGTTCTGTCCCGCGCTTCATTGTACTGTCGATTACTCGTAGGCCATTTGAGGGCGGTGAGTAATGTCTCCATCGTTTCTAGGCTTCACATTAGCCTTTAACGGCGTAGTCAGCTAACGTAACTGGTATTTACGGTACTGATTTATCTCTCCATAAAATACCCGGAGAATGGAGGTGGATTAAATTCTTTTTCCGTTCTTTGCCGAGATCATCACACTTTTTTTCCCCCTAGTGGACACTTTCTACCTTACAAGACGGTGATCGATAATAACTCTTAGATTAGATGCAATTGCCACGATTCTCGGGCATAGGAGAACATTAGACAGAGTTTAACTTTTTTTTTTTCCACGAACATGTCCGTCAGATAAATCTAAAATAATCAACTTAAATTACAAATCAGTCACATAGTTACGGAACTCGTTACGTTACATTGCCATCCTCTGCCAAGGAAAACGCTAAATTATTAACTAAAAGTGACGGCTTATGATCACAAATTATTGTAGCCTTAGCGTTACTTTAAACATGTTCAAATACATTGCTATTGTCTGCACTAAAATATATATTGCACCCAGGGTGTGGCGAAGCGCTAATATAATGGTTTTCCGTAAACTGATCACGAGTCGTGACTGGATCACAAGTCGTCAATAATACGAATATATCAGCTTGGTACTGGGGACGAATGCCTTATCGCGAGTTAACCATTTGACTACCCCATTTTTTTCTGAGTGAAAGACATTAATGAAACTTATTTCCAGGAAAAACAACAACGTAATAACATAATAACTTGTTTCAGACCCCACAGTCGTGATCGCAAATAAACTGGTTACTTTTCTGATGACCGGTTTCGACCTTCTAAGAGATCATCTTCAGCTCTTATATTCTTTGATGACTGTAGAAACCTTTGGTATGGAGCAGGTCCATGTGTGCAGGAATAGATAACACTGTTCATTGTATTGAGCAGTGTTCTCCACGCCTGCAAAGATGGACCTGCTCCATGCCACTGCTCCTACAGTCATCAAGGAATGTAAGATCTGAAGATGATCTCTTAGAAGGTCGAAACCGGCCATCAAAAAAGTAACCAGTTTAAATGCGATCACGACTGTCTGCTTTGAAACAAGTTATTATGTTAATACATTGTTGTTTCTCCTGGAACAATGTTCCAAACTTCTAAATACAATAACGTATATATATTTTAATTACTGTCGTAGTCAGAAGTAACAATATGAAAAAAATACTACCCGCCGTTTCGTTTTCCACCGTAGGGAGCGACGGGACATACAAGGTTATTCATAGGTACACCTGGGATTTTAGATGACAACTGTGCAAAAGCTTAAGGCATGCAGGAAAAAGACACACATTAGTGGGTGGAAAAGGTCTCCCAAGTTTGTAACTCACATTAGAAGTGGTCAATATGGACACATTTTGTGATGTGGCAAACGTCGGTATGTTTGTTCATCGACACGAATCGTCCGTTAAGGGAGACAGCAGCCCAATTTGCAAATCTGTTCATTCGTTTCCCTGCCTGTAGGCACAATTAATTCGACGCGACAGCACGGAGCAGAGGACAACACCGAAACTTGAAGGGAGTACACTCTACAAGTGCACTTTGTAGTTACAAGATTTCTGCGAACTACTGGCAGGCTTTCCTTTACCAGTGGGATATGGAAACATAACAATGTCATGCAGCAAATTCCCACTAATTCTCTAATAGCGTGTCGTAGGATACGAACATGCCACGGCAGAGAAAGTATTAAATGCTGATGAAAGTAATAACTTTTTCTTCAACAAATCGATCTGATCTTCGTCTGGTATTTTCTTGTCCATCGGTGGATGAACACTGACGAAAGCCAGCGTTACATTGATATTTAGAAAGGTTGTTCTTTCACTCTTGTTCCAAAGAAGAGGAATTGATGATTCGCTTTCGTATACAGTGGTTATTGGTTCAGTACTGAAAGTGGCGTTTACAAGGAGAATGTATTCAAATCATGGTGGAAACCAAGATTTTATTGTTATGACGAAGTTGCTTCCGCCAGTGTTCAGAGACATGTTGACGCAACTCGCTACTCACGAAGAACCCAGCATTGGGTCGAAATGTCGAGCTTTAGAAGATGTGTTTAAGTACCCAGAATATTTCACAGCCTTTGGAAGTGGCTAGGAAATCCTGCAGACTTGAGGAGTTGATGGATTCGGTAAATAAATACGTGTCATGTTGCTCACAGCCTGGTGAAAACTTCCCTACTCCGCATCATTTGAGCTGGTTGTGTGTCCCTACTTATTTGTTCCTTAGAAGCCTGAGTGGGCTCCTTCTCGCAATTCTGGTTCAAATGGCTCTGAGCACTATGGGACTTAACATCTATGGTCATCAGTCCCCTAGAATTTAGAACTACTTAAACCTAACTAACCTATGGACATCACACAACAACCAGTCATCACGAGGCAGAGAAAATCCCTGATCCCGCCGGGAATCGAACCCGGGAACCCGGGTGCGGGAAGCGAGAACGCTACCGCACGACCACGAGCTGCGGACTCGCAGTTCTCACACGGGGAAAATTTGAACTGGTCGCCTGGAATCACACTAGGGACGTCGACAGCCACCGTGGAAAGCAACCGCTAATATGGTGAAATATTCGGACTGCTGATCAGTTCATCTGTTGCAGTCCTGATCTGGAGGACTGGTTGATATACCCTTCTATGCTGATCTTGTGCAGTCGTGAATCCTACAGGCATTTGAAGTGTATTCTAGCTTTGGTCACCTGTAAAATATTTCTCTCCCCCGCACCCTTCGCGAACCGTGCGCGTGCGCGCGCACCACACAAACGCGCACACACACACACACACACACACACACACACACACACACACACACACACTCTTCCTTCGATAGCTTCGATGCTTCAGGGTGTGTCCTGTTACCGACGCTTTATAGGTACGTAGGACGTTAGTTTTGTTTACTGTGGTTCGTGTCTCTTGACAAGTGCCAGTAGTCTGCCAGACTGCTAAGCTCGAGGGTAACAAGTGAGTAAGACACGGGGCCGGAATGAAGAGTGTCCCCGGCGAGGCCATTACACCTCCCTTGCATTTCGGGACATTTAATGAGATGGCGCTGGCCCCTTGTGACGCGGGACGGAAGCGGCGGGTTCTAAAAGCGGCGGGCCGGGCCTTTTACTGGCCGTAATGTGCGCAGCGCGGCCGCCCCGGTGACAGGCGCGCGCGGCTCCGGCTCTTGGCATCCACCGCGACGCTCCGCCACGTCAAAAATAGTGGCGCTTCCCTCTGTCTATTCTCGACTGCTTCAACCGAGAAACATTTCTTATTTTATTCTGCGCGCCGCGTACTGGGAGCCGGCCGGCTCTCTCCGCCGCGGGGACGTCGTATCCGCGCGGGACCGGCTTGCTCCCGCTTTGTAGTACCAGCGGTGCGCGCTTTGACGGGCCGCTCGCAGAGACTGTTAGCTAAGTAGTTTTCTTTACGACGCGTGATATGCTCTGCGAGAAGAGAAGAGACTAGTCCGACGGGCCGTTAAGCCGCGCGCCGCAGAGGGCCCTCGCGCGAAGCGTGCCGCTGCTCTTTGAGCGCCGCTGCTCGACAACCATCAATCTGGTCATGAATTACAGTCCCGTTTACTGCGCCACACCAGTGTGCGCTGACGAGAGGATCGCCACATCGGCTCTCAGTGCGAGGACCGCGATCTCTTTGCCCGGTACTCTTCAGCACATCTTTGAAACGCTTCACCTATCTGCAGGGAGCGATACAAATTGAACGTCACTATTCCTGTGATGGAAATGTCGTGTGGCTAGGGCCTCCCGTCGGGTAGACCGTTCGCCTGGTGCAGGTCTTTCGATTTGACGCCACTTCGGCGACCTGCGCGTCGATGGGGATGAAAATGATGATGATTAGGACAACACAACACCCAGTCCCTGAGCGGAGAAAATCTCCGACCCAGCCGGGAATCGAACCCGGGCCCTTAAGATTGACAGTCTGTCACGCTGACCACTCAGCTACCGGGGCGGACATTCCTGTGATGAGATTTCCTCACTGCTAAAACTTCTCTCGAGAACTTCCTTTTGTCGCTATCGTATCACTACGGATGACTATGAACCGACCACAAAACTGCATAGACGCGCTGTTTACTGTCGAGTCGTGGGAAAGCGGTTTTACACACTCACATGTGTCTAGCTAATTCCATTTTAGTCCTTTTATCGGTACGTGAAGGAGACAGCCGAACAAAAAAGACGAGTTCCAGATCATCACGCCAAATATTTTCCCTCGGTCATGTTGTTTACTTCGAAGTTCAAATTAACCGCCGGCCGTTGTGGCCGAGCGGTTCTAGGCGCTACAGTCTGGTACCGTGCGACCGCTACGGTCGCAGGTTCGAATCCTGCCTCGGGCATGGATGTGTGTGATGTCCTTAGGTTAGTTAGGTTTAAGTAGTTCTAAGTTCTAGGGGACTGATGACCATAGCAGTTATGTCTCACAGTGCTCAGAGCCATCAAATTAACCTGCAATGGATTTCGGAACCTTCAGAGTCCGTCTTCAGACGTCTGTAATACATGGCCTAGGTAACCGAATTTACACGTGTTAAAAGAAGAATGTTTCCACAGGTTCGGTTTGTACTGGGATGACTTCCCACGTTTCCTAACTTACCACTTGCGGCTTTGTCCCGCATTTTGCGCGGGGTTGACGTGGTTAAATCGGATTTGGCATGTTAATGTGAAGGGGTGGCCGGATGCCCGTCTTGCCGCCATCCCGTACCCCCCGGGACGGAATCAGAGTAACCCATCTGTCTGCGTCCAGTGTAAATCATGGAAAAGTGCGGATGTGGTGCAAACGTCTGTGAGACGTGTAACTGAGGCGGGACGTGGGGACCAGCTCGGTATTCACCTAGATGGATGTGGAAAACCGCCTAAAAACCACATCCAGGCTGGCCGGCACACCTTCCCTCGTCGTTAATTCGGAGGGCGGATTCGATCCTGGGCCGGCGCGCCTACGCGGGTCCAGGAAGCAGCGCATTAGCGCTCTCGGCTAACCTGGCATGTCGTTTCCACGTTTCGTAACTAAAGACATCCAAATACCCCTATGACTAAAAGAACGCTTATTTAGACAAGTACTCTTATTTTAATGTACGAGGGTTGGAATTTTAATAGTGGCAACAATTTATTTACAGCTCGTACAAAATAGATACACGTTTCAAAGTTTTACTAACCTTAAAAGTAGTCACCGGCAATGTGTTTAATCCGTTGCCAGCGACGTGGAAGTCGTAGGATACTCTTAGCAGTGCCAGTTGTGCTTCAGTTCGAGCGGCGCGATCTACTGCCCGACGAATTTGTAGCAGTTCTGAAGCGAATGCCGTGAAGTGTTTCCTTCAGTTAATAAATCGAGTTCAACTCACGAGGGCTTAAGTCAAGGGAGTGCAGTAGGTGGTATAGCACTTAGCAGCCTCATCAGTCAAACAAATCAGTAACAGCTTGCACATTGTCCTGCAAAATGATAGATCCTGCAGAAAGTGTCATCACTTCTGTCTCCATGCCGTTCATTTTTGGAACACAACCTACGACCAGCTTAGCGAGAAAATATAAAAAAAAAAAAACTTGTGTGTGGTGTTCGAAAGAGTTGAAGGCTGCATAAATCCCATCGGTAGTGACAGCTGAATACCTCACAATAATATATAACGCATTGCGTAGCGCAGTGAAAAGTACTGCAACTAGATCCAGTACCTGTACTAGCTACGTGAAAAATTTATTTAGGAAAGACCTGTGAAAATCAGAAGGCGGCTATATTTTCGAACAAAATGAATTACACTTCTGAATCCGCTTCAGACTAGTGTTGATTTGAAAAATTATACGCCTCAAAGGCTTAATTTTTTCCACTTTAATGAAACTGCATTTAATTAATGTACCTAAGACATACAATTTTTCCCCATCAGTTCAAATGGAAACATAAATTCTTAGAAAGACGAAATCTCTCAATTACATGAGTAGTTAGAACATGTGTAATCAGTCCAGTGAACTAACTGGAACTGAAATAAGCCGCATCTTTCTTAGAACAGAAAAGACAGATTGGCAGCAGACAGACTAGCACTTTCCAGTTAAACAGTCTATATTAACAGAAAGCTTTATCAGCTGCCACGTCTATCTTGAATGTTACTGATAAGATAGCTGGGAAATGCTTCTCGTCAAGAAAATATGCAAATTTTGTTTTACGTTGCTCAGTTCTCAACTGCTGACAAATGAGAACTGGTAAGGCTTCACGATTGTTCTACAGGCAGCCAGTTGAACTATCCATCTGGATTTTAACACTCGTTAAGTATAAATGATAACCGCACATTGAAGATTTAAACAAATTTCACAGGAAGACGAGTGCACTATTACTCGAACGCAACAGTAATCCTGGAATATTCGCTGTTGGCTGTAGAATAAAAGCTTGTGTGTTGAAGTTAAAGATTGAACGCATTTCTTGTTCGTAATACATTATCTTGAGGAATGATGCTATCGAACTTACGAGGTTCCATTTTGCGCACGGTTTCGATGTTGCTGACTAATAATGAAAGACAATACCTAAGCAATTGCGTGTTTGTTATCATTTATAGTTCTAAGAATTGGAAAACAAAGGAAATCCAAATTCTGGTTCAAATGGCTCTGAGCACTATGGGACTTAACTTCTGAGGTCATCAGTCCCCTAAAACTTAGAACTACTTAAAACCAACTAACCTAATGACATCACACACATCCATGCCCGAGGCAGGATTCGAACCTGCGACCGTAGCGGTCGCGCGGTTCCAGACTGTAGCGCCTAGAACCGCTCGGCGACCCCGGCCGGCCATATTAAAGAAAAGCCTTCAAATAACCTCAGATTTGCTGATGATATTGTTCTATTAGTAGATGGTATAGAAGAACTTCAGATATTAGCGAACTTAGTCTGCCCTGAAACTGGTAAAAAATGAGTTACGACAAAAGCATGATCGCGATAGATGAATGGACGCCGGATGGAAATAATTGTGTTGGAAGTTCACAACTGCAAAGGGTCAGCTTGAAACTATAGAAGGAGATAAAAGAGAGACGTTTTGACGCATCAAATTGAGCTGGGAAGCATACAGAAGATACTCTTCAGTTTTCAAGACTAGATGTCGCTGAGCTGAGAAAACAGTTTTTCACCAATGTATGCTATCAGTAATAAATTAATGGCTGTGAGGCAATGACATTGAATGAGTCCACTGTTAGAAAGCTCATCGTAGCTCAAAGACGAATTGAAAGGTCAATATTCGGTTACACGGAGAAAGGACGGCAAATGTCTGTGAGATTGTGGAAAGAGTGTATACCTTGAAATCGCGGTGAACTGGTAATGTCGCTCGAAGAAAGGATTGAACATGCTCAAAAGAAATACTGGACTGGAGCCCAGCTTATCAAAACAGACCGAAGGGAGGACCACCAGGTAGATGGGGCAGGGACCTATGAAAGGCAGCTGAATTCAGTTGGCAACGGGAAGCTTAACATCGGCGGAAACGGAAGAACCTGCAGGGATAGTAGGCTGCTCGTCGGTTCAGAGAGACCAAATCGCCAAGTGATGGAACTGGCTGATGTGGTGATGATGATGATGATGATGATCACCACCATCATCATCATTCATATGACACGTTTTTGTAGGGTGCTATTTCCCACTCTTGTATCGACGCGAATTTCACAGATAAAGCATTTTTGTTTCCTTTTCGTATGCTAAGTTTTTTAGCTTCACCGTGTCTCGTGTTTATAGTAATTTGCGAGTCTTCGATATTGTGCTTTTAGATAGCGTTCGTCCTGTGCAGTCCTGTGTATTGCTGTGTTTTCCTTTAATCTCTTCAAATTATTGCAGACGTGGGCCAAATCATGTAATCTATCTATGTAGTGGTATGGCTTGACGAAGACGACGGTGATGATGGTGATGATTATGACGGTGAGGGCGAGGATATAGCGGGTAGTGAGGTTGTGAGACGCTAGACAGTGAAGTACTCCCCGAGCTGAGGCGCGGCGTGCCTCGGTGTGGCTGGCGCGACGTCGCCGCCGCTACCTGTGGTGTCCCGCCGTGTTGTGTCGGTGGCGAGTGTCGTCGCGTCGGCGGTTTCCGTCAGCGGCTGCTGTCAGCTGCGCAATTAGTCAGCGCCGCGGCGCAGCAAAGCGACGGCTGCCCCCTCAGTGGTCCCCCGCTGTCGCTTCCGCGGCCCCGAGGTGACAACGAGGTGCCGTGTCGGCATTCCCATCTGCCGCAAAGGCCACCACTTTCTCCCAGAAGGGCACGCCGTGTTTGTTTACGGCGTCTGCAGATCACGCGCGCAGTTGCGCTTCGTCAAGCCGACGAAAGTTGCGCTGACCGCCGCCTCTGTTACCGAATGTGCTAGCCCTGGAAATTAATTCTCTCTCGTAACCATTGCTACTTACCTCCTTTATTTACATATTCTATCACAGTAGGACATCATGCAGAGAGTTGGTAGACAGTATGATGTTTGATAGTTTATTTTAGTGTATAAACTTATTTCGGCATTATTGCCTTCTTCAGCACACTCCTATTGTAGATGGACATAAGTCAGCTTTGAGTAAACTATTACCGCTGTCTGTAGTTGTTGGATGTAATATTTTTTTCAGTAACGTTTTAAAGTTATTCAATAATTTTATGTTGCACGTATATTGTAAAACTCTCTTTATTACTTTGATAGTCATAGAAATTAAAGTTTGACAGCTAGTTGTTTACTCCGTCTACAACGTAGGGACATGTACTGCTGAAGGCAACGAAGCCGAAAGAAGCTCATACCCTAAAATGAAGTATCAAGCAGCATACTGTCTGTCAGTTCTCTGTAATTTCTAAAGCTACGCAACGTAAAAAAAAGTTATTGGTCCGTAAAAAGAGAGATCGTTATTACCTGTTATGTATTTCTCTGCAACATTTGATATCATTTATCTCTGGTTGCGTCTATGAAACTGTAGACGGAATACTGAAAAAAATTTAAACGAATGAATAAATACAAGTAATGGAAAAAGAGATTTAATTAAAAGTTTTAAAAACGCGGGGCTTTCAAGGGAAGAAGAAAAACAAAACCTACATAACATGGTCTGAAGGGAGGAAAAAGAAAGTCAGAAAATGAAGGAATACAGTAAGAACAGGCGGGATCAATTAACCGTGATGAATTGTATTTGGGATTTGGCCACAGGAGTTTCTAACGTAGGATGAAGAAGAAAATGCACCCATCTATTTCCACGTCTAATGCTTCAGATAAGGAAGTGTTTCCAAGATGACATTTTTTGCGAAAGACTCACTAGAGTTTGAAACAGATATGATCACTGAAAAAAGTAACCAAAGATCTGTTTTTTAACAAATACTTATTTCTGAATTGCTCCTGGAATCTCATAAATATCAATATTTATGCTAGTCACTAACCCGGTAAACATGGGCTGCAGATTGCCGGCTCACTATCTTTTTCCCGATTTAAAAAACAGACAAAAAATAATTGGTTTTATTTTATTTGTTTCGGACAGCTTTTCTGAGCGGAAGGCGTAGTGCCATTAGTACTTTCTTCGATTTTGTTGCTCCATTGCTTACCGCGCGGCAAGACATCGGTCTGTACCCCTTGCTATGATGTACGCAATATCAAACCATGCAAGTAAGACACATTACTGAACAAAGGCATTTTTCTGATAAATGAGAGGTGTCGTAACATATTCTTCAGAAGTGAATCCGTCCTTTCGTCGTTATCCGTCAACCTATCCCTGTTCTTTTCCTGTTTTTCGTAATATGTCACTCCTTCAGTTATTCCTTCCATATCACACTGGTGTGCAAAACTTGAGGACGAAGGTAACCTTCCTGTGAGGTGTCAGTGCCGAGTAACACAGCTCAATGAAACATGGACCACACATAGAAAGCACTGCTACCATACAGTACAGAAGGTATGTAAAGAAATACTCGGTGAGACGAACAGAAATGACTCTTTTAGTGAAAGTGGTGTTACCGCGATTCATGATGGCCCCTGGTCACTACAAAAAGCGAGACATGGTTCTTAATAGGGTGTGCGACCAACATGGACAGCAATACATGGCCGTGCAATGCACTCCCATGGCCACGTAAGGTGTTCCTGTTGGAAGTATTTCTATTCCTCCACCAGCGTGACTGACAACTGCTGGGTGTTCGTCGCGTGCAGGTGGGTGCTGACCAGTGAGTGTATCGTGTTCAAGAGGTGGAGGTCAGTACGCTCACGCAACATTATGCTTCTCCACCTGGACCACCTAAATGATATGTTCTACAGTGCGGAGGAAGGGAATCCGTAATGCACTCAGGACCACTGCCAATCATGATCGTCACTTGACGGTAACACACAGTGCGAAAGTTACTTTCGTCCATACGTACCGCACACCGGTGTAGTTAGCATTTGGTGGTTTTTCTTTTTTCTTCATGTCTAGCACAGAGTACGGTTTTTTAACATAGGAATGAAAATAACGCAACAGATGTTATTCACACAGTATGATAGATCAAGCGAGAGAGAGAGAGAGAGAGAGAGAGAGAGAGAGAGAGAGAGAGAGAGTAGGGGGGAGGGGGAGGGACTAACAGCTGATACTACTTCATTCATGGTATTGATGTATCGTGGAGAAGAAACACCATCGGCTCTACACCATACTCTTACCAGGCAGTTGTGTCCGTTTTCTCAGCAGATTCGTATAATAATATCAACAGCAGTCAAAAATGACATCTTCGATAGTCCTCACTTTTGACTTAGAAGGTGTACTTACAAACTTAATTTCCTCTGAAGCACACAAGTCTCAACTGTCTGATGCATAACATGCAACAAGCTTGCGGAATGAGAATATTTATTCACCCTTTTGACCACAGTACATTTATCAGCGATATTTACGCTAAGACTGTTTGCTTAGTATTTCGAAGTTAATTTGAAAAGGTGTCCACATAGCTGCAAATGTGATCAGAGCGGGTGCAAGAGGAGGTCGCTAGCTGCCCGAGCTGTCATATCTGGCCAGGAATAGTAAGTACTCGCCTATTTTGGTCGCCCGAGGCGGACCCGATGCGGCCGTCCGTCGCGTTTATTTTGGCACTTTTGGCAACTGGCGTATCGAAGGGCCCGTCGTGTCTCGTCTGCAGCAGCAGCACGCCCACACGCAGCGCGCCGCTCGTGTGTCGGGCAGACTTTGGACGCAACCGGAGCGCGGTACGCCACGACGCGGCGTGCGTAAATCCGTCGTCGCGCGACGAAAGGACGAGAAGACGACGCCACCAGCGCATTCCTCGCGGCGCCGCTGCACCTGCCACGGGCATTGTGTACGCCTTGGCACCACGAGCCACCGGTCGAGCTGTCTCCACGACATCCTCGTCGACGAGAAGGATGCTATAGCGTACGAGCATTATAGACAGGGTCTGTGCTTCAATGCGCCGTGTCCTGGAGACTGTAGATGCGTTGCTAACATCGCACAGTGAGTTCCTAATTTTCCAGAGCCGCACATACACCATGCTTCCGCGGTATCGGCAGATGCCTTATATCTGAGTCATTCATGTCACGTTTACATTAACAGAAGTCCCTTAAGTAACTACAAAAGTTGCCACAAAGCGACATAAAGGATATTCTAGGACATTCCATCCACTGGAGCTACAAATTACTAAACGCACCTATCCTTGTTACAGAGTAGCTCGTCATACACTACTCGCCATTGAAATTGCTGCACCACGGAGATCACGTGCTACAGACGCGAAGTGTAACCGACAGGAAGAAGTTGCTATGATATGTAAATGATTAGCTTTTCAGAGCATTAACACAAGGATGGCGCCGGTGGCGACACCTACAACGTGCTGACATGAGGAAAGTTTCCAACCGATTTCTCACACACAAACAGTAGTTGACCGGCGTTGCCTGGTGAAACGTTGTTGTGATGCCTCGTGTAAGGAGGAGAAATGCTTACCATCACGTTTCCGACTTTGATAAAGGTCGGAATGTAGCCTATCGCGATTGTGGTTTCTCGTATCGCGACATTGCTGCTCGCGTTGGTCGAGATCCAATGACTGTTAGCACAATATGGAATCGATGGGTTCAGGAGATTAATACGGAACACCGTGCTGGATCCCAACGGCCTCGTATCACTAGCAGTCGAGATGACAGGCATCTTATCCGCATGGCTGTAACGGATCTTGCAGCCACGTTTCGATCCCTGAGTCAACAGATGGGGAGGTTTGCGAGACAACAACCATCTGCACGAACAGTTCGACGACGTTTGCAGCAGCATGGACTATCAGCTCGGAGACCATGGCTGCGGTTACCCTTGACGCTGCATGACAGACAAGAGTGCCTGCGATGGTGTACTCGACGACGAACCTGGGTGCACGAATGGCAAAACGTCATTTGTTCGGATGAATCCGGGTTGTGTTTACAGCATCGTGATGGTCGCATTCGTGTTTGGTGACATCGCGGTGAACGCACATTGGAAGCGTGTATTCGTCATCGCCATACTGGCGTATCACCAGGCGTGATGGTATGGTTCAAAAATGGCTCTGAGCACTATGGGACTCAACTGCTGTTGTCATCAGTCCCCTAGAACTTTGAACTACTTAAACCTAACTAACCTAAGGACATCACACACATCCATGCCCGAGGCAGGATTCGAACCTGCGACCGTAGCAGCAGCGCGGCTCCGGACTGGAGCGCCTAGAACCGCACGACCACCACGGCCGGCGTGACGGTATGGGGTGCCATTGGTTACACGTCTCGGTCACCTCTTGTTCGCATTGACGGCACTTTGAACAGTGTACGTTACATTTCAGATGTTTTACGACCCGTGGCTCTACCCTTCATTCGATCCCTGCGAAACCCTACATTTCAGCAGGATAATGCACGACTACATGTTGCAGGTCCTGTACGTGCCTTTCTGGATACAGAAAATGTTCGACTGCTGCCCTGGCCAGCACATTCTCCATATCTCTCAACAATTGAAAACATATGGTCAATGGTGGCCGAGCAACTGGCTCGTCATAATACGTCAGTCACTATTCTTGATGAACTGTGGTATCGTGTTGAAGCTGCATGGGCAGCTGTACCTGTACACGCCATCCAAGCTCTGTTTGACTCAATGCCCAGGCGTATCAAGGCCGTTATTACGGCCAGAGGTGGTTTTCTGGGTACTGATTTCTCAGGACGTATGCACCCAAATTGCGCGAAAATGTAATCACATGTCATTTCTAGTATAATATATTTGTCCAATGAATACCCGTGTATCATCTGTATTTATTCTTGCTGTGGCAATTTTAATGCCCAGTAGTGTATTTCGAGCTAAACAGTATCATATGACAAGGACTATGGGTACCATAGGAATCAAGGCGGGATACATTATTTATGTATTTTCTTCTTAAACAGGCGGCTTATAACGGAAAATAGATAACATTTGAATAACTTTGCAATCGCAGAGTGGTAAGTTAATTCTTGTATTGACAAAGAGGTCGAGGTTCTCACCACGACTCAAGAATATCTAACTTTCTTAACGATATCTTCTACATCTAGAACTGTATTCCGCAAGTACCTTAAAGGTTGTGGTGGAAGATACTACTGTCATTTCTCTCTTTCCTATTTCGGCCTCCGTGTGGTCTCGAATCTCTCTAATTTTTTCATGATGGTCTTTTTCGCGAGATGAGTATAGGAGGAAACGATACATTGGTTGGCTCTTCTGGGAACGTACGCTCTCGGAATTTTAACAGCAAAGAACAGCTTGACGCAGAATATCTTTCTTACAGCGTCTGCCAGTGTAGCTGTTTGATTATCTATGTGCCGCTTTCGTGCTTAGTAAATGAACATATAAAGAAACGCGCTGCTGTTCTTCGGATCTTCTCTATTACCTCTATCAATCCTATCTCGTAAGGATCCCATAATGACCAGCAACATTTGTATGTTGGTCGAAGAGCATTTTGTAAGCCACTTTCTTTCTTGACAGACTACATTTCCTGAGGATTTTTGTAATGATCCTCAGTTTGGCATCTGCCTTTCCTGCGATTCGTTACATCTGGTCGTTGCATTTTAAATCCCTCTGTACGCCTACCTGTAGATAATTTACTGAAGTAATTGCTTTCAATGATTGTTCTGCAGTTGTGTAGTCATACAGTGGGCGGGCCAGAGTGGCCGAGCGGTTCTAGGCGCTTCAGTCTGGAACCACGCGACCGCTACGATCGCAGGTTCGAATCCTGCCTCGGGCATGGATGTGTGTGATGTCCTTAGGTTAGTTAGGTTTAAGTAGTTCAAAGTTCTAGGGGTCTGATGACCTCAGAAGTTAAGTCCCATAGTGCTCAGAGCCATACAGTGTCTTTCAGTCTAATTATACGCAATACGTTACATTTCTTTACGTTGAGTGTCAGTTGGCACTCCCTGCACCAACCTTCGATCCTCGAACGGTCTTCATGCATTTCGCTACAGTTTTGTAACGTAGCGATTTCTCTGTATAGAACAGCATCATCCGCGAAAATACTCTTGGAACGTTCGACATTACCTACTACGGCGTTGATATATACTGTGCAAAGTCATGTTAGGCAGAGCATTTTACGTGTCGCCTTCTTCAGCAATAACGTTTAAATATTCTCACATGTTTTTTATCTTTGATGTTAATAAACCGCTTCGCCTGTATTCAGCCCTTTATTCTCAGATCACTACCAATTTTATAGCAGTGAGAACCACATCTTCAGGTGAACATCTGCATAACAGTAAATCAACAAGAATAACAATCCTAAAAAATCCGCTGATATGATAATTTTTCTAGAAGTATTTTAAGATGTTGTGCGATTGCATATAGAACGGAGAAGTGGTAAGTGTGTTTTTCATGCTCTGTTTTTCCACCAATAAGCTATTTAAAAAAAATGGTTCAAATGGCTCTGAGCACTACGCGACTTATCATCTGTGGTCATCAGTCCCCTAGAACTTAGAGCTACTTAAACCTAACTAACCTAAGGACCTCACACACATCCATGCCGGAGGCAGGATTCGAACCTGCGACCGTAGCAGCCGTGCGGTTCCGGACTGCGCGCCTAGAACCGCTAGACCACCGCGGCCGGCTAAGCTATTTAACTAACGCATTTTGTCCAAGTTACTTAGAATATCCCTCCATTTAGTTGCAACCATCTTTGCTTTTTTTAGGGTAGCCACGTATTAGGTCTTCATATTTTTTTCCATATCACCTTACTAGTAGATGACTATGGTATAATTTTTTTAGGCGCTCTCCACCACATCTGTGGATGTCTTAGAGTTGATATTTGTTCGTGATTTATTGTTATGCAGGTGTTCACCTTAAGATGTGGCTCGTAGTGTCATGAAATCTGTAGTGATCTAAAAATAAAGGACTGAATACAGTTGAAGCAGTGTATTAAACGCTAGATTATACTCATAGCTGTGGTTGGCGTATCTACGTGGATGTCTACATGTGTCACCCTGTTGCACCAACCTTTTTCAAAAGGGTCTATATAAAGAAATAACGAGGCCTGACGGAGGCTACTTTAACGACACAGAAAAACGCTGCAAAGTTGTTAAAATATATTGCAGTGAACACATGGTGTGTCGTGGGGCGACCACTCTGTTTTTAAAATAATTGAAAAGCCACGATCGCTTCAATATCGTTTATTAGATGACCGGTTTCAGCACTCTGAAGGTGCCATCATCGGATCTGTGAAGGTATAACATAATAGGTTTGAGGGAGGGCTTACATGAGTTAATTATATACATTACAATTATTACAGAACCACATACCTGAAACGTGGATTAACATTTATAAAACCATATGGACATCATGGCACATGAGGCAGACCTCTGATAAAAATCATTGTCACAACCAATAAAAAATAAAAAACCGCTCTCATGGTCGTTCATAAAATATAAACTGAAGTCACCAGATGAAACTACCACTGCTCGCCTAACATCGGTCGGCATCATCACTGCCCTATTCCGCGCAGGCTTACCTGCTCTGATTCTAGCGGTTCGCAACCGGCTACCAGATAGTGCTGTCCAAGCAGCGCACACACAGTCCCACGGTATAACCACTCATTACTACTAAAACACAACTTTACTATAACTGCTTGTCACATACCCATGCAAAGCCCACATTTGCGCATAAATTTCCTGTACATACTATAATCACTATAAAGTACTTCAATTACAAAGTAAAAGCATCTGAGGCACACACATTATCCATTAGTGCCTTACAAAACTACATATTATAATTTACCTTTATTCATATAAGGACGTCAGAAATATGCACACAGAAAGCTGTTCATAACACAACTTAGGTACAATGTGACGAGCACTTGCCGGCCGCGGTGGTCTAGCGGTTCTAGGCGCTCAGTCCGGAACCGCACGACTGCTACGGTCGCAGGTTCGAATCCTGCCTCGGGTATGGATGTGTGTGATGTCCTTAGGTTAGTTAGGTTTAAGTAGTTCTAAGTTCTAGGGGACTGATGACCACAGATGTTAAGTCCCATAGTGCTCAGAGCCATTTGAACCATTTTTTGACGAGCACTTAAAACCTGTATGCTGGGCTTTACCTGTCTAGGCACTATGGTCTTAGGTATTGTAAGCGCTAAAAAAGAACGTATCTACCTGCTATAAAGTCTCTCACCATTTATGCATTCGTTATGAACAAGGTACGAATCAACTACGAAAACCTGCATGGGCACATGACATTAAGGAATGCCAGGTCAGAAACAAACCGAACGGCACAGGAACAGCGGGGAAAATGACATCTGGACCAAGATGCACAGGGACTCCAGTACACGATATTGAAGCGATCGTGGCTTTTCAATTATTTTAAAAGTTGTTAAAATAGATGACGCGGTGCGATGTGAGTCGAGCATGTAGAGAACACTCGTTACATGGTTTCTTGTACTGGCAGCGAAACTTTTACGTATTTCTTTTAAAAAAATTCAGAGATGTGGTTGCTGCGAAGTTTCCTTATAGTCGATTCCGTCGACAAGGACCTTTGGACACAGGCGCGCAACTGGCGCAGTACTACCTCGGCTGAGTACGCTCTCTTGAGACTTCAAGTGATGGCGGTGGTAATGAGGCAGCAGAAACCACGCGGCCAGCACTGTTTACTTTGCCGATGCACGGAGCAGGTGCTGACAAGGTCGAGCCGCATTGCGACACCCTGCCCTGCCGATCGGGCAGGCGGTGGCGACCACCTCGCCGGCGTCAGCGCCGCCGCCGCCGCCGGCGTGATGTATGGCTGTTTAAGGGCGGCGCAGCGTGCGGCTGACGCTGCGACGTGGCGCTAAGTAGCGAGACAGCGCCGCGCGGGCCCGGCTGCCCGGCGCTAACTTATGGCTCGTGGCAATGAGGCGCAAGTGAGGCGCATTCATCAAGAGCCAAGCGCCACCTGGCCCAGCAGCCGTGCCCTATTTTTAAATCTCGGCCGAGTGCCTGCTGCTGCTGCTGCTGCCGTTGCTCCTCCTCCTGTTCCGCGCCCACAGAAGGCGCACGTCATCCTCTGTCATTCTGCGGCTAGCCGCTGGGGACCCGCGGTTGTATAAGAGGACAACTCAGCTCTGGCGGCTACCGCTCTCTGCACTGCTCGGGAAGGTGCACACTAGAAGTCCATTCTACATCTACATCTATACTCTGCAAACCATCGCCGGCCGGAGTGGCTGAGCGGTTCTAGGCGCTACAGTCTGGAACCGCGCGACAGCTACGGCCGCAGGTTCGAATCCTGCCTCGGGCATGAATGTGTGTGATGTCCTTAGGTTAGTTAGGTTTAAGTAGTTCTAAGTTCTAGGGGACTGATGACCTCAGAAGTTAAGTCCCTTAGTGCTCAGAGCCATCTGAACCATTTTTGCAAACCATCGCGAGGTGCATGGCAGAGGGTACGTCACACAGTACCAGTTATTAGGGTTTCTCCCCATTCCATTCACGTACAGAGGGCGGGAAGAATGATTGTTTGGCTACCTACGTGCGTGCTGTAATTATTCTAATCTTATCCTCGCGATCCCTATGTGGGCGATACTTACTGGGTTTTAGTATATTTCTAGTGTCATCATTTGAAACCGATTCTTGAAACTTTATCAGACTTTCTCTGAATAGTTTACGTCTATCCAGTTCAAAAAAAATGGCTCTGAGCACTATGGGACTTAAAATCTGAGGTCATCAGTCCCCTAGATCTTAGAACTACTTAAACCTAACCTAAGGACATCACACACGTCCATGCCCGAGGCAGGATTCGAACCTACGACCGTAGCGGTCGCGCGGTTGCAGACTGAAGCGCCTAGAACCGCTCGGTCACACCGGCCGGCCTATCCAGTTCAATCAATCCTTTCAACATCCCAGTGATACTTTCCGACAAGTCAAACAAACCTGTGACTATTCGTGCTGCCCTTCTCTGTATACATTCAATATCACCTGTTAATGCTATATGGTTGGTTTGGGTCGCACACGCTTGAGCAATATTCCAGAACAGGTCGCATGAGTAATTTGTAAGCAACCTCCTCTGTAGACTGATCGCACTTCCTCAGTCTACCACCTGCTTTACCCACGACTGAATCTATCTGATCACTCCATTTCATAGCCCTACAAAGCGCTACACCCTGGTATTTGTATGAGTTAGTCGACTCCATCAGTGACTCATTGATATTATGGTCGTAGGATACTACATTTTTTCACTTTGTGAAGTGCACAGTTTTACATTCTTGAGCAGTCAAAGCGAGTTTCCAATATTTGCACCCATTCAAAATCTTATCAAGATCTGACTGTATATTTATGCAGCTTATTTCAGACAATACATCATTACAGATACCTACATCATCTGCAAAAAGTCTCAGGTCACTAATATGCAACATGAATAGCTGGGGTCCCAGCACTCTTCCTTGGGGCGCGAAAGTGTATCATAGATGCTCGGGAAACTTCAGTGGGTCTCTATAAAAGACAGCGAAAATCTCTTGGATAAATGCAGAGAAGCTGTGTTGGAAGAATGTGTGAGCAGCATGTTTCCATCATCGCGTATTATCATGTACTGATCGCAAGAATAAGAGGTATGAGCGTAGGTACACAGACCTATAGACGCATTTTACTCGCTCTGTAGGCGAACTGACTAGGAAAGAAAACAGATAATAATGGATATTTTTTTGAGAAGGAGAGGGCCACTTCCTGACTCCCAGACCGAAATAGTGCTCCTACTTTAATCATTGTCGGTGGGATATCAAACCCTGATTTTCCTTCCCAGTGGCAATGCTATCTGACCCCCTCACCAACTGAGATTCGGCCGTAAATAACTGAGCTTTTCAGTGGAGCGCATATCATAAAGTCTCATCACCGTCGTGGTCAGTGGAAACGAAGACCTTTATAATGGTTGACACTGGTTTCCTGATACAGAAAAAAGCAAAAAACAAAAAAGTACAAATGAAGCAAGATAATAGGCAACCTATGTGTAACTTGGCAGTGAACCATATCCTTGGTAAGATTACATCGCGAAGAATAAATAATACAGTTGTTAGATCCGATGCTTTCGCATCTGTTTGGCGTGTAGTTTACCTCAGCAGATGCACAAAGCATTCTCGCACTGGAAGACGAACGGCGCACTGCGGCCCATTTGGAAAACACAGTGACGGCGTAGGTTGCCTCTTAATTAGCTCTCTTGCAAAACGTTTGTGATCTTCACTCGTTGGAAGTCAGAGTAGTCCGACACAGGAGATCAAAATGCGGGAAAAGTAGAACACCCCCCTCTTTGACTCTCACCATCTGCTCGTACGTGTGGGTCACTCAAATCCACGTTACCAGAAGTCAGAAGATAAACAAGGGCATCTATTTTTCTGTATAATCAGGCAAAGGTTCTTGCGCATTTTAGATTAGAATTCATACAAAAGCTTGTAGCTTTTAATCCTTTGCCAGAAGTCTGAAAATAAATTAGGGCACGTGTCCTTAACGTAACTTGCTAGAGGATTCATACTTATCTTCTTTTTGCAGGGCGTAGGTCCGCAATCCAAGCTTTTTTCCTCACAATCAAGCGAAGTTAAATGACAGATAGGGCCTCAGGTAAGTTTTCTATAAGAGCAATATAAATGGCTGCCGGTTTTCTTCAAACATTTTACGTCGTTACTCTGTATTAAGAATGGTGAAGTGACAATACGGTGAAATTTCACCGTCCAGTCGGTTGCATATGGTCTTCTGAAACTATCTTTTTCTAATACTGAACATTTGTACTGCCCTCCTCGGGTATGTGGTATGCTTTCAGACTCGTGTGTTACTGATTCTAGTATACTATTTGCAGTTACATATTACAACGACCATTTCTGTCGAAAGCAAATATAAGAGAGATTTGAAATGAAATAAGCTTTCATATGGATCGTAAACATTACTTTCCGTTCTACTCACGAATGGAGTGCAACTTCCATGTCTCTGTAGGAGCTAGCGATAGTTTAATTTGGTTGTAGGCTATCTGTGGGAATAGTTTATCTGAGTCTTAAAAGTATTCGTGCATTCAACACTAAAAATCTTTTTTTTTTTTTTTTTAATCTTTCACTTCCCATCTTAGTGAAAAGCTTGGACTCCTCGTCTGTTCACTTAGAGAACTGGCATTTGAAGCTGACTGCTGAATGCTTCTACTGGCGCCGACATACATGGCAAGTAATGACCGCAAAGATAAGATACTAGAAATTAGGGTTCATACGAAAGCACATAGATAGTCGTTTTTTCCTTGCTCTGTTTGAGATTGGAACAGGAAAGGAAATGACTGATACTGTTACAGGTTACCCTCCGCCACGTACCATAGGGTGGCTTGCGGAGTATCGATGTAGATGTATATGTAAGAGTAGTTAGATGTAAATGTAAATCTCAGAGAGCAGGCGCCGGGCAAAAAGTCCCAATTGTAAATGCGTGGGAAAGGAAGGTAACTACAATATCTGCGTCATAAGTAAGTTATACATTTCGAGAACTTCAGTCGGGCCCGGCGGATTAGAGTTGTTTTTGATTTATTTGTGGCACCATAACGTACTAGACAAAAATGGTAAGGCTGTGTTTCACTTGGAATTTTTAAGTAGGTTTTCAAGAGATATTGGGTGTTGTTGTGTAGGTGACTGCGCTTTTAATATCTAGTAGTAGTTCAGTTACTCTCTAGCGCTGGCCAAAAAACGCTGACGCTAATACAGTCTTTTTTATTATTCGGCACCCTCTGTTAACCCAACCTTTTAAGAGTATCTTATATCCAGTCAGTATTCGCGTATACATGCTATAATTAATTTGCAAGCGATCTCTCCCTTAAACAGATACCAACAAACTGGTGTTCTGTGATCGGTGAATAACGAAACGAGGTAGTTCAGAACATAAGGCACTGAAAACTTAGTTGGCAGGAGAGGGGTTCAAATCCCAATCTGGCTATCCAAATTTAGATTTTCCTAAATAACTTAAGGTCAGTGCCAGGGTAGGTTATAGGTAAATGGCATGGCCGTTTTCCTTCTCCATCATTACACAGTGCAAGGCTGCGCTATGTCTCTAATGACCCCGTCGTCGATGGGACGTTAAAGCTTAATCCTTCCCTTTAAATAGCAATGTTCGTTCCTTATCTCTGATTGAATCGTTGTTGTTGTGGCGATTTAGGTGGTGGCAGGTTGGCATTGGCGTTGTTGTTGGAGGTGACTAGAGTGGCACTAATAAAATGTTATCAGCCGACATTTCCAAGCCTACATTTTCGCGTTCGTGGATACTGGCAATGAAATCTTGAACGACCAGCTGTTTACGGGATTTGTCACTGTGTTTATGTGTGTGTGTAGAGAGAATGCCAGTGTGGGGCGGCGGGTACGTGCGCCAGAGTTGTAATTCCGGCTGTAGCGTGTAAACAGTGTAGCGGCCCGCAGAATCCGTGACGGGCGGCTGACACGCCGTGTAAATAGCAGCGCCTCGCATCCCATAGCCGCCGGCTGCAGCCGCCGCTGGGCCGCGGCAAGCCCGTTTTATAAGCGTATCGGATGACGGCTAAACTGAACGTCCGTTCGCCCGCCAACTCGCCTTTGTTGGCGGCTGCCCGGATTGTTTCTCTTAGTTCAATTTCATTTGATTGATACTCACTTAAAGGCGGCCGAGTGCCGGCGCTGATCCCCAAAGTCGCGGCACGGCAGCGGCAGAAGAATGCGCAGCGGCCACTGGCGCGCGCCTCTCATTTATAACGGCACCACTCCTGGCTCAAACGGATGCTACTTTGTCCCAGATCTGTCCAGTGACCGACCTCACGTTCCCCCCCCTTCCCCCCCCCCCCCTAGCCTTTCCTCAGCATGTGTGTCCAGATCAGGCTTGGAGCCTTGATTTAGACCTGAATTGATATTCGATTCTCGGCGGGGTTAGGGATTTTCTCTGCCTCGTGATGACTGGGTGTTGTGTGATGTCCTTAGGTTAGTTAGGTTTAAGTAGTTCTAAGTTCTAGGGGACTGATGACCATAGATGTTAAGTCCCATAGTGCTCAGAGCCATTAAAAAATTGATATTCAGACTTTATTTCGGCTATTCATTCTGAACGTAGTGAACCTACAATGAAAAATCAAAGACACTGGTGCACCTGCGTAATATCGTGTTGGGCCCCCGCGAGCACGCAGATGTGCCGCAACACGACGTTGCATGGACTCGACTAATGTCTGAAGTAGTGCTGGAGGGAATTGACACCATGAAACCTGCAGGGCTGTCAATAAACCCGTAAGAGTGCGTTGCAATGCATCCCAGATATGGTCAATAATGTTCATGTCCAAGGAGTTTAGTGGCCACCAGAAGTGTTTAAACAGAGAAGAATATTCCTGGAGCCACTCTGTAGCAATTCTGGACGTGCGGGGTGTCGCATTGTCCTGATGGAATTGCCCAGGTCGTTCGGAATGCACAATGGACATGAATGGAAGCAAGTGATTGGACAGGATGCTTACATACGTGTCACCTGTCAGAGTCGTATCTAGACGTATCAGGGGTCCCATATCACTCCAACTGCACACGCCCGACACCATTACAGAGCCTCCACCAGCTCGAATAGTTCCCTGCTCACATGCAGGGCCCATAGATTCATGAGATTGACTCCATACCCGTACACGTCCATATGCTTGATACAATCTGAAACGAGACTCGCCCCACTAGGCAACATGTTTCCAGACATCAACAGTCCAATGTCAGTGTTTACGGGCCAAGGCGATCCGTAAAGCTGTGTGTCGCACAGTCATCAATGATACAAGAGTGGGTCTTCGGCTCCGAAAGCCCATATCGAAAATCTTTCGTTGAATGGTTCGCACACTGACACTTGTCGATGGCCCAACATTGAAATGTGCAGAAATTTGGGGAAGGGTTGCACTTATATCACGTTGAACAATTCTCTTCAGTGGTCATTGGACCCGTTCTTGCAGGATGTTTTTCGACCACAGCGATGTCGGTGATTTGATGTCTTACCGGATTGCTGATATTCACAGTACACTCATGAAATGGTCGTACGGGAAAATCTCCACATGCGTGTGTGTGAATTCCTAAGGGACCAAACCGCCGAGGTCATCGGTCCCTAGACTTGCACGCTACTTAATCTAACTTAAACTAACTTACGCTAAGAAAAACACACATACCCATGCCCGTGGGAAGACTCGAACCTCCGGCGGTAGGGGCCGCGCAATCCGTGACATGGCGCCTCAAACCAAGCGGCCACTCCGCGCGGCAAAATCCCCACTTCATCGCTACACTTGTTGTCTTATATAGTCGCTGCCGCCGGCAGCGCCATATTCTGCCTGTTTACATGTCTCTGTATTTGAATACGCATGCCTATACCAGTTTCTTTGGCGCTTCAGTGTATTTTATATCGCAGTCAACTGGGATTCATAGAGCATTCACCCTACAGCACCCATTCTCTGTTGAATATTGCAAACATAACGTTTAACTTCCAGTCCACGATGAGCTAATTAGAAACATTAACCTTAAGTGATTTAGCAAACCTGCTGTGAACCTAAATCTGCGTGGCCCAATTGGAAGTTTATTTCCGTTCTTCTCGAAAGAGGGTCCAGTGTTTAAACCACTGCAGTTCTTCTCTCGGCTAACTGAATGTATCAGCTTGACTTTCAGTCTACGCAAAGAAAGATATTATTGTGCAGAGCTCTTACTCATTAACTTTGCACATTAAATGTCGACTTTCCTTGTTATCTCAGTCCACTTTAAGGTGTCCGTTAACGTGGTTAAATCTACCGGACTGTTTTCTTCCGGCACTCACTTCGATTGAGAAACATGGAAAAACTCATAATGTCGCTTATTTAGTACAAGCTTACTGTTAGTCAAATTATCTAGAAACATTGCACACCGACGGACAAGCACTGCAATAAAACGATCGTGTTGTTTCGGTTTACCTATCCGACTGTAATGGTTAATAATTTTCGTAATTTGCGCAGACACCGCTTAGGAAGTGGCGCGACTGCTTGTAGCTCTGACACGGGTGGGCTGCTGGTCCATCCGTGGCATATGCCATACCGGCGGCGGGCCGCCCTGTTTGCCGGTGTTTTACGGGCGCCGTGCGCGTGGTAGCGGCACTTCCGGGCCCTGCGCTGCTCTGAGCGCAGAGGCGGGCGACAAGCGGCCCTTGTTGTCTGCGCTGCCAGCTATAAGGCGGGCCTTTCTTCCGCGCCAGTAGGGAACAGGGTAGCCCTGACGCCGAGGCTGCCAGTTTCCGTTCACACGCCTACACGACGTCCCTCGCCTCATCTCACGCCTCACTCCCCGAGTCTGACCTGTGGTGCGAGGCGGAATCCAGCCCTATCCCAAGGGATCGCGTGTGGTTCGTGCACCACAGCTCTCTCGCTCTGCGAACGTATCGTGCTCTGGAGACATTGCTTGAAAATCATATCTGACGTTAAAACGAAGGAAGGATTGATGATTAAACACGGGCCATTAGCTCATTCGTCGAGCTTTGAGGAGGAAATCGCCTGTGGCATATGTAAAGGAAATTCCGTGGTTCTCGAAGAAATCAAAAAAATGGCTCTGAGGTCATCAGTCCCCTAGAACTACTTAAATCTAACTAACATAAGGACATCACACACATCCATGCCCTAGGCAGGATTCGAACCTACGACCGTAGCGGTCGCACGGTTCCAGACTGTAGTGCATAGAACCGCTCGGCCACCCCAGCCGGCTCGAAGGAATCACTGGAGTATATAGATCAGAATAGGCGGAATGTATTTCGAATCCGATGCAAGTTCATTGCCATTAAAAGCACCTCGTTCGCTGACTGAGCATTAAATTGAAAATGTGCCCGATACTGGTTAGCAGAGGACATGGCAGAACCCCGCATTCCTCCTTTCATCTTAGTGCAAGTGATTTTTGCCCCCGTCCTCCGACGTATTATTACGTGCCAAATCGTCTCTAGACAGTGACTAGTGGTGCAGACACACAACCTGTTCCTCTGGAGTGACACGGAAGGAGCAGGAACTGATGAATTTAATGCTCCCGTCGACGAACCTCCATCAAGAGTGTCATTACCACTGTCTGATGGTCAGTACCCATAGATCAGTACGCCTTTCCTGTCAAATTCTGGTAGTGGAAATCATTCTGTTTTTTTTTTAATTAAGTTTTCTATCAGAGTTGAAAATAAAATTTTTATTTGTAACTAGTTTAGATGAGTTTTGATCATTCTCAAATCATTACAGTTTTACTAACAAAACATGAAATATAACATTTTTAAACATTTTGTATGCACGAATTATAGCCGTAGAAGATTATAGCATTGCAAGAAACCTTATATGACATACCTACATTTTTAATATTTCACTGTACTTAATACACTGATTTGCTGATCCTGATACCAACACAGTTACGTAAATGAACGTTTTTTCTAGAGCCGAGGGCCGAACCGTGTGTTTGTGAACTGAGTGACCCGAAACTGTGTTGTGTTAATGAAGTCATGCTATACTTTAGCAAGAAAGAATTTCAAGAAGGCGAAGTCTAACAATTAGTTGCAGAGAGCAGGTCTATAAAAAAAATAATACGCTTGAAATTTTGGAAAATGCTTTAAAAAATTAAGAAATTTACTAATCATGCAGGAAGAAGGCTGTAGAGAGTTTTAGGGCCCGAGAAAAGACATAACAAATCAGGAGAACAGATTCTAGGGTGCTGCTAATTACTGCGCTCCTACGTGAGTTCAGAGGTTGTGGATGTTTTGAAAGGTGCCTTAGCCTTGGTAAAAAGCTTTAAAAAGAGTAGTACAGAAGCTCATATTTAAGACAGAGGCGAAGACGTTAACTAGGAGAAAATAATGCTGATGCGTGATGAAATGAGTTTCAATCGCAGACTTAACACAAGGAAGTGTAATTCTCGCCCTTAGCGGATCAGTCTTCGACCATATTCAAGATAACCTCCGCATTCGTGTACAGAAGGAGAGTTGTGATGCCCTACTGTACTTATCGTGCAGTATATGTTGTTCTTCAGTGAATTTTGTTAGCACAGGAAATTTCATTGCCTAACCTACTACTTCATAATTTTGACACCTATATGGCTTCAGTCAGCTTCGGTTTTGATCATTCGGTATGTTCTCACCGTGTCGGGAAGACAATTTCCTTTAGAGCTCATCATTTAGACTAAAATAATTTGTCCATGCGCAGTTTTACTGGGTATTAATGCTTAATTGAAACCTCAATGTTGTGAATATACATTGCAAACAGATATTTGAAGCTGCGGACAAATGGTAAAACTTGTGATGCCAACTTCTGATAAATGATGTTCGCCTAAGCTGAAATTAAATTCTGTATTTCTTATAGATTAATTTGTTTTTCAACTAAATGTTGAATGGTACGCAAGCCCTTTAAAAGTATGGCTTTCGCCGTTGTTTAAGGTGAGGGACCCCATCTACATGTTACATAAGATGCGCTCTCTTCTTTTTTGCCGAAATCAAAGCGACCCGAAGCACAGAGAAAAGAAGAAAAAACTGGTTCGTGTTTACCGGCTACATTTGCTGCCAGAGATTGCGCCACTTATCTCTGTTTGAAGGAAAGGGCGTTTCGCCCGATTGATGTTAGCCGGCAGCTGTTAGCGGAATACTAGTGGCCTCATAGCACTGCCTCATCGACACATTTAGTTGCGCAATAGACAGGTCCCCGGGTTCAACCTGGCAAAGAGGCTGTGGCCTCAAAGACGTTCTAGAATGGGAATGACTTGCACATTGCTGTGTATCTATTGTTATTCACGTGACTGGAAGAGGTCCTGTGAGATGTTAGTTTCCATGCTTTCCCAGATATACTATAGCTCGAAAGTAGACCTACATTTGAGGAGATACTTCAGAGACATTGGAGCTGCTTCTACAGTTCATGGATTAGGCATTCTTTAACGTTCCAGCTTCACAATTCTGTCTGTGACCTGACTTGTCCTCTACCTCTTCTTGCTCTCTGCATGTAATCCAACGCTGGCTTGGGAAATTATTTTCCATCCCTTATAAGTGGTCGATCTCATTCTGTCTACTATTTAATAATTTATTATCATTCCTATCCATCCTCGTACATCATTTAACATTCATTAAAAATCTCTTATCTGCCGATTTTACTTAGTTGTTACGGAGTCGGCATCCCGGCATCACTGCTGTAAAACAATATAGGGAAAGATATTACTTAATAACATTTTATTTTCATTCCTTTCGTAACTTTATTTTTGAAAGCTCTTGTTCCCACATACACCTTGAAATTTGCTAATTTCTTCCTCGATGTCCTTGTCTTTATAAAAACTTACAGTATTTAAAATTCGATACTTGTTCTAAAATGTTGTTTTCCACCATACTCTTCTCACCCTGTTCTCTAAAAGCTGTAATTATGCTTTTATACTAAAAAGTGGTTTATGATTGTTTCTATAAAGTCTCCGTACTACAAGAATTGGATGTGGTCGATAGCCCTCGTTTTATAGTGCAGTATTTACCTTACTTTCATTCGATTTACCCTGTCAAACGCCTTACCAAAATCTATAAAAGCGAGAAGTCTTTCCAGATATCCTTCTGTTCTTTGTCCTGTTGTTCGTCCTCTGGTGGTGATCTCATCCACGCACGATCTCCCATTTCCAAGTCTACTTCGCTCTTCTCCTAGCAGAGAGTCTGCAACAGTTTTTAATCTTTTATTTGTTATTTTAGTATAGATTTTATATCATGTATTCGTGAGACTAATTCCTCTACAATTTTCATTTTTTAGCGATCTCCTCTTTTGAATATATTTTTAACTTGAGCTGTGGCCAAGAGAGGTATTGGGCAATCTTGCTAACACTTACTGAGTAGATGCAAAATTCTTAATTTGCATATTATACCACTGTATTTAATAAGTTCCATATTCACTCTATGAAATTCAGATGCCATCTTTATTTTTTTAGAGATCTTAATGTTATAGGGTCAACTTCGGGAAGATTATTTCCAAAAGAGCAGTCTCTTTCTGTTTCCTTCACTTTCTCGCTACATCATACTTGTTTAAAGTGTTTTACCCGTTGTTCAGTTGTTAGCCTTTATCTTGCAGTACCTTTTTCAGATTTGTTTATTGGTTAATTAGCTTCTGTCCGCAGCTCGTGGTCTTGCGGTAGCGTTCTAGCTTCCCGCGCACGGGGTCCCGGGTTCGATTGCCGGCGGTGTCAGGGATTTTCTCTGCCGCGAGATGACTGGGTGTTGTTGTGTCGTCTTCACCATCATCATTCATCCTCATTACAGTCGGAGGAAGGCAATGGCAAATCATCTCCGCTAGTACCTTGCCTAGTACGGCGGTGCGAGTCTTCCGCATCGTCCCCTACGTTCCTCGGAGTATGGGACCTCATCATCATCAAGTAGCTTCTGTCCAATCAGCTGCCTCCCATGTTCTTCGCCCTTTATTTCCAATTATAAACTTATTCCATGCTTTAACATGATCTTTTTGTCTCATTTCCTGGCAGTTGTTCTTTTCACTTTTTCTACTTCTTAAGATACAGATTTTTAGTTTGGAAGTATGTCTTTTATGCTTTCGTTTCTCTTCACTTGCTTGTTTCACTTCTCCGTTCCTTTTTCTTGGCACTGCTTTTATTTATTACCTATCTCTTCTTTCCTAAAACTTCATTTGCAGTTTTGTAGATTGCCTGTATTGTATTTTCCCATTTTCATTTACATCTTCATCAGTGGCTGTTTCCTTTAGATCTTTTCAGCGTAAATGTACTGGAAATATTACAGTCCACGAGCATTTTGTTTGTATGAATTTACAAATAGTTTCAGGGGCTACCCACACAGAGAATCAAGTAGATTCTGTTATTCCTGCAGTTTTCCATGTTAGCTAATATACAGTCCGTTAAAAAATCTAAAAATTGGCGGTTTGTATGAAACTATACGGGGCACTTACCTGGAAGTAAGGAAAGACCTTGCTCGTTGGAAGTTTATTTTCCTCGTTAGATAGGCGATACAAGATCACAATACTTCGCAGTGCTTAATTCTGAACATTACAATCCGTCATTTGGTATCAAAATCGGCGACACAGTTGTTAATCCGCACGTCGCTGCCTTTCGAGACAGGATTACAACTTTTCCCTGCTGATAAGCGAGACGGAGGACACTGGCCGCTGATGTTGCCTCAAGTAGGAACCATAACACTGCATGTCCTCCCCGTGTGCACTTGGTGCGTGCGACACGCCACAGTGCTGAAAAAGCTGACGATAAACGCAATTAAGACATTTTTCCTACTCGTGGATTACAAACTCAGGAAAAAAAAGCTTTCAGCCTTTGTTCTGCATTTACAGCCTCGACGACAATATACTGGCGATTGGCATGAGGAGAAAATAAATGGGCGAACGTGGTTCAGCTCGTAGTCACGCGAGGCTGGATTATTCCTCTATCCAGAGTTTTTAAATGCTAATCACACAACTTAGTTTTTCGCTCTGTTGAATGTGACTCATTGTGTTAAACTAGTGAGCTGTCCGTATAAATGGATTATTATCTGAATAGGTAAGCATAAAAAGTACTTTCGAGATGAGGATGACATAAACAGTGCTAGTATTTACATGTGATCTCTTTACAGTAGCTAGCGTTTCGACTGATTTGATTCTGACTTCCACCTTATCGTATCGTTCTCCGATCTTTTTTTTTTATCTCCACATTCTTCGTGCAGTCAGGGTCTTCCTCAAGAACCTGTGGTGTTACGTATTCTGATATTATTCAACCTGTACAATTTTTTTCCTTTGCTACTTCTTTCGACTTCTACTTCAGTATTGCTGGATGTATCAGAAGCCATTTCTTCTGCTAATAATTGATTTGAAAGAAATTTTCCTCGACTGTTTTCACATGTAACTCCTAATTATGTACTGTCCGCTGCGCTTCTTTCGTACTTACACTGCTTTTTAAAGACATACTTTTTTAATTTTATGGGTTTTCCTCTGTGTACCGCTCACATCCATACAATTCTGTATTATAGAGTTGTAGTCTGAGGAATTTCTTTCAATCCAATGATAGTGTGGCTGTGTAACTTAC
Organism: Schistocerca serialis cubense; assembly: GCF_023864345.2. Taxonomy (NCBI): domain Eukaryota; kingdom Metazoa; phylum Arthropoda; class Insecta; order Orthoptera; family Acrididae; genus Schistocerca; species Schistocerca serialis. The sequence continues at coordinate 150,837,707 of NC_064642.1, forward strand.
AATACATATAAACAGTCTGTAAAATTAACATGTGTAATGTAAATACGGTTTGACCACTATATGACATTTTCACACTTTTCCTCACTGATTATTTCACTCTGCAGCGTAGGTATTGTGCTGGACCGAGGTTGGAACCCAGAACCTTGCCTTTTGCGAGCAGTGCTGTTATCAGCTGAGCTATGAGGGCACTAATCGCGACTAGCCCTCACAGCTTTCACATGTTGCCTAGAGAAATCGTCTGTGTCCCCGATAAAAGTGGATAGTTGCAATTTTTTATGAAGGTGTCCTGTTACTCAGTTATACAAGGTGTACATAAGGTCAGGGAACACTTCTAATTATTTATTGCACAAGAACCAAACATTTTACAGATATATTACATATGTCATTTCGAAGAGAAACCTGAAAGTTTTTATTTCGTGTATACCGTCACAGTGTAGTTTGGTGATAGCCACGCTAGTTGCAAACATGGCGAGTTCAGGTGCGGAGCGAGCTGTTCCATGAAATTGCCTCCCCGATCACCAGATCCCACTCCGTGTGACTTTTTTCTGTGGGGAACATTAAAGATCTGATGTATGTACTGCCTCTCCCACGTGCTGTAGCAGAGCTCCGGGAGAGAATACGGGAAGCCACTGCCAGAGTCGACGATGCCCTGCTGGGACGTGTATGACAAGAATTCGATTACCGTATTGACGTCTACTGGGTCACTCGTGGTTCGCGTATCGAATGTTTTTTTTTTTTACAAACTACTTCCAGGGTTTCTCTTCAAAATGCAATATGTATGACATCTGTACAATGTTTAGTTCTTGTGCAATAAATAATTGAAAGTGTTAGGGGACTTTATGTACACCCTGTATTTGACAAATATTAAGCGACTATCCTGGAACGCAGTACAAGTTCCAGGTTGCGTTTCTACCGGCTACCGGAGGAAAAAGTGTTACTTTCAATATTTCGCGTAATTGGTGACCAAATTGAAACATTAAAATGCGATCATAATCTACTCACTCAGAGGTATAATCCTGCGTTAATGGTTTAACACTACAAGCATTACAGTTCGAAAATTTGTGATTTTCGCGTGGCAGCATAACTGATGTCGTGTAAATACCGTCCAGTATTTGAGAATGAGAGCACTTAGTGGCTGCCAACAAGGTTTACGCATAGTCTCAAACTTGTATGTAACTTTTTCTCGCCGACATCCACTATATAATAATGAAACGAAAAAAAAGGTTTAATGCTTACGATATTTTCTATGCTCATGCAATTAAAATTTCAGCATTAGGCATGACGTTTTATTTTATAACTTGTTCAGTACCGCCTCTAGTCCCAACACGCTTTGCAGGCAGTGTCCAGATATGACACTGAATGTACTTGCAAAATTATATAGTTCTACGGCACGTATGTGGGGAGATACGACATAGTAAACAAATATACTCGTGAAAAACCAGCTTTTGCATGAAAGGAGCGCAGATTACCCCGACTATATTCATACAGTGTTTCATAATTAGAGCATTTAGTGACTTCCAACTTTAAACATAACTTTAAAAGTATTCTATAATTTTCCTCTCAGCCACGCGGGATAAGCCGAGCGGTCTGAGGCGCTGCAGTCATGGACTGTGCGGCTGGTCCCGGCGGAGGTTCGAGTCCTCCCCCAGGCATGGGTGTGTGTGTTTGTCCTTAGCATAATGTAGGGTAAGTAGTATGTAAACTTGGCAGTTAAGTTCCATAATTTTTCACACACAATTCTTTTTCCTCGCTGCATGCCTAAAGACAGATATTCAACAAGTCAGTACTTTTCTATAGTAATCAGACATTTGAAGCTGTTTTTTACATAGGTGTTCGATCTTTAAACATCGGGCTTAACTGGTAGCCATACATTTTGCGACGACCCTTGTAGGTTGATAAACTTCTGCCGCCATCTGTGAACTTCCGCGGAAGACTTCCGAAAGAGGGAAAGGAAAACTGTAAGTTGAGCACTCAGAAAAAATTTCGGTCCCTAGTGACTTTATCACAAACTTAATTTTAAACAAATGTCAGTGGGTAATAACTTTTTTTTAAAAATAACATTACGAAACTGAAGAAGAGTGCGGTGAAGACCTTTATTATACAGTTCGGCTGTGTTCGACTGGGGGAGACGAGGAGCACACCCGAGCCCTGCTCTCTGCGCGATTGAAATCCGGCGTGTCGGCGTCGCGACGCCAGGCGTCGCCGCCGCCGCCCCCGTAAGCCGGCGCTATCCCGCAGCGGCAGAGGGAATCACTTTCCCCGGCCCGGCAGGCGGGCACGCACCCCGGCCGACTTTCTCCCCTGCCTGCCTGCCAGCACCGCCGCCGCCTTTACTTTTATTGGAGCATTATCATTTTACTGACTCCGAATAGCTTGTAAAACGCGGGGAGGGGATCTCCGGGCCGGGGCGATTTCACAGCGAAACAGCCTAATTCGGGAGGCGGTAATGGTGTGTAATCGGGGCCGTAGCCCGGCACTAAAAGGCACGGATGCTCACTTCCGGCGTCGACGTCGGCGTCGGCGCCGGCTTCCGCCGCGGCTCTGCACGCCGAGACTTCCCGCCAGGCGTCTACGCTGGGGGCACAGACAGCGGGATCAGCAGCGCCAGCGCCACTGGTGCACGCAGCAGTTGCCGCCCCGCTCCGTCCAACAACGCTGGCATTACAGCAGCGATACGCACCGGCTGCAGATACCGTGACGTGTTTCGTAAGGAATCTGACGGTGCTACTCATGTTCTAAAAGCAAACCAACACAGGGGCGCTAACTGTACAGTTTTACAGTACCAATTACCCTGTCATCAAAAGGAGGATAGTAGTACGTCTGCGAAGGCAGACGCTTTGGATATATTCAAACTCAAGCAGTTCCGATGAGCGCAGCTTCCCTAAAATACGTCGCCGGCGTGTACACTATGGATCAAAAGTATTTAGAAACCTATTAATGGACACTGATATGGCATTTCTCCACTCTTCGCCCTTGTGACAGCTTGAATATCACTCAGGGGTACTTTCAATGAGATATCAGAATGTGACGGCTCATTCTTCCCCAACAGCCGAACTGAGGAAGGTAATGATCTTGGGCCGGCCGGTGTGGCCGAGCGGTTCTAGGCGCTACTGTCTGGAAACGCGCGACCGCCACGGTCGCAGGTTCGAATCCTGCCTCGGGCATGGATGTGTGTGATGTCCTTAGGTTAGTTAGGTTTAAGTAGTTCTAAGTTCTAGGGGACTGATGACCTCAGAAGTTAAATCCCATAGTGCTAAGAGCCATTCAATGATCTTGGGTTCTGGGATCTGCAGCGAAGTCGACATTATAGCTCTTCAGAGGTGTTCCATTGGGTTCAAATGAGAACTCTGGGCAACTCAATCCGTTTCCGGAATGTTACTGTTCATGGGCCATTGCCGCAGAGGTATTGCTTTATGGCAGGGTACACTGTCGTGCTGATATAGGAGTTGTTTCCAAACTGCTTCTCACTACACGCACCACACAATACAGTGTTGTCAGCTGCCCAAGTCACCTTCCGAGCACGCGTCGTTTCGGCCCTCTCTCATTGGTGCCGGCGGCCATAATCGTGCGAACCCCGGCAGTCAGTAGTTTTACTCCTGACGATGATGGCGGAGAAAGCCATCGAAACCTCGAATTTTATCCGAATTGACGCGGCTTGAAAACCGTGAAGATTTTGTGTGTTAACGTCCCTTCGCATTTCTCCTTCAATTAAGCGCAATGAGAGGACCAGACCCTAACCACGAAAAACGCCATGATACCGTAACATTACCTCCTCCGTACTTCACTGTTTGCGCCACACATGATGGCAGGTAACGCCCTCCGGGATTTGCCAAACCCTTCCATCGGATTCCCACCGCGTGCAGCGTGATTAATCACTCCACATCACTCGTTACCAGCCATTCAGTGTCCAGTGGTGCCGCTCTTTATACCACCTCAAGCGTTGCTTACCATTGGCTACAGAAAAGGATGGCTTATGAAGACCTGCTCGACCAATGTACTCTATTCTCCCTAGGTACATTCACGTGCTAGCTACACGGCTGGCAGCACTATGAAACTCGCTAGTGTCTCCTTCCGCTGATTTCACGCAATCTTTAAAGTACACTCTGCAGTGCTCGATGGTCACTGTCCGCCTGGACATGGTTTAGCCGCGGTTCTTTCTTCGCATTTCTACTTCACAACCACATCACTAACAATCGAACTGGGCAGTTTCAGAAGTGTCGAAATGTTCCTGATGGATTTGTTACCCAGATGACGTTCAATGATTAGTCCACGTTCTAAGCCACTGAACTCTTCTTATCGACCCATTCCCCTATTAACCACACTGTTAATGCTTCTCCCTTACTCTCCTGAGATCTGGTGGTCAAATCCGCATTAACTACTGGTTTCCGGACACTTTTGACCAGGTAGTACATTTCTCAAGCACTGTCATAGACAACCGCGCCGATAAACTAAGATTATCGCAATTTCGAATTTTCAGTTAAACTAAGATTAATCTTTCTTATTCGCAGCGATGTTTTTCACTTTAGGACCGTCCGATTGTAAGTTACACCGAATCAAACACTTCATATGTTACGAAGTTTGCATATATATTTCTATTCAGTAAAATAATGATTCCGTGACACCAGCAACTGCCAATTTTTAGTTTATTTTGGATACTGTTGTAGAATTGCAGCCTTAGACCATTTTAAAATACCTAGATCTGGGATTTATGATCAGCAAAAATTCGTGGCAGTCTCTTGTACATGTTCTTCATAAAGCACTGCCTTTTAGTCATTGTCTCTACTTCGAGTGTGGTCTTGTGTTTGGTATTGTGTGTGATTTTAACCTCGTGACGCAATACCAACCGATACGGTTTTAATCATGTCTATATCGTATGTGCTTAAAAGTAATAGGTGAAAGGAGTGCTCTTTTTATAGAGCATGGAACTGGTATGGCAATATTTACAGTTACAGATTTTTCTTGTTGTCATACAGCTAACAAGTAGCTCTAGGTATTTGAAAATGGCCAAATGCAGAATAGCAGCAGAAATCTCGCATCGTTACTCATGTGGCAAATCTGCGTTTGAGCCTTATAAGTATGATTGCGATAATTGTGGAAAATATGCAAAGAACTTTGACAATGACGAATGTCGATACCTATCCCAGCCTGACAGTTTGGCTGATGGTAGAAATGATTGCTTGGGAACTGGACTCCGACCCCGATGCTAGTTGTAAAGAACGAACGATAAGTAAATAAAGTACAAACAAAGTGTATGTGTGGAACGTCTGTTTTGAAAATACATGACTGAGGAACTCTGGAGCGGTGTCAGACAGTTCGTACGGGTTATGGATTTCACCTACGAGTTGAGGGCAAATAATATTGCGGCGTCTGCTCGGTAGAACCGAACAAAAGGGTTCAGCCAGGAGAAATAGCTGAAATTCGCTTCACTTCTGCAGCATCCGGACGTGCCATAATTTTCTTCTGTGCTTGTAGAGAAGTTACTGCTGACACATTAGACTGTCCGTGGCCACCGGATGCTCTTATACGCCGCGGCACGTTTTCCAGGAGGCGGCGGATCGCTGCCGGCAGCGTTTTGAGCCGTCCGGCTGGAGATAACGCGGCCGGCCGGCGTTTAGCCGCCGCTATCGGCCGCCCGAGCGCGCGCGCCCGGCAAATCTCTTAATAGGATTTGCGGGTCCCGCCACGCCACGCCGGCTCAATTACGCGCGCCCGTCACTGGCCGCGCTGCATAATTATATTCACTTGTTTTAACAGTCTTAAGCTGGACTGGCCAGGCGTGGCTCCACCCGTAATTACACCCCTGGGGGACGGCCGGGGTGGGAGATGGCCAGGGAGGGGAAAATTTATTCAAATTAGGGCCGCGATGCGTCGCATCGGCAGCGAAGAATGCGGTCCTGGCGCCGGCATCTGCCTCGACCTGCCACTCGCCTCGCCGCCATTTACTGCCATCCCGCCGGCCATTTGTGCATCAGTAGCAACCGTGGAGACATTCCCTGTGCTTCCCATCTCTTTCTACCTTCTAATGGAGGTCTAATTACCCTTGAAGTTTCAGTACTTGCCTAACAATAAGATACGGCTTCGGTGATTGCAATAATGTCGCCGTAAGGTCTACCTTAGTCGACCCGTCCGGACAGCCGAGTGCCTTAACGCGAAGCTTCCGGGATTCGGTGAGTCGAACCTGCCCGGGGTCGAATCCAGCTCGTGGATTTACGACGACGCTTGGTGAGTTGGACAGCCTGGATGGGGTTTCCAGGCGGTTTCTTATACCCAACTATGTAAATCCGGGCTAGTACCCACATCCCCCCTCAGATACGCGCTAGGCAAACACGTAAAACACGTTCTCACACTTCAGCATGAGATTTGCTCGAAATTCACATAACGATGCCGACCCTGTCGCAAGCTGAAGGAAGGAGGAGGTGTACCATCACCATCTCTTGTCATACTGTTAGGCAGCAGGTAAAGAAAAGGAAAACCTCCCATGTGGGTGAGGAAAAGAAGAAAAGACTCATAATCAAGAGTGATAACACGCATCAGAACAGAGGAGCTATGTTTCTTAGTGGAAGTACTGTAAAAATTTCGAGAAGGTGCATTCTGAGAGGAGTAAGGGTACAGAATATTTCCTCCTACATACATGTCACGCTACCGTCGCTGTGGAAAATTCAGAGAAAAACAGTGTTCTTGCGGAGGCTTAGAGAAAGTCGTGCTTCCCGTATGCGAATGGGATACGAAACACAAGGGAAGATGGAGGGGGGGGGGGGGCGGCAAATGATAATGATTCCTCAAGTGTCCTCTGTCGCATACCGTAAAGTGGTTTGCGGAGTATGGATGTAGATGTTAAAAAGGATCGGTGTGTCAGTTGTCCGGGTCCCTAAATTACGCTATGCATTTCTCGAACCGAGTAATTTGTATACGAAGTAAGCCTAACTAATAATGGTTTAACAATGAAATTTTTAAGATGGAGAAGGCCTACCCGCCCTTTGCGGTGGGGTCACGAGCTCGTACTGGACAAGGCCTCGGAAGGACGTCGTTTGAGGCGTCTTCAACGGAACTATAGTCACTGGCAATCATCACTACGTGGAAAATCTAAATCTGCACAACCTCATTTGGGTAAAATTCTGAAGTTATGCGCTGCATGAGTGGAGAACACAGTATTTATAGTTCAGGCACTTTCGAGTATTTACGTCTACCTTTTAACATGATGCAGTTTACCTCGTATGTCTCTGCACATACTGCTGAGTAAAAAATGTAAGCTGTTCTGGTTAAAGAATAAACTCGCACTTTGTTTGTCCTTATCCGTCCACAGCAACTAGTCATTCCAACGCAGTATTACTACTACTTTAGAAATCACGAAAATCATCCCCGCCGTCAAAGATTTACAAAAATCTTTTTCTGCTTTCTTTCCTCTGTGCAGCTACAACGGCTTGATAATATATTAAAAAACTTAAGCGACTATGATTTACTATCTTGTGACACCGTATTTAGCGCTAATCAACGCCGAAAGGGGATAATAATTAATAAGAAAGACATTACGGGGCTATCCTCGTGCCATGATTCTCATTCTCAATGAAGTTTTGTGTAAGATTCTTCCTACTTCATAGAAATTTCGAAATCTGTCTGAAGTACACGTCTTGCCAGCAGACAGATTCCCAATGCACATTGTCTTGACTGTACCAGAGCAAGTTTGCTATCATCCTTTGATGAACGAAACACAAAAGCACGTGGAAGAACAATAATTCAATTGAAATTGGCTCCGTTAACTTCTCTATTTATATATTAGTGAGGCGACAGCAAATCATATATTTTAATTTTTTGTAATAATAAAACCACGTAGTCAGCGAAGGCCTTAGGAGCTTGAAGACTACGTAAATTCTTTGCTCATTTCATTGAGAGTAAATGAGAACGGTTGACATAACAGCCTTAGAAGTTCATTCTGCTACAAAATTTCTGTAGTTCAACGCTGCATTCAAACCTGTTGCTTTCACTTGCATAATAATCGCTACCTAGTACAAACAACAACAAATAGTTCTAAACATTCTCTTACAACAGTCATATAATTATATTAAGGCCATATTTCAGGGACGTTAATGTCCGTGTGTAACTCGTTAAATCCCGATAATAAGAGATTATCTTCTTCGTTGTTGACACAACAGTGGTCCCTTTCATCCAAGTCGATAAAAGAGATTGAAGTGAACTTTGCTTTCTGCACTGGAAATGACAAGATTTTAGTCGAAAAAGGCTTGTGGTCCAACGATTGCGTTACTGCAAGAAAAAGCGTGTGTAATTGAATTTGGTTTTTACTCGGTTTGTAACCTTCAGGGAATTCATGAGTAATTTATAAATACTGATATTAAAATTTTTTCGGTTTTCAACCTGGGTTTGTTGGATAGAACTGCTAGTTTAAAACTAGGTGGTTTAAGAATATTGTACGTATCGGGAGCATACTCTGTATATTACTTTCAGAACCCTTGTGTAGGAAACTCTGGGAAAGAGTACCAACAACTGAGGCCTGGAACGCCTCCGGAGCAGAGCCTGCAGTGTCCAGACAAATGGATTACTCGCGCCGTCGTTTCCTCCTCTTTTCCTGCGGCTTTGCTAAGAAGTGGCGGGGGCGTGCACGTTCCCGTAACACCCTTCTCCTCCCCTCTCCTCCCTTCCACCCCACCCCCTCCCTTCCTCGACCAGCCACTCACCCGCCGCTCTCGAACCTCTGCGCTCTTTCCTTTCGGTCGGAATTTTCGCTCTTTCCTTGCCGACTGTAAAGTAGTTACCCTTCCCTTCCGTGCGTGTTAGATCACTGGACTTCGGTAAAAGCCATCACAAGAAACAAGATTAAACCAATTCCGGAGAAAAGTTCTTTTAGTATATCTCGTGAATTTGGCTGGCCCGGCTGCGCTGCGTCCATCAATCCACTTTGGGCGGTGCCGGCGCCGGCGCCGCCGCAGCGGCCGGCTAATGGCTCGGGCGCAAAAGTAAACTTGGGAGCGCGCACAGAGAAACAGTTTAATGGAATCCCCGGTCGCGCAGCCTCCTCGGGGACCGTTAAAATGAAATAGTGCCGGCCAGCGCGGGACCGATCAATCGCCGGCGTTGCCCGGACGCCGGACCCCTGCTTTCCCTACGCATCGCTTCCTCCACTTCCCGCAAGGAGCGCTGGACGGTGGCCCTTGTCGTCCCTCGCCTTCACCGTGATTTTGCTGACGTATTTTGCGAGCGAATAAAATTTCGGTCTCATATTGCGGAGCATAAGAGAGAGAGAGAGAGAGAGAGAGAGAGAGAGAGAGAGAGAGAGAGAGAGAGATTTGGTATAAGCGTCTCCTGGAGAGTGAGGCTACAAAAAAAAAAAAAAAATGCAGGTGCGTGTTAATTTTTTTTTACTATTCTTGTACTTTGAAGGTTTGCTTCTTCCAAATTTTATGATTATACGTCAATGGGAAATAACCTATAGATGGTAATGAGTGAGTTTCCGAATATCAAAATATGTGACGTAAACAGAAGCATTTTTTGATTGTACTGTTTAAGAAACTTCAATTTTTCGCAGTGCCAAGGGACCATAGACCTTCGTAAGTGACAAAAATTTAAACTTGCTATGTCCACCCATTGCTGATAAAAACGGTTTTTAACAATCAGACAGACGGACAACAAGGTAATAAATGAGCTCAGTTTTTTCCGACTGAAAAACTCAGCAACAGACTGTGAGCTTCCACACCTACTGCGTCCTATGTTCCAGTGGATATTAGCGGTTGTTAGTTTAGTTATAGGCAGTTGGAAATTATTTTAGTGGGTGAGAAGAACTAATATACAGGTAAACCAGAGAAGGTTAAGAGCTGTACCAGGTGCCGAATGCCTATCCTGTGCCTGTGTTTCAGTTTTAATATAATATGATTATTCTTCATTGCAGTTCAATAGAGTGTAGTATGCACATGGTTTACATTCAGTAACCAAGAAGGAACAAAGTCCGTAATTTAGCACTGCCTATTAGGCAAGCATTTCAACCCTAACAGTATGCTGCCCTCACTGCTCACTATGATTACAGTAGTATTTTTAGTACCATTTTGGAATATTCCCCATTAAAATCAGAAAAAAATTACCTGAAACGTAGGATAGGGCACGTGCTATTTCTTATCGGCAATGAGTGTTGCCTTTAATTACTTGAACCATATTTTATCAAAATACTATTTGTGTAATCGTTACTTAACATTTTCATCCGTGTTGCTGATTACTTTTTGTTCCTTACGCAAATGGTTGCTGTCGTCGAAATTAATTTCACGTTTTATATTCTCTAAAATTCAACCTAATTTTGTTGCCCACAATTCTACCTATCACCAAGAAACGGAAAGCTCCAACTGTTGGCACCACAGATCCAAACGAATTCCCGTCTCCCAAAGAACTGGATCCCGTAGATTTGGTACCCTTTCAAGACCGAAGGAAGGGAGGATGGATACACGCTGCTCCTCAAGCGGAGAAACGACACAAGTACTGGTTTGAAGTGTTTTTGGGAAACCACAGAAGAACGAAAGGTAGAGGAATGGCAATTTGAGTTCCGCTCCTTCGTAATATGAATCAACCTCTTCACCACTTTGCCACATTGTTCGGTTCCAAGAAATGTGCTGCTTTAAAAGTTAATAGAGAAACGTGTTTTATTCACAGACGATTGCGCAGAGGTATCGTTTGTTTAGTACTTTCCTCGTCTTTGGTGATACAGGATGCTTCAGTTGCGCTGAAATACAGCGGGCAGCAGGCAAGCGGCACCCACAAACAAAGCATAGAAAGCATGAACTAAAAAAATCACAACAGCATTTCCCCTTGCTGTTACAATAGTGTCACTTTATTCTGTAGTCCGGACGATGACGTAGTGCAGTTCCGTTCACCACATCCATTATTTCACCGCCACATATACTTTCCTCCGTTATTGTGTAGAGGCTTAAAACATTCCACAACAAATAAATCGCATAGTACTAGTACACTGTCGTCAACATATCGAAAAACCTGTAGCAGCATTTGACACAGTCCGTTGATTAAAAAAGTCTCTTTTTAATGACTTAAAGTATAGTGTCAGTATTATTTTACTCGTCAGCCACAGAGGCTCAAGGACACAGTCACATCTGCCACTAAGACGATCATACAAGGAAAACTCGGGTTAGTCCGTCATTTAATGCCAGGACAGCTGAGCTATCTATGGCTTACATTGACCTCATCAACAAACTGAAAGCAGAATGGTTCAAATGGTTCAAATGGCTCTGAGCACTATGGGACTTAACTTCTGAGGTCTTCAGTCCCCTAGAACTTAGAACTACTTAAACCTAACGAATCTAAGGACATCACACACATCCATGCCCGAGGCAGGATTCGAACCTGTGACCGTAGCGGTCTCGCGGTTCCAGACTGTAGCGCCTAGAACCACTCGGTCACCCTGGCCGGCAAAGCAGAATGTCCTTACAACACATCTTCTTATCCGCTTTTAAGCCAGTTTACACGTTAATGCATATATCGCTTGTCTTACCTCCTGCCTTCCTGTCGCGGGTACATCAGACACACGAGAGTGTAACGCACGCCACGGTGACAGGGAAGAGGCACCCTTTAACCACAGTGACTACTGTGTCACCTAACAGACGTCACAAAATATGCTCTTGTCACGTTGTTGGCTGCGCCGTCCGCTGTGCGTTTGTAAAGAAAGGTGGAGTCTGTGTAAGGCTGCTAGCAACGAGGAAGGCTTTTAATGGTCGATAAATTACGATCGAGACTTTTATTTGCCAGCGGAGCGTCACTTAACAGCTGGGAACTTCCCCTTCTCCGTTCGCCGCCTTAATAAGGCGTCGCGAACCTTTATGGACAGTCAGCCAGAAAGGTGACTGCGACGACTCCCATTGTGCCGAGGGCCGAGCTTTCCACGACACAGGCGAGGCAGAAAATACCAACATGCTCAGAAATCCGTGCCTTACAGAGAGTGACACAAGGCAATATCCGGCAATAAACTGCGCTAGAAATATCATGGTGCAAGGTACAAATACTTAAGCCGCAAATATTTGTTTGTCACACGCTGTCCCCAATACCAGTTCTTTCAAAAGCGGATGACATAAACGGCCACAATCATACTTCCATATTGAACATCTTCAACTGACCTCAAAGTTCACCAACAGTCTCCGTAATGATTTTCGCAAAGTAACAGAAATGTACCAGCGTCATGGCTGAAAAATGCCGGTGTATGGCGGATGTGGCGTAATAAACGCACCTGAGGTATAGCTGCGGTGGTTTTGTTAACATTTATAATTAAATGCATTGTTGCAGAATTGATTAAGAAAAAAGTTTGATGCTCGTAATAAGAAGTGCTTAGTGAAAAATTCTCGTTTATTGTTTGCTGTTGGGCAGTGTTTTGAGAGACATATTTCACGGGAGCAGATATTTTTGTAAAAGTTCTGCATATCACCCGTAGGCGTTATATAGTTCTCTTCCGGTTTCGATGTTATTAGATTTTATTTCCTTTCGCTATTACACATCTGTGACCGTGTCATCACCGTACGAGGAATGTATAAGAACTGTGGTTCTCTGTACTTTGTTTTATTGACATTAATCGAGAAAACAATACACTTTTGCACATGCACCTTAATGAATCATGGTATTATTTTTGTGTATTGAAGCGTTATTCTGGTTTCTATACCATATATTCTGGTTAGGGTCGCTACATGATAGCATTTACCATAACTTACCTCGTTTACTAGGAATAAGTCGGTACTTATCGGCTCATCTTTCGTAAAACGCTTTTGCAGATTGTGGAACGATTTGTAAGTTTAAAGCAAGGAGAAATGATGATTCCATACTAGAAACCAGCTATAAGCGTAACCTTAAATTCTCCCATAGCAGCATGCGTCGACAGTAAAGCTAAAATGAGAAGCAACATACGACGGAAACAATCAGTTTTAACTGATAACTTTCCCTGCATCACAGGAAACTGTAAATTATTGATTTTATTTATTTTTTGAAATTTCAATTTTTTTTTCTTGTAGTAACACCTCTATGACAATTTTCTCCCTCTTTCTAGATGTTTTCCTCACAAACATTATATTTCTCTTTCAAAATTTATTTTTTGTTATTTTTTTTAAAGTATGTATTCTCGTTTTCGCAATACTTGCCAAGCTAATATTGATTACGAATTCTTTTCTACTGTGTACGTAGGACAAATTCAGTGACATTTTAAATCCACACACTTGCTGCTGCGTGACTCTAATGCTTGACCTCCGATTTCCGAAATAGTTCGGCTGCCCAAACTTCAGCGAGATGACTGTATAGAAAACACATTTTATTCTTGGGATACAGTTCGTCCAATTTTACGTTTACTTCAGAGTAGTACAGATCCCGTTGTCCTGCCGTTAACTCTGGAAGTGACCTGAAGCTAATCTAACACTAAAGCAAATTTGAACCGCAACTTTTTTTTCTCTACTTGCCACCAGAAGACGCTTGCGTTAGAATTAATTCTTTTGGTTACGAGTTAAGAAGCCTACTTTATGATACCAACTAAGGTGAAGCACCATCGCTACAACGTGATACCGTTGTACAAATTAGAACAATGGAAATAAACTTCGCCAGCTCTGTGCAAAAAAATAAAAAAAAATTAAAAAAATTCTTAAATTCGGCGTGTCTTCAAGAACGCCAGAAGAAATTGGATATGAGTGTGTAGATTGAAGTAGGTTAATTATAAATGCCCAAGCACCAATTCAAACCGATAAACATTACTGCAGATGCGTCGGGATGTAGAATAGGTGCGTAAAATGTGGATGCGGGTAAATTCAGTAACGTTACGTTAGAGAATGATGTAGATATTTTGTAGGGCAAAGATCCCTCTCCCGCGGTGTATATCACAAACATTGCTCAGATTATGACGTCACCGGGCCGCAAAGTGCGCGTTCCGAAGCACTCCGCAAGCGGCGTAAAACCGAAACCGCGCCATAAATCGGCGCTTCGTTCATCGCTTCCGGTGAGCGCGGCCGCGACCCTGCTAATACAGAAGCGGCCGTGAAATACGCTCGCCGCGACGGGCGCATAACTCAGGCGTGCGCCCGCGTGCGGTCGCATACGCTAGCGTCCGCCGCGCCGGAACCGGACGCTTTTTCAGCCGCCCCGACTGTACCCGGCGAGCAGTAGGCCCCGACCTTATATTATACGCCGAATGCAAACACGGCCACCGCATAAGCAAACGCTCATCATATGCGCCGTGTTTGAACCGCACCCTCTATTACCATCATTTCTATGTATGCGCAAGCTTATAAAATATGCAGGCCCGTAATACAATATGAGGCTCCGTGCTCCCTGCCCCCCCCCCCCCTCTTTCTCACGCGCGCTTCTCCACTTCGCGCCCCCGCCTCCACCCCCCCCTCCCCCCTTCTTCCACCCACATGCGACGTCCGCCGTCTCGCGCCCCTGCGGGTAGCCGTTATCTTCTCTCTAATGCAGACACCCACTTCCCCATTCTTCCGCGACTTCTCCGCGATATGAACTTTTATGAATAGCTAATGTGGCCGTATTGATTTTAATATGCAGCGCTGTGCGGCTCGCATTGTCGCCGACGCCGCCCCGAGCTTACCAGTCGCTCGAGAGATGAGTCTGCCGGGTTTCACTGTCATCAAAACTTTCATCACGTGAATACCAAACGATGATTAAGATTTCACACCATTCCACATAAGTCAGAAATAGTATATGATAGCTACAAATATTTAAAAAAATTAAATTTCGCGAAAATAGTGAATGGTAAGAAAGGAGTACTCCATAGAGTCGCCGCATGGCACCAGCTACGTACGACCCGTTTTACTGGCTTTTAATTCCATATACGTTTTAATGTGAAAACTTTTACGATTAGCCCAGCTCAAATGGGAGTGTTTATAATGGTTTGTATGTGGTTTCACTGAAGGTCACACATTCTGTGTTGCTTGTCATGAGGTGCTGTGCTCTGAAATTCGTCGTCGCCAATATATGATTTTACGCGTCCATATTCTTTTGAAGAACACGATTTTTCAATTGTTGAAACCATGGTCAAGGGTTGCTAATAAACCTTTATACCTACAACTGATTGGCTGATTATTTTCAGATCATTTATTACATAGAAAGAAGAAACTTGTTTATACCACAAGCTGATTTATAACGGAAAAGGAAGGAGGTTCCGCCTAGTACTGTATAACTGTCTGTCGACTGCGGGTTGACACATATACCATCAGTTCGTAACACCGCCTTTGCACGATCCTCTTTGGTCAAGGAAAAATTTCAAGAAGCAATGTCGTCCGAGCCCGCCTAGAGTGTGAGTGAAGTCGTCTGCAGTCACTACTATTTATTCTGGTAGATACTGTCTTCAAGCGGAACAGCTCCTTCTTAATTACCCATCGAGAGACTATTAGAAAACTGAGTACACACACACACACACACACGCACACGCACACACACACACACACACACACACACACACACACACACACATACACGTAAATCTGGTCCGTATATCTGATTGGTATGTCATGTTCTCATCGTGTTTGTTCGCGGCTGCTATGTCTCACCCCTTTACTCTGTCCCACAGTTCTTTTTTTTTGTGTGTCTTTGCACTGTGTCCCAAACATTGCCAACCGTTCGCGATTGGAACAGGGAAGCGAAGGTTAGCTGGTGGTACCAGGAGTATACTTCGCCACACACCTTCTGATGGTTTGCGGATTGTTGACACAGATGTAAATACGTGAATTTTTTATGCGCTACCTTACAATTAATTATTCACAACTTCAACGAAATGAATCACATTCTTTGCACAAAACATCTTTCACACTATTAACTCGATAATCTTTTCTTTTTCTTTTCTATATTTAATGAAGTCGTCAAAGTATAGCAAACTAGACACAGACGCGTTGGTTACACTGTTGGTTGAAAACATCTTTCATGTAGAATTGTTTGATCATATTCATAATTACTAAGTATGCAGTTGTTATGAATTTACTTAACAAATAAAACATGCTTAATTCAAATAGTATTATCATTTACTTGCTCCACAACGCCTGTCCAGTACTATGCTTACTCAACGCGTGTAAAGTTTAGTCCTTTACAGAAGTTACGTTGAACTTCAACTCATTTCTACGAAGGGGTACATGTTTATCACTTCAGATTTTACAAAAACTGAACTACCTTTTGCGGCAATTGATGACTTACATTAATTCAGCAGAATTTGAGTTAACAGGAGATCACTTACAGGTATGTTCTATGCATAATTTGGCCTAACATTGTTGAAATATTTTATTAAACTTTCAATTTTCAGTCTGTTTTAAGAAATAAGCTCCGTTCTTTGCTTATTTTGTCCAGCCTCTTTTCATCTTGGAGATAGGGATTATGCGACTGTTATTAGTCGATTAAATAGCAGCTGTTACTTAATCAGTTTGGCAAAAGCGTAGCAATGCCTCATATCCAATATTAGGAGCAAGTTGGCCAGAGGGACATCATTTGAAACAAGTTTTTCCCAAACTCAAGTCCTGTGCTAATGAATGAACCGAGATAAGTGCCGGATGGTTGTAATTAAAGTGCAGCTACCCACGAAGCCCCTGTGGGCAGTAACTATCATATGGCAAGAAGCGCTGGTAGGTTCTCTAAATTCGTTAATGGAGAACCGACTTAAGGCCGCAAAAAAATTAATTTCGATTGTGGCGACTAGGTACAAATCTGGCGCTGTGTATGCAAGAAAGACGTGTAGAGACTTTTCCATATAATACGGATGGTAACGGGACGTGGGCAGAAAAGGTCAGACAAGTGAGAAACGCATAATGTTTATTTCATTAATAGCCGTAGGTAACACAGTTCGTTCAATATGAGCTCCGGAGACGTCGACGAGGTGCTGAACAGCGCTGGATTTGCACCTGGTGGGCAAAATTGGAACTAATTATTTTCCAGTGTAAATGTGTACCGCATTAACGCATTAGCATAGCTACAAAGTTTCACTACCAGACTATAATTACAGCCCACACTGGACCTTCGTGAGTAACTGCACTTTTATTATAACCACTCGGTATGTATAAATAATTTTTGCTCGTTACCTGCGGCATTATAGGTCCACTTTCAGCAACGTGTCGTCCTGTTATTAAGTAGTCGAATTGATTTGTGATCACCAATGATCACAAGTTGAGAAAATCGTTCTGAAACAGTCCCGCCCATCATTCGATCTGCGGCATTTCGTCCCCGAGTTGCGCGAGCCCTTCAATCCCGGCGTGAACTATATTTCTTCATTTTTGTGTTGTCGAATGGGCGGCTCGTGGCCGGGCGGCAGGCTGGCGGTACCTGGGGAGCCATAGATCAGCGCGCGGCCCTCTTAAGACGGCGGCCCCGCCAGGGAGCGCGGCTCACCCTCGCAGCAGCCAGCGGCGCGGCTCGCCTTGGCGACATAAATCACGCCGACAAATTTAATTATCCCGGTGTCAGCGATAAGCCGCAGCGCAGCGCTGCGCAGCTCGCAGCCGGCGCTGGTGGCAGGCCGGCGCTATCTCGCCGCCCCCGGCTTTCGCCACACGACCAAGACCACGACCACGGCTCACAGGCGCTCGTATACTGCCGCCGCTGTCGTTGTCGCAAAAGGCTCTTCCGCCTGCAGCACAGCGCGTGTCGGCATCTCCCTGGCACAACTTCTCTCTGATTCTTTGGCGCGAGCACACCAGCCCACAGTTCAGTAACATTCTGATTCACGGTGCGATGACTCATGCTGTCTACAGTACCACTTTTATATATACACTATGTGATCAAAAGTATCCAGACACCTAGCTGAAAATGGCGTACAAGTTCGTGGCGCCCTCCATCGGTAATGCTGGAATGCAATATGGTGTTGGCCCACACTTAGCTTTGATGACAGCTTCCACTCTCGCAGGCATACGTTCAATCAGGTGCTGGAGGGTGTCTTGGGGAATAGCAGCCCATTCTTCACGGAATGCTGAACTGAGGAGAGGTATCGATGTCGACCGGTGAGGCCTGGCACGAAGTCGGCGTTGCAAAACATCCCAAAGGTGTCTTATAGGATTCAGGGCTCTGTGCAGGCCAGTCCATTACGGGGATGTTATTGTCGTGTTACCACTCCGCCACAGGTCTGCAATATGAATAGGTGCTCCATCGTGTTGAAAGATGCAATCGCCATCCCCGAATTCCTCTTCATTCAGTGGGAAGCAAGAAGGTGCTTAAAGCATTAATGTAGATCTGTACCGTGACAGTGCCACGCAAAACAACGAGGGTTGCAAGCCCCCTCCATAAAAAAAACACGACCACATCATAACACCACAGCCTCCGAATTTTACTGTTGGCACTACACACGTTGGAAGATGAAATTCACCGGGAATTCGCCATACCTACACCCTTCCATCGGATCACCACATTGTCTACCGTGATTCGTCACTCCACACAGCGTTTTTCCACTGTTCAATCGTCCAATGTTTACTCTCCTTACACCAAGCGAGGCGTCGTTTGGCATTTACCGGCGCGATGTGTGGCTTATGAGCAGCCGCTCGACCATGAAATCCAAGTTTTCTCACCTCCCGCCTAGCTGTCATAGTACTTGGAATGGATCGTGATGCAGTTTGGAATTCCTGTGTGATGGTCTGGATAGTTGTCTGCGCCGGCCGGAGTGGCCGAGCGGTTCTAGGCGCTACAGTCTGGAACCGTGCGACCGCTAAGATCGCGGGTTCGAATCCTGTCTCGGGCATGGATGCGTGTGATGTCCTTAGGTTAGTTATGTTTAAGTAGTTCTAAGTTCTAGGGGACTGGCTCTGAGCACTATGGGACTCAACTGCTGAGGTCATTAGTCCGCTAGAACTTAGAACTAGTTAAACCTAACTAACCTAAGGACATCACAAACATCCATGCCCGAGGCAGGATTCGAACCTGCGACCGTAGCGGTCTTGCGGTTCCAGACTGCAGCGCCTTTAACCGCACGGCCACTTCGGCCGGCGTTCTAGGGGACTGATGACCTCAAAAGTTAAGTCCCATAGAGCTCAGAACCATTTGAACCACAGTTGTCTGCCTGTTACACATTACGACCCTGTTCAGCTGGCGGCGATCTCTGTCGGTCAACTGACGAGGTCGGCCTGTACACGTTTGTGCTGTACGTGTCCCTTCACGTTTCCACTTCACTATCACATCGGAACAGTGGACCTAGGGATGTTTAGGAGTGTGGAATCTCGCGTAAAGGCGTATGACACAAGTGACACACAATCACCTGACCACGTTCGAAGTCCGCAAGTTCCGCGGAGCGCCCCATTCTGCTCTCTCATGTTGTCTAATGGCTACTGAGACATCGCTAACAGACTGTACCGGTAAAGCTGGAGAAATTAGAACGAACACGGAAGGCCTGTCGACAGATCTTCCTGCTCACAAGTCGCGAATGTTGGAGTAGTTAGTTGTCCTTTTTGGTTGTAACGACTAGTGCAACCAGTGCAACAGACCATCATGAACAGCCAGACAATGTTTCATCAAATTTGGATGTAAACTAACACATATGGACGCGACAGTTCGTTACTTTGTTGCTAACATAAACTTCGACACACTAAATTACTCACTTCCTTGCCATTTCTATATGTGACAGTTGGCGACCTTACGTTCTTCTCAAGTTAATTTCATAGCTTTCGCGACTGAAGTCTTCATCCAGTTGATCCGCTCGTTTCTAATCTGCCATGTGTCTGTGTAAGTGATGTTTTTAGTTATCATTCTCGTCTTCTGTGCTCGAACGATAACTTTCAGTCAGAGAGAATGACCTTCTCTTTCGATATTGAATGTTTTCATACAGTTTGATATTATACGCCCTGGTATAGCATTGAATGTTAAAGCTCGTACTCCTTAAACGATGATGAGTTTGAGGACAAATACAATGCACATCTATAAAGTCTGTATCAAGGAAACGAAGACGCTCTCAGTAATATCTCTGGGGCCACCACAATGAGTGGGATTTCCGAAACTTTAATCTAGACGTGTTTCCTCTTACTGTAGGATACAGGGTGACTCATCTACCCCTATCATTGGGTTTTATGCAATCCGCAACACTTTCAAATACCATATGCACGATTCTCATATTCTCTCTCTCACTACGTGCAAATTGTTACTCCTACAGAACAAAAATGAACAAGATTTTATTTGTAGAAAATTTAATATAGATATATTTTGTACTGGGATGCGCTTTCGCCAGGAGCCATAGTTTTCGAATTATTAAAACAAAAATTACAAAAGTGTCCTTCAAATGCGTTCTCCTTGAACAGTTCTAAAAACGTGGCCTCCGACAAACACGTATCCCAGTACAAAACTTAACTGCTTTAAATTTCCCACAAAAAGTTCTGTTCATACTTCCCTTTAGGACTAATAGTGGGCACGTAGCGAGCGAAAGAATGTCAAAATCTTGCGCGTGCAATTTGAAGGTGTTGCGGGATGTATAATACACAAGGATGGTGGCAGCTGAGTCACTCTGAGCAGCTAGATGTAGTGCGTATCCAAAATTGATGGCACTAACGTGCTGTATCTCCAGCTTTGATGTAATTCCCCTTTTCAGGTGCTGTACTATTCGTTGTTCTGATATCAGCACATTTATCTCCTTAGAAAACTCTCATTAGAGCATAACGTTCCGAGATTGTGAAGTTACTTTCACGTCCAATGGCACGCAAATGATTTTTAAAACCGCCTCTCCCGTTTCTGTTTACGCATGACGTAAGGCTGCTCCGCATTCCCAGTGGCAGCAGCAGTACCGCTTCGCTGCAACTGTAGGCTTTGCCCGTTCGAGCGCGAATCGCGACTAGGCGTCCCATTTGCAGGGGTCGTGTTTGCGACGGGGACAGGTGTATGTTCGGCCGCTTTGGCAGCGCGATCGCATTACTATGCGTGCGCAAAGGAATATTCAGGAGCGGCGGCGTGTGCACAGTAGCGAGCGATAGCGGCCCCGGGCCCCGGCCACGCCACGTCGCGCCGCGCTGTGTGCAGTAAGGCGCCGGGGTAGGTGGGCTCATGAATATTGCCGTGTGCAGCGGCGCATGCGCTGCCCGCTAACCAATGCAAATGTCGCGGCGGCTAATTGCGGCCCGTATTAAATCTCCGGGGCAGCGCCGTTGGGCTATCTTCGCAGATGGAATCTGCCCGGCTGCGCGCGTTATGGCCGCCATACGCTCATTTCCAGCTCTCCATCCCGCGACACGTGCTCCGCGTCGAAGGCAATGGCGTTGTTCCTACTGCTCTGCGCTAACCTCCGGTTGCTACGTTCCCAAATCAACGGTAACGTTTGCGCAGAGAGCGCCGTGTGTCCCAGTTAGCTGCCTTTTGATTTTCGCCAGAAAGCCTAACGTGCCTTCATCTTGCACTGAGGTAACTGCTTTGGCGCAAGCAGTCAAAAGTAAAGTCTCAAAATATTACTGGAGATAACTTTATATATATCTAATACAGTAATAAAGCCGTCTGAATTTGTTCACTCGATTTTCAGTAAAATGTGTTTCGGTTGAAACACGAGTCTGTTGTGTGACTTGAACAGATATAGAGGTTTTCCAGTATAATTCCAGATGCCTGGCGGGGTAAATCAAAAAGATCGTCAATGCTTGCGCCAAACTGTACGCACTTCTGTTTGTGCACCACAGAGAGGACAAGCAACATATATGTAGTCTTCACCTAATCTTTGTACACCCATTTCCTTCCAGATTACATTTTTTTCATTTATTTATTGGTTTCAGCAAAATCTATTTCTCCAGATACAATTATGTCACACAATGAAAGACACAGTACATTTCAAAAATTTTCAAATGTGTGTGAATTCCTAAAGGACGAAACTGCTGAGGTCATCGGTACCTAGACGTACATACTACTTAAACTAGCTTATGCTAAGAACAAAAACACACACACACACACACACACACACACACACACACACACACACACACGCCCGAGGGAGGACTCAAACCTCCGGCGGGAGGGGCAGCGCAATCCGTGACATGGCGCCTCAAACCACGCGGCCACTCCGCGCGGCCGATAGTACATTTGTCTGGATCATTACAAAATATTAAACACAATGTACTACAAAGAAAATCGTATAGAGGTAAGAGATCCATTGTGCTATATAATTAGTCTACGCCGCGCGGAGTGGCCGTGTAGTTAGAGGCGCCATGTCGTGGATTACGCGGCCACTTCCGCCAGAGGTTCGAGTGTGTGTTGCTCTTAGCCGAAGTTAGTTTAAATAGTGTGTAAGTCTAGGGACAGATGACATCAGCAGCTTGGTCCCTTAGGAATTCGAACATACATAATTAGTCTACGAAGTAAATTCATTTGACTGTATCTTCACAATATACTCATTGTTTAAAAAAGTGCCACATATTCTTACCAGATGCTCAACTAAAAAAAAACCCACCGTCCGAACAGGCCTTGAATGCCCAACGGTACCAACCGGCCGCTTTGTAGTTCTCAGCCCATAGGCATCACCGGGTCTGGATATGGAGGTCTATTGCTCAATCCAAGGAGAAAAATTCCTACAACCGTATGTCAGACATTAATACCTGTTGTGATATGAGGCCGGCTGGCGTGGCCGAGCGGTTCTAGGCGTTTGTCTGGAACCGCGCGACCGGTACGGTCGCAGGTTCGAATCCTGCCTCGGGCATGGATGTATGCGATGTCCTTAGGTTAGCTAGGTTTAAATAGTTCTAAGCTCTAGGGGACTGCTGACCTCAGATGTTAAGTCCCATAGTGCTCAGAGCCATTTGAACCATTTTTTTGCGATATGAGCCAATCTGTCACCTCACTCCCATCCCCCTGTTACGCAGTAGGCACTATAGACAGAATTACATGTCGTTACAAAACATCCTCACACATCTTTCAGCACTTCTACGCAGTGAATCACGCACTCTTTCAAACGCACCTCGCTTCGTTCGGGTTGCGTCACTGTTCACACGCTCCTGTTATGTTAGCTCGCTGTCAGTGGGCTAGGCATACCCAACGCTTTTGTCAACGAATTCAGCTCAGGTGATCGAGTAAGCCATGCTACCTGACCTCTTCGACCAATCCATCGCTCATAAAACGTTGCCGTGAGATACCATCGCACGATTTGTAGAAAATTGTGTGGTATCCCCTCGCGCTGATGTCACGGTCGTTATATTTCTGCAAGAGCATCATTCTCCAATAGCGCTGATAATTCATCGCTTTGAAATATATGATACACAGCACCTGTTAGTCTGTTTAGCAAAGTGTATGACGCTTTCTATCTGTCTTTGACAATTGCTATCTATACATTAGACTGAAGCTATCCCGATTCCTCGTTTCACGATTTCTTGAGTATTTGCAGCAGCGTACACGTGCATGTTGTATTAATTTACTATGCAATATCTTGCGAATCGTGCAGCATCTGTAAATAAGACGCTGGCTCGATACAAGTAAATCGGCCAATATCTCAACACGTGTTCCTTTCCAGACATGTAATTAAACAAAACTTTCTTCAGTTCTGACCAATACTGCCTCGTGTAGGAATATGTGACTTTTCTTAAACATCTTGTATAGTTTTAATATAGAACCTAAATTTTTAACACGTTGAGTATTGTAAATGTTCTTGGGTGTGTGTATCTATCATATTATATTACCATATGCACAATGTGTTCTTCAATGGGTTCAATGGGGCAAAGCACAGCTCGGATTCAGTACTCTTTGTGTCACTGTAAGATTCGTGTCAAAATCAGAGCGTATAGTAACATGAAATACCTACTCCAGACAAATTGATCTAAAAGACAGAAATCGGAAAACGAGTAACAGTCAATGACGCTGAAACCCAATAAAAGGAGAAGTCTTCCTCAAGCCGAAGGTTGGGTTGAACATAACAGCCCTTTGTTAAGAATTGTCGCTTTGTATTCCACTGATCTGTGAGCCATTTGCAGGATGCACGTACAGTTCGATATGAAATCCGAACACGATGCAATCTGCCGGTGCTCTGGTGGTTAGAATAACGCCAGGCGTGAAAAAAGTGACACCCAACAGAAAAGGTCCTACGATCAACTGGAAACTGAAACAAGAACATTTGTATTTGCAGTCCGACAAAAGCTCTGCCATCGAGCCACACTCATTAATAATGCATTCAAAATTATTAAGTTGCATCTAGATACAGTGCTGTTGTGTACACTGCCATCTGCATAGTGAAGGTACACCAGTGAAAATTCTTGGTTGATTGGATCCGAGTTGCGGACCTTGCAGACAGATCGTTGCAACATATTTGTAATTTACTTCATGGAGTAACTGGAATGCTGCATTACAATTATTTGTCTGTAAGGGTACCTGAAAGCAAAGGCGATGGGACGGATACGTTCTCAGTCTGATTAAGGAAATGTTTAGTGCACCATGTTTGAAGTCTTTGATACACAAAAGTGTGAGATTATTTACCGTTGTGTTGATTATTCGTGTTTCCCTATTCTAAGCCGATTCAGCACTAGCCTGGTCACTGATGTGCAGCGTCGCGCCCAGAAAGTGTGCAGGTGAGCGCCAAGTGTCTGGAGACGTGATGTAAACGCTTCAGAACAGACGCCCGAGGCGAGACGTTCGGCGACGCCCGGCGTCGGTCAATAGCGCGGCAGACGACGGCGTCCTTACTGTGCAGGCGCACGCGACGCGTGGGCGGGCTGAGGCACGTCTTCTGTACTGCCAGTGATTCACAATGGTGGCTAACTTGTTTACAGAAAAAAAAAGTTTGAATGACATTCAGCCCCAAGCCTGCACTGATATTTGGTAAATTCCTGTTGAAATGTGGTTCAGTCGGCCAGGTTAGCAGTGGGCTTTTATCAGGTGAAAAGAGGCCTGGCTCTTTTATTAATATTCTTCTGGAACGGACAATCATTAATGTTAGACCCTTCGATGACACAGCTAGTGTACGTCATGGAGCTTTCTTCCAGAAGGTGATTTATGCAGTAGCCACTAGCAACGTCGAGATTCCTACTCCAAAAGCAGCTATGATGTGCATGGCGGAGGGTACTTCCTTCTACTGCTAATCATTCCTTTTTCTGTTCCAGTCCCAAATAAAACGAGCAGAAAACGAACATATGCTTTTGTGCGAGCTCTTATTTCTTTTCTCTTTTCTCTCTCTCTTTCTCTTTTTTTTCCGGCAATCTGTCGCAGATACCGATTCTTTAAACTTTTTCAATAGCGTTTCGCGATAAGAACATTTTCTGCCCTCCAGGGCAGGTTACACCTGTTTGACCCCAGTCCAACGAGAGTAAAATTCACGCATCATAATCCTTTGTTGGTAACAGTATCTCGAAGTAGTTCTGTCATAACCTGTCGGCAGTGACTCACCCTGAGTGGCTGAAATGCGAAACATGGCTTCTTATTCACGCATAAAATTTAATATAAATTATTACTGAAAATCTGTGTGTAGTTCGAATTGTAATCCTCTCGTTGTCGAGAGTCTTATAATTACAATTTAGCACCCGAAGCGGCGCCATGTCTACTTTCGGTGAGAGCTTTCACTTAAAAATTTACGTGGACGTTGAATAGTTTGCCCAGGTATAAAATCTCGGGGCGACCTCGACGAACGTCCGCTAATGTCATGTAATAATAGATTGATGCGGACTTCAGAAGATCAACGACCACAACTTGGCAGATATTGTAGTCTAAAGACAATCATTGTTTTTTTTTTAATTGCTGAATTGAGGCAGACGTATACGTTTTACTTTATAAACGAACAGTATTACTGCGAAATTTCTCGTTAGAATGCAACTAGAATTTTCTCTGCACGATGTCAAACAATTGCTTACAAACAACGGATCACTAGAAACTTAATTGCATTGTACCGTTAACACATTCGAGGGTTCCTCGAATCTATCTGGAGACTATTTGGGAAGCACTACCAGCTTTCGTAATCTGCGCAGCCCGCATATATAAAACAAACGACTTCAGGCCTCAAGAATTAATACAATTAGTCAAGCAATCCAAGTTGCTCAGCAAAACCTCCAAATTGATGTGCTCAGATAACGGACAGTTCTAACTGGGAATTGCAGAACTTACTAAGAGCCGGCCGTTGTGGCCGAGTGGTTCTAGGTGCTTCAGTCCGAAACCGCGCTGCTGCTGCTACTGTCGCAGGTTCGAATAGTGCATCGGGCATCGATGTGTGTGATGTCCTTAGGTTAGTTAGGTGTAGGTAGTTCTAAGTCCAGGGCAGTGATGACCTCACGTGTTAAGCCCCATAGTGCACAGAGCCATTTGAACAAATGTCAGCTCCGCCAATGCAGTGCCGTTTTATAACATGTGTGCGCGATACTACCGCTATCTGTATATGTGAATATCGCTATTCAGTGACTTTTGTCTCCTCAGTGTATACTTGTGAACATCCAAAAGCCATTTCTGGGACTTTATTTCTCGAGATGGTTATTAACGCTTTATTACTGACACTGGTTCTTACTCTACAAACGAACTATGAAGCTATGTTTTGGCCTCTCTAACGGCGCCAACGGCCTTCTCGTAGTGGTAACAACACTTCCCGACAGATCATCGAAGTTAAGCGCTGTCGGGCTTGACTAGCAATTGCGTGCGTGACTGTATGGGTCTGCCGAGCGCTGTTGGCAAGCGGTGTACACTCAGCCCTTGTGAGGCCAATGAAGGAGGTACTTGATTGAGAAGTAGCGGCTCCGGTGACGAAAATCGACAACGGCCGGGAGAGCTGTGTGCTGACCACATGCCCTTTGGTATCCATATCCAGTGACGCCTATCAATGAGGACGACACGGCGGTCGGTCGGTGCCATTGCGCTTTCTGAAGCCTGTGCGGACGGAGAGTCGCTGTTGGCGAACAACGGTGTTGTGATGCGGGAATTTCAATGTGTAGCAGGACTGTAAAAAATTTACTTGCAAGCAAAAGGATACACTACTGACCATTAAAATTGCTACACCACGAAGATGACGTGCTACAAAACGCGAAATTTAACCATCAGGGAGATGATGTTGTGATATGCAAATGATTAGCTTTTCAGAGCATTCACACAAGGTTGGCGCCCGTGGCGACACCTAGAACGTGCTGACATGAGGAAAGTTTCCAACCGATTTCTCATACACAAAAAGCAGTTGACCGGCGTTGCCTGGTGAAACGTTGTTGTGATGCCTCGTGTAAGGAGGAGAAATGCGTACCATCACGTTTCCGACTTTGATAAAGGTCGGATTGTAGCCTATCGCGATTGCGGTTTATCGTATCGCGACATTGCTGCTCGCGTTGGTCTAGATCCTACGACTGTTGAGCAGAATATGGCATCGGTGGGTTCAGGAAGGCCGTGCTGGATCCCAACGGCCTCGTATCACTAGCAGTCGAGATGACAGGCATCTTATCCGCATGGCTGCAACGGATCGTGCAGCCACGTCTCGATCCCTGAGTCAACAGATGGGGACGTTTGCAAGACAACAACCACCTGCACGAACAGTTCGAGGACGTTTGCAGGAGCAAGGACTATCAGCTCGGAGACCATGGCTGCGGTTATTCCTCATCGCCATGCTGGCTTATCACCCGGCGGGATGGTATGGGGTGCCATTGGTTACACGTCTCGGTCACCTCTTGTTCGCATTGACGGCACTTTGAACAGTGGACGTTACATTTCAGATGTGTTACGACCCTTTGCTCTGCCCTTCATTCGATCCCTGCGAAACCCTACATTTCAGCAGGATAATGCACGACTACATGTTGCAGGTCCTTTACGTGCCTTTCTGGATACAGAAAGTGTGATGACTGCTGCCCTGTGCAGCACATTCTCCAGATCTCTCACCAGTTGAAAACGTCTGGTCAATGGTGGCCGAGCAACTGGCTCGTCACAATACGCCAGTGACTACTCTTGACGAACTGTGGTATCATGTTGAAGCTGCGTGGGCAGCTGTACCTCTACGCGCCATCCAAGCTCTGTTTGACTCAATGCCCAGGCGTACCAAGGCCGCTATTACGGCCAGAGGAGGTTGTTCTGGGTACTGATTTCTCAGGATCTATGCACCCAAATTGCGTGAAAATGTAATCACATGTCATTTCTAGTATAATGTATTTGTCCAATGAATACCCGATTATCATCTGCATTTCTTCTTTGTGTAGCAATTTTAATGGCCAGTAGTGTACGTATCTTTATTTCTTCGAGGCGACAGTTAAAACTTTGTGCTCGTATTTATTTATTGTTTGGTCGTTACTGGATTGGAGCCATCTGCAGAGTCGGAATACTTTACCCTCATTAGGTTAGCGTTCCGGGCACTAGAGGTCGTTTCACTGCGGTAAAGGAATAGAAAATTATTCGGCAGCGGGCGACACCTGTTCCCTAAAATGGGGCCAGCGTGCGGGCAAGACACGGCAGGTGCGGCGGTGCGGCTGCGGCGGGGATCAGCGGTCGGTGGCGGCCAGTGACGGATGGCCGGCCGCTGGCAGGCCGCAACAATGCGCGTGATTAGCGGCGGCGGAACACAGCTGCAGCTGCGGCCGCGGCCGCGACAGCCGCGCGGCTCGGATTACTGGCGCCAAAAACACGCCGCGCCGACGCCAGCGCCAGCGCCGCCTGCGGTCGCCGCCACTGTGCGCTGTCCATTATGACGCGCATAATGCAGCCAGCTATAAGGGACGCGCTTCCTGTCGGTTCACGCCGCTCTGCGGCCCACGTTCTCTGGTACTCACTGCGGTGGGTTATTAATACCACTCGCTGTGCTCTTTATTCTGCCAGTACGCAGAATGCGGACTTCATTTTGTCTAGTGAAATGTGCCACGGTTCAGAATAACGAACAGCACCAAAATTAGTCGTTATTTCATCGACTGAGGATTTAATCTGCCTTATCTCGTTTCGAAATTAATCTCATTGCGAGACCTTAGTTTCTCCAGGTGTGTACAATGTTCAAATAACTTTCGGGAATGCAGCCGGTTGACGCCGCCAATAACCAGTATTATGAGATACAGACGGACTTGATATGGGAAACCTGTTGTCACCTATTACTGTCAATTTGTTTATGGAAGATTTCGAGGAACGTGCCTTGGAGCAGGCGGCTTTGAAACCTGTGTTTTTTTTTCGGGTTAAGTAGACGATACTTTTATTGTTTGGCCTAATGGCCGCGAGAATTTGAACGACTTTTTAGAACACCTGCATTGAATCCACCCGAATATTCGCTTCCCGATGGAGGTGGGAAAAGATAGCTGTCTTCCCTTTCTTGACATGTTGGTCGGGAGGAATGTGGATGGTACGTTGGGAAATGCTGTTTATAGGAAGCTTACTGACGCTGGTTTTTATCTGCAGGCTGACAGCTGTCACCATCCGGCTCAACGCGAAGGAGTACTTCGTACTTGGTTCACATAGCCCGTGTCATCTCGGGACTCTGAGAGTTTGTCAGCTGAGTTCGTCCATCTCGAAGTCATCTTCCGTCAAAATGGTTATAGTGAAAGACCGAGTAGACGTGCGTTGTGCTGACGACCAACCGTGCACCGGGTGATTGATGATAATACCGAGGTGGCACCGAAGTCTACACAGGGAGCATTTCGAGCAGGATTGTTCGTATTTTGCGGAAATATGATGTGAAGTGTGTTTTTCGACCACCATCAAAGATCAGAGTCCCTTTGGTTCCGTAAGGAATGGTCTTCGTTTGCGTAAGGCGATTGTCTACCGTATTTCTTGCAGTTATGGCATATCTTATATTATGCTGACTATCGGGGCTGTGGAGGACCGGTGTACTGAGCATAAGAAACACACACGCTTGCAACATCTTCGAAAATCCGCCCTTGCAGAAAATTGTCTTGAAACAGGTCATCCTATGGAATATAACAACACGGAAATTCTGGGATGCAGTTCCAGCTACTGGAATAGTGTTATTAAGGAAACTGTTGAAATTAAAGTAACCTAATAAACAGAGATGGTGGGTTTTTGTTTGATTCTGCATGGAACCGTACTCTCCCACTAGTCAAAAAACAGACGGATCAAAGTTTAGGCTATCCCATCCGTTGACTAATAATTTTACTATCGATAACTTCTGACATCGGTCGTCTTTGGTTTGTGATAGAGTTAATATTTTCGATGTGCATGTGTATTATCTTGATGGAGTTTCTGTGGAAACCAAGCTTTTAAATTCTCCTGCACAGCGCTTACTTGCTGCAGTTTTGCCATGAAAATGGCGCGGAGTGCTCCTGCTAAAATACCGGCGGTTGTCGACAAAGTAACCCGGCTGCATTTTCGTACGTTAAATGAACAGCGGTATCCATTTCTGGTGCTAATTATGTTCTTCCGAATCATTGTAAAAATAAAGCTGCTTAACAATATTCGAAATTTAGTTTATACGGGGTGTTAGGAAATTCCCGTTACAAACTTCTAGGACTTGTAGAGGAGAGTGAGTAGTATTTTTAAGTGTAACCCATGTACGAAAACGTACCATTCCCATGCTACAAACACTTTAAAAATGGTGGTAATTCAACCACTTTTAAAACTAACTGATTGTGCTTGACCCTGTACTTCACTTGGTTTACATTTCCGCTCATTAATTACCAAAGAAACTGCTCGTGCATTCGCTGACGGGCTCTCTTCAACGTAATGCAGGACGGCCTCTTCCAATTCGGGTGTGTGGCATGTCCTTGGAGCCCCAGAGTCACTCCTGCTGACAAAGAACGCACCCTTTCTCAAGGCTGTTACGTAAATGCGGCGATAAGGATAAGCGATGGAATCGGAAATTATTGAGAACGATCTTGATGAAAGCGACGGGCAGTTCTTTTATTACCGCGAGCTTCGCCGTTTGGAAGGATCATATCGTTGTATTATGCAGACGTGTGCTCAGCCATGTTGATCTAAGAAACACAGACACGTGAATGAGACTCGAACCACGTCAGAGGAGTAGGATGGACGTCAGTAAACATCAGCCGATCCGACGTAACTAGCCCCCCCCCCCCCCAATGACTACCGTTTGGTATATAAACCTACCTAGCAAACACGTTTTCAAACAGTTGTACATAAGAAACGGTACGTTTCCGGGCATGGGTTCCTGTTCAAAATATTATATACTCACTCCTCTCTGCAAGTTCTGGTAGTCTGTAACGGGAATTTACGAACACTTTATATTTTTGTATGGGCTGACGCGGTCAGGAATATGGAAAAGAGATTTTATTTTTCAATATAACCTTCATTTGCATAGGTTGCGAATTTATAAGATGATACGATCGGTTTCAATTGTGCTAGTAGTCATCTTCAGATCATAAAATATTGTTACACTCTGTAAACGTCACATGTTGTACAGTCAAGCACTGAGTCATTAAAACTTAATGACTCAGTACTTTATTGTATGACATGTGACGTATTACACTTGGTCACGATATTTTACGATCTGAAAATGATTGCTAACATAATCGAAACCGGCCATGTCATCATATAAACTCGCGATCTAGACAAATAAGTTATTCGAAATTAATTCGCTGAGTGCGAATTCCTTGACATCAGCTGTGTTGTTAACTATTCATAGGTCACTAAAGGGGAGTAAATCTATAACTATTACAGCTGATTTCAAGGAATTGTCATTCAGCGAATTGATTTCAAATTATTTCGTACATCTGTGGATCGTCAGAGGTGTCTGTTTTTTAGACACGCACGAAAATTAGAAGCATTTATATATACGCACAGTGTTAAACGTTGCTCTTCGCCCAGAATAATGAGAAACAATACATGAACAGTAAGAAAAATGTACACACTCGACACAAAACAAATGAACTGTTGTCATTCCATGCTGTATCTCGTTGCGTGCAGCTTAGCGGTAGTTTCTTTACCTTAAATCTCATCGTTTCACGTGACAGATTTTATCAGAACAGCTGCTCATTGCTACAGGATATCATTTAGTACTGACGTGCTCTTCGATCCACAGAAAAAGGGATTATCAGTAATGCAAATCTGTGTACTTATCAGATTGGTATAATTAGTGTCTGTCATTGCTACAGGATGAGTCATTTACTACTGACGTGTTCTTCGAACCACAGAAAAATGGGTTATCACTGATGGAAATATGTGTACTTATCAGATAGGTTCAGTTAATGATATTGTTACGGTGGAATCGACTAGAATCTACACTCGTCGGCATTCGTTCGATCCGTTACTCAAAACCTTTATCCCTGCTTATTAGCATTAGACTACTTATGCGTAATTCAAGAACATAATTGTGCTAAGCTGTTAGTTCACTGCCAATTTTTTTTGTAAGGAACTTGTCACAATATAAGGACGCAACTGAAGGCAGAAAATCAATGGCGCATTAATATATAACTACAAATAGTACTGTAGTAAGGCTAGGCGTCTCGTCCCTACGGGTGGAAGTAGTATTAAGCCGTTGAAAATAGGACTTGGATTGATAACAACTCGTAGTTGTGTTGAGTTGTTGTGGTCTTCAGTTCAAAGACTGGTTTGATGTTACTGGCTTCATATTTCGTGCAGTCGAACGAGGTGTTATTATTACATTTGCTGTATCCTTCTTATAACTGTAACAGAAACCTTTCTGGGATAATGCCTTTACAGATCTTATAGTTTCCATTTAAATTTGTTGTTGTGTTGCTATGTAGATGTACGCATCGGAAGTATTATTATGTTATCATCGTAATTGCAAATTCTTTTTTATGAATCTTTCACAGTCTTCAATAAGAACAACATATCTTCTCCATTGTTTCTGCAGTGAAGATTACTAGTTATTTTCTGAACATCTTTGTTGAGATTGAACAAGGGTGTTGCCATCATACTGGAACCACTTGAACTGTATATGCTAATGCCAGATGTTTTATTTCTGCATCTGTCTGTGTGACATTACAGTAATGAGCTAAGAGATATCCAGTACGTTCAGTTGATAGCCTCACTTGCTAGATTTCATTACTCCCGATACGGCAGTATATTTCTCAGGTAATAGATTCTGCTTATCAGTTTCTTTTACCGTACAGTGAACTAGATCGATCGTTAAAATACAAACACGTCCAACGCTTAGAGCTGCATCGACATCGTAATTGCTAGTGTTTTTATGTAGCTCTGACTGTAGATTGCAGTTGTGTTATTTTCATTATAGTGCTGTGCTTTGCCGTAAGAAATCCTCCTCCGAAAAAATAGGTCTCATGTTAGCGTATAAAATAAACCGAGAACAAGGCACTCTGGCAGGAACGGTAACGCGCGTCATACGCATCGGCGCCCTTTAAAGAAACGCACTGTGCGAGTGTTCCACGGTGTGATGGACACTGTCTCGAAACCTTCTGGCACTCGACTCGAAGCTAATTCATTATCGCCGCCGGACCGACTTGGCAGCGGCTAGCGATGCGTCCACCGCCAACTCTGATGTTCGCGGTCAGGTGTATCGAGCGCCATTCCTCAGTGGCGTCCTGGCAAAATATTTCTTCGAGACTGTATGACTAGCAGAAACGACAGGTTCAAAAATAATTTACGTCGGCTGTCAGGGACTTCGTTGATCGGTGATTGCGCGTCGACTTGCTGGAATGTTTAACACGCACGAGTCGAGTAGGAAGGAGTGGATTAAACCCGCTAGCAAGCGTAAACACACACGGGTACGCAGCTCGCGGCGCTAGATCAAAGGGGCAGCTTGTTTTGATCTCCGCCTGAAGGATTTCATAAAGAACCCCTTTCAAAAACTGATCCGTGAGGGGACGTCTCGGGGTCTTCTAAACCTCCGTCAACAAACCCGTGTGAGAGCTGGGGTTAGACCTGTTTTTAAATCTCGCTTTATAGGTTCCCGTAAGAAAACATATCGTTTTACCGGATCCACTTCTGAAACAGATATCAACACTGCTTTAGTGCTTCTCCCCGTTAGCCGGGGGTTTTCTCCCTTGTTCCTGTCAGCAATTAAAGATCGAATATCACTGCAGCTGCATTTGCGTCCCGAAGTAGTTTTGGATACTTCGATTGTTAATGGTGCCTCTCTTCCGTAGTGGCTACCACTCGTAAGTTTTTCCTCTCGTCCATGTATCGTGCATAACGTAAAACGGTACATTTTATCTAATCGGCTAAAATAATATGTAGATTTTACACCGTGATATCTCAGTCTACTCCATATGTTTCTAAACTTTGATGTTACCGAAAAAATGCTCTACTAATGATCAGTCCCTAACAGCCAGAAAGGGACTGAAGTGTATCGACAATTTCAGCTTTCATGCCATTCGAAGGCGTACATCAATATCGTGGACAACAGACATACGACTATAAAAAAGACAGTCATCAGGCTACAAAATCATACTGAGTAAGAGCTGTTCAAGTGGTTCAAATGGCTCTGAGCACTATGGGACTTAACACCTATGGTCAGCAGTCCCCTAGAACTTAGAACTATTTAAACCTAACTAACTTAAGGACATCACACAACACCCAGCCATCACGAGGCAGAGAAAATCCCTGACCCCGCCGGGAATCGAACCCGGGCGTGGGAAGCGAGAACGCTACCGCACGACCACGAGATGCGGGCAGTAAGAGCTGTTGATCACCCTTTATTTCCCCGCCTCTCAATGAACAGCTTTCTGAGCACAGGACAACTGTGCCGTGTTATCGCTCCTCTAGTACGAAATCACTGATACCAAAATTATCTACAGGGAATACACATTTTTCGTCTGTCGATCGTTGTGTTTACTCAAAAGTGGTTCAAATGGCTCTGAGCACTATGGGACTCAACTGCTGAGGTCATTAGTCCCCTAGAACTTAGAACTAGTTAAACCTAACTAACCTAAGGACAACACAAACATCCATGCCCGAGGCAGGATTCGAACCTGCGACCGTAGTGGTCTTGCGGTTCCAGACTGCAGCGCCTTTAACCGCACGGCCACTTCGGCCGACCGTTGTGTTTACTATCTCAGATTGACTATAACTGCTAAGGTCGAATGTGGGAAATAATTCCTGTAACTGCAAATTTTTGTACAGTGGTAGGAGGGAGTGCCATGAACAACATACCAGAAATTCTGAGCAGTTGGAGCTGAGTGTGGGAATGGGAGTGCGTTTGGAGGTCACTCTTACAAGTTTCCCTTGAATAACTCTAAAATTATGGCCTCTGGGGAAAACGTGTCCCAGTACAAAATTTGGCTACATTAAATATCCTAAAAAAAAATCGGTTCATTTTTTCTGTAGGAATAATGTCTTGCGCGTAGCACGAGAGAGAACTGAACACGTCGCGCATGGTTCTTGAAGGCCAGATATAGAACTGCTGGTTGTATAAAAGAACATCGGCAGGGGCATCTGAGTCACCCTTTATATATTTCATTGCATATTTTGCTGTTTAATAAGTCGAGCATGTGGGGAAATTACGCGAAAAATGCTCAAAACGCGTAACTGAATTACTAATAATACAATGTCACGGTTATGACAGCGAATGAGAAATTTCGTATTTGCCTTACCCACAATATACCGTGTCAGTGAGCTGTTACATCTGTACCTAGTACTGTGCGCCTTGCTCGAGGTGAAATGTCTTGTTGAGCTGCAGTGTTTCATGCTGTCTGGTAATGCAGTCTCTTGGATTCACCGACCTTTAGTTTCCTATTCTGCAATTCACAGATTCTAACGTACGGCCTACTGTTTCTTCGCGGAAGAGTTCAATTTTCCGAAAATGTTTCTCCTACCTTTTCAAGTAACTTTGTCCCTGCATTAAATTTCGTATTCTGTAACACAGGCTTTCCATGATCTGACACACTATTATTTCGCGATGGAATGTCCCTTTTCATGAAGTACACCTGCCCAGGAACAAAAGTGATGGAACTCAATCAGATTAAACCCGTAGACGGGGAACGGTGTGCATCCGTGTTGAGCAATGAGTAACGGATATTTATGGTTGATTCTGGTTTGTTGTAGTGCAGTCTCTGAAAGATGATTACGGATATAGCGAGTGGTGCCTGAGAGAGAGAGTAAGCGAGGCACGTGCAGTGAGCGCGGCGGGGCCAGCGGGCGGCAAGACGGCGTGTCCGCGCCGGCCAGACCCCACTCGACGTCAGCGCGGCTGTCAGTTGCACGGCGTTCCCCTCGCCGCGCGCCTCGCCTTAGCCCAGCCTCCCACTCCGCTGCCGCTGCCGCTGCCGACACGTTAATTAGGCGCCGCGAGTAATTAACGCGCCCTTTGTGCATACGCGTGTGTCCGCTGCCTCACCCCGCCTGTGCGCCAGACGCCGCCGCCTCCTTTTGCGAGACGCCGCCGCCGCTGGCCGGCTCAGGCCGCCCCCGGCGCCGCGACGCCGCCGCTGTCGCCGCGTCGCGCCGCTGATCCCTGTGTCACTCACTGTCGCTCGCAGTCCGCTTGCGCCCGGGCTCTTCCTTTCGACACGCCAGAGGCCCCTGAATCTCGCCACATGACGGTGAAAACGTCTCGGAAAATTACCTCGACGCTTGTTCCCTTGCTCCCAAAAGAGGAATGAGCATGCACGTCTAAAATAACAACCCCTTTACGCTGTCAGATAAAGACGACTAAACCGCTGGTACTAAGTAGTGGCGTCTTCCGTTTTCCAAGAACAAAGAGTTTTCGAGCGTAGGTAACTGTCAGGAAAGACTTTGTCTCCTATTAGCATTGCTATCACATCTGCAGGAGACGTCGTTGGAGTCAAAGTGAATGCATACGGTAGCTCGCTTTACTAACGAAGGAAACGCCCTATCGCACCCCCTCAAATGCAGTGGTAAGATGGTCCAGTGAATAGCCCGTCAGGAAGTGAACACAGATCAAGCATGAAAACAGGAAGAAGGTATACTGAACTGTGAAAAAAGAAACGTAATTGAAACAGTGAACAGTCAAAGCTGAAGATGTGCAACACTGGGGGAATGTGAGTAGCCACTGCGTCCGTCTGGTCACTGAAATGTCTGTTCGCTGTATTCAAATCAAATTTGTGTCTGTATAGTGGTGTAACGTCCGTTTGCAAAAGAGAGTTGTGAGCAAGGGCCCTCCAGAACTACGTGGCCCCTCTTCGTGGTACACAAGTGTCACATGTCACGACTCTTGCGTTCAATTTTGGAAGTGTTGACTCTTGCATATGTGTAACATAGTTCACACACATATGCGATTGCAATCTTTCTCGGCGTATTCCACTGATGAATTCTTCTCGCGTTATCAGCCAAGTGGTGGCGTCGTCTTGTCGCAATGTTCCAATGAGTTTCATACCCATCATCTTCTGGCGAAGTCGCCTGAAGATGATGAGTATGAAACTCATTGAAACGTTGCAACAAGACGACGCCACCACTCGGCTGATAACCCGAGACGAATTCATCAATAGTTCACACACGTTTATTTGTTGTTTTCGTTTCTGTAAGAGGTCTATCCCGCATCCCGCCTGCTCTCACTATCCGTCACACTTCCTTGCGACGGTAATATATTCTTAAGACATGAGTAATATTCTAAAACCAATGAATAGTATGACAACTGCCAAGACTACAGGAGGAGTATAGACACGTCAGTGACCGGACGGAAAGCTCAAAAGAAGAAAATTATGGAGCATTAGTGGGTTTTGAACACAGATCTACCCCTTCGCACTCCAACGCCGTGAATAAATAACCAGTACGCTGCGGTTCCTGCACTTCCCTCGATGTTGCACATCTTGAGCTTGGATAGTTCACTGTTTCTGGTTTGCTTCTTTTTTCACAGTTCAGTACACCTTCTGCCTGTTTTCATGCTTGATCTGTGTTCAATTTCTGACGAGGCCATCTTACCACTAAATCTAAGGAGGCGTGCGATGGTGATGTAGATGTACTAGCGCCAGCTGCCGCATCTAATCGGACTCACGTAGTACGCCATTCAGTTGCGTTTGGAACGTTGGCCAGTGCAGTTGCGTATTCAGGCAGTGAAATAGTTCTGTCGTATGCATAGCGTTGCATCTGTACAGCGTTGTAGCTGTCCAATCCGCAGTGCTCTGTGTAAGAGCCGCCGTGTTCCAAACAGGAGGACATTATCCAGTGGATAAAACAATAGTGTGAGGTTTGTTCTGTAACCAATGTGGAGCATATGGGACCTGAAACAACAGTTCGATCGCCAGACATGTCCAATGAGTTTGTGCAGCTTTGTAGCGTAGCCCACAGCGATCTATACGTCGCAATTCCAGAACGTTACAAATTCCTTGCACGTCTTCGCAGAGAAGTGTGAGAAATGTTTAAAATTTATACCTGATAAACTGCAAATGACAACAGTTACAGCCGGAAGATACAGTTAGCAGGCGCTATTTCTGTAGTACATTACTGGATAGAAATGATGTCACATTTCAGACAAATCATGTGACTTCTGATGAGGCAGACTCCATCTCAAAATGTTTGTCAGTAAACAGAACATCCGATATTACTCGGACATAAACCCACAAGTCGTTTATGAAAAAGCTCAGTGTATCCCAAAACTCGTCGTCTGGTGTGATACTGGACAGTCCATTAGAATCGTTACGCCCTATTGTTTTGAGGTAACAACGGCCTACTAGTAAGCGTTAATTCCGAGCGGTATGTGACCATGACTAACAATTTCTTGATTCTACAACTGTTGGGACATTGGCGTCTAAACGCAGTATGGTTCCATGAAGACGTGGCTACTACCCACAGTTCAGTGACTACACTGAGGTGCAGTTTTTACACATCGATTACGTTCACGATTCGGTGATGTCCTGTGACCCGTGAGATCACCTGATCTTTTTATACGATGACCCGTGAGATCATCTGCTCTTTTAACCACTGATATTTTTTTATCATCTAAGGGGAAAAAATTATTTTCACGGTGACTTCTCAATACTGATAAGTTGAAAGCCGCAAGCCGGTGGAGACCGATGCCATTCCTCAAAAAATTATTCAGAACATAATTAGCAGCTTCCGAGGACGTCTTCAGCATAGCATCGCCAGTGATGGAACAGATTTGTGGCATGTACTTTTTAAGAAATAAAGGTGTGTTTTGATTTGCAATATTACCAATGTCTGTAGAACACTTATCTATCAGTTATACTGGTGTAAACACACGCTAAGCCTCAAAGTAACCAAATGAAAATGTACTGCTTACTGCTTCCCTCTTCCCTTGGACCACAATCTATAAAGGACGTACTACGTAGAGAACGTTGCCCACTTTCAAACATAAGTTAATTTTTGTGTTCAGCCAAAATGAGGCTTCAGATTCTTTACATTTTCCCCTTATTTTGATGGCAGCTCCTCGAAATATTCCAAATCATTCCTCAGCCCACTTCCATCTGTAAGACGTTCACACTTGCAGAAAGTGTATACTCTTATCGATGATTCGAACACCTCATTGTATTACCAGCCATGTTGCTACAGAATGGCCCAAATAAAACCGGTCCCGTAGAATATACACATTATAAGCTATTTCATGTAATGAGTAGGAAAAATTTCTATCTACAAAAACGGCCATCGTTAATTTATATGTAGTGCTGTACTCAGTTTGTCAAACTAAGAGATGCTCGTAGCAGCTCTGCCTGAAACACAGAAGCTATAGTTCCAATATTGTTGTAACTCTTCCAGCGACTGCGGAATATATGAGTACCTGTGCCCCCTTCAACGTGCTCCACAATTAAAATGACAGTGAGATAAACTAATCGTGGACGCTAGGAGATTTTAGTGCCTTTGCTGACACGATACTCGCGCCGGGGCTTCTCGTGCTTCGTGTGCTGTTCTCCATCCCGCTGAAAATATTTTATACAGTCCCCTTCAGCGTCCGTTGTCGACTCACGAAAGGATTATGTTGTCAGAAAATGTGGAAACCACTTTTTGTGGCAGGTTCATTTTTTCCATTTGTGTTAGAATTGGTATGCGTTTCCTTCCCGATGACCAGAGAACTGATTAATCCAATCTGTTATATTAGAGGGAAATTGGGGATGATCTGTAATTTGAAACTCTGTGCAATTAGATTATTTTAAGAACACAAAGTATTATGAGAGGCAACCGACCGACAAATATCCTAGAATGAATCTAAGTTCTAAACCAGGGCCTTCGAAGCAACATGTAGTTTCCCATGTAACTGCCCCGTCAAATGCACTGTACTGGACGTTGAGTATAAAATTCGGGGTCGTCTACGTACGAAGAAAGCTAGTGTTACATCATTTATGATGCAGAGATTACAACTTTTCAACAAATCATGTCTCCTGTTCATAAATGTCGAAAAATTGAACAAAACAATACGAAAGTTCATTTCACATATTTACCGACTTCCTGTAAGATAGTAGCAATGATCGTCTACCGTTACGGCACAGCGCTTATAGTATAAGGTGTACGTTACATTTGCGTTATTACAGACATTGATTTAGCAAATTAACTGGCCATTTCTTCAAAGCGATGTAGTCCCCACTTTCTCCTCAAGAATATTTTTACAAGTTTGCTCACCAGTGTGGAATCCGTACCAGCTAGGGTTGATAGAAGAAATAGAGAAGATCCAACGGAGAGCAGCGCGCTTCGTTACAGGATCATTTAGTAATCGCGAAAATGTTACGGAGATGATAAATAAACTCGACTGCAAGACTTTGCAGGAGAGACGCTCAGTAGCTCGGTACGGGCTTTTGTTGAAGTTTCGAGAACATACCTTCACCGAGGAGTCAATCTCGCGAAGAGACCATGAGGATAAAATCAGAGAGATTAGAGCTCACACAGAGGCATACCGACGATCTTTCTTTGCACGAACAATATGAGACTGGAATAGCAGGGAGAACCGATAGAGGTACTCAAAGTATCCTCCGCCACACACCGTCAGGTGGCTTGCGGAGTATGGATGTAGATGTAGATGTAGATGTTTTCGATGCTAGGACGCCCACGGAGGCAAGCATCTATCGCGCTCTCCCTTACTGAGGCTGCCTCTAAAATACCCCACATGGCCGTGTAGATCATTAACGAGAAAAAATAAATCATTTATTTGACTACGGATAGGTGGCGCTCCGAGAGAATGTGGATCGGCCGCGAGGCGTACCGGCATCGTCCGTGCAGTTGCGATAACACTTTGTCCTTGGTGGCACAGTGGATGCTGCACCTGCCTAGTAAGCAGGAGATCGCATCTTCGAATCCCGGTCCGGTATACATTGTCTCTCGTCGACGCTGTCTCGCTGCAGTTGAGAGCAGTGATCTCCCTTCAATTTAATGCTAGAATTAAACTGCTGCGTGGTCGTGTAAGTATACTTATTTCTTCGATACGCGTACCAGAGTGGCGTAAAGGATACATCCAATTGTAGAGGTACAAAATATTGAATCTAATGGTATAAAATTAGAATACAAAATTTCACATCATCACTGTTGCAATTCCGAGCATCATTGTCGTTGTTTTGATTTGTATGCGCGAGAGAGTAATCACCTCAACAGCGGTTGCGACTTAGTTGGCAGCGAGCGCCCATCGGCGAACTATAGGTTTCCCGTACGAGTGCCAAATGGAGTGTAATTGGACGGAGCGGGCCACGGCGTCGCGGCGCGGCTACGGCCGTGGCTTTTTGCGACGCCGTGCTGCGTGGTGCGGCGACCCCCGCTCGCTTGTTTGCAGTCGCCTCCGCCACCGCCACCGCCGGCGCTTTTTGTTGTCTGCCGTCGAGAGGGTGGCTGTGAGACAACACACAAGGAGGGAGGTCCGGTGAACAATTCGCATCCAAATTGAGAACATCTGGCCGTGACAGACGAGTGTGTTCCCGCCCCTATCTGCCGCCCTCCGCCGGGCACGCGCGTGCGCGCGCACCCCCGAGCGGACAGGGCGATCATTTCCTCCGCACGGGCCACCTATTCGGTTTTCCCTTTTTTTTAATCCGGCGCGCTATTCATGCGGTTCTCCGCACACGCGGCTCACGTGTCCGCCAGCTGCCCGTGACGACTTGTCCGCGCGCTCCGTACCCCCGGCAGCCGACGCTGGCGCCTGCCCGTGAAGGCTGT
Organism: Schistocerca serialis cubense; assembly: GCF_023864345.2. Taxonomy (NCBI): domain Eukaryota; kingdom Metazoa; phylum Arthropoda; class Insecta; order Orthoptera; family Acrididae; genus Schistocerca; species Schistocerca serialis. Next base: position 150,879,467 of record NC_064642.1, read on the forward strand.
GCCGGTGCCGTATCGAACGATCGCGAACCGGATCCGTAACAGTGCAACCAGGCCCTGCGTAGGAAGGACAAGCTGCCCAAAGATTTGTGCATGGGCCCCTCCTAAGCACGCTTATTAAGACAGAACCCTTCACTCGAGAGGTTTATTCTCACCAAAAAAAGTCCCTGCTACACAATATCTAGTAGCAAACAGAACACGAACTAACGTTTTCCATAAATCGTTGTACACTTTCAGCTCTTACCTTGTTTGACCAGTGTCTCGAAATAGGACACGTACATTGTCCTGCCTCACTTGAATTTTTGGGCAACTTTTTGGTAACCACATGTACTTCCTCCAAGATTATCGTTTACTCCTAGGGCAGACGCATCAGTTCTTTCTTTGCTACACGCGTTTGCAAATTTAAACACCGCTCTTTACAAATGTGTATTAAACACACATGCTGTTAAGTGTACGTGTATCCCATAAGAAAGATCTCCAGTGCAAACACCGACCAGTCACGATGCGTCAATAAATTTTAGTTTTTGAGAAAAATTACAATTTCAGCGGAAGTCCGGTTTTAGTTTATGATAAAACTACTACTTGGCGATAACCAAGCATATTCTGACCAGTTTCATCTGTCTTTAGTGGAAGACTTCGTAACGAAAATCCACTAATGATGCGGAAATTATGTACGATGTATGCGTAGAAATAACGATGTTTCTCACCAAAGCGGAAAGAACATATAGAAATAAAGCTTAGCGACTGTAAACAGAAAGGACAGAAAATCGAAAAATTTTGTTGGTTCGCTTGAGGTGAATTCTGTGTCAGTTCCGTTGGGGAAGGACGCAGCTACATATCAGTAAGTTATCAGTATTGGAAACAGCTATCAAACTAATGTTATGAGTTGTGGGTTCTTAAATAATGTTTTGCTTTAAAATTATGGTAACCTGAAAATTCACATGAATGATGAAAGTTACGATTTACATCCTCTTCTAAGGTAACAATTTCAGTGCCAAAAAAAGTACGAGAAATAAACCCAGTAAGACTGGCATCCAAAATGACTCATACGACATCACCAGCAGCGTGATACAGCACATACATTTAGCTACAGTGCTAACTTCACTTCTCCAGTGGTTCACATCGCAATACGTGACTTAACCGCCAAGACGGATGTCAGCCAACAATGAACTAATTGTGAGCGTTCTAAAATCTTAATGATAATGGAATAAAACAAAGCCCGTGAAAAGAATTAAAAATTCCGCAAAAGTGTAATGATGTGTTAAATGCCTCGATATCACGGAGCTCAAAATGCACGATGCTGGCGAGAACTGATAGTCTGTTTTACGGTCGGTAAACGTAAGCAATGGTAATGGAAGAAGTCAAACTGTAAGGGAACGAGTTGGCAGCAGAAAACTGCAATCTCAGACTGTTCTTTGAGCGCCTGACTCAAGGGGTGTTAGGTGGGGGGTTGTGGTGTGGGGGGGGGGGGGGAGTCTGTCCAGCCGGATAAAGCCGCTCCCCTCGGCAAACACAGTCCGAAAGTGATGTGTTTTTTCCTCCACAGAGCCACTACAGAACGAGTATCACTGTACACTCCCCCTCCCCCTCGCCAAATTCTTTAGAGGCGGGAAATTCTGAATGAACAGAGAAACTGGGAGGGGTCTGTGGCGTGAAATAACGAATCCTAAATTACCAATTATTAACATAGCGAACGACCTGAATTAATAAGAAGTTTCAAAAAATAAGAAGTCTTCTAATAAAGCGAAAGCCATAAATTGCAAAAATTATGTAGTAAGTCAGTTCTTCAGTATTTGCGACAAAGGGAGGTGGCTTAACTTACGGGGGATTCTGTTGAACGCCGATTGACTCAAAATATTGTAGTTAAGCGCGAGGCAGATGCCATCTGCTAAACCTACTAGTGACGGCTTAACTTTTGGTTGCCCTTATAGTGGAAGGATATGCCGTACGTGCTCCGTAGGATTAGCTCAGTACAAATTCGGTGGACGTGCTATAGCACACGCGGTTGAGCCTCTAGAGTTAGCTGTGTAGAGAGTTTTCCGTTTATTTATTTACCTGTTGTATTATTTTAAGACATTTTTGGCATAAGTTGGTAACAAATTTAATTAAATTAGTGTCGATGAATGTTTGCTGTACCTCAAGGTACGAAAGTGTCATCATAACCTGTAATTTCCGACAGTTGATGATAAATTATTACGAAAGGCGAGTCGCTGCTTTGATGTAGACATGAGGAAAAGTAGGTTATATTCCAGAATTACTAGCTGACTTACAACATGCAAATAATTAATTGTAGGAAGATGCTGTGGTAGAAGAGCAATGGAGGTGCTGTGGTGATGAAGGAGCCCATATTGTGAAGGGCAGTACCTAACTAACCACTGAAAAAATCCTCGTAACCCCTCACTACTTTAAAATAATGATGTCTTCAGAGAACACAGGCCGAATAGCTAAGCAATTTTAGGGCCTTTAAAATAATGTTCTTTTCAGAGGGCACCGACCGAGTATCTAAGTAATTTCAGGACCTAATTCGCAAAACATGATGTCGCCGTTCTTCTTCGTATTCCTTTCTTAGCATGTTATGCGTGTGTGCCTAATGTTGGGCCAAGAATTTCTCCACCTCCCTCAGCGCTCCCTCTTGCCTCGCATGTCATCCCATGGCAGACAACTTCGTTCTGTCCGCAGCGCAGCTCCTCCAATTTGATTACCCTCGTTAAGGCGCGAGAAGAAAACGTGGAAAATGGTCCTCGCATCAGCGGTATAAAATAAATAATGGCGGCCGTCGCAGGCAGCGGCAACAAGGGACGTGGCGAGCCTTTTTACGATCTCGTAAAATCGTGGCACGGTGCGGGGGTGTCGTGGTGGCGGAGTACGGTACAACCCGTCGTAGGCCGGCCGCGCCGCGGGGAGTCTTCCCAAGGACGAGACTCACACGCTTGCCTCTAATGGACTTCGCACGTGTCGCAGCGTTTCCGCGCTCCACACCTATGGAAGTCCAGTGCGGTCCCACGGGGTAAGACCCCCACCCCCTGCTCCCCGCGAAGGCGTTGTCTCCCGCTTTGTACCCGCCTTCTTCTGACTGGCGGCGCTCTTTCAGATTTTACGACCCCTTGCCCACATTGTCCTCGAGGATGACCAGCATGCTTTAGCATGCGCACTGAAACCACAGGGGGTCTGTGGACCTGTTCTTTGTGGAGTAACTTTCCGACAGAGAAATTCTGGGACTAAACACACCCACCGCTCGCCTGAATGCAGAGCTCACCTGGCTATGTACAATGTTGGATATTCACGGAGCAGGTATCCTCAAGAGAATGACACTGCAGGTGTCTGACGGCTTTTCAGTCTTCTACTTGTGGTTGAGTGATGGTCCAGTCAGTCGGGTAAACTCACTAAGGTCCTCACACCACGCGTACAAAAGCTTATTACATGGTACTTTTCATGAGACATTCATTAAGCTTTAATTTTTCTTGTTTAGCTTTACTCAATTTCTGTCGCCTTCCACTGTTCTTTCCCATTAGTGGAGCACAAAAATATTCTGTCTAATAGATTATTTTTTTATTTTTGCATTTCTTCACATGTCAAAAAGAGCAGTAGTGACAACCTTTCTTACGCCCCTTTATTTCATATTAGAAAATATATCGTACAAGTATCCCTCAGTTAATAAATAGTTCTAGATTGCAGTGGCGATTTTTTAGTACTTTCTGTCCCTATTCTAGGAATGGAGCGTCAGTGCTCTCAACGACTGCTACTATAAGTTCTATGTACAAGTTAATCTATTTATCACAGACTTGCTGGAAATGTTGTTATAGGCGATATACGAAAAAATGATCCATTTTGTCTGTAAAACGTCTGTCTCTTATAATCTCTGTTGCTGCAACATCGCACGTACTGTTTGAAAATATATATTTTTTAATTTAATTCTTCCGATCTACTGTCATAACATGCAGGTCGTCTTATCGAGAATACTGAAACATTCGTATCATCGCAACTTCTTTAACCAAATATTTAATCTTGACTTACAAAACCCATCACAAGTAACAACGACGGATTTTTGAACTGAGATTGTAAAAAAAGGACTGACGTAAAACACCGTCCAAACTGTATTCTAGCAGTGAACTGAAAGGATGGCCCCCTCTGGCTTATAGTTTGTAACTGTCACCAACTTACTTTCGAGGGGAACCACCTGACAGCAAGACGGGAACAGTAAAACAAGGAAACTAGTATTGAAAATACCTAATGAGTTTCGGAAAAAACTGTGTATTATTAAAATAGTAGAGTCGATAAATAAGAAAGGAAAAGGGGAATTAGTTCACAATTCTGCATGACGTAATTCATCTGCTGATGGCGAGGTAGTGCGAGATGAAGACACTGATTCACTTTCGGGAAGAATGGGCTCGAATTTGCGTCCATTGTAATTTATGTTTTTGCAACTTTCCCGAATCATATCAAGCGAAATTAGCAGGGTTCCTTGAAAAATCAATGGTTGCTTCTTTCATCCGTTTTGTGTCCTGTGGGCAATATGACTTTGTAGACGACGATTTCGACTAAAGTTGCTTTCATGCGATTCAACTGCTGTACTGCTTAAGTACTCAGCTAATCTCTGACCTCCGCTAACCGTAATTTAGGTTTCATCTGATCTGTTGCCTGCCTTCGTGGTGTAGTATAGAGAGTGTGTAGAAATCGTGAGGTCGCGGGATCGAATCCCGGTCGTACCACAAAAATGTTCAGTCCGTATCAACGCTGTGAGGAATCGGTAGGAACGACAAGTGGTTCGGATTCCTCGTTCAAGTGTAGATCCCCTTAACCGGGTTGGATAACTGGGATAGGTTAGAGAAACGAAAGTCGCCGAAGCGGCGTCCAGTTGAAAGACTGGCACCTGCCATTGAGCAACACGAAATTATTATTGTTACCTGATCTATTGATGTAGTTGAGACACTACACGCCGGATATAATGCAAGCGAGCTTCTTTATGTAAATAAGGGTACCCTGTAATTTCTTGTGACACAGAGTAGCGATGTGTTTTGCTGTGTTCGCCTGACGTCGGGAAACCTCAGCCCTGCTCCAGTTTCGCGACGGCAATCAAATTTAGCAGTGCTGGAGGGCGCTCTCGAACCTGTCAAAGGCTGATGGATTACGTCCCGATAAAATAATAGCGGCTGGGAGAGCACGGCCCGCTCGCGAGTCCCCAGACGTGTTGTCTGCAGCCGTCACTGGCGTTTCTCTAATTTAGGGGTGCCACTCCCACCTCCCACCTGCTACCGAACCCCACATGCCACCCACGCGACAGAGCTCGCGTGCCGTTTCTCACGCTCTAGCGACTCCGAACTCGGCCGCGAGAGATGGCCGCCTCTTGGTCCCTTACGGAACGTGCGGAATTTCAATAACGGCCCGGCTAAGAAAACAATGGTTCCAATGACGAGATAGAAGCGGGTCTGTCGTGTTTTATTTATGGCGCCGACGGCCGACTCATTCCCGCGCAGGGGCAGAGCCGTAAAGTGGATTACATTTTTAATAGCTCGGCCGGTTGATGGCAGGTATCGTTAAATGTAAGGAGGCTTTTGGCATCGCCCCGCTGATTGAAAGAGGCCTGGGTGTGGTCAGGTTGAGCCGACAACGGACAGCTGGTTTCGTATTCACCGCCCTATAATTTTCACCGGTCCGTGACACTGTCGTGTTCCGGTTTACTTCCTGCAATGCGCGTCTCAGAAATATCGAGATTCCAACGGCAGGAGAGGTACTTTTCTCTTTCCTGTTACATTTTACCTGTATTTCACTTGGGATAGCTCACTGGCTAGGAAGGCGTCAGACTGTAAATATCAACTGTTCAGTTCTCAGTCCCTCCTATCTTCTGTCTTTTTTCTCTTATTTCACTCCTTGTAATTACTTAGGCAGGTGAAGACGCCAAGTTCCCCCGTGTTTCGGCGCCCGAGTTAAATTGTAAGTTGTCCTATAACTGTGTGGGTACATCGTTTCAAAGTCTGAACGAAATGAAAAGCAGTAAAAAGCACTGCGCTGCCCAAACCATTTTCTGGGTTGATGACAGTTTTACCTGTACGTTATTTCCTACAGAAAGATGAGTTTGTTTGTAATAACCTCCAGACTGGGATTCAAAGTCACAGTTCCCTTTTCGTCGGATTTGACTTCTTTCGGACAAAACAGTTGCACCGTTTCGTTGTTTCCCCAAAGTTCCAAAGTGAGTTGTTATCAGCCAGGACTATTCATCCTACCAGTTCAAGTTCAAACATGTCACTCCTAGTTACTGGTGAAAAAGAATACACTCAACACCCAACGTTTCTTCGTGTAGAGTCAATAACGATGATACTCGTACGTGCGGAGTTCTGCTCCCAGTCGGCACAGAACTTTTACTCACGTTACTTCCAGCTCAGACACGTGCACATTCCGCTGCTGTTGTGACTGAAATCGTATTTAAGATCCAACATGGACAACAGTCACAGGATTGGACTCAGAGGTCCCGGTCCAACACAGATATTTTAGTCATGACATTTGTGAAGTTGAAACCTGCTTTCTGAAATGGCCTTTATTGTAATAAATTTGATTTCACAAGCTTTAAAGACTGTGTCATCTCTAATAACTTGTTTCCTAATATGTGCATTATCGTGCATCTTGATTGACTGATACCGATTCAGAGCAGCTTTCTCTAGTGATCTCGTGTAGTAACCATTGTGGCACCGAAAAGAGCGCCGAAGACCTGCAAGACAACTACATTATGTGGGTTACATGCAAATCAGTCGAAACTTAATTCAGGAAGTTTGTATACTTCTGAGATACGTGGTACATGATCGTCTACTGTGATCTAAAAGTTCACTCTCAAAAATATCTTTTTCTAGTTAAGGCCTATGACTGACACTAGAAGTCTTCTTTTTGGGCAAAGTGGTCTCTCTTCCGTGAGCTATTCTGGTTTTCGTTTGTTTGCTTCCAGCATAATAGGATTGCTTCACTTCCTCTACTGCGTGGCCCTCAGTGGCACGTTTTCTTCTGTTTGTAGAATAACTTCTTATATGTAGAGAGTACTTTAAATCTCTACACTAACAGCAGGGAAGGTGAAAATGTGGAGGTTAATTGTGGCAGTGCGAGCAAAGTGCTAAAAAACTGAATGTTGCACTATGTTCTGTAGTAAAATCAAGTTTTACAATGTATCAGATAACGTAGAAGAAGATTTTTCATAGTTTGTTATTTTGGTGCCTCGATAGTTGTTAGATTTCAACAGTAGCTAAAAAAAACAAAAAAACAAAAAAAACTTGGTCGTATGCCATTAATAGTCGGGAGTCCCACCTGGGGAAGTTCGACGTCCGAGTTGCAATTCTTTTCAGTTCATGCCACTGCCACGTTGGGAGATTTGCGTGTCGATGATGGTGAAATGATGGTGACAACACAACGCCCAGCACACCAGCGGAGAAAATCTTCCACCCGGTCTGAAATCGAACCCGGCCCGCTGCGTGGCAGTCAGACGCATTGACCACTCAGCTAGGAGGACGTTAAGTTATCTAGAGAAAACAGTATTGTTAGTGGCAACGAAGTGTCAGGTCTGCAAACCGTGGCAGTTCGGAGGAGGACGGAGAAACTGTTTCCCGCCAGCGCCCGGCCAGACCGACTGTCCGTCACGGCAAAGACTCGCTGAATATTAACAGAGGCGGCGGAGGTACAGAGGAAGAGAGGGCCGCCCCGCGAATTAAAAGCAGTTCACGCCACATGGAAATGCGGTGCACGTCCCGCGGGCGCCGCCGCCCGCGTTTTGTATGCACAGTAGTACAAGCAGTTAGCCAAGTCCGCAACATAGGCACACACAACGGAACACGGCGCGCGATGCCTATCTCGCGCCCTAATTCCCGCCACAAAAGCCATTGAACGTGGATGTGTGAAGCGTGAAGGGGTTTGCCGGCCAGCCGCAATAGTAGCAATTAGTATTGTTCCAAACCTTCAATTTGAGTCGTCGTGCGGTGTCCCGTTCCACTTGTGCTATCTTTCCCGTCTCTTCCTTTTTTCGCTTCGCGCCGTTCCTGCGCGGCCGGCCCCAGGAGGGAAATCTTATCTGGGGCGGCGATAAGCGTGGACGAACACGTGTTTATTTCTCCGCGGCTGGGCTCGGCCCGGCTCCGCCGTGCTCCTAGCCGGCCGCGGCGTGCACCAGCTCCGGGATGAATAGCTGTTATTTTAAGGCGCGGGGCGGCGCGCGCCAGCGCCCTCGCCGCTCGCGCCGTTTGTGGAGGCGCGAGATTGAGCACTTTTTAAATACTAGCTGCTAAATGGCTCGTAGTGCGGCCGCCATAAGTCAAGGCGGTGGCGGCGGCGACGCGGCCACCCGTCCGTGCCCTCCGCAGCGTTAATTCTGCGACTCGCGCGTCTCGGGCCTATCACAGGGTGACTCGCGGGGATCCGAAAGAGAAGAAAAGGAACATAATAGCAGACTCATTGCTAAAATTTCCTTTGTTCCACCGTTTCGTATTTTGTCCTGGCGGCGAACACTACTTCTTTCTTGCCGCTACATCTGTGTCGCCCATCTCTTAATATAAGAGTACGATATTGCAGCAGCTATGTTGTTCCGAATTACGATGCAACGTTCCTTCGGACATGCATGGACGCATAGCACATGGTTGACGACACATGCTAGTTTGCGTCTGACCGTGAGTCGTGCTCGGGTGGTCTAAAGGGCGACTGCTCGCTATAAGCGAGAAATCTGTGTTCGAATCCCGTTCCGTCTCAAATTTCCGCTGTACAGCTCACGGGTGTCTGCATTCGCAGTTGCGAATACATTTCATGTAAAGGAAGAATGGATGTTTTATTGGAGCAGCGTACTAACACCTACGGATAGTGCTCTACAGTGTGGAACCACTGTTACATTTTTAGCTATGGAGAATTCTGTTTTCGGGACTGTGGCTAACAAATTATTTGTTTTGGAAACAGAAGTCCCACTTAAAATGTGACCAGTGATGAAGCCAGAATTTTTCTCGAAAGTTTGGCTGTACACACGAAACAGAGCTTGAGAATGGGACTGCGAATCCCGAAACTAGCCCGAAAAAAGTGCAGTTGTGTGACTTCCTTTTCCAAAACAAACGCTGTTGTACACTGTCTGATCAAAAGTATCCACCCCTAATAACGGACACCGATAGGAGGCGTGTTCATCTTTCGCATTCACGATGGTTATGAAATCTGCTGGATACACCTTCAATGAGGTGTCTGAAAGCCTATGGTGGAATGGCACATCATTCTTCGTGAAGTGGCGAAACCAGAGAAGCAGTCGATGTTGGATGCTGGGATCTGGAGCGAAGTAGAACTCATAGCAAAGGCGTTCCACTGGCTTCAGATTGGCGCTTCGGGCGGATCAGTCTATTTTAAGAATGATATTGTCCACCAACTATTGCCCCACGGATGACGCTTTATGGCAGATTGGATCGTCATGCGGATACTTAGTACACAGTGCTGTAAAACGTATCCATATCCCTTCGCATTTAGCGTTTTTAAGCGCTATAAGGAGACCACAATCTAACAACGAACTACACCTCACTACCGTAACACCACCAACACTTCGAAACTCAAAAGTCACTCCTTCCGCTCATTTTATGTGACATTTTTACGATCACTCAGTAAATGAAGTCCGATTCGTCTTGGTTTAGCTATGGTTGCTCTTTATCGTTTTCACTTAACAATTACATTAAAAACTGTTGAGTTGGGCAGGTGTAAGGGTTGAAATATCCGTGATGGATTTGTTGCTCAGGTAACATCGAATGACTCAGAAATGGTTCAAATGGCTCTGAGCACTGTGGGACTTAACATCTGAGGTCATCAGTCCCCTAGACTCAGAACTACTTAAACCTAACTAACGACATCATGCACATCCATGTCCGAGGCAGGATTCGAACCTGCGACCGCAGCAGCAGCGGTCGGCCCGTCGAATGACTAATTCACGATCAAAATCGAGCCAGATGGCGCAGTGGTTAACACACTGGACTCACGTTTGGGAGGACGGCGGTTTAGACCCGCGTCCGGCCATCCTGACTTAGGTTTTTCATGATTTCCCTAAATCGTTTCAGGTAAATGAGGGATGGTTCTTGCGAAAGGGCACGGCCGACTTCCTTTCCCTTCCTTCCCTAATCCGATGGGAGCAATGACGTCGCTGTTTGGTCCCTTTCCTTGCATCAACCAACCAACCAATCCACGTTCAAAGTCACTAAGCTCCCTAATCATCCCATCCTGATGTTACTGATACTCCACTGACAAGACAGTATTCCCCATCTCCTTTTATAGTGACGGGTCCGTTCCGCATTACACAAGTGTCTCCCAATACCTTTGATCAGATAGATTATATGATGGTGGTACAACGTTCCTCCACATTCATTGATTTATTTCGCTAGGTCACCTCATAGGAAAACCCTTATTTTTCCTATAACGTCTCATTTTATTTCTTCTGCTACTCTTGTCCAACCGAACAACTACACTTTGTCTTGTAACTTCGAAACAGTCTGTTATATGGTGTACGTACGTTACTTGCCTTTTGTTAACTTCTGTCTGACTCAGCAGTTGACTGGTGAGCGTGTGCGACTTCCTCACAGAGGACACGACTTCGGTTCCCAATATTACTAAAGATTTTTCCTCGGAAGGACAAGAAGAAGATTGTGCAGTAATTTCATTACGATAGCTGAGACGATGTGTGAAGGAGAGGTAGTGGTTTCGGTTTAGTAATCCTACATTGAAGGTCAGAAAAGCATGTGGTAACTCTTTGCCCTCCGGTACTGCCACCCGGCGACGTTTTGTAGGCGACATGAAGCAGCTCTATATCTGCAACGTGAACCCGCAAAGTTGATACTAGACTTACAGTTTTTCTCTTTCTAACATCTACAACATTTTGCAGAATTCTGTTCTGAGCCTGTTAATGTCATAAGAAGTTCAGAGAGATGAATAACCGATGGTTGTATTTCTTCAGACACAAGCTTCGTTGCTTTGTTTCATGGATGTGCCAGAGGGAACAACTTCTTATAGCTATCTTCCAATTACTGTCGTATAACGGTGACTAATATGGGTCGCGTTTGTCATTTAGATCTCAAAATTCGGCATTTTAACCGAAAAGGATTGCAAGAATACCGCTACTTTCGAGACTCCTACATAATTTTTTATGTTGTGAGAAACGAGGAACTGAAAAAAAATACTTCTAAACACCAACTAGGCCAGTAATTACGCCAAAAGTTGGATATTAATAGCCTACCACACGACTTGGCTAATCTTATCCACTTGTTAATACCGGTTAGTCATCCCAGAGAGAGAGAGAGAGACAGCGGAATGCACGAGCGGCGTGAACTAATGCAGCGCTGTCCACGTGTGGCAGTTGCATTGCCGAGCATCTCACGAAGCGCCTGTCACCAGATATTCTGCGCTCAGTTCTCGTTTATTTTGTCCGCTTTTACTACGCTGGAGGTCTTGCGAGCGCTGCGGAGGTGTAATACGAGCCGAGAAGCATCCAGTTCGGCAACATATTTTATCCACAGCACCGCGTCCGGTATGCGTGTGTCCATCCCCGAGTATCTGATGACTATAAATATGTGAAAAGCGTCTGTCACATTTGGGAGGGCCTCTTCGAAAGGAAATAAACAGCGCGTAAGTCATCCTTAACGCCGAATCCGGCGTGTCATCAGGAGGGGTGTCGAGTCGGTTGTAGTGGGGGAGAGGTCCAGTCGCTCACTGTGTGTCGAGAGCAGAGCTGCACCGCCGGCGGCTGCGGCGCGGACCGCCGCCGAAATCGAAGAAAAAGAGAGACGTGACCAGATGCGAGCGCGACGCATATTTAGTGGGAGGAACAATGAAATACGGGCTCGGTGTCGGTGGCGCGGGCGATACCGTCTGCAGGGGGCGGCGGGCCCGGTGCTCAGTATTCTCGCGCCCGCCGCGATAGGTATGTAGATAGGGCGGTCGCCGTCCGCCGCTGCGACGCCACGGGACGCAAACCCCATTAGGCAGTGGCGTCGGCGGCGGCGTCGGGGCGTCGCTGGCGCAGATTAGATTTGCGAGCGCCGGGTGGCTCGGCGGCGGCGGCAAGGGGAAATGCTCTCGGCCGTTTTATGCCTTTCGGCTAAAAATCAATTGGCGTTATTCGATTGTCGCCCCCTTGCCTGGACGAACGGCGTCTCATTGCACAAATTAATGCATTAGCGGCGGATCGAGTCGACTCTTTCAGGGGCTTGGCTCAGGACATTTACGATGTCTCTCAGGAACAGAGCTCCCTTTCCATTTGAAATCAATCTTTATTTCAACACCGGAGAGATCGTGAGAATCATGCCGATAATATGCTATCGACAGTACATAATGTCTCCGATTTGAAGGACGTCAATAAAGGTTGATCTGCAGAATGACGAACCCAGATATCTACAGCACGTGCGAATATAATAATACCACTAAAACTAAACTCCGTCCGAACAGGCCTTGGAAGGCCCAGCGGTACCGACCGGGCGCCGTGTCATCCTCAGCCCACAGGCGTCACCGGATGCGGATATGGAGAGGCATGTGGTCAGCACACCGCTCTCCCCGCCATGTTTCGGTTTACGAGACCGGAGCCGCTATTTCTCTCTCAAATAGCTCCTGTTTGCCTCACAAGGGCTGAGTGCACCCCACTTGCCAACAGCGCTCTGCAGCCCGACAGCGCTGAACTTCGGTGATTTGATGGGAACCAGGGTTACCACTGTGGCAGGGCCGTATAATGATACCACAGGAGAAAGAAATAACACTGTGTTTATCCTAAATATTTTTACTGTCAGTGTTGCCTGACGACGATGTTAATACCTCTAAACGTCTCAAATGAATAAGACTCAAAGGAAAAACAGATACTGGCTGTTAGTGGGGGGTTGAAATAAATCTTTGGCGAAAGATGAAAATTTGTGCCGGACCTGTACTCGAACCAGGATTTATCACCTCTCATGAATGGTTTCCTTAACAACTTCAGCCACCCGGACACTGTCCCTGACAAACGCAAATTTTCAATTTATATTACCACGTAAGGATCAGGGCATTATTTTATAAAGAAAGATATACAGGGGTAGTAAAACACTAGGAAATTAAATTACAAAACAAGCTAACTTCTGTACATAGCAATGCTCATTCCAGTACCGTACATAGTAACTGGTGATATGGTCAGACCCAGAAATGCGCTCTGATTTTTGCAACTGAAGGCTACAGTGAAATACGTAACGGCATAAAGCTAGTAACCCTCAAATTGCAAATATGAGAATGAAACATTTACAATGATTACGGTTTGTGAGAGCAAGTCTTCTCAAAGTTTAAAACCTGGTAGACGTACAAAAAATCTAGGACAGATGACGTAGCATCTGCATGCGGTATTTTATACATGTTAAGAAGTGATGATGGAAGAAGCTCTGATTACTATGTCACATTGCTTTCATACCAATAGCGCACCAACGTAGCGTATGGGGCTACATACGTGATCGTTTTCTAGTTTTCATAAGCAGTGTAGTTTAGTACTTAACAGTGAGTAAGACTCTTCACTGCGACACTGTTTTTCAGAAACTAAGACTCATATTAACCGCAAAAAACATAGCAATTACGTAGGAAAAAGTGCCCATAAGTAAAGTAAAAGCCTCTTATTGCTTCGAGAAGGAACAAGTTTAGTCAGTCACAGTTCAGAAGAGTGCGAAGTGGAGTGTATATCAATGTAGACCCAAAGTGGGTTCCGATGTAATTCTTCTCACTCGCCTTCGCGTAGGACACAGCCCTATAACGAATGGCTTCTAGCTGCGGCGAGAGGACCCTCCAACGTGTGGTATTTGTTTCGTACATAACACGGAGGGCCACATTTTAGTAGCCAGTTCAAATGGTTCAAATGGCTCTGAGCACTATGGGACTCAACTGCTGAGGTCATTAGTCCCCTAGAACTTAGAACTAGTTAAACCTAACTAACCTAAGGACATCACAAACATCCATGCCCGAGGCAGGATTCGAACCTGAGACCGTAGCGGTCTTGCGGTTCCAGGCTGCAGCGCCCTTAACCGCACGGCCACTTCGGCCGGCTAGTAGCCAGTGTTTCGTTTTCAGGCAAGAGGGCAGGAGCTCATTTGCGACAGATTGGCCTCTATTTTAATTTAGAATCAACGAATGTGGTACGACTTTTAAGGTCGGAACGACTTTTAAGGATTAGTCAATTGTCTGACTTCTTCTGTAAAATTTTAGGGAGAAGTGTTTTCAGGGTGGCTGGTTCACCCTTGTTTTCTGTAAGTGATCAGCCAGTCACATTTCCTTGTGTAGCTATTTTAGCTTTACTCTTGCAGTACTCACGTTTTAATAACCAGGGTTAGCAAATGAGTTCTAAGTTATGAGTTAGTGTGCTGATGCGGGTGAGGTGAGTGACGCTGGCAGAGTCAGTTTATTTCTGTAGGATCTTCTCCTCTTTGTTTTACCACCTCTTTAGCTTTAGCCATTTTAACCACATTCCCCCTCCCACGACACACACACACACACACACACACACACACACACACACACACACACACACACACACACACGAGCGCGCGCGCGCGTAATTCAAAGGAGGGAACGGCAAGAGTTACTGCATTAGACATGTCACATGAGAATGTAAGGACGGTTGACGGAATATAACAAGGAAAAAGTTTTAGACAAGATTCCGTATGGCCTTGGCTAGAGTGGCGCCAGGCTGTCTGGAACATGGCTGAATGAAGAAGCGAGTAACGTCTGGAGAGTAAATGACCTAGTTTTGAAAAGTCATGCTCGAACCTTATGGCTACATTCTTCGCGTGAACACTGGGGCTATTGTCTACCAAATGGTCTGGAGGCCCCTGGAGCCACAGACTGGCGTGGAGACCAGGCCAGGCTGTTCTTCTGGCTCGCAATGAAAGACTGCCTCTGTGGCCCACACCCGCCTCTCGGAGCCATTCATCTCCCGACACCGGCACAGCCAACCGCCATCCGTCCGGAAGGCGAAGGCCCAATTAACGCGCGAGTGTCTGAGCGTGTTATTTTAGACGAGGGAACGCGCCCTGATACGAACCAGGCTTCGATAGACAGCGTCACAGCGGCCTCCCCTAGACAGGCTTCGTTTCAGAGTCGCAAGTTGTTTCCCCAGCGTTCTCGCCCAGACCCTCTTAGATCAAATCGAAAATAGTCTCAAACGAAGATGGACTGTCTAGTTAGCTCCCCAGGGTATGTATACTGTCCCATAACTTGGTGAGTAATTGCGGTTCCTGCGTGCAGTTAAGGACTCCTCCGCAACAGACAACATAAGAAATGAGGATAATAGGAAACCAGTAGACATTTGTACTGTAAGAGCTAAAGTTGATGAACAAACTTGTATAAATAGGTGGTTCAAACATGTTGCGAGAACAGAAGGATCTGTGTAACAAATTTAGTCCTCCTCATACTCCATGACTCCATGTGGCATCTGAAGAAACGACTTAGACTAGAACTGGATGGATGATCTTAATTCACCATAACGAAGTACGTGGACAGGAATTTGAAACCCGCAGCTACCAAATACGAGTTCAGTGCACTGGTCAGTCCGTCGGTAACTGGTACCGGCTGCCGAAATACCACAAAAAAGCAAGAGGAAATGGCGCCTAGTGAGATGCGCACTGCTAAATATGTTTCTTCTTCATGCTAGAGAGAACCTCATCTTCTACCCGCGAGAAAGATCTTCTGATTTCACTCAAATCAGTACCAATATTTTTCCGTACAATCTTTGCCCCTTATCAAAGTGAGAAAGGTATCGTTACGTCTTCGCATAGAAAAGCAGCCGATGAAGACACTTCCGTACGAATGTCTTTGCTTACGCTTCCTGCTTCGGCAGCGTGTAAGTCGAATTGTAGAGTAGTAGCAGCGTAAACAATATAGGACAATTTTTTAACAAGACACGATTTAGCTGCCGGAGGTGTGCAAAAGACTGAATTCTATAATACGAAACTAAGAAGCCAAGTGTAGATTCATCTGACTCACACGAAAGATTGCAGGTTCTGTATAGCGAATTAAGTAGAAATACAGCCAACTGCTGATACGTTTCGCCGACCGCGGTGGCCGAGCGGTTCTGTGCGCTTCAGTCCGGAACCACGCGGCTGCTACGGTCGCAGGTTCGAATCATGCCTCGGGCATGGATGGGTGAGATGTCCTTAGCGCAGTTAGGTTTAAGTAGTTCTAAGTTCTAGGGGACTGACGGCCTCAGATGTTACGTCCCATAGTGCTCAGAGCAATTTGAACCATTTTTTTGCGGATACGCTTCAGTGGATGTCCTCTTCTGTTTAAGCTGTCTCAGTTCGCCTCATTCAGAGTTTCGACAAATGATTGGACAAGGAAAGGATATGCTTACAACTCTCGGCTTTGGATGCGTCGAATGAGGTATTCCAGTAGATGATTAGAAGATAGTTTTCTCAGTCGAACTGACTTGAAAAGTATACATATAAGAAAACTAGGCCTATATAATAGCGAAAGACTGTTACTGCAGAGACGTATGCCAGTATAGGATATAAGGTGTCTGCCGCAAAGAAGATATGAGAATCTGAGGTTTTGGGAGCACACTTTTGATTTCTGTTGTAAGCCTATTGAGAACTGAACCTGCAGAAGAGTACTTCCTTCGCGTCCGACGACTGTTCAGCGTTCATATACTCAAGGTATGTAATTCACAGACATTTCATTGCTGAAAGATGAAGTGTTTTAGGAGATTTTTATGTAAATGAGAGATCGTAACACAAGTACCGAGATTGACCGTTTTGGTGTTGGTACGAGTTTCTTCGTGATATACTGCCCTTATCACTTCGTTTTGCTGTATTTTGGTCGTTTACCATACTGAGGTTTGTCTGCGACCGCTGTTACGGCGCGGCGCTCGCTTGTTGCTGCGGCAGAGAGACACGAGCAGGGAGCGAGCCGCACTGGCGGATTGCCGGAGTGCTCGATCGCCAGGGGCTGAACTGCGCTCCCGTGACGCAGTGCTGCGCCGGCGGCCGGCGCCCCAGCAACTCTACACCTAAATTACGTTACATTTCGCAAAGTAGTGCGCGCGCGCTCTCCCTTCCGGGCGATCCATCAGCCGGTCGCGCCTGCCAGGAGGATGCGTTCATCTCGAGTTTCCCGCTAATGTTACTGCTCTTCCCGCGACACAAAAATTAACTATGACACACTAATGCATATAATCGCGTTATGGCGCCTGGGGGCGCGCCCTGCTCCACGGCCGCAGCAGCGCCGCCCACGCCGCCCCCGCCGCCGCGGCCCGGCGGTGCGCTGGTGCACGCCAGCGCGTCGCTCCGTGTCGCGGCGTTTTAAGCTAATTGGTCGCGCGGCCGCCAGCGACGCTTTAGCTGTCCCTCGCGATAAACAAATAACTCAGGCATTTTCCTTTATCGCGTCGAGGGGCCTTGTTGCGTCTGGCGGCACGTGTGCCGGCTCAGGCTGTCTCTCCGTCGTGTGGCCGTACGCAGTAATCGCAACGAGCGTTCACAGACATCTAACGACAGCTGGAGTTGTTAACGTTATTCCCATGTAATAAAAGGTCCCTCGGAGTACTGAGTGGGCTGGCGCAGTACAACTACAGCCCACGGGAATCAATCAGCAGTATCAATCCGAAGGCCGGTGGATAACAATTCTTCAATTTCTTCCTCATAGCTGCTAGACCTTGAGTATTTTACAGTCAAATTCAGGTCGTGCAGATGTGTTCCTCTTTCACTGTTCCCGTCGAAAAGTGTTTATAACCTCGGTAAATACCCCGCGAGGCGCATTTGTCTGGTTGCATTTGAGTAATATAATCTTATCCTCTCACTATTCTGTCATTTGTTGCTTCAGCAATAATTTGATCTTAAACACGTAGCTGCACCACAATATCTGACACGAGGTCATATTACTTTTCCCTGGAGCTACCCGTGCCCAGATTAAACACCCATATAGAGCAACACTGGTAGCGTTTGTGTTGTCTTTCTCTAGCTGTAGCATGTCTTCTGTATTCGCTGCAGCTTTTACAAGTAATATGGGGGTTATGCCGTCACACGGAACGTAATGATGCTTTTAAATGAAGCGAAACGCCTTTTGTCCAATGTAGACATTCTACAGTCGCAAAAGATGGTACAGCCCCCAGAATCATTTGACTAGTTTCAAGACTTTTATGTTAGGATCATACAATCATTTTCTTCTGCATGAAGGCATTCCAGTTCTTGATGTCTCTACCAAGCATCTCGAATTCAGTCAGTCCATCTAGTTCACGTTGTCCATGTCTCATGATCTTATTCTATAAATAGGTAAAGCAATCTATCTTCAACATAGCCACTTCCTAGTTTCAGTAGACGTGTAAATGTACTTCTCTTTATCACGGGATATAACTTTTACTTTACATGTGTGTATTATAACGCGGATAGTTTTAAATTCCCCACCACCAGCTGTCACTATATATCAAATGGTTTTTCTAAATCTCTCCGCGTCAGTGCTGCGAATGTTCTCCCGGCAGTCCTCAGCAGTTCAGTTCCCATATCCAGCTAAGTTATTTCTTTGTCTGCGATTACTGTGACGCCAGTAAGTAAGCTTCCTATGGTTGATCCGCCGCTAAAACAAAGAATCCATAATCGAGGGGACGGCAGTTCCATTTCCGAGAGTCGACGCTCATTCAATTTCCAATGTTTTTCGAACGTCGCACGAAAGCAATGGTTAACTCTTAGTCTCACGATCGCTTGTGTTGACCACCCTTTGTTCGGGTTGGACTTGTGCTCCTTTGCAACACATGCAGCGATCGTGAACTTAGGTTAACAGGACAGATAAAGCCATCGCTCACAGTAGCTGACGAAGACAGGGAGAACAGTCATTAGAATACCGCGCACGAAAACTGAAACCTCTCCTGAGAACTTGTCCTGGTCAATTAAGCAGGGGAAACCTGAGAAACCATTTTTTTGCTATTATTTTCATGTGTTCAAGTAAGAATAAGTATTAGATGCGGTACCTTGAAGTTACAACATTCCTTCTTTGTGGTTACTACCGCCCATCTTCTCAGTGAACGATGTAACTATTGCAAAGCCACCCTGCGACAAAGTCATTTGAATGCCATGTAACATTCTACATCTATATAAATACTACACAGCCCGCCGTGTGGAGCATGGCGAAGGGTATCTTGTACCACTATTAGACACTTCTTTTCCTGTTCCGCTTCTTTTGCTGGTTTTACGTCATCGGTTGAAGATTAGAACTGCAACAAAACAATTATCCGTTTCTCCCCACCTTTAAATGCTAACGATTATCCGTCATACTAACAATACAGATTTAGAAAGGATCGCATGTGTGAACTCAGCTTGCCTTATCTCACATAATATCCTGCGAACTACTGAAGAAGAAGAAGAGGCAGAATCCGTATTCCTGGAGTACGCAAAGCGTTTGACACAGTGCCCCACTTCATAGTGTTGACGAAGGTCCGAGCATATGGAACAGGTTCCAAGTTACGTGAACGGCTCCAAGACTTCATAAATAATGGAATCCAGGGAAATATGATAGGACCGCTGTTGTCCTTTATATACATACGTGATATGACGGCTAGGATGAGCAGCAATCCTTTCCTGATGTTGACAAATGAAAGGAAGATATCGAAACGATTCAGAGGTATGCTGCTAGATTTGTTGCTGGTAGGTTCGATCAACACTAGAATGTTACAGAGATGCTTGGTGAACTCAAATGGAAATTCCGGGAGGGAAACACTGTCGAGAGAATTTAGAGAACTAGCATTTGCTGGTAACTGCAGAACAATTCTGCTTCCACTGAAGAATATTTTGCCCAAGGGCCGCGATGACAAGACAAGATAAGAGAGATTAGAGGTCGTACTGAGGTATACAGATAGTCGCTTATCCTTCGCTCTGTTCAAAAATGGTTCAAATGGCTCTGAGCACTATGGGACTTAACATCTGAGGTCATCCGTCCCCTAGAACTTAGAACAACTTGAACCTAACCAACCTAGGGACATCACACACATCCATGCCCGAGGCAGAATTCGAACCTGCGACCGTAGCGGTCGCGCGGTCCAGACTGAAGCGCCTAGAACCGCTCGGCCACTCCGTCCGGCCCTTCGCTCTGTCTGCGAGTGGAACAGGAAAGGCAATGACTAGAAGTGGTACAAAGTACCCTTCACCACACACCATACTGTGGCTGCGGTGTATGTACTCTCGAAAATCGGCGAATCGTGTCTCTTGGTAACTTAATAGATACCCTGATTTACGATTTTTACTGCCGGCTTTCTTCACAAGTTCTAGTGAGAGTTGGGTTAGCTGATAGCAGCAGTGAGTCTCCATCATACACGACATCGTATGAGAAACACAGATTCGACTTAAAGAAGGAGTGAGCGGCGCAGAGCTAGGAAGACCTCCCCGGCTGTCAGTGACGTCGGCAGGCGTGAGATGCGCTGTTGGTGCAGTCGCTGCCGCCGCCGCCGCCGCCGCGTGTTTGGATGTTTGGCTTCCGGGGCCTTCCCAGAATCCTGTAGCCGGGATCTCCTCTCTCCCCTCCACCAGCCATGCTTCGTGGGCCCATCCTCACAACTAACTTAAGACGAAGCTTGTTTGTTTCGGCATAAATGCTTGCCTGTCTGCTTATTTGTAAGAACGCAGTCCACTCGTGTGCGAGCACCACGCGAAATAGCCATCTGCAGTTACAGAAGCTGCATGTATTTTTATTCTGTGGTAATAAGGACTAGTGAGAGCGATGTAATCTTACTCCTGTTACGAATTTGTACACAAATAAAGTGGAGGAAATTGTCTCACTCCGTTACAGGCACCCTTCCTGAGCGCAACATTAGACAAAACACACACACACACACACACACACACACACACACACACACACATACACGCTGTCAGGAAAAGAGATACAGCTGCACGAAATTGAAGTTATGACCTTTTTTAAACGAAATTCCACATTAGAAGTAGATTTCGTTTCCAGTCTTTTAATGGTTTCATGTCTTTTAATGGTTTCATAGGGTTCCACATATGCAATAGCCATATTGCATTAAGCGTAACTCTGAGGAACAGTGTAGCGCCCTTCGATTCCATGTGAACAGCGAGGAGCCGGCCAGTGTGGCCGAGAGGTTCTAGGCGATCAGTCTGGAACCGCGCGACCGCTACGGTCGCAGGTTCGAATCCTGCCTCGGGCGTGGGTGTGTGTGATGTCCTTAGGTTAGTTAGGTTTAAGTAGTTCTAAGTTCTAGGGGACTGATGACCTCAGATGTTAAGTCCCATAGTACTCAGAGCCATTTGAACAGCGCGGATGATGAATAAACTCCGCGCGGCTTTAACAGGATGGTCTTACATTATGATTGAGAGACTCCTCCTCCTTGATAATGTTCCTTTAGTAACGTATAGACTGCTTGGTGTGCTGCTATAGTTAGTTTTCTACGCACCCGTCGCTTAGTCTTTCAAGAACTACCGTAAAGTTTCCTCTAATTTAGCCCTTGTGTTAGCAGATACTGCATTAGCAGATCTTCTACAACGATATCATTGGTGATGGAAGAACGAGGAGGGAAACGGGACTCTTCCACTTCAACGGAACCATCTCAGCATTGATTTGGGCAACCCACGGAAAATATAGATCTGGTTGACCATCTTCCCGAATGGTATCAAGAGAGAAATATATTTAGCTATAGGAACATGCAAATTCTTATCTGAAGAAGTCGCGGGACTGTTCTCCCGATTTACGATCAATAAACCCATTTGCGCGAGCAGCACACAACCGGCAGACGACGACGGACACCGCGCCCGAGCTGGCCGCGGCAGAGGCGCTGACGCGCCGGTGAGTCGCCCACGCCGCCCGAGAGTACTAAAGGGAACAAGGTTTCGGCCGATTAAAAGTAATCACTAAATTAACGCGGCCCGCGGGCAGTAATGGAAGTGTCGTGTCGCGATAACGGGCGCCGCGTCTAATGGAGGAAGGAGGCCGAGCGCCGCGCCGGCTGGAAGGCGAGGCGAGGCGAGGCGAGGCGACTAGGGCAGAGCCAGAGAGCCGGCCGGCCAGATGCCGCCACCGGCCTTTGTTATTCATGAGCCGGCAGCTGTCCTTCGCGGCCCCCCGCTCCCCTGCACCCGCCACGCGGAATTGCTGCAAATGTCTGCCGCCTCCTCCGCTCGCCTTGACTGATCGGCGCAGTTACCGCCGTACTCTGCACCGAGACTTTTTACTCCCCTTGTTTACTGTAGCCGCTCTGCATTCAGCGTCCGCAGTCGTCCGTCTCCGAGGCGCGGCGCTGCTCACTTCCAACAACAGCTGCAGCTACTTCATATCTCCGAAGCGGAGTGAAATGTCTCGTGCCTTTGGTGTCCGAGAGATCCGCACTAGTATTTTCGTCGCACTGGCACAAGAAGCGCATCTGCGTGCTCAGTCGAGCTTTTACGATGTAGAACGTAGCGTCGTTGTCGGGCAGACCTTTGAAGTCTAAATCTATTAGTAATATAAAAATGTATTGCTGCCTCGCTCGTTAAGTAGTTTTATTAACATATACCATCGTGAGATAGAAAAAGCAGGAGCCTGTTGCTTATGATCCTGAAGCGATATCAGTAACCAAATATTTCGTACCTCGTGATGGCGCAGAAGGCACTGAAACCAGTCGTATGTTAATAAAAATACTTTGTGATCGACACGAAAATAGCCCGCATCTCGTGGTCGTGCGGTAGCGTTCTCGCTTCCCACGCCCGGGTTCCCGGGTTCGATTCCCGGCGGGGTCAGGGATTTTCTCTGCCTCGTGATGGCTGGGTGTTGTGTGATATCCTTAGGTTAGTTAGGTTTAAGTAGTTCTAAGTTCTAGGGGACTGATGACCATAGATGTTAAGTCCCATAGTGCTCAGAGCCATTTTTTTTGACACGAAAATAAATTTTTGAATTACCAACAGTACTGCACTCGGTGCATCCCAGTGGCGATATCATCGTTTCAATCTCCTTTTATACTCTGCAAGTCACTTCCTTCTTGGAGGGTACTTCGCACCAAACGGGACGACGGAAAACGAATTACCTGTATACCTCCGTGCGAGCCTCTGTCTCCGTTATTTTCCCCATAAGTTTCTTACGCGAAGTGAACGTTGCAGGCAGTAGAAAAGCGCAGTCTCTCTCAAATAGTTCAAAATGGTTCAAAAGGCTCTGAGCACTATGGGACTTAACATCTGTGGTCATCAGTGCCCTAGAACTTAGAACTACTTAAACCTAACTAACCTAAGGACATCACACACATCCATGCCCGAGGCAGGATTCGAACCTACGAGCGTAGCGGACGAGCGGTTCCAGACTGAAGCGCAAGGAACCACTCGGCCACCCCGGTGATGTTCGTTAATCCAGACAATTCTCCCCAGTGAGCGTCTTAATAACTGTTCCATGACAAACACATTATCTGTAGCTTCTCATTACAGCGCAGACATAAGCAAAAAGAGGATGAAAGAGCGAATGTTCAAGCTTCATTGTCGCCATTAGAGACGAACTCAGAAGTTTAAAGCTGCCCTCAGACCGAAGATTGGTTTCAAATTGAAATTTATTGGACACGATCTTGTCAGAAGTGGTATGCTGCTTCCTCTCTCCGATACTTTAAGCGATTTAAGCAGGCAGTGGACTCCGAAACCTAGTAGAGCTTCGCATTTATGGCACGCGAAAATTATCGATATTCCTAGAGCCGACTGAGGATTTAACTCCGTGCCTTAGGATTTGAAGGCTGACACCAGTTCCCCGGCCGGCCGGAGTGGCCGAGCGGTTCTAGGCGCTGCAGTCTCGAACCACGCGACCACTACGGTCGCAGGCTCGAATCCTGCTTCGGGCATGGTTGTGTGTGATGTCCTTTGGTTAGTTGGGTTAAAGTAGTTCTAAGTGACTGATGACCTCAGAAGTTAAGTCGCATAGTGCTCAGAACCATTTGAACCAGTTTCCCAGTTGGAAGAAGATGGTATTTTCGAAGGAGTCATCGCATTAACCATTTGAAGTGATATCGTTGAAGACACAGATATATAGGAAACAGGATTGACAGACTTGGATTCGTGGCCCACTTGCCTGACACACTGCGCCACCTCGACCGGTACGGAAACAACACGGTGACCAGAGTGTCAGTGTTTTGGAGTCCAGATCAGCAAGTGTACAGCAGCCGTGGTGAGTGACGGCTGGGAGTGCGCCATGTGTCGGAGGAGCAGGCGGGCTGTGCCGGCCTCCGGAATGCGGCTGTTTTTCCTTTTTTGTTGCGGCTGTTGTGGGCTGCGGGTACCTGCGAGCGCAGAGCCAGGGAGCTGCGGTGTAACCCGAGACAGCGCAGCGGCCGGGCTCGCGCTGGAGGAGTCGGATCTGCCGGGGCTGCGGCTGCGGCTGGTAGCCACCGCGAGGCCCACAAACATTTTTTCAGGGGGAGACTTTGTGGAGGAGGTGGTGCTTGTGCCCTGCTGCGTTGCCACACACGGGGGGATCGCGGAGCTGCGGAAGCCACCGCCCGTGCCGAGGGGTGCGAACCGTCTACTGGTCCACAGTCGTAAATTTCTGCAATCTTTCACCTGTTAACAGAACAGCAGTCGGTATATTGCCGTTCTCCGTGCCGAGTTACTACATCTGGTCGTCAGCAACGGAGTGTCCTCGCTTCTAAGAGCGTCACTGGTTGTAGTAGTTGCTGCCAGCGATAGTCGTATTTCGGAAAGAGACTGGGCTGCTACTATGCTAGAACCGTTTCTGCAGCAGCCAGCCTCCAAATGCCGTTCGATGATTTTGAGTTGTTTCCTGCCCCTACGTTGCCCGCATCTCGTGGTCGTGCGGTAGCGTTCTCGCTTCCCACGCCCGGGTTCCCGGGTTCGATTCCCGGCGGGGTCAGGGATTTTCTCTGCCTCGTGATGGCTGGGTGTTGTGTGCTGTCCTTAGGTTAGTTAGGTTTAAGTAGTTCTAAGTTCTAGGGGACTGATGACCATAGATGTTAAGTCCCATAGTGCTCAGAGCCATTTGCCCCTACGTTAAATCTCATCAGGCGAATGAGGGAATGTTATCGTTGACAAGGTGAAGGATGATACGCTTGTCTAACTGTTCCTGAGATCCGCCACGGATTCCTTCATTCCGTGTTTGTTTTCATTGTCTACCAATTAGGAATCTGTCGTTTGTGACGTATTATTACAGATGCAAAGCATATTATTGTTATTGTCTTTCGGCCGGCCGGTGTGGCCGTGCGGTTCTAGGCGCTTCAGTCTGGAACAGCGTGACTGCTACGATCGCAGGTTCGAATCCTGCATCGGGCATGGATGTGTGTGATGTCCTTAGGTTAGTTAGGTTTAAGTAGTTCTAAGTTCTAGGAGACTGATGACCACAGATGTTAAGTCCCATAGTGCTCAGAGCCATAATTGTCTTTCGTTGAGCAGCCTGGTCTGTACCGGTGAACTATTTTTGGCCGTATGTCTTTCTCGGTGTAATTCCATTTCCGACTTTCGTCTGACAGCCGAGGAAAACATTCACAAAACTTTACCGGCAACGGTAAATTGCACCTATTTTTAATTTATTTCAGGGATAATATTCTCCGTCATTTCAGATGAAAACAATGAAATGAGTGTCCTTTATGTTTTCAGTTTTTAATTCCCTTCTCCTGAGAGCAGCATGAGCTGTGGTACATTTTTTTCTTTTCATCCAAATATTCCAGCCGGTCGGAGTGGCCGTGCGGTTCTAGGCGCTGCAGTCCGGAGCCGAGCGACCGCTACGGTCGCAGGTTCGAATCCTGCCTCGGGCATGGATGTGTATGATGTCCTTAGGTTAGTTAGGTTTAATTAGTTCCAAGTTCTAGGGGACTGATGACCTCAGAAGTTAAGTCGCATAGTGCTCAGAGCCATTTGAACCATTTGAACCAAATATTCCAGTGTTGTTGAGAATGGTGCTGAAGGATTCGCAGTTGGAAGGGTTACCAGTTATATCAATAGCCTGATAACCAAAGGAAACTCCTTAATTACTTTGGTCAAAATTATTTGTCGGGCAGTGTCAATCATTGTCTTCTATTAAAATATGTGCCATTTCTCTTTTTGTATTATGTGACTGTGTGTACAGAGCTTCTTTTCGTACCCTACTCGTGGGGGTTGAATTGCTGTTATTGTCGTAACCGGTCTATTTATTCTACAGTAAAATGTTAAGACTGTGTGCATCTGTAAAGGAAAGAGTGGATGAAGATGTTACAGTACTCTCGTGATGTGTAGAGGCATGAATTTGGAATAATTGCATTTCAATCTGTGAAGCACTTTCCCTGACTCTAAGGCATATTTGATGCAACGATTATAACGACAAGATATGATCAATAAGTACATGTACTGAATAACTAGTACGGCACTTATCCTGTTGTGCTCTTTGCGAATGAAACAAGAAGGGGAGCTCCATCAGCCGTGCACTATAGAGTTGTATTACGTGGAAGGGGTGGGAGGAGATAGATCGAGATATAGAGCATAAACAACAAAGAAACACACACACACACACACACACACATACACACGAGGATCTGCTTGCTTGCAACAACTGTCGGCGGCTGGGTTGGACACGTTCTCCAGTCGCCTCCGACCATTTGGTGGTTCTTTTGTGTGAGCGCTTTACTCGTACAGAGAGCGGGAGTTAATAAGTGACATTGCGCCCCGCCCGGCAGTCATATCCGGTAGCCGGGCCCGACTTGGCGGTGCGCGTCGCGCTCCAGTGGCCACCCCTGGCCGTTGTTCTTGTTAGGCGCGAGGTGTGTACAGAGCGGCGAGCCCCCCACTTTGGCGCGCCCGGCCTATACTTGTCGGCCGGAAGGTTGTCATTTCGAGGCGGCCATAAATAATGCTTAGAGAGCTGCAGCGCGTGCTGCACGGTCAGATTTGTAAAGGCGCCCCGCCCCTGGCTCGCCGCGACCGCGGCCGCCCTTCAATTTGGTGAAATGCCTGCGTATGTGAGGAGCCGAGCCGAGCTGCGCTGCCGCCGTCGCGTGTCAACAGATAGTGGCCAGACGCCACGGAACACCACCGCACACATCTCCGTACTCACGCTGTTACATCTTCCTTATTGCAGGTCTTCATTCCGGAGACTGATATGGTGCAGCTCTCCACGCCAGTCTGTTCCTTGCGAGCCTCTTCATCGTTCCTATTGCAGCCTATATGAGTGCTTCTCTTTACTATTATTACCGTCCACAATTCTCTTCACTATCTAATTAACGATTCCGTGAGCTCTTGTGATGTTTCCTACTAACCTACCTCTTCTTTCAATCAATTTCTGCCACAAATTTCTTAGCTCTCCATGTCGATTCAGTACCTCGTTATTAGTTATACGATTTACTATTGTAATCTTCCGCATTCTTCTTTAGACTCACATTTCAAAACCTTCTGTTCTCTTCTTCACTAAAATGTTAATTGTCAACGTATCACTTCAGTACAAGGCCTCACTCTAGACAAATGACTTAAGAAGTTACTGGGATATGTATTTATTTCAGTCTTCTATTTATCTATCTCCTTCTTCTCCCCTTTTTTGTCCATCTCCTCCACACCTCTTCGAATGTTTCATCCCGCCCGTCCCTCTGTCTATCACTTCCTACCCTTCTCTCTGTCCATATGGTCCCACTGCCCTCTGTCCATCTGCTCCTTCTCCCTCTATCTACCCTCTCCTCCTCCCTCCTCCCTCCTCTCTGTGTCCATTTCCTCGTCCCCTCTCTCTACCCATCTCTTTCTCGCTTTCTCTGTCCGTCTCCTGCTCTCTCCGCATTTCTTCCTCCCTCTATCTCTCTCCTTTTCCTTTCTCTGACTATGTCGTCCTCACCTTCTCTCTGTCCATCTCCTCCTGTCCCCTATGTGTGTCATTCTGCCTCTTCCCCTTCTCTGTCTGTCCATCTCGTCCTCCCCTTCTCTCTCCACGCTATCTGCTGCACCCTAACAGGAGGCTGGTGGTTCATACCCCTCCCCCTCCCCCGCCCCTTTCAGTATTTCTTCCAAATTCGTAGCTCATCTGGGCACCAAATACGACTGACATTCTTGCGGGGGTTTAGAATGAGCTTTTTAGCCGTGGCTTTGTCCACGTACACAAATGTGAAATATACTTCACGTCTGTTTAACATATTTCACACGTATTTGTTCACATATTTCATGTTTCCTCTAGAGAATGTCGCCCTAGCTCGATGTTTATGATGTATTTCCGGAACTATGTGTCGTACAATGATGTAATTTTTTAGTTAACTTTGGCTGCGTATGTGGAGACTGCCTGCGAAATGTGTTGCGAAAAGAGTTACTAGCAAAGTAGCAATAAATGGAAACGTGAATCGTGGTGGGACAGTCTTCACGCATCTCACTGTTTATGACGTCAGACATCCTGAAATATGTTTCATACATTGATATAATTTCACTGGTGCATTCAATGGTGCAAAATGTGTTACGTATACAGTTAGAAGTAAAGTAATAATAAATTGCAATGTCATGCTTCATGCGGCAATTTCACTGAACACCGAAGATGAAGTAGGCGATAAACTCTTCTCCTTTCATCATTTTGTGAATTTTTTCAGCGAGAAAATGTTTCGTAAGGGCTTGAAATTGTGTGTTAAGTTTGTTGCATGCCTCTAAGTGGTCTCATTGTCAAATACTAGATGACTAAAGCAAGGGTACTCGCGCGTCGTGGGCTAGATTGCTTTTTCGCCCCACTCCCGCCCCTTTGATAAGTAGGTGATTGTTACCCAGGCAGCGATTCTTTACAGATAGTTAAGTGATATGTGTACCAAGTTTGATCGAAATCGGTCCAGCGGTTTAGGAGGAGATGTGGAATACACTGGCCGGCCGAAGTGGCCGTGCGGTTAAAGGCGCTGCAGTCTGGAACCGCAAGATCGCTACGGTCGCAGGTTCGAATCCTGCCTCGGGCATGGATGTTTGTGATGTCCTTAGGTTAGTTAGGTTTAACTAGTTCTAAGTTCTAGGGGACTAATGACCTCAGCAGTTGAGTCCCATAGTGCTCAGAGCCATTTGAACCATTTTTTTTTTTTTGGAATACACTCTCATCCATAGGCTACATACCTACAAACGTACATTCATTTTTATGATATGTAGGGATTAACAAATTTCTTTTGCTCGTAAACGTTGTATATCCTCGTTACTTCGGCCGTCGTCAGTCAGTTTGGTGTCCAGGCATTAGTCTTCTTGTAGCGGAAATCATATAGGAGCATCGCTCAGAATTACCAAATTAAAGAAGAGACAAAGATGCCAAGCCATGGGACAAAATTAGTTATATGTGAGAGACGCTGAATTTACATCAGCGTCACACCACCCCTTTCACGCTTTCCGCAGTTTCAAATGAATGCTAGGATGTTTCCTTTCAAAAGATCACTGTAGACGGCAGTTTTGCTCCATCTGTGTCTAGCTGAACTAGCACGGTGTCAATATGAATAAAAGACCCCAGAAAAAACTAAAGCTGGTTTGAGCAATTCATTATTTTACTAGGCATGGTCGTTTTCCTTCCTCCGACCCCATGAACTACTCTACTAGTTTCAATCATACACGATTATCCTGACACACACAACTAATTTTTTACGCAATTTGACTTTACTTTGATTAATTCGACCCAGATTATAATAATTTCTAGTAGCATGATCTTTTATGATCGAACCTGGTAGAAGTGATTGCGTTAAGCGTATGTCAGTATTTCCCACATTCGCGGTTGTTTTTCAGACGGAATTCCTGTGTAGACCGAAGCCGACGCTCATAAAGGCAACAAATAATACCCTGTAACATGTAGTTTGTGTCAGATGCGAGGGTTAGATGTCTATAGTTTTCTGTAAACAGGGGAAATAGCTTGATGGCAGGGGATATTAGCCCAGCTCAACCAGTGGAACGAAACTAAGCGATGGTAAAGATGGTGGAATTGTTATGTACGAAAGTGGTCCGGCCAGCGGTGGGTGTCGCCAGGTGATAATTCCGCCGTGTCGGCCGCTCAACTCGTATACTCGCGACGCCGGCTCGACCCCCGCATCTTGGGCAGTTCCGGCCGGTTAAGTCCGACGTCCGCCCCAATTAAAGTGTCGTTATCGGCAGAGCGGACCGCGTCTGCGGCTCTCGTTAGCATGCAGGCCGCCGGCTCCACCTGCCGTCTGCAGCAGCTGCGGCTGCGGCCAGCCACCAAACGTAACGTAACGTAACGTAACGCCACCGCCCTTCACGCACACTTCGTAGCGCTGAGTCCCAGCAGAGTTATCCCCATCCCAAACGTACGTTTCAAAATTGGCCACCTATCGATCTGGTTAGGCGATGCTGGAATTTTTAGAATTAAGAAAACACCTAGAGCGGCATGAGAGGAGAACTATACCAAATTGATACGCAGTCGCTGATTAACATCGATGGGGGTCCTGGCTTTATAGGGCTAATTGTGAAATGGAAGCAACCTACAACAGTAACAAAAAATGGTTCAAATGGCTCTGAGCACTATGGGACTTAACTTCTGAGGTCATCAGTCCCCTAGAACTTAGAATTACTTAATCCTAACTAACCTAAGAACATCAGACACATCCATGCTCGAGGCAGGATTCGAACCTGTGACCGTAGCGGTCGCGGTTCCAGACTGAAGCGCCTAGAACCGCTAGGCCACAGCGGCCGTCTGTCTTAAGTTCTATGTGCAAGTGTGAGGCAGTGCCCTAAATGTTGGCGTGTCGTGTATCTGAGGTGGGACGTGGGTACCAACAAGCTGTTCATCTAGTGGAATGTCTAGAAACCACATTCAGGCTGGCCAACACACCGACTCTTCGTTAATCCTCCGGCTGGGGCGTCACCCAGTCCCAGAAGCACGCGCTTTAACGCGTAAGGCTATCCGGACTGGTACCGGCTTGTGTTCACATTAGTAACATTTCCTGTAAGGGCAATGAAAGAAAAAGACTTTTGAACAATTTGTATAAAAACTAATTACTTTTTCAATTGGAAATAAATGTATACCCTACAAGCACAGTTCTCTCACACTAAGAAGGCCAGAGAAACCAAATCACATAATTTTTTAATTTTGCTTTGTTAAAATTCATAACGTTGTGTGGTAAAATTTACACAAACATCAGTTATAGAACTTGTAAGTACACGCCTAAGCTAGTGGCTTGAGAAGGCGAGAGGATAATACGAGGAGCGTTCAGTAAACAATGCAACATAGTTTTTTCTCAGCCAATTTCGGTTAAAAAATGTGGAATTTATTGTGGAACTTCCCTCTCCGGCCTCTATAGTACTGTCATTGAGTTTCTGTTAGCGGAAAACCACAGCATCGCAGATATTCATAGGCGCTTTTAGAATGCCTGCGGAGACAGTGAACAAAAGCACGGTGAGTCGTTTGGCGATGCGTCTGCCATTGTCGCGACAAGGTCGGGCAAACCTGTCCCATTTCCCTCGTACCGGCCGGCGGGACGCGGCTGTGACTTCTGCAACGTGCGGACACTCTCATTCGAGGTAATCGAAGAATCAGAAATAAACATCACGCTGCTCAACTGGAGGTGTCTATTGGTAGTGCTGACACAGTCGCCCACCAGTTGGGGTACTCAAAGGTGTTTACCCGCTGGCTTCCTCTCCGCCCAACGAAAGACCAACGGCGCAATGATGGATGCACGCTGCAAGTAGCTGTACGTGATTAATGGGGAGGTTACTGATGCAGCAAGATGTTGGCTCCGATGTCGACCAATAGAGTGGCACGATGCGGTCATACAGGCCCTCCTAGTAAGGTGACGTAAGGCCGTCGTATTGAAGAGAGAATATGTTGAAAAATAGGGTTTTATAGCCAGATGACTGGAGAATAATAAAGCCCATCGTAAAATCCTCGCACCGTGCGTATGCGCTTTTCGTACACCAATTTCAGCGTGTTTCCCCGGCTTCATAGACCAGAAGGGTCATATCAAATTATTCGTCTCGACTTCCTATGCACCATTGACGTACGTTGTAAGCAGTTATCGTTTACATGTTGTATAGGCATATTTCTGAGCTGAACTGAAATCTGATTCCCGATTCAGCGATACGGAGAGTGTGCAGTGTTGGGCTGATGACGACACGACGGCGCAGGGTCGCGAAGCCGTCGACAGAGATCGTATAGCGCCTTGAGCCCGCAGTACTGGTCGCGAACACAAGACCGGAACTGGGGCCACGCGCCGCCCGCTCAGGAAACGGTTTTTCTGTCTGCCTCGCCGCCAGGTGGCGCTGTGGATTCTGCTGCGCTCCCACACAAAGAGCGAGCAGCGAGCAGGGAGCAGGCGCAGGCGCCCGTGTAAATAATAGTACAACGCCAGCGAGGTGCCCGTGCGCGCACGCCCGCTCCTCTTTTCTTTTCATTTTTTCCCCCTTTTTTACGACACTTTGTGTGTACGTGCGCGTGTGTACTTGCTCGCTGGGCGGGGAGCGCAGCGCTACCGACGGTATTTACTGAAGGCGCCCGGTTAATGCCGTCCGCCCCCGCACGCCCCCAGCCGCTCCACAACCTGACCGTGACGCCGGCTCCTATTTGCCCATAGAATTATAATGCCGTTTGCGCCAAAATGCGCGCCGCCTGTTTACCGGCCGGGCGCCGCCACGCGATCTGGCGTTTAGTACGCCAGGTATCCGCTAGTGGGCGGGAGGGCTCGCACGCACACGGAAGTGGGGGAATCACCCGTATGACGCGCACTAGTTCTTGCCGGGCAGCTGTTAAGATTCTGTCGCCACGCTCGTAATGTGTAGCGGGTGCTGTCAAATCGCTCAAGAATGTGTTCTGTGCTACAGCTCCGAATTGTGTCGGTGATTGTGATTTGAGGCTAGAAGGAGTTACTGGTATGTCTTAAATCCGTCCACTCGGCTTCGGGAAGCGGAATTACCTAATAAATCTGCACAGGGCCGTTATTCTACAACTAATTTTATTGCTCATCTAGATTTCATATATTTCTGTACTGTGTGACCGGTTTGGTTTTTATTCAGCTATCTTCATGCGATATTGTTAGTATTTGCAGACATTCCCACTGAGATGATACTTCAATTATTCAAATAAAATAAATTCCATCTTCAGTAGCAGAATGTTTATTTTGTTTTTAACGAACCAAGTCTCGCCTCTTCATAATAGGTATCATCTATATTTTCATTTTTTCTATTCTTTTCAAGTATCTATGGTTTCTTCTGCAGGCACACAGTACGGGCTTCCAGTTGATACAGGTCACTATTGTATAATCCGCAACTGAACAACAAAAACCGTTAACTGTTGTGAAATGTACAGATCTGACCTGCTGTCACTTGGAAACCTCTTTGGATCTACACCTACACAAAAAATCTTGCATACGTTACATTAAAAGAATATAAAACTGAAATCCACTGATGATACCTAGTACGAATAGGTGAAACATGGCTGGTTAGAAACAAAATCAACTTTTAGTTGCTAAAGATGGACTGTTTCTTATGTATATAACTGAAGTAACAATTTAGGAGGAACGGCTGCAAATAATATTATCTTCAGATAATTCAGTAGAACGGAAGCAGGTCATAAAGTTTAGGAAAACGTTTAATCTAGACGGACAATAATAATTGTTGTACAAACCATTCATTGCGGATTTTTTCCATTAAGACACAGTATGTCAGTCTTTGCAAACGCAATATTCTATTCGTCCGCTTCCGTAAAGTAGTGGTCAGCGCGGCTGGCTGTCACATGTGTGTGTGTGTGGGGGGGGGGGGGGGGGACCCGGGATTCGATTCCTGGTATTGCCAGAGATTTTTATTTGTTGGGATCACTAATGCGGGTTGCACGCAGCCTTGTGAGGCCAACTGAGGAGCTACTAGAACCATTAATTGCGGTTTCAAGCTCAAGAAACTCGGCAACGATCGGGAGAGTGGCATGCTGACCCCATGCCGTCCCCCCCTCCCTTTTCGCATCTAATGACGCCATTGGCAGAGTGACAGGGTGAGCTGTTGGACATGAATGGATCATTTAAAGGCAGAACATGGAACATTACCTTTACCTTTCTGTTTTTGCTCGTACGTTCATTAGTGATCGTCGTGCCATGATTACGTGGACTCGAACTATAACGACGAAGTTCTAGTGGTTCAGGCAATGGACTCGTAATTCGGATGTAGTCGCGTTCGTATCCTTGTCCGACCATTCAAGTTATAGGTCTTACAAGTTTATGAAATCACTTCGATCAAATTCTGGAGTGGTAGCCTTGTATTGATCACCGACGCTTTCCTTCCGGATTCTTGTCCAACTGTACTAGCGGTTCGTCTGTTCTGGCGTCGGCGTCAACGTGACATTAAATCTTTTTACTTTCTTGTTGCGGATGAAATACACGCAGAAAAATAAAGAAGTATCGGTCCTTGTTTATACAGTCAACAGAAATAAACTGGACGTTAGCTCTCCTGGCAATTTACGGCTGCCGTGGTTTTTGATTGCTGGCCTCACGCCAGCACAAGAAATAATGTTCGCCAATGTGGAAATTGTTTGGTAGCCGACGGTATTTACCTATGTATGAGATTCCGGCTAAGCGCCGCTTCCGTCTGCAGTGAAACCGTGCAGCAGGCGCCCATCACGCTGCCGTCGGTAGCATACCAAAACGAGAGTTCTTCATTCATAATTACCGCCTAAATAAAGCAGCCCATTTGTGGCTCACCTTGGAACGCGAGTCTAAATATGCAAATGGACCGGCCTGCTTGATTTATTCCCGAGACCTGCCTCCCGTCCGTCCATTTAAATAAGTGCCGCTTGTCCACTCTTTGGGAATACTCAACACACGGACCTGCCGAGGCGACCACTACCCCGCCTGTACCTATACGTCGCTACAGGTACCTTCAGGGTAGGCGACAAAGGACTTTTAACTCCTTCATGTACTGCGTCCATTAGCAACTTCCGTGGATGAAATTCGTAGTTGTTCTTCGGTAAAAATGTTTTGCCTCTGTTAGGCCACGTCTCGTCGCACGAAACATTAAGATTCAACATTTAGACCCACTTATCTCCAGGCTTGTCGGCTGCATACATACTCACTCTTGAAAATGGAACCACTGATGTATTCCTGACATTGCTGATAAATATTCTACTTTAATGAAACGTAATGATTGGACAATTTCAGGTAGTTTAACGATTACTATGAAACTATTTACGCATAAATTGCGTAGTTCCTTTCCTTCCTTTCGTATACTCTGATGGAAATACTAGTCGCTACAGGTAGCTTATAGCACTGACCATAAGTTTTCGTCGCCAGTTTAGTGGAACGCATGAGTGTTTCTTTACATTTAGCGTACCTGCAATTCTTGGTCTATGATGCTTGATATGTAGGATATATTTAATAATTATATCTGATTTATTAAACTAGTTAACCATTTATGGGGTTGGAATAGTAGATTCACTTACACGTTCTCTGTACTTAATTCTTCGAATAATCTATTATAACATTATCGACTGACTGCTGGGTACAAGCGTGCTCACTCCCCATTATTTTTTCCGCTAACATTCGATAACGATGGTTACCAGTAATCGTCGTGTTCTAAGTATAGGTGTAACTGGATAGTTTCCATCACACGGTTCGTTCTGTCATTCTGTACTCTTTGTTAATCTTCCTCAGCACGTAAATTTTTTATTGGGAGGGGGGGCTTCCACATCGCAAACGTCACCCAATATGTTCGTGTATTGAAAACTGTGTAGTGCTCACTATCTAGTGGAACCCTAATAGAAATGAAACTGATATTGAGAGCAGTGGCTACCTTTGTGCGACGGGTAGATTGTGTTTGTTCAGTAATGAATCCTAATGCCGGCATTAATGCAGTTCCATATGCAAATTCTTAGAAAGATTGGCGTAAACTGAGAAGCACGAATGTCTAAAAAGTGACCTATTTGATATTGTTTTCAACTCATGCAAGCAATGATCTTGTATCTTTTCGCATTACGTATCTTTTAAGCTTATTTGTTTAAAGATGTTGTGTATTTCATGTACCAATATCTATCGCGGATATTCTCCTTTTATGAAAACAACCTGAAGTACGATTCCGTTTTTCTTAAATACGTTGCGGTAGTTTGGGAAACATGCAGCTGAGTCTTAGTGACTTAAAAATCACGAAGTTCTTGTTGTACATTTGCACTAGG
Organism: Schistocerca serialis cubense; assembly: GCF_023864345.2. Lineage (NCBI taxonomy): Eukaryota > Metazoa > Arthropoda > Insecta > Orthoptera > Acrididae > Schistocerca > Schistocerca serialis. The sequence continues at coordinate 150,915,449 of NC_064642.1, forward strand.
TGAAGTACAGACAGCGTACGCGTAGACAATTCGCTTAAATCTGTTTACACTTTGATCCACTGTTACTGACAACTGTTTGATCGCAGTAAAAAGTACGAGAATTTTCTTTGCATACCTCGTATTTCCCGAAGGAAGACGGTTCAACCTGACAGTGCTGGTCAGAAGCGCCTTGTTAACTCGAAAAGTGTACTAGACAACACGAAAGATTAAGCCATTCATGGTATCGCTATCAGTCTAAGCGTTTTCCTCGAGCTGCAATTAATGCCTGCTGTGCCCGCTTGAAATTCTGTATCTGGCCAGTAATTTACACTTTTTACCATGAAAACTGCTGTCGTAGAGTAATATTTTACTAACTCTCTCGATAAAGATGTCGACTGTTGTCGAACATTGCCTTAAGTACGATTTTTGCGTCGAAATAAGATTGCAGCGCTAGAATATTAGGATTTTGTTTTTAAATTTCTGACAGCAAATACAACGCTGAGTTTTACATTTTTGATAGTAGGCCTAAATATCTACGACGTACAACACTGTTGACAAAGGTATCACGGCACATTGATTTTCCTGTCAGAATGGCCACAGATCGTAGTAATTGATAGAAAATCATCGGGTAATCATCTTCCCCCGGAAGAGTTACAGGCCCTCTACTGTTCCTGATCTACATAAAGAACAGAGGAGATAATCTGAGTACGCCTCTTAGATTGTTCGCAGGTGATGCAGTCATTTACAATCTTGTAAAGTTATCAGACGTTCAAAAGCAGTTGCAAAATGATTTAGTCAAGATCTATATGGTGCGAAAAGTCTCAATTGACTCTAAATTATGAAACACCTGAAGTCACCCACATGAGTGCCAAACGGACTTCGCAACATTTCGGTCACACAATAAATCACACAAACCTAAAAGCTGCAAATTCATTTAAATTCTTAGAGATTACAATTACGCATAACTTAAATTGGAATGACCACTTAGATAATGTTGTGGTTAAAGCAAATCAAAGACTGCAGGTTATTGGCAGAGCACTTAGAAAGTGCAACAGGTATATTAAAGAGACTGCTTACACCACGCTAGTCCGCTCTTTTATGGAGTAATGCTGTGCAGTGTGGGGTCCTCATCAGATGGGAGTGACGGACGACATCGCAAAAGTTAAAAGAAGGGCAGCTCATTTTGTATTATCGCGAAAAAGTGGAGAGTGTGCCATGGACGTCTTACGTGAATAAGGGTATCAATCATTTTTAAAAAAAAGGCGTTTTTCGTTGAGGCAGGATCTTTTCGTGAAATTTCGATCAGCAGCCTTTTGATCAGATAGTGAAAATATTCTGATGGCGCTCGCCTATGTAGGGAGAAATGATCACAGAAAAATTTAAGTGTTCGTTTTTACCGCGCGCCTTTCGAGAGTGGAGCGGTAAAGAAATAGTATGAAGGTGGTTTGATGAACACGCTGCCCGGAACTTGTCAGCATATTGCAGAGTACCTGTAGATGTAGATGTAGAACAGTGTTACGGTGTACGTGAAAGGTAAGTCTTTACAGCATATTGGTTGGTGGCCAATGGATTTGAAGACGTGTGTACTCACGTGAGGACTCAAAAACAGTCCAGCAGTCTACACTCAACATAAATTTTATGTAATATTTAACTCACTGTCGGTGAAAGAATTGTCAAACATAAGAAATACTACTAGAAAAAAGATTATTCTGCTACAAGAACAGAAAATCCAGTTAGAAGACTTTTTTTGTCAAAACCAAAATGGCGTTAGATCCGTCGAGGCCATTCGCATAAGCCATAAAATTCGTCTTAAATCGCGTTTTGCATGTTCACTAATCAAGAAATTCTTCTCCAGAAATTTGTCGCTAGAGAAAAAAAGACGATTTGTATTAGAGAATGCATCAAAATGAAGCGGGACTGTTTACTGTGTGCCATTCCTGTTCCATGTAGTTTTTTGTCGAATGTGTTGTCTGGATAGAAATCGCTAGCATTAGGACGGAACGTGGCTAAATATGAGCACAGCGCAGCTAGCGGGGCTATACTGGATTTCCAGACTCGTAGACAGTGCTTGTACGTCAATGAGTTTTAAGTGAACGTATCTCCAGTCTTGATGGCTGCTCAGCTCGCGCCTACGGAATACGGGGGAACTTGGGAGGGAGTGCGAGAACCAGGCTATTATACCTTTAGGGGCTCTCTGCAGAGAACAGTTGTGACACAATCACTTGTAAAGCAACAGCAGACCAGGGCCCGACCGTCACTTCGTCTCGCCCAGCACGCGCAACGCACGCCGTCTGAATGGGAGCGGCGAGCAGCTGCCCGCGGTCGCCGATTTGTCCCGGAAGTGCGCGGGGAGCTGCGTTTCCGGCATCGCACCTGGAGCCGATGCTGCAGCCGCCTCAACGGGTTCTCCAGCGAACCGCCCACGCTTTGTCCGTGTACGCTTTGTCTGCTCCCCTCGTCACGACCGTCGCTGCCCTACCACTAGAATATCTAGTTAGTTATGCAAACTATTGTCCCGCGTCAGCGAAATCTGACTCTATCTTTGAAAGAGAACCCTGACTACATGAGCGTGACTTTGACTCCACGCCACAGTGGTCTCATTATGACCATGCGTCCGACTTGTTCATTCTATATTTCTATTGGTTCTCTAAACTGTCACGCCGATAATGATGTGGTTGAAGCCTTCGTTAATTCTCTAATCGATATTCGACGAACTGTGTCTTTCGTCCCATCTGCCAATTGTCAGCCTCTGAGGGATAATGTTCTCTTCTATTCTTTTTCATATGTTATGGCCTTCAGCCATGTGCATTCACGTCAACCTTCCACATATTTCATTCTCATTTATCTGTAGCGACTCAAGTCGGCCAAGGCGACTGCGGGTCAGGGAACGGAGCGGTGGTCCAGGAGTGTTCTCGTGCTATACCCGGAGGCGTCAGTAACACAGTGACACGAGAAATGACATTTTATTGTCAGGATGGATACACTGAGTAATATACCGGCTGGTTCTAATTGAACTGTAGCTAATTACCGAGGGCCAGTGTGGGCTGTAATCATCTTACGGCAACAAAACTAGGTAGATATAATACGTTAATGTGAAACCGATATAGGCTGGAAAAAATTAGTTTGTTTTCTCCACCAGGTACAGATCTGGCGCTGTATACTGTTTGCACGATGGTATGACATCCACACTGCCATTTGACAAGCCATAACTTGAGTGAACAGTATGGTTATCGAGAAGAGACATCGTACGCTGTTGTAAGTGGTTGGCAGCAGTTACAGTACTGCATTGAGAAGGTATTGCCTACTGAAAGCTCTGAGGAGAGGCTCGATGTCATTAAATGGTTTAGTGAAGATGATGATGATGAAATTCGAAAATAGGGGTGAACTTTATGTGGAAGGGAGAACAAGAAGGCGTCCAATCGCAGTGGAAGTTATTGATAGTTACTGTTGCCCACACCGTCCAGGCATGGTGCGTCTGCTCAGCCCCCTGGCCATTCCATGAACATCTGCTGCAGTCTTGGTCGTCACATGGTGGGAAACCAGTGCCTGTCCTTAACGACAACCACGATACCGATGTCGAAGTAGCATACAGTGGCAGACCACGTCTGTGACTTCCATCGGAGTGACTGCATCTCGGTGTCAAAGTCAGCAGATAAGGTAGTAGGCAGATAAATATCGAACAGCTTGTCGAGGTTTCACTGAAACTCAACAGACCGTCGTTCTCCCTGGTACTAGTGACACGGACAGAATGGAGGTACTACTGGAGCTCCGAAAGCCCGTTTACTTAAGCTGCAGAGCTGGAGTTTATGGCGCGGTGGCTCTAGAGGGATAAGTGAACTTGCCCTGGTTAATTCGACTGGTCACCGTTCCTTGCCTGTATTACTGGTTATCGAACTCGAGTTTTTCTGCATCGTTTGGTTGTTACAGTAGGACTCTGGTTCTTCCCTGTTATGATGTATTGCGGTATTTGATCTTTTGCTTCCCTCGCTCAGAGGCTGTGTGGCAACACTCGACTAATGCCGTGCCTTGCACTACATTGGCGGTGCGCCGTGTTGACATACCGATTGACACAGCGGCTCTGAGATGGCCTGCTTGGCTCTCAGCTCACCGAGTAAAAACTTCAAAAAAATCAGGAGTGCACTCTGAATTCATTCTGGCTCTGAGCACTGTGGGACTTAACATCTGAGGTCATCAGTCCCCTAGAACTTAGAACTACTTAAACCTATCTAACTTAAGGATATCACAGACATCCATGCCCGAGGCAGGATTTGAATCTGCGACCGTAGCAGTCGCGCGGTTCCAAACTGAAGCGCCTAGAACCGCTCGGCCACCGCGGCCAGCGATTCATTCTGGGGTGCAAATATATCAGTGAGGTGTGAAATTCCATTCACACTTAGATTTTTGAACCTGAAACGATTACACCTTTTTCTCAACTATGACGACCGCAGCGAGTGTCTTGGAAATACTATTAGCTGGTGGTAGTATTGGGAGTGGAACTGGAACTCTTCACATCACATCCTGTTACTGAACAACCTAAGGCAGTGGCTATGTAAGCCGCTGAAATTGCATTCGGACGGGTAGCAGTTCAGAATCCTCTTTCGCCCAGAGAAATAGCTTAACGCAAGTACTGGGAAAGTTTCTCTGCCGGCCATGGTGACCGAGCGGTTCTAGGCGCTTCAGTCTGGAACCGTGCGACCGCTGCGGTCGCAGGTTCGAATCCTGTCTCGGGCATGGATGTGTGTGATGTCCTTAGGTTAGTTAGGGTGAAGTAGGTCTAAGTTGTAGGGGACTGATGACCTCAGATGTTAAGTCCCATAGTGCTCAGAGCCATTTGAGCCAAAGTTTCTCTTCTAGTAACAGTCGATTTCCTTCCCTGATCCAGGCTTATAAAATGTTCAAATGTGTGTGAAATCTTATGGGACTTAACTGCTAAGGTTATCAGTCGCTAAGCTTACACACTACTTAACCTAAATTATCCTAAGGACAAACACAGACACCCATGCCCGAGGGAGGACTCCAACCTCCGCCGGGACCAGCCGCACAGTCCATAACTGCAGCGCCATAGACCGTTCGGCTAATCCCGCGCGGCATCCAGGCTTAATTTCTAAGGACCTTAACAATGGTCCTTAACGTACCTTTCACTGGAAGTTCCATACACTACTAAAGATCGAATCTTAAGACATTCCTCAAAACGGTGCTGATTGCTCAGCTGCATCTGGGAACACTAGATGCACTCTCTCCAGCGTCACCGATATCGAAAGGTGTCAGTCAGAAGTATCGGCTCCGAGACATGCTCACGACTAGTGAGCTGTAATTTAGATCATGTGTAATGAAGCGCGTGGGTAGGAACGGGAATTAATCGCCATCCCTAAAATCTTAATTAGTAAGAGCTCGCTCGCTTGGAAGCAGTGTCCCCCGGCTGTCACCCACTGGGACATTCGCCTCCAGAGCCGCTAGTGCGCAATGCGGGCGACAGAGGCTCGCGACTGCACTTCCGGCGCCGTTTTACACAGAAAAGCCGCGAGCCCGCGGACAATATCTGGCCGCCGCATCTCGCCGCCATTATTTATTAGGTATTAACGACCCGCATGTAGCGGCCCGTGGTGGGCGGACCCGATCTTTAATTAAGCGTGCCGATAGCATCTCCATAATTAAAATGAAAGCAGAGCGCGCGTCGACGGCGGCAGCGTCGGCCCACGTGGTGTGCTCGGGTTTCTGGCCAGCTGCCGCCTTGACGCCGTCTCCCGTTTCGCCATTTACACCCGGCGCCGCCTTCCGCCCCCACCCCCGCCCGATGCCGGCGGCGGAAGCGGACTGCCGCTCGGGGAACACTTCGGGGCTCGCTTGGCCGCACAGGGCCCGTTTTCTCGGCGCAAAACACTGGAAAACCCGTAATTTGTTGACTGAGGGACACGCTGCACTGCGGCGGCGCTTAACGAGTGGAGACTGCCTCACACCGTATCGTCGTCCGCCCGCCAGATGTCCGCCCCTACTACCTTACTGCGGTTCTTATAACTTCCTTCAACGGGTGGCAAATGAGTGCCGCTTACAACTCAGTTGTTTTCACAGTAGCACCAAAGTTTCTCTTAGTTCGACCTCCGATTGCGATCAGACTTCCCGCTTGGACTTTTTCTTTCATGGGATAGCGATTTGCATACGTACGCATGGCCCTAGTATAGCGCACGCACAGTATAAAAGGATAGCGCAGTGGCGCAGCTTCATTTGTACTTAGGTGGTCCATGTTAAAAGATTTCCGACGTGACTATGGCAGCACGACGGAAATTAACAGACTCTGGATGCGGAATGATAGTTTGAGCTTGACGCAAGGGGCATTCCATTTCGGAAATCGTCAGGGAATTCGATAGTCCGCGAGCAACAAGGGCGTGCTGAAAATGAGAGCTGACAATAGTGTTCAAATGTGGCGCAGAGCGCAGGAAGTTGCTGACCCAAGCTATCTACAAGACACTATGCAAGTTTTTTTTTTTCTCCAGTGTCAGTTCTATCAGCACAAGCCCTGGGCCTTGTGGCTTCACAGTGCTTTATCGCGCGACCGCGAGCAGGTCCACGCAATGAGCGTCTTATCTGGCGCGATAACAAAAAACAGCAGTAAGACGTGTAATTCCAACGGTAAATAACTGCTCAGCGATAAGGAATTACTTTAGCCACCAACGTATCGGATCCACGGGGTGTCCAAACTGTGTTGAAAATGTCGTACGACGCGTCTGTATCTGCAGAAAAGTGACAGCCTTAGAGCCAGAATGACAAATTTCATTGCTGGGGAAGTAATTTATGCACTTTCTGCGACATATGTAAAGCTGAACGCTTGTGACAAGGTAAAATGGTGTGGTAGACTGGGAGTCGAATTTACTCTGTGGGTGCGTACAACACTTGTTTCTCGCCATGTCTTCAAAGGTCATCCTCGCTGTTAGCAGCTACTACATTAGCTCAGCCCGCTGTTATAAGAAAAGTTCTGGAAATCCCCTCTACATATACATTCCGGATTAAGAATCTTGACCGGCTTTGCTAACCGTACGCGTCTAAGTGACATTTCCAGGGCGGGGTGGCGCACCGTTCCCGGTTAGAATGCACCTGACGGCTTAACGGCGAGGGTCAGTGTGCCGGCGAACCTGGATGTGATTTTTCTGCTGTTTCCCGCATCCCACTAGGTGAATACAGTGCTGGTTCCCTTGTTCCGCCTCAGATGATTCTGTCCTCGGGAGGGGGAGGGGGGGGGGGTGAAGAGATACTGATGACTTTATAAGTTCAGTCTCCTTACACCCATAATAATCTCCAAGAATCCATTTGCCTAACGGCATCGAGTATTTGGCTGAACAGAAAGCAATTTTACAATGGCCAGTGTTATAAAATAGTCACTCTGTCCACTGGGCAGTAAATCAGAAAAAAGTCAGCTCTAGTTTCCCATCTCAAAACTGCCATAGATCCAGTTTAGTTTGGGATGCATGCTTTCATCTAGTGATCGGTGGCTTGTTCTGATACTGACTGCTATAGGGAGGTAATTAAAATTTGTTTCATTAATTATATTGTACCCGCCTCCTTAGCTGAAATCCTGTGCGGTGGTGTCCGAGTCGGACGTAAGCCGGTTCGAATCCCGTTGGTGGAAAATTTTCACTGCTAGTATTTGGCCGGCAAATATCCCTGGTAGTGTTTGGCCGGCAAGTGGAGCAGAGCGGGTAAGGTCCTGACACCAGTCTCTGCGCCAGTGTCTTGGATTCAGTCAGAAATCACTCCCCAATGTATCGTGACACTGTTGTTTGTAGTCAGTCCATCGTGTTTGGACGTTATGGTCAGCGGCCACCTTGGAGGTATTCGAGAGGAGTAGGCTATGTACCAGCACCCCTTCATCCACAGCAGCAGAAACCATACACTACCCTGTACAAGCACTGATCAATCAAAGACATGACACAAATACACACTTGATACTTCATAACAGGTCAGAGGAAGGCAACGGCAAACCACTTCTAATAGCACCTCGCCTACAATAGCACTGCAGCTTTCTTTCGTTTGCCCCCCTATCATCATTCCCTGTGTGTGGGACTGCTTGCTTAAACGAATTAGGCGAATTCCACAACCGTGTTCCGACGCTCTATACACGTGTTAACGACCGCGAAAATTAGAAACAGGCAGAGTGCCAGGATGCTTGAGCACACTGTGGCTCCGCGTCCTCTGGAATCTAACCCTGGCGTTTCCAGAGCTGGTCCACCTGCTCGATCCAGTCGCGAGCTGGGGCACTTAATTCCTGTCCAGTCGCTCATTTCCGAGGTTAGGCGTCTCTGCGAGAGGCGCCGTCGCCGCCACCGCATGGCAATCAGCCGGCCGTAATGTATGCGGCCGCGCCAGACTGCACAACTCGAGGCGCGCCGACTTTGCAAGCCGAGCGCGTAAAAGCTTTCAAGGCGATAGCGCAATCGTCGCCTGGCGTCGCACCGTGCCGCGCACGACGCTACCACCTGACCCGGCGCCTCGCTTAAGGCGGCGACGCCCAAAATTAAGTTCTGCACCGCGCCGGACTCCGCGTATCGCTTACGTAACGCGCCCGCCGACGACGTACGCGCGGACTGGCTTGCTCGCTCGAGTGCCGGCTGCTAATGGATGGGCGCACGCGAACTGCTCCGCCCATCCCCTACATCTGCATAAAGACTCAATTCCTCAAACCGAGCTACTCTCTAGTGGCATACAGCGTACTCCCATTCCGGTTGCATTATGTTCCATGGGAGCCAGGAACGAGCAGACAAAACCTCGCTAAACAAGAAATTTTTCATGCCATGGTGGCGGCGTCTGTCAATGGCTCTGTCAAAAGCCTCTAAACCAAAATTTGTAATTCATACCACGCTTCATCCTGAAATCCAGAAACGATACCTAATTTGTATGGAAGCGCCGGTGGTTGGGAGCATACGTTTAACCACACGTTTCCGCCATAAGAGGCTGTTCGTCTGGTTCACAGGGCGAAGGAAAGCAGGTGCCTGCACCTTACATAGTTTTCCTCCCCTAACCTAACCTAACCGCACTTTCAGAATCTTCGTAACTTCAAACATAGCTGTTGCGTCTTTTTTTAACTACTTTTTTTGGGTACAGATAATATACACACCGAAACACCTTCAAGTATTGACATCGCTGTCTCTTGGTGGGGTTCCATACCTTAAACTGTAAAAATGGGACTTGTTGTGCGTCTGTCTTTGTGTCGGTCTGTCTGTCTGTCTGTTCGACTGTTAAAACCCTTTTTTCTCAAGAACGGGTATATGTATGAAGTTGAAACTTGGCCAAGCACCAAGGTATATGCTCCCTTGACGGTGCAAAAAAGACAAGCTTCTAAGTCAATGAAGTTAAAAGATATGGTCACTTATTCCACATATTTAGATACAGACATCCTCATCAAAACTGCAGGGTACTTCCCTGTCCCTAGAATCGTGAAATTTGGCAAGAAACAAGCATTCTAGTACTAGTAAAGGAAAAAATGCGAAAATTATTAATTTGTAATTTCCCCACATGAAAAAATTTTTGTGATTTGTTATCTGTCTGTCTGTCCGTCCTTCGGTTAAGACCTCTTTCCTCAGGAAGGGTTAGACTTAGAAGTTGAAATTTATATCACATACGAATGTCATGGTTCCTTTCAGTTGTGAAACTTTCAAGCTTGTACGTCAGTGCAATCAAAACATATGGTCATTTGGGTCACATATTTTCATACCTTAGCAGTATCGAAATTCTCGATTCCGGAGATGAATGAACTATTTATGTACATAATTAAGTTTGCACGGAACCATCGCTCGTGTGTCCTTCTCGCACTTATTTGATTTTTTTTCTACAGGAAAATTGACCAGTACCTTTGTTCAGTGAACACAGACGATTGTGTTAAGATTAACATGGACACGAAAGATTGCTAATTCTTACACAGTATACTAGCTTGAAACATTGGTCTGAGTCGTCTCTGGAAAACACACCATCTATGCCTCAACCCTTCTGATGATTCGCCTCTGACATCATTTATTGTGATTATATTTATTGTGATTATCCCACAGTGCTTCTTAATATCACCTGTCAAGATTGTTAGTGTAATGACATCTGCTACCCCGTATATGGCCGAATAGTCCTTCATAATGATCGCAAATATACTGTCGCCACTTCCAGTAGCATATCCGTGCTTATTTCACAGAATTTAGTATTACATAAATGCTGAATGAGTAACACGTGCTATTCGTTCTATTTCAGTAGCATCAAGTTCTTACAACTGCTCCTTTTATTTCTCTCTCCCCCCTTTCAGTGAGTATACGCATTGTACCCTCATATGGAGAATGTTGCTAATGTCACAGAGCTACGTAATATTACCCGATACCGTTATTATCGACTTCTTTATAGCATTGCGTGTACACTTACTCACGGTTTAACAGGCAACACACAGAACAGGTGCCTTTATCTAAGGAAATTAGAAACTAGGGAAGCTGCTCTCGTTAATTGAAAGGTTAGAGAGTACGTGGCAGCAACGTGAAATAGGGAAACTTACAGATCGAGGCGTTTAAACCTTCGTGGTCCCGGAAGAAGTACATGTAATTTTATCTAAGTGATTATTATGTCATCTCGAATGACAGATGAGTTCTCAGAGCATTGTGACTTTGCCACGAGGTCACCAGGCAATCACATTCGTATCACAGCTATCTGAGTATAGCAGGACGTCGTTGGAAGAAACACGGTGGAAAATTCAAACTGGCACTTATTCCTGTTATCTTCACGTCATCTGGAGTCAGCGGAGTGTTGTTTCTATAGGCTCCCATAATAATAATAATAATAATAATAATCATAATAATAATCATGATCATCTTATATGTACGTTTCCCTAACTGCTGTTCCGTCGTCCATCAAATGATTTGCCCACACCAGTACAGGTGTTGGACAAAAATATGAAAACATCGCGAGGAAAGCGTGCTTGTACATAGATGCTGACGCTACTTAAGCCTGCAGGTTGTGCTGTTGTGTCTGATAGCGAACGGCATTTGTGCAATGTCCTCAGTACGTCGTGGTCAGAAGAGTGTTCTGTGTATTTGTGGGTGCATTATTTCGGAGATAAGTGAATTAGAACGTGGACAAATTGTTGGTGCTCATATGGTGGTTGCTTCCATACCCAACAGGGCCAGAGTAGTCTCTGTTTCAGCAGGCACCGTCTTGAAGATTTATGTAGCACACAAGAAAAGCGGAAAAACATCATCCGCTGAGTCACTCGGCGGTCGAAATTGTGAGTTGAATGTTCGTAACAGAGTAGTCATCGAATAAGTTTGTGACGAAAAATAACAGGAAGACAGCTGTAAAAGTCACTGCAGAACTGAATGTCAGCCCCAAAACAATACGCGGAGAACTCCAGAAGCTGGGATTGCTAGGTCGAGATGGAATTCCGAAGTCATTCATCGGTGATGCAGATGACCGTAACAGGAAAACTTCTCGCCGGGCACAGGTCCCAAGAGTGAAACATAGCGGGGATTCAGTAATCATCTGGGCAGCCATAACGTGCTATTCCATTTGCCCCATGAGTAGTCTGCATGGTCGCATTATTGTCAATGATTGTGCCATTTTGGCCGATCAGTTCCGTACTATGATGCAGTGTTTGTTCCTCAATAGTGATGCTGTGCTGTAAGACGACAAGGCTCCTATACCTATAGCTCTTATCATCCAGGATTGGTTTTGTGACAATTATGATGGGTTGCCGCATCTCCCCCGGTTATCGCAGTCGCCAGAGCTGAATATTATTTAGCCTTTATTGTCTACTTTGCTGAGAAGGATGTGCAATCGCTGTTCACCCCGTCATCGTTACTTTTGCCACTAATTTGCAGGAAGAACGGTGTAAGTTTACCGCGAAGACCATACAGGACATGTATTTATCCTTTCTGGGACGACTGGAAGCCGTTTTGAATGCAACGGTTTTTCTACACCTTATGAGGCATAGTACTGTGTTGTGCTTTTGGTGTCCCCATTTTTTTTTCTCCAAAATCTGTATCAAGTCGCTCCAGTTGTTTTTCAATTAAACAATCATCACTCTTCTGTGTTACTCCATGCAGGGATGCCAATGAGGCTCACGTTAGAACCATTTCATTCACACGGTCTTACGTAATGTTTTCTTTCTTTTTTCGTAGCTGCGTCCTAAAGATAAATCAAGTCGTCCATGCAGCTTCCAGTAGTAGAAAGCAGAAGTCGGAGAAAGCCGTGTCGATTTACCCGGCGAGGAGCGAGTACTCGCCGTGTGCGTGGCATGCCGCGCGTCTGAATGCCCTGGCAGACGAGCGCCGGCTCGTAAATCTCGTTGTTTTAATTTATAGCGGCGCCGCGGAGTCACATGGAGGGCTGAAGCGCTCACAGACGCACAGTGCTCGCCGTTGTGCTCGCGGGCGTTCGACCACGAACCCCTTTGTCAGAGCAAATCGCCTCTTCCCTTTTTATACTCCGTGCCCTGAACTCTCGCAGAGGAGCAATCACACTTCTTTTCCCGTTTAGATAAAATAAAAGCCGCAGCGTACTAAAACGTCATTTATGATTTCACATCTGGATTTGTTGCCCAGAACACACAAAACAACGACATCGTCGTTTCCTTGATGGGGAAGGAAGTAGGCAGAAGTTAGTTACGAAGGCATCTAAATAGATTATGGCATGTGTTTCTTCCGCACTATACGAATATCTGGCAATGTGATCACTTCGGTAAATTCTGTAAATGTTTACATACCCTTAAGCTAAATAATCCTCTGGTACTTTGCAATAGTTTTGGCTGAGTCGGTTGCATTTAATATTACTTAAAGGAATTTTAATGTGCGTGCCTAATAACTTGGCTTTATATTTCTCTGCCAGAGTATTGTTGGGTGGGGGGGGGGGGGTCTTAGGATTTTATGTAAGCGTTGCGCCGGCTGCTGTGGCCGAGCGATTCTAGGCGCTTCAGTCCGGAACCACGCGGCTGCTACACTCGCAGGTTCGAATCCTGCCTCGGGCATGGATGTGTCCTTAGGTTAGTTAGGTTTACGTAGTTTTAAGTCTAGTGGACTGATGATGTTAAATCCCATAGTGCTTAGAGCTATTTGACCCATTATTTTTTTTTTTGTTAGCGTTGCTTTGTGTTTTTTCGTATCGCTCTCTACTGGGCATTGGAGCATTTGTCTCCGACTGACGTTGTCGTAACTTCGGAAAAATTTTGGGTGATTGTGTGTAACAGAGGACCTAGCTGTTACCGTCATATTTGACTGCAGTAGTCTGTATTTTGTTTGTTCCGATTGTCAGTACATTTAATAGTTGTCGCCGCGCTTACAGTACTGCAGATACCTCGACTGCTCTTTACGGAAACATTCCTGTTTCTTGTTTCGTAGAAATCACTACTGATCACAGGCTTCATTATGTGCGTAATTTGTACCAATTCGACAATTTTCTTTTAGTTAACAAAAATAAAACTGTATTGTTATTAGGGTTCGGTGCCTCGGTGTGTAAAAACGGAATCTTTATAAGATCGCTATGTTGTCTACCTGCCATCTGTGTGTCCGACTGTGAAGAACCCTTTTTCTGAGGAGCGGGTGGATGTATCAAGTTCAGATTTGTGTCACGTGTTAAGGTCTCTGGTCCCTTGCAGATGCAAAAATTTTAAGCTTCTAAGTCACTTCAGTCAAAAGATATGGCCATTTATGTCACATATTTTGATACTCGGAAACACACTCATCAAAACCTAGACCAGTTGACCTAGAATCATGAAATTCGGCAGGAAGCAAAGTTTCAGAGTGGAAGTAAAACATAACACACCAACATCACTACATGCTAACATAAAATCTAAGTTGTACTCATGGCTTAGTCGGTAATTCAAAATGTTTCATTAAATCTTCTCTTTCTGCACATACGAACTGAAGTCCCCCGATCGCTTCCTCTTGTACGTCCTGGCTATTCTGAGGAATTACTGTAGAAATTTTGTTATGGTTTTGGAATTCAGGGGACCAATATCTTACCAGTATCGATTTCGACAATAGGCAAAAATAGCTGTGATTCTCGATTCCCAGTGTGGATGAACTAAAGTTTCTACGGAACCGTCAGCACGCGAGTCCTACTAGCATTTGACTTTTCTTAAAGTTACAGTTGTGGGGTCCTGCCCACTCGTCTCGTATAGGGTGCCTAAAGGATGCTGCGTTCTCGGAATACTATACAACAGTTCAAGCAAATCACTTTAGTAAAAATGGTTCAAATGGCTCTGAGCACTATGGGACTCAACTACTGAGGTCATTAGTCCCCTAGAACTTAGAACTAGTTAAACCTAACTAACCTAAGGACATCACAAACATCCATGCCCGAGGCAGGATTCGAACCTGTGACCGTAGCGGTCTTGCGGTTCCAGACTGCAGCGCCTTTAACCGCACGGCTCACATTAGTAGTTTTTATTACAAGAACGATGGGCGACAGGCAGTCAGTGTCTTTCTCTACATATCATGTTAATGCAAGCAATGGATATGGGTCACAAATAACTGCTATGGTAATGCTCTTCTAGTGCCGGTCTAGTACTGTGCAGCATAGGCAGGCATGAGCGGCGCTTATGTTTTCTTCTTGTAGAGGCCGCTCTTGTCATGGTGCGGTCTTAGTCAGCGAGCTATTGACTGACCTCGTCTCACAGCCTTCTCTGCTCTTCTACATCTACATGCATACTCTGCAAATCACATTTAAGTGGTTCATCGAACCACCTTCACAACTCTCTATTATTCCAGTCTCGTATAGCGCGCGGGAAGAATGAACACCTATATATTTCCGTACGAGCTCTGATTTCCCTTATTTTATCTTTGTGATCGTTCCTCTCTATGTAAGTCGGTCTCAACAAAATATTTTCGCATTCGGAGGAGAAAGAGGTGGTTGGTATTTCGTGAGAAGATTCCGTCGCAACGAAAAACGTCTTTCTTTTAATGATGTCCATCCCAAATCCTATATCATTTCTGTGACACTCTCTCCCATATTTCGCGATAATACAAAACGTGCTGCCTTTCTTTGAACTTTTTCGATGTACTCAGTCAGTCCTATCTGGTAAGGATCCCACATCGCGCAACAGTATTCTGAAAGAGGACGGACAAGCATAGTGTAGGCAGTTTCCTTAGTAGGTCTGTTACATTTTCTAAATGTCCTGCCAATGAAACGCAGTCTTTGGTTAGCCTTCCCCACAACATTTTCTATATGTTCCTTCCAATTTAAATTGTTCGTAATTTGCATTCTTCGTCTTCGTGGCGGCGCTTGTGGTTACGCCGGAACAACAGTCTTTCATCGCAGAGCTACATATTTCATTTAATGATAGTAACTACAGTAGACAAAGTCCGGTTCGGTAAGTGATAATTTCGTAAATATTATTCCGAGTGATCTTTTAATGTGATGATGGTCTCAGAAGTGTCGTATTCTTCACGTTTTTTTTTCTTTTTTTTTTTCTTCTGTGCTTATTAGAAACCGTGAAATGGACGTATGGAATGACAAAGAGCGCTTTAGTAACAGGCCTGCTTTTCAGTTCCTTCTATCATACTGAGACGGAATGTAAACAGAAGACAACAGTGTGATGATTTTATATTTTGAAATACTGGCTTACACAATCGATGAATTTGAGCAAAGGTGTGCCGCTAATAACTGTTGCGCGTTTCGTGGATACGATTTCCGTCGAGTTTCGAATGACGACCGGAATTCATACTGGGGGTGCTGCTCTGGAGAAGGCGGCGGGGCTTCCGGAATGTGAGCCGAGCTGTCGCTGGCTCGGAGCGCCGGCGGGCAGCACCCACATGACCTTGGGGGCGTCTCCAGCCCCAGCCAGACGGGAGAGCTACTGTTACAAAAAGGGTGAAGGAAAAGTGGGCCAAAATAAAAAAAACGAGGCGGAAAGGGGCGGGTAGGAAGAGGAGAGGGCTGGATGCGGTAGCCGGGCCCAGGGCTAATAAATCAGCACCGCGGATGGCCCGGCCGGCTGCGCCCAGCTCGGCTCTGCTCTGCGGCTGACGCGAGGCCGGAGCCAGCGGCTGGCGGGCGCACGCGCTGCCTGCCCCGTCCAGCAAGTGGTCCGTCTGCCTGGAAGAACAAAGCGCTCGCTGACTGAGCTCCCACTCCACTACTCTCGTAATTTAATTTGAATGCAGTCGGGAGACAACTTACAGACAGATCGTGCCCTTCAAAATGATAAGACCGCGTGCTTGCTGCTCTGACATTCTTGCCACACATAATTAGTGACCAGTGGTGACAAGGATCATCTGCCATGAAAGATGATGTCCATGGACTTAATTTATTTAGCTGCAAACTATAGAACACGCCCATTTCCTTCTCATTCACAATTATACGATTCACAAATCGAAGTCCATTTACTCTAGTAAAGCCACAGTTGGTTCTTGTTTCACTACGAATCTGATTATAAGCATCGTAAGTTATTTCGCTTGCCCATATGCTGACACTTAAAGTAGTAAAGGACTTTTGCTATTTGGGGAGCAAAATAACTGATGCTGGTCGAAGTAGAGAGGATATAAAATTTAGACTGGCAATGGCAAAGAAAGCGTTTCTGAAGGAGAAATTTGTTAACATCGAGTATAGATTTAAGTGTCAGGAAGTCGTTCTGAAAGTATTTGTATGCAGTGTAGCCATGTATGGAAGTGAAACATGGACGATAAATAGTTTGGACAAGAATAGAATAGAAGCTTTCGAAAGAAGAATGCTGAAGATTTGATGGGTAGATCTTATAACTAATGAGGAGGCATTGAATAGGATTGGGGA
The DNA here is from genome assembly GCF_023864345.2 of Schistocerca serialis cubense. Taxonomy (NCBI): domain Eukaryota; kingdom Metazoa; phylum Arthropoda; class Insecta; order Orthoptera; family Acrididae; genus Schistocerca; species Schistocerca serialis. The sequence continues at coordinate 150,932,168 of NC_064642.1, forward strand.
GAAGAGGAGTTTGTGGCACAACTCAACTAGAAGAAAGGATCGGTTGGTAGGATACATTCTGAGGCATCAAGGGATCGCCAATTTAGTATTGGAGGACAGCGTGGAGGGTAAAAATCGCAGAGGGAGACCAAGAGGTGAATACACCAAACAGATACAGAAGGATGTAGGTTGCAGTAGGTACTGGGAGATGAAGAAGCTTGCACAGAATATAGTAGCATGGAGAGCTGCATCAAACCAGTCTCAGGACTGAAGACAACAACAACATCATATGCTGACTAACAGCTGCAGTTCACACGAATTACGCAAGTTTATATCTGGTCCAATTAAATTATTCCTGCTCGACATGAAGGATTATTCTACGCACGTCTTCTAATTAACTTTGTGAGATAATATACCACTCGATACATTATCTTTAACACTTACTGTCTTAATATTCGCGTGATCATTTCAAGCGGCTCCAATGGCAGATGTTAACGCAGCTGATCTCAACTTCCAACTCGATGCCGCAGCTGGTTTCGTGAGTTAGCTATTGCAGAAGTGTCGAAGCGAAATTCCCAACCGCCAGACGAGACGCGTAGCAATAATGAAATGTTGTAGTCTCATCTGCTAGCGCATGCTACGTTAAAGGGTGCAAATGTTTGAGGCAATTGCCCCTGAAACCGTCAGTGTGCTCAAAACTTACCGTATCGCCTCCATCGATTCGGTAAATACTTCGAGGGAGAAAGGCGACTGTTACTTTTAGAAAGAAATGTGGCGTATGTAGCACACGACGACATTATTTTTGAAGATATTTGGTGGTCCGTGAACCACGGAGACCACAAGATTACAGTACTGCTTGTACAGTCGCAGAATGTATTGACTATTTGGCCTTCGTTCTCAGGCTATACAAGGAGAAAGCTTAGCGCTATGAGGAAGGAGAAAATAATCAGGCTATGGAAATCTGCATCAGAGTGACTGGTGTAGATTTGAATCCTGCTCCTGTGCAATATGAGATTTCGGATAGTATCGCCAAGTTGTAGTGCCTTATTTTATTTTGTTTCTTGCATATCGACAGCACATTAGCCAACAGCTGAATGCTGCGAAGCACCCACCAGTTGTTGTGCAACAACCCAGACTGCTAGAGGGCCTGCCCATCGACCTCATGTGCTTTCAACAGTTAAAGACAAACTCTTGATTTTTACCATATCTTCACGTATAAACGTGGTTATCACAAGGCAACTAAATCCCATGGCCGCAAGAAACCCACATACGGTAACTTTGCGGGCTTCGTGACATCTGTGCACAGTTTTTTTGCACCTGCTATGTACTCCAGGAAAGGGGCACTTAGTGTGACATTATTAGGACAAAGAAACGCCATGCGCACGTTTTTAAACTGCACGTGTCTGCTGACATCAGTGGGACTGCCATCAAAACGACAAACTTGGAAGACAAGTACAGAAGGTTTCGGAAGAGTCTAATCTCACAACAGAAAATATCCCTTTGCAACCTTTCAGGAAACTCCAGAAATGTATACCACTCTGTAAGAAAAGGCTGTCAGCAAGTCACGAAAACTGAAAACGGTCGGGACTGCGATATGATGACCCCACTCCCCTGATACGGCGGTCGGACGGTACCGATGGGCCTCGCCAGGGCATTTGGTCGGAGTTTGCATAAGGACTGTTAGACTGACAGTTGAATCTCCGAGTAGCTGAAAATCCTTGAGTCTATCGAGATACAGAGGGATAATATTCTCAAAGAGCGCCACGAGGAAACAGTCATTTCATTGCTTGCGCATGAAGATCACCGATTTGATCCTAGGTCTTCTCAGGCCAAAGTTTGTGTCTGTTCAATTCATTTTCATGTTTTTTTTCCGTCTGTTTTGTGATTGATTTGATGCAGCCGTCATGGTTTCCTAACCTATGCTAATCAGTTCATTCAAAAGAGCACTTAACAGGGTACGTTCTCAATTATGTCTGTGTGGTCATTTGCAGATTTGTGATTGAAAATAATATATTTTCGGAATTCGATCGTAGTAAATAAAAACTTTCGACGGCGGCAAGTGAAAACTATTATGTATTATTCTTTGTTGGCTATATTCCAATGTCTGTCTTCACCTACATCTTTTACCCCCTATGGCTCTCGCCAACCATGGGTTTATCCCTGATTCCACAATGTGTGTCCTATCATCTTGTCTTTTTTTCTCGTTAGCGTCGTCCAAAGATTCGTTTCCCCGCCCATTCTACAGAGCACCTCCTCACACCTTATTAGGCGGAAAGTACGATAACAGCATAGGTATACGGTGAGAGCGTCCAGGTGCTGGCAGCGAGCGTCACGTGACCGGGCTTGCTCCGCGCCACCACCTGCTCCCGTAGTCTCCAGCCGCTGTCACTGGAGTCCTCCTACACGCACTCGGCAGTCGGCACCCCCGCATTACCGACGCCATTGGTGCGAAAGCGATTGTGTGCGCCGCACCCGCTCGCGCGGTAGCCATCATTATTGAGTACCGTAATTAGCCGACTCCACGGCCCGCCCCTCCCACCCCGCCTACGCAGCGAAAGAGTGAAATTAGCGGCAGCTGGCGCCGCGAGCAACGGTGAGCGTCGCCCGCCCGCCAGCCAGGCAGCCCGCCCCAGCCGTAGCCGCAGCCCGAGCCGGCCATAAAATACGACTTTATTAACACGTTTCGGTGTCTCGCGCGCTGCTCCGCGGGGGACAATGCCCGCCCGCGTCCGGAGCACAATGGTTAATCACCGGATCCCGGTTTCATTATTTTGCCAGGTTCAAAGGACGAAACAGCCGGAGGCCTTTCTTTACACAAAACATTCATTCGCCTCGTCTCTTCATCTTTGGTTGTTTATAACTACGGAAAAACCGGGGCGAGATGTAAATCGCGACGGAACGGTTTTTATTAAAAACAAAACAATAGGAGAGAATAGAGGGGGCGGAAAGGGAAAGAAAGGCTGCACGAGCAATCCGAAAATTTGCAGACCCTAACTGTTAAGAGTCTAAGGGCAGCGCTTTTCCGCTGTTTGCTCCTGCATTGCTGCGCAGAAAGTCACAGCTCGACTAGAACTGTCCATTCATTTATCGTTAAGCCCAGACTACGAGCCGCATCGTGAGAAGCAAAATAACGATTATTACTTCTGTGGAGAGGAAAAGTGAGTTGCATGCAATGAACTGAGTGCGCAATCAAGTTAAATAGAGGTGAAAACGAATCAAAGCATGTTCACGACGAGCCCCGCGTCATTGTCGCAGCTGACTGCTTCAGTTCCAAGCGTTCCAAGCGCACAAAACACTTCCTTTGTCAGTGCTTCTCCGAACGTGCAATGGGTGCCCTGAAAATGTGTAGCAGGAAAGCACTAACAAATTACAGGGTGTTTCAAGAATGGCCGGTATATTTGAAACGGCAATAAAAACTAATCGAGCAGCGATAGAAATACACCGTTTGTTGCAATATGCTTGGGACAACAGTACATTTTCAGGCAGACAAACTTTCGAAATTACAGTAGTTACAATTTTCAACAACAGACGGCGCTGCGGTCTGGGAAACTCTACAGTACGATATTTTCCACATATCCACCATGCGTAGCAATAATATGGCGTAGTCTCTGAATGAAATTACCCGAAACCTTTGACAACGTGTCTGGCGGAATGGCTTCACATGCAGATGACATGTACTGCTTCAGCTGTTCAATTTTTTCTGGATTCTGGCGGTACACCTGGTCTTTCAAGTGTCCCCACAGAAAGAAGTCACAGGGGTTCATCTCTGGCGAATAGGGAGGCCAATCCACGCCGCCTCCTGTATGTTTCGGATAGCCCAAAGCAATCACACGATCATCGAAATATTCATTCAGGAAATTAAAGACGTCGGCCGTGCGATGTGGCCGGGCACCATCTTGCATAAACCACGAGGTGTTCGCAGTGTCGTCTAAGGCAGTTTGTACCGCCACAAATTCACGAAGAATGTCCAGATAGCGTGATGCAGTAATCGTTTCGGATCTGAAAAATGGGCCAATGATTCCTTTGGAAGAAATGGCGGCCCAGACCAGTACTTTTTGAGGATGCAGGGACAATGGGACTGCAACATGGGGCTTTTCGGTTCCCCATATGCGCCAGTTCTGTTTATTGACGAAGCCGTCCAGGTAAAAATAAGCTTCGTCAGTAAACCAAATGCTGCCCACATGCATATCGCCGTCATCAATCCTGTGCACTATATCGTTAGCGAATGTCTCTCGTGCAGCAATGGTAGCGGCGCTGAGGGGTTGCCGCGTTTGAATTTTGTATGGATAGAGGTGTAAACTCTGGCGCATGAGACGATACGTGGACGTTGGCGTCATTTGGACCGCAGTTGCAACACGGCGAACGGAAACCCGAGGCCGCTGTTGGATCACCTGCTGCACTAGCTGCGCGTTGCCTTCTGTGGTTGCCGTACGCGGTCGCCCTAACTTTCCAGCACGTTCATCCGTCACGTTCCCAGTCCATTGAAATTTTTCAAACAGATCCTTTATTGTATCGCTTTTCGGTCCTTTGGTTACATTAAACCTCCGTTGAAAACTTCGTCTTGTTGCAACAACACTGTGTTCTAGGCGGTGGAATTCCAACACCAGAAAAATCCTCTGTTCTAAGGAATAAACCATGTTGTCTACAGCACACTTGCACGTTGTGAACAGCACACGCTTACAGCAGAAAGACGACGTACAGAATGGCGCACCCACAGACTGCGTTGTCTTCTATATCTTTCACATCACTTGCAGCGCCATCTGTTGTTGAAAATTGTAACTACTGTAATTTCGAAAGTTTGTCCGCCTGAAAATGTACTGTTGTCCCAAGCATATTGCAGCAAACGATGTATTTCTATCGCTGCTCGTTTAGTTTTTATTGCCGTTTCAAATATACCGGTCATTTTTGAAACACCCTGTACATACATTTATGACGATTATGTGTATACAATCATTCAGTTGTCAGCGGCGAAAATGGAGCAGGTTAGCATAGCTCCAGAGTATTAAACAGAATGTAGTTCATGTGTATCCAACAGGCGGTTAACCGTAGCTCAGTTAGCTGTAACTGTTTAGAGTGGACTATAAAAATACTAAAGTATATAGCGGGAGACCGTGACAACTTTACCCTTCGCGATACTGTACACAAGTAATCCCTAGATGCGTAATACAATAATTACCTGAAGTATAAAACAAAGAAGATTTTCGAATTATATGATATTCAGCAGACAGTTGTCATTATCAGGAGGGATGTGAAAGGACATATTGATATTAATTTCTTTTGATAATACAATGGTGGCTCTCGCGGCCGGCTTTACTTCCGTTGAAATTTACCGTCGAGATGCCGCGGTCGATGTATGGAAATAACGACGACGTTTCGTCCACATCTGCGAGAGACATCTTCAGAGATGGCCAGTTTTATCTCTGAAGAGGCTACCTCTAAAAACGCAGGGTAAACACATGACGGCGGGCGTTGTGGCCGAGCGGTTCTAGGCGCTTCAGTCTGGAACCGCGCTGCTGCTGCGGTCGCAGGTTCGAATCCTGCCTCGGGCATGGATGTGTGTGATTTCCTTAGGTTAGTTAGGTTTAAGTAGTTCTTAGTCTAGGGGACTGATGACCTCAGATGTTACGTCCCATAGTGCTTAGAGCCATTTGAACCATTTGTAAATAGATGTCTCGAAGAAGAAAAAAAAAAAAAAAAAAAAAAAAAAAAAAAAAAAAAAAAAAAAAAAAAAACAAGCAAACAAAACTACACTGGTGTGCAAAACTTAAAGATGAAAGTAGCTTTCGCATGATGTGTTACCTTCAAGCACCTTATCTCAATGGGAACTTGGACGATTTACAGACAGAGCCGCTGCAGTATACTACAACAGTGACTGAAATTTTATGCAGCGGGACGAACAGAAATGACACAAAGACAATGATTACACTGAAGTCACTGCGATTTATCATGGTCCCTTGAACATTACAAGAGGCGGGATATGGTTCTTAACAGGGTGTGTGATCACTACGGACAACAGTGTATGCTCTGCAATGTGCTGACATGTTGGCCACAAGGCTGGTAAGGAGTTATTGTGGTAGAGCGTTCCGCTTCTCCACCAGTGCGGCTGACAACTGCTGGAGGATCGTTGGTGCTGTAATACGTCTTCCTAACGCATCAAAAAATGGTTCAAATGGCTCTGAGCACTATGGGATTAACTTCTGAGGTCATCAGTCCCCTAGACTTAGAACTACTTAAACCTAACTAACCTAAGGACATCACACACATCCATGCCCCAGGCAGATTCGAAACTGCGACTGTAGCAGTCGCGTGGTTCCAGGCCGTAGCGCCTAGAACCGCTTGGCGACTCCGGCCGGCTCCTAACGCATCCCACCAGTGCTGGATGGGATTTAAGTTGAGGGAACGGGCAGGACAGTCCTTTCGCCAAATCTTGTCTCGTTCCAAGAGCTGCTCTGCCTGCGCCGTTCGATGCCGTCGTTCATTGTCATACATAAAAATCACGGTAGGACTGAATGCACCTCCGAAAAGACGCATACGGAGAAGGAGCTTAGTGTCATAATAACGTTGAGTCGGTGAATGTACCTTGTTCTAAGGTTGACCTGGTTCAATGAAACGATGTTTTTTGCTGCACTGCATGTTCCCATCTGTCGCCAGAGGAGGGAACGTCCAGAATCATAATTCCAACTGAATCTGATCTCACCTGAGAAGAGGCGCGACCGCACTCCTGCTTGGTCAAATGTCTTTCCTCTTGGCTCCATCGGTAACGGTCCCGCCGATGTGTAGGCGCCAACAGAACGCAACACACTGTTTGTCTGGCAAAGAGACCACCCCCGAGCAGCCACCGTGCCCCTGTGGAGCGTGAGACTCCATACCTTTTAGTGCTGTCTAAATGTCAAATGTAATTGTGCCCGCTGTTTGAGGTGGGTCTCTTCTTGCCTGTTGCTCATTGTAAAGGTTTTCTACTGCCGTAGTTGACCATGGTCGAACACATCCTCTCCTTCGGGTTCTGATCGCTCGCCGTGCACGTGAAACACTCCTGTGAGCAAACTCAAACTCTTGGGTACACCCGCCACACTTCGTCCTTCTTCCTGTTTCTCGATGATGCTTCCCTGTGGGAATTAATCCAAATGTTTCTCTGTGCCATGTTAGAATGAAGAACACCACAGTACGACGTAACTACTCACAGAGTTTCCTCCCGTTCTATCAACGGCCTCGTGTTGCGGGGCATGCCCCATTTGACGTTATAGTCGGGCTGAACTCACAGCACGTGAAATCCATCTTCTTTTCATTACAGAGAGATATCTGGCAACATGCTCCCGCACTTTTTCATTTCACTCTAGTAATTAATGTTATATTTCTTTATCTGTCTTGTCCTTACGTTTTGCGGAACTGGGACCATTGCTGTCATTTGAGTAAAGAGCACACATGCTCATGAAGGACGGTTACCTACGGAACCACATATGATTGGTTCAAATGGCTCTGAGCACTATGGGACTTAACTTCTGAGGTCATCAGTTCCCTAGAACATAGAACTACTTAAACATAACTAACCTAAGGACATCACACACATCCATGCCCGAGGCAGGATTCGAACCTGCGAGCGTAGCGGTCGCGCGGTTCCAGACTGAAGCGCCTAGAACCGCTGGGCCACCTCGGCCGGCCCATATATGGTTATTGCTGTATTTTATTACATATGCACGAGTGGTGCTTGGTGTCACTCATGCGTGAAGATGACGTAATTGGAACGTCGACACTGGTTGCGTTATAAAACAATCAAAATAACAGCTATTGGTATAGTATTATTACATTTCACCGCTGTCCAATGCTCCAGAACCCAAGATGGATTTACATTTGAGGAAGAGGATGAAGAACGAGTATTGTGAATCCATTTGTAATAGCCTGTATTACTTTCACTTGGAAATGTTGAGCTATTTCGATGACAAATAATTTCCCCATGGTGGTCACTGAACTATTTTGTAGTAGTCCAACTTATTTTGAGCATTGTGCAGTCCAGAACGCAAACAAAATACGTAAGGGGTGATACTTTAGTTCCTTTTTTTGGTACTTGGATTGAGATACACGCGTAAAAGTCTATGTGAGAACTATTTTTGGATGTTTGTTGCTTAGAGAAAAGGGCATCTTCTCGTTACTCTCAGAGACTGAAATTCGGGCGAGCGTCCTCGCAACGCAAACCCAATTTGCATCCTTAAATGTGACAATATGAGGGTGTGGACCATTCTGCGAAGTGGTTTTCGTGCTCTTCCGCGGAAGGGATGAGTACTGATGGAGCTACGCGCTCGTGACTCTTCTCTCTCTCTCTCTCTCTCTCTCTCTCTCTCTCTCGGTGTGCGCCGTGTTGTCCAGTGGGAGTAATTGTGCCGCCTCCGCCGAGCCTCCAGCTGCTGCCGCCCTTATCGCAGGCTGCCACAGCCAGCGCTGGAATCGATTGCATTGCATTTCATGATTACCGCGCATTAGCTCAACTAATATGAACAAATTATTGTGGCTCCTCGTGTAGCGGGAAATAGGGGCGGCGTGTGTTTGCACGTCGGCGTTGGCGTTCGCAGCCACCGTACCGCACCGCACCGCCTCCTGCGCTCACGCACGGCCCTGGCCGAGGGCGTGATTAATAGCTGGCCAAGAAAAGCGCCAGCTGCATCAGGCGACCAGTAATTCTGCGGCCTACCGGAACAGGTGGGAGTGGCAACGCTCGGTCATAAACCGGCCGCCCCCGCTGTTCCGCTAATGAACTGCACCGATTGTCTGGCCCGTGTTTCCGCTGCCCACAGCACGCCGAAAGCCCCTCGGGCAGCCGTTGCTGCTGCGCGCTCCTTCTTTAGCTTTTCCAAACCAATTTGGCTTACCACTACGTAGAGCGAGAACGCTTGATGGTAGGTAAATTGCTTTTACCCTGGTAGCGTCGTTTATCTAGAATAATTTTCTTAAAATTGTGATTTATAGTATGCTCTTCACATAAAACCACTAGTCTTTCGTACTCCTGACAATCAGAAGGTATTGACTTCAGTTTTTGTAACTCTGGAAGACTTTCAAGAGGTCGGTGAAACGAACTCCATCGAGAATTTTAGTCACGTGACGCTACAGACACAGCAGTAACATACAGTCTGACGACGTCATCATTTCCCAGCCTCCACATCAAGGCGACAGTATGTCCCAAGAACGAAGAGAAAGAGGAGGAGATAGCGTTTAACGTCCCGTCGACAACGAGGTCATTAGAGAGGGAGAAGGTTGGGAGTGCAAGTCGGCCGTACCCTTTCAAAGGAACCATCCCAGCATTTGCCTGAAGCGAAAACCTAAATCAGGATGGCTGGACGCGGGTTTGAATCGTCATCCTCCCGAATGCGAGTCCAATGTGCCAACCACTGCACCAGCTCGCTCGGTGGTGCCATAAACGGTGGCACAACAGAAACTTCCCCAGAATGCTAGTTGGTTCTGAGCACTATGGGACTTAACATCTGTGGTCATCAGTCCCTAGAACTTAGAACTACTTAAACCTAACTAACCTAAGGACATCACACACATCCATGCCCGAGGCAGGATTCGAACCTGCGACCGTAGCAGTCGCGCGGTTCCGGACTGAGCGCCTGAACCGCTAGACCACCGCGGCCGGCAGAATGCTAGTTAATCGGAGTAGTTGCTACGTATACACTATCTAATAAGACGCATCCGGACACCTATTAGTGGACATTAACCTCGGCTGTCTCCATTCTTCGTCTTTATGACGCCTTCAACTCTGCTAGGGACACACTCAGTGACGAGTCGCCGGCCAGGGTGGCCGAGCGGTTCTGGGCGCTACAGTCTGGACCCGCGTGATCGCTACGGTCGCAGGTTCGAATCCTGCCTCGGACATGGATGTGTGTGATGTCCTTGGGTTAGTTAGGTTTAAGTAGTTCTATGTTCTAGGGCACTGATGACCTCAGAAGTTAAGTCCCATAGTGCTCACAGCCATTTGAACCATTTTTGAACGAGGCGTCTGAATGTCTCTGGAGGAATGGCAGCCCATTCTCCTTCAAGAACCGAAACCAGAGAAGGTAGTAATGTTGGACACTGGGGACTGGAGCCACGTCGAAGTTATAACTCATCCAAAAGGAGTTCCGTTGCGTTCAGGTCTAGCCTAGGGGCAGGTCAGTCCATTCCAGGAATGCTACTGTCCACAAACTGCTGCTTCTCAGATGCCGCTTTAAGACAGGATACAGGGTCACGCCGATTCAAGCAGTGATCGTTTCCGAACTGTTACTCTACTGTACAGAATACGCATTTCCGTAAAATGTTTCCTGTGCTACTGCATTTTCTTAAGTGCAACAAGGGCATCACACCAAAATCGCGAAGTACACCCCCATGCCGTAACGCCGCCTCCTCTGTGCGTCACTATTTGCACTATATGTGTCAGAAGGAATTCTGCAGGCATTCACCAAACCCTCACGTCTCCATCGGATTGCCGTAGGGTATAAAGTGATTGGTCACTACAAATCACTCCTTCCAAGTTATTCGCTGTTCAGTGGTGTCGCTTGTTACACCATCTCAAGCGCACTCACTACAAAAATGTGTAACGCATTCTTATTAACTCCATACGCATATTCATTGTCTAGCTGGACTGCTGGCGGAACTTTGGAACTCTAGAGTGATTCCTTCCGCTCACTTCAAGCGATTTTTACAACCAACTTTCTCATTGCTTGACGGTCTCTGTCCGTAAATACATGAGGGCTGCCTGGTCTTGCTTTTGCTGTTTCCAGTTCGCAGCAGTCATTAAGAGTTGACTTGGGTGGCTTTAGTATGGTTGAAGAGCTCCTAATCGATTTACTACTCAGGTGACATTCAGTGACTAGTCCGCGTTCGAAATCACTGAGCTCTCTTGACGAACCCGTTGTGCTGTTTTGCCAGTTTTCATTGCTGCTATGAAGTTTCAGTTTGCTATAACCAAATATGTGTTACGTTTCCTCCTTGGCTCTTTCAACTTACGTAGCCTACTTACTGAGACACTGGAAGTTTGAGTCGTGAAAGTTAATCTACTCTTCCTGAATAGAAATTTCATTACCACATCTATTTGACATGACAGTTAATAAGTGTGTTTCAGCACATTTCTTCTATAAAAGTGAATATCTAAATAGTGTCTGTAACGAAGTTGCTTTCCAAGCAGACAGCTGTCACTGAGCTCTTTTGGCAGAAAATCAGACATGGCAGATATACATAGGCGCCTGCAGAATGTCTACGGAGACCTGAAAGAGAACAAAATCACGTGTGTCGTCTGTCATCATCGCAACAAGGTCGCGCAAACATGTCCGATAGCCCGCGCACAGGCCGGTTAGAACGTGCGGACACACTCATTCGAGGTGATCGACGGATCAAATTCAAGCATCTTGCTGCTGAACTGGATATCTCTGTTGGCAGTGCTCACTTCATTGGCTGTTCTCTCTCGTCCATCCTACAACCTGGACCTCGCCCCTACCGACTTCCTTCTGTTAGGCTCATTCAAAAATTCTTTCCGCGGGAAACAGCAGATGGATTGTGGGGATATTATTCATACAGCAAGACGCTGGCTTTGACGTCGACCGACAGAGTTACACCATGCAGGCGCATAGGACGTCCCAGTAAGATGGCGTAAGGCTTTCGCAGTGAACAGAAATTATGTAGAAAAATAGGGTTTTGTACCCAAAAGAGGCTCTGAGCACTATGGAACTTAACATCTATGGTCATCAGTCCCCTAGAACTTAGAACTACTTAAACCTAGTTAACCTAAGGAGATCACACACATCCATGCCCGAGGCAGGATTCGAACCTGCGACCGTAGCGGTCGCGCGGTTCCAGACTGAAGCGCCTAGAACCGCTCGGCCACACCGGCTGACCGACTTCCTTCCCCGTCCTTCCATAATCCGATGAGAACGATGACCTCGCTGTCTGGTCTCCTTCCCCAAACAACCCAACCCTCATTTACAGTACGCGGAAGACGCGAGACCTAAGCGCTTCTGATCGCGTCCGCCAATCTGCAGAGTCCACATTACGGCAAGTTGTCATACTCATTTTTTCGAAAGCAGTTTTATGAATTAATAGGGGTTGAGGTGGAGATATGTATAGGGGAGTGAAGTGAGTATGGGGAGTAGTAGGAGAGGGTTACGTTGATAATTCTGTAACCCTTGCAAAGGACCTTTCGAGTTGAGAAAATCCCAGTAAGCTGTGTGAAATGTGTAAAAGTTTAGTCATAGCGGTAACAGTGGTGAAGAGCGGAGGCAGCGAGCTCGATGCAGGAGACGAGACTTTCGGCTGGCCAGCGGAGTCTGGAACCACCAGAGACGGCCCGGTACGCGCACGCGGACACAAGTTGTCGATTAGCGTGACACGTCGCCCCCGGGGAGGCGGGAGTGAGGTGTGCTGTCGGCCCGTCCCGCGGGCCCGCCCCCTTCTTCTCCGTCATTACGGACTCCGTGGCTCGCGCGTCGACCTCCCGGTCTCCCGGTCCCGGAAGGCGAGCCATCGTTTAGCCGTGGCCCCGCGCTGGGCTGGGGTCCGGATGATTGAGAGTGGAACACGGAAAACACTGGCCAAATCCCGCCGCATCCCCCGGGAGAGCGCGGATTCCGCTACCACCGCCAGCCCTGTTGCCAACGCGCGCCGATCCCGCGGTCGCGTTCTGCGTTTGCTGTACGTTCCTCCACAGCGATATCGTTGGCCTTTCAACCGATGATCTCTGCTTAAACATTATACACGACGGCCACACGCTTTGTTTCAAACATTTACGCTCGAGGGTTGTTTTTTTGTTCTAATGTTGGGTTGCAGCTCTTATAAACTACCAATTGTTTCATCATCTCTACGTAATATCCAAGAACTACACTATCACTATCCACAAAGTAAATAAATACGCTGACATAGAACAGTACCTGCAGAATGTAGACATAGGAAAATGAGGCGTTTTGTCAGCCCAAATGAGAGCGATCTCACTTATGTGTCGTATTCTCTGGTCTTTGTTTATGCAGTACCTACGCACATTTCGTTTAATAATACTTTTTTTTCGCGTTGCTGTGGCTTTTTCAGGTGAATACATTATGCCTACTTGCAGAACAAAGTCCTAATGTACTGCAGCTATAGTGGCATCGTCAAATGTCAAATGCAGGTTGTTTTCAGATTTCGACCTCTTACGTATTGTGTCTTTGAGCCGAAGAAGAGGAGTTATTCTTATGTGTTTGATGAATCTTATCAAACAGCACTTAAAATGATGAATTAAGAGTGATAATCCTTAATCCATCAATCACGATCGGGATCACTTCCCTGTTTTTCAAACACGTTTTTTCCAGTCGATGTATCTTCCCTAAAGATGCCAAATTGTGCCCGCTGGCCATTGGCACCCAAAACATTCTGACTCATGTTGTAGGTCCTTACTTTATTTTTGTCTCGGCCACCTCAGTGGTTGTTTGATGCATCACGCCACTACTTCCTCTCCTGTGCCAACCGCTTCATCTCGAAGTAGCATTTACACCAACCGTTCTCGATTATTGCTGTGTACATTCTAGTCTCTGTCTCCCCTTTCAGTTTTTGTTAACTAAGAGACTATCTAGCTCTAGTTCACGTCGCTGACCTCTAGGTCATATGCTTCGGTAAACAATATTCAAATACAGCTGTTGTCAAGATGAGGGAAGATGCATTATTTTAATTCTGATCGTAACAAATGGTTCAAATGGCTCTGAGCACTATGGGACTCAACTGCTGAGGTCATTAGTCCCCTAGAACTTAGAACTAGTTAAACCTAACTAACCTAAGGACATCACAAACATCCATGCCCGAGGCAGGATTCGAACCTGCGACCGTAGCGGTCTTGCGGTTCCAGACTGCAGCGCCTGTAACCGCACGGCCACTTCGGCCGGCTGATCGTAACAGTCTTGCTCATTTTTAGCTCTCTTAATTGGACATTATTATAATTGTGAGAATGCAATCCCATCGTGAATCACTTCTTACGTCATTGAATGAACATCGTCATGCAACACTGTCATGCCTTTCACGATAACCGTGAGTCCTACGGAGTTTTCAGAACTGCCACAGAACATTTACCACGCCCCACAATTGGAAGGAAACCTTCTCAACTTTGTTTTTCCCCTGAAAATTACATATTTGTACGAAACATTTCTTTTGATCCGATACCTGTTCCTCAAACGAGGGTGTCTTAAAAGCAAAAGTGTGCTACGAGTGTGAAGTGATGGACGATGGTGGCCCTGTCGAGTGCTGTGTCGGTGGGTAGACTTTCCACCCCCGCTCCTGCTGGCCTGTCTCTCCAGTTCCTGGAGGCTCCTCTGTGGACGGCGCTTGGGCTCTTTTTGCGACGCGAGCGCCTCGGCTCGGCTCGGCTCGCCGTGTTGCGATGAAACGAGATAGCGCCACGCCGGCCCGGGTCCAGCGCCATCACGCGCGCCATTACGGCTCACGCACACTCATAATTAATGCCGGGTTACACGTACAAATTACGGCGCCGCCACTGCCGCTGCCGCCGCATTCATATTGCATCAAAGTGGCGGCCGGGCCCGGGTGCGCTGCTCTCTGTCCCCTTTGGGTGGCTGGCCCACGGGGCATCACACCCGGCGCTGCGCTCCGCTCGCTCTTCGCCTGCCCGCTCTACTTTTGTGTTAATTACTTCGAAGGGGGGATGATTAATGGACTTTACTCGGAAAAGCCGCTTAAAACTTGGTCACGCCGCGTGCGATGCGACACAGCGCGCCACTGCCCCCTCTCGCTTCCCCGCTCCACCCCTTCGCCGCCAGAGATTTGCGCCCCTCTTTTGGCTTTTTCTTCTCCAGAGCACTCGGAGTGACTAAATCGTCTCAAGTTGCCAGTGCACCTGCAAGGCGGTGGTTGTGATCTCCGCGGTTTCGCTGTGCACACATTATCAAAAGATCAATGCCTTGCCTTTGCACATCCTCGTGTGCCATTGGTAGCCGTTACGGAATACAGTCATTATTTCGCTTCGTTAATCAACTGCTCTCCGCCTTTCATAAATCACAGAACACTATTTTCAAATACAATGCCAACTTACGTCGGTGACACGGGCAAAAATAACGTAGCTTCCCCAGTGTGGTTCTCACCGACCTTAATTCTGTAATTTAGTTCGGATACTATAAAATATACAGCATTTAATCATTAGAACTACGATAGTATCTAGATGGAACTAAGTGGAAAAATGGGATAAATAAACACGGGGGAGGGGGGGGGGGGGTTATTGGGGAACAATCTAGTAACCGATTAGTTCCTAATGATTTAGGGTTTTAATTATAGCTTGAAGATGACGCATTGAGAATACAGCGTAGTGTTGAGCACTCTGGGCGTAGGCTGGACGACCGGGCGAGGATATGAACCCAGGCACTCGCAAGCCCCGAGGAAGCTCGCTGCAACACGACCGAAACACTGGTTATTTTAATGCTAGCTTAGCACCCACTGCTTCGCTCGCAGAATTTTTTTTTTTTTTTTTCATTTAATCGTATTTTTATGTTTTTCACAAATTGCATCACCTTCTAAGCTTTCCACGCTAAATTGAAGATTTATAAGGATGATCTTTTCCGAATATTCTTCTGCCCAAAAGGCGATGCTGGTAGATGGAGTTTTGGTTAATCACGCCTTTTGCATTCTTGTGCAGGTATTTCCATACAAACTTTCATCACCTAACAAATATTTCTTTGTATCCAAACAATTTTCATAAATGTAGCTGAAAATTTTTTGATGTAACGAAATATTTTCTTGAATATTTTAATCCATTATTGCACTCTCTTAGGGGTTGAATTTCCGGAAACAATGAAACACGTACTTTTTTATTTCTAACCGAGAAGTCAAATACCAATTGTCATAGACTTAGCCTTAAAAATCCTTCAGTAGTTCTTTAGTAATTATTTATTTTCAAGAAAACTTCTAGCCACTATTTTACCCCATTCGTGGCTGAATTTCCAAAATTCTGAAACACACGTTTTTTATTTTCTGACTGAGAAACCAATTACCACTTTTCGTAATTCTAGCTTTTTGTGATTAACGACATATTTTCAAAAAGCCGGTCATCCCCTATTTCAACCCTTAGGAATGGAATTTCGAACAATCCCTTCTTAAACGATGCCTATAGTACAAGAGCCACACCCTCTCCAAATTTCAAGTTTTTATCCTTAGCGGTTTGGTCTGGGCGATATTGAGTGAGTGAATCAGTTTCTTATTTAAACTTTTAGAGTATTTTATAAGATGACGCAGTAGCACACCCAGAAGTATTTTAATTAGATTCATATTGGTTGCGGAGGACTACGTATATGTATCATCCAGATTTATGGTATATACGACTTCTTGGGCCCCCTGACTAGGAATGTTTCATTCAGTAGCGTCAGAGGCGCTGTCATTGTCCTCTCTTTTTCTCTTATCTAAATCAGTTTAGGATAATGTTTCCACTTTAATGATTGCGTCATCGAAACATTAACTAAGTTTATTTTAAACCCCATTCCATTAACCATTCTGTGCCTCCATCAGTAATATAGAATCCGAGGATATCAGTAGGTAAGGTGAGAAATTGCCGTCAGATGTTGGCTTTTAGTGTCCTGCCATTAATCACACAACCATTAACCACACGGATTGAGGACAGGGGAACTGATCGGCTAAGCACGACAGAGGTAGCTGCACAGCACGCGGTCCTCGTGAAACGACGTTCGCAAGAGATCTTTCACAAGTCTAGAAATAAGGGATGGAATGCCATTCAGCACATAAGTCGTACCTTCCAGCAGGTACTTTATCAGCCAGGCTAGGGATGATGCGATTCTGTAACATATCGGCTTACCTCGGACCCGTCACGCTGACATTTTATTCACGATTTTCAAGCGGTGTCAATGATGTGTTCCTGACAAGAACCATATGTTGGCCGTTTCTGCACTCGTTTTTGGTTTCAGTCTTTTCAGCCACAGTATTTCATGAAGTACTACGTTTTCGTCCGCCGCTCGTGGTCTCACGGTAGCGTTCTCGTTTCCCGAGCACGGGGTCCCGGGTTCGATTGCCGGCGTAGTCAGGGATTTTTACCTGCTCCGAGATGACTGGGTGTTGTTGTGTCGTCTTTGTCATCCTCATTCATCCCCATTACGGTCGGAAGGAGGCAACGGCAAACCACCTCCATTAGGACCTTACCTAGTACGGCGGTACGGGTCTCTCGCATCGTCCCTCTACGCTCTGTCAAGAAGTGTGTGACTTCATTTCCAATGCATTTTCAGACCTAAGCGGACTTTTGGGTCACGCTATATATAATGCTTTAAGGGCAGAAAATCTGTAAGTTAGCAGTATTTCTGAACTACCTAGCTTATAAATACAGCCGCGCGGGATTAGCCGAGCAGTCTGGGCGCTGCAGTCACGGACTGTGCGGCTGGTCCCGGCGGAGGTTCGAGTCCTCCCTCGGGCATGGGTGTGTGTGTTTGTCCTTAGGATAATTTAGGTTAAGTAGTGTGTAAGCTTAGGGACTGAGGACCTTAGCAGTTAAGTCCCATAAGATCTGACACACATTTGCACATTTTTTATAAATACAGATCACCATCGAAACCAAACAATCCACTGCATTGGCCAGTCTTCTACACGCTTACTATTTAATTGTAAGTAGTGGTGTAGTATCATCCAAAAACGAGGCTGGCTTTGGCACGTCATCGTAATCTTGTTGCAAGTGGTACACGATATCTTTCATCTTACCTGGGAATTGGATTACCCAGCCAATTACAGGGGGACCTAACTGTTAATTTGAGTACGAGCCACTGTTCAGTTTGCCTTTTTCACCTAAGCTAAACCTCGGTAGAGATAGTAAAAAGATCTGCGGCCGGCGAGGATTGAAGCGCATTCTGTTCGATTTATACCTAAACATAAGCCCTTTAAGTTACTCAGAGAAACCAGAGACACCTGTAATCATTTAATGTTCGAACTGTGGCAGAACTTTTAGGACACACCCAAGACCGAGCGAGGTGGCGCAGTGGTAGCACACTGGACTCGCATTCGGGAGGACGACGGTTCAATCCCGCGTCCGGCCATTCTGATTTAGGTTTTCCGTGATTTCCCTACATCGCTGCAGGCAAATGCTGGGATGGTTCCTTTGAAAGGGCACGGCCAATTTCCTTCCCTAATCCGATGAGACCGATGACCTCGCTGTTTGGTCTCTTCCCCCAAATAACCCAACACACCCAAGACTGGCATTAAGTCAACGTATGATGCGCGGAGTGGCCGCGCGGTTGTAGAGGCGCCATGTCACGGATTGCGCGGCCCCTCCCGCCGGAGGTTCGAGTCCTCCCTCGGGCATTGATGTATGTGTTGTCCTTAGCGTACGTTAATTTAAGTAGTGCGTAAGTCTAGAGACCGATGACCTCAGCAGTTTGGTTCCTTAGGAATTCACACACATTTGAACATTTACAATGTATGAACAGAGGATCGAATTCTTGGGAGAGGGACAAGTCAGTGATCGGTTTTGTCCAGTTTTGTTGCACTGAAGATCGATGTCCTTTGTTTGCACTGTGGACTGTGCGTAATGTCCTGACAAGGGAACCTCCCCATCGCACCCCCCTCAGATTTAGTTATAAGTTGGCACAGTGGATAGACCTTGAAAAACTGAACACAGATCAATCGAGAAAACAGGAAGAAGTTGTGTGGAACTATGAAAAAATAAGCAAAATATACAAACTGAGCAGTCCATGCGCAAGATATGTAACATAAAGGTTAGCGTGAGCCCAGAAGCGCCGTGGTCCCGTGGTTAGCGTGAGCAGCTGCGGAACGAGGGGTCCTTGGCTCAAGTCTTCCCTCGAGTGAAAAGTTTAATTTTTTTATTTTCGCAAAGTTATGATGTGTCCGTTCGTTCATTGACGTCTCTGTTTACTGTAATAAGTTTAGTGTCTTTGTTTTGCAACCGCACCGCAAAACTGTGCGATTAGTAGACGAAAGGACGTGTCTCTCCAATGGGAACCGAAAACATTTGGTCGCAAGGACATAGGTCAACCGATTCCTCCACAGGAAAACACGTCTGATATATTCTATACGACACTGGTGGCTCTGAGCACTATGGGACTCAACTTCTGAGGTCATTAGTCCCCTAGAACTTAGAACTACTTAAACCTAACTAACCTAAGGACATCACACACATGCATGCCCGAGGCAGGATTCGAACCTGCGACCGTAGCGGTTGTGCGGTTCCAGACTGTAGCGTCTTTAACCGCTCGCCCACTCCGGCCGGCCTATACGACACTGGTAACGGCATGTGCGTCACATGACAGGAATATGTTGTCGACCCACTTAATTTCTACACTTGACGAATGGGTAAAAAGCTTCTTCTACCTTGCCCGATTTAGGTTTTCTTGTGGATGTGATAATCACTTCCAAAAAACTGATGAAAACATAAGAGTTTGTCACATAAACTGCAACAAATGAATGCAACAGTTTCACAGTCGCACAGTTTTCCCTGTGCTCTGTCAAAACATATGTTTTTAACGTTTTCAAATTTTTCCGTGTTTAGACCGTCAAATCCTGCATAAGTCCAAGCAAATCTGAACATGTCCTGGAATTTTGGAGAGCGGAGTTGATTATGTGTGAGTGCCTGAACTCTGATAATTGACACACGATCACGTAAACAGTACTGCTCTGTGTACCTGTGCAGCTTTGCAAAACAATTGTCTGAAAATAAAAAATTAAACTTTTCAGTCGAGGGAAGACTTGAACCAAGGATCTCTCGTTCCGCAGCTGTTCACGCTAACCATGGGACCACGGCGCTCCGGAGCTCACATTATCCTTTATGTTGCATATCCTGTCCATGGACTACTCAGTTTCAACTTCTTCCTGTTTTCTCGATTGATCTGTGTTCAGTTTTTCAAGGCCTGTCCACTGTGCCAACTTATAACTAAATCTGAGGGGGGTGCGATGGGGAGGTTCCCTTGTGAGGAGACTGAGGGATGCGTAAACACTTCCGGGGGAGAGCAGACGTCTGATCGGCCAGGAATGAGGAAGCCAGGCGGTCTGAGCCCGCAGCGTGAGTCACGCGGCCGATGGGCGCAGAGGCCCGGGCGGCAGCTAATGCGGATGGGCCCCGCAGTCGGAGCCACAGCAGTAGGGCAGCACACTGGCCTGTAGCCTGTAGCCGGCGCAGCGCTGCCCGGCTCCGGGCTGGCCCCCTCGCCGGCGTTCATTGGGGACACTTAGCGTCGCCAGCAGATCTGCGCCCTGTTGCCAAGCATCCCGTGCCCACGCTCACAACCAGACTATCTCACTCCCACCGCTGCTCTGCATACGATAAGCTACCCCTATCGGGTGTCACCCCCGTGCTTGCGTGCCGGTCCCGAGCTGAGAAAATCCCGGGTCATTTATCGATACGACTTTCCCGGGGCAGTCCTCCGACAGTTGTACAACAACTAAACAATAGAGCAGTTACATCCGTTCCAGTCCTACTCTGCGCAACCCCAGTCAGCCGGAAATTGTGTTGGCGTGGTGGTCTCGAACGGAGAAGTTCCCAGGTCACGTATCGGTACAGCATTCTCAGAGCAGTCTTTCAACAATAGCACAAAAACTAAACAGTCTTCAAGATACTGCACTTTCATTCCTATCAAGTCCTACTCTGCCTAACCCTAATAAGTTAGCAATCCCGTTGAGAGACCTAGCAGAAAATCCATATGTACGCTACTGATGATTTACCACTAGCTGTTGAGAATGAAAATGTGGTCCAGGTAGGCAGTAATCTGTTCATTATCCATGAAATTAGCCAGTATCAACCGTGGGTCATTTTCAAAAAAATGGCTCTGAGCACTATGGGACTTAACATCTGAGGTCATCAGTCCCCTAGAACTTAGAACTACTTAAACCTAACTAACCTAAGGACATCACACACATCCATGCCCGAGGCAGGATTCGAATCTGCGACCGTAGCAGTCTCGCGGTTCCGGACTGAAGCGCCTAGAACCGCACGGCCACCGCGGCCGGCGGTCATTTTCAAGTACATATATTAAACTCGGGTTTCATTTCACATTTTACTACATCGCTGGTACACGTGGACATCTATTCATCGTACTCCCATGCGTATGTGGCACAAAAACAATGCGGTAGTGTACATAAAGCCCATTAGCCGATACATACAGAAGAGCAAACAAGCTGTTGTCTTCTGCATCGCTATAGCAGTCTGCTGAATACATACACCTTGTTACTTGGTGGAATTCGCCTCCATTGTATACTTTTTAATTGGTGCAGTCACATTAATTTTTCGAGATACTACACTCGATCATCTCCACAGGCTTCTACTTCGTCTGGACACCTACTAACCACGATACCTATTTAGAGATTTAGAAGCAGACCCGAAAGTACAGTGTCTTCTAATCCCCAGCTGAAATTATTTTTTGCAGTGCTAAGATAGGAAACGGACTAGGCATTCCTATTTTTCATGTACTCAATTCCTACGCTACTTATATCCTTTTCGCATTCCCCCTCTAACGACATTATTGTAGCTTTCTCTGTATGTCCATCTTCTCAGAGATGGTTGCGGGACTCGGCTCTTCGATACAGGATGTCAAATCAAACACCTTGCAGCCATCTAGTTTCCAAACTTAATTTTATTTGGCTACCAGTTTCGGCGATTTACTACGTCATCTTCAAGCCCCTGGTCAACGTGTAGGAAGACTCCACCTCGGTTTGGTCAAAACAGGGGCCAGCAATACTGGTATTAGTAAATTTCTGCTTGCTATTAGGGCTCACTATAGAAAGCAGAAATCTACTAATACCAGTATCGCTGGCCACTGTTTTGGCCAGGAACAAGGAGTAATCTTCCTACTCGTCGTTCAAGGGCCCGAAGATCGCGTAATAAATCGCCGAAACTGGTAACGAAATAAAATAAGTTTGGAAGCTAGATAGCTGAAAGGTGTGTGCTTTTGCATCCTTATTATACCTTTATTCCATGTTATTCATCTTATTACAGTGCGGGAAATTTAGTTATTAATTAAAGAGTAAGATAAGGATTGTATTGTCACCCACCCTTTTTGTCATCTGTATGGACGGTACTCTACACAGATAGAAGGATCAGGCATCAAGATAGGAAGGACGAGTTGAATGTGCTAGCATATGCTGATAAATTAATGATTTTGCAAAACAATGGAGATAACCTTCAAAGAGCTATTTGTTTACTACGTAAGATTTTTAAAGAATAAAACTTTCAAAATTTCTACCTCAAAATCAGTAA
Organism: Schistocerca serialis cubense; assembly: GCF_023864345.2. Taxonomy (NCBI): domain Eukaryota; kingdom Metazoa; phylum Arthropoda; class Insecta; order Orthoptera; family Acrididae; genus Schistocerca; species Schistocerca serialis. The sequence continues at coordinate 150,954,333 of NC_064642.1, forward strand.
CCGTGTCATTCCAACACAGATTCAGTGAGAGCAAGGACTATGTTGGATGACAGAATTTTAGAACAGTTTCAGCATTTTAATTAATTAGGAGTGATAGCTCTATGATTACAAAAGAGACATAAATAATAAATTAGGAAGATAGCAGTCAATGTGCAGAACTATTGGAGGAACACGGGAAACAGTTCGGACCAAAACACAGCTGAAGCCCTACAAGATACTAGCGGGACCAGTTATTCTATATTGTAGTAAAACGTAGACATTAAGACAGAAAGACCACAGCATAGAACCCACAGAAGTGAAATTCGTTAGAGGACTGCTGGCACAAATCTTGATAAAAAGAGAAACAAGGATACACCGAACCAACTACAGATATTTGCGTTGCGATATAAAATGGAAAAAATTAGAAGGAAGCGGAAAAAGCATTTAGGAAGGATAGACAAACAAAGATTCTGAAAATGGCAATCAGACTTACTAGTTGCAGAAACCTAGAAGGATCGAGGCAAAGATCGATTAAGACCGGAACAGACCGCCGGCCGGAGTGGCCGAGCGGTTAAAGGCGCTACAGTCTGGAACCGCACGACCGCTACGGTCGCAGGTTCGAATCCTGCCTCGGGCATGGATGTGTGTGATGTCCTTAGGTTAGTTAGGTTTAAGTAGTTGTAAGTTCTAGGGGACTTATGACCACAGCAGTTGAGTCCCATAATACTCAGAGCCATTTTGAACCGGAACAGACCGAAGGGCATAGTTCCTGAAATTATGACGACATTATTTTAATTAACAACAAATCAGAAGTTATAATATTAACTACCAATCATTTCGTTACACGTTTGGGGAATGGTCCAGACATTTACATAAGTGCATATAACAACTACATCCAATACCACTTATTGTTAGGTCTGATTAAACCACTTGGTTTCACTAGTGTCAGCATTCATGACGGTTGGTGGTTCACATCCAGAAAATGTTTACAAGGCATGTGTGACTTGTACATTGTCGTGGAGACATTAGCGAAAGCAATAACGATCCTTCCATATTTTTCCCTTGCAGCGCATGGTTCAGAAACACAGTACTAGTAGATCCAAGCGCTTCCACTAAAGAAAGGAAGAGGTAGCTGGAACTTGTGCTTTTGAGAAGAAACTGCAACACAAAATTACTTTAAGAGAACGTTCACACGTACGGAGACAATATTATTTGTTTCCTCACCGTACTGAAAAATCTCTTATGTACGAATAAATTATAATTCTTTTCATTAGTTACTTTTAGACCTTGTAAATGTACTATAGGTTTCAGTGCAAAGACGCTCAGATGATTATTTTACCGAGAAGAGTTCAGTCTGCTCGTGAACACTTCTCACCACTCAAGGAAAACGACATTTCTAGTGAATACGAGTAACACACTCCCCGCTGTCATTAGGCTGCTGTCGCCCAGTCAAGGAGAACCACACGGGACACAGCTCTTCCTTGATAACAACATCGACGCGCACGCTGCTACTTAGAACGTACTGCCTCTAGCCGTGTCTCGATGTACGCAACCGATACGCTGTCCTTCGTGATAAAAGCACTTGACATTTAAACAACTTTAGCCAAAGAAAAAGCGAATACTCAGTACTTTAATTTAAATACTTCACGCGAGCATTTGTACACACTGACTCTCAGTGCGCGTAATAAAGACATTCCTGACATATTTCACATACGGCTGCGGTACGTAATAGTATAGAATCTGGGCGTACTGCCAACGTATGTTTCACGCCGTATTTGAGACAGCTTGTTACGGCTTTCTAGCGAGCGTGTTAAGAGAAATGGTTCATTAAAGATCTATGTCACAATTTTACGTCTTGAAACTCGTGTTCTCAGCTGTGAGACACGCACGCACATACCGAAGAATAGGAGAAAGTATTGACATCGACTTGCATTTAAGTCCCTACCTCTAATAGTTTTGTTTTATTATTTGTAAAGATAATGCCCTGTACTGGCACAGTTCGAATCGTATTTTACGCAGATCGTGGAATATCTTGTATGAAACGTTTCATTACAAATATAAACGACCACTGCATCAACGTACTTTTTCCTTCGTGACCTATACATTGAATAGATATGAGTCTCTTAGTCCGTTGCCGGTGTCCGTACAGTGGGGGTCGCATTTAATTGAAAAAAAAAAAAAATTTTCAAATGGCTCTACACACTATGGGACTTGACATCTGAGGTCATCAGTCCCCTAGAACTTAGAACTACTTAAACCTAACTAATCGAAGGAGATCACACACATCCATGCCGGAGGCAGGATTCGAACCTACGACCTTAGCAGTCGCGCGGTTCCGGACTGAAGCGCCTAGAGCCGCTCGAGCACCGCCGCCGGCTATTTAATTGAAGATTCTATGTGACTCATCACCTGGAAGTGTCCTTCCAGTTAAGGATATGATATTGCCTAGCAGGATTTATTTTACATCGCTATTTCTTTTTTCATACATTAAGTTGCGATCCGTCCTCTTGATTACAATAGAGGGTCGTAATATTTTAAAATATTACTGCTGTTACTGAAGATAGATGATACTGCACACATTTTGGTTGTTAACAGGATGAGTTTCAGGTGGTAGTTACCTTCATATTTATAGAGCCCTATGCGACTTAACTGATTAGGTCATCAGTCCCCTAGAACTTAGAACTAATTAAACCTAACTAACCTAAGGACATCACACACATACATGCCCGAGGCAGGATTCGAACCTGCGACCGTAGCGGTCGCTCGGCTCCAGACTGTAGCGTCTAGAACCGCAACGATTTTTCAGTATATTCAATATGCTCTCGATTTTTTTTCTCTTCGATTACTAAAGCAAGGAAGGTTGCATGTTTTGGTACGTAAGAACGTTTGCTGAAGATCTGTCCCAGTGTAAACACATACAAAAGTGTGTACCTGTAGTTGGCTGAGGTAGCCTGTTGTGTGTTTATAGAAGTGTACAGCTTGACAGTGTATTTTTGACTGTTTAACGATGCACAGTTGACTGCATGCTGGTGGTGTGTGGCAGTGTGTCGCTGATTACGTTGTGATATGTGGCTTATTTCATAGTGGTGTGCAGCAGACTGCATAGGGGCATTTAGCTGACTATGTGGTCCCGTGTGGCTGACTGCATAGAGGCATTTAGATGACTGTTTGGTGGTGTGTGGCTGTAGCTCGATGTTTGTGGTTGACTGTATGACGGTGTGCAGTTGACTGCATGCTGGTGGTGTATAGCTGACTGTGTGGCAACATGTGGCTGACAGCTTGACAATATGTGGATGAGTGTGTGGTAGTGTGCAGTTGGCTGCATGACTGCTTGGCAGTTTGTGTCTGACTGTGTAGTGACTTACTCAGTGGTGTTGTGTGACTGACTGCATGTCCGCGGCGGTGTGTAACGGACTTGAGAATGGTGTGTAATTTGGCGGTGGTGTGCGGCCGACTACATGTGTTGCGGTGCGCCGTGTGTTGCAGAGGCCGCCCAGCTCGACGCTGTCGTACGGAGGCCCCGGGAACGACGACGTGCGGTCCCCGGGCTCGGGCGCGGGCGGCACGCCGGGCCCGCTGTCGCAGCAGCCGCCGTCGCAGCCGGGCGTCGACGCCGCAGACCCAGGTAGGCAGCGTGTCGTCTCCGCGAGCTCCGGCGGCCACGCCCACGGCCACGGGCCGGCCCGCCCCTTCACCTCCTACTACTACTGCGGATCCTAGAGCTCTTCCCACCTCCCATGTCCCTCTCAGCCGCGACCCGCGTATCGGCGTGTTTAGTACCGTACGTAGGCGGGAACGCAACAAATCTCGACCTCTGAAAAGCGAGTTGATTTTTCTTCAATTTGATTATGTCTCCCTGTACGTTAACAGTTTGAACTGTTAACATCCTTTTAATTTTGTCATCATTTTCTATAACACTCTGATCATTGAATAAAATAGTGAAAAGAACTAATTTTTGGTTTAGTTATTTGTACCGATGCTCTGAGAGACATCTAATATAAAAGCAAACCCAATAAATAGTGCTACAAATATGTGCGAATCTGTGCACGTCTTCTCTAGCGCTAAAGAGGGGAAAAGATATTACAGTTTCGGAAGTCACATTTCCCGCTCTTCGGTCACTCTGTTACGAAAGCTAAGTAGGTTACGAACAGTACGAACATTTTGCAGTTTTCCGTGTGTCTCACGATGCCGCGTGCGACATCAGTGCTTGCTAACTTGATAACTCAGTTCTTTATGCTAACCGAATAGTTCAGTACTCTCGGCAGATGATAAGAGGAGGGAATCACAAATGCAGAAAAGCTTAGAAAATGTCCAATAACTGTGGCGATGAGATGTCCTATTAAAAACTATTAGAGACACAAAAGTCGTAATATTGAAATAAGAGTGTGAAGTTGCTATTAGCAGACCGTTGTTGAATTCGGAAAGCCAAACCAAACACACCTGCGTTGTTATTGTGGAGGTTATTGTCACCGGGAATAAACTGAGGGGATAATAAACTGCACAAGAAAGGAAATGTATTACAAGTCATGTGTGCAGTGGAAGAAAGATAAGTTAGAAGAGAGATGGTGAGACTTTTAAAATTATTACGTTCCCTCGATGGAAGCCAGAGAAATAATTTTAACAAATTGGAAAGTATACTTAATACGAATTTGGTCGAAGGGACGCGTTCACTAAAAATTTTTACTTTCTACATCTGGGACTGTAACGACTTTCCACAGTGCTGCTGATCCATTCTCTTGTACCATTGACGATCTGAGGGACGTAATTGAGAATCCAAATACGGTGTTGCGAGTTCCTTGCGAAGTTATTTGAAAACTTTATAACTACGTTGATGAAACTCGTTCTTTTACTTTTCTGCGCGGGATTAGCCGAGCGGTCTTGGGCGCTGCAGTCATGGACTGTGTGGCTGGTCCCAGCGGAGATTCGAGTGCTCCCTCAGGCATGTGTGTGTCTTTGTCCTTAGGATAATTTAGGTTAAGTAGTGTGTAAGCTTAGGGACTGATGACCTTAGCAGTTACGTCCCATAAGATTTCACACATATTTGAACTTTTTTTTTTTTTTAGTCTGTATTACGTGGGACTATTGTTCATTGGTCTTAATCTAAAGATATTTCATGCATTATCATGTGGAATGACAACTTCCGCAATTTTCAGTGACGGAACGGCGTTACAGTATTTCATTAAAACGAAAGAGCTAACTTCAATCTTTGATCGGCCTGCCTCATTTACATTTGGGACGGTTCCACTGCACAGCTGGTTGGTTCAAATGGCTCGGAGCACTATGGGACACAACATCGGAGGTTATCAGTCCCCTAGAACTTAGAACTACTTAAACCTAACTAACCGCCGGCCGCGGTGGACGTGCGGTTCTGGTCGCTTCAGTCCGGAACCGCGTGACTGCTACGGTCGCAGGTTCGAATCCTGCCTCGGGCATGGATGTGTGTGATGTCCTTAGGTTAGTTAGGTTTAAGTAGTTCTAAGTTCTAGGGGACTGATGACCTCAGATGATAAGTCCCATAGTGCTCAGAGCCGTTTGAACCAACCTAACTAACCTAAGGACATCACACATCCATGCCCGAGGTAGGATTCGAACCTGCGACCGTAGCGGTCGCGCGGTTCCAGACTGAAGCGCCTAGAACCGCTCGGCCAACCCGGCCGGTGCACAGCCGGTGATATGTGCCAAGATTTTTTCAGCAGTGTCAAGATCGATTTGGATCACTGGACTTATTTTTGGAACTTTTTTTACATTTTTTTCCTCGCGTCGATGACATCAGCAATAATTGTCTTTTATACGGGCCTAGTCTTTTGTCCCGGTTCGAATATAATTCAAGAAATTTAAAGTGGTTTCATTTACAAAAAACCTTGCTGGTATTGAAAACATATTGCATGAAAATGTCGAAGGACTTATCTTGGTGTGAACTTTGAGAGATGCTTTGCATCTCGCTTTGCTGCTGAGACCGTCAGAATTGTGGACCTGCAGCTGTCGCAGCAGACTTTTGTCTGGAAGAAGTCGCGAGCTGCGCCGCGGAACTTTAAGGGCGCGCAGAGGGCGCGAGCGTCAGGAGCCGCTCCTCCTCACGGCAAGGGATTTATGCTGCCTCCGGGAGGCATACAACACCCGCCGACAGCCGCCTCCGCTGCTCCAAGTTTCGCAATCTCGCAGCCAGCGTCGGTATCTGCTCTGCTATCGGGTGCCGCTGCGAAGGCTCGAAAGACCGCCGAAGCACGACCACACCCTGATAACGCCACTCGAAGTGCCGCCGGATGCCCGTCATCACTACCAGCTATAGAACTCTGACCCTGGAATCGATGTAGGTGCGTATCGTGCCGGATGCATACCTCAGCTACTTTAATAAATATCCGTTCGTACCACAGATGTACATGGTGTAGGCGCTATTGATCTTTTCATTCTTGAATGATCCTTACCTAGTGCTCTGTCTCTAACCACCACATACATCCTGAGCAACGAAGAGCACTGTGGTGTCGTTACCCAAAGATTAAGACACCTGACTCGATTTTGCGATTTCGAGAGAAACTGTGCTCAAACCTTCACCCCACGTTCCAGATTTACGTTTTCCATTATTTCCCACGACTTTTTCCGTGCGGTACAATTGGCTAACGGAGCAAGTGTCGAATTGCTAATGGCGCAAACGTCGACTAGTTCCCTCCTCTCGAACTGCATTCAGTAGCGTCCAGAGTTTTTTGTATTTCAGTTGCTAAACTGACGACAGTAAACTCATTAAAATGGGACTTACCCCTTTGTTGGTACACAACACGTAGGAGTCGGAGGTTCAGATAAAGATTGCCTCATCCTCGTATTCATCTCACATGATTTATAGAAACAAAATAACAAATTTTAAGTAGTGTTTAAACCAGCTCTTCATGGCTTATACGCCCTCTGTCTTGACTACAGGGCGACATCGGTCATAATTAACAAACGGAAAAATACGATGCATCTTTTTTTTTAATAAATCCCCATCGCCAAAATATATCTATATATCTGTGGAATTAGTCTTAGTAATCAAAAAATTGTGAACACTCAGCTTCAGAGATTTAGTTTAAGGATAGCCGGAGAAGCTTTTAGGTCTTTCTCGGCTTCTCTCACTAGTAAGGGGTCCCTTGCGTCACTCTCTTCCCAGGTTTCTGCTAGTGAGAAAAATGACAACCGTCAGTCGCTGAAGAGCCCAAAAGCAGCTGGTCGTAGGGCTTCACGCTCATCCACAGTCCCGGAGACGGAGCCAGTAAGGTCCTCCCAGCCAGGTAAACCCAAGGAGCAGCGAGAGAAATCCTAAAAGAAAATCCCTAAGACCAAGGAAAAGCTGCCATTCATTGGGAGAATTATAAGAATTCCAGCATGTAGTTCATCGATGGAGGAGATCCTTAAAAAAGCCACATGTGGCCAGTTCATTTGTTCGCGGGCATACTACCCAAGTTAAATAGATTTAACACAGGATACAGAAGCGATGAAGGGATAAGTTCCTAGATTCGTCGTGTATTCTTCTGGGTAGCATCAGCAAGTCACAGACATGCTCAAGAAACTACTTTACGATTCACTACAGGGTAAACGTTCTTTAAATTGGTGCTGTGTGTGATACGAGGAGATCCAAGAAACTATTCCAAAATGAACTTTTATTCTGTTACGAGGGATGTTCAAGAAGCAATGCAACACTTTTTTTCTGAAGAAAAAGGTTGGTTTTATTCAGGATTCCAATAATCCATATTATTCGCCACTCTTTTGGCTGAAAAACTATATTTTTCAAGGTAACGTCCATCCAGTGCGACGGCCTTCCACCACTACACAGGGAGGCCTGTATGCCGGCACGGTACCACTCTACTGGTGGACTTCGGAGCCAAAGTCTTGCGGCATCAATAACCTCCCCATTGTCCACGTACTTCTTCCCGCGGAGCGCATCCTTAGTTGCTCTTTAACGTCTTGTGTTAGGGGTGGAGGAACCCTGCAGACACATACCTTTGAGTACTCCAACTGGTGGACGAGTGTGTCATCACTACCAACAGACATCCCGCTGAGCAGCTAGATGTTCGATTGCGATCCGTCGACCACCTCGAATGAGAGTGTCTGCACGGTCCAACATTTCAGCAGTCACAACTTTGTGCGACCGGCCGATATGCGGGAGAACCGACAGGTTTACGCGATCTTGTTGCGATGATCACAGACCGCCTCGCCCAACGACTCACCGCGCTTTTGTTCACTGCCAGTTGTCCTCAGACATTCTGCTAGGGCCAATGAATATGCTCTGGTCTTCGCCGAAAGAACCTCAACAATTCTGTTGAATGTTTCGTACAGCGCCACCACCTATCGGAATTTCATGAAACTATAGGGGTTGACGCGGTAATATACCACATTGCCTCACAAAAAATTTTGTTTATTTTCAACTGAAATTGGCCAAGAAAAAAAAAAGTTGCGTTACTTATTGAGTCGACTACATCCTGAAATTCGTACTTATGTGGGGCCGTATTGACGGACTTTGTCCTTTCGCCACATCTAAGAATAGGATAGAAAAGAAAGGGGAGTAGAGAGCAAGGGGCTGTAGGGCACTGTGCACCCTTCGCTACGTACCCCACATGATGTCTCGTGATGTCCAGACGAAGAGATATTGATCGGGTTTACTAGTAGTACAGCTCTACAGCAGCGACAAGTGGTACACATCTTTCCGCGTCCAGTGCCAGGCTTCACTGCTGTCTCCAGCAATCCGGACTGGAGAGACGCCGCTATTTCGGAGCCCCCAACCCCGCGCTGCCCCCACTGCCACCGTCACGGCGTGTTAGCGCGCCTCCACCGTAAACAAACACCCGAGCCTGATCGCGCAAGCCGGAGGATTCACTTACGTGTTTGTATTTTTAGTGCGCCGCGAGGCTCCCACTGCACTCGGGGCGACCCGCCGAGCCCTGGCCGAGCTCAGGCCAGCGGACCCTGTGGCATTAGGGCCTGTCTGGCAGGTTTAACAAGAGTGATGACGCCTCACTGGTCAACTTATTTTTGTCGGTACCGCCGGGAAAGAGCAAATTACAAAACTACAACCACATCTGTAGTTCAGGCGACAATAAGCATCTCTAGTGTTTAGTTTCCTCTGTGCGCCGTCTACATTCTTAAAGACAAAGAAAACTGAAATCAGCAAGAACCTTACCATTTCGGAAGTAGGAAACGTGAATCGATCTCCAGGCGACTTTTTGTACCGGTATTTATGACCAAATACATCCGTTCGACTTTTTAAGATTAAGACGTCTGAACAATGTTTGGGAGGGCTGGTGTTCAATCTGACCATCCAGGTTTAGGTTTTATTAACTTAGTTTCTTCGAAAAGGACACGTTCTGTTTCCTTCCCCTATTCCATGCCGAGTGACCTCGCGGGCTGCGGAGCCATCAACATAAATCTGCTTCCATCAACTTTTTAAGCGATATTGTTTGCGGGCCTAATTATAAAACACGCAAAATAATACTTAAGAAGCGCGATAAATCATAATGTCTTCATATTTGAATTCAAAATGAATATAATAATCGATCTATATAATTCTGGAGAATCACTGAAGGAAGAAAGCAGATGTAGACTTAGGTTCAGTGGTTCAAATGGCTCTAAGCACTATGGGACTAACATCTGAGGTCATCAGTTCCCTAGACTTAGAACTTAACCTAAAGAAGTCACAAACATCCATGCCCGAGGCAGGATTCGAACCTGCGACCGCAGCAGCAGCGCGGTTCCGGATTGAAGCGCCTAGAATCGTAGATTTTGGAACTAGACTTTTGTATAAGACGAAGTAGTTCGGAGGACTGAGAATCGAACTAAGTAAGAATATTTGATGTGATTTTTAAGGAAGATGTAATTGGTAAATATGTAGCTGAAACACTTAGCCTAGAAAAAACAAAAAACTTTTATTCAGTGGCGCTGAAAACAAAAACAGAAGATGAATAGTTTTCTGATAATACACCAACACACCCCAAACTATGTTCTGTTATGCTGTCGATGTGCATGACGTTACTGAGCAGTTAAGACACCAAACTCAGGAGTTGATCGAATCTGTAGCTAAAACAACAAACGTGAGCGTTAGATTGAAAGTTATGTTCGTATCGGCGTCAGGCTGACAGGACATGTGCATGGTAATATACAGAGCTGTAGAGGGTAAAAACTATAGGGAAAGACATATATCATAATACGTCCAACAAATAATTCAGAAGTGAGGAAGCGAGTCCTGCTCTGAGATGGTTGGCACGGGTGAGGAATTCGTGGCGAGCTGCATCAAGCTAGTCAGAAGACTGATGACTCAAAGAAAAAAATGCTTGAATAAAACAATAGACGCGTAACATGTACACCATCATGTCAGTTGTGGAGTTGCTTCTCATCTGAACTTGGTCAAATTGACACGACTATCCCCTTAATGAAAAATCTCCAATATTTGTTTTGGAGTAAGAGGAGTGGTATGGATGGGCGACTCATTTCGATTGATCTTTATAAGCCAAACGCTGACAATTAATTAATCGCTATCTCAGGTCTAGTTGCTAGTGACCGTTTTCACAACCTCAAATATGAGGACAGATATCTACATTTAATCTACGGGAAATATTGCTATTCATTGTACATCGTGTCAGTTTTCGTTTGGAAAATGTTTGTCGGGGAAGGCTTTTCGCTACATTCAGCTTTTAAAACCACATGTTTGAGACGAACAAAGGGCGCTCCCTTGCTTTGTTCGTGGAAAAACTCTGCTAATGCACGAGTTCACCGATCAACATGCCGGTAATTTACCGCAAGTTGGTGATAAGTCCTTTTCAGATGGATCGGGTGGCGTCCACTGGATGCCAAAACCGGCCGCTCGCCTCGATTTGCATGGCGCGCTCTAAATACTCTTAGCGGCTGCGCGGGGGCGGATACGAGCCGAAAGAGAGGGATTTGCCGCCGCCGCCCTCCGGCCTGCCAGGGTGTTATGGGGAGTTATAGCTAAATATGTTTACATGCGGCTTTGACGAGAATTTATTATTATGACGCGCATAGGTTTCAGCGCTAATTACTGAACTCGTAAATTCCGATTTGCATGTCCGATGTGTTGCCGCCGCCGACACTCGTTTAATGTGCGCGAAATTACTGTTTATTACTGGTCCATGGTGCGTAGGATTTTTCCCCTTCTCTTTTCTGTGCAATGCTGCGGAAGCGTTAGTTCTTTTGTGATGTGTTTACTTTTCGATGTCATATGTTGGCCGGTGTTAAAAACAATATTTTATCAAATATCTACTTCCATTTTCGATTCGTATGTGAGTCTTGGGCACACTCTTTACGCATTTAAAAGAACATTCACTCATGTTTCTGAGCTCTATTTAATGTTGAGCTTAATTCCTAATGTCTTTATCTTCTCTGTCCCTATTTAATATATTTTCTCTTCGAAATCTTCTGTCCCTTATACTTGCCTGCAGCGTCACCGTTTTATATTCTTAAATTTATTTACAGCTGTAGAAGGGAAGTAAATGCAGCGTTCTCCTCTGCTATTTGCTCAGTGTGTTGTAAGAAATCTTTTCCTTCACCAACCTGCATCCCTCCCCTCCCCTTACCGAAACCCCCCTCCCCATCCCCTCCCCCTCTACCCAATCTCCCATTGCCACTTCCCATTACAGCTTCGAAGATAGCGATGGATCGTACTCTTAAAGCCCAATCTGATGTTGTGACGCTTTCGAGCCGACACTTTCGAGCCGACATATACCATCGTTCTTCTAGAAGACGGAGAATATGAAGTTTATAGTTTTCTTGTTGTAAGTCACTCATATTTGTTTAGCAGTGTTGTCTCTGTTTTAGATGCCTCAAAGTAGTGACCAACACTAAAATTACATTTCAGCTGGGACTCTCGTCTCATGTTAAAGTATTTCACACATGTAAACCAACTATCCACTTCTTAATTTTTCTGGGTTATGTAATGTACTGGCGAAATAATGTACAGTTTAATGTTGTAGGCGAAGACATGGTATATACGACATACCTGTGCAGTTAACGTCACTGTTGAATGGTAAAGGCTACATATACAACATAGACACTTGCCCTTGGGAACACTGATTCCTCCACGCAAGACATTTACTGCCTGGCGTCCCACGAAATACCATCCTCTGTCATAGGCTCGGGTCCTTCCCTCGAGGTTGGGATCTGTTACCCATCTCATGTGAATATTCTACACACAGTGTAAAACATTATCAGTCAGAAAAAGGAGCATGAATTGCCGTGCTTCCTACGTTGTAAGATCTTGTGATAGTGATTGCGGTAGTGATGGTACACTACGTGATCAAAAGTATCCGGACACTTGGCTGAAAATGACTTAAAAGTTAGTGGCGTCCTCCATCGGTAATGCTGAAACTCAGTATGGTGTTGGCTCACCCTTAACCTTGATGACAGCTTCCACTCTCGTAGGCATACGTTCAGTCAGGTGCTGGAAGGTTTATTGGGGAATAGGAGCCCGTTCTTCACGGAGTGCTGCACTGAGGAGAGGTATCGATGGCGCTCACTGGGGCCTGGCTCGAATTCGGCGTTCCAAAACATCGCAAAGGTGTTCTGCAGGATTCAGGTCAGTGTAGTCGTGTGCTGTGATAGTGCGACGCAAAGTAACACGGGTTGCAAGCCCCCTTTATGAAAATACGACCACACCATACACCATCGTCTTGTAATTATACTGTTGGCACTGCACACGCTGGCAGGTGACGTTCACCGGGCGTTCACCATACCCACATCCTGCCATCGGATCGCCACATAGTGTACCGTGATTTGTCACTCCACATAACGTTTCTCCACTGTTCAGTCGTCCAATGTTTACGCTCCTTACACCAAGCAAAGCGTCGTTTGGCATTTACCGGCGTGATGTGTGGCTTATGGGCAGCCGCTCGACCATGATATCCAAGTTTCCTCACCTCCCGCCTAACTGTCATAGTACTTGCAGTGGATCCTGATGCAGTTTGTAATTCCTGTGTGATGGTCTGATTACGACCATCTTCAACTGTCGGCTCTCTTTGTCAGTCGGCAGACGAGGTCGGCCTACACGCATTTGGGCTTTACGTTTCCCTTAACGTTTCCACTTCACCATCACCTCGGAAAGAGTTGGCCTCGGGATGTTTAGGAGTGTGGAAATCTCGCGTACAGACGTATGATACAAGTGACACCTAATCACCTGACAACGTTCGACGCCCGTGAGTTCCGTGGAGCGCCCCATTCTGTTCTCTCAGATGTCTAATGAGTACCCACGTCGCTGATACGAAGTTCCTGGCGGCACAATGCACCTAATATGAAAAACGTATGTTTTTTGGGGGTGTCTGGATACTTTTGATGACATAGTGTATGTATTGGACGCTCAATAGCGAAGTCATCGCCGCCCTTAGTCAACTAATTGGATACGAATGTGTTGCTGTTTGTGTTAAAAGTATGCTCCAAAAGACAAGTTATGAAATGTAATACTCGGCCATACTGGTACACTCTATCTGTCTCACTCAGTCTTTGACTGACGAACGAAAGAAGTTTGCCTCAGGTCAGTTGTCAAGAAAGGCAGTGATAATTTTCGCTACTCTGTATTCGTCCTTAGCAATATTTCAGAATCTGAAGTTACTGTTAACGGTGAGCAATTAAGCAGCAATTCGTCTTTATTAGCTCCCCCGCTCGTCCTTATTAATGTCTTGTTCGTGCGAGTTGTCACTTCGTATTAATGACCCGATTTCGTTTTACGACCGCTAGCCGTCCACGCAGCGGTCAGCAGCAAGCTTCGATTCTGCCAGCTAGCCACTCTCTGCGCCATTAATTATCCGTTTGGCAACGAGCGCCCGAATATGACCTCAGCGTGAAGCCGGCGCGATATTGAATTAAATTGGTTGTACACAGAAGGCGATAACTGGTGTTAATCTCGACGCTTAATGAAGTCTTCGCCGCCGTGGTCCGTCTCTGAACGGCGCCCTCTGTGTGTGTGCTAGCGCTCATAAAAGGGGGGCGATAGTCCAGTTTACAGATGAAGTAAAATGTGTGAGAGGGCGGGGGAAAAAACTGTCGGTCTCTCTTTCTGTGCCGTCGGCCGCCGCCTTCCTTTCGCGCCGGACGCGGGGAGCTCTGCGCGGCGCAGTGATGTATGGACCGAACTTGGCGTTAGCACGCCCGGAGCGCAGATAATCTCCGGACATTAAGATAGGCCGCAGTCGGCGTCGTGGCCGCGGTGCGGGCAGCCGGAGAGTGGGAGTGGGGTGTTCGTGGAACGCGCCGGTCTTATTGACGGCCGCGGCTCGCTGCGTCTGAGAGAGCCGCCGCGGACGAACGTCATTTGCTTATCGGGTCTGGGTCTGGGCCTGGGCCTGGGTCTGGGGGTGGACCGGCCGACCGGGTTATCAGCGACCTCTGCGCCGCGGCGCGGCGCGGCGCGGCACAGCTGGGCTCGCGGCCGCCCGCGTCTGCGCCCGACGGACCCGCCTTATCGCGGTCGCTCCGGAACACCAGCTTCTACTCCAGAGCTTGCCCGCCCGCTCCTTAGCTCTCTGCTATCGGCCCGATTCCTCTGCGACACGTCGCGCGCCGGCTTGCCGTCCCGCTGTTAGCTTTGTCCTTACCTACCCGTCCTCAACTTCTCAGGGACGTCTACAACGCACTGGCTCCGATGAATCCTAGCCGCCTCTATCGACAGGCCTTGAATAGAAAAAGAACGATATCTCAGTCATAGTGGAGACGTCAGTGATGGTTCAAAGGTTTGTTTTGAAAATAACTTCTTTTCTGGCACGCACTATTTCAAAATGAAATTACCGGTTTCGTCCACCACAGCCTTCTTCAGAATTCAGATCGTCCCGTAGTTCACTCCGACCGCTGAAGAAACAACGTTGTTTCCTGTATGGTTGTTGTGAACTACGCCATCTCTCTTACGATCCGAAGATGCGCAGTGGCGACCGAAACCGTTAATTTCGTATTGAAATTGTGTGTGCTAGTGCCGGAAAATCAATTATTTTCAAAACAATCATTTTGAACCATCACTGACGTCTCCAGTACGCCGGAAATACCGTTCCTCTCCTACTCGAATTCTGTACATCTGTGTCTACATTATTACTTTACTGTTCAGAATTAAGTGCCTGGTAGAGGGTTCATCGAGCCACCTTCAAGCTGTTTCCCTACCTTTCCACTCTCGAAAAGCACGCGGGAAAAACGAATACTTAAATCTTTGTGTGAGCTCTGATTTCTCTTATTTTTTTATGATGATCATTCCTCCCTAGTAGTTGGGAGCGAACAAAACAGTTTCACAATCGGAGGAGAAATTTGGTGATTGAAATTTCACGAGAAGATCCTGCCGCAACTCCTTTGTCTCAATCACTGCCATCCCAATTCACGTATGATGTCTGTGACACTCATTTCCCTGCTTCGCGATGATACAAAACGAGCTGCCCTTAGACTTTTTTGCATGTCTTCCATTAGCCGCATCTTGCGGATCCCATACCGATAGCAATACTTCAGAAGAGGGTGGAAAAACGTAGTGTAAGCAGTCTCTTTAGTACACTGTTGCACTTTCTATGTGTTCTGCCAATAAATCGTAGTCTTTGGTTTGTTTTCCGCAGAACATTATCTGTGTGACCGTTCTAAATTATGTTTTTCGTAATTGTTATCCGTAAGTCGAATTTTTCCCCCTGCCTTGTCTCAAAAAGATACGGATAATACAGTAAACGTTTATAAACAAAAAAGCCACGTAATTTTTCCCCTAAACTGGCAATAGGAGCAACTTTTACTCTAGCAGATGTAACACCAAAAACAATGATCAATACAAATACGTAAGTTGTGTGTATTTCTTTTGATTTTTCAAATTAAAGAAATGGTATATATGAGAAATATTTCCTCTCCATCAGAAATTACAGACAGTTGCGCCGTAAAGAATTGGCTTATCTCATGGGGTAGCTGTGACGAAACTGGTGGGCATTTTATGCTGTTATTAACACTAGGGGCTACCAACTTCTGCTAGGCTTCAGAGATATCCCCGTAACAGAGAACATTCTGCAACGAATGCGAGGAAGACTGAGTTGGAAGTTGTTACATCTGTATGGAATTTAAAGGGCCTTTATAAAGAGAAACACGGAGATGGGTAACCGAGCCCGACCTCGCGGGGAAGACTCAAGCCATGTCAGAGGGTCATATTTCATAGGACGTTAGGCAGTAAATGTCTTCCGCAGAGGAAACAGTGTCCCCGCGGGCAAGTGTCTACGTTGTATAGATGGCCATAATCATCCCACAGTGGCATTAACTTCACAGTTATGTGGTACATACCATGTCTTCATCTACAGTTTTAATGTGTCCTTCGTATATAAATTAAATAAGAACTGTTAAATAAGAACATTTGGAAAGTAGACAGCTGGTTTACAGGTAAGAAATACTTTAACGTGAGGTAAGCGTCCCAGCTGATATACATTCGTATTAATTTTAATGTTGGTCAGGTTTACTGCTATACAGATTCTTTGAGGAGTCTAAAACCCATATAACGCTGCTGAAACTATCGCATATCACTCAAAAAACAACGGTAAACTTCACGTTCTGTGTCTTCTATAACAACGATACAAATTATAGGGGCTCGATAACGTTGCAATAAGAGACTGAAAGTTCTGAGTGCGTTGTATATCCAGTTTCTTTCGAAGCTGTTGGGCAAAGGGGGAGGGGGGCGAGGTGCGAGAAGGGAATCTTTTTTACTCAAAACAGTTGAAACTGTGTGTGGTTTTGCCGGAAATACATGTTTAAACAGTTCTTGTATAATTTACCTGTAACATACTAGTAAATTTCGTTTCCCTCTTGTACTTTAAACGGCTTTGAGAGTCTGATGGATATCATTTTCTCACACTGAGCAACTAAAACTACATCTTCAATGCAACAAATTACCATTGTATTTCTACTACTTGTAACGGAAATTCAAAACTTCATCATTAGCGTATAGAACGTCTATGTAATGTGTGTGATATAAATACAACAATGAAAGGGATGTTTTGACCACCGGAGGTATTTACATTCATAGTACTATTCATCTTTCCAACCAAATACCTCCACAAAACTTTGAGCTCGTACTAAAATAGTGTCTTTTTGTCTTCTGCTATCAGACAGTATACAAGGTTGCTCAAACATTTTATACGCAAAATTTATGTTTCATAATAATGTGATAAATCAACCTGATGATGTAGGTTCTACCTTCGAAATGCGTTGTGGAATTATCAATACATCGTGATCTGTTGTGGTAAACTCGTAGTGTCAGTTGATATTAACAAGTGACGGCGAAGTCTAACCTAAAATGCCACACTGAGTGTCACTTTGCGAAATAGAACTCCTCTTTATGTTGTTTCCATTACTGTGAAGTATTGACTATGAATCCATTTTCAAATGTTTTCGTTTGTACACCCAAACAGACCACAGTATGCCTATGTGTCACCGAATCACTTCACTCTTGTAGTTGTGTAATCGTATGAGTTAGGCTTCAGTATCAGACTTTAGAGCCAAAGGCATGACAATACGTCTGTACAGCGTACATTCTACTCAGGCATACGTCGGAAACTACGTAGTAATGGAAACAAGTGTTTTCTTCATCCTGTGAAGGCCAGCATAGTAGGCTGTTGTCAATCAAATAATTTTTGCCAGCTGGGAGCCTTGTAAAAAAAATAAAAAGGACATAAATGAGAGTGCTTTTTCCACCAGTACATCTGCGATTGTTGTTGCTTTGGGCTTTACAGACTACCAGTTATGCCAGCCGCAAGTTTCTTGTGACATTTAGAGCTACTGTAACTGTCATCAGGAGATTAAACGGAGTTTGTGACAAAACGTACCTAAACACAAAAGTGGAATCAGCAGATAGAGAGTATTAAAGACGATAGTTACTGCTGAAACAAGCTCTCCGCCACTGAAATGACCATAGAGCCAAATACCAGGTGAACAAAACAGTTCAGCGACAATTACATAAACAAAATATTCATAGTTGATCTGCTATTGCGAAACCTCTTGCAAGCCAAGTGGACTGAAAGAAGAAGCTGTAGTGGAACAATGAGATCAGAAATTATGCTTCTTGTAGGCAGGAAACGTATTGTGATCAGGTGAGACTACTCTTACACTGTTGGTTACCACAAAATACTTTTACTGCAAAATACGTCTACTACCCCATTTTGAACAATAAACCTTCCACAGTTTTTAACTCGTATTCTCCCATTATCATTTCAGAATGGAAAAACAATGCTTACAATGTTTCTGGTAGCTTTCAAATTGGAACTTTGGTATCTGTATTCTTGACAGGACTCACTTGCACATGTATTAGGCTGGTGTACTCCAGCCTGATCCGTTATAACTTCCAAGTGACTCAATTTTCAGTGGGCATTTATTTTTTTACGGCATCCGTGGTCAGGGTAATGCTTTCCCACTCTGCCACGAAAGCGCATGCATCGCGTAATTGATTTGTTGCGTGGCTGTTATCAGCTGGAGCTTTCCGTCACTAATGTTGCAGTGCACGCTCCTGTCCGCACTTCAGCAAAAAAAAGAACCTGAAACGAGAATGAACACTGTGTTCACCCGCACCTAATCTAGAAAACGAGCCAGTCGCCACTAGAATCAATCCGCGTTCCGACCAGTAATTTAGCGGTTTTCTTAGTCGTTGCGCTCCGTGTCTCTAACAAGGAAGAAGGATTTTGGTCGGCACAGGTTCACTGGCTGGGTACTTTTGCAATAGAATGTCCTTGAAATGTGGATTGTATTACATTAAAGCACTTGGGGAGAAGTGTTATTGAAACATTTACGTAATTAGAGATGGGACAATGCGGTAATCATACTTCTTCAGACGGTACTCTTGTCGTCCGATGTCAACAGTACACTCTTGTAAATGAAATTTCTCTGAGATCCATGTAGACGAAAAATGCATATCGAGTGGGTTGTTCTGACTTTCTCTATTCTTTTACGAGAAAAAATAGGACGTTGTTAACTTCGTGTTCACCTATTAGATTACAGCTTATCCCGTCCTGGGTCGATAACGTATGCTGTTCACTTCTTCCACAATATCGGCGTAGATTGAAATGAAGCTCGGCATCATAATCTGGCTGACCGTGGAATCATTCGTGCCGGGGTTCTGCATAACTATATCGGGAACATAAATTTCTCCACAACTAACTTGTCCGTCAAGGCACTTGTTCTCTTAACTTCTTATCTCGGAATCCTGCCACGCCGTATTTACATAAAACGATTTGTAGGTCGTTCGCATGTCCTGTGAAGTTCTTATGACGTCAGTAATACATAATTCATTGATTATACACCTGTTTCTCAAGGACAGGTTAGTGGCAAGGGCACTCCTTTACCATTTGAGATGCGAGACGCATACGAGAGTGCTACGACCGTCAGTCATTGACATCGGTGGCGGCGCACGTGACCAATTCTTGCGCGTCAGTGCCACAAACCAGTAACTGTGGTAATAAGAAGTCATTACGGAGGATGCTGCTTAGGAAGCGACCTTTGTATTCCAGGTAGATTACAGATTTAAAAATTATTGCATGAAGGTTATAAATATCATTCTGAGAGAGTGAAGCCATTCGAACTCGCTCTCGTCTTTTCGGGAAGAAGAGAAATTCGTATACCTGTTCAGCATCCGCAAAGTAACGCTAGCGGCTTTGTGTGACGGTTGATACCAAACGTTGCTTCTAGAGTACAGCAGGGGTCTCATTTACAAATCACGGATACTGCCAGTAGCCATTCTGTGAGCCGCAAAAACGGATAGCATGACGTCCGCACATTTTAAAAGCAACAACAGTTATGAGTGGGAGAGAACGAGAGGAGCGAAAAGAAAATTTAACTACCTCCACTCTCGACAGACTCCGAGAGACCGCTTTAAAATAACTGAGTCTCGGAGCCAAATAAAGCATTGCAAGTCGGGATTCGCCACGGACTAAATGCTAATAAGCGACGGACCTGACGACAAAAGGCTTTCAGCAGCCGAACCAGCCTCAAGCAATCTCTCGCCCCTTTTATAGTTTTAAAACATACTCCGCCTCCTTACACGTAACCTCGAGCAGGTAATTGGCTGAGCGTCACGTGCATAAGCGTATTTTCCACCACTTCTCCATGGAATAATGAAAGAACAGTAGTGGGTTTTGCGAATATCTGCTTAGCACGATAAACAGTCTCCAGCCACTCAGCCCTATGAAATATGCAGCTGCTGACGTAATAAAAAGCAGCACAATTTGTTTAGCTTACTTGTAAGATGATGACAGCTCATCTGACACAAAATTCGCTTCGTAGCTTAATGCCATGTAGAAGAGAGACAGCCAACGTACACATTGCCGAACACACTCGATAGGCTAACTAGATGTTAATGACAATAACGATCGTTTCCCACATATCCAATGTTCTAGAAAGTAGACTGAAAAAGAAGAAAAAAACAAGAGAAAATCGGGAGAGGGGATGTTGTTTGGGCGCTTCTCTGGACTTTTATCTTCTGGTAGGGAGAGCTGCAGTTTAACAAACCTACGTACGTCATTGCTCCACGTTCGGAAACCGACGGTTGGCCCCGTCACTGAAGGAGGCTGGCTGTGGCGAAGCGGTCAACGGCAGACAGCTTGATTTCATTAGCGAGCTGTGTAATTGCGGCGCGCCTAATGATCTCAGAGGAGCTACCGGACTCGCAATACGCCTGCTGGCGGCTGCGATAACCCCGCGCCCGCGAAATATCTGCGATGCTTCCCGGAACGGCGGCCACTGTTGGACGTGACCGGCTGTAAGAAAACTTTAATCTTGCTGCCGTTTCCACGCTGAGATTCAGGAGAAAGAACCAGTGAATAATGTGACAATAGGATAATAGTAACAGCAGCGGGGTTTCTCGTTTCAGGCACAGTGATGAAATGCCATTGCTTTCAGTTTTCAGTGGTGAGTATTTCAACTAAACCAGAAGTAAATAAGTCTAGTAACCTTTATATCTATGTAGATGTCCCTAATGCTGCTTCTTTGACACTTGTATGAAACAGAAGTATCGTTATCAGATGCATAACAGATGTATTTACTGAGAATTCACTCTAAGTGCGTCGGACTCGTCCAGATACGCGATGTAGTTCTTGTAAAATGCTTTAGGGTGAATTTAGAAAACTTGTTTTCGGAAAAGACTGCGACCATTGTTCAGTCACCAATGCATGTCTTGCGTAGCGATCATGAGGAAAAAAAGGGAGATTGGGGAAGTTACAGGTGTATATGGGGTGTGATGGGTGTAAGTGCAGATATTTCTATTGGTGACTGAGGCCGGTGTACTGAATAACAGTGCATCAGTATTTACGTTATTTACAGACTAATAATTACAGCTATTACAAGTTACATGTTTTTAGATTGGTTAGTACCTCCAGGCTCATGTGGCTCTAATGTTTATTTTCATACTGGGCAGCAGGTCAGGTAATGAAGTGTGGATGAGTGGACGCAAAACGGTTAGTCGATACTGAAAGGCGTAGTCCACTTAGTGATGCGATTACGACCATGCAAAAAACATCAGGTCATAAAGTTTGTGACTTTTTTGGGGAACACGGTTCGATGCAGAGAAAAAACAATCAACTCACTGATGAGTGTGTATATGTTAAGTACCATATATATAAAAATATCTGCATTTACATCTTGTACAGTCATTTTCCCCCACACAGTATGCGAATGGTACAGAGCAAAACATTAACAAGATTGATACGATGTACTGCACAGTGGTCTAAAAATGCTTCAAATGGCTCTGAGCACTATGGGACTTAACAGCTGAGGTCATCAGTACCCTAGAACTTAGAACTACTTAAAACTAACTAACCTAGAGACATCACAGACATCTATGCCCGAGGCAGGATTCGAACCTGCGACCGTAGCGGTCACGCGATTCCGGACTGAAGGGCCTAGAACCGCTCGGCCACACCGGCCGGCCACAGTGGTCTGCGGCGAGTATATGTGTATGTAGATACACAATTGTGTTCACGCCAGCACTCGAAAAAAGCAATAGCTGCGAAATTCTCAACTAACCTCCGAGGTCAGTAACGCCATTGCAAAGAGAACTTTCTGAAGTGAAGCTGTTTAGAAATATCTACTCTGGGGAATATAATGGAAAGTATGGTGATTACTTGTGTCGAAATGTAGCGTCGTTATTGCAGTTGGTTCATAGTAAATGTTTCTGGAGGATTGTGCGGAAAATTATTTGAGCATGCTTAAATTAGTAGCTTTTATTTTATAGCGTGCCATTATCTGAACAGATACATAGTGGCCAATAAATGTAAACACTGTTTAATTGCTCATTAACTTCGAAATTAACTGATGGAAGGATCTGATTCTTGAAGAATATGTGGTAGCTTAAAGTTCAGGTTATTGACATCATTCGAGGTGTTCGACGAGGTCACAATTAAAATCCGTACATAGGCGATACCACTGAACTACTGCACGTATAACTGACTGCAACGTGTCCAGTTGGATATCTGTCACAGGAATGTTCGATGCGTTCACGAACGTCACCCAATGTTCGTGAGTTTCGTCGATAAACGACATAGTTTGGTGTCCCCCATAGGTAAAAGTCCAGAGGTGTTAATCAATTATTCAAAAGCAGTTTTAATCGCATTTATTACTATTATTATACCGCCAACCGGTTTTAACCCGACGTAGGCGTCATCTTCTGGGCGTTTACACCATTGGTCGACTGCTGGTGGTGTCGCTCCTGTCTACATAACGTAAGAAATTATGGGTTTTGGCAGGAATAAACTAGAAAGAAAACTCTGGAAATATCTTGCCTAAAGAAGACACGTTTTCCGTGGTTGAGCAATGGTATCAAAAAATAATTAACTTGGAGAGGGACCAATAGACGCGAAAAAAGTGTAATGACTGATTAAAATGAGAATATGTAGAGGAAGATACGACATGTAGGAAGACACGTAGAAACAAAAAGAAAAGATAGTATATAAATAGAATGACGTCACTCTACTCGAAAGTTTAAAAAAGAAGTTGAATCGGGTGATTAAGTAGGAGCCGACGAAAGACAGTTTTCTAAAGAAGGAGCCAGTGAGGGGGAAAAAGTAACAACCTTCAATAGCTTACTTCCGGTGGACACCATATCTGGAGTTCGCGTGTAGCTTCGCGAAGGACTTGCGTCCGGCTTGCGGAGGCCGTGATGAATAACGGTGTTCCCCGGCCAGACAGGCGAAAACTTGCTTCCTTCCCGTCACAGCAGTGTATCCTCGTGCAAGCTATTAAGTACTTTAGCAAAGTTACATATAAAGTCCGGGCGGAACGAAACTTGGGCAACGGCAGGCGCGATGAAGTGGCGGCGTTGACGGCTGAGGAGCCCGGCTCGAGGCGTCGGAGGCTGGGAACGGCGCAGGTTCGGTTTCCCGGGCGCGGGTCAGTAAAAAGCGGGAGGGGAGAGGAGTGGACCGAGCCGCATGCGATGATGATGTACAGGTGCTGGGAGTCCCTGCGTGTTCCCTATTAGTGACAGCCACAGCGGTGGAATTAATCACCCGGCGCTAATTCCTGGCCCATTCACAGGCGGCTCACGCGCCACTACAGTGCTTACGTACGTGATGCGAGACTCAACGCGCCGAGGGAGGGGAGCGCGAGCGGATACGACTCGCGGCGGGACACTCCTTTCTGGCGGGCATCGCGTACCATCCGCCTCCGCGTGGCCCATCCTCCCCGCCGCGGTGCCGTGTCAGTTCTCCGGTGCTAACTTTGCCCGCAAGAAAATGGAGCCACCGGAGAAATAATTAATCTTGTACTCTTCTGGCTGTTCCTCTGGATTCGAGCAAAGTTTCTCCGCGGAGGCGGCGGCGAGGGGGCGGGCCCGCGGGCGGAGGCCAAGCGGAAAAGCTAAAAGGCTTAGTTTTCGAGGAGGAGCGGTGTGCGGCAGGGAAAGAGGCGAGCGCGGCCGAGAGCCGTCTCCTGATTACACAGGGCCGCGGGAGTTGGAGCAGAAGCAAGCTGCCGACCATTAAGAGAGCACTCTGCGCAACCTTACATTACTCTGCGGAGGCGTAATCCTAATGACGTTCTTCGGGGACTGTGCTGTGTAAATATCTGCGAGGAGGAGTGCCTCTAGGGGCTGGAGCAGTTCCCGTAGCCGGTTATTGACGTAACTGACAGCTGCCACAACGCACGCCACGTGCCGGCCCTGATCAGGAGCCGCGCAATTATTCCCGTTAATTCACAACGACTGTTAACACGGCTTCTAGCAGATAACCGTTGCTGCTGTAATTTGTAACATTACACGGGACTGAGTAAGATATTCAAGTGTTGCAGACCTCAGATGCCAACGACGCAGGACGCTGCCGGCAACAGAATTGCACGTAACTACCTTCATTTTAAAAATACGTCTTACAAGCTATATTTACATGTTAGCGAGACAGTTGAATAACAATGCCATTGCAGTGCTTTTTTTTTATCAATCTCAGAGCTATGAATTTATAAAACCCGAAGGTCTATACCAAACTAAACTACTAACGAATTCAGGTATGCTCCAAAGAAGCTGATTTAATACAGAATGGCTGTTAATTGAACTCTGCTGCTGTAACAACTGAAATTAATTGAGGGTCAGTCAATTTCAGTTACGTATGCTACAAGCAGCAGAACCAGATTTCTCAGGGAAGTGAGGGGTGTTACCAGGGAAGACCATACAAGAAATAAAAGCATTAGGAATCAGCTAGACATATACAGGGTGTTACTAAAAGGTACGGCCAAACTTTCAGGAAACATTCCTCACACACAAATAAAGAGAAGATGTTATGTGGACATGTGTCCGGAAACGCTTAATTTCCACGTTAGAGCTCATTTTAGTTTCGTCAGTATGTACTGTACTACCTCGATTCACCGCCATGATTTCATACGGGATACTCTACCCGTGCTGCTAGAACATGTGCCTTTACAAGTACGACACAACATGTCGTTCATGCACGATGGAGCTCCTGCACATTTCAGTCGAAGTGTTCGTACGCTTCTCAGCAGCAGATTCGGTGACCGATGGATTGGTAGAGGCGGACCAATTCCATGGCCTCCACGCTCTCCTGACCTCAACCCTCTTGACTTTCATTTATGGGGGCATTTGAAAGCTCTTGTCTACGCAACCCCGGCACCAAATGTAGAGACTCTTCGTGCTCGTATTGTGGACGGCTGTGATACAATACGCCATTCTCCAGGGCTGCATCAGCGCATCAGGGATTCCATGCGACGGAGGGTGGATGCATGTATCCTCGCTAACGGAGGACATTTTTAACATTTCCTGTAACAAAGTGTTTGAAGTCACGCTGGTACGTTCTGTTGTTGTGTTTCCATTCCATGATTAATGTGATTTGAAGAATAGTAATAAAATGAGCTCTAGCATGGAAAGTAAGCATTTACGGACACATGTACACATAACATATTTTCCTTCTTTGTGTTTGAGGAATGTTTCCTGAAAGTTTGGCCGTACCTTTTTGTAACACCCTGTACAATATTAATTAAATGAATGAAAAAAATAAAAAATTATGGAAACATCGCCTACAAATGATAAGTGTAGTGAGAATCCCACGTTTGGCCAGTCTGTACTAGTTAAGAGGAAGAAGGAACGTGGCAATACCCGGAACGAGGTGGCAGTAAAAAGTGAAGACGGAACAGGCACAACTGCCTAAAACTTGAGGTGCAGTAGAAGGAGACTAGGAAATAAATTAAACCATACGGCTGCACGAAGCTGCCAGAATACGATCTACTCCATGTAATTCATTTGCTGGTACTTCATGATGGACAACTGAAACTAAAAATGAATGTGACAAAACTATTTGCAATAAGTGTTTCGGATGATTATACCTCCATCATAAGGCAGATTTATATCAGTTAATAAGGCAAGTATGTATTGCATGTACGGTTTTGGGTAACCAGTTACACTGTCATTTAATGGTCGCAGGCTGTTTTTCCTGTTACGTTTAGGTCACATTCATGAGCACATATACACTTCGTAAGCACTGTGTGTACAAAGTTTGTTTACAGAGTGTATGTAATGTAAAAATACACGAAAAGAAACTTCTGACCACTGCTTCAAGTTCCGCAGGTGAGCCAAAAGTCGTAAATCCAATACAAATATCTCTTATTGAGATTGTGGGTGGTTACACTAATTTGTAGTTAGTATTAATATTCATATCAGGTAAAGCCTAATCTAAAATAAAGTCTGTGAAAATTATCACAGCTATATTTCAGGTCCTTGCTTTTATTACTCCACAATCAGTTTCATTTTAAATTCACCTCTTGAGGCGACAGACATTTCACCAACAGTCATCATAACTAATTCCCATAAAGTGTCAGAAATCGGCCGGTAACACGACGCAAAACAATCTAGTAGCCATACTTACACGACACTGACATATTTCATTTAGAACGATGCCAGTTGTGGCGTGATAAAAAAAAAAAAGACCTGAAATATAGCTGTGGTTGCTCGTATTGACATTTACCTGTACATTATTCAACTGTGGAATACAAGATGATGAAGACTAACCTAAAATATTGCATTAAAAGAAAGTGGTCTGCACAGAATGGTATGGTTGACCAATCTCTCTCATAAGAAAACATCACCAACTCGACGCCATGTTTTAAGGAGAAAAAAGAATACTTGCAATATACAGCCCCAACAGTCGATCCCGTCCTAAAATTTGAGCCATAATTCCGATAGTATGCTGTTACGACCTTCTGAAAGTACAGCTTTTATTTAAACCTTCGCGTGCACCGTTGTTTGTCACTCTCTCCTCCCCACTGCAAATACTTAATGCCTAATGCCCGGTGCTCGAAGTACTGTACAGCGGAGTCACAGGCAGAGGGAAGAGGAGGGAAGACGTGGACACGACTGCCAGCGTACTTTGCAATCTTGTTACAGAAATTCACGTTATTCTAGCGAAAAATAGTAAGAAAAAGTGAGTACATAATATGTCAGCTTCATGCACATATATAGTCAATATTATTTTAACAGTATTTTTGTATTGAAATTCTGCAGCTATATAAATGCCTCAGAATCAAAATTAAGAAACCTAATTAACTGAGAACAATTATGAAATGAAGTTACTGATTTTCGAGCTATAATTTAATCGTGTTAATGACGCTAGAAGAATCTAGGAGGCACAGTCCCTTCGAGGTTTACGCCAGTTAAGATTAGGGGGTCAGGTAGATATTCTGAAAAGATGAAAATGAAAGACTAAGGCAAGAAGTGGAGGAAGTGTTACTCGAAAACATACCGAACGCAAAAGACTAAATACAACACCTAGAGGACGAATCGCGGAAAGTATTAAATGAAAACAGTAAACTTCGAAAGAACGACAACAGAAATCCTACACAGTTTTTTTCATCCATTGTAGCAGTTGGTCAGTCCAAAAAAAAAGCAAAATTGCTAGGAAAATAGAAAAAGCAAAAGTGGAACAGGCCACAACACTCTTCGTCAAGCCAACGAATGATCAGATCACCGAGGATGTTAGAGGCATGCTAACAAGAGAAAGTGACCCCGAACAAAATAGACCGAAAAATCAGAACAGTAAGAAAACACCGAATGAGGTAATCGCTGAAATGGCCACAAAGGAAGATTGCAAAAAACTTCTTGCAAAAACGGGGGCCATCCAGAACATTAAGCATGTGGAGACCAAAAAGCGAAGCCCATTATTCGCAACACACGGGATCCTGACCACAGGTAGGACGACGAATTATCATCACAGCTACATAAACTGAACTAGGAGGACAACCTTTCTAGAGAACAGTTTCCGGACGAAATGAAAATATGGTTTAAAACAGGCCAGAGAGAAGGAAGTAGAACAGGTATAGTCTTGGAGGTAATACCAAAAATCTGCACAATAGTCCTGCAACAAAATCGTATTTTCATAAACTTCTTAGCACTGAACATAAAGAACTACCATGGTATAACTGGGAGCTTCAGAAGCTGCGGGCTGTGACACTCCACGTAATAATGGAAAAAAAACTGTGCCAAGTGCGACGAGAGAATGCACGTTGAGGGATCCTCTAGAGGGTGGTATTCCATGTAAACAAAGAAAGCGAGTTCGTAACAAAGGCAGAGGATCGGACTACGCAAACTAAAAGATATTTCAGTTGTAGAAACACGTCTGTCAACATTCGTTTATGTCGCACACCTCCTCCTTGGTGTTGCCATTTTTTTTCCCCCTCAGTGTACGAGATCGAGTTGCTGGTATTTATACGTGAGCAGGCTCAGAAGAGAGTTTCTGTGCAGAGACTGAGTATCACTCAGCAGTCGAGGGGCGGCTCCGAGCGGTATCAAACGGAGATGAGAGCAGATGAGGTGGGAAGGAGATAGCCGCGCCTTGAGGAAGGGCAGGGCCGTCCGCTGTTCACGACGTATCGCGGCCGGGAGAGCGGCGCGGGTGACCGATAGCGGCCGCGGTGACATGCTAATAACCAGAAACACCGGCGCCCTTTGAGGCCGCCGGGTGACGGCTCCCCGGGCCGTGAAAGGCCTCTTTGTCCGCGCGAAGCACCCTCCTCCCCGCACCCCGCGCCGCACCACCCGAGCCCGGGGTGCGAGCTGCCCCGGCCCGCCGTACAGATACGGCCTGGCGGCGGAGACGCAGCGCAGCACATCGAGGGAGGTACGCCCCACGAGGAAAAAAGTCGCCCCACTCTGTTTTTCCCGAAAACCGCCGCGGCAGCGCCTCCAGTTTTTCTCGGTAATATGGAGGAGCGGGCGCACCATGTGGTTTCGGACGGCAAGAGGCGGCGAGGAAGCGAGGCGAGCGCAGGCGAGGCGAGAGCGCCAGTAAAAATAACCACACGTATACAAACAGGGCGCGCAGCGGCTGCAGCCGCGGCTCTCGCGGTTGCCGCGTTTATGGACGCGGCGCATCCTTCAAAACCGCAAGTGCTCCTAAAACTGGGCGCCAGCCTGCGCGGGCGCCCCCAGATTTTATCTCCGTAATAAACGAGATCCCCGTGGCACAGCGGCGAATGAAGGATTACCGCCGCGCTCTGCACCACACGGCCGCGTGTCAGCCACAAGACACCTTACTGTCCGTCTCTCTTTTCTCCGTCATATGCGGTCCGCGTGCTACTTCTGCCCACCACTTGTTGCAAGACTCTTCCTGCCTGCAGATGGAACTTCCGATGTTTTACCATCAGATTTCTCTACGAAACTGCTTCCCCAAGAAAATGCGAACGCCAAATAACTGCAACTAACCGAAATTTCGTGTTGATTGCTAACACTACACTATTCGTAGGAGCTGGTTTGAAGTTCCCTTTCCGTCATTCTAATTCAGAATCATTAAAAATTTCCGGAACTATTAAGTCATCGTAGAATAAACCTAGTATTTCATCCCAAGGAGCCTCACAGCTTTCTCACTGAAGATGGCTGTTTATTAGGAAAAATGCATTTCACCACTATATATCGTCTCGGAATATTGCAATAAATGTAATGTTACCGTCCACGAAGTCTTACATTTTACGATCAACCTGGTTTATATGTTCGTAAATTACATCATGATGTAGCTCTTAGCTAAATTCTCCGACTTATGACCCAAATCGCCTCCTACGGCAAGCTAGAACAGCTATTTTCGGAGAAAATAAATTTAGAAGATAACGATTACACTTTTGTGAACAACATTTCGAAATTTCTAGTTGGTGCGATGAACGGCAGCAAGTCTAAATGCAGAAGATTGTAAATTAGTGCGGATGAGTGGGAAAAACAAACCAGTAATGTTCGGATACTGCATTAATAGTGTCCTGCTTGACACATTCACGTCGTTTTAATAGCTGGACATTATGACGATTGCGGTAGGGAAAGCGAATGGTAAACTTCGGTTTAGGAAGGTGTCTTTCATCTGTAAAGGAGACCACACATAAGACTCTAGTGCGACCTATTCTTGAGTGCTGTTCGAGTGTTTGGGCATCGGCACCAGGTCGGATTAAAGGAAGACATGGAAATAATTCAGAGGCGGGCTCCCAGATTTGTTACCGGTAGGTTCCAGCTACTCGCAAGTGTCGCGGAGTTGCTTCAGGAACTCGAATGGGAATTCCTGGAGGGGAGGCGACGTTCATTTCGAGGAACACTATTGAGAAACCGGGATTCGAAGTGACTGGGAAACGAGCCTACTGCCGCTAACATACATTTCGCGTAAGGACCATGAAGACAAGATACGAGAAATTAGGTCTCATACGGAGGCATATAGAGAGTCGTTTTTCCCTCGCTCTGTCTGCATGTGGATCAAGAAAGGAAACTAGTAGGGGTGTAGGGTAGGTTCAGCCACGCACCGTACGATGGCTTGCAGAGTATGGATGTAGATGCAGATCCAGATACAGATGTAGACGCCGATGCAGATGTAGATGCAGCTGTAGATGCAAACTAACATAAGAGTCAAAGGCAGGCACTGAAAGCTATGGGCTGAATCAGACTTGACGCCTGCCCTTGACGACGGTGGCAGGACTAGTCTCTTCGAAGCACTTCGCAGATGAATGGAATCGTCATGGTCGCTAGACATTGTGAAATATGTCTTCTACGGACAGCTTATTTGTTGGAACCGCTCTGGACAGTATTAATGCGATACAGAACCACAGGTAGGTACCGACGCCTACGTGCACCGTGTGTCCCTGAGGGGCCCTCGATTGTCTACAGCTCGGCGGCAGCCCACTGCTCACTCGCCGCCGCCGCCGTCGCGGTAGGCAGTAATTTGTTTGTGAGGGTTCGAGAGGGCGTGCAGCGCCGCGCCGCGAAGTGGTCCCCAGCACGTTGCGGGCCGGCTTGCGCGTGTTTGTGTGCACAGTGGTTGCTGGCTGCTGCTGCCCACAAAGGCGTGGAGGGCCCTCCACGCCAGCTCGTTACACTCCCCGCGCCCCGACGCCTTCGGGCCACCGCCGCTGCGTTGCTTCAGCCACTCCACGGCGCTTAACGATTCGTGCAGGTCCCACGGAGCCAGTACCACAGCGAGGCGAGAGATTTACCTTTCCAGGAGAATAATATGTACAGTACGCTATACGGCGGGCGAGAAGTCAACATACCCCTGTAACCCCTGTTTAGTATCAAAAGTTATTACGGAGTCGGTAGCTATGTTACATCTTACCAATTGTTGGAATTCATGTTTACGTATTTTTGCGGTCGCCGTCGAGTTTGAATATATACACATGGCAGATGTAAACGGTCATACTAACACTATTGAGGAATGCTTAGTGACAAGTGTGTGGCTGTTCGATCGATAACACACAGCACACACAATGAGACTGATTATGGTAGCATTCCAAAAAAAATTTAATAAGGCTCCACCGCGAAAGCCAACACTTCTGCAATGGGGCAGGGGTGCCTCTGCTTTTGGCAATGTTAGAGACAGCCCGCGGAGTTAAAGGAAGAAGACACAAGAAGAAACCTGTGCTGGAGTCTCTGCTTCGGTTGAACAGTCTCCTATGAAGTCGTTACGTAAACTTGCTTCGGAACTCAGTATACCGAGGACAACAATGCGAGATCACATTAAAAAAAAAAATCGACCAAAGTTCCTAAACGAGCTATCGGGTACAGACCGGAATGAGAGCGTTTTAGCGTGCCGTCCTTTGTTAACTCAAATTTCAATGAATGTGCCATGTATCACAAATAACGTACTAGAAATAACTATCGTTTGGGCCAAAGAGAACCCTCATTACACTGTTGAGACAGGAAGAAACCCACCTCACGAAGTGGTACGAACAGCGATGACATCAATACATCTCCTTAGACTGTACTTTTTTAAAGGACTGTGAATGACGCAGGCTATTTGCACATGTTACAAACATGGCTAATACCTCAGCTTGAAGAAATCTCACAGAACGCATACGGTTGCAGCAAGACAAAGCGCGTTTTCAGTACTTTCTTGCAGTGCGCGAATTCCTGAATGAACACGTTGCGTTATAGTGGCTAGGTCGTGGTTCATCAGCAACACCGTCTCCCTTGAAATGACCACCAGCAGATTCTGACTTCACCACATCTGACACTTCGTTATGGGGGGTCATGATGGCGCGTGTATCTGAACGTCGTTATGCTACAAACAAAGAACTGCGCAATGTTGATGAGAATCCATTTCACACTATAACACCGGATATGCTCAAAAATACGTCAAGAACAACATGGAGGCATATGCAAATACCGATATATTGGACCCTTAATACACTTGTGCTAAAAAAAAATCAAATCAGTGAGCACTCGATACTACGGGTACGATGAGTTCCCGCCCACCCTGTACACTCAACGGCTTGTTGCACTATAAAATGGTGTTGCTGTTATATTGGGTAATGTAGCTTCTGAAAATATACATAACTAGTGGGTTTCTGTGAGGAACACTCTTTTATGGGTGTAACTTGTATACCAACAACAGATTCGTTGGCCGTTTGAGAACTACCATATTTATGAAATAGAAAAATTGCAACCGTTACTCAGTCCTTAGAGACTAACAATCGCTTAGCACAATATAAAGGACAGTTCTGTAAAGAGATAACTCTGAAAATATAACTCGTGACTAGATGTGAAAGGAAACCTCTATCAGAATCTTCACCATACGCCATTTCATCACAGAAACGAATGATAGTCTTATACCTTAATGGCAGGCAGGGTATGTGAGGATTTTGATTTTGAGTAATGTTAATGTATTGATACCTGTGTATATTCACTATTAGCTTATTTCTATTTAACAGTGATAAAATAGGTGACTTCGTCTGCCTCTTATAGCAGATATTATCTAGCAGTGTTTGTATTTCAAAATTTAATCTTTCTTTCGTCTTCCTCCACATTATTTGCAAAGTTTCAGCTGTCAGGTACATTGGAGAGTCGCCTTCGTCCGTAAATGCCAGTGTTTAGTACTTTAATTCACCCCGGAATCTTCATCGGCAGTTGTTGAGCTGGAATAAATTACTAAACTGATGCGTATTTACTATAAAGCTGAAGACTCGAGACTACGAATCAGTACTTTTTCTTCCTTCCTATTTTTTTGGTTCTCGTGCTTTATCCTTGGGTGTATCGGAAAGAGTCGCCCTTTTCTTGCATCGCATAGTTGCTTCGCTTCCCATTGAGGTTCAGCCACTTCAAAGGAGGTCCCCCCAACAGACACCATGGGACCTGGAACACAAAAGACGTCGTTAGGCTTTCTGCTCTTCTTTGTAAGGTGCAGTCATTCAGTCTACTTTTGAACTGTTCCTGGAGCCGATCAGTTTTCCACGCTGTAGAACCTTTAGTTCACAACTGAGGTGATCAGAAGCAAAGAGGTATGAGAACGTTTCTCGCAACCTCGAGAAAACGGAAATTAAACTCTACAGGGTTTCAGAATTATATTGAGATTTGAAATGGAATTTCAAATTTATTGTGCATATTAGATATAAAAATGCTTAGTAGCATTTTGTGTTCGTTTGCTGGAATAACAGGTTAATATAAATTATCAGTTTTGTATCACAATTCGTGATAGTCTCTTTGCAATTGTTCCTTTGCTCCTTCTAGAATATCGTGAATTAAGAAGAATTTGATTTATGTTTTCTCTATAACCCTCTATTACTGGTTGTTATCAATTCGGTTATCATAAAATTGCCGTTTGGAAGTATAACAATATATTTAAGTAATGCTACGTGAATACCATGCCTTTTGTGGCTTACAATAGCGAAACAAAACAAGGAAGAATACTGTTTAATGCATTACCTCATTACTGGAAACATTTCTCACCACCTGAATCACTTCTCGCCTCTCATGTATCATAAAAATGTCATTTATGTAACGTACCACATAAAAAGTCAGTATAACCCTACACGGACGTAAATATTTCTTGACATCTTGTAACTGGTTTTCTTTTCTTTCACTATTAAGTAGGATTTCACTTCTATCCGTTTACCACAACAATTTTACATGCCGTACTATGCTCTCGATAAACCTGTCTCATTTTTCTGGGATATGTCACTTGTACTTCTTCGCTTGTGACCCCTTCAACTCGAAAAGGCAAAAAGGGCTTAGTCTTCGAGTACTCCGCAGTCTAGCAAGCGCTGGAATCAACACAGTCGTCAAATATATACAGCTACGTAGTCGAAGAGACTTCAGGTAGCATGACCACCTAAATCTGGTATTGGGTAGGTAGACTCCACGAATGGGTCTGTTAGAATGGTCGTAGTGAAACGTAATTCATCCAATAAGGAGGTCACTTTTACAAATCATGTTTTGTCGTTTCTTAAACGCCGCCCTTCGGTGACATTGGATTACCGGTGAGAGACCAAAATGTACGTCCTGTACGAGCGTATCTGCTATAAGAGATTAGACGTTTTGCGTCACTATAGCGGTTACTACTAAAACTCCAATGTCACATGCGCGAAGTAGAGTAAAGAGGCGAGCTATTCCCAAAAACTGTACCTCGTGCACAGGCATAATGGTAAAAATTACACGAAAGCAGTTCGCTGACGCATCGTCAGCGAAATGAAACAGGAACGCAGCTTTTTCCGCTTCATTATTCGGTCCGTTACACAACTTCTTCTTGGTTATGTTACACTAATACAGTGTTTGGTCTCCCCCATTTAATGAACGTGGCCTATGACGTACTGTTATATATTCAGAGTACCGAAAATATCTGTTAGGCAACTGGTACGAATGCTCCTAGACAACATATTATGTGATGTTCGAGGTTGCACATTGAAATAAATGCCCAGGAGAGCTACTTGTACCAAAATACACGGTGTATCAAAAACAATCATCCGATATTTCTAAAACTAATAAACATACACAATAAATTTTGTTTTTTGACGAACGGGAAACTAAAAAAGTTTTTTTCATACCTTTCCATAGGTTACGCCCCACTTGAGATGCACGGCATAGGCATCTACCAATGTGATGTTCAAATTGTTCCCTCACTGCAGAGAGCATGTCTTGAGTTACAACTTCCACAAGCTGCTGCTATACGATGTCTCAGTTCATTCGTTGTTTTTGGTAACGGAGGCACATAAACAGAGTCTTTTATAAACCTTTCCATTTAACTGGAATGTTGCTCGTCACTACACACTGTCTTGCCAAGAACGAAATTACAGAAGTCCAAACTTTGTTGTTTGTCACCTTCACGAAGCGCTTGCAATAGCTAAATTTTGTATAGGTTCATGTGTAAACATTGACGCAACACACGCCAGATTGACATCGGGGGCATGTTCAGCTGTCGAGCTGAACGGCGAACGGATTTCTGAGGTCTTCTTGGGAAACTAAGGCAGATGCGTTGGACGTATCAGAAACTCAGGGAGGGTCCGGCGATTTGCCTTTACACAAACGAACTGTTTCTCGGAACTGTTAAAGCCACCGTCTAATGCTATGTGCTGTAGGAGGATCCACACCATACCTGGTACGAAAGGCACCCTGAACAGCTATTAATGATCCGCACTTCGCAAAACGTAGAACGTAAAACGCTTTCTGTTGTCCCACCACTATTTTTACTAGAAGTGGGCACATACTGCTGCTGCCTAGCGGGAAGCATGTAAAACTCGAGAGAGTGCTGTTTCCAACAGTACTTTGTTCACGCACATATCTCAAATAACAAATAGTTACGACATTTTTTAAATCGGATGATTCTTTTTGATACACCCTGTATGATTATGACGTAACGTGTGAAGGGCCACTTGCACGCTGACCTTTACACTGGAACATCGAAAGCGATGCTAAACAAGATTCCTCCCGCATGCTTGCCTCCTTGTGGCCGCGCAGTCGGAGTCCGTTGTTGATCGCTTAATACCGTCACCCGGGGTGAAGGGGGAGAGAGCTGCATTTGTCGCTGCCGCTGTCGCTGTCGGTGAGTCGGGCTGTGCGGCGCCGTCTCGTGTCGTGCTTTCAAACACGACAGAAAGAGACGTGGCGGGGAGCGGAGGAACAGCGAGCGGCGGCAGAAGTGGCGATTGGGCGCATGTAGGCGATTTAATACCGCATTTCACAAAAGCGACGATCCCATCCATTCAGGCCCGCCCGCTTCCTTTTTTAATCAATTCTCTCATTATCCGGAGCGCGTGCGAGGGTGAAGGAGCGCTGCGTGTGCGTGCGTGCGTGCGTGTGTACGTGTATACTGGCTGCGCCGGCGGAACGGGGTGACACAATAAAGGAGTAGGCTGCATTGTGCGACGCGAAACTGTGTTGTGATGTTGATGAACGCTTTATACTTTGCATTTTGAAATCTTTGTCGCGTGGTAGGCCTCGTCCGACCCCAGGGGACGCCGTCCGGCCTATTGTCCGATACACCCTTGCGGTTGGAGACCTCAACAGCTGGCCGCCTCGCCGCCTACCAGGCAATCACGTTGCATTCCTCGCGTCTTTCAGAGTGCTGCAATTATATATATCGTGACAGTTTACACGAAAAGCTTTCTTTATGTAAACTGAAAACTGGAATAGCTCTGGGAGTCACGGTGAAAGTCGTGTAATCAAGTTCCCACGAAAATAGTCAACGCCTATACTGAGCTAATGTAAAGTCTTTGCCGCGCGAGATTAGCCGAGCGGTCTTAGGCGCTGCAGTCACGGGCTGTGCGGCTAATCCCGGTGGCGTTTCGAGTCCTCCCTCGGGTATAGGTGTGTGTGTTTGTGCTTCAGATAATTTAGGTTAAGTAGTGTGTAAGCTTAGGGACTGATGACCTTAGCAGTTAACTCCCATAAAATTTCACACACATTTTAACATTTTTTTAGAGTCTTCGAGGCTGTTATGACGCGTCATACTCGTCTTCAGTTTCTTCTTACACAGCCGATGTTTCGACCGACAAGCTAGGCTTCTCTTCGGGATCTTCTGGTATTTCTAATTAACTGAAAGCTGTCAGTGGCCAGTACCGCGCGTTCACGTATAAATGGGAGTCCTCCCGCTCTTACGCTGAAGAAGTTAGGTTATTGGGTATAATTCTTACGCCTACCATTCGTGGGCTATTTTCATGATATATAAAGCGAAACAGACAGGGCAAGCGAGAGGGAATGTTTAGCAAAAGTTATTGCCGAACCAGGTAGTTGCTTGTATTCCTCCCGCACGGCGGTTGCCAATTTACTTCATTCATGGCGGGAAGCCAAGGAGCTGGAAGCCTGTAGTCGTTTTCTCCATTTGCAGTACATCCGTTCTTGGTAATGCTCATTGCTGCTCTGTCTTTCCTTCTATAAATGTTGGATTGCTTGGATAGCAAACATACTTTGTTAGAATCAATGTACTGGCCGTAGTTCTCCTAATGTTCTGCTACCTCATATTTCACATTTTTTTTAAATCGCACATGGCATTCGAGCTCTTTCATACGTTCTTTTACTGTTCTTCAAGTTTAGTGTACGTATGCTCCGTATCAACACGTCACTAAAGAGTTTCCGGCAGTGTAGATGTAATCAGGTGTGTCTGTTCTGCTTCGAAGAAGTCATTTATTTTGTTCTGACAGAAAAATGTGTTCTTTATATCACTTTTCCCTCAGAATTGTACTTATAATAATTTTTCTTTCTCCTTTATATTGATGATCCTACAATATCTGTGTTGTATTACGCTTAGTAGCTAACAATACAGTAGTGGTGTAGTTTAAAAATTTATAATTTGTTTTCCAGTTATGAACCATTTTACCACTTTTAGCTGAGATCTCATTGCCTTCAGGGCATCGGATCAAGCATCACCATTGAAGCATTCGAGATTCAGATTACACTATCAAATTTGTGCTGAAAATTATTTACATTAACTCCGCGTCTTCTCCCCGTCCGCGGTTCAGTCCAGCGTCCACATGTATAGAATACAACAGCTACTTTTCCGCAAAGCTCATTCGATTTTTAACTTACTTGCGTTTCTGAATTCATCTTTAGTTGGAAAACTATACTTTCATTGCTGAATGATAGCACAGAATTTTCAAATGCTCAGGAAAGAAAATAAATAGTTGGTTGTTACTAGGGTTGCCAGTTCAACGTGCCATTCTAGGGTGTATTTGCTTTCACATCTGGCTGATAAAGCAGAACTTCCGGAATTCATAGAAAACACAAGTTTTCGTGATCATTTGCAACTACGTCTAGGTAAGAAAGAGTATATAGAGTATCATGAATGAGAAAAAATGCTTCGTATACAAAGTCAAACGTACTTCTACGTTTCTGTATCCCAAAATGGCTATGGAATTGTATATGATAGCACAGAAAATATTGGCAACATGTGTTCCAGAAGTTCTTAAGGGATTTCACAGTATCTGTGATGAGTCAATTATTTATGTGTATCTCCCACGCGCTGACGGATGCAAATAAGGGCATGTGTGTGTCACGTACGGCATCTGTGAGTGCATAACCCGCAGCAAAATCTGTTTATTTGCAGTAACTTCACAGAATTTTCTTCTTAAACTGGCTAAAATAGAGATCATTATATTTTATTCTGGCGAAGCCCCTCAACTAGGAAATTTTTCAAAGGAGGTAGGCTGTTGACTGAAGCAGGAAAAAAAAATCTGTTTATATTGCAGTTATCACCATTTTCGGATACCTGATGATGATCTGCGGGGTCGAAACGAAATAAATAAATTACTTTGTTCAGTGAGCAGCTTATTTTGGTGAACTGACTTCCTCTAAAACTGATTGGCTTTCTCATTTTGATTTTAGCCAGATTATAAAAAAAAATGGTTCAAATGGCTCTGAGCACTATGGAACTTAACTTCTGAGGTCATCAGTTCCCTAGAACGTAGAACTACTTAAATCTAACTAACCTAAGGACATCACACACATCCATGCCCGAGGCAGGATTCGAACCTGCGACCGTAGCGGACACGCGGTTCCAAACTGAAGCGCTTAGAACCGCACGGCCACACCGGCCAGATTACACTCTTTTGAAAAATTTGTACATTTGGTAACAGCGGTACGACAAAGAAGCGACTGTACTTAATCGATCCTGCAACATTACAAGTAATGTATTTTGCAGTTATGTATATGATCAGACTCCAGTTGCAAATAGTATTGGGGACAACGAAAAGTTGAGCTGGGCCGGGACTCGAATCCGGATTTCCCATAAAGCGAGATTCACAGGAATTCTGCGAGTACAAGACGTAGATATACACTGACATGGATGTTTGGGACGGTCCTGGCGGTGTGCTCGGATGGTTGAGGCGGTTAAGGCGACCGCTCGCGTAGAGCGGGGAATCCAGGTGTGAGCCCTGGTCCGGCACAAATTTTCGTTGTCCCCAATCCACTGTGCAGCTGGAGTCTGATCATGTTTGCAATTGCGAATACATTTCTTGTATTTCATACGGCTGTCGACCGCTGCAGTTCCTGTTTCTTCAGACCTGCATGCATCCGAACAGTAGATCGTTTCGCAGCAGCGACCCAACATCAGAGTTAAGAACTGTCTCTGTCTTGATGTGTGCGGCGCGCCTGTCGCTCAGGTAACGGCACTCGCCGGCGGGAGGCCACCCCTGCGCACACGCGAGGAATGCGCCAGGGGGAAGCCGGCGGCCAGCAACAATGTGGGCCCGCGGCCACTTGAGCACACACTTAGCGCCGTGAATGCGCCCGTAATGAACGGTGACAATGCGCATTGAGCCGGCGAGCCGTCCCGGCCCGGCCAGGTAGGGACGAGCCCGGCCGATACAACAAAAGGCTACATAAAGGCTCGTGGATTCCATTAGGCGAGCCGTGCTGGCGCGCCCCAAAAGGAGAGCCGTCCTCGTCCCCGTCCCCTCGCGGCCTCTTCCTCGCAGCTGCCGGCGGAATGCAGTCGCGGCGTCGAAGCCCGGGGCCGGGCCGGCCGCCCATAACTCGCCGACCCGCGCGCCAAATGTGCGTCCCGAGTCCGCCCCAGGCGCACACGAAAACGCACTTTGCGCAGGCCGAGCTGAGACCCAAATCAGTCTGGCCCGCTCGTTCTTCCAGGAAAAATAAAAATAGCTCAACACAAAGAACATGCGAGGTAAGGTCACAGCAGGGTGGAAGATTCGTATCGAGGAAAATTTTCCAAATAGCCATTGTGGAGCAATGGCAATAGAACAACAGCCAATCAGCAACCAGAGCACAGTGCTTACACATAACGTAACCTGCCCCAGGTAGTAGGCCTACATACCCAGTCCCACGCCCGGGTTCCCGGGTTCGATTCCCGGCGGGGTCAGGGATTTTCTCTGCCTCGTGATGGCTGGGTGTTGTGTGCTGTCCTTAGGTTAGTTAGGTTTAAGTAGTTCTAAGTTCTAGAGGACTGATGACCATAGATGTTAAGTCCCATAGTGCTCAGAGCCATTTTTTTACATACCCAGTGTAATACGACCCAACTGCACAAAACTCATAACACAGATAAGAAGTGCCTTTCGGAAAGACGAGTCTCGAGATCATTTTCCCGAGCCCCTCTCCCGCTTATGGTGCGGGGAAATGGAAAAGTAATTTTAGTAGCAAATACGAGGGTTATACGGAAAGTAACGTC
This sequence comes from Schistocerca serialis cubense, assembly GCF_023864345.2. Lineage (NCBI taxonomy): Eukaryota > Metazoa > Arthropoda > Insecta > Orthoptera > Acrididae > Schistocerca > Schistocerca serialis. The sequence continues at coordinate 150,994,601 of NC_064642.1, forward strand.
CGATCGGGCGCGAACCACTGTGAAATTCCAACTCGCATGTGTTGGTCAGTGTGTCTAGCATGCCCGACGATCGCGTCACGTCGCTTTCCGGTTCTGAGCGCACAGTGAGCAAATATGGACGACTAGAAAATAGTGTCTCTTGCCCAAGTGTGGGTGCCTGCCGGGAGATTTCGCCTGATATCATGCAGCCCACATAACGTCATTGTTATGCATTTCCGTCTTCGTGACACTTCTCGGCAGCACACTGCAGAGGCAACCTCTGACACCCTTGCAGCGTATGCGATGCGAAGTCTTTGATCGGCCACATACAGTCCAGATGTGACTCCCTCTTATGTTCATATCTGCTCTTATGAAACACTGGCTATGAAGACATTTTGGCACAGACAACGAGCTGCAACCAGCGTAAAAAATTGGCGGAAAGCACAGCCAGCTGCCTTCTATGACGAGGGTACTGGAAAGTTGGTACGACGTTGCGACAGATGTCTTAAGTCGGAACAGCAACTGTGTAGAGAAGTAGGTAGAAGGTGTAGCTAACTGCTGTAAGTAAAACATCTTCGATTTTCACAGTGGTTTTTATTTTGGGACCGTTTGGACCTTACTTTCCGCACAGCCCTCGTAGTATTGTCACACCTCATACACAAACCACGTAGAGCTAATTTCACGACGTACATACGTCTAGCAGTAACCATAGTAGAACAGAATATGCTAATTTGGCTGAGACAGCCTGGAAGTGTTTACTGAGGCCCTCCCACTTTAAATAGCTGGATAAAACGACCGCTTCCATTGTCTAAATCTTTCCTTTCTTCTATTATTTTTCTTAAGATTATAGTAAAATTGGTTTTCTATTTCCTAAATGTACTTCATGAATCACATGCTTTTTAATTATCAATGTAATTACGTATAAAACAAGGAAAATAACTGCACTGAGATAAGCTGTAGAAAAAGACAGAGTCTGCCTCTGCAGCTTGTTACTAGTTTTTAGCAGCAAACGACCCACGATAGTAACGAAGGCAGTGGGTCTCTCAGTAACGTTAGTATGTAATAGATATCAGTCATGCCAAATAGGGCAGTTACTAATATTTTAGCTGCTGATAACGAATTCAGGAGAACAATCAAAGATAGACCAACTATAAATACCTATTCATTACCAGCACATTAGAGGTGAACTTTCTGTGATGTTCACATGTTAAAGCTATTACTATAAAAGTAATGTAATGCCATTTATTTGTTGAGATAACTGCCAGACAAAACCGCACTGCTAGACACGTCCAAACAAATTCGCCTATTGGGCGTGCTCTGTTAAACGATAACAAGATAGAACAGAAGTCAGTATAAGGAAATGAAACTTTGGCTGAAGACAGAAAGACCGCGAGGGTTCCCTTAGAATATTATCACAAGATTTGTTTTAACCGTTGTCTCTAGCATACTTCAGCTACACTTAATGCAGTGCAATGGATACTACGGTGAATCATCTCCTGTTGAGGTTTTTTCTGTGTTTGCGATTTAAAATTTGATTTATTTTTACTAACTCCGCCTTATGAAAAATACAGTTTGTTACTACGTAGGTAAGGGAAGCACATTTTATTCTCCGTCTAGATTGCTTTATTTTTTATGACCGGTTTCGGATCTCAGTGAATGGGTTGCAAGAGTAAGCCATCTATCTTATCAGCAAACTTTACTTGCTACATCACAGAACTGTTTTACCCTGCAAAGTAACACGTAAATTTTGCACGTAAGTGAGACAGTTACCCTCGTAACCGATACAGTCAGATCTGACGATGGTTCATCTCAGACGAAAATTGGTCATTTAAAAAATGATGAAACATTGAAGTTATCTAGATGGTCAATAACAACTGTTTTTTAACAAGTGATTGCTGAGTTTCTCTGAAGATAGTGTATCGGAAATTGGAAAGTAACGAAAAGATCAAAATACACATTTCGTGGGTATCTGACTTCCGCTTCTTTTATATAATCTACTTTAGCACCCTGTTAATACATGGTCATTATAAGGAAGGAAAAAAGAACAGTGCATTGCGCCAGGTCTGTGTCTTAATCGTTATAGGTGGATGCAAAGTAATCGGAGCAAGAATGGACTAAAAACATGAAGCGAAAAACGAGGCATTTGCCAAATAGAAACAGCAGAAGCAACAAAATATCTTAATCAGGGTGAACGATTACAGATTTGAGGTCAGCTCCTTTTCACACGAATTAATCGTTGTCTGTTTACTTTTTGTTCCTTGTAATTCTCACAGCTGCATTATTCGGATATCACTTCTGGTGATTTTCAAAATGTGTCTCAGAAGACATCTCCCCCCTCCGTCTCTCTCTCTCTCCCTCATTCTCTCCCCCCCTCTCCCCCCCCCCCTCTCTCTCTCTCTCTCTCTCTCTCTCTCTCTCTCTCTCTATATATATATATATATATATATATATATATATATATATATATATACTGGTGAAGATAAGTTCTCAAGCATGTTGTAAAAGACAGAGCTGCCGTACAAAAGGCAAATGTTGCCACTAATGTCCTTCGTGATGATAGGAGACTGCTGGTGTTGAAAGAAATGTTGGGTTTGAGAGCTACTATAAAAATTAAGTTCGTTTATAAAGGGTGCATCGGTTATAAGTACAGATATTTGTATTGGTGACTGAGGTCGGTGTACTGAATAGCATTGCATCAGTTTTTACGTCATTTGCTGACTAATAATTTTAACTATTACAGGTCATATGTGTTTAGGTCTCCAAGTACATCTGGCAAGAGCAGTAGCTAAGGTGTTGAAGTATGGATGCGTGGACATAAAATGGGAAGTTTACACTGACAAGCGCAGCCACTTACTGGCGCCGTTACGATCGAGTAGAAAATATCAGGTCGCAAAGTTTGTGACCTGTTTGTAGGTAGAATGTTTTATGCAGGGAAAAACAACCAGCTCAGTTATGTGTGTACATATTGAGCTACCACATATAGAAACATATGCACTTATATCCGTTACACTCTGAATTGTCTTATATTTTAATTCAGTAATGGCGAGACTAATATTTGTATTAACAATGTCCATGTTGTGTGACTACTACTGTGTTCGACACCTGACAAGGTGTCATTTCCAGATCACGCGGTGTGCTGTAGTACTTCCACTAGGACCACGTGTAACGTAGGCCCTCGGTGCGTCATATTTTGCAGCCCCTACCTTTTATTTTCCCACGGCCTACTCAAAGCGGTGACAGCGCTTCGCGGATTCCTCGCGAGCCACATTTTTGAGGACGCGCCCGGCAGCCACCTGTTCCGCGGACGCACCCCCTGCGACGCCGGCGCCGGCAGTACGGCGTGTTTATGGTCCGCGGTTCGGCCGTTGCCGGCTGCTCGAATCCCTCCTCGGGCGCCCATTACGCGCTCCGCTGCCGACACCCCAGGCGTCCATTTCCGCTCCTCTCGCCGGCCAGGGGCGCTCGCGCACCGGCGCCAGATATCGGCTTGTGTGTCCGACAAGACCTTAAGAAAACGGGGTACAAGGCGCCCTCAAAGGGCCCTTCCAGGGGGAAACCGAGCTCATTTCCTGCTCGACGCCTTCTGTACAATACAATCTTGCTTCCCTCCGTCTTGGCGGCCGCAGCGTCTCGGTCTTATCTCGACACGTTCGCCCTCCCCCCTCGCGGACGTCTTGCCGCCCTTCAAAGAACAGCTCCTGGGCGACAGTAGGAATTAGAGGTGTCCTTGCGGGACTCGTTAATTAACACACGGGCGCGCGTCTTCACGCTTACCTCGTGCTCTCGAGGACAACCAGCTGACTGAGCTGCCTTCCTGAGGAACCAAATTACTCGTCGCCACATTGGTCCTCCCACAGAGTGGCGGAGTAGGCAAGGAAATATGTCTTCTACATCTACATGACTACTCTGCAATTCACATTTAAGTGCTTGGCAGAGGGTTCATCGAACCACAATCATACTATCTCTCTACCATTCCACTCCCGAACAGCGCGCGGGAAAAACGAACACCTAAACCTTTCTGTTCGAGCTCTGATTTCTCTTATTTTATTTTGGTGATCATTCCTACCTATGTAGGTTGGGCTCAACACAATATTTTCGCATTCGGTAGAGAAAGTTGGTGACTGAAATTTCGTAAATACGAGGCCTGTTCAGAAAGTAAGCTCCGATTGATTGCCAAATTGAAACCACAGTGAACATAAGAAATGTTTTACTTGTAACAATTAGCTACACCTTTCAGCTACTTCTCTACGTAGTCGCCGTTCTGACTTAGACTTTTGTCATAGCGTTGTACCAACTTTTCAATAGCCTCATCATAGAAGGCAGCCGCCAGTGCTTTCCGCCAATTCTCCACGCTGGCCTACACCTCGTTGTCTGTGTCAAAATGTTGTCTTCAAAGACAGCGGTTCATGTGACCAGAGATGAAACTCAGGGGGAGACAATTGCGGACTGTATTGTGGGTAATCTAACATTTCCATTTGAAAACGATCCAGGAGCATCTTCATTGCCCCTGCAGAATGCGGCTGAGAATTGTCGTGAAGACGAAACAGCACGACAGTTATGTGATGTTAGCTGCATAGCTTCAGGCGAAATTTCTCACCAGGCCCTCGTACTTGGCGGCAGACACTATTTTCTAGACATCTTTACGCACTCACTGCGAGCTCATAAATGAGAAGAGCGACGTGATGCTAACTGGGGTTATACTAGAGACACTACCCAACACATCTGTGCAAAGCTTTATCGGATTTTCATAGTCGTTTCCATTTCGCGACCGATCGGAGCTTACTTTCTGAACGCCCCTCGTAGATCTCGCCGCGACGAAAAACGTCTTTGCTTTAATGACTTCCATCTCACCTCGCATATCATATCTGCCACACTCTCTCCCCTATTACGTGATAATACAAAAGGAGCGGCCCTTTTTTTGCACCCTTTCGATGTCCTCCGTCAATCCCACCTGGTAAGGATACCACACCGCGCAGCAATATTCTAACAGAGGACGAACGAGTGTAGTGTAAGCTGTCTCTTTAGTGGACTTGATGCGTCTTCTGAGTGTCCTGCCAATGAAACGCAACCTTTGGCTCGCCTTCCCCATAATATCATCTATGTGGTCTTTCCAACAGAAGTTGTTCATATTATTGCTTCTTCGCAATAGAAAAAGTAGTAGTAGTAACTTCCGTTTCTATTTTTAATTGTGTTCCCATCGTAGGAACAAAGCAGCCGGAAGTAACCCTGCCGTATGAGGTCATACTCGCTATCATTCCAAACCTGCTACTTCACTAGGAGGACTGGGTCTTGAAGACAAGGGAAAATCATAAAAAATTTGTCAGTGTTCTAAATAACGTTTCTTAAAGAATGAGTTGTAGGCCTATGTAATGCTTAACAGTTTTCAAAAGATATTTTGCCAACATTTTGATATATGAATCACAGACTTTGGTCTCATACTTTCTTTGTGAATTGTATTATATGTTGCAAGCGAAATAAAGCGTGTTAATTATTTATGTGCAGCGTAGGTACACATAAAAATGGCTCTGAGCACTATGCGACTTAACTTCTGAGGTCATCAGTTGCCTAGAACTTAGAATTAATTAAACCTAACTAACCTAAGGACATCACACACATCCATGCCCGAGGCAGGATTCGAACCTGCGACCCTAGCGGTCGCTCTGTTCCAGATTGTAGCGCCTAGAACCGCACGGCCACTCCGGCCGGCAGGTACACATACCTCGAAACAGAAACGAAGTACGGAAGTTCTGGACACTATTATCTTTAAAGTAGACTTTAAAAAAGGTGTTGCTGTCATAAATTATGGTTCAAAATTTTTTAAATAATATTACCAAAAATTAATTAGATTACAGCTTTTTTAAAATAAAGGTCTTTAATTTTCAAAGTTAAGTCATAAGAATTGTCTACTTTCTGGATAAGTCTGTTCTAAGATGGTACACAAAATTTCAGCCATCTACCTTCAATAGCTTTTAACCAATATTTTGCAGAACATAAATAAAAAGTGCACTTCCGTGAAATTAAAGTTAAAACTTGTTTCTATACCTACCTTGCATAACACTAATTCATCCCAGACCCATATTCATCTTGTTTCTGGTGTTCTCTCTCCCTTTTCTTTTTAAGACTTCTTATTCTAGCTTCTTTGCTGTCTTCCAGCACTGATTCCTTTGCTTCGAACGGCTTCTGCGATAAATGGCACCTAAAGGTCCTTGCACATTTAGTCCACCAGGCTATCCTATCAGTTCCATAGCCATAAAGATTGACACTGCACCATTACAGCAGAGCATCGAGCACACCTTTTTCCAAAGTATTTAAGGCTGCCAGAACAGTTTCTTGTACTCGTTCCCATTTAGAGCTTTTAAAAATCTCATTTGGATTGGATTGGATTGTTTGGGGGAAGAGACCAAACAGCGAGGTCATCGGTCTCATCGGATTAGGGAAGGATGGGGGAAGGAAGTCGGCCGTGCCCTTTCAAAGGAACCATCCCAGCATTTGCCTGGAGCGATTTAGGGAAATCACGGAAAACCTAAATCAGGATGGCCGGACGCGGGATTGAACCGTCGTCCTCCCGAATGCGAATCTCATTTGGGTTTTGGGTCCTACCATGAAATTACTTCTCTAATAACCTTGTTTCACTAAGACGTTAGAGACTAAAAAGTCACAAAAAAACCAAACAAGTAAGAACAAAATTCTGTTTTTAACGGAGCTGTCTGCGTGACATGGTGGCGTCGTCATGTATGCAGATATGTTTACATTCATCTGATTTTGGAGCTTCCTTCGGTACAATTTCCTTGAGTAAATTTTTTCTTGTTCAGAACACTACAGACAATATTTAAGAGAAAAATTTTAAAAAATCGATTTTTTACAGGACTATCGTTTGATGCAGCCGTGTTTTTTATGCCCAAAGTATCAGGCTAATATTATTAACTTTTACACCACCCTCTTCTCCCAGTTATCCCTCCTACCATGTTATCTTTCTTTGCTGGGACCCTGTCTTTTAGCAAAGACACATCTTTGGTTGCACATAAGGATAGTGAACTTGCTTGAGACACAGCAATAACTGGAAATCATGTCATTTAGAAAACATAAAACATCAAAGCAATCTATGCGGACCATAATATCTGTTTTATAACAAATGTTCACCGAATTTCTCCGAGGATAGTATATCAACATTTACAAGGTAAATAAAATATACAAATAAAGTTTTCGTGGTTCCCTGAACTCTTTCTTCTTTACTTACTGATTTTCTATGGAAGATTAAACTTGTACTAGAAATCCGTGAACGGCATTAAACCGTAATTATCGGGTTCAAAAAATGGTTCAAATGGCTCTGAGTACTATGGGACTCAACATCTTAGGTCATAAGTCCCCTAGAACTTAGAACTACTTAAACCTAACGAACCTAAGGACATCACACACACTCATGCCCGAGGCAGGATTCGAACCTGCGACCGTAGCAGTCCCGCGGTTCCGGACTGCAGCGCCAGAACCGCACGGCCACCGCGGCCGGCAATTATCGGGTTCCTTTTTGGAAATACATGGTGTGCTGCCGTCGAGCATAGATCGTGTAATTACTGGTACGAACGAGTGTGTTACTTTCTGTAAAAGAGGTATTCGCCCCCAAGTTTCCTCGCAGTTACGTACCTCAGGACACATGGCTCCTGAATTCTCTAACCTCGCTCTACCTTTAACGAAGGCTAGACGCACTTTTATTAGGAAAATAAGACTTCTCGCAATCATTTTCAGCTCGGTTTTGAACAAAGTATCATTCAGCTGGTGCCAAAAAAAAATTGTACCGTGGTGTACGGCGCATTGCTTTGTCCTCCGCAAGCTAAGAGGCGTATCTGAGAAAGAAATTGGAAGAAGAAATGAAAAGATAGCGCGCGCGTAGGACAGCGCGGTATATTTCTTGCCGTGCGGGTGGAGAAGACTTTATCTCGAAGGAAGAATGAGACCACTAATAAGGGCGAGCGTGGAAATGCGTGTTTTCCGACCAGAAGGAACAGAGCGGAGGCGAGTCGACTGGAGCCGCTATCGATTGAAGGGCGCTGCGACCGCCGCTGCCTTATCTGCGCTGTGCCCCCCACCCCCGGCGAGGGGCTTCCCCGCGGGGCCGCTCTGATAAAAACAAATGACTGGCACAGCGCGGAAGCGAGTCGGGTCAGAAATTGCGTCGCCTCCCGCCGCTCCTCCGGGAGATCGCGGCTGCTCCTGGCCTTCCTTCTCCAGTTCTTCATTCCGTGCCCGGCGAAACGCCTTAAATAGTTAATTTGGCGAGGTGCGACTCGCTTGTCACTTACTGCCTCCCTCCGGCCGCGCCGCCCGCCCCGCCGGCTAAAAAAGAATAAATTGGTAACTTTAATTAAGATGATGGAGGAGGATAAGGTATTCTTTTGTTTCATTTTTCCGTCCGGGTGATTCATTCCGGAGGGTTGGTCGACTGGGGCTGACGGTAAGGGGCCGCAAAAAGTCGCCCCTTCCTACCCTCCGCTGATACGCAACCCCCGCGCGACGACGACGAAAGCCCGACACCGTTTCTGCTCCTTAGGCGCGTAGCTCTACTGTATCACCAGCATACGTCGACCATCGTATCCTAATTGGCGAAAGAACCAACAAGTAGATGTGTAAAGCATCACAAGCCCCTCATCTTCACAAGCAAGATGTTTCACTGTCAAGCACGTAGCGACGAGCAGTTAAAACATTAAAATCCCAACACATTTCGATTTACCGTAATAGCACAGGCGTGACGTGAAAGTATAAGAAAGCTAAAGTAGCTGACATTGTCGTTAAACTCGTTGATCTAGCGCCCAATATTCCAAACTTTAGCTCGTTTACCAGATCGATGTATTGCAGTTGAGGTGTTACCACATGGTGCCGCATAATGAACTGTCAATTTTCAGGGATATTACGGGAACGATCGTTCGAAGCAAAAAGTCTAATAAATATGAGCTCTAAAACGCACAACTTAACAGCTATGAGCACTTCTTCATCTTCGATAGTGTGAAACAAATCTTTTCTTCTGAAATCCCCTTGCTTTACTTATTTTGAGAGGTGATAGAACAAGAAAAAGAAAGGCCAGAAAACAATGGCTCTAAAGTGCATACCTTAAGAGCTATAAGTACATGTTCATCTTCGTTACTATGAAACACATCTCTTCTACTGAAAAAATGCTCTTAAGGTACGTATTTTAGAGCCCATATTTCCTAGCGTTTTTTGCTTTTGTCCGTGCTACCTACTACCTGCTCCCAAAATATGAAAAGCAAAGCATTAGAAGAGATTTGCTTCAAAGTATGGAAGATGAGCTATCCATTTTAGAGCCAATGTTTACTAGACATTTTGCATCGAATGATCGTGCTTGTGATACACCTGAATATCAACCATTCCTCCTGGTACGCCCTGTGTGTATTTGATAATTGTCGAGTGAAACTGAATTTCCAAACTGACTCCTCATATTCTGTTTCAAAATGTGAGAGATAAAGAAATTAGATATTCAGTATCGTCGCTTGTGGACGATCACCTTGATCCTAACAAACCAAAATCGTTATTGATGCACTGTCATACACATCTTCCCAATTTGGTTTCATATTCTGGGTGTTTCGGTATTTAAAATTAGAGTATACGAGTTACAGTGAATAAGTCTTCAACCACTTGCACGTTATTGACTTTGGTAATGTTCATCGACTAACCTGGAAGCGAATATTACTGAACATGCCATAAAAGAGGCAGGTTATGATTTATGTGAATGTCAGTAGCTGTTTAGTTTTGCCATGAGGATACTTCCTCACATATATGGGAATGTTCCAACGCCTCTATGACAAGCTACGGTCGTTGCTACGTCATGACAGCAAATAACAAAGTTCACGTTTCCAGACGTGATCTGTTACCTAGCCCTGAATAGTCTGAGTTTCACTCATATCCCTGAACTCCCACTCTGTTCCAGTTAACATTATGTTCCCACCATTATGAATTTAACCGCTGTCGAAGTACACGGTGTCTTCTCTTGTAACGCTGAATTAAGTAGACAATTGAAAAATAGATCTCTGTAGTGATATTAGCTTCTTTATCATCAGCGAAGTGTACTTGGACGTTTTTCATATCTTCGAAGAGCCATTTGAAGCAATCGAGCGAGGTGAAGAGTCGAAAACGAATTGGACTCATATTGACGAGGAATGCGGGTCAGATTTCCATCCGGTCACCCAGATTCTTGTTATCTGTTCAAAAAAATGGCTCTGAGCACTATGCGATTTAACTTCTGAGGTCATCAGTCGCCTAGAACTTAGAACTAATTAAACCTAACTAACCTAAGGACATCACACACTTCCATACCCGAGGCAGGATTCGAACCTGCGAACGTAGCGGTCGCTCGGTTCCAGACTGTAGCGCCTAGAATCGCTCGGCCACTCCGGCCGGCCATGTTATCTGTAGTTTCCGTAAGTACAATCAAAGGAGAGAAAAACGACGCTCTACGAAGTAACTGTACGAATGGGACGGAAATCGGTATATCCGTTGTAGATGTACAGACAAACAAATGATTACAATTGCAGTATAACTGGATGATTTATTCAAGAGAAAGAGCTTCACAAATTGAGGAAGTCAATAACGCGTTGGTTCACCTCTGGCCCTTACGTAAGCAGCTACTCGACTTGGCACTGATTGAAAGAGCTATGGCCCGCAGCTCGTGGTCGTGCGGTAGCGTTCTCGCTTCCTACGCCCGGGTTCCCGGGTTCGATTCCCGGCGGGGTCAGGGATTTTCTCTGCCTCGTGATGGCTGGGTGTTGTGTGATGTCCTTAGGTTAGTTAGGTTTAAATAGTTCTAAGTTCTAGGGGACTGATGACCATAGATGTTAAGTCCCATAGTGCTCAGAGCCATCTGAACCATCTGAAAGAGCTATGGATGTCCTGCTGAGGGATATGAAGCCAAATTGTGTACAACTGCCGCGTTGGATCGTTAAAACCCCCAGGTTGTTGGAGAACTCTGCCCATAATGCTCCAAACGTTCTCAATTGGGGAGAGATACGGTGACCTCCCTGGCCAAGGTAGGGTTTGGCAAGCACAATGACAAGCAATAGAGGCTGTCAAATTACGCCGGCGGGCACCATTTTACCGAAATGTAAGGGCAACAAAACGGGACGTAGAATATCGTCCACGTACTGCTGTGCTGTAAGGAGGCCGCGGATGACAGCCAAAGGGGTACATATATGAAAAGAAATGGCACCTCAGACCATCACTCTGGTTGTTGGTCGATAAGGCTGGTGACAAGTTAATATCTCACCGCTGTCCTGCGCGTCTCCAGACACGTTTCCGGACTGAAATCTTCTGACCACGAAAAACTTTATCCTTCGTTGTACTACAGGTCTGGTTCCCGAAACTAACCCATATCCTACTTGTCAATCCAGCTTGAGTGCTACAGAGCGAGGCAGCCCGTCCATCGGCTTGCCCCCTAACACCAAGGATATGCTCAACATCTCGGAGGGCATCGTAGTCTCTGGGCAACTCCTGAGGCCCTCGGTGAGTGGAAACCGCAGCCTGTTAGTCAGAGGGTCTGCGGCGGAAGCGCGCCCGCATGAGGAAGCGGCCAGCGGCCAGCGTCTGGTGTCTCGGCGCTGCCTGTCAGCTGGACATGACGCGCCGTGCCTGACCTAGACACACCTGCGGTGCCCCGCACACCTGCCGCCACGAACGCTGCAAACTGACGCACTGTAGCTGCTGGCTGTCGCAGCAATACCACCCTTATGCTCTAACAATACCACCGTTCTGCTCTAACATCAGATCTTCACCCCATATCCCACCTCAGAAATATGACCAAAAAATTCTGGTCACTTCTCAGCTCTTTATATAGTCTGACCTACATCCATTTTCAGTATGTTTCGTCTCACTCTCATTCATTGTACAACCATCTTCACAGAAATTCTTCAGTCTGTGGATCATACTCTAATCTTACAGCATATTTCAGTTTAATGATGTTCTGCGCCACCACAATCTACATCTACATCATACTCCGCAAGCCACCTAACGGTGTGTCGCGGAGGGTAATTCTGGCAGCGCTGATGTCCCTTCCTTGTACCACTCGCGAGTGGCGCGTGGGAAGAATGATTGTGGATAAGTCTATATATTAGCTAGAATTTCTCGAATTACCTCGTCGTTGTCATTACTTGAGATGTACGTAGGAGAAGTAATACGTTGTGCAAGTCTTCCCCGAAAGTGCTCACTCGAAATTTCAATAGTAAGCCTCTCGGTGATGCACAAGGCCTCGCTTGTAGCGGAGTTTGTTGAGAGATCCTATTACGCTTTCTCACCGTCTAATCCCCGTGACGAAATGCGCAGCTCTTCTTTGGGTGTTCTCTATCTCTTCTATCAGTCCTACCCGGTATATTGATGAACAATACTCCAGAAGCGCCTGATTTGGTACTTCCTTCATGATTTCCTTAAGATTCTTCCCACAAATCTGTCTAGCATCGGCTTTTCCTATCATTTGTTTTATGTGGTCACTCCACTTAAGGTTGCTGTGGATAGTTACTCCTAGATATTATAAGGTAGATACTGTTTCCAGCAGTTTCTCATCAATAACGAAGTTGTACAATAGTGGATTTCTTTTCCTATTTTTGCGCAATATGTTACATTTATTCACATTCAGGATCAACTGCCAGAAACTGCACTAGCCACCAGTTCTCTGCAGATAATCCTGCAGAGTCATCTGCGCGGAGCCTTAAAGACCTCCCCACGCTTTCTACTAGATCATTAATGTGTACTGTAAACATTAACGGTCCTTTCACACTTCCATGCGGTACTCCGAAAACTGGCTTCACGTCTGTCGATTTTGCTCCGTTAAGAGCTGTTGCGAATCTGCTCCGGTACTTGATAAGCTCGTATTTTTCTCGCTAAACGGCAGTGCGGGACGGTATTAAATCTCTTCCTGAAGTGAAGAAACACGGCATCAACCTGAGCGCCGTTGTTTACAGCGTTATGGATCTCTTGCCGCGCAGAGTAGCCGTGCGGTTTGAAGTGACCTGTCACGCACTGCGCGGCCACTCCCGCCGTAGGACCGAGTCCTCCCTCGGGCATGGGTGTTTGTGTGTTCTTAGCATAAGTTAGTGTGTAGGTCAAGGGACCAATGACCTAAGCAGTTTGGTCCCTTAGGAATTCACAAACATTTGAACACTTTTATGGATCTCTTGGAGAAACAGAGCTAGCTGAGTTTCGCAGCATCTCTGTTTGCGGAATCCATGTTGATTTTTACAAGGGAGATTTTCGCTCTCCAGAAACGTCGTAGTTCTTGAGCATGAAACATGTTCCATAATTCTACAACAGATTGACGTCAATGATATAGACCCATAATTACGTGCAACAGTCGTACGGCACTTCCTGAAAACGGTAATGACCTGCGCTTTTTGTTTCAGTCGGTAGAAACGTTTAGTTGCTCCAGCGATCTACGACAAACTGCTCTTGGAAGCGGAGCAAGTTCTTTCGCATAATCTTTGTAGAACCTTTTAGGTATCTCATCCACTACTAAGCAGCTGTAGTTGCTTTTCTATTCCCCGATCGGTTATCTCCATATTTGCCGTATCGACGTTCGTAAGTGATTGAAATGAGGGATCGTGTTACGACCTTCCGCGGTGAAACAATTCCGGAAGACCGAATTCATACCTCGCCCTTCTCTCTTTTGTCCCATTCTGTTGTGTGCCAGCTTGCTAAAGAATTTTCGTGTGCTTCATTCTTCCTTCACTGCGAAGACCCATCTTCCCCTGGAAGCATTTCTTGTGCTGTTATGTGAAGCCGACACAGGCTACTGTGTCGCCCAGCACCTGATTCTTCTGGTGTTCAAAAATGGCTCTCAGCGCTATGGGACTTAACATCGGAGATCATCAGTCCCCTAGAACTTAGAACTACTTAAACCTAACTAACCTAAGGACATCACACACATCCATGCCCGAGGCAGGATTCGAACCTGCGACCGTAGTGGTCACGCGGTTCCAGGCTGTAGCGCCTAGAACCTCTCGGCCACTGCGGCGGGCTTTTTCTGTTGTCTGTCACCATCTGGAGCTTATCTTAATTTCTCCAACTTCTTATTTGAGAACAGCATTCTTGTCAGCCAGGTTTGTACTCCTTGCAGCTTGCTGGAATTATGCTGGCTTGTTTCCAGTGGCGAGCCGAACGTGTTATTGGAATAGGTGCCAAGTGACTTACTCCTCCAGCTCTAGTCGATCAATTCTCGTCTTCCCCAGCCAGCCCGTTTGTACTCGACATCAGGACATAATCGTTCTCTTACATGTTCCCCTCTTCGTCTGTAGCTGAAAGTGGGCATCTGTAGCCATTATTACTCCTGTAGTCTCCTGGATGTGTGATCCTGCCATATCGTAAAGTGTTCTCACTTCTCGGTCACTGTTGCAGAGGTCCCTCGTACGTTATATCGCCATCTTAAGGGAGACCACCTACAGTAGTAATAGAAATTAGGACATTTTACCTCATGGTGTTGTCCTGCTTTTATTCGACGGTTCGTACGTCTTCCGGCTCTGGCGGTGGTGTGACGGGATCCCTGAAGCACCAGCCTCTTGTGCCTGTGGGCACAGAGGGTAGCTGGGCCGTGGCGCCAGGCCTGAGGCGCCAGACTAAACACCGTGGTGGAACACAGACTAAACACTGCCCCACTTGCAGCGAAACCTCCCTGCCGGTGTACGGCCGATGTACTACGTGCTTATATGGACACTTACCACGCTAGTAGCTCTCAAGATGCGTAAGTGATCTAAGAAGAATCCCAGTAAACAGCACGAATATCCTAACCGGAATAGCAGGGTAGGTAGCATTAAGACATAGATTAATGGTCCGAGAAGATATAGTAAATTCTGATTCCTCGCGATGACATACTGTGTTCAACGATTCTGGTAAGGCAGCCTTTTATTCTAATGTGACTAGCGGAAAAAGCTAAATTTTACTTCTGCTGTTAAATACGCAGTCGTTCAAAATGTATTTGTCCTTCAACGTTTTTTACTGAACTAGATAACTTACACATTGTAGCGACAACTTAGTAACTGTTCAAAATGACGAACATCGATCATCGCGCATTCATTAAAACATAACAGTTTGGCAGAAGTGAACTTTGTGATCAAAGTAATTTGCCCCATTGTCTATCTTAGGGGCGTAATTTGTGCTACACTACTAATCTCCATACTGGAGGAGTGTGCGCTTCAAGGCAAGCCGACGAGCTTACTGAGGAACGTGCTTCCACACAATGAAATACCATCCTCCTTAAACCGTACTGTGTTAACATTTCTTAGCCGTCCATCTTGTCAAGCTCTCTACCACTTTGAACGATACAGTTTCTCGCATATTTATGTGCATAGTGATAAGGTTTCCAGTTAAGATAGCTCCTGTTTCGAAGCTTGTAAACTTGTCTCTGTGCATTCATTCCGCTTTCGAAGCACTTAGCTCGAGTAACGAGTAATACAATGTACACGACAGCCAGTCAAGAACTGTAAAAAGTAGCAACTCCATCCTGGACTTGGCAAGAGGATTGTTTCTTATTGTTACTATTATTATTATTAAGTGTGATACTACCAAAGTTCCTGAAACGCGCAGTTGTTTGTTGTGCAACATAAGCAGTTTAGAACCAATCCTACCTTCCAATGCGCTTTCAAGACATCGTATGGCGTAAATATTAGTTTACGATCATTTTTTAAAATTATTGTTTTTAGTTATCATCAGATTTCGTGCGACCGCGTAGCCAAATTTGTTTGGTCAAGGAATCATTCAGTACATGGTTTACAGAATACCAGTTAGAAAATTTGTAAACAAAAAAAATTAATGAAAAACGAAAGAGCCGGCCGTAGTGGCCGTGCGGTTCTAGGCGCTAGAGTCTGGAGCCGAGCAACCGCTACGGTCGCAGGTTCGAATCCTGCCTCGGGCATGGATGTGTGTGATGTCCTTAGGTTAGTTAGGTTAGTTAGGTTTAATTAGTTCTAAGTTCTAGGCGACTGATGACCTCAGAAGTTAAGTCGCATAGTGCTCAGAGCTCAGAGCCAAAAACGAAAGAGATTCTGAATTGGTATTTGAATAGATAACAGATCAAAGAGAAAATCTCCCAATTAAAGGGAGGAATTCCTCTCGGGAATAAGAGGAAGGACCCACAAGGAAACCTTCCAACTTCGATTTGGTGCTTTGGAGTTTATCACTCAATTTTTTCAGATTTTATGGAAGCATACTGAAAATGAAACCTACTAATTATTGCGCACCTTTCCGTATACGGTTGATGAAACTGTTATCCAAGAACAGATCGTTTTTACTATCCAGTGGATGATAGCAGCAGTTTTTTCTGAGTGAGTCAGTATTGTATAGAATAAACCCCATTATCAAAAATGGTTCTGAGCACTATGCGACTTAACTTCTGAGATCATCAGTCGCCTAGAACTTAGAACTAATTAAACCGAACTAACCTAAGGACATCACACACATCCATGCCCGAGGCAGGATTCGAACCTGCGACCGTAGCGGTCACGCGGTTCCAGACTGAAGCGCCTTTAACCGCACGGCCACACCCGCGGGCCCCCATTATCAGATTTGTTATGAAACTACATAACTGTGGGTTCTTTGATTGCCCTGGGAGATGGCTCATCGAACAACAACATATGAGATAGTAGTGCACCGTATTACCTGAATGAATAAAAATATTTACTTAAATTGATACAGTCTTTTGCCACAGGAGTGCTTGAATATTTACATGCAATCACAAACTCTTCTCTTGAAGCAGCATGTTCAACATTTACAAAAGTACATTTTCATCTGAGACTTGGATTACACTTTCATCCTACTCTATGATGTTAACTGCTTCAGCTGAAATCACGAACTGGACAGAGCGGTTACATGCTCGGGTCTATATTAACCTCCGTGCAACGACGCAGCTACGCTGAGATGGAGGCCGTGTCGGCTTCAGCCTCTCTCGTTCGTCGTTGTGGATTGCAGCGACATATCGCCAATGTCTGTGGTATCGATATGCGTTCCCGATTTCGATGTGGCGCCGCGATCTTTGGACGATACGACAAAATTATGTTTAGGGATGGCAGAGTCGGCCGGCTTGTGTGGCGAAGCGATTCTAGGCGCTTCAGTCTGGAACCGCGCGACCGCTACGGTCGCAGGTTCGAATCGTGCCTCGGGCATGGATGTATGTGTTGTCCTTAGGTTAGTTAGGTTTAAGTAGTTCTAAGTTCTAGGGGACTGATGACCTCAGATGTTAAGTCCCATAGTGCTCAGTGCCCTTTGAACCACCACTTGATGGCAGAATCAAAATTTCGGGACATCTAAACAACGGCCTACATGAAGTTCAAGAACTGCCAGACCTTTTCTTGGTTACGAATATTCGCAGTGGCTACTCGGCACTGATGAAAACTTCTCGGGTTGTCAGTCGAGAAGTAGCATCGTGTAGTCACATCGTATCGACGAGCTTCCTATTCGTCACCTTCTGGAGCCATTTCGACGAGATTTCTACTCGTCATCTGCAGATGCCTGAAAATCATGATTAGAAAACTCGCCCAAAGTTGCGCCAAGCAGTACGCTACGACGCGGCCGAGGTCCCGAGAAGGTTTTATTAATGAAATTCGCCGAAAAGGCCAGCATTCCCATACATCCAGATTAGATTTTTTTCCGAAAATACCCAGCCTAGGGCCATTTGGCGTTTGTATAAATTTGACACCAAGCGCTTGGCACACAGCGTTTGAAAGAGAGGCCCGTGGAATTTGGGAAACGAGGAAGCGTCCGTCCACCCGTGACCGTTCCCCGTGCGTGCTGACACGGTCGCTTTCTTCCGCCCCCGCGACATACGGAAGCCGCGCGGACTGCCAGATGTTGACAACAATTACGGCGCGGCGCTGCGTGTCGCGTCTTGATGTCGGTGGGGAGCGGGAGGAGCATCACGTTTAAAAAGCGGCGAGGGGCCGGCCGGCCGGCGGCAAAAAGTCCCCGAACTGGCGCACAATGCGGGCTGCGGGAATCACAAAGGCCGGTGGCGGCGGCAGCGGTAGGGGCGGGGGCGGAGTATCGGTGTTTGGTTACTGCGCGAGCTGCAGATGATAGCCGGCCGCGGCCGCTTTGTGCGCTCCTTTTGTCGCAGTCGCCGTATTGGGAGGCGTAATTAGTCCGGCGCACCCGTCTCGTCTGGGAGCACGCGACCCGCGCTGGAGCTGGAGCCGGAGCTGGAGCCGACTGTAGCCGCGGGACACGGAGGCGGCGTGGTTTTTAAGCAGCCTCCGGCCCCCAGCCTCCTTGTGCCCGCCGGAATGAGTTGTTTGAGGCGGCCCTGCCTCCGCCCCCCGCCCCCACGCTTTTGATACGCCGCTGCCGCCTGACTAGACGGCGCGTTCCGTTTGTAGCAGCCGTGCCTGACGCCGCTACACCAGATACCGCGCTGTCCTCCGTGCTCGGAAAAAGGAGCGCGAATCGCCTGCTACGGATGAGGATAAAGGAAGAGACTCGCGTCTTGAAATGCCCTGTTATTAAAAACCGTAGCTTATTCCGGACTTTCAGCTCGCGTAGATGCTTAACAGCTTGTGAAAGTCACCCTTACGGCTTCTAAAGGCTTGTGCATCATCTGCTCTCTTTTGTGCTGGTCCACAGACGCACTGTTCTCATCCGTCGCGGAGAGAACCGCAGAATGGAGCCCTATGAACTGTCTTACACTTACTGAGCAAATGAAGCTGTAACTCTGTTAATTGAACATCAGATAGCGCGTAAAATAACCAGAGCGTTAGTTTTTGACCCAATAGTACACAAATTAAATATTGAAAGTTCGCTCCGATTTTGCTCTTAAGCGAAAATAATCAAGATAATTTCACCGTTTGAACTCTAGAGAAGTCAGCACACCCGCATAGATTCGACATCATTACTAGACATTGCAGAAAAGTATAAATTTCTTATCATTGTCTAAGACTACTTTACTAGATAAAATCCTATGATAGGAGATATGATTTCCTATTTCCGAAAGAAGAGGACTGGTTCATGCGTGGAGTTCCACGTGCACCACAGTTAAGCTTTCGAACCGAGCAACGCCTCCACTTCGTGCTTTCAAAATAGTCAGAAAATATCTTTAATATAGTGATTGAGTCCAGCACATCAGAGCCTCTAGTTGTCCTGCGCAGAGACCAGATAAATGAATCAGAAGTTGGTTTTGGCTGGGACCGTCGAGCATTACAGTGAGTGGTCATGGAAAATCGCATGCAGTCAGCGGAAGGAATCACTCTTTAGTTCCAAAGCCCTACCAGCAGTTCAGTTAGCACAATTACTGAGTGTAGGGAGATAAAAATAATGAGGTGCAACGATCGAGCAGCACCTCTTAAGTCGCACGGTTGAGGTGCTGTAAACAGCCACGCCACTGGATAGTGGCTGATCGGAAATGGGGGATTTCGAGTTATGTATGACGCTATAACTTGTCACAGTCCGATGGAAGAGTGTGGGTTTGGCGAATGCCTGGAGGACATTACCTGCCAGCCTTTAAATACGGAGGATGTGGTGTTACTGTATTGGGAGTGTTTTTTAAAGTTAGGGTGTGGTCCCGTTATTGCTCTTAAGGAAACGCTAAGTGGGTAAGATTCATACACATTTCACAGCATTTTGTACTGCATACAGTAGAGGAACAGTTGGGATATGATGACTGAATCAGCATGGTATGCAAGCTATCATAAATCAGCATCTCTAAAGCAATGGTTTTTGAACAATCAAACTCTTGAAATGTTTGAAGAACGTTGTGATATACCTCCAGGAGGTGTTGACAAAAATTCTTTATTGAACAACCAGTTTCGGTCGACGGACCATCGTCGGGTAGTTTATATTACCATGTGGCAACAGTATTTTTATTTCTAGTGATGAATTCATGAATGTTGTTATCTGACGCCATTGATTTTATATCGCCTAGTATGATATTTTAAGTGCTTTTATGAACCTGATGATGGCCCGTGGACTGAAATAGGTTGCTCAGTAAAGCAATTTTATCAGCAGCTCTTGGCCACAAATCACGACGTTCGTCAAATATTTACTAGCTGTGGGGCACCACCTACTGCAAGTATATTCTTGAAACTGACTGGCCTGCTCGGAGATCATACTTGAATCCTATTGAATACGTTCGGATTGATCTAGAACGTCGCTTTCGCTCCAGACCACAGCTTCCAACGAAACTGCCTTCTTTGGTTTCGGGTCTTCAGGAAGAATGGGCTTGCCATTCCTCCCCAGACGATACATCACCGTAAGTCATGAAGGTGAAAAGTGGACACACTCCATATTATTGTTCATTAATGTGTGTCCGGTTACTTTTGTTCATATGCAGGGGTTCCCAACAACATTTCCTCGAGGACCCCCTCTTGGAGAATGATTGGTACCTTGTCATATGACAGCATCAAGTACCTAAAAAAGCCAAATTTTAAGTCTTATTATACGTTTTCTATTTTTGGTACTTAGAAAAAACATTGACATATTCATTGGTGAATAAAATATTGAGCGGCCAAAACAAAAAAAAAATCTGTTATCACACGAAATATATTTTTTATTCTAATAGCATCTTGCGGACCCCTCTGGCATAGCTCGCGGACCACTGGGGGGCCTGCGGACCACCTGTTGGGAACCACTGATGTAGTGTATGTAGGACAATGGATTCAGTTTCCCATAGTGAGGTGATGTTTCTGGGTGCTGTAACTGTTCACTTCAGTTGTTGCCCAGCATTGGACTGCTGGGTGATTTGCTACATCTTGCCTTGTCTTCCAATGTTACAATCCATGATAGTCGACAGTGACTCGTGTTATCAACAGGGTTTGTTTACGAGATTTGACTCTTGTGACAGCACTTTCACCCCAGATCGTGGCAACTATAGGAGAGATCGAGGACCGTAATGGGCTCAGGAATGTCACTGGGCGACGACAGTTTCCTCTCCAGTATTCTAGCCAGTTTAAACGCCTTCCCGGGCCGTTTGGACCTGTTGCGACGTGAGGTCCAGTTCTGTGGAGCTGGACGCCTCCTCCCATCGGTATGCGGCCCTCGTTCCCGTTAAGTTGTCGCCGGCTGCGCGTCGCACGGCGAGACGGAGCGCTCGTCCCGTTGTAACCGAAGCCGCCGTGGCCGGGTCGTCGGTGCGCTGCGACGTGCCGGCCAGTGAACCCTGTCCTCCGCCGCCGCCAATCGCATTCCGGCGTGGCCGCCGTGTACCGTATGACTTGTTTTATTCCATTTCCTCATTACGGGCCGGCTTATCGGCCGGTGTCACCTTACGCATTCCGCCGCCGTGGGGACCGGTTGCGGCTGCGGCTCCGTCGCCGCTACACGCTCTTCCCTCCCTCACGATTATGATTTAAAACGGTTTCCGTGTCCTATGCAAACGCCGAGATTACGAGCTATTCACCACCTCGGCTCTCTTTGAGAGGAATGTTGGTCCGCCTGCTTGCTTTACGACGAGTTTTGTCAGCAGTGCACGACTGACCACTTAGCAGCAAACTGTACAGTGTGATTACCCATTTGTGTGGCTTGTTAAGCCGTATCAGAGTTTTCGTTGAGTTTGTAGACTTTGCTGTCATCCTCTGTCTGAGAAAATGTATCGAGATGACCGTTAATCAAAAATGTAATACATTCATGCTTTGCTTACTACTTCGATCCGATTAATTTAATTCATATACAATGTGATTTCTTAATGATGATACAAAATTTCAGGGATGATGAAGAAGGGTAAAAATATCAGTTCGAGGTAAGGAACCCTGGTCCGGAGACGACCGAATCGAGAGTTAAAAGCGAAAATTGTTCTCATGTCTCTAACTGTGGACCACCTATCGCAAGGCCGGCAGGAGTGGCCGAGCGGTTCTAGGCGCTACAGTCTGGAACAACGCGACCGGTACGGTCGCAGGTTCGCAGGTTCGAATCCAGCCTCAGGCATGGATGTGTGTGATGTCCTTAGGTTAGTTACGTTTAAGTAGTTCTAAGTTCTAGGGGACTGATGACCTCTTCGGGAGGCCATCATGATTTAGGTTTCCCGTGATTTCCGTAAATCGCCCCAGGCAAATGCCGGGATGGTTCCTTTGGAAGGGCACGGCCGACTTCCTTCCCCGTCCTTCACTAAACCGATGAGACCGATGACCTCGGAGTTTGGTCTCTTCCCCCAAAACAACCCAACCAAGCTGATGACCTCAGAAGTTAAGTCCCATAGTGCTCAGAGCCATTTGAACCAATTCTATTGCAAGCTCTTTGCTTTCCATGTTTTGGGAGAGGTAGTATCGACCACAACAAGAAAAAGAATGTCCAGTGAACATGTGCTCTACTATGCACACCTTCAGAGCTAAGAGCACTTGTTCAGTAGATGAGATGTTTCACGGTATCGAAGATGAACAAGTGCTCATAGCTGTTAAGGTATGCACTTTAGAGCCCACGTTTTGCTGCACATTTTTGTGTTTTTTTGGCCCGTACTACTTCCTTCAAGAACATGGAAGCAAAGAGCTGCAGTAGAAGAGGTCCGCTGCCACAGGTACCAGAACGACTTCGCTTAAGCTGTAACTCAACCCGGTCGTTTCCTGACTACCATCCCTTAACTCAAATTGATACATTCACCGTTCTCTCTTTATACTACAAACCAAGTTGCTGTAATCGGTTTCGATCAGCTGGGTCAGGTATGCTTCACGTTTTCTCTATGACCAGCCTGACATGGGGGCTGGGGGAGCAATTTCACTAGGAATGCCATGCAGCTTCACATATAGTGAGAGTTGTTAGAACAGGTAGTTTCTATCTACTCACGTTTTCGTTGCCCTTTCAGAGATTGCATCTTATTTGCATTAGTATTGAAGGTGTTTCGCTTCGATTGTAGATAACTTCACAGTGGTTGCATTCACACCATATCAGCTCCACAATACTTCCGCGTCTGTTTCAGAACGACGGTGCGCTGATTCGTACAGGAAGTGCAGGTGAGAGTCATTCCACGGTCACCCAATTCCGAAATCAAGTCTTGTTTACGGAATTTTGACAGAAATCGATAAATAAATGTGCGTAGAGCTTCATGACAGTGTTATGTAATGATATTTGGAGTCCCAGGATTGCCTATTGGACTCTGCGTAACATCATACGTCACGGTAACTAGTAAACTCGACGCCTATACGTGTAGACTGCCAACCTAGAAGTTGAGGACGCAATTGGCGCACTCAGTCTCTCTTTTATCTGATACTTTGTTGTTTCCCCACTGGTCAGTAGTTGAGTTTGATTGTGGTTCTAAGTCCAGCATCCAGTTGTATCCAACCTACCACGCTATGCTGAGTTCATATTTAAATAGAAAAGTTTGTAGCCGAGAGACTGTTTGGAGACCAGGCTTACCCCACTACTACTCAGTTTTGCAGAGTTTGAAAGATACAGAGGAACAAAGCGAGAGGTTCTTTTTGATGAGCGACATAATGTATAAGAGCTGGTAAATTATACAAAATAATCAGTGTTTTCTGCAGTTCCCAGAATTTAGAATAAGAAGCCTTGGTCGTATTGTGACAATGAATAGGACGTGGTGTCCAGCCGGAGGAAGGGACGCAGGTATGTGAAGACATTTCTCCAACAGCATGTCTTGAATGAACCTCAAAGTCGGTAGGCGGCTGGGAAGTGGAGAGCGAGAGAGAGTATCAGATCCTCCGTTCACTGCCCTCGCTTCGGCTCTGTTCGTCGTTTTCGATGCCGGAATAATGAGCTTCGGTCTCTCCTTCGGGTACCGCGACTGCCAGCTCCCGTTTCCCTGCGTTAATGAGAGCCCGTGTCAGCCGGCACTCGTGTGTGACTTCGCCTCCTCGAACTGCTTTAGAAATCCTCTCCATCATTAAAGCGACACCGCTAGCACGAACAACGTGCTTTCCCACGATGTATACGTACGTATAGGGCAAACACAGATCTTACTTCGTTTTGTAATATTGCCCCACATCTGACAACTTCCTCGTTGCTGTGTCATCGCAAACAGAGCCTCTCCAGGGCAAGACACAAAATGATACCACCTGGATAAATCAGTTACTAATCTACTACTCTCTACAAATGGACCAACAGTTGTCAGTGAGAACTCGCAGACTACTTCACACTTTGTCACTAGTCTCCTCTGATACTGTGGCCCGACTGCTCTCTGCTGGGAACACAGTCAGCGCCCTTATGACGTCCTACTTTTCGAATGTTCTCGCAATTATGTGCCACTGTCATCAGGTTCGTTTCGGTTTTCTTCTCCGCGACTTCCCCATTCTTACAAAATGAAATAATTTTTGGATTCTACACCTGCAGATGAGTCTGCGGTTTGTTTATTTTTTTCCCCCCCATCAGTGAGAATATATATAAAAAAATGGTTCAAATGGCTCTGAGCACTATGGGACTTAACAGCTGAGGTCATCAGTCCCCTAGAACTTAGAACTACTTAAACCTAGCTAACCTAAGGACATCACACACATCCGTGCCCGAGGCAGGATTCGAACCTGCGACCGTAGTGGTCGCGCGGTTCCAGACTGAAGCGCCTAGAGCCGCTCGGCCACTGCGGCCGGTGAGAAGATATCGCTGGTTCCCTCCTAGCAAAATGGAGGCTCGATCCCAAGAGGAATTTTGCGTTTCGTTGTAACTGAACGAATCATTAGTGTGAGACACTAACAGCGCACTCTCAGTTCGATCTCTTCTTCCAGTAACCCTGTGTTTTACCTAAAGCTCTGATTTCTCGAGTTTTGGACAGAGCGTGGTGGCGCAGTGGCTAGCAAACTGGACTCGCATCCAGGACGATGGCGATTCAAACCCGCGTCCGGCCACCCCGATTTAGGTTTTTCTGTGATTTCCATAAATCGGTTCAGCCAAATACCAAGATGGTTCCTTTGGAGGGGCACAGACGACTTCCTTCCCCATCTTTCCCTAATCAGATGGGACCAATGATATCTCTGTTTGGTCCTCTCCCCCAAACCAATCAACCAACGAAGCCTTGTTTGGGTAAAGGCCTTCCTGAAGAGAAAGAGAGAAAAAAAGGTCTTTTACATCTCACCCCTAGATCAATTCTCCATTAGAGCACCTGCTCACTGTAAGCAGCTTTCTCGTGCTGTACGCAGAAATTCAGGTGTATTGCGAATTGAAGAAGTTATAAAGCAGCATATGAAAAACTATTGCAAGAAAAAGTGATCAACCCCATAAGGGCAAGTACATATCTCCTGATAACGAGGAGTGTTATGGGAATGCCTTAAACTCCTCATGACTGGCAGAGACGTTGAGCATGTTTAGAATGTACGATAGGGGTACTTGCACTTTCGTAAATTTATGCCTGACAGGTTGCAGCATAAAATCGATGCTATTTTATTCCTTGTAGGACGTGCTATGATGTAGTACTGTACTGGTTCGATTTCTATGGCATGTGGGTGTGCGGTGATGACTCCTCCTCGGTTTTCAGAACGTAGCGAGCAGGTAGTAGTTGGGCTGTACCAGCGCGACAACTAGCGCGGACACGAGACTACGACTGCGGCCACGGCGTCCCGCGCCGCTAATTACAAGCACTCAGGCGCCACCGCTGCTGCTTAATTACTGCGACTAGATCCAAACAAAAGATTCATTCTGCACTGCGCTGCGCTCGCCACTCCGGCACGGGGACAGAGAGAGAAACAGCACTGTCCCCGTGTAATTATCCGGCTGGGCCCGTGCATAATGGAGCATAGCACGCTGGCGGCGGCCGTGGCGTCCCCGGCCCGGGTCACTCGCTGCCTTCTCGAACCGCGCTCCGCACTGTCCATCACCATTGACTGACGCCGCAGACATCGGCTTTTTGTCGCTTATTCTACAACAAAGTGGTGACGCGTGTTTCTCATGCTGGTCAAACGCCTTTAGAGAGTCGTCGTATCTTCTACAGGGGTGGATAAAAAGCAAGGAAATACCAAGAACACAACACATTACCATCACCAATACGGCTCAATAACCATTTTATCTACTGTCTGTGGCGACCTGGGAGATGCGATGATTCATCCTCGTTCCCACAAAACCAATCCTTGACGATGGAAGCTGTGTGAACAGGGGCATTGTCATCTTGGAAAACACTAGCACAAACATTGTACCGTGGATGGACATTGTCAACCAGAATGTTCACTTAATCCTTGGCAGTAACTCGACCTTGCATAACAGCCATGGGGCACATTGAAAACCACGATATGACTGCCGAAATCATCGTAGAAACTCTAGCCAAGATTCACTGTTGCAACGTGTTTATAATCCTGTTGTGGACATTCTACATCGCACCGGTGATCCACGTTGAGCTGTAACTAGTTGTTCAATAACTACAAACATTCGGGAGAGGGGGTGAGCGATGGGTTGGAGCTATTTACTAAAAATGTTACTGTGTCATTACAGGATGTATGTATAGCCACCTCGGATTCACAAAATTACTGTCAAATTAACCATGATTTTGACAGCACCGGTCTTCATCAGAATAAAAGTTACATAGGATTATCTAGAAAATATAATGACATGGCTTGAAATACAATATACTTAATAGGATTACTTCCATAAAATGTACAGTGTACTTAATGTAATCACACCATCGGTGAAAAACATCTGAGCAAAAGTGCCCTCGTCAAATAGAAATTGTCACAAGAATATAAATTAAAATGTAACATGTTTGTCAACTGGAATAAAATATTCCATCGAAATACAATGGCAACCGCGAGGTCGCTTAGGGCCAAGGAGTGCATCAAACAGCCGCTACCGTTACACTAGACGGCTAACGCGCCAAGGCAGCCACGAGTTGGACAGGAAAACAGATTCTCTCAGCATCTTTCTGAAGCCTGTATTTGGTGCACAGCTCGTACTTTATAATCTCGTACCGCAGTGCAGGAGCAGCACACAATTTTATATTCCTCAGATTCTGGGAAAGGACCCGGCTGAAGCAGTGGGCACCGCGCGTCGCAGGGAATTTGTTTTCCCTCGACAGCTGGGCCCGTCTTCCCGCAGTTCCTGACGGCGGGCCCGGATTTCTGGGAATGGCCATAACGCCGCCCTATCCGAGCTGTTTGTAGACGCGGCCGCAGTGTGTGCGTCGCCCAGGCGATGACCCAACATCCTCGTCTGTTCCGACAGCCGGATTCATCCTCTTCTCTAAGCCACTACGACACTTTGACGAAGACATTCAAACTGTATTACTCATACTCTCTAGACCATCGTTATTATTCTCGTCTATTGGACCTCGTTGTTCCTTATGTCGTTGTCTACTGAGGTTGTTATGTAAGGCATAACGAAGCTAAAAATAGTTTTTAAATTACAGTTTACCTTTGTTTGGCAACGGCCTTGCCGCAGTGGCTACACCGGTTTCTGTGAGATCACCGAAGTTAAGCGCTGTCGGGCGTGGTCGGCACTTTGATGGGTGACCATCCAGGCCGCCAAGCGCTGTTGCCATTTTTTCGGGGTGCACTCAGCCTCGTAATGCCAATTGAGGAGCTACTCGACCGAATAGTAGCGGTTTCGGTCAAGAATACCGTCATTACGACCGGGAGAGCGGTGTGCTGACCCCACGCCCCTCCTATCTGCATCCTCCTTGAGGATGACACGGCGGTCGGATGATCCCGGTAGACCACTCGTGGCCTGAAGACGGAGAAGGCGTGATAATCGCATGAGAAGAGATCAGGACTATGTGGCGGGTGCTCCAGTGTCTTCCACTCTTGTTGGCGTAACTTCTGCGTTATGACATTTGCGATATGTGACGTCTTTTGTCGAATCAGGACCGGCACGAATCCTTACGCATCATTCCACAACTGTGGTTTTGACAGACATGCCGTCCCACACACATTTTTCGTTTTCCGATAAATGTCTAATGGTGTTTGTCCTTCAGCAACCAAGAAAACGATAGCAGCACGTTGTTCCTGTTTGGAACCATTTGGTAAAAACATTGCAGTAGTCCACGTTTCCACATTTAGGGCACGCATGACGGGAATACACGAATGCCACACTAAGTCCTACCGTACATATCGGTGCTTATATACCCGCATCAGAGTCGCGCTTCGTTACGTACATGCTACAGCAACGCCCTCACACGGAAGTATTTAGATCGCCCACTTATATGTGAAATAATTCTACACCAAATCAGGCATTATCTGACAGGGAAATCTACATCTACATCCACATCCATACTCTGCAAACCACTATGAAGTGCGTGACAGAGGGTGCGTTGTATTATACCAGTTATTTGTGCTTCTTGCCTTTCCATTCACGTAAGGAACACGGGAAAAAAGAATGCCTAAATGCTTGTGTGCTTTCTATAATTAGTCTAGTCTCGCTTCGCGATCCCCGCGGGGGCAATACGTAGGGATTTGTAGTACATTTCTAGGTTCTCCACAGAACGTTAGTTCCACGAAATTCCTAAGAAAGCTTTCAAGGGGTAACTGGCCCCTACTTTCATGTGTCTGCCACTTCAGTTAAATTTGGTACGAGTCCCACACAACTGAGTAGTATTTTAGGATGGGCTACATTGTTGCCATTATGTACAACTATCGCGGGAACTAAACATGGTCCGCAGCTCGTGGTCGTGCGGTAGCGTTCTCGCTTCCCGCGCCCGCGTTCCCGAGTTCGATTCTCGGCGGGGTCAGGGATTTTCTCTGCCTCGTGATGACTGGGTGTTGTGTGATGTCCTTAGGTTAATTAGGTTGAAGTAGTTCTAAGTTCTAGGGGACTGATGACCATAGATGTTAAGTCCCATAGTGCTTAGAGCCATTTGAACCATTTGAAACTAAACATGAATTACAGATTCGGATGAGGCAGAAACAAGTAGTTGGAAAGTGGAGCTTTTTGTCCATCTGAGCGGCACGTTTGGATAGCTCATATGTAAAAGGTAGACTGGAACGCAAAAATCATGGCTATGCAGTGCTCACGTGCTACTTCACTTTTATCTTTTCAGTCACAAATGCAAACAGCAGCACGGGTTAAGCTCAGCGGCCGGCTGTGAAGCGTAGGCAGGTTGCACGTATACAACATGCAGCAGGCGCACACTTACTATTCAGAACCTTTGTCACTTTGTTTATTTTTCGCTCAAGGAGAATAGTTAAAAGGCTCCCCAACGAACCACTCGGATCCGCAGACCTGTCTTCCGTCTTTTCGTCGTCGACAGACTACACGCGGCCACACGCCGTGCCCCTAGAATATGTTAAGAAGCCTACGTTAGCGACGCCCTGGGTTTTTGTGGAGCGGGGCTGGGTTTACGGAGGAGGCGCATTATAAATTTCGACGAAAGGCGAAGTCGTAAACGGGGGGCGGCGGAGGTGGCGGCGGCGGATCGCCAGCGCTATGCGTCCAGATTGTAATCGCGGCGGCGGCGGTCCGGAGCGTATTTCTGTTTTTAATGATGTTATCCGGCGCGGCTATCTGGCCCCCCGCCGCCTCGCAGGCTCCCCGCCGTCGCACGGAACACTCCAACCCCCGGCCCGCTATCTGATGAGGCGACTCTCGCTGCCAATCGCACGCACCGCGCACGCAACGCGTCTCTCCCCAGTCGGATAACCTGCGAGCCGGAGAACGCCGTCCCGCTGTGACCAAAGGAGTGTCTGTGCGCCCTCCCTCAGAGCAGTACTAAATTACACACTACGATGTCCCCACGGTAATTTAGGTGCCTCGCGTTGGCAGGACGTCGGGAGTTGGAATGCAGAGCGTGGTGTCCGGGATAATGACGTGCGGTTTCAGATTTCTTCTTTACTAACAACCGTACTTGGGACGTGACAAGTACACAAGTCTCAAAGAGAATTGATATACAGTCTGTTTACGGACTGATACCATTTTCGAGTCTCCTGTTCGTCACCTTGTTTGCCGGCCGCGGTGGCCGAGCGGTTCTAGGCGCTTCAGTTCGGAACCGCGCCACTGCTACGGTCGCAGGTTCGAGTCCTGCCTCGGGCATGGATGTGTGTGATGTCCTTAGGTTAGTTAGGTTTAAGTAGTTCTACGTTCTAGGGGACTGGTGACCTCAGATGTTGAGTCCCATAGTGCTCAGAGCCATTTGAACCAATCACGTTGTTTGCTCACTTAGATTTGCACAGTGCGGTCAAAAAGTTTCAGCACACTACAACGCACGACACCGGTTATACTGATTTCTCGAACTTCATTTACCACCATTAAGACATTTCCACACATATAATGCTACACATAATCCCACTTCTATAATTTAAAAAAAAAAAAAAAAAAGGCTCTGAGCACTATGGGACTTAACATCTGAGGTCATCAGTCCCCTAGAACTTAGAACTACTTAAACCTAACTAACCTAAGGACATGACACACATCCATGCCCGAGGCAGGATTCGAACCTGCGACCGTAGCGGTCGCGCGGTTCCAGACTGAAGCGCCTTTAACCACGTGGCCACACTGGCCGGCTATAATTTTAAGACGCGATATAAAAACGCTAGTGATCAGTTTGCGTGTTGCAAGATTTCCGTCCACATCAAGACAGAACAGGAGTAATTTTCGCATCGCAAACCTTATTCTTCCGACAGACAATCTAATTACCCCCCAAACTGTGTTCGTTAGAGACGATTCTCCGAAATTGACGTGACTGAAACGAATTAAGCAATCCAAACATTTTGATTACTAATGCCCGCCATGTGGAAAAGCTAAAAACACAACAGTGCAACTCCCTGCGATAACCTGGTAAGAAAACGGATGATGTTTCAATAAAGCCGAACATACATACTGCTATTTAATCAGCAGTTCTGACTTGGCCAGCAAATCTCACCTAAACAGGGCACTCTTGCACGCTCTAACAAAGATTACAGCTCAGTAAAGTATGTTGAAAGATTAAATTTTTATATTTGACTGGATATCAAAATTGAAGTTTTGCCTATAGCAAACAGAACATACAGCAACTGGGTTATTTGAGAACGAATAGCACAGCAGATATTCTTCTGGGATAAAATTCATTGAGATATTCTTCTGTATATCGTGGAGTAGCACTCTAAAAGAGAAAGGGTGTTAAAAATATTGAAGCTCTGATTACGACCAAGAGATGTCTGAGGTGATCAGCTGGGAAGAGCATAGCCTTCGCATAACAAGTACCGAGACTTTGCGTTTCGTGGCGTCAACTCGAAAGACTTGCACCAAGCGAACGGTCTACCTTACGGGAGGCCCTAGCCACACGGCATTTACATTTTATCCAGAAATTCTATTCATATGACATCATCCCAATGGCTGCTTCTTTGCACGGATTTATTTGCCTCCATCAGTTGTTTTTAACATGCTGTTTCCTGTGTACATGCTGAAATTCTGTCAATGCTACTGGGCTGAAAATGGAATGAACAGCGCAATATTTGGCTGGAACAAAATCTATAAGCAAACAATAGTTGTTAAGTCACCCACTGCCAGTCGGTCGAACAAACCAACCACTCAATTACGTATGACTATCAGCCCCTTTGTACCATCTGAGGACACTGAAGACCGATGTTCTCGACTCGTCTGCTAGAGGGACCGGCTGCCCAGCAGTGGTCCGTCGGAATTGCAGCGCCCTTAACAAGCCCATCGGCACCTGGCGGGCCGCGCTGCGCCGTAAAACACGCGACCCGGCCAGGTTTTTTGTCCGGCTGGGCTGCGGCGGCCGCTGACGTTGTCACTGCCACGGACAGCGGTCACCGGCTGCCGTCCCCGGCTCACGGCCGTTGCCCTCGGGCTCTGTGGAAAACCGAAAATAGCCTCAAGAATACATTGCAGTTTTAAGATAGTCTGCTTAACCAAACGTTTTCGCAAGTAACATACTTACCTTAGCAAAAATAGGCTGTACATCAAAATTCATATAAAGAAAATAAAACTGTTGAAAGACAAAACCGTCACTGTAGTTCGTTCCGTTTATGATGTAGGCTTAAAAGTGTGCTTTAGGCTTAAAAATGTGCTTTTGGATGTTGAGCTAAGTTCTTTATTCCATTTTTCGGCATGATATTTCGACAGCCAATATACTGGGTGATCAAAAAGTCAGTATAAATTTGAAAACTGAAAAAATCACGGAATAATGTAGATAGAGAGTTACAAATTGACACACATGCTTGGAATGACATGGGGTTTTATTAGAACCAAAAAAATACAAAGGTTCAAAAAATATCCGACAGATGGTGCTTCATCTGATCAGAGTAGCAATACTTAGCATAACAAAGTAAGACAAATCAAAGATGATGATCTTTACAGGAAATTCTCAATATGTCCACCATCATTCCTCAACGATAGCTGTAGTCGAGGAATAATGTTGTGAACAGCACTGTAAAGCATGTCCGAATTTAAGGTAAGGCATTTTCGTCGCATGTTGTCTTTCGGCATCCCTAGAGATGTCGGTCGATCATGATACACTTGTGACTTCAGGTAGCCCCAAAGCCAATAATCGCATGGACTGAAGTCTGGAGACCTGGGAGGCCAAGCATGACGAAAGTGGCGGCTGAGCACACGATCATCACCAAACGACGCGTGCAAGAGATCTTTCACGAGTCTAGCAATATGGGGTGGAGCGCCATCCTGCATAAACATCGTACGTTCCAGCAGGTGCTTATCAGCCAGGCTGGGGATGATGCGATTCTGTAACATTATCGGCGTACCTCTCACCCGTCACGGTAGCAGTCACTGACGTTTTGCTGTCCAGCGCTATCTGTAGGACATTTTGTGAACTTCTTTTTGTTCTAATAAAACCCCATGTCATTCCAAGCATGTGTGTCAATTTTTACCTCTCTATCTACATTATTCCGTGGTTTATTAAGTTTTCAAATTTATACTGACTTTTTGCTCACCCGGTACTTGTTACAGCATGTGAGCTATGTTGTTAGGTGTTCTCGCTGCTGGGACTCCAACAGCGAGCATAGTTACACAGCTCGCAGGACATGATGAAGACGAATTGCGAAATAACATGTAGAAAAAAGGAATCAACAACTCGACTGAACAACCGATAATGCACCGTTAATCAACAAAGCCCAAAAAACCAAGGAAATCGCTCTACAAAGCTTTTTCTTCGTCAGGTACAGTCTGATGATAGCTGTTTTATGCAAAATTCGGTAAGTTGAAATAAAACTGTAGAAAAAAGCAAAGGTAACCAAGCGGTGTCAGCTGTTTACTGGAAGCAATGATAAAACTGTAAATGCTTAATTACAGCGCAAATTGTCATTTATGCTCCAGTTTATCGCACCGAATGGTAGTTACTAAAAATGTACAACCACGGGGCATCGAAATCGATGAAGCATGCAAGTAAATGAACAGCCTTTTGCACCATGATAGCGATGTCTCTAACAAAGAATAGCAGTTGCTTGTAGAATGAGATAGCGGATATTTTGAAACCGTGAATTCCACATAAAAGAAGCTATTGATGTGGTACACGCTTACTGAACTGCGGTGAGGTTTGATTGAAATTATCGTTTAGAGTGACTTGGTACTGAAGCGTTATTTAGATAACTGGGAGAACGGATAAAAAGGCCCCAGATCCAGCCGAAATATGACAGTTAGGTTATAACGATGTGAGTGGGAGCTACAGTTACAAAAGATAAAGAACAGTCAAAATAAGATCGATGTAAAAGGAAAGAGAACCAGAAGAGTTTGTAACCGTGCTTGAAGTTACTGATACATCTTCTAAAGATAGGGAATTGAAAAGAAAAGGATTTGCAATTGAATTAATATCTAGAAATCTCTCTACCGGTGGGGCACAGTAGAACTCTACAATATAGCGCTCTACGTGTTCATGTCAGCAAAGGTGAGTCGATATTGAATGCGGACAGCTGACCCTTTCGGAACATGACGACGATAAATAACAATGTAAAAACGCATTGTGGAGCCAGCCGACACTGTTTTGGAATTGCTCTCGACCTGATTAGTAGGAGGTGGTGTGCTGTTTTTTTGTACGAGTTTCCGCAATTGCTGGGATCACGATAAAGCTACATAGTCCATTTACTCCAGGTATTGACAGAGTTGACGAATAGAAGCCGATGAACTGTCGGCACTAAACGCAACGTTGTAACTGAGTTCGCTCCACAACTGTGTCATTGAATATAACAACGATGCAGTTTATAAATAATGTTGTAAGTCACCACTTCGTAATTTGTCGTCGAATTGCTAAATTAATTACTGGAACACGTCGGTCATTAAAAAGACTCTCACAGGGCTGCTGCCTTGTATCAGTGTTGCAGAACAGGGACTAGGGCGTGGGAATGGTGTAAGAGTGAGTCTCGCTGAGCCGGCGCTAATCCGTCTTAAAATGAAAGCCGCATGCAATAACAAAGCGAGTGGCGGGGACGCGTCGCGGATCATTTGCGGGCCAGTAATTGCAGTATTTTACGCGACCGAGACCGGCCCTCGAGCAGTACTCGCGGCACTCGTAAATCTGGAGCGAACGCCCGCGCTTATAACGGCGCTCTTCCGGCAGATCTTAAAGCTGAGTTAATTGCACAGTAAACTCGGAAAAGCCGCACACGCCTCGCCTTCGCTGCGTCGACCGCAGACCTATGCCCGTGTTTCTCGCGTCGCCGATTACCCACTGTCGATCTTAATTTCCTCGCCTACCCGTAGTCTACGTACTACAAATACTGCTCATTGTTTCAGATTTCGTCCACTTATATCCAATGGATGCTCTTAGTCGTACATTCTAATTTCCTGCACAATCATTACTGATAACTGATTTTCCCTGCGTCGTATCTAAATATTTTGCTCCGTTTCTTTTGCCTCTTTTGTTCATGATTTTCACTTCTCTCTTACGATAAATTCAGTATTATTTAGTCTTGCACCAGAAGTACCCGTCATTAATGGTCAGTTGCACGCCCCACACCTACCTACCACCGCAAAGTAGCCCCTACTTTTTTTAAGAATACCACAATTTTGGCAACTAGAGGAAGATCGAAACCTCTTTCAGACAATACCTTCTGCAACAAACTGTTCTCGCATCATGTACGAAACTTCATGAACTTCTCTTTCCACTAGCTCCCTGTAGTGATAAGACAACCAATCGTCGCCAGCCGGCCGGTGTGGCTGTGCGGTTAAAGGCGCTTCAGTCTGGAACCGCGTGACCGCTACGGTCGCAGGTTCGAATCCTGCCTCGGGCATGGATGTGTGTGATGTCCTTAGGTTAGTTAAGTTTAATTAGTTCTAAGTTCTAGGCGATTTATGACCTCAGAAGTTAAGTCGCATAGTGCTCAGAGCCATTTGAACCATTTGAACCAATCGTCGCCATTCTTACTACCAATGACTCGATGAACAAAATGAGAAGAAGAATTAATGTTATTGGCTTAACTTCCCCGTTAAAGCAAAGAAGCACTACCTAAGTTGAGACTGAAAACGGCATAATCGTATAAATCGCTCGTGACCTTGAAATAAGTATCTTAGCACAACCGTGAAATTATTTCCTGCACCTACGTCGAAACCTGCGTAAGGATTACCGGTCTTCACGCCCGTTCATGCTAGTACAATTCATGTGTTATAATCACTTCCTCTCTCAGTTCCTTTCCAGAGAAACATTACTCGTAAATGTAAATCCATTCTCCCCGTTAAAAACCTGTAAGAAATAAACGAATACATTTCATTTTATGCACTGTATGTATGTTTTGAACAAACAGATTTGGAGAGTGAGGAGAGAAGTACTGCCGCAATTGTAGCTGAGAGGTTGGCACATGAGTCTTACCTGGCAACAAGAGCATTACACGCGGAAGCTCCCGGTTCGAGTCTTGGACCAGCACATACTTTTAATCGGTCGGATGGTTTCAGAAACAGCACGCATTCAGCTGCAGGGTAAAAAAATTAATTTGTCTGTTATGTAAGCAGGAGACATTTGAGACTACGTTCCACGATTTGATAGCCCAAAATACGCAGTCCTTACTTTCCCTTGTAAGCAATATTATCTCTGTAAAAATACTTCTCACTGTGACTAAATAATTTCTCATGATACCAGTTATCTAACTGCTAATGTACTGACCTTACAATATTTTGTTTGGGACTTTGTTCTCATTTCCAATGGTTGGAAGTTAAATTTAGTGTAATGAAACTAGTAAACATTTTGAGCATACAACCGTCTTTAGCAAGAAGCTACATACATTTTTGTACAATTCTCACGCTTTCACGCAGATAAACCGTTCTTTTGCTGGCTAAAACAAAATACAGAATTATTTTAGTTACTATGTTGACTTGAATTTTTCTCTTTATATTTCTGGAACTGACGTCGATAAAATCCATCCATATTGTAAAAATTAATGTACGTATGTGTGTGTATTCCACATCTGCTCCGAAACCACCGGACCGATTTCAACTAATGTTGGTACACGTATTCCTTACTGTCAGGCAACAATCGCTCTGGGGGTAAGAACCACCTGCCTAACAACGTTCAGGACGTGTGGCGTCATAAACAGTGAGATGCACGATCCAGTGCTGCTGATTCCATTCCCAATACATTTTTCAGGCATTAGACACATATGTCGCTGAATATACCTACACGAACATGTCATCGTACGGCATATGGTTCAAGCGAGATGACATCATAAACCCTGAGGTGCGTGAAAAAATGCCACATCATGCGCGAATTTTTAATACATTTATTCTTTGCTACTAAGACACTTCCACAGTGGAGTCACCTAAAGTAATCTGTGGCACCTGGCTGCGCTGTTGACAGCTTTCAACTGCGAAGCACGAACGGCTGTTAGTGAAAACGATAGCCCTCTATACAGCAATGAAGAGGCGTCGTGCTGTAGACAGGCGAAGCAGGTGCGCCCAGCGTACAGAAAGTGTCCGGGAGCATCTCACACACAGCTTGAACGTTACGGAGAATTTGTATTTTGCACTATGTTTCTTGATTTGGATACTGTACTTGCAATTTTTTACATTTTGTGTATTTCTTTATTCGACTGTTTCATAATTTCAAAGGTGTTTTTATGAATGCATGGACATGAACTTTTTTCTAGACTACGATACAAGCACGGTTTTTTTGTTGTTTTCGTTTCTAATATAAAATTGGCGAAATTAACACCCTTGCTATGCCGAGTTCGTAAGCTCTCTCTCTCACTCTCTCTCTACTCTATTCGTTTAGTCGGTTCCGACTCTTCGTGACCCCATGAACCCAATCACGCCACTTTTTCCTGTCTTGCACTTTCTCCCGTAGACCTTCCATCCAGGTTGGAACACATTGCTTCTGTGATGCCATCGATCCATCTCATCCTCTGACGTCCTCTTCTTCTAGTTTCGTCAATATTCCCCAGCATTAAATTTTTTTTCGAGAGAGGCATGCCTTCGCATTGTGTGTCCAAAGTAGGTCAGCTTTTGTTTTAACATTAGACCTTCCAGGGAGAAATCTGGTTTTATTTGCTCCAATATTGATCTGTTGGTTCTCTTTGCAGTCCATGGAACTCTAAGAAGTTTCCTCCAACACCAAAATTCGAAGGAGTCAATTCTTCGCCGTTCAGCCTTTCTAATGGTCCAGGTCTCACATCCATACATCACAACTGGAAAGACTATAGCCCTCACAATACGGATCTTTGTTGCTAGTGTTATATCTCTGGACCTTATAACTTTGTCAAGTTTTGACGTCGCCTGTCTACCGAGCAACAGGCGTCTCCGGATTTCATGGCTGCAGTCGCAATCAGCAGAGAACTGAATTTAAGCTAGTATGTGCTAATTGGGGAAGCGAATTTTTTACAAAACAAAAGAATATTTGTTGTCCAGGAAGCGTGAGTGTTTCGAGACGAGGTGCTGAGGTAGCTTCATTTTGCAGCTACTTGCGTAAAGCAATCAGTCTCGTCTCACCGTTTTGTCCGGGGAATGTGTTTATTTTTGTCGTAACCGGAAGGAACCGCCGTGTTCACGGGCGGAGGCTATTACGTGCGTGCGGTTGCGAGTAACAACGGGGCACCGCGGCTCGAGCGTGTCGAGGATGAGGGCAGTCACTGGAAAAAGAAGAAAAAAAAGCAGGAGAGAAACACACAGAGAGAGAAAAAGAGCTAGCGGGGCGCGACGCTTGTCAAATAACAGCCGCGACCTGTCCGCACTTACTCCGTCCGGAATAATGCATGCAATTATTTCATGCGCGGCGCGGCCGTTTCAATTAGCGGAGGCAGGCTTCGGAACGGGCGGTGGCTCCGGTGTGCGCGGCGAGGTCGCGAGCGAGCGAGCGAGCGCAGCGCTGCGCGGCTCGCCGCGGTGCAGGTTTAAAGTTATTAAAGGACAGCGGCGACGCCGGGGCTCAGTGATTGCTCGTCAGAGCCGCCTGCGCCTCCGCCTCCGGCCGCGGGTGCGCCGTTCGCCGGCGCAGCAGCTTCCGCCGCTTGACTCCAAATCTAATTAAGGCGAGCGTGCGCGCAATTGTCGCTGCGCCCTGCCCACGGCCTCCCTCTTGCTCGCAGGGCTGGCTGGCTTGCTGCCGGCCTCCTCCTGCGTCTACTCCTCCACCCCCACGAGTCGGCAAGCCGGCGGACGGACACAAAATAAAATCTCATTCGCAACACACAAAACTCCCCCATTACATTGCATTACAAAACCCCGCGGCTCACTCCGAGTTAATCGCATTGAATTCCAATGGGGTGGAAAATTTCATTCCGCGCGTCGCCACCCGCAGGGCGGCCAGACCCCCCGCTGGCCCCCTCCTCTCCTCCCCCTCCCCCCCATCCACACCTCTCTTCCCCATCCTAGCGTCGGGATCCGCCGCGAATTTGCATAATCGCCGCTCGGTCGGCCGCGGAGGCAGCGTCGGTGGCGGTGTCGGAGGTGGTAGTCAGTGAGGCCGTGCGGGGACCACCACCTTACCAGACGCAGAGACGCCAAGGAGATGCGACCGTCGTAGCACAATCCGTCTAGAGTGGAAGTGTCGCACACTTAAATCCTTCGCGATTGTACCTTGTTTGCAGCAGTGTAGCAGTATGCGAAGTACACTTGAGCAGATGCCAAAGAACGACAATTGCGTCCGAGTGAATGTGAATGGCTACGTAGTAGCTCTGCAAGACCACCATATTTTCGTGCGATGCACCAGAGGCTTTCACGCTAGCAAATAATCCCAGCTGTTTACCGCGGAGTCAACTTCCAAATGCACAGAGCATTCTGGAAATGCAATAGCGGAAGTTGATAATTTGTGCCGGATTGGGACTCTCTCAGGAGCGGTTGCCTTAATCGTTTGTCATCCCGACACGGTCCCTGACTGACCCAAGTTTCCTACTTACAACACCTTGCAATGCAGCGTCCCTCGTCCATTAACAGCTACTTGCATATTATTGATTCCCGTACGAGTTCGAACGATAGTAGTACATACACACTGAAGGAAATGTCTTGGAGCCGTCACGCTATCATACACCAGTAGTGTCTGCTCTTCGGACATGTCCGATGGAACAGACATTATTCGTATACGTATACATTAATGTTGCTACAGAAGAATGCTGAAGATTAGATAGGTAGATCACATAACTAATGAGGAGGTATTGGGGAGAAGAGAAGTTTGTGGCACAACTTGACTAAAAGAAGGGATCGATTGGTAGGACATGTTCTGAGGCGTCAAGGGATCACCAATTTGGTATTGGAGGGCAGCGTGGAGGGTAAAAATCGTAGAGGGAGAGCAAGAGATGAATACACAAAGCAGATTCAGAGGGATGTAGGTTGCGGTAGGTACTGGGAGATGAAGAAGCTTGCACAGGATAGAGTAGCATGGAGAGCTGCATCAAACCAGTCTCAGGACTGAAGACCACAACAACATACATTAATGTGAGGTTACTTAGATAGGTGGAGAAACTACATAACGAAAAAGAACTTTGTTAGGAAATATGCGTTAATGTGAACAGTGAAATTGTGCGATCAAGATAGGGAGACATGGCAGTGCTGGAATCCTACTGTTGCTTCGGTCTATGTGTGTGTTTGGAGCAGTTATGTAGATACGTTTACACCGATGAGCGCCAGCTACCATCGGTGTTAGCAACAGTCCTCCCGTTTTTCACTCAAAAATCTGAAGATATCAAATTTGCCCGAAACCGGTATACTTTCAATAAAACATGATTTATAGTAAAATGAAATTTTCACTCTGCAGTGGAATGTGCGCTGATATGAAACCTCCTGGCAAATTAAAACTGTGTGCACACAGTTTTAATCTGCCAGAAAGTTTCATGATTTGTACTGTTTAGTACATAAAACTGGATATAATGTTAGCACATAATATGGGGAAGAAGTATTGGCCTAGCAAAAAAATGAAAGAAATAGTCGTAGGCCTATGCATACACAATAGGTAGCAGGAATCATTCACTGTTAAACAGTGGATCGGCGCTGGTTTTAATTTTTTATGAGAATTATTCTTCTTCTTCTTGTGTTTCTTTTGCGCTTATCCCGTATACACACGGAATCAAAATGTTAATTATAAAAAAATGGTTCAAATGGCTCTGAGCACTATGGGACTTAACAGCTGTGGTCATCAGTCCCCTAGAACTTAGAACTACTTAAACCTAACTAACCTAAGGACATCACACACATCCATGCCCGAGGCAGGATTCGAACCGGCGACCGTAGCAGTCGCACGGTTCCGGACTGCGCGCCTAGAACCGCGAGACCACCGCGGCCGGCTGTTAATTATAGGATTCGGCAGTATTAATGTTAGAAGGTGGCCTGTTCTTCTTCCTGTCGCCACCCCTTTACTCCCTGGGACGGAATTTGTTCACCTCAGTTGTCTTGCAGCTATTGTCGTCGTCGTAAAATTATGTGAAAGTTTATTAAATGTTTGCAAATTGTGTAGCTTGAGGCGGGAAGTGGCTACAAGCTCGATATTCACTTACTCGAATGTGAGAAACCGCCTAGAAACACCCCCCACGTTAATTCATCGTTAATCCACCGTACTAATTTCATCCAGACCAAGCAAGCCTTCCCGAGTCGCAGAAGCGACGTGCTAACACGTGCGACCATCCTGGCGGGTTTTTGTGAGCATTAACCCGTATTTTCGTATTCTGGGGGGAAGTGGGGAGGGGGGGGGGGGGGGAAACACGTCATTGGTACAGTAAATGGAAGGGACAGAACTGTAATGGTATTGCCATATTACATATACTGATGGTAACAGAATTGCTCACAAGGGAACCTCCCCATCGCACCCCCCTCAGATTTAGTTATAAGTTGGCACAGTGGATTGGCCTTGAAAAACTGACACAGATCAATCGAGAAAACAGGAAGAAGTTGTGTGGAACTATGAAACAAATAAGCAAAATATACAAACTGAGTAGTCCATGCGCAAGATAGGCAACATCAAGGACAGTGTAAGCTCAAGAGCGCCGTGGTCCCGTGGTTAGCGTGAGTAGCTGCCGAACGAGAGGTCCTTGGATCAAGTCTTCCGTAGAGTGAAAAGTTTAATTTTTTATTTTCAGACAATTATCAAAGTTCAGGCATTCACACATAGTCAACTTCACTCTCCAAAATTCCGGGACATGTTCAGATTTACTTGGACATATGCAGGATTTGACGGTCTACACACGGAAAAATTTAAAAACGTTAGAAACATATGTTTTGACAGAGCACAGGAAAAACTGTGCGACTGTGAAACTGTTGCATTCATTTATTGCAGTTTATGTGACAAACTCTTATGTTTTCATCTTTTTTTTGGGAGTGATTATTACATCCACAAGAAAACCTAAATCGGGCAAGGTAGAAGAATCTTTTTACCCATTCGCCAAGTGTACAAGTTAGGTGGGACGACAACATATTCTTGTCATGTGACGCACATGGCGTCAGAAGTGTCGTAGAGAATATATCAGACGTGTTTTCCTGTGGAGGAATCGGTTGACCTATGATCTTGCGATCAAATGTTTTCGATTCCAATTGGAGAGGCACGTCCTTTCGTCTACCAATCTCGCGGTTTTGCGGTGCGGTCGCAAAACGCAGACGCCAAACATATTACAGTGAACAGAGACGTCAATGAACGAACGGACAGATCATTACTTTGCGAAAATAAAGAAAATAAGACTTGAAGCAAGGACCTCTCATTCCGCCGCTGCTGACGCTAACCATGGGACCACGGCGCTCCTCAGCTCACACTCTCCTTCATGTTGGCTATCTTCGGGATGGACTACTCAGTTTGTGTATTTTGCTTATTTTTTTCATAGTTCCACACAACTTCTTTCTGTTTTCTCGTTTGATCTGTGTTCAGTTTTTCAAGGCCTATCCACTGTGCCAACTTATATCTAAATCTGAGAGGGGTG
Organism: Schistocerca serialis cubense; assembly: GCF_023864345.2. Classification (NCBI taxonomy): domain Eukaryota; kingdom Metazoa; phylum Arthropoda; class Insecta; order Orthoptera; family Acrididae; genus Schistocerca; species Schistocerca serialis. The sequence goes on from NC_064642.1 coordinate 151,036,663, forward strand.
CGATGTGGAGGTTCCCTTGTCAGAAAGCCGGCCGCAGTGGCCATGCGGTTCTAGGCGCTACAGTCTGGAACCGCGCGACCGCTACGGTCGCAGGTTCGAATCCTGCCTCGGGCATGGATGTGTGTGATGTCCTTAGGTTAGTTAGGTTTAAGTAGTTCAAAGTTCTAGGGGACTGATGACCAAAGAAGTTAAGTCCCATAGTGCTCAGAACCATTTGAACCATTTGCTCAGAGTCAGAGAGACTAACAGGGAGACGGAGGGACTGGAATGAAGGAAATGTAGAGGCTCTGGACCAAAATCACCGTACAAGAAGATAACCTCGCAGATGAAGAAAAGTGGAGATTGGGTTGTGATAGACGGCCAGTTTTCAGTACATAACGATTAGAGATAGCATATTGAAGGCCATGAGCAACGTAAATGCGACCTGTGATCCCAAGCAGCCGCATTTCATTTGACACGCGGCACCTGTGCCGCTTGCAACTCGCCATCCGGTACGCGGACGCAGCAAGTACCCGGGTACCGCGGCGGCGCTTGATGGATCGCGGGCCGCTGTGACGTCACGCTGACAGCGGCGTAATCGGAAGTGACGTGCTGCTCCGTGCGCCGTGCGCGCCCCCGCCCCCTCCTTTCTTCGTGCTGCCTCCTTTTTTTTGCCGGCAGTTGCGCGGCTGTCGCCTGACGGGCGCACATCCATCTCTTTGTCCGCGGGCTCGCGCTGTCATCGTGGTCCGCCCCGTCAAACGCCAGCGCGCTCTGTTTATACCGCGCGCGTTACCCGCCATTTAAATCACACGTGCCGCGCACGCATCCGCTCCGACGTCTCCTCGGCAGGTGCTCGCGTCGTTGTTCTCCAGTACAGCCACCTGGGATCGTGTCAGGAACAGCTATCTCTCTCGACCTGACCTCGTGGTTGTAACAGTGTATTGTGTTGAGGGGGGTGAAAGGACAGGAAAGGGAAGGAAGTAATAATATCCGCTGCATCTGGACTTAATGCGGAATCTGCGGCGAGGGGTGAAGACGTTTGCTGGACCGGGACTCGAACCCGGGATCTCTTGCTTACTAGACAGTTGTGTTAACCACTGTGCAACCGCGACACGGTGTTCATCACAAATGTGTAGACTATCTCACCACGCTCCCCAGCTGAGCCATGCTCCCACCTGTCAGCAGTCGCCGTCAGTTTCCTCCATGCTCACTACTTTGAGATTCCTACAAGAGTTCGAACGTAAATGTCCGTCTGCACTGAAGGTTGTGAAATCATTGCCCCTCGAGGCGAATCGGTTAATATGAATGCGTTGCGTCTGTTCTTTTGAACATGTCGGAAAGAACAGACTACCTGCCGGAAAAGACTCCAAATAATTATTTAAATATCTTGTGATATCTCAGAATCACTATTGGAGCATTCTGGAATGGTTCAAATGGTTCTGAGCACTGTGGGAGGTCATCAGTCCCCTAGAACTTAGAACTACTTAAACCTAACTAACCTAAGGACATCACACACATGCATGCCCGAAGCAGGATTAGAACCTGCGACCGTAGCGGTCACGCGGTTCCGGACTGTAGCGCCTAGAACCGCTCGGCCAATCTGGCCGGCCTCTGGAATGGTTCTTCAAAAATATGATGGCTAGTATGTTCGTCTGCCCCCTTTGCTTTTTAGCTGTTAATAAATTCACTGTCGACGGAACCTTAGAACTTGCACGACCAACGTTACAGTCAGCAAGGAAATGCAACATTTATTTAAGCAACTGAAGGTAGAGTATGTATTTCACAAGTACCGTTCGTTGCTATGGCAGGCAAGCTGTATTTTGTTATGCCTCCAAAACTGGCCTGATTCAATTTTTACGTCGTTCCCTTCAACAACTACAAACAAGAACACACAACTTAAGGTCGTTTCCTTCGTTATTAGTGTGGATGATCGCTGTCTGTGTGACGTGGTACTGTAAGAGAGAGAGAAAAACATTCTGAATTTTCTGTAAAGTACTAGTGTACGTAGCGGTGTTTTAGCCTATTTCCAGCCATGGACATTAGCAAAGTTGAGTAGTATTCTCTAAACATTATCATTATGTGGAAAAAATTCCAAACTACCGCTACCAAAAGTTCAGGTAGCTTCTCCTGATCTTGCTTTAATATCACATGTCATAAAAATTGCAAGACATGAGTGTTCCGAAAATCTCAGCTGCCTCTGACAGTAACATCCGCAAGAGAAAAGTACTTACTTTTCCTTCCATAATTATTTGTAATCTGTTAAACATAAAGAATAAATGTCCTCAATTGCAGTAGATGATCTGATAATAAGAAGCAGCTCGGAAATATACAATGAGTGTGCTGCGAAACGTTCGCTTGCAAAATTGTTTTATTTCTTCTTCTTCTTATGAATGATTTAAGATACAGAAAAGGGTAGTTTTTGTACAAAATTTCCTTACGTATCCACATTCTGTTAACAAAAATTACGTCCGATGAGCCGTTTAGTAGTTTTTTTTTTACTACCACCATATCACTGGCGGCGTCTGTGAGCTCCTGGTTATCATTATTGGTTTGTGACGCGGAAGTCCTGGGTTCGATTCCTGGTAACAACCTTAGATGTTTCTGTGGTAAAAATGTAAATGCCGTGTGGCCAGGGCCTCCCACCGGTTAGACCAGTCGACTGCTGAATGTCTTTATTCAGTAGTTGCTTATTTTTTATGACCCACCGTCTAATTTCTTATGGTGGGTCGTATGTTGCCACTTAGCCGCTGTGATTGGGTCCGGGGTCCGGAGTGACTGAAAGTAACACCACACCGGCTCCCGTCCCCACTCACACCGTTGGCCCGTGTCCCGCCACGTGGAGGCGGGCTCTATTTGTTTACATCCATTTGATATCTTTTTTGTGCAGCATTAGAAAAACTTATAACTAATACAAAATGAAATGAGATATTGATAAACAAAACTAAATTAAATATTTAGAAAGAAGGAAGACAGAGAATTGAATAGAGAAGAGGCAAGTATAATATTGCCCGTCACCTGGTTTTGGGCGGCGGCCCGGGTCTTGGAATGACCCTCAAGACGCTGGCCATCGCTCACCATGCCTGTAACGTCTACCATCCTAAAAACTAACTTAGCTATAAGAGATTAGGACAATACAACACCCAGTCTTTGAGCGGGCCGTTAGGTATGACATTCCGTAGCGCTGACCATTCAACTACCAGCGGCGGACGTTTCTGTGGTGAAAAAGTCTGGAATGGGGTCCACTCATCGTCGTGAGACCAAATGAGTAACTGTTCCATTAAATAAGCATTCAAACTGATACACATGGCGCTCAGGTGAATCTAAAGACGTAAACAACGCTGGAAGCCAGTTACAATTTCAGTCAACCTTTTAACAAAGGTAAAACTGATGACAACGATCGATCGGTCACGAGTAATAGATGTTTGAATCTGGATGTTGCCAGGGAATAACTAGAGTCGAAAACAGCGTCTTATTTGAATTAGTCGCATTCTTTCGTATGCTCAGTGTGGATGAAACGTTCACAATATATAGTGTACGTCTCCGTCTAACAAATCCTAGAGGCACTGTCCTTCGGTGGTAAACGCGACGCTGGAGGGCAGCAGAAGCAACACCGGCGCCGACGTCGGCCGGCAGCACTTGTTGCTCTCCTCGCTTCTCTGCGAGGGGCCTGTCGCTGGAGCTGGAGCCGGAGGCTGGAGCACGTACTTGACGGGCCGTCCGGCGGCGGCGAAAGTGCGGCACGCGCCGCCCGCACGCAGTTTTCACTGCCTGCCTGGAAAGTCGCGTCGCGCTTCCCGGAACGAGCGGGCGCTTCGCCGCACGGCGCCACTCTGCGTCGTAAACTTTACAGCTACCACTGCGACGGCGTTCACTCGCTGCTATGAAGACGTGGGCCATGGGGCAATTTCCATGCTCGCCTGGGAGAGAGAGAGAGAGAGAGAGAGAAAAGAAAGAGTAGCAGATTCTGCGGGATAAATTCGAAAACTGACTTGCGATCATTGGCTATCCATCTGAAACCTTTTGCAAATTTCCCGAAAATCATCCAGAAAGTATCGGAAATACTGAACTCAACAACAGCTGTAGCCTCATAAGTGAGATGCCCATCGCTCTCACTTCGTTATGATGTTCTACGTAGACATCTGATATCAATTACTGTACACCGACTGTGGTGGTGTAGTGATTGAGAAATGGGAATCACATCCGGGGGGAACAGATTTCCGGTTTATGCAACTGTTTGTTGTGAGCTCACAAACTTTTAAATGACTTCATATTTGTCACTAATTTTTCGTTTGTACAATATTTTCTATTACAGTTTCGACCTTTTAGTCATTTAGAAGTGGTTGCAGGCGCCGAAAAAACAGCAGTAGTCAGCGCTAATGAATAACAAAAATGACGTGAGCCGTACAACTCATGTCAGCCGTTGTCACATACACCATTGTAATACGAAGATAAGGATAAGAGCTATGGAAACTAAATTTGTATTTACTCCACATGTCAGTCTAGTGCGTAGTTCCTACGTGTTAGTACTTGAATATGGGAAAAGGCGAAACTGAAATATAGTGGTTATTGTAATAAATGTACACAACGGTGAATATGAATGCATTTAACAGAGTTGACGTTTGTAGCGAGCATCGCCAGGATAATTCTTGCTACAAGTAGTCTAAGTTTACGTTCCGTCTGAAACATTATCGTCGTCGGTGGGATGTTCTGTCCTAATTTTGGTTTAATTATTTTTTTAAATTTACGTTCAATATCCGATTACGTAAGTTACTTCGTTGTTTGATAGTAGTTCTTATTAGATTTCTGTGCCCATTATTATGAATTTATGCATTTAGCGCTATCATTTTTTTAAAGATTTACTCATGAGGGTCAATGAATAGCCATGTGGACGTCCTCGAGGTCGCAATTAATGCAAAACATTACTGTGGCAAAATGGCAGTCTCCAGTCCGACTTATTTGGATTCCTGATACTCTCCATTCAGACTCCGATCGAAGTTGGGAAGCGCTTGCTCGTCTGCGACAGTCGTCTCGTTACGATTGGTCGAAGCAGAGGGCTGCTAATGGGACTGTAAATGCGAAGCGTATATGCGCGCCAGCGGTTACTGGAGGCGGAGTCTTGCTGGAGACAGCGGGAGAATGCCTGCGCAGATGAGGTCGACGCCGGGAGAGACGGCGGCGCACGCCACGCCTGAAATACCCAGTGCGCCGGCATTCGTGACTCGCACGCGCGCCGCTGCTGCCCGCTCACGCGAGAACACTATTTATCTGCCGACTGTCGGCGGCCAGTGATGCACCCTTTGGCGAACGCCGGCGAGCCCAGCTTCCGCGCGGGGTAAAAGGCGGCAGGTTAGAAATTCGGAAGAGCGTTAATGGCCGGCTAATAGGGTTTAGCGCCATTACTGATGGACGCACCCAGGACCCCTTCCGTGGAAGCCTCGTAATTTCATTTAGGCCACGTGTCCACCGGCGGCGCTGTGGTCGGCGAGATGGCGGCAGGACGCGAACGGTGCGTCCGGAGCAGCTACTTGGCGTACTGCGTTGCTGCGATGACCCTCGAAGGTAAAATGCTCCAGACACGTCGACTACAAGTCGATTTTTTCATGCTTGTTATTCTCTTACACCAGACATGGGAACCTCTGGTGACCCACAGGCCGCCTTCTCATGTGACGCGACACCAGCGTTTGTAGCGTATGGAGTCGAAGCTACAGCGTCCATGATGTCAATGTTTATGGGGTAACGCACTGATATGAATGGACCCCTTTCCCGACACTCCATGGGAGCAAATGAAACCTCAAAACACCTGGTTTTGAGATACATTCGTTTTGTGTTCACCCGGAATTTCTTCCGCGGGCAGGTTTGAAACCAATCTCGGACCGGATGCGGTCCAGCGGACCACCGCTTGCTTCAAATGGTTCAAATGGCTCTGAGCACTATGGGACTCAACATCTTAGGTCATAAGTCCCCTAGAACTTAGAACTACTGAAACCTACCTAACTAACCTAAGGACATCACACACAGCCATGCCCGAGGCAGGATTCGAACCTGCGACCGTAGCAGTCCTGCGGTTCCGGACTGCAGCGCCAGAACCGCACGGCCACCGCGGCCGGCCCACCGCTTGCTCACTCGTGATCTAGACAGAGTGGTAAATTAGAGTAATGACCCATTGTAGTATCAGGGCGTTTCAATAGAAACCAGACAATCTGATTATGGAGCAATAGGAGTTCTAATAGAGCACATTTGGCAGCATTTACCTTGCACCTAAGAAGGCCTTCCTAAAACCTTGAGGAAAACCAGGCAATGGCAACTATCTTTAATAAATTCTCGCATCGCGTATCGAAGACAAAAAAATGAAAGTCTAGGCTGTATATGTTTACGTGTATACTCGGCTAATTCGGTGACTTGTTCGTCGTATGTTGTGTACCTATACCGCTGCGTGCTGTATTGCAAGTTTCTTCCGGGCCACAGTATTCCTATGTAAGTTAGTTGGAATCTTGAGTGTTAGCGGGCTGGAGTGCTCACGCCAGCAGCACACCGATGGGAGAATGTCATTGTCGGCTCCAAGGGTGTGTGCTGGCACTTGCTCTGCACGAAGCGTTCCCCCGCCAGTCTCTCAAGCAGGAAACTTTTTCAGAAGCGAAAATATCTCCTATTTAAAAAAAAAAACACACAATACAGCCCTAAATAAAATTAAGCGCAATTCCTTGCCACGCTTAGGGACAATGTAGGGACCTACACACTACGTGAATGTCTAAATTTTTAGGCTGATTCTTGTAGGTTAAAAATACATTGGACATCAGCTTCTTAAAGTTTACATATTGACACTAAAACCGCTTTTTGCCGGAGCTCGTACGTAGGAAACACAATGGTCACGAAACTCTAGAAGCATCCATTGTCGATCGTGATATTTTGGTATTAAAAAAAGTATTTCAATTAGTTTAATAGTTTTAGAGATATGCAGTGGTAAGTGCGGTACGAAATAAAATTGAGAACAATATTTTTGACTTGCTTGGATGCACTATATGGATCAATACCATAAGTAAATTTCAATCTGTTACGTTATTTTGGTAGTGGACAAAGACTTTAAATCAGTTTTCTATCACCACTACCATTCGCGACGACGTCGAAACTTTCGGATCTTAATCTCCAGATCCCAGTTAACGTAAATCAGGCTTTTAGGTCTCCCAAGCACCTACAAGGAGACGTGTGAAAAGTTATACCTCCGAATTTCTTGTGTGAAAATTCTTAAAGCTTATGAAAAAAATGTTATTAAAATTCTACATCTTTATCCTTCATGTCTATATATTTGCAGCCATATGTCGCTAGAAGTCTCTGCAACAATCCGACTCCTTGGTTTCATCGTCATCAATTGCCCTCCATACAGTCTCGATTTGGCCCTACCCGATTTTCATGTTTCTACCTCTTAAAGAACACCTTCGACGATTCCACTTTGATAGTGATGATTCGGTGGAAGCAGAGGTGGAGTTGTGATGGTATCAACAATGTGGTCTCTCGTTGGGAGAAATGTGTTTGTCGCCTGGGTGACTACATTCAGAAATAGGCATGAAGAATAAAGATGTGGAATGTTAATAACTTATGTTTTATTTGGAAAGCTTTGAGAGTTTTCGCATAAATTCGGAAGCATTACTTTTCAGCACGCCTTCGTAATTCGCCATTTCTCCTCGTGTAATCATATATTTCAAAGGTGTGTCAACGCTAGAAATTGAAAAGTAATCGTCATTGCCAACGGAATTAAAGTTCACTTTTGTGGTGGTACCCAGATTGGAGGTAGGTGTTTTCAGACCTTCCGTCGAAATAAATCTGGTGATGAAATAAATTTACATCAGAATAGATTCGCTGCAAAGGAGAGATAACGTGATGTCAACCACGTACTGATTACCAGACTGGGTGACAATGTCTTTGGTTAAATACAATCTTTTCTGCCGTGGCCATGGCTTGAGGTAATATGATTCTCTTCACAGTGACTGGAACATCGGATCAGGACAATAAATTTGGCTGCCCATTAATATTATTCGCGAGAGGTGCGATCTGTTTTTGTGTAGCGTTTCAACTTCTACTTCCTCCGTCATCACCAACACGGCATCACGGTTTACACCTACTCCTTAATGGAACCCACAGTAAACAGCTACACTTAAGTCGCAGTACTCATTCGGGAAGAAAACGTACCCGTGAATGCGAAGAAAGAAAAACTTTCCCGTTAGGCAGTGTACTCTCGTGTCCTTCTAGCCAATAATACCACAAGACTTGAGAGGAAAATTTGCTCTAGGTAGCGTCAGAGCTTCTACCTCAAGCGTTTTAGGAGAAACCACTGTAAACGAAAATTAACTTAACCATAAGGAGATTTGGGACGCACTCTTTCCTAACGAGAGTTTAGTATGTGAACTTCTACGGCACCTCACAGTATCGCCGTGCCTACTGTAAGAAATTAGAGCAGTCTTCAAACCGCGACTGTTGGTTTGAAGACGTAGGAATGATTCTATGTGAGGATGGACGCTTTTGACTTACTCTGCAGCCGACCGGAGTGGCCGAGCGGTTCTAGGCGCTACATTCTGGAGCCGCGCTACCGCTACGGTTGCAGGTGCGAATCCTGCCTCGGGCATGGATGTGTGTGATGTCCTTCGGTTACTTAGGTTTAAGTAGTTCTAAGTCTAGGGGACTGATGACCTCAGACTTTAAGTCCCATAGGGCTCAGAGCCATTTGAACCTTACTCTGCACTGTGAACTGCCTCCCCAAAAGTTAGAGGGCAAACTATACTCAACGTGAAATCGATCCATAGTGTCTTTTGACTTTTCCAAAAACATACAGGGTATTACCAGAAGTGAAAGAGATGTAAAATTCTAGAAATAAATTCAAGAGACAATCAAATTTCAAAATCTGAGCGTTTGGTTTTGAGGTTAAGCGCTTATAGAACCACAGACATGGAGACTTTAGTGCAGAGAATCTACCAGAAGCTACAAAAAAATGTTCATGCTACTACCAAAACTGTCAACGTTTTCTGTATTAAAGTTGAGCAGTATGCGTTGTTATGTTTGTGTAGTTAGCGTGTTTCCGCTACTATCTTACAAAGTATGTAACTGTCTTTCGGACAGTTTCCTCAACTACGATTGTGAGTTACGTAAACGAAACAAAGTTTCCATGAAAAGCGATTCCTTCGCGTTGTCGTCAACGGCGTAGATGCTGTCTGCAAAAAGCTGCAAGGCGCATTAAGAGCTTTGGTCGGCGAGTGTTCTCCTTGGCGGTCACCGGCGCGCCGTGCACTTACCGCGGCCTGTAATGCCGTGTAATGGCACACATCAGCCGCACCGAGATCGCCGATAAAACCGACAACAGCGGGAGATGTCGCCCGCCGCCTGCGGCTGGATTGTATAAACACCGGCCGCCAGTCACACGCCGGCGCGCACTTAATTCTGCCATTATCGACGCTAAATTAAACAGTGTCGTTACAATTTGTTCCTAAAGACCTTACTGATATCATAAAGCAATTCCCGGGCACCGGCGGCGCAGCCTTCCCCGAGCGCAGGCCGGTCATTACGTGGAATGGTTCGGGTAATTTAGCTGCACTAATACCTGTAATCCACTCGGGCACACGATTTGGCAATTAGTGCTGTGTACGTGTTGAAACGGACCCCGATACGCCAAGGCGCTGGCACGTGTCAAAATAACGTGTAATTGTGTAATCAGATGTTGAGGCCTACTTTGCTCCGCTAGGGTTGCAATCAACATTTATGCTTATCGAAATTAATAAAACTTTGCGGCAAGCCCTCTGTTCCTTCTTTTCTCCCATGACCTGAGGTGAGAAGCGAGCAGCCCTGAGCGGAGATTTTTGCGACTCCTCCAAGGACGACGGAATGGATCACACGTTTCTCACGTTGAAGATATATTCGTGTGTACCTTTTGGTTTTAGAAGAATTGTATTTTTGACAGCACTTGTACTAGAAACGCTACATTCCATCAATAGGGATGCTACATAACCATGATTTTTTAATATCCCATCAGTATCAAGTAGATGAGAGAAACGCCATGATGAATATGACCGCTTCAGCTGAGTGATGAATCTTCTCGTGCAAGTAGTTTCAAAATTGGTTCAAATGGCTCCGAGCACTATGGGACTTAACATCTGTGGTCATCAGTCCCCTAGAACTTAGAACTACTTAAACCTAACTAACCTAAGGACATCACACACATCCATGCCCGAGGCAGGATTCGAATCTGCGACCGTAGCAGCAGCGCTGTTCCGGACTGAAGCGCCTAGAGCCGTGCGGTTCTAGGCGCTTCAGTCTGGAACCGCTTGACCGCTACGGTCGCAGGTTCGAATCCTGCCTCGGGCATGGATGTGTGTGATGTCCTTAGGTTAGTTAGGTTTAAGTAGTTCTAAGTTCTAGGGGACTGATGACCGTAGATGTTAAGTCCCATAGTGCTCAGAGCCATTTGAACCATTTTTTTTTTTTTTGAATGGGCAATCATTCGTGTAGCGCTATTTTTTTTTTTTTTTTTTTACTTTTTTTCATAGTAACTTCGTTGTGCACCAAGAGTCAAATGTGAGTTACGATGTTAGTGAGAAATGAGATGGAAAAACTATACGTATCGTCTGTTCGAATTAGGATGACGAAAATCGCGAATTCGGTGGGAAAGCGATATTATCAATTCGCTATGCGAGTCTCGTCCGCCGCCGTCCGTCGTCAGAACTGTACGCCCTGGGAATCATTTGTAAAGGTGACTTTTACTGCAGACTCACAGAAGAATAAGAAGACGCGCCGGGGACCGGTCAGCTTTACGGCGGAAGAGGCCGCTTTTGTTCGTTTTTGGATCGATCCTAGAAACCTGCTCGGCGCCTCCGCGGTGTGTTCCAGGTAGGCCGGCGGCAGCACCAGGAAGTGGCGCGCCAGTTCCAGCAACCGCTGGCAAGGAGCGCTTCATTAGCGTCACGTGACGTACATGGACACGCCAGTAATTACCTAGCCCGGCTCTTCCCGTGAGAAGGCGCCGCCGGCCGCGCGATTGATTAAATCGCGTAGCGGCAGCCCGGCCGCGCCGAGTCGCCGGTATTGCCGTACGAATGGATGAAAGCAAAAAGGAATAACACAGAGAGAGAGAGAGAGGGGGAGAGAGAGAGAGAGAGAGAGACTGGCGGAGGAAAAAAGGGGCCGGAGAGCAGGCGGCTGCTGGCGACAGTCTACAGAAAGCGAACCGCGTGCCCGTTCTGGAGACTTGTTCTGGAGAACTGTGGAATGCGCTGCCAGCCACCGGCGGTGCCTCGCCTTGCACACGAATAACGTTGTGAAATAGAGACCGCATTCTTTTTGTGCAGCCCTCGACAGGAGCCTGCGCGCAGCTCGTAGGAGGAAGTGGGAGAGGGGGGGGGGGGGGGTGAGGGGAGAGTTGCAGCGTTTTCATAAGCTGCACGACGAGCATAGTAAGGCGAGGGGTTCGACTCCCCTCTTCGACAATCTTGTTTCCAGCTGTCCGTCGCCGTACAATATGTTCGTGGCAAACGCTATGAGCTCCGAGTCAGAGAGTCAAGTTTCACTCTCATTTGCGATGTATACAGTTCTTGGTGGTCTAGCTAGATGGCTATATTAGACATAAGCAAACCATATTTCTATTAAGAACTTTATACATGTTTGAAGACTCGAAATTTGGGCAATTTGTAGACGTCCTGCGTCCTACACAACGCTTATTTTGGAGATGAACGATTTATCATACAACCTGAATATGAGTTACTTTTCGTTGCTGCTTAGAAAACGTAGTATAAAGTACACATTCCAGGAATTCATTAATTTTCCTTGTTTAAGCAGGACAACTATACGGAGGCAGAAAAATTCAGAATTCTGTGGAGAGACATTTTACATTAAGAGTAACACTTGGCACCTTAAGATTGCAGGTATACTCGTATTTAGCGAATTCTCTAGTTTGTTAAGGTACGAAAATGTACGTATGTCTTGGCGTAACATATGTAGCTGAGGAAATGGAGGAGGTAAATGGCTAATTCATGACGTCCGCAGGCGCTTCGCTTACAACGGCCGTCTTTATAACACTGAAGCTACTCCAAAGTGAGTGAATCGTTGGTGCCAAGACAGTTATGTAGTTATGTAGCATCAGTTGTTCGTTTCACACTCATTAAATGCTCTATCAGCTTACATCACAATTCTGATTCCGAGCGCTCTTTCCAGGCTTTTTCGCGGCAAGATTAGGTCTTCGGACGCCATAGGCAGGCATCAGATACTACTAGCCACTATTAGAGCCTTCTGGCATAGTAACCTGCCTTGAAGCGCCTCTCACAGTTTTCCGAAAAACTGAGATCGGAAAATATTTTTTTTTCAGTATTACACTCATCACCGCTACCGCCAGTGCGCCTAAATCCTTCACATAGAATGACTATCACCGTATGTAGTGGCATTACTAATAACTCTCCACAATTATAATGAACAGGACCCGAGTGCTGATACCAAAGAAGCCTCCATTACCACAAGAAACACCACTACTAAATACGTCATAGTCACTATGGTTACCACCACCACCACCACCACCACCACCACCATCACCACGACCACCACCACCACAACAGCAACAACAACAAGTACAACAACTGCTAGCACCACCAGTGCCATCACCAGGCCATCAGCGTCAGTGGGATTGCTAATGAACTTCCCACACATTACTCATCTTAATGACAAGTGCCACAAACGACCAGTGGTTCTTTCCGGAAGAGGTAACCTCTTCATCTCTGCCGCTAGCGTATTTTTCCCGTACGCTGTTTCGTGTATTAGTCACTTGAGGAGGGATAGGAGCGGCGGCTGAGTGTGAAAGAATAGCTAATTACGGGAGTAGCTGCTGATGAAGGCGAGTTTAATGCATGCGCTGCGCGGCATGTGAAGCGCTAACTGCTGCTTCCTGCGTCTATCTCTTTCTACCTCTCTGAGTCTTAATTGCTGCGCGCTTTGTAAATGAGTATGTGTGCGTGGACACAGGTGAATGTCCATCCCAGGCCGCTAGAAGGCAGCCTACAACCACGCTACCATGACAAAGACTTTCGTTCGTAACACGCCCAGGTACTTTCGCGCTGAGGTTCGTGTAAAAAGTTATTAGCGGTCGGATGAATATCGCTATTTCGAACAACCATTTGATTTGACCAGTTCGGTAGGGTTCCTGTAACCACGATGGAGGAGCTGAACATGTGATATCGTGTTATTAACCCTGTCGGATTCCCTCTCCTCTCAAGAATGATCTGTCTAGCAGTGTCTAGTGTCTCCCACATTTTCAATTCTTTGCCATCATAATCTTCATTGTCGTCCTTGTTCTCATCAACGCAGATAAACTCTTCACAGTAATGCTCCTTGGAAAGTTCACGGTAAAGAAGACAAGCACTTATATTAAGTCAATATGTTACAGTCAGTACTTCTCTAGGAGAACTATTGTACAATATATCTTTTTGTAACACGGTCGTAATACACTTCGTGATCAAAAGTATCCGGACACCCCCCAAAAACATACGTTTTTTTAAATATTAGGTGGATTGTGCCCCCACCTACTGCCAGTTACTCCATATCAGCGACCTCAGTAGTCATTAGACATCGTGAGAGAGCAGAATGGGGCGGTCGGCGGAACTCACGGACTCCGAACGTGGTCAGGTGATTGGGTCTCACTTGTGTCATATGTCTGTACGCGAGAATTCCACAGTCCTAAAAACCCCTTGGTCCACTGTTTCCGATGTGATAGTGAAATGGAAACATGAAGGGACACGTACAGCGCAAAACAGTGCAGATCAACCTCGTCTGATGACCGACAGAGACCGCCGACAGTAGAAGAGAGTCGTTATGTGTAATAGACAGACATCTATCCAGACCATCACACAGGAATTCCAAACTGCATCAAGATCCACTCCAATTACTATGACAGTTAGCTGGAGGGGGGGGGGGGGTGAGGAAACTTAGATTTCATGGTCGACCGGCTGCTCATAAGCCACACATCACGCCAGTAAATGCCAAACTCTGCCTCGCTTGGTGTAAGGAGCGTAAACATTGGACGATTTAACAGTGGGAAAACCTTGTGTGGAGTTACAAGACACGGTACACAAAGTGGCGATCGGATGGCAGGATATGGGTATGGCGAATGCCAGCGTGTGTAGTGCCAACAGTAAAATTCGGAGGCAATGGTGTTAAGGTGTGGTCATATTTTTCATGGAGGGGGCTTGCACCCTTTGTTGTTTTGCGTGGCACTATCACAGTACACGCCTACATTGATGTTTTAAGCACCTTCTTGCTTCCCACTGTTGAAGAGTAATTCGGGGATGGTGACTGTATCTTTCAACACGATCGAGCACCTGTTCATAATTTCAAAATGCACGCCCTGTGGCGGAGTGGTTACACGACTATAACATCCCTGTAATGGATGCACAGATACCTGACCTGAATCCCACAGAACACCTTTGGGATGTTTTGGAACGCCGACTTCGTGCCAGGCCTCACCGTCGGACATCGATATCTGTCCTTAGTGCAGCACTCCGTGAAGAATGGGCTGCCATTCCCCAAGAAACCTTCCAGCAACTGATTGAACGTATGCCTGTGAGAGTGTAACCTGTCATCAAGGCTAAGGGTGGGCCAACACCATACTGAATTCCAGCTATTTCTAGGTTTACACTCTTTCCATTATGTCACTGAGCTTTGTTGTCTGCCTGATATCATCTGCTTTCTTTCTATCTTTCTTTTTGTATCCTTACATTGATCTTTCCATTCATCTTTGGGCTACTATTAGCTTGTAGTTGGAAATGACGTGTTGTATATGTAGTATTCGAAGAGAGCTGCGTATAATAAACTGCAGCTAATTATCATAGTTAGCAGAAAGCTATTATCTGGACGGACGGACACACACACATACATACACACACACACACACACACACACACACACACACACACACACACACACACACACGACCACAAGGAACATGTTTCCTGTTACAGAAACTGACAAGCGTTTTGTGTGCATTACAAGTACAGGAACTCTTCACAACTTACGCTCGAGTATCGCACTGACAAGACATGTAACCTGAGGAAGAACTTGAGCTCCGAGAACCCGAGAAGGCGGTCCCAGGAATTCGAGGTACTCCATCCGGGACCGCGCCCACCTGCGTCGCATTAGCGAATCGCCACCGGAGGCTGCGCGACAAGAGTTTATTAATTGGGAGCGGGCGGCTGATTTGAATACAATGGGCCGGCGCGGCTAGGCGCTGCCCGCTGCAGCTGTCAACAAGTACCGAGGCGCGCACCTACTCATTTGGAAGGACGCGCCGCGCCGCGCCGGGACCCGACAGTAAAAACGGAGCGCAATTACTGTCCGACCTGCCGCCCACCACTTGCAGACTTCCGCCCGCGCCGTGCCGTCGCTAAACGCGTTTCGGTCCCATTGTCCACGAGGCTACCCTCCCACCTTGAAGGCAGTGCAGCAAGTGGGACAAAATAAACTCGCCACTCTTGCTATTTTCACGCATGCGCGACTCAGGTGGACTGGTCGAATCGAGCCAGGTAGCCAAGGTGCGAGACATTGCGCTCTAGCATTACTCGAAACTTCGACTTCCCGTCGTAGCTGAGATTTTTTCGTGGCTTCACTGAATCACTTCAGGGATCTTCCTTAAACAATCCATGGATGATTTCATGTCTTCAGTGTTTGACCAAAAGCGACAGTGTTCCACCTCTAATGATGTCGATTGCGACGAGACGTGAAACTCTAACCTTCTTATAAGGCACACTGTCTGTCGTTAATAGAAGACTCTACGTCGGTGAAAATCTCTTCGGATCTGTCACTGCCGTCAAGGAGTCTGCTGATCTCAAATGGCTCTGAGCACTATGCGACTTAACTGCTGAGGTCATCAGTCGCCTAGAACTTAGAACTAATTAAACCCAACTACCCGGCCGCGGTGGCCGTGCGGTTCTGGCGCTGCAGTCTGGAACCGCGGGACTGCTACGGTCGCAGGTTCGAACCCTTCCTCGGGCATGGGTGTGTGTGATGTCCTTAGGTTAGTTAGGTTTAAGTAGTTCTAAGTTGTAGGGGACTTATGACCTAAGATGTTGAGTCCCATAGTGCTCAGAGCCATTTGAACCAAACCTAACTAACCTAAGGACATCACACACATCCATGCCCGAGGCAGATTCCAACCTGCGACCGTAGCGGTCGCTCGGTTCCATACTGTAGCGCCCAGAACCGCACGGCCACTCCGGCCGGCTGCTGATCTCAACTTCAATTGGAATCATTAGACGGCAGATCGACTCCCTCCGCATGTGTGACCCAGAGGGGTACTTAAAACGTTGATATCGTCACACAGTCTCAAAGAAGCTGCTAGTTCAATGGTAAGCCATCACAGTCTATAAGGAAAGGCTTCTTTGTCGAGTCCACCAGTATTCATCAGGGCGCTGATGACCATGTCGCTGAGTATCCTGAAAACATCATTAACATCGCCATTATGATCCCCATCATAATCAGTGTGAGCCTCATCATCATTGTAATCCTCATCATCACCATCACCCTTACATCACCATTGTCACCCTCATCCTCATCATCCTCAGCAGTAGCAGAAGCAGCATAATAATCACTGGCATCCTCCTTATCATCATCATCATCATCATCATCATCGACATCCTCCATATGTTCATCCTCCTCATCATCTCATCGTCATCACAACATAACTGTCATTATCATCATCATCATAATTATCATCATCATCATAATTATCATCATCATCATAATTGTCATCATCATCATTATCATTATCATCAACAACAACAACCACAACAGCAGCAGTAGCAGCAGCAGCAGCATCGTCATCCAGTCTAATTCAGTCTCCCTTCATGGTGATGGCTGTGGTGATGGTGGTTGTTGTGACTTGGCAAGACAGCCAAGTCATTATGAGAGGAAGCCGAAAGGCACGCGTTTAAGCTCACGCAGGATGGCGTGAGGTCTGGAACAGGTAAAGTAATTGAGACTAACAAATAAAGTACGAACCTGCTGGAATACTTAACTTTAATCCATAAGTGGTGAACATAGCTCTTGACGGTACATGCATCACAAGATAAATAGCAAATGATAATGGCGCCTTGCTAGGTCGTAGCAAATGACGTAGCTGAAGGCTATGGTAACTATCGTCTCGGCAAATGAGAGCGTAATTTGTCAGTGAACCATCGCTAGCAAAGTAGGCTGTACAACTGGGGCCGAGTGCTAGGAAGTCTCTCTAGACCTGCCGTGTGGCGGCGCTCGGTCTGCAATCACTGACAGTGGCGACACGCGGGTCCGACGTATATTAACGGACCGCGGCCGATTTAAAGGCTACCACCTAGCAAGTGTGGTGTCTGGTGGTGACAACACAGTGGTAATACTCCCTAATGGTTCGAAGATGTCGTTTTAAAGTATCGGACGATGGTTTCTCGTAAGATTACTCGCTTGGACACAGCGTAGGAGTGAGTGTTTCGGGAAGCTGGCGGCAACCTCCCGGGCGCCTTGCAGAGCACGTGGACGGCCCTCGTGCGGACGTTCGGGGCGCTCCTTAGCGGCGCGGGCGGGGGCACGGTCGCAGATTGGCGCGCCGGGAACAATGGCGAAGAGCCGACACTCGCTGATTGCGTTCCTTTCACTGCGGCGGGCGGCCGCGCGACACGTTCTTGGCGAGCGGGCGACCCTTTTTGCGGACCTGATCCCGATCCTCTGCCGCGGCGGGGACACGGCGCGCGCCCCGCGGCCGCGGAGAGGTCGCGATTAATTACCGCTTGTTGTACCTGCAAGCAGCCGCGCCGCAAGAAGTTGAGGCCGGCTCCGCCGCTGCACGGCGCCCAGTCGCCGCCCAGTGCGTTTTTTTCGTAGCGCTCGGCGACAGCTCGGACCCGGCTGCAGCGCGGGAATGTGCGCGTACCCGCCCCGGTAACAGCATACCTGCGGCATACCGCTGACAGCCGACACCGGAACGCAATCACGCCGACCGCCGGCAGATAACCAGCCGCCTCTTATCGCCGCTCCGGCCAGCATCCGTGGGAGAAACCGGCGTTGTCTCCCCGTACTTACCTCTCGCTCCCAGGTTGCAGCTGCCCGAGTCCTTAAGAGCTCTATTGCAAGATCAAAGCTATCCTCATCCCAAGGTTGCGTCGACACCACAGTACTGTACTAAGCACGAACTTGTTGTTTGATCGCCGGCCGGAGTGGCCGAGCGGTTCTAGGCGATACAGTCTGGAACCGCGCGACCGCTACGGTCGTAGGTTCGAATCCTGCCTCGGGCATGGATGTGTGTGATGTTCTTAGGTCAGTTAGGTTCGAGTAGTTCTAGAGGACTGATGACCCCAGAAGTTAAGTCCCAAAGTGCTCAGAGCCATTTGAACCATTTTTTGTTGTTTGCTCTAATTTGTTTAGCCAGTTTTTGGGCCGCCTACGGTTAAATGCACTTTACAAAACTCTTATTCGACCAATAACATTTGAGTATTTGTCATCAGTCTCAGACCAAGTAGTATGGTGAAGCGAATGGAAGTGATCAAAAGAATTTGGTTGGTTTGTTGGTCGGCTGATCTGGCGGAGGGGACCAAACTTAGAGGTCATAGGTCCCGTCGGATCAGGGAAGGATGGGGAAGAAAATCGGCCGTGTCATTTCAAAGGAACCATCCCGGCATTTGCCTGAAGCGATTGATGGAAATCACGGAAAACCTAAATCAGGATGACCGGACACACAGTCGTCGTCCAGAATGCGAGTCTAGTGTGCTAACCATTGCGCCACCTCGATCGATGAGCCAAAGAGCAACAGCGTGCTTCACCACATTTTTGTTTTTTTTTAATAGTAAGCCTCAAAAGCGTGCACAGATGCTCATCCAACTGCAGTGTCAGACCCAGAAAGAGGGTCATCGTGTGTCATGGTGTGGTTTACATTTAAAATTTCGAGGGCCAACGCTCCTAAAAGATTTTTTTTCAGGTAACTGTCAACAGCATCGATTTATTTGCAGACCTGTATGATGCACCCTGTGCTATCTCACAATACGTTTTTTACTACCTGTTTCCATGACTGACTATCTTCACGCTAGAAAAATATCTAATGTAACAATTTCACGTGGTATACTTGACCTACTGGGTCCGGTTCTGGGTGAGCAATGGTGCTGTGCATTTACTGTTCTTACAGGTTTTCATGTTTTCATGTATCCAACGTTGTTTTCTGTTTGGTTAAGTCTGTCAGAAATGGCGTATACTTTCCTGTTTAAGAAATATATATGTCGTATGAAGTTGTTGCATTAGATATTTTTTCGCTGTGAGAATGGTCCATGACCGAAACTGGCAGTGAATAAATGTAAGAGAGTGCAGTGTGCATGACGCATTTCTCCAAGCTCTTAAAAGAATAAAAAAGCGTATTTCTTCGTCTTACACATTCAGCGTGATTTCGTGATGGTGTTACAGACTTTCGGAGATGATTGAGAGCGGTTGATATACCAGTTTGTCGTCGGACTTTGGTCTGGAAACAACCGAGTAGAAAGTTATAAGCGAGAATCATTCTGATACATCTGACTATGGAATATGTGTACGACTAATATCGTTGCTAAGATTGCAGGATAGGTGGTAGTGTGGACCAAAAGAAGAAAAAAAATCTCAAGTAAATATGGGCTCTAAAATGCAGGCATTAAGAGCTATGAGCACTTTCTCGTTATCACTAATCTGAAACATTACATGAATTCGCATTTGCGATTGAGGACAACCATCAGCTGTAGAACGGAATGACGACAATGAAGTTTTTATGCCGTACCGGGACTCAAACCCGTATTTTACACTTATCGCGAGCGCTCGCCATACCATTTGGCTATCACCGCACGACTCACGACCACATCCGAACTTCCACATGCCGTCAACCATCCGTCATTCGTTGTCATTCAATTCTACAGCCGATGGTTGTCCTCATTCGCAATTGCGAATTCATTTAATGTATTTCATAAGTGTCGTAGTTGCTACAGAGCCTGTTCCTTTGGACATGCATGCATGGCCAAAGGAACTTTGCATTGTAATCAGAATAACGCAGGCACTGTAGTATCGTATTACTCTGAACTACGTCTCTGCGACTGAAGAAGTGCCCATAGCTGTAAGGGTATGCATTTTAGAGCCTATGTTTACTAGAATTTGTTTCTTGTTTTGGTCGATACTACCACTTCTGCAACTTGCCGACCCTACAGTCTTAGTAAAAACAGTACTGGTGCATATATTCCACTGTCAGAAGTATCAGAAACGGTGTTCGCTTGTAACTTCCGACTCGCTCGTTTCCGGACTAGTCTGTTAGCTATAATTGATAAAGTTTCACTTTCTAATCACCCTGAAACTGAATAACATCAACACGGGATCATCCTGTGTATTGCAAAAAGTCCATGAAGCTTATCTGCTTTGAAAACAAACGATACTGTGTCATCAGCAGAATAAACGTAATTCAGAAGTATTCCATTAACATTTATTTCATTTTATGTTTCTTAGTGTAGGAATCCGGAGATTCCGCTTAGGCTGACGACATAATTACGTATTACTGTTTCTGCCTCTCCTATGCAATTTTATACAAACGAGTTGACATGCTCTAATTCAGCATACAATAAATCAGTTATACTGCGGAAACAGACGTGCGGAATAAAATAGAAATCACCTGCAGTAGGTGTGTGGCCGTGTGTTGTGGACAGTAAAACTGGGTGGACCAGCCGTATGTACACGTGGCAGGAAGCAGTTGTTTGCAGAAATGGACGTCCGTCACCTGGTCCAGCATTGTGCGGGGAGCGGTAAAGCAGGCAGGTGGCTAATGCGAAAAGCGTGTCGTTATTCACAGGTGCGCCAGCCCTCATATCGAGTCCGACGGCGCGGAGCGGCGGGAATACCGGCCGGCGAATTTGTCGCGGAGCGGGCCAGGTCCGGCAGTTTGGCGGAGACAGTTCTGACACGCGGATGCCGTGTCGCAACGCGCCGAGCAGTCGAGTCACATAGAGGCTGGTTAGCCTAGGGGCCGTCGCGCAGACCTTGAGTATTCCGGCGTGTCTGCGCGCGCCGCTGTAACGCGGCGCCACCTGATGAATAATGGACTCGGCCGCCGGCTTTAGGAGCCTCGTTCACGTGAATGGAGCGCCAATTGTCGCAGCAGAGCGCCCTTTCAGGAGCCGGGGAGGTGCGTTCTCTTAAGAGTCTGCGTCGCGAAACTGTCTGCCGAGTGGCATAATGTATTTAGTCGGTAGGAGCACCCTCTGACAGCTAAACGCGACGTGTGATGTAGGCAGCCGCAGACACGGTTTCTAATTGTGGCTTGTCCGCAATCCATTCTCAGGATGAGGTGAAAGCTAATCAGGACATTGAGAGTTTTTATGGTCCCTACCTCACTGCGACAAAGCTTGTTGCCAATGTCTAGCTACTCATTTCTAATTGTGAGTACAATATGTACAGCAGTATCATGAGGTTTTTCCACATTGTCGTGCAGCGATATGGCTATGCAGCTACTAAACATGTTTATTTTGATACTGAAAACACACACACACACACACACACACACACACACACACACACACACCTCATCCATATCAAGCACCCATCCTTCCAGTTTAGAACTTATGTCCTGGAAAAACTTCCTCTGAATATTGTATGAAATAATTGCATCACCTCAAAAGGGAAGTAATGGGAAGTACAACTTGCGGCAGCCCAGGCCCCAATCGTCCCAGGAAGGATAAGAGTGAAGCACGTCATACCATGCGCAACTAAATGTGGATCTCACGGCAGTCTTTCAATAGACTGGAGACTGGAGTGGGCGGGACCAAAGGCATCCTAACGACATAGGCCTACATCCGAGTCCAACTCCAAAACCTAGTTTGGTGATTATCAAACTACGCAATGTATGCTCTAGAGTTCTGTTAGTCTGTCTTCCTGACTCAAGACTGATACATAGCAGTTTTCTCCTAAACAGTCTTGTAACATGTTTAATATTCTAACATACAGATCCGACTAGTGAATCAAATCAAGTCACAAACACGGCACGAGAACTGCAAGCAGTAGTAACAAATGCCAATGATTGCAATTCTAATTAGCTCTATCTATTTGGTTTTTTTGTACGGTGGAGGATTACAGTATTGTAGTGCAGCCTAGGGCGTTTAACCGGCTGCTGAAAGGCGAGAATCGTAGGGGACCCTCACGGGTTGTAAAAATGTTTTTGCTGAGTGCCAAAGTCTTGGCCAGGTACTCGGCGGGAAGGGTGCTCTCCTGGCGAAACACAGCAGGGGCGACAAGCGAGGCCAGGCCAGCCCGTTACATAGTTTTGTTGAGGGCGTAGTGCTGAGAATCCCTTTTAGCAAATATAAAACCTGAAGGACAAGAGGAAACACGACTCCGTTAGCGTGGGACCCAGTCATGAGGCCGGAATTTTTGTTCAAATTTTAGTAAGGTCCCTGATTGACTCACCGTAAGTATTTTGATAGTGGGGTACAGTTCCCATTCTTTTGTGCTTATTCATGCCTCTCCACTGACTATAACTACAGATCTGTTACGTAGTGGGAGTGATTTTTTGCCTTCTGCAAGAGACATTGCCTGTTTGTTAATCACAGCAGAATCCATAAGAGTAGGGAATTTGTTTGCGTCTTTACTAAATTATCATTAGTCGGAACTTGCAAGGTCTGTTGCAATGGGCTGGCGAAATTCTGGTGCTGACAGAACCAGCTAAGTTTTGTACAGGAGAGTAAGGAAACACTTCTCCTTAGGGCAGCGTAGTGGACACTTCTCTACAGGGACCGATACAGCACGCTTCGTCTTAGAGATGCAGAGCGAGGTGTCTCTAACGTAAAGCAGAACTCAGATGCTGGGGGTGAATTGAGAATTCTCAGCCATTACTGCAGACATTCTCTGCTCTTATACATCAATAATGTGGTAAGCTTTGGCCATACTTGTGTTCACTGAGACGAGGTGTGCGTCAAGTTCTGATGTTCTGATCTAATGTTAAGAGCCCGTTAGCTGCACCCAAAAAAAAAAAAAAAAAAAAAAAAATGGTTCAAGTGGCTCTGAGCACTATGGGACTCAACATCTTAGGTCATAAGTCCCCTAGAACTTAGAACTACTTAAACCTAACTAACCTAAGGACATCACACACATCCATGTCTGAGGCAGGATTCGAATCTGTGACCGTAGCAGTCCCGCCGTTCCGGACTGAAGCGCCTAGAACCGCACGGCCACCGTGGTCAGCCCCACTATGCACTTCAGCGAGAGTACTGTTGTTTTTTCATGCTTTTCTGGGTCTCCTATGTAGCTGATTAACTTATTCTACAGTCACTGGTCATATTCACGAACAGTTTTGTATTGATTCTACCATATATCCACCTACCTATGCCAAGGCTATCGTACATGCTTCAGTCCCCTCTTCCTTTGATAATTACTTGTATTCCTGATTCATTGGATAGAATATTTTTGATATCTTTTAGTAATAAACCCTTAGTTTATTTCAGTAGTATGATGGACCCTGTTATCGGCATGTCTGTGTGAGGTGCACTACTCATATTTCATGCTTAATTGGGCCACATCTGCTAATTTAATTTGATAAGCCATTTCCTGTTACGTGACTTTGTTTTCGTATAATTTGATTGATCTTACGGAGAGTTGTCTATCCCTGTAGGTAACTGAGGACAGATTCTGTAGTATCTTAGAGGTGGTCTAATATGCTCAACTGTTTCAAGGAAGGCTCGCTGTTGTCGTGTATCGACTGCAAATGTTTCCTCTTTATTTTCCATCGTATTGTTTAACTGTGTAAACGTGTGTTTATTACATGGAATGGTGATGTTTGATGACATTATCATTTTTCTAAGTCATCTGACTGATTTGAAGTGGAACACCACTATTTTGTTTATATTTTAGTAGCACTTAGGCCCTACTTTCTCAACTATTTGTTCGAAATACTCCAGTTTCTGACTTTCCCTGCCATTTTCACCCTCCACAGCTCCAGTTCTTCCTGAAATCTTCACACATACCCCTTCTTCTAGTTAGCGTTTTCCACGTATTCCTTTCCTCATCGATTTTGCAGAAAAGCTCCTCAGTTCTTACCTTATTTGTACATTTAATTTTCAGCATTCGTTTGTACGTATGCACCTCAAACTTTTCGATTCTCTTCCCTTCCTTTTTTCATACAGTCTATAGTTCAGTTTCGAACTGTGCTGCTTTCCAGAAGTAATTTACTGAAATTTTATTTCTGAGATTAACATCTATGTTTGACCCTAACGGACTTCTCTTTTGGCGTGAAATGCTCTCTTTACCTCGTTAGTCTGCTTATATGTCGTTCTTAACTACAATGTAGTCCTCCAGTAGGTTTGTCACAGATAACATTTCTGCTATTCCTGATTAGTTCTTCTTTGATTTATTCTCAAGCAGAATTCTGTCTACCGTGGAGTGTTTGTTACTTTCAGATTTTAGGTAATATTTCTACACTTTCAGAATGGATAACGATACCATAAGCCAATTATGTCACTGATACGCCCTCACCCGGAATTTTAATTTCAGCGCTCTTATGCAAGAATAAAGTGGGCCCAGTTGTGGATACCTGGACCCTTCGCATGCAAGAGAGGCAGTGGAGAAGGCGGGAAAAAACAAAAGAAGCCGCGAGAGCTGTCGCCGCGGCGACCGCATTGACAATAAAAGCTCATGTCGGCTCCGGTAACCCGAGCGCCGTTGGCGGCGGCGGCGGCTCGGGCTGGCCCGCGCTACGCCCAACCGAGCTGTTCATTAGCAAACCGGGCACCGCGACGCCTTATATGGCACAGCGCAGCGTAGCGCTGCGGCGTACCCGGGACCCAGCCCGGCCCAATTTCTTTTTCGTCCCGTTTCGTGCGTCGACCCCTCGCCCCCCGCCCGCCGCCGCCCGCCCCCTGCCCCCGTCTAAATTAAAATGCCATGCATTTAATGGCTCGGTGTTGCGAAGGCAGACGGCCGGTGCGCGCCTTGTAATTACACGGCGGGCTGGCCCGCGACCCTCCCAGCAGCGTCTCCGCCGTCACGGCCAATCCAGCGCCGTGGAAGCCGCTACAGGTGCGCCTTTCAGCACCAGCGGCCGTACTGCGTAATAAAGAAACCGTGCTTACCGCACGGGGCAGAGTTGATGTCGCGTGGTCTGCACGAACTCTGCGTTACTCTTCTTCTCTTACAATAATCTCACCGATGTAACAAGGAAGACTGATTACAGCTTAGCATTTTTTTCCTTATTAGTGTAGAGTTGTTGGGGTTGGGAGGTCACGAGGGTACGTTTAGCCGCCAAATGGGAAAGTAGACTTCTTTTGTTCACGCTGGTATCTACAAGTGCAGAGAGGGGTGGAGCCCCTCCACGATGACACCAACATGGTGACCATCACAGAAGTTCTACTGTCACCTCAATGTCATTAGTTTCAATCGAGCAGATCTCGGGAACTGGAGCTGTGATGCTGACCATGGGTCTGGGTAGGATTACCCACTAACGCGGAGACAGAAGTGATCGGAAAGCGAACGAAGGGTAGCAGGTTTAAGGGCAGAGGGGAAAAAGTGCAGAGGTAAGCGCGAAGAGGAAAAAAACCCTCTGCGATATCCTTTCTTCCAAGAGTGTAAGACCCACAAGTATGGCAGAACTTTCGTGAAGTTCTGAAGGTAGCAGACGAGCTACTGGCGGAAGTAAACCTGTGAGGACGGGTCGTGAGTCGTGCTTGAGCAAAGCATCTGCCCGTGAAAGGTAAAGCTCCTGAGTTCGAGTCTCGGCCCAGCACCCAGTTTTAATCTGCCAGGAAGCTTATCTCGGCGATAGTCAGGACAGGTAGTAAGAGCAATAGCGGTTTTTGTGCTTGCTGAGACAGATCATGCAAGGATACGGTTGTTGATAGTTTTTGGGTATTGTACAATGCTTGGTACCGTTCTCATGGCTTACGTTTGTCATAAAGAGTATAGATACATATCGATGAGAAGTACTGCTGAAGTTGGGTACCTGTGATATCTCTTGGGCCAGTTGCATCGTCTGGGTACCTGTAACATGCCAAGGTTTTCATATGGGAGATACTTGGTCATAAATAGATTGCAAAGTGTGGGATTTAGTTGGGTTTGTTTGTGTTTTATCTGTGTTTTATCTGGGTTGCCGGGTGGTCGGGGCTGGATACATTCAGCTCGCGTTGCCAGTTGTAATACAGGAGCTCACCAGCATTTGTTTTATCTGTGTGCTTGTACTAGCCATAGATGGTTAATTGTCGATAGCAAATAGTATTTTTGGGGGGGATTATGTTTCCATCTGTGCTTGTCATCATAGTTTCCCGGGCTTAGTATGAAGGGATTGTTAGTGTGTCTCGAGTTCCTAAGCAGTCGTAGGGCGAGTTTTTTGAACCCCCCCCCCCTCCCCCCGTAAGTACGTTAAGGCGGTATTCTCTGTGAAAGTCTGCAGTGCTTGTGTATTATGGATCATTGGTTATGATGCGCAGCACATTGTTCTGTACGACCTGCAGGCGTCGCAGGCATGTTGGAGCTGCGTATCCCCAAACTGGAGGAGTGAACATCATCCGAGGTCTGATCAGTGTCATGTGCGTGCATCTCGACACCCTCCTGTTCAGTGTATTTCGCCTGTTGAGCACTGCGTAAATTGTTTGAGCCTCACGTATGCTCTGTTGCTTACATATTCTGTGCGGTCGCTCCATATTGGTTTCCGATCCAGCCAGATATAGTGGTACCTAACTTCGCACAGAAACGTATTTGGCATGTAATGTTATTTGTCTGCAGTGTTGGTATTTGCCCAGTTGATTCGGTTTGCGAGTTAAAAGAGCTGATTCGCACTTCTCGACTTTGCCGTAACACACTACCGTACCAACAAGGCTCGCCAGTTCTGAGTGCTGTCTGTAATCGTGAACTGATGTTTGATGGCTTCCAGTCTCGCGCTAGGATTGTAGTGTCATCGGCGTAGATGCCTCCGATCGTGTTTTCTGTAGCTGAAAAGTCATCAATATAGAGGTTAAACTTTCCTTAAGTCCTCGAACGTTCCACAATCCATCTCGCCTTCCGTATTCGACTACTATCAGTGTTTCACCTGTATCATCATCTCCATACTTTTTCCCCGTTGAACACCTTTCGATTCCCTACACATGCCTCAGAGTTAACAACATTCCTTGGTCTCCCATTTTCATTTGTTTTTTGTTTTATCGCCAGTGACAAAGGAAAAATTCTTGTGAAACGTACATTCAAATTTCACCACCCCTTCGTAAGCAATAAACAGATGGTAGAAACGTACCACTGACCATGTTTTAACTGGATGATACGAAATGCGCAAGTTATTTCCAATTTTGGCCACCAGATACATATCTGACACCGTACAGCATCTCTTGTGTAAGTGGCGATTAATGATAAAACCATTCACATATTTGACCCTTTCTGCCCACATCCCGTTCCTAGTCCATTTCATATGGAAATACTTCTATACGTTTTTCTTGCATTCAAAGCGCCAGATTTGAACCTGGTGGCCAAAATCGGAACTATTTTTCTCGATCGTAAATCTGTTCCTGATTAACGCTTTGGAATATCTAAAAAGTTCCGCTGCCATACGATTAGTACAGCCCACGTTGGTCCTCTGTGAGTAGCTGCACTTTAATTATAACCGCACGGTATATATCTGCCGGGAGACACGAACGTCTCTGCAATGACTAAGATGATTATGCTCGTTGTGCTGGTGACACCCATATTTCATTTTGTGCGAAATTTTCGTTTATAGCCTTATGGTAAATTCCAGAAGACGAAACACTAATGTTTTCAGTTTTCTGTTGCGTTTATAGTATAGTTGTAATCGTATCCGGTGTATTAATGATGGGTAGTTTCTGTTTGATTCCGGTAAACACTGCAGAGTGCCTTCGACAAATCACGGTCGATTCTTGAAGCCATTCTGACCCACTTTTTTAATTTCCCTTTTTTAATTTCGCCCTGTTTAGTGCAGTGAAACTGAAACAATAAAAAGGCAATGACGTAAAACATACGGAGGAGCCCATCCGTTGCTGAAGCGCTCCTCGTACATGGTCTTGCTCCTTCATGTCTTTCGTGTCAGTCACGGCGCAAAGAGGAGCATATTGCTTTAACACGTTGGGGACACGAGAACACTTGTCAGATGCTGCTTTTTCCATTTTTCTCACATCACGATGCTGCAAACGACGCTTCCAGGAATTCCGTAGCACCTGACGATGCGGCTGCAGTTTTCCGGGAGCCAGCGGACGTGCGTTTTTAATTAGAGCGCGGGAGGTGGTGGTGGCGGCGGCGGTGGCGGCGGCGGCGGCAGCCATTATCCGGGGGCAGTCCCGGCCCGTAATGACGCGCCACCAAAGGGTTCACCCGCCCGCCCCCAAATTGTTTTACCTGAAAACGCCATATGGCCGCGGCTCGGCTCGGCACAGCACGCACAAAAACACCTGCCGCGCTGGGGCGCCCGCACTCACAACGGCCCGTCGCGCTCCACCCGATCGGATCAGAAAAAGAGTTCCAAATCGTTCACGAGTCCCCATACACAGCTAGTCCCCGTAGTGGTTTCACCACACCCCTGGAATTCGTGAAAGGTTACATTCGTTACTATCGTGCAAAATCGAGAAAAAATCTCCGCTGGTGCTGTCCGCGTGGTCTATATCGACATACAGGGTGTTTCAAAGCCTTTATACCAAATGTCTAGAGGTTACAGATCACGTTAAAGGAAACTTTTGTTAAAGTCAGAATGTTGGCTTATATGTTTGCGTGGTGTCTGTTCTTTCGGAAATGACCGAAAAGGAAATGATTTTGATGGTCTTTTTCTTCTCCATATGTAGTATGAAAGGTAGTGTTTCGTCTACGTTGAAGACACTAGTGATGGAACACTAGTTCATTTGTAGGAGCGAAGGAACGGCCTTGGGGTATTTCAGAAACTGTCCCTTCATTCGCCTGTAGCGGTTTGAAGAAGGGAAAAAGGTAAATGAAAATGGCTGAATAAAGTTAACCCAATCCTTTCGAATGCGAATCTAATGTGGTTAGCCACTGGTTCTCGGCATTTTGTGTCTTTTTACCGTAAACATTGCACTTTGTTCATACGACGGTATTTATGATACACAGGGTGTTTCAAAGTTACACCGAGAAGCTTCGAGGGGGTGTGGAAAGTGTCTTAAGGAAGCAAATGAGGATAGGAACCCGTGTTCGGATACGTCGTTACAGAGCGTTGGAGATACGGGCACCGGCGTCTGTATGTGCCCGTATATACAGAGTGTGTCCGTGATGATGTTACGAGGATAACTGTATTAGTTTGAGGTAAGGTTCCCTGGTCCGGAATCGAACGAGTCGAAGTTATAAGCGAAAATCGTTCTGAAACCTCTGAAAGTAATGTACATATTACCATGTGTAAATGCTACGGTTCCCAATTATGTTTGTTTATACGGTAGATATGTCGGGATGTACGAGTGTCATTCAATATGTAATGCCCCACATCTTTTTTTAAAAAATGCTTTACTATACATAGACAAACGTCCTTGTTGGTGCTTCATATTTGATGTTTGTTCTTTGCGCCGGTGAAGTTTAGAATCGTTCTGGAAGGTTTCAGAGCCGTAGTAAAGCGTCAAAATGGCGTCTACATTCGACTCACAGTACAAGCAGCGTGCTGCTATTGAATTCTCGTGCGGAGAAAAAGAAGCTGTGGTGAACATCCATAAACGTTTGTGTGCAGTGTATAGCGATGCTGCAGTTGATAGGAGTACAGTTGGGCGATAAGTAAAGAAAGCTACAGCCTCAGCAAACGCAGAAACAGAGCTTCATGATCAGCCACGCTTTGGATGTCCTGTCACAGCCACTACTCCAGACATGCTGAATCGTGCGGATGCCATTATTCGTGCCGACCGGCGTATCACAACTCGACAATTGGCTCTACAGTTGTGTTCAGCATTGGAAGTGCGTCTGCAGTGATCGAGACTCTGGGATACTCAAAAAAGTGCTCACGATTGGTTCCACGAATGCTCACAGATTCAAAGAAAGGCCATTTCATCTGAATTGTTTGAGACCGACGGAGAGGCCTTTCTGTCACGGATCCTTGCGGGGGATGAAAGCTGCGTGCACCAGTTTGCGCCAGAAACAAAAAGGCAAGCCATGGATTGGCATCATCCCCATTCACCACAAAAGAAGAAATTCAAGACAACCCCCTCTGCCGGAGATGTCATGGCGATAGTCGTCTGGGATTGTGATGGCGTCATTCTCGTGGATGTAATGACAAGAGGGTCAACCATCAATTCAGAGGCATACGTGAAGACTCTGAATAAAGCCAAGAAACGTTTCCGACGTATTCGAACTCGCAGGAATCCAGCAGAGATGTTGCTCCAACACGATAATGCACTCTCACACACAAGTCTGAGAACCCGGGAACACATCAAATTAGCTTGGACATATTTGCCTTATCCACCCTACAGTCCCTCGTATCTCCATCTCTTTGGGCCGCTTAAAGCTTCTCTACGAGAAACACACTTTGAAGATTACGAGAGTGTCAGTCATGCAGTGAAAACACGGCTACACCTACAGGACAAGTGCTTTTACCAGGAGGGAATACATGCTTTTCCACAACGTTGGCGTACGGCCATAGAACATGATGGAGACTACGAAGAAAAATAGCACATGGATATGTTGATGTATATTGTCACCAAATTCTGACTCTTAATAATAAATATGATTTGAGGAGGAAAAGGTGGGGCATTACATATTAAACGGCCCTCGTATATGCCCATCTTCAGGAGGGAATTTATATTTAAAGCGTAACCAGTGATAATGTCTGGAAACTACCAGTATATGGGCAAGTCTTCACGAATAAAAACAAGTGTTAATCCTCGAGTAAATAGTCGATTAGCTAGAGCTCTGTTCCAAAGATCCCAGAGAGTTGTTGTTCTCAGACAGGAGATTCGTCACCTGTGTCCCTATGCAGGTAATCGCGGAGCATCGCTGCAGCTCCAGTGTTTATTCTCGGGACGTTTGTGTCGGCGATCCAATCAGTCTTCCGCCAGAGCATCATTGGCTGTGACAGGAAGCGACCCTCGAATATGCCACGGCCGGCCGGCTGGGCACGTAGGCGTTTATTTTACGGCTGTTCCTCACGTCGCGGCACGTGGAGCGGGTGGCGATGCCCGCCGTCGCTCGGACGCGTGTCCGCCTGTGGCGCCAACACCCGCCTGTGGACAGCCCTGCTTTAAATGACGCGCGGCCGCTCGCTGCGCCTCGCATTCCAATTTCGCGGCTCGGTCCCACGCATAATATGTACCTTTATTCCCCGTGAAACGCTCTTCGCCACCGGACCGAGCCGCCTCAACACAACGACGGACAGCGGGGCGGCGCTGGGGTACGAATCGCTCCTTTCAGAGCACGAGAGACGCAGTGAAGACACACTCTCTTGACTGGAGAACCGTGACAATGCGCTGTGTAATGAGCAAGAAGCGGGCTCCCCGGGGTACTCCCTTCACAAGCGGACAACGACTGCGCAGCGCCAACGAGCGTTGTTTCCAGCATTGGTCGCCCTTTACGTTTGTCCCACGTGCTTGGTCACAATGTAGTGGCTGGGAACACTGGCACCCGCATTTTTCATAGCACAAACTAAGCAAAATTCTATTGGAGAGATGACCGTCGAATCCATAAGTAATTTCACTTTAGAAGAATAACAAGGAACGAGATATTTTACAGAATGCGTTTAGGCTTAATTTTCCCATGTCTTTTCCCGAACTGAATACGAAAGGTCACGCAGTCGGTAATAAGCACCCTCCGCCGTGCATTATAAACCAGGTACCGGACTATACATGTACGGGAGGCGTTCAGTAAGTAATGTAATACATTTTTCTCTGGAAGCAGGATGGTTTTATTCAAGATTCCAATACACCATACTCTTTTGGATACAAAACTCTATTTTTCAACATAATCTCCGTTCATTACGACGGTCTTATGCCACATCAGCTGAGAGGGCCTATATGCTCCGTGTTACCACTTTACTGGTCGACGTCGGAGCATTCGTCTTAGTGCATCAATAACCTCCCCATCATCCACATACTGCTTGCCGCTGAGTACATGCTTCATAGGGCCAAACACGTGGAAGTCGGAAGGGGTGAGATCCGGGCACCCCTTTGGGGTATCCCAGCTGGTGGACGTCTGTTGCAGCACTACCGACAGAGAAGTCCAGTTGAGCAGCGAAATGTTTGATTGTGATCCGTCGGTCTCCTCGAACGAGTGTGTCCGCACGTTCAAACATAGAGGGAGTCACAGCTGCGTGCGGCCGGCCGGCACGCGGCATTCCCGACAGGTTTGTGTGACCTTGTTGCGATGGTGACAGACGCCTGTCCCGAGGACTAACTGTGCATTCGTTCACGAGAGGTCTCCGTAGACATTTTGCAAGGCCCTATGAATATCTGCGATGTTCTGGTTTTCCGCCAAAAGACATTCAGTAACAACTTCCTGCTTGGAACGCACCTGCGTTTCAGACGCCAATTTCAAGGCTAAATATCGCGCCACCACCTATTGTAACTGAATGAAGAATATTCCACGATGTCTCACAAGAAATTCCTCATTTTTTTCGCTGAGTATTGACCATGAAAAACATGTTTTACATTATTTATTGAATGCCCTCCGTAGATGATGTTCTGACCTCATGTTTCTCATTGTATCTGACTGCGAATTAATGACTACTTACCATCACTGGGTGGATCTCTGACAGAGACCTCTGCTCTTACAGATCAACGTAGAGCTTAAATCATTCAACATATCTCAGCAGTCGTTCTGAACTCTACAGTGCTTGCCGTGGTATCAACACAAACCTGATTATCCATAAAGAATTTCTTGGTCATTACTAAATGATAACTCTCGCTACAAACTAGCAAGCCTATTCTGAAACCAACCATTAGGATCTGATTAAATCATTATGGCCTTATCTCCTTGCGTGTTTATAAATTCGACCACTGGATTATATGACAGTTTTTAATCCATCGAGATTCATTCACTTTTAGTTTCATAGAAAGCAGCAAGAATAAGCGAGATTACGCAGTGGTTAAGATAGTGGCCTCGTATTTACACGGAGAGCGGTTGAATTTCCCGGCTATGCATCCGGTTTAAGGTCTTTCTTAAATCTGGATTTTTTTTTTTCGACATCCAATCCCAACAAAGTTTGTGTTCGGTTACGTACGCATACTGTTTAGTAATCATCAACTTTCCCATTAGCGATACGGACGCTTGTGGGGATCATAATTTTAATTCTGACAAAAAAGCATTCCAGTTATCGGTTTGTTGCGTTACACGTTTGGCCACTTTAGTATCATTTTCAAATGATAATTCATCCGAAAACAGGGCCTTGTTGGAAACAAACGACTAAGAAATAAAGCTGCGTGTAGTACGTAAGAAGCGTAACGAATGTCCTCGGAAAGCGGCTTTGAGCGACTGCCAGCTGTTGCTGTCTAACGGGCGTGTTTTTAGAAAATGTCAGAACAGCTGGGAGGCTAGCGTATCTCACTCATTTCCATACATATCATGACCGAGAGAACGGTGCGTTTCGAAGATACTCGCTAATGGCAGTACAGTGGGTAAAAGAACTGTAATAAGCTAGACAGAGTCTTGTAGCAGATAGTACAGTTTGCATCAGGAATGTTGAAAAGGAGCACATTCGGTACATCGGAGTTTTGCAGTGCTAGTATGAATGGCTACTTGAGTGGCTTGTCCATAGTTTTGCGGCAAATTGCTTCCGCGCACGGACTCCACATTTACTTTGGGACAAGTAGCCTTGGCGCATTCGCATATATCCATGAGGATTGCAGGTCGCTGGGCACAGACTATCGATAACATTTACCGAACATTACCAACTTTCGCACACTCGGGATAACTTTATGCCAAGGCAACCGAAATCTTCGGCATATCCTTATTTTCTTGCCTGAATACCTTTTATACAAGATAAACAAGTGAGTTCTTTTCTTTTATGTCTACTTTTGCCGCTAATTTGTTGCTGTTGTAATTAGGATGCTCTCCTTCTTCCCGTAATAGTGCATCCTAAATTCTTGTGTGGTGAAAAATATTTTAGTATCTTTTTGGTTCAGTGTTACTAAAATAATATAAGAAGGCGATCAAAAAGTTTCCGTTGGAGAGCGTCGCTGCAACGTATATGCAATGTAGCGCGTTTCCGATGGGGGTATATAACCACTGACATGTAGGCATGAGAGTAGTGTGCCTTTCGTGTCTTTCCAACCCGTGTACGGTAAAAACTGAAAGGTGGACTATGGCGACATTATCACCAGTTGCGTCCAAACGGGAGCGACGTGTTGATATTATTTTCTTAGCTGACGAAGGACAAACACCGGTGGACATCCATCGGAGAATGAAGAACGTATATTGGGCAGCACGTCTGGCGAAAACCGCCGTCGTGGAATGGTGCGCCTAGGGGTGCTGCTGCTTCATGATGCAAACGTTCCCATATTGCGAAAGTCGTAACGCAGAATTAACGCCAACTCAAGTGGCCCGTCTTATAGACCTGATCTCTCCCAATGCGATTATCACACCTGCGGTCCCTTGAAAAAGGCCCTGAGAGGTCGACAGTTTATGTCGGGTGAGGATGTGCAGCAGGCATTTACGGACTTTCCACGCAGCGGGACACAATGTTTTATCCAACGAGTATCGTCAGCCTGATGCGTCGATGGGATGATTTCCTCAGTCCTCAGGGCGATTTTGCCTGCCTGGCAACCGGTTCTGGACTGTGCGGTGTTCGAACGGAAATTTTTCGATCGCCTCTTATAAACAGATGAGATAGAGTATTTTCCTCGTATAGTTGTGAAGTACCAAAAGGAAATTTTGTGTTCGTCTACATTTTGGTTCGTCGTGAGTGGATGCTGGGCTACTCGTCTCGCTTTCTCCCGCTAAACATGTGCATTTGGGCAGAAAGAGAGGAGGCGAGATAAATTATGTGACTCCGTCCGAACAAGCTCCTAAAGGCCCAACGGTACCGATCGACCGCCGTGTCATCCTCATCCGATAGGCATTAACGGGTGAGGATATAGAGGGGCATATGGTCAGCACACTGCTCTTCTGGCTGTTGTCCGTTTCGTGACCGGAGCCGCTACTTCCTCAATTAGGTACCTCCTCAGTTGGCCTCACAAGGGCTGAGTGCATCCCGATTGCCAACAGCGCTCGATATATCCGCACTGTAACCCATTCAAGTCCTAGCCAAGCCCGACAGCGGGAACCGGCGTTGTCATTGCGGCAAGGGCGTTGGCTGTTGCCTCAAAGCTCATAAAGATTTGAAAAACGTCATGATTTCTCTCGTCATTACAGATGTATCATTATAGACATAACACTAATTCAGATAGAGGGTGAAGGATAGAAAATGGTCTGCAAGTATCCGAGAAAACCGAGGATGATAAAGCCCAGAAGGGATTTTCGCGGGTGTGAACCCTGCGTCAACCGTATACGCGTCTACTGCCTTAACCACTGGTGAATTATCTTATTAGATACGGGAAGACAGAGAGAGAGAGATTGAGAGAGAGAGACTGGAATACTTTTCCGCTTAAGATACCAGCCTCCTTCACGACTGGTGATTAGCTAGTCTGTAGTCATTTCTGAGCCAAATTCCCAGAGTTGGGGGTGGTTCTGTAAATTTGCAGAGAGACGGACGGAAAAAAGAAACTAATAAGCAAAATTGCGTGACGTGTCTTGCTCAGAGCTTTTGCATCTCCAACTACGGCGATTTCTTTACGCAAAACGGCAGTCGAACACGTTTCACGGGACTTGTTTACTTGGCTCTGGCGCCAGCCCTCATTTGTGACTGTCTGTGAATACAGCACACACGCTGTGTCCCTGAATATTCGACGCTGCCAAGATTTCCAGCAGTCAGAGTTCCGGGATCAGGCGGGGGTCAAGACGGGATGAATCAGTCGCTCTCGGCAGCGACGGATGCCACTCAGGCGGCAGGCAGTAGGCAGAAAGCAGGAGCTGTTATCGCGCGCGCATCTGCGGCCAGCATTAGCCGGGCCCCACCAGGAAGCAGGCTCGCAGCTCCTGCGGGAGAATTTAACGCCACCGCTCGGCCCGCTATGCGCGTAAAACACACATATAAAAGCGCGCGGCTCGACTACGGCCAGTGGCGAGGAAACAAAATTGCACGCGCATGCAAATCAGCTCTAATAAGGAAGTTCTCTCTGCTCCGTCTGGCGTGAAAGAGAGAGAGAGAGAGAGAGAGAGAGAGAGAGAGAAACTCCAGCTGACCCGAGCGGGTTTCTCGGCTGGCCGGGCCAATTAAACGTAATGGCGCGATAACTCGCCAGCCTTAGTGCCGGCCTGACGCCAGATTTTTGTCTCACTCCGCTCTGCTCTCAGCTCTAGCGCGGTCGCCAGACGGTCGGGTCGTCTTCGGATTCCGCGGCCGGTGTCGCAATGGCAACAGGTTGGCTCGTACTCCGCTCGCCGGCTGGTCCTGCTCTCCCTTCCTTGGCGCCACCGCTCGTTAAGACGAGAAGCAACACTTTTAGGGTTGTCAGCCTCGCACCGACGGCACTCGTAGCAAAAGAAAACGTGATGATCGCAGCGGACGGCGAGGTAATAACATTTATCTCGCACACTAAACGAACGAGTTCCATACACTTACAGAGTGGTTACAGATTTATTGGAGCAATTAATTTTCGCCAACGCTGAACAAATGATCTCACCATATTTCGAAAAAAAATTGTTGCATTTGAAGCAACTCATCTGCCAAAGAAATCATATGCCCAACAGGTCGCCGATTTTGTTCATCCCTCGCACAATTGCTTAAAATCTTGCCTGTGTTAACACTCCTTCATATTGAAGTTTAAACTCGAGCTTTCGCAGATTAGCACAACCTCCTTCATCAGGAGACGGATTCCTGTTGCGAGCTCGTGGTTGTTCCGGTGACCTAGCTTGGAATTCTTACTTCTGTCAGCACTGACGTCACCTACAGGACGTAATTCACATGCGCAGATGTAGGAAATCGAAAATCTGGTGGTATGTTCCCCCTCCTCACACCGACACGTTACCGGTTTCCTACATTTGTACATGCAAATCTCTCCTTCTAGGTCGTCTCGCCGCGAAAAGGAGCTAGAATTCCTAGCAATATCATCCGAACAACGACAAGTTAGTACGCGCCATAAAGGAATCAGACTACACTCCTGACAAACAGCCATTTTCTGAGAAAAGAGATTGTGTTAATCTTCAGAAGGTCGAGTTTTAACTTCGGTGTGACGCGGACTGAACACCGAGAAGATTTTATAAAAGGGTGCCGCTGCGAGAAACTTCCATGTCATTTTGCGTGATTTCGATACATGCTTAGATGAACAAATACTGCTCTAGTGTGATGCGGTTCTCGAGCTTTTTCGACGAATCTAGGTTTAATGTTTTGTCAGCCTGTTGAATACCATCCAGCTTGCGACCAGTGACGTTCACGCAATTGGCTAAGACAACCCATACTGAATTTGAGTCTTACCCATCTTACTTCATTTTCTAATCTTCCATTAAACACTTGTATCACTGCAACGAATCAGGCTTCTTCAGAAAGAATCAGTAATAGCAATAATAATAATAATAATGATAATAATAATAATAATGAAACTCTCCTGGCAGATTAAAACTGTGTGCCGGACCGAGACTCGAACTCGAGACCTGGCGGAAGTAAAGCTGTGAGGACGGGGTGTGGGTCGTGCTTGGGTACCTCAGTTGGTAGATCACTTGCCGCGAAATGCAAAGGCCCCGAGTTCGAGTCTTGGTCCGGCACACAGTTTTAATCTGCCAGGAAAGTTTCATATCAGCGCACACTCCGCTGCATAGTGAAAATCTCATTCTGAATAATAATAATAATAATAATAATAATAGTTCTACATTTGAGGCGAGGTATGTTTGAAATGTGATAATAATTTTGTGTGGCTCAGTGGCCGGATGGAATTCTTTCAACTGGACACCGCTTCGGCAGCTTGCGTGTCCTGAATCTACCCCAGTTAGATAACTGGCGAAAGAATACCTTAAGTTTAACGTGGTATCCGAACCACATATCGTTCTTGGCTACTCATCACACCGTTGAGAGGTGAAGTGTAGATTAAAAGCGCACTGAAAATTTCAGTGGTCTGACCGGTATCCGACCCCGCGACCTCTTGGTTTCCAGGCACACATTTTTAGCACTAAAATGTCGGGCCTGACATAACGACTTGTGTGTCGAAATTAACATTTATTCATCGATACATTCAAGCGTACATCACAGTGAAGTCATACCAGGCTATACCCGCTGCGAATTAGGTACGCCGTTTAACGTTGTACTGCTGTAGGGGCGTAAGGAGAAGGTCGTTGCGTTTCCTGTTCGCGGATTGGGTCGGGATTGTCTGCATTACCGTCTGTAGTGGTGCAGACGGCTTCATTTAGAGAGAGAGAGAGAGAGAAAAAGAGGCTCAGAGCACTATTGGACTTAACAGCTGTCATCAGTCCCCTAGAACTTAGAACTACTTAAACCTAACTAACCTAAGGACAGCACACAAATCCATGCCCGAGGCAGGATTAGATCCTGCGACCGCAGCGGTCGCGCGACTGAAGCGCATAGAACCGCTCGGCCACACCGGCCGGCCATTTAGACAACAGAAGTGATAGAGTTATTACTCAACAGTAACTCTTCATAACCACTTAGGAAGTATGTTCGATACCGTACAATGCAGAGACACGTTTACTGTGTAACTTGCCCCATTAGCTGGGTAGGGAGATCGCTACTAGAACTCTCTCGGAGATCGCTTTCGTCCGCAAGAGAAATCGGTTTGGGCTTAGAGACCGTTCCCGAAAAGAAATTCTCTGTCATTCGTCATCGAATTTTAGTGTGCTCATTTCGAAGCGCGGGGACAGACGGCTGCGACGCGACGACTGATAAGTCGTTATCTCGTCGGTGGATTAGGGATCACTCCCTCCCTCCCGACCCTTCTCCACTGCAGACCCCGACTGGGAGCGTCGCTGTGGTCGGAGTGCAGCAGCGTCGGCAGCGAGGCGGGCAGAGGCCGCTGGTAATTCCTGTGTTTGTTGTTTGTTGTTGCAGACGCTCTAGGTAAGTGGCGGGCGCCCGTGGCGGCGGCGGCGTGCGGCGCCCTCGGCCCCCGCTGGTGGTAGCAGCCAGGTAGGCCGCCGCCGACCGCCACTGCAGCTCTGCAGGCGCTCCGCACCGCCCTGCGCTCCTCACCGCCTTCTGTCCTGCGGATCTCCCTCGAGGTTCATGCTTAACTGCTAGCAAAATGTTTGTGCTGGATAACTGCCTAAACATTCGAGGAGTCTCGATTGAGCCCAATATTTGTGGCTAGCATCTGACGTACAGGATGACTCAGTTGCCCCTACCGATGCGTTTTATGCAACACGCAACGCCTTCAAAAACCACGCGCGAGAACTCCATATTCTCTCACTCTCTACGGGAAAACTATTAGACCTTTATAGTTAAATTTTGTACTGGGATACGTTTTCTCTAAAGGCTGTGGTTTTCGAATTATTCACGAAAAACCTAAGTAACTGACCCTCAAACGTACCTCCACTCCCTCACTCATCTCTCACCACCATGATTTCCAGTATGTTCTTCTTGGCACTTTCTCCTACAACTATACAAAAATTCCTGACTACTGTTCCCAATATTCTACTTTTTCTGGTCCCTATTATGCCACCTACGTAGTCTGCTATGTTGTTAACATTATTAAACGTGCTCAAGTGGGTAATGAAACAAAAACGACCTCTGTAAACGTTAAGCTAAAACTAATTACGTTGACACTTTGATCCAAATTTAACTCTTATAAGCACAATAGTTTCGTAATCAAAAAGCCTGACGAATAAATAAATTAATAAACTTGATTAACTCATCTTCAACTTTTGTATTCCTGTCTTCCCCAGTTGCGTGTAGTATTAAGATATATTGGTAATTTTTACTTATGGACCGTCTGACAGCAACTGAATAAAACACAATTTTAGTGCCACACGCGTTTCGCCTTTATTTTCTGCAAGGCATCATCAGTGGCAGGTTGCG
This sequence comes from Schistocerca serialis cubense, assembly GCF_023864345.2. Lineage (NCBI taxonomy): Eukaryota > Metazoa > Arthropoda > Insecta > Orthoptera > Acrididae > Schistocerca > Schistocerca serialis. Next base: position 151,076,633 of record NC_064642.1, read on the forward strand.
TGGACAATTTCTTACATACTACGCTCCTGTTGCATTTTTGGTGTTGTTCTTCTTCTTATGAATGCCAATTTGCGGTTTTTTCCCACATTCCACAGCACTATGAACTGAACGCTTGTTTTAATGCCAAATGGCATTCCACAGCACTATGGCATTAAAACAAGCGTTCAGTTCATAGTGCTGTGGAATGTAGGAAAAAGCCGCAAATTGGCATTCATAAGAAGAAGAACAACACGAAAAATGCAACAGGAGCGTAGTATGTAAGAAATTGTCCACGCAACCTGCCACTGATGATGCCTTGCAGAAAATAAAGGCGAAACGCGTATGGCACTAAAATTGTGTTTTATTCAGTTGCTGTCAGACGGTCCATAAGTAAAAATTACCAATATACCGTTGATTAACTCAGTTGCTCACCAGGCATCTAATCAATTTGTTGCTTTAATTTATTCACGCCAGGGTTGTTGTTGAAGTGAACCACATCAAAGGGAAAAATCCCATTGTAATTACCATTAATCTTGCCAGTAGGACAAACATCTGTTTGTGTTAGCTAATATCACTAGACAAGAGTTTTCTCACTCAAGATGTCATGAACAGTCCAGCAGTCGACTCGAGGTAGCGATCGCGGGACAGAAGCTGTTGATGATCGCAGATTACTGAGCGGCACTAGTTTGCCAAAGCTTGTCCACAGCTTTCTAACTGGTTGCTTTTATTTGGCTACATACAGTATATGCTATCAGAACAGCGCTCAAGTCACCACTGAAGAAATGCTTCTCCGCTTAACTGTTGCAGTTTGTCCCATTCGCGTGATTCTTACGTATTTTTTAATGGACTGAGTACTTGTTTACTGTTTTGTCTCTTATCTGTGTACATCACCTACTATTTGTAACTCTGTAGAAGTTTAATACTTCAACTGATTGAATTTGCTGAATAAATTTTTGTTTTCAATAACTTACTGGTAGATTCTTCGATAGCAATTGGAACGATCCTTGTTTCACAGACCCCTGGACAGTGTTTTCCTTGAAGGGTATATGAGCTGGTTCTCGTGCTAATGAGAAAGGGAGGTGGGTGTGACCTTGCTTTTTACGAATCGTCCGGCTGTTACTGAGGGAAGTTTAACTCCAAACTTACCAGCTGTCGCCATTTTTCTGTAACGTCTGAAATAGCGTAACAGGGGGTAACGGGCTTAAGTGCAGATGTTTTTGTATGTGGTACCTTGGTATGTACACACATCAGTGTGTCCGTTTATTTTATTTCTCTGCGTGTAATAGTCTTTCCTCAAACACGTCACATAATGTTTTTTGCACGGTTGCAACTCCACTGTTAAACGGACTACGCCTGTCGGTGTAGACTGATCGTTTTCCGTCCACGTGTCCATACTTCAACGCCTGACAGGCTGCCTAGGGGAAAATAACCATTAATGGCGTGCTCTTGACGCATGTTCTTGTAGATGCTACCAAACCTTAAAAACATACGATTTGTAATAGCTATAGTTGTAACTTTGCGAATGTCGTAAAAACTGGTTTAATGTTGTTCAGCACACCGCCCTCAATTGCTAACAAGAATATCTGCTCTTATGCCCGTTACACCCTATATATTACAACTAAAAACTTGAGGGTTATTGTAAATAAAACGTACAGTATAGCCGAAAACTGATCTGGTAGCTGTTTGGTAGACATTTACCTTTTAGAGGAAATTCAGTGTAGGTGAAATGGAATATGTGTTCCATAAGCCGCAGGTCGAGGACCGTTTCGAGAACGACCACTACCTTGGGGAGGGGGAGAGAGAGAGAGACAGACAGACAGAGAGACGTCATTTACATAGTTGAATGTTGGCTTTATACAAGAAGGTTTTCTACGCAATGTGCGTACTGCACGCCCAGGGGGCATAAATTACGGTAGTAAACAGTGTCTGCGGCTGTGCGACGAGTCGCGGGACGGCTAGCGCAAATTGCAGTGATTCAATTTCACGTTAGCCGGCCGCGCATGGCTACCCGGCTGGGAGCCATTCCGGCGCGAGCGCCTCGGTGCATTCCACCTTAAGAGAATCAGCCATAGAGGCACGCCTCTTAGCGCGTAAAATCGCGAGTAGGAGCGCACCCATTGTGCGCTGTTTGTGCTGCCTTCGCTACGGGTCGTAAAAATTTCACCTCGCCATCTTGAGGCCGTGCGAGCGCGCCAGTCTAAATATTAAAGGCTAGGACACGGGCCCTGGCCAGGCGGGTTTGGCCCGCCGGCGTGTCGCTTCGTTACGCGCCACGGCTCCGAGCAGCGAGGAATGTTTAATCTCTCGAGTGATTCTGTCGCGATGGAGCAGGCGATTAGCGCGAAATGGCCGTGCGATGCCAGGGCTACCTCGCGTCACACTCGCTGTCACTGACGATTTTTCACTTTTATTTTCTCCGCGTTCTTCCTTTTTGCGGAACCATTAGCTGTACCTTAGCCGTAGGATCGCTAATGAAAATAACACTACCATCACCAGGCTTATTAATCGTCTTTCCCTCAGCCATTCACCAAAAAGTTTTGGGGAACCAAATTACACTTATATAAAAAAATCAGAAAACGACATTCTTATCGTGAGACGTGACCTCTACGAATGGCGAATCTTTTTAATGCTCTCCAAAATCACGCAAAAGATTTTGCAAAGTGTCTTTGACCTATGATGCAATAGGCAGCATCATCCCACACTCTATCAGCCTCAAATTCTTGTCCGAATCATTTTCCGAAGCACATGTTTTTATGTCACGAAATTTGTAACAGTGTCCATACCACATCTGAATGTAATGTTAACTCTGTAAACAATCCATAGACTGCGCCTAAAACATCTGTCTTGGGGAGGCGGGAAAAATCACCCAGTTACAGTCCTTGACCTAGGTTTCGACAGTTTTAAAATTGTCTTCTTCAGAAGTGTAATGGACCACGTTACATCACATGCCAAGCAGGCCAAACGGCTCTTGTCATGTGAGACATCTATCATAAGAATACACGTGGCTTGTGATTATTTGTGTTCTTAAGATGGATGTCTCATATGACAAGAGCCGTTTGGCTTTATTGTATATACTTAATCAGCATGTGATATAACAAGATCCATTACGTCTTCCGAAGATGACAGTTTTAAAACTGTCGAAACCTAGGTCAGTCCGCAGCTCGTGGTCGTGCGGTAGCGTTCTCGCTTCCCGCGCCCGGGTTCCCGGGTTCGATTCCCGGCGGGGTCAGGGATTTTCTCTGCCTCGTGATGACTAGGTGTTGTGTGGTGTCCTTAGGTTAGTTAGGTTTAAGTAGTTCTAAGTTCTAGGGGACTGATGACCATAGATGTTCAGTCCCATAGTGCTCAGAGCCATTTGAACCATTTGAAACCTAGGTCAAGGGTTCCAATAAACCTTCATTTTCAACTGGTTAGCTGACATTTCCGATATCTTCACCTTTACTGACATTCAGCTACTGAAGTTAAGCCATGTTTAAGATTTCATTATCCGTCTTATTCTTACTCCCTTCTGTGTGTGTTGAATACTACACTGGCCCTTGGAAAATAGTCGTATTGAAACTTTGTTAGGTCAAGGGTTGTGTTTGGGTAGCTCAGTTACATGATTGCCTGACAAAGGAAACGTTCAAGGTTCAGTGCCCCGTCCGACACACAGTTCTTAAGGCATGTTTATGAAAATGGGAAAACAGAGTGTAGCATCCCATCGACGACGATGTCATAACAGACGTAGCACGGCTAAGGTTAGGACAAGAAATCGCTCGTCTCTTTTTCATAGTGATCATCCCTTCATTTACCTGCAGTGGAACAAAATAGCGATGTCTTAGTGTTAAAATAAGCTTATAGAGGTAACAGAGAAGTGTGGAATTGTGTGGACGGTGTTTTCTTACGTCAAGCCTACGACTGTCGTGCTAAATGTCCTGTAAATCTTGATAATGTACCATTTTCACAACTCCTCTTATTTTGAAGAAACTGATATTGCCTTTTTTAGTTTTCAGTACAAGGTTATCTTCCGGAACATTCTGCTGAGTGTATATAATATCATCTGAAATACATTCATTGCATGACGCCTTCCTTATTTTATACGTTCGCTATTTATGATAGACTAATTTTAAAGTATTTTACAGTTAAAATATCATTCTCATTAGACTACATCACACATTTTGCCGTGGAAGATTGTAAAGAAACCTCAAGTTATCTTCATATTTTTCCGTACAACCAGGCAAATCAAATCTTCTAATAAAATTATTGTCGTTTTTACATGTCACATACGACCGAGCGAAGTGAGGAAGCGGTTAAGACATTCGCCTTGCATTCGAGAGCACGTGCTTGTCGTACTTTTGGTGATCTGCGGTTTTCCTAATTCATTAAGGCAAAATCTAGGATAAAAAAGGCACGACCGATATCCTTCCTCATCATTCCCCGGTCCAAGCACGTGCTCCGTCCCTAATGACCTCGACATCGACTGGTCATTGACTCAAAATCGTGCTGATCTACAGATTTGCAGCAACTAAGGCAGATGTTGACAGACATAACCTTGGGACTACTGCTATGCTTTAGCACTGAGTAGTACCTGCAGATCTCTGAACTGGTGCGGAATTCGCATCGGAGCAATTAAGCGAGTGTTTTCCCCAGTTTCCATTGAGCGTTGGGCCAGTGTGAGAAACGGCCGCGTCTATCGTGGCCAGCACCTGGGACAGCGGCTCCGGCTCGCCCGCTTGATGAGTTGCCACGCTAAAAAAGGAAATATGAGCGCAGCGCCTCTGATGGATTTCTGAACAGCTACCGCCGGCCCCAAGAGATGTGCAACACTCGTCAGCGGGTGCGTCTTCCCCCGGTTCGTGTCCGGCACGACGGAGGGTGTGCTGTACGCGCGATTCTCATCTTTATGCCCGCCTGTGCGAATGTTTTTATTGTTCATAAAACGATCTACGGATTGGCAGCAGTGACTGAACTGTCTCACATCCAGTGGAACTTATAATTTAGCTTCCTCTTGGTCCCTCTCACTGATGGGCGACACATTCCGCAAGGGGAAGCGTTTCAATTTAGCCTCCTTCTCTCTCTCTCTCTCTCTCTCTCTCTCTCTCTCTCTGATCGATAACATGCGATACATTCAGCAACGTTTTATACTTGTAAATATGAATGTTCTCTCAGCATGGATTACAGATCTACAAATAGTAAACATCGCAGTCACTCCCTTCCCTGGGTCAACAATTTAGGGAGCCACTCTGCTCACCTGAGTGACCATCCATTGACACTGAAGGTAATAACTTTTTGGTTGTTAAGCTCAGTCATGTTCCTCTTCAATTTTTTCTTACACAACTGGCGTTTCGACCTCTCTGCTGGAATCTTCTCCAGAATATTGTCGTGTTCCTTATTAGTAGAACATTGTTCAAGATCATTGTCACGTTCGCATATAAACCTCCTTTTTATATGCACGTGTGACTTTGCTCTTTGACAGTGTTCAGCTAAAGGAAATCCGGAAGATCCTGAAGACGGTCCAAGCAGAGGGATCGAGATGTGGTGTAGCCTAATACCCAAGAAGATTTTACCTTCAGTGTAGCAACAGTACTCGGCATAATTCGTATACGAAAACTTCCTTTTCATCTCCTGTCTACTACATGAATTCTTCTTCAAATTTAAATCCTAGTGAGTACGTTACCTAAGCGGATTGGGTTCTAAGACGGAGCGAGATGGCACATTTGGGAGGAGAGAGCTTCCAATCGTCCTCCAGACTTACTTTTTTCGTGATTTTCCTAAACAGCAGACAGGAAAATGCGAAAATCTTCGGGCGATGTCACCATCACACTAAGCTTCAGCTCCGTGTGATAACAATCGCGTAGTCGACACTAAACGATAAAATTTCTTCCACGTTTTCCATTTTAAGGCAATGAGCAATGTCTTCACATGTTTCCACTGCACTGGTACCCACTCGGTCGGCGTTACTCTACAAGTAATAACGGCGCTCTTTTATATCTCTTACTATTTTCGAAAATCGTGGCAGAAAATATATTACTGGAGGACTAAACGGACTGCCCTATTCACAGAATGAAGAGGAGATTCTGTAAAAGTAGAAAAAATGCATTCTTTATATAGCTATTCCCCAGCCGGTTTCTTTTCTCATCTCATCTCATGTGATGTGTGTGAATTATATATACAGCTCGTCGGTCTGGGAACCTCTTGTAAGCTGAAGACTCTAAGCAAACCAACACTGTTCCTCTTGGGTTTGTTTAGCCAGTGCCAAAAGTGCGACAGAATGCTCAACAAACTAGCTGCAGTGGGAGATGTTGTGCATCTCGGATAGTGTTAAAAAAAATATTGCAAGATTCCGCACTGCAAAGGGAGAAAAAGAAGCGTACTTATCACTCCAACATATATCTCGCGTAATGACCCTGACGCTAGAATTGGAGAAGTTTTGAGCCCTATACAGCGATCCCGACAGACTTTTTTCCCAACAAACCACACGGGAATCGTACAGCGAAGGGGAGGGAAAAATGCTGTACGTACCCTATACCATACACCGTATAGTGGCTTGCAGAATCAGATTTAGATGCAGAAACAAGTGCACATACAACGACGCCAGTGAGGTCGAACTAGTTTTTTCTGACTCACATGGCCCGTAGAGAGCGCGCGGAAACCTTTGAACAACTCTTTTTAGAGTTTCCGGCGGGCGAAGTATAACACCTGTACATGAAGGCCCGCCACGAGAGACGCGTTGTGTGTTTGCGTGCAGCCTCACTCCGGTGTACACCAAGCTATCCATAAATGCATGAGACGGGGGTCATTGCCGCTGGAAACGGAACCCATGGGACGCGGAAAAGGACCCCGCTAAAAGGAATAACAGTCCCCAGGGAGCCGTACTATCAGTCTTGTCTGGGCGGGTGGAAATCAAGACAAGCAATTCAAATTCGCGTGCCCGCTTGTGTGCCCTCGCCAGCTGGGGGCCACGGAGTGAGCATTCGACGACACACACACACACACTCACACACACACACACACAAACACACACACACACACACACGCTCGAACCGTACGCCCGCACGCACACTCTTCGGAACTTACAGAGGGAAGAACCGAACGTGAAAATGGAAACTATAACGTGTAGCAATTTTGTTTGACCTGGATTGGACGTGTGCAGCATGTTAGCTGGCTCACGTAATCTATTTTCTGAGCTGCCGCAAAGTAGATTGGCGCCGCGCTCGCCGGGGCGGCAGAGGAGGTGACGTGATCGGGGAGCCGATGGGATGCGGCGTGGCGCAGCCGTCACTTACACGTATTGCGACCCGGTGCCGCCCCCGCATCCCGCACTCCGCCGCCCCCGCCCCTGATGGATGGGCTCGCCTCGAGATTCCGCCCCCGCCGGCCGCGGGGTTGCACCGCCCCTGCCGCCGCTCGCACCCCGGCGCGGGTAGTAAATAACGCAGGTCGGTAGTGCGACCTTGCCTCGAGAGTCCCCTGTCTTACCACAAAGACAAGATCCAATGAAACGCACGTCTTGATGGCTTAGGCTGGCATTTCGCTGGAGAAGTACAACGTAGAAAAGCGATCTACCTCTACATCCATACTCCGCAAGCCACCTGACGATGTGTGGTGGAGGCTACCTTGAGTACCTCTATCGATTTCCCTTCTATTCGAGTCTCGTATTGTTCGCGGAAAGGAGGATTGTCGGTATGCCTCTGTGTGGGCTCTAATCTCTCTAATTTTATCCTCATGGTCTCTTCGCGAGATATACGTAGGACGGAGCAATATACTGCTTGACTCCTCGGTGAAGGTATGTTCTCGAAACCGTAACGAGCTACTGCGGTTGTAACCTCCCCCTCGCTCATCGACCTTAATGACAGTGAAAAATTAAACCGCGTGTACCTAATGGAAATTTGGGAAAAGCAATCGTCACCGAAGTTAATTTGTCGGTAAAGAGGGAGGAAAGGGTTACATCTAAATGAAAGGAAAAATGCAAATGAAACTGGTGGAAATTAATTTTGAAAAGGGGTAAAGTTAATAAAGAAAGTAAATGTGCGGCCGTTACGTTAACAATTAACTAGCGGTAATTAGATATTTGAGATTTGGGGGAAATTACGGTCGCCAGTCCTAAGGACAATTACTATAGTAACTGAAAAAGGAAGGTTATTACACATATAATTAGCACTAGAAGCGTGGCAACTGAAGGTTGACACGTGTAGTGTGAAAACAGAAAGTTTGTCAGAAGTAATAAATTTCGCTACACTCTGACTTAATTTAGCAAAAGAATTAGTAAAACCGGAAAATCGAAAGTTAATTTAGTGACTGAAGTTAATAGTGAGCTTTCTTTCTGAAGCACATCGAAATTCAGTAAAATAGGTTAGTCTTGGACTACCTCAACAATCATTTCAAAAGCTACTTGAATCTACGCAATTTAGAAATAAGGGATTTAACGTTGAACTTGAATTAAATGATTCTGAACAATTAACAATAGTAAAATTTAGTACGTACCAAGCTGAGCTGCAGTCACAGGTAAGCTAAAATACGGTAGCAAAACTCGCACTCTTAATTTGTGCTTGTGTAATCTAAATATTGTAGCCAGCTATGAATACCTTAACTGAACTTTGAAATTAAAGCAGTGAAATCGAATGATGCTGGCGTTAGAATTTCAACGACACTCGGGTTCATTCCGGAAAAGGAAGGGACCCTGCTTGGTAATGCAATTGGGACAATGAGCAACAAAGGTTCATGCTACGTTGCTGTAATTTAGTTATGAAAATGGAACAGTTTGAAAAGCTGAGGTCTGCCGTACAGTTCTAAAACTTAACGTGCTTCCAGTCTTCCTTGTTGGTTGGTTAAAGGTTTGAAGCCGTCGATCGAGGAGGTGGCGACAGTCATTCATTGTCGGCCGTCGCTGTTGCAGAAACTGGATGTTGGCGCGCCTTCTTCTCGACACGGTCACCAGGCGAAACGGGCTCTTGATGTGCGCCAGCTAATGCTTCCCGTCCGCGACACCGTGTCAGAAACTATCATAGCAAGTCGCGCGCAATTACATGTCGCCCAACCCCGAAAGCGCGGCAACTCGCGGGAGCGTCACACAACACACCTGCTCCACTGCACCACTCCAGCCAGACCCTCCCTCTGCCCGCGCTCCGCGCGACAGAGTTAACACTACCAAAGATCCTAAACACTTTGGTTCTCCTTACGACCTATCGATGTATTCGTTCGATAGCATAGTTTTCCCTAGGCAAGACCCAGCGTAAAAATACAAATAATATTTACAACACAAACCAATTATACATCGACATAAGTGCATAGTAAATAAAATAGTAAAACAATTACAATACATAAAGGCACAGAAATGTTATATCTCCAGGTAACAAAATAAGGAAAAAAAATTTGCAGTGCAATAGATGGAAATAGGAGGATATGCATTTCCGGCGTTACAAGGTCTCTCCTGCAGAGTCTTCCACTGGAGTTTATCTATCATTTCCGTAACGCTTTGGCGATTACTAAATGATCCTGTAACGAAACACGCTGCTCTCCGCTGGATCTTCTCTATCTCTTCTATCGACCCTATCTGGTACGGAGCTCACACTGGTGAGCAGTATTCAAGCAGTGGGCGAACGAGTGTACTGTAACCTAACAGTGACAAGCTGGAGCTTTGAGCAGGAAGTGTTCGAATGGCGTTATTGGTAGAGCATTATCATTCAGAAACATGCTGGCACGCAGTTTTAACTTAGAAACACACAATCATCTCAGCGAGCACGCTGCATACACTGAAAGAATTGATTCTTACTGTGCAATAATTTGACTGGGTGAGTACCTAAGTATGGTCTAGTGTGGAATTTGCTGCTACAGAGATTTATGGTCTGAAAAGGTCCGTTGTTCAGTCGAGACTACTGTGTGTGAATCTGCACTTTTGAAAATTTCATAAACACTCATGAATGAAGTTCTCGTTGATTATCCCATGGATCATTTGAACGATTCTTTTATCCAAATGACATGGAACAAGTCAGTTTACAGAATATGTATACATGATTAGTGTTAACAATATTCCGCATTTACTTTTAGAAATGGTTACTGGCAACATAGGCGGGCGAGAACCGACTGTAGCTTTAGTTTGAAATAGAGTGCCTTTAAAAGTTCACCTATCGCAACTTATGGTGTGGTGGCGCTGCAAGAGACATTTTTACTGTATCATATTTGGTGTATGTTTATCAGAACGAAACCAGAGTGTGATTTTTATGTCCTTAGTATTTGTTATGTCTGGAAGCTTTATGATATTAAAGAGGTGGTGAGAACTTTAAAAGACGCAATCATAAAAAGCGCAGTTACTAGTAATAGAATGGATCAGCAAAAACGTATGTCATAAGAGATTCTATTTCGATCATAGAATTAACGCGTGTAGGGGACCGGTGATGAAAGAGTGTAAAAAAATACTGGATAAGTTTATTGTATTTTCATAAGAAACACATAAAGTGCTTATTCCTGTCTAGAAGCATCCCTACAACACATTTTGATATACCCCCTGTACGGTTTCCACACTTTACGCCAGTAGAATTCTGGGATGTCTCCAATAAGGCAACGACCAAGTCTTAAACCATCTTTGTCTGCCTGCTTCCTGATGATCTCAGCTTAGACATGACGTTAAACTGGAAATAAGAAGGAAACAAATACCTCGGCGCACTCCTTCCTCGTTTGGAAGCGTAGCGTACGCGGTGACTCAGGCAGCTGGAGCGCGGCGCGCGGCGCGCAAGCTTTGCATCCGCGGACGGCCGTTCGCTGTCGTCGAACCGGTTGCGCCGTCCGAGTGTTTCGCTTCGGCCATCAATCATCGGGCGACTGTATTTCGCGGTAATTGGAGTTTCCTTATATATAAATCGCCGGACGCGGCGGCCCCGCTCGATGCCGGCTCGATGACAGAGGCCGATGTAGTTCTGGCGTGCAGGCGGCGGCTGAGCGACGGCCCATCTGATGCCGGACGATTCCCACTGAGCCACTCGGCCCTAAGAGTGTTCTCGTGTCCCGCGGCAGTCAAGTCACACACGTCCAGAGCGCGTCATCGGTGGACGTGCGGGCCTGCAAGGCAATCACTTTTATTTTGTGTCGGTGTGATAGAAACAAGGGGCGTGGAGGAAATCACTGTCGTAGAAGAAAACTCCGGGCAAATGCTGATGAGTTTTCATCGAGGTAGTTTCATCATATTCCATGCATTCAACCATTCTCTCATTTTTCCATCGTCTTCCTCGAGACCCCCTTTGTCCCTCCTCCCAATCTCCACACACACACGCACATACACACACACACACACACACACACACACACACACACACACACACACACACACACAAGATACACAAAGAAGAACTGTAGCGATAACTATTAGTTCTCCGCTTCTGTATTAATGTCGTAACAAAGGTAATGACGACAGCCTTGCTACAAAGCGCGTCGATAGGATACAGATGCTAGATTAAACGATTTTAATTTTAGATGCAAAGGGCGGGATAGTGCTAAAGTAGAAACAAGTCACACAGTTTTTGATTGTAAGCTGCTGGGCCTCTAACATCGGAAATTTGCAATATGCTAAAAAAAAAAAAAAAAAATTACTGGCCTCTGTGAGTACCAACTCCTTAACTTATCCGTCATAGCTATACTTGCTGGCAGAGACAATTAGCTGAAGACATCAAACTGTCTTCTTACAAAGCTGAATTCCTCCATGCCAAATAATCAGTGTTGATACGATGGGCTTCTTCACCGCAGAAAATGTTCCACTATTATCAAATGATTCCTACAGGCGATAACAAGCGTTGGAGCCGTATGATGATATATTTGTTTCATGCTGTAAACATAAAGGAGGACAGAAGGGAAAATACGCTATCTAAAGATGTTATGTAAACAGCAATCTTTATATCATTCGAAAAGCTCATGGGTGTGATTTGCCTACGTTCTACCAGAATACGACCAGCAGGTGGTTCTCAGGCTGTGAATATCATTCCTACGCGACGTCTCCGGACTCATCGTGACATGTCAGATGTAGTGTAAACGCTGTCTGAAGATGACCATATGGTCAAAATCAGGATAAATTTCGATTAATTCTGGCAGTGAATCAGGTTTGAATGCAATTGACAGGCGAGGCGTCGTTACTCTGCCATCTTCTGGCAACAATTAGTAAATTATGAAAGTGCAGCTTTTCTTGGCGAAATTCGTTAGGTATATCTTGTTACGACTAGCAATCGAGCAACAGCGTTATCCTCAGGGAACGGTTCGACAAGTTCCCAATTCGCAATCTTAAGGCAAAATACTGCAGATCACGAGTAGGATGCTTGCCCGAACTTTGCTTTCAGACGATAGCTTGAAGATTTTTCTACATCTACATCTACATCCATACTCCGCAAGCCACCTGACGGTGTGTGGCGGAGGGTACTTTGATTACCTCTATCGGTTCTCCCTTCTATTCCAGTCTCGTATTGTTCGTCGAAAGGAGGATTGTCGGTATGCCTCTGTGTGGGCTCTAATCTCTCTAATTTTATCCTCATGGTCTCTTCGCGAGATATACGTAGGAGGGAGCAATATACTGCTTGACTCGTCGGTGAAGGTATGTTCTCGAAACTTCAACAAAAGCCCGTACCGAGCTACTGAGCGTCTCTCCTGCAGAGTTTTCCACTGGAGCGCTGCTCTCCGTTGGCTCTTCTCTCTCTCTTCTATCAACCCTATCTGGTACGGACCAAACACTGGTGAGCAGTATTCAAGCAGTGGGCGAACAAGTTTACTGTAGCCTACTTCCTTTTTTTTCGGCCGGCCGAAGTGGCCGTGCGGTTAAAGGCGCTGCATTCTGGAACTGCAAGGCCGCTACGGTCGCAGGTTCGAATCCTGCCTCGGGCATGGATGTTTGTCATGTCCTTAGGTTAGTTAGGTTTAACTAGTTCTAAGTTCTAGGGGACTAATGACCTCAGCAGTTGAGTCCCATAGTGCTCAGAGCCATTTTTTTTGTTTTCGGATTGCATTTCCTTAGGATTCTTCCAATGAATCTCAGTCTGGCATCTGCTTTACCGACGATCAACTTTATATGATCATTCCATTTTAAATCACTCCTAATGCGTACTCCCAGATAATTTATGGAATTAACTGCTTCCAGTTGCTGACCTGCTATATTGTAGTTAAATGATAAGGGGTCTATCTTTCTATGTATTCGCAGCACATTACACTTGTCTACATTGAGATTCAATTGCCATTCCCTGCACCATGCGTCAATTCGCTGCAGATCCTCGTGCGTTTCAGTACAATTTTCCTATGTTACAACCTCTCGATATACCACAGCATCATTCGCAAAAAGGCAAGATACTGAAGATCACGAGTAGGATGCTTGCCCGAACATTGCTTTCAGACGACGCTGATAGCTTGAAGATTTTTCCTAGTAGTAAGTGTGCCACAGCTGCCAAGTTCTTATTCTCTTTTTGTTTCGTTTTCTACTAATTTGATGGTAGCAGTCCCATTCTCAAACGCGAATACAGAATGGGGTTGCGACCCCAAATCTAGTAGCAAATAGGAAATAAAAGAAGAGAACCAGGGTAGCTGTGGAGCTAGTATTTTCAGGATGTCCGCTACGAATATACAAAATTTTCCTTATTAAATGGGCTCTGAGCACTATGGGACTTAACTTCTAAGGTCACCAGTCCCCCAGAACTTAGAACTACTTAAACCAAACTAACCTAAGGCCACCACACACATCCATGCCCGAGGCAGGACTCGAACCTGCGACCGCAGCGGTCGCGCGGCTCCAGACCGTAGCGCCTAGAACCGCTAGGCCACCCCTGCCGGCCATTATTAAATGATGGAGAAAATCGTGAGAGATGCGAGAAGATGACGAGAAACCATCAAGAGAAAGTTGTATACTGGATCGCGGTATCGCGGTGTGCTGCTGCCGATGTGGTATGGATTTGGAAGAGCCGCTGCGACTGGTGCCGCCTCTGGGAGCAGAACAGTGTGCGGTCGATGCGGTGGTCAGTCCGGCACGGAGCGCCGCTGTCCCTCGGGGAACAGGGCAGGGCAGGGCAGGGCAGGGCGGAGCGGAGGAGACAGCCGGAATTTGTGGCCGCGCCGCGCGAGGGAACAGGAAGAGAGCGCAGAGCGCCCCGTTTGATCGCGACCGGAATCAGCGATGCGGCCCGCGTGCCGGCAATGAAATAACGCGCTGGGCCGGTCGCCGCTGGACGCCGTCCCGGGGGCGGCGGAGGCGGAGGCGGCCGCAGGCAAACCTCGTTTCGCGGCGGCCGACCGGCCGGACGCGGGGTGGCGAATTCTAAGAGCGCCGCAGGCCCGCTGGAACAACGCTCGTAACTAAGGACGCCCGCGTGTGGGCGTAGGAGTAAGGCCTTCCAGCCGCGGCGCACTGCCCTCCAGGTTCCTCGTCCTCGGGGCGGAAGCAGCACGAGTGTAGCGGTAGAGCGTTTGGAGGCTTCGGCACGGAGCCGACACCAACGTTTCTCGTTTTCGACTGTCCGAAGTTCTGTATTTCTGAAATGACAACATTCCCGCCATCGACTGACTATCCTCTGTTGGCTAATTTTGGCTTTTATGCCGTTAGCAAGTTGTAGTTAGGAGAAAATTATTTCCTTTAGTCTGTAGTCACACTTTTATTTCGTCTAGTGACTGCCGGTTTCGATAGCAGCTCATCCTACGATCAAAAATTCGATGTACATAGAGTACGTTTTGCACCCTGCACCACGCAAGTAACGAGCAGCCCTTAGTGGCTCGCCATCACAGTTTTATTTATCTTAAATATCTTTGTGACTAATGCCCTTTTGGCATATTTATTATTTTATAAATGACAAAAATGGTTCAAATGGCTCTGAGCACTATGCGACTTAACTTCTGAGGTCATCAGTCGCCTAGAACTTAGAACTAATTAAACCTAACTAACCTAAGGACATCACACACATCCATCCCCGAGGCAGGATTCAAACCTGCGACCGTAGCGGTCGCTCGGCTCCAGACTGTAGCGCCCAGAACCGCACGGCCGCTCCGGCCGGCTATAAATGACACATAAGTACAGCCAGTCTTTCATGATGATTCCGTACTTATACCCTGTCATAATTCTGTGACCATGTTATTGAATATAGGCCATTCTTTGATTTAAATTCTGAGGAAGACACTCCTAGCAGTGTTGAAACCAGGTTAATTTGTTAAAAATAGTGACCGAGGGCTGTATTTCTTTCAATTATAGTTACCATAGTCTAGGAAAAAACTATAAAATATTGTTCTCTCTGATACCTAACGTATGATGCAAAGTGCAGTCGTAATACTGGTGGTCCTTTACCCCGGTGCGCAGTCGTCAAACTCGTTTATCGCTGTAGGTGTTTCACGTACTAAATGTAAAGATCAATGCGAGACTTTAAATAGACGAAGATTGCAGCGAGAAATGGTAAGAGTGCCCTGTTTCTTGTGGAAGAGTCACAACACAAAATATGTCTAAAAATAAAATGGCTTAACGTCTGCAAAATACATCAAGAAACCACTCCATCTGCAGGCCACAAGTGGCCCATCGGGCCCATTCGACCGCCGTGTCATCCTCAGTGGAGGATGCGGATAGGAGCGGCGTGGGGTCAGCACACCGCTCTCCCGGTCGTTATGATGGTATTCTTGACCCAAGCCGCTACTATTCGGTCGAGTAGCTCCTCAATTGGCATCACTGGGCTGAGTGCACCCCGAAAAATGGCAACAGCACATGGCGGCCTGGACGGTCACCACCCAAGTGCCGGCCACGCCCGATAGCGCTTAACTTCGGTGGTCTCACGGGAACCGGTGTACCCACTGCGGCACGGCCGTTGCTCCATGCAAAATACATCAACAAATAAAAATCACGTAAGATAAGAAGAGCGTAAGCAATAAAACAAGTATCTACTAGTGGATATTAACATATCCACCCATCGCCTTAATGAAGGCTTCAACTCTGCTGTGGACACTTTCAGGGAGGTGTCCGAACGTCTGTGGTGAAATGGGAGCCCGTTCTTGCTCAAGGGGCGTAGGGGCCTGGATCTAAGTTGACGATCTAGCTCTTCCCAGAGATGTACGACTGGGCTCAGGTAACGACTCTGGTCAGGTCAGTCCATTTCTGGAATGTTAGTGTCCAGAAACCCCTCCTTTACAGATGATGCTATGTGACAGGGTGCACTCCTACGCTGATACAGTCCTCGTCTCCAAACTGTTTCTCTGCTCTACGCAGTATACAATTCTGTAAAATATGTTTCCGCATTTAACATTTTATTAAGGGAAATAGGGCGATCACAAAATCTAAAATGGCTCTGAGCACTACGGGACTTAACATCTATGGTCATCAGTCCCCTAGAACTTAGAACTACTTAAACCTAACTAACCTAAG
Source organism: Schistocerca serialis cubense (assembly GCF_023864345.2). NCBI lineage: Eukaryota > Metazoa > Arthropoda > Insecta > Orthoptera > Acrididae > Schistocerca > Schistocerca serialis. The sequence goes on from NC_064642.1 coordinate 151,092,945, forward strand.
GACAGCACACAACACCCAGCCATCACGAGGCAGAGAAAATCCCTGACCCCGCCGGGAATCGAACCCGGGAACCCGGGCGTGGGAAGCGAGAACGCTACCGCACGACCACGAGATGCGGGCGGGCGATCACACACTAACCACAAAAAACACATCACTTTCCTACTTCACTTTGGCCCCACAGATGATGACAGGTAACATTCTCCAGGCATTTGCCAAAGCCAAACCATTCCATTGGATTAACACAGAGTACAGCGTGCTTCATCATTCCAAATCACTCGTTTTCAGATATCAACAGTCCACTGGCGTCGTTCTTTACACCGCCTCAAGCGTTGCTTAGCGTTGGCTACAGAAGTTCATGGTTTATGAGGAGCGCTTCCACCTTTGTGCCCCATTATTTTTAACTCGTTACGCACTGTCATTGTGCTACCTGGAGTGCTCGTAGCACTTCGAAACTCACGAGTCATTCCTTCCGCTGGTTTTATGTGATTTTTTATAACCATCCTCCGCAATTGTCGACGATCCCTCTCCATCAGTACATGAGAACAGCCTGATACTGATCTACATCTACATGTTTACTCCGCAATTCACGCTTAAGTGCCTGGCAGTGGTTGTTCCTTCGAGTTTCTGTTTCACAATCACGTCACGAAAAGTCAACCTGGGCAGCTTTAGACGTGCTAAAATATCCCTGATGTATTAGTTACTCAGGTGAAATCTAACGACTAGCCAACGTTCGATGATCCTGAGCGCTTCCGACCTTCCCATTCTGGTGATACTGCCCCTCTACTGACAACACACTATCTCACTTTCTCTTACACTGGCGGGTGGTGCCTCTCTGACATTTTGTGTTGAAATCAGCATTGCGTAGGTGTCTCCGGATGCTTGTGAGTAGATAGTGCAAAGTTCATAACAAAAAGTGCCGCGTAACGGCATCGTAGCCGAAATTGCACAATAGTGAATAATAACCGATAACTATAGCCGATGATAGAAATGTCATTTCAAAAATTCTATACGACTCTAGTACTTGCCCGAACGAAACTATTCCTCACAGGAGCTAACTCACGAATGTATTGCCACACTGAGCTTTTTCACAGCTGTAGAAAGATATCCAGTGCATTTTACGAAATCAAATGCGGCTATAAGAAGGTCACAAGATCTTGGGAACATTGAAGAACTGCGAACTACGTAATCCTGATCTTTCGGCCGTTCGTCGACTCTTTGTAGCTGTGTGGTTTATGTTACTCAAAGGAGCCGCCCTCCCAAGAAAGCTGGTGAACTTGATCTTTGAGTTCAGGTTCATAAGGAAACTAGTATTTCTAAATTGTGCATTTCTGGTTTACTAATGTTTCTTGAGCAAAACGGAGAAACATGAACTACAGCATAATTAAGCTATCTTTACACCATTGGTTATCTCAGTCTATTGTATAATAATTTTAAATCATTTGTCTGGTTTTTCACTTCATAAGTGGAACATTACCGCATGAAAACAAGGGTTACATATCAACCATATTAGCGAGCCAGTTACACGTGTATCAGCAGTTTGACGAGTAACCTGAATCGCAGTGTGTCTCCATATATATATGTGTTATAATTTTTATAGAATTATCTTTAGGTGCCTTGACATTTGCATTATTATATATATATATCCTTATCGCAGGAAAGTGGGCAAGAATTTCAGCGTCTGGTAGGGCATGAGCATCTTAGAAAATGGTTCAAATGGCTCTGAGCACTATGGGACTTAACAGCTGTGGTCATCAGTCCCCTAGAACTTAGAACTACTTAAACCTAACTAACCTAAGGACAGCACACACATCCATGCCCGAGGCAGGATTCGAACCTGCAACCGTAGCAGTCGCGCGGTTCCGGACTGCGCGCCTAGAACCGCGAGACCACCGCGGCCGGCTGAGCATCTTCGGACTACAGTTCTGTGCTGTAAGTGGAATATTGCATGCGTATGTTAAGATTTCACGTCTCCGGTAGACATCCATAGATATCGTGAGATGGCAATTCCACATCGGCCGGAATCGGGAGTTCTGTACACTTCGCTGCGACAGAAGTGAATGTTGAAGTACTACCACATTGATCACTGTACTCATTCCCTCGACTATTTCATCTTTTGCCACGTTTGATATGTTTATAGAACCTTTAACATATCTTCCCTACTCCTACACACGACCTACAAAAAATAAGCTTTAGAACCAACATGAGACTGTATTTCAAACTTTTGGTGTATAAAGCTTAGGGTTATACTTCTAAAGTAAATGAGCGATAAGAGTTCCGTGTGGCTTTCAGTGACATCCTTAGTAGTTCCGTAATCCGTACCTACTTCACTAGGAAAATCCTCGTTTCTCGGTTCTGCGGTGTTAACTGTTACCCTGGTAACGTTACGACAATCGGTCCCACGGTGCCCGCGCCAGATGCCTTCGTGGGGCACTTTGTTTCCTCACCGCGAGCCTGCCCTGAGAACGCCCGCTCCGCTTCGGTCTGGGCAAGGTCAGTCGCTTGCTCGCCGCAGTCGCTAATTGATGGCGCTGCGGATGTTTTTCAATTAAAATGTTACTGCTGTGCCGTAGTGGCGGCAGCGACTACTGCGTGCAGCAGTTGCGAAGTCTCACATGCAGCAGACGCGCTCTACCGCGTACGCACTTGCCGAGCCGACATCACCTTATAGCTTACCTTCTCCTCTCCTGGCATTCACATCTGCACGAAGCCATCCACCCGACAAGGCTGCAAGAAACTCGTTTAAAAGTTTACAGCCCTACTGCCGTAGAGATGCGCTCTCCGCTTTGATCAGTGCGAACTTTACGTTGAAAGAAAATTGTTTTTCCTTCCGTGATGCCCAACATTTTATGCAAGACCGCTACTTAAACTACCAGCATTTCTGTGTATGTTTTACGGAAGCTTTTCCATACTATACGCCAGCTCGAGGGGCTATAAAATAGCAAACAACCTCTGCACGTCTGATTTGATATGATAGTCAATATTCAGGGATATGACAGCAATGATCATTTGAAACAAAAAAATTCAAGTAAACATGAGTTCTAAAATGCATACCTTGACAGCTATGAGCAATTCTTGATCTTCTATACTGTGAAACAAATCTCTCCTACTGCAAGCTCTTTGCTTTCCATTTTCTGGGAAGCGGTAGTATGGAACAAAATAAGAAAAACATGTCCAGTAAACATGTGCTCTAAAATACATACCATTAGAGCTATGAGCACTTGTTTATCTTCGCTGCTTTGAAACACAACTCTTCTAATGAACAACTGCTCATAACTTTTAAGGTATGCATTTTAGAGCACGTGTTTACTCGACATCCTTCCCTGTTTTGGTTCATACTAGCACTTTCCGGCATACAGAAAGCAAAGAGCTTGCGGTAGAACAGATTTGTTTCCACAGTATCGAAGATCAAGAATTGCTCACAGCCCTTAAGATATTCATTTATGAGCCCATTTTTACTTGACTTTTTTTGTTTCGAATGATCATTCCTGTCATGTCCCTGAATATTGACAATCTCTTCTGAAAGACACTGTATAATTGGAGTGGTTTTTATAAATTAGGTCAGATGGCAGGAAACAATCCGTGAAAGGTTAAGAAGCAAAAGTGGTCAGATGGACATACGGCCGGAAATCGTTCCACGGGAGGTACACCCACTTGAAGGTGGACATCAGTGATTGAGAGCACTCTTAACACAGCAGGCAAGAGCGGCTGTTCTATCTGTACTAGTGTTTAGTGGTATGGTGGCAGCGAAACATCAGAACCGGTTCAGCCTCGTGTGTGTGGGCGAGGATTATTGGCGACCGCCTCGTGTGACAAGCCATTCTTCCACATCTCGCCACTGGCGAGGCATATCCGCACTTCCTCCGGCTCACGTTGCCTCCCCTGCTGGAAGTCGCGCTCTTGGTGATGCGAAGTGTAATGTGGTTACTACGTGATGGTGCTCCACCTCGCTTCCACATTTCTGTAACATACGTGGCATTAGGTTATAGGTGTAGACATTGTGGTAATTGGTAACTTAATATGTACCCATTTCATGTACACATTGTGTTAGTTGTTTTTTCTCTGCGCGTAACAGTCTCCCCGCAAAACAGATCGCAGAAGTTACTACCCGATGTGTCCACCACGAAGGTAACTGTGTCGTGAAATGGACAGTGCATGTCAGTATATTCTATTCATTTCGCGTGCACGCGCCCACGCTTCAATACCTGACCTGCTACCAAGGGGAAAATAAACGTTAATGGCTTTCTTATGCCGCATGTACTTGAAGGTACTAACCAACCTAAAAAGATGCTAGTCGTAATAGCGATAATTGCTGGTCTGCAAATGAAGTAAATACTCTTGTAATGTTGTTCAGTACACTGCCCTCAATTATTAATAAAATTTTTTGCACTTACGCCTCTAGCACCCTGTACATAGGGTGATACCATAACGGTGCTACAGACTTTCAGGTAGGACGGAGAAGGGTGAAGGCATCAAGCTGAGATAAGTAATCCTGGTCTGGAAACAACCATTTAGAGAGTTATAAGCGACTATCGTTCTGGTACCTGTTACAGTGAGCCCTTCTACTGCAATTTCGGAGGAGTTAGTGTGGACCAAAACAAGAAAAAACTATTAAGTAAACATGGGTTTCTCTGCCCGGAGACTGGGTGTTTGTGTTGTGATCATTTCATCATCATCATCATTCGGACAGTGGCTAGATTGGACTGTGTAAAAATTGGACTGTGTAAAAATTGGACTGTGTAAAAATTGGACTGTGTCAAAACCGTGACTTTGTACGGGCGCTGATGACTGCGCAGAAGAGCGCCCCACAAACCAAACATCACAGTAGTAAACATGGGCTCTAAAATGCATACCTTAGAAGCTATGAGCACTTACTTGTTCAGCAGAAGAGATGTGTTTATATTAGCAAAGATGAACAAGTAGTCATCGCTTTTATGGAGTGCACTTTAGAGGTAATGTTTATTGGACTTTTTTTGTGGTTTTGGTCCATACTACCTTCTCCCAGAATATCTACTCGATCGTTTCCGGACCAGAGCCCCTCAACTCACATTGATAGCCTGTAACATCATCACAGAATCATGCTGTAGACTGGCTTGTCAATAGCCTCATGGTTGTTGCTTGCATGAATTCTCTTAATCTGAGGAGAGTTTATGCATGATGTGGTCGTTACATGTAACGAACTGAAACTTAGTGCTGGACCAGTATTCAAAACAAAATTGCAGTGCACTCCCCACAAAAGGGTTCTGATCTCCGTCTCGCACACACTATTATTGACGACACATAAACATTGCTGCTCTGTGTTAAACAGTTCATTGTGCATTCTGGCTATATTTGAAGGATTCACACCGGCAATCTTCTGAAGCGATAAGGGAAACATGAGATGCCTGATGCTTGAAATTTGGTTTGAAATGTGGATCCCTCTTCTTTCCGATTGCGGATCCATCTTCACTACAGCGCGACCTCATTTGATGGAGAGTGGTCAGCATTTAAATTTTAATACAACTTAGTTTCAGGGTCCTACACCTTCTGAATCACTATCTTATTTTGGGCTGGTTTCTCCCTGCATCCGCTGCTTCCACTCACTCACTCACTCCCGGACGATTCACGCAGCAGTAGTAGCAGGCGAGCCTTCAGACAGCGACCTAGCAGAGAGGTTGTGCCGCAGACCGCCCACACGACGCAAACGAGGCGACGCGAAGCGAAGTCTGCCGACAAGGCTGTAGGCCGTCCAGTCATCCGCACGCTGACGTAACGCCCGTGACGTCGCTCGCCTAGAAACTGGACTCGGCGACGCAAAAAGCGTCTCGTGGCGTCGGTACAGTCTCGTCCGCGCGGCCAGACCTCCGTCGCCTGCTGACAGGCGTGATTTACCTCCGGTCGCGTCGGGCCCAGTGCTATTAATAAATCTAATTCGCCGAGCCGAGCTGTCCGCTTTCAATTACCGGCAGCGTCCTCTTTTTTTCCTCTGCTGCTTCTTGTCGCGGGTGGCTCGGTACTCTTCTAATTAAGGCTTCGTGTTTGGCTGCCTCCGAGCAGTGGTACGCTTTCTTAACAGTTCAGAAATTGCGTGTCCGGGACGTGTTCAATTAACGGAGTCAGTAACGGGACGAATGGTGCGTTGCAACGTAACGCAATCAGCGCTTCGCTGCTTGACGGCATTCGGCATCATCGTCTCCCGCTCAGCCGGTTCTTCGCGCGCTATAAACGAGGTGGTTGTTGTCTGCAATCCTGTCGTTGTCATTATTTCCTTGACAGCACTATTGTCTTCAGTCTCAGCATCTTCATTTATGACGAAAAAAGAGAAAATACTGAATTATTGCAATAAGCGTCTTACAGGGTAGGATATTTGACTCTGAGCGTTTTCTTCATGCTATCTAACTAGATTCAACTTAATACTAACTGTTTTTAACTTCTGAGGTCATCAGTCCCCCAGAACTTAAAACTACTTAAACCTAACTAACCTAAGGACATCACACACATCCATGCCCGAGACAGGATTCGAACCTGCGACCGTAGTGGTCGCGCGGTTCCAGACCTAGAACCGCTCGGCCACACTGGCTGCATAATAACCTGGTTCAAATGAACATAGAGTGCAGCAGTTAATTGGAGATGAAAAGGCTTGAACGAGGTACGTGGAGAGCTGCATCAAACGAGTCTTTGCACTGAAGGCCATGACAAGAACAATAAAATGATAGTGTGCACTCATCACTATCATTGTTTCACTTGGAACTAAGATTGCGAACACAGGTCTACAGACTATGGCTATGTGAGTGGGTAAATGAGGGAACTGGTGTTCGCTTCAGTCGTTGCCACCCACGTTGGAGAAAGTCAGTCTTTCGATTTTTTAATTTTTAATTTTGAGCTTCTTCCCCTTTCTTTTCCGCATTACTCAACTTATTTCGGTTTTCTGTTTCCACCTGTGCACATAGGAATCATATGGACCTTATTGTTGACAGCAGGTACGGTTGGCCTATGAATGGGCGTCTTCGCCTGTCTGGAGTTTTTTCTGCAGCCAGTGAGGCCGCAAGCACAGCCACGTGGAAGGATCAAATGTTACACATAGCTTGTTTTCTATAATTTCTTACCGTTCTCGAAACTCTTACTTTTCCTACTTATTTACTCCTCGAAAGTTAGCCTAAAATTTTTGGAATTAATTTATTGACTACAAAAATATAAACGCTTTTAGTGAAATCTTCTTCGGGAGGGGTCTTGACCCATGTGGCACTCCTCGCCCCTTCCATTGGAATCGCCAATCGCCGCGCGGAGTGGCCGCGCGGTTTGATGCGCCATGTCACGGATTGCGCGGGCTCTCCCGCCGGAAGTTCGACTCCTACCTTGGGCATGGGTATGTGTTGTCCTCAGAGTAAGTTACTTTAAGTAGTGTGTAAGTGTAGGGACGGATGACCTCAGCAGTTTGGTGCCTTAGGAATTCACACATTCATTCCCCTGGAATCAAGCTCGTGCAGCAAGCAGTTTCGAGTGGATGTTGGCAGGTCGTAGTTGTCTCACAGACGTGAGGAAGCTGGTACAGGGTAGACAAGCGAGGAGTTTTATATCAAACCATTATTCGGACGGGAGACCACAGGAACAGAGTGTAGCAAGAAATAAGGATACGAATAAATAAACAGCGGAGTGACAGGCAGATCGAAGTGGAGATATTTTGAGAGCACTAGAGGGTAGAATAATGCCAATGACAGAATGCGGGTGACGGATATGCTCGCTGCGCCGGTCCAGTTTGTGTCTCAGGTGTTCGTGATTGATTGGGGGGAGAGGCAGAGAGAGAGAGAGAGAGAGAGAGAGAGAGAGAGAGAGAGAGACGCCCCCCTGAGACGGGACGACGGGGAGAGACGGGCCGGCGCAGGTGAGTCCAGGCGGCGGCACTCGTGCGATATTAGCGGCCGCCGTCCGGGAAGGGTTAAGAGATTGCCGATCGGCTCAGTGTTCCATTAACCCGGGCTCGGCGCGCCGCCGCCCCTAATACCCGGCTCACGTGTCGGCTCTGGCTGCAGCGCTGCCCCTGGCTCGCGTGCCGTGCTCACTGCCGTACTCCACCGCACTGCGCTGGACTCCGCCACTCCAGCCAGCTGTCCTCCACGTGTCGATATCCGTTCTACGCTCCACGTAGCGTCGTCAGAGTCGGAAAAGGTGCAATTGCAGCTCAACTGATTGCTCTGAAGGAGGCTCCTCCCATGTTGCGAACTGTAGCGAATCGACAGAAAAATACACAAAATTTTTACAAGCATGTACCTACCACTAAATAGAGTATAAGGAGCATACCCAGTCATTCACTAGCAAATACGTAAAGAGAGTGTACGTTAGGTGTGGGGGTGGGAGCAGGAGGGCACATCCATCTAATAAGTACTAGAAGAGACTGCACAGGGGTGAAGACACTGAACAAATGTTGAAGAGGATGGTGTTTCATGTCCTTTCGGCCATCCAGTTTTGGATTTTTGTGGCTGCTCTAAATCATTTAAGACAAACGCCGGGATAGTGAATTTGATGAGGGCTCGACCATTTTCCTTCCGCTATCTCTAATTATAATATCGTTGACGAAATGTTTAACTCTATCTTCTTTCCTGCTATTTTGGTCCCATTAAAGAGTAGGTACCTAAAAATGTAAGTGAAACTGCGCTGCTCCACATGGCTCATATTCTTATTATTGTTGTTGTGATCGTCAAACAATCGTTGGTGTGATGTTGGTCTGCAAGCTAGCCTATCAAATGGCTCTGAGCACTTATGGGACTTAACCTCTTAGGTCATCAGTCCCCTAGAACTTAGAGCTACTTAAACCTAGCTAACCTAAGGACATCACACGCATCCATGCCCGAGGTAGAATTCAAACCTGCGACCGTAGCAGCAGCGTGGTTCCGGACTGCAGCGCCTAGCACTTCTCGGTCACAGCGGCCGGCCCTAGTCTATCCTGAACAAGGTATCCCGGGCCGGTGGCGATTTTCTCCGCTTGGGGACTGGGTGTTCATTTCCTTCGTATCGTCATAATTGACACTACCCAACTGAAATTGGTGTAAGGGCATGTCCCGAAAGTGAATAAATTTTAAAAAACCCTGTGTAAGACTATTTGCCTCTGCAAAACTACTGTAGCCTACATCCATCAGAACTGTAGGCAATCCTAGTTCTTTCTATACAGTTTGTAGCCCACACGTTTCTTCCATTCACTGGCAAATTGACAGTGCCATTGATAAGGAAGTACGTCATTCGTATCGGTTTCAGTATCTAGTGGGCCAAAACAGTTACAAGTGTTAAAGGTGACCTTTCAAATTTTACTTCCCGTAAGCCGTAATTGTTTAATAGAAGCCGTTCTGAAAAAGGTAGAGGTGTTCGTGTTATGCTGGACGAACTATCTGCTATCTCGACACAAAATAACCTAGTTTGGTCGCCTTACGAAGGAACTCATTAAATTTCAATGTTCAAGTTACAGAAGAGTACAATTTATGTAAAGAAGGAGTATCCGGTTTTTTCTCTTCAGTAAATAAATGGTAGAGTTGAGCAAGTGAAGTCAACGCTTATCAGATGTTACGTGCAACATTTATTAAGCGCAGATAAACAGAGTGAATGAGATATCTGAGGGACGAAGCCGGGTCGATTTGTGCAATGCCAAACACTTAAACCATTGAGATTGCGCGCTAATGAAAACGACAGATTAAAAGAATGCGTAAAGAAGATAATGAATCTTAACTTCAGAACACAATCCGAGCATCTAGGCTTAAGTCAACCACGTGTTCTCGAGGTGCACACTGACGAGTTTTTCCATTTTCTTCTAAACAGTGGTTCAAATGGCTGTGAGCACTATGGTACTTAACTTGTAAGGTCATCAGTCACCTAGAACTTAGAACTACTTAAACCTAACTAACCTAAGGACATCACACACATCCATGCCAGAGGCAGGATTCGAACCTGCGACCGCAGCGGTCGCGCGGTTCCAGACTGTAGCGCCTAGAACCACTCGGCCACCCCGGCCGGCGTAAGTTGATGGTATATAAATGCTAATGGCAGGATGACATTAGATCCGAAGAAATTATTTATTGAGCAATAACTTGCAGAGTTAATGTTGAATGAAAACGGGGAACAATAAATAATGCTAAGAATAACTGTAACATTTCAGATGTGTTATAGCGTCCATCTCGGACACAACAGCTCAAGTCTAAGTCTTTAGTAGCACTTATAGCAGCAGAAAAGGGTAAACATGATACGGCTGCGTTTACGTCAGCGGCAATTACGGGCCGGCTGCCGGTGTGTTACTTGCACCGGTGCAACAAGGCGTCTGTTACGAGCTGCCTGTGCAGCGATTCCAGGAAGGAGCAGGACGGGTGCGTGACTGGGGGCACGCGTCAGCCCGTCGTGGGTCGGAGGGAAATACGAGAGGCAAGCCATAACGTGGGGAATTTCATTGATACCTGTGCTTCAGTTCCGTCATGCGGACGGCCTGCGGTGCGTAATGATACCCACCGGAGCGAGATTCGCTCCTGCGTCAACTCGGCATTGTAAGGCCATCATCGTAAAGTACGAACCTGAGGTTGTTGATTTAATGTCCGGTTAGAGCTGAGTTATAAACAGTTCGAAGAAAAAAAAACTGTGTTCCTTGCCAAAGCCTACAACAAACTGAAAAAAGACGAAAAGAAAATTTATGGATATAGTTGCAGTGGTTGAAACAACTTGCTATTCTTTATCAATGCTTGAGTCTGGCTCGTAATGGAATTAATCATATTCCATACTGAATCTACCGAGCTGTTCTTCGCAGTAGTTTGCAGCCAAGCTGACTTCATAGTTTCGCATTCTTTATTTTTGTGCTTTTACATCTGTATGAATTTATTTTGCCTCACGAAATTAGAATCTTCAGGAACTCTCCCACACTAACCAGACATCTCAATAATTAATTTCACAAATAAAAGAGCCTACGATTTAACAGCCACAGTAATGATAATATTTGTAGTAATGAGCACAACTATTACAATAATTCCACTCCATTAAAATGTGTTAAGTACATACAGCATAGAATAACGAGCCTGGCAAAGCAGAGTAATGAATACTAACAAGAATACGTGGCAGCAGTACTGGAAGCATCAGATTTGGAAAAGTAGCAATTTAGTTCTGAAAATAAGAGCAAATAGAATTGTTCACATATGAGATAGCCAAAGAACGAGTAAAAAATCAGGAATGAATATTAGTACAAGGATAAGAAAAACAGGAGTATGTTCACACTGGGACTTTGGTTGTTTGTCGGAGAAGAGGAAGACATCTATTATATGCTGACTGGAGAGCCTGGAAAAGCTTAAGTATCACGTGAACGTACTTACTAATTTGAAAGCGTCCACCATACACCCATGTAAATATGAAGTCGCATCTTTCTCTGATGCCAGTAATTTTATCTTTTTTATATGAGCAGTTCAGAGACGAAATGTGCATGCACATATTGTTTGTAGATGTTTACGAGTTGGCCTGATTACGTATAACCCATGACCCGAATCTGCGTGACGGAAATAAAACAACGAGTGTCAGAAATGCGGCGTGCAGTTACCTCATGCGTGGATACTGGAAATTTGTAAAAGAATTGTTATGCTTGTGTTAAACATTTTAGAACAGATGTGTAGATACCACGCTCCAATCTTGACCCGGATTAAGCACATCACATTGCCGCGCGGGACTAGCCGAGCGGTCTGGGTGCAGCAGTCATGAACTGTGCGGCTGGTCCCGGCGGAGGTTCGAGTCCTCCCTCGGGCATGGGTGTGTGTGTTTGTCCTTAGGATAATTTAGGTTAAGTGTGTGTAAGCTTATGGACTGATGACCTTAGCAGTTAAGTCCCATAAGATTTCACACACATTTGAATTTTTTTTTTTTGATCTCACATTAGAATTGTCTCATCTTTACTGTTGTTGGTGAGCTGATGTTGAGAACTGGAGAATCGATCCCGTATCACACAGCAAACAGCGAGAAAAACGTTCTAAGAAACCGTATCACAGAACACGACTGACCGCGGCAACATCAGTATAGAAATCACGGAGCTGCGAGCTGGGAGACCAATTTCCCGCATCAGCTGGATGCAGCGGGAGCCGGTGGCCTTCCTGTGGGAAATGGATTTCCGCAGCCGCGCGGCGGCGAATCAGATGCCCGGCAGCGCAGCGTCGCATGTCGCGGGCGCCGACAGCCGTCATTAGGCGAAGCCGCCCGCGCCGCCCCCACCGCCCCTGCCTTATCACGAGCTCGCAGCCCCGCCCGGCCGCTTTCCTGCCGGCACGCGCGCTGACACTCGTGTTTCCGCCCTGCGCTGCTGACCACCGGGCCGGGGTCGAGAGGGGGTGGGGAGCGTCGTATTACTGCCCACTGCTACATGAGCACCGCTGGCCTCTACCTTGCAACTGGAAGCGATGGCTCCTCTCGTATTGACTACATCCACGGCCAAAGCATCTTGCTTCTGACCGCAATAATTTTGCAAGACAGTGCTCCACAGTTGTACCATACTCATTAAAACACATGTTTATATACATCGTCCACTGCAGTACAGCCTTTACTAAAGTGCTTTTGTAGTTGGCCAATCTGGCAATGACAAAACTGATACACGGTACAGAATGTCCGGGCTTAGAGGAATAGAAAAACATTTGTTTATATATCAGTGCATATTAAGGTTTATAACTTTATTTGTCCATCATTCCACAAAGGAGCCGAATCATTTTTATGCGTGTTGGTTCAGTTCAATGTGGGCACTCTTTGTAGTTAGACAGATTTTGAACCGGCACTCCTCGTCGCGTGTTCATAGGAATGACAGGTATTACTGCCTCTACTGCGGCGTAGACCTGCTGCTTCAAATCCGCCAGGTCTCTTTGTTCTGTAAATAGCGTCCTTGATAAACCTCGATGCACTGAAATCCAGCGGCGTCAAACCGGAAGACATAGGGGACCGGGCTGTAGGACCCCCTATACGATTCAACGCTCAGGAGACGTGTTATGGAGAAATGTGGTTACATCCCACTGAAGGGGGGGGGGGGGGCGGGGGGAATGACATCGGAAGGAGTGTGTGAAACTGCATAGTACGTCGTCATGTCGAGACGGGTATACCTTTATCACTAGCGCGCAAGCGCCATGCGACTCGGCGCCGATCATGGAATGGTGAGTATCGCATCTTGGAGAGCATCTCTGTCGATTGCGTATATGCCGGCCGAAGTGGCCGAGTGGTTTTAGGCGCTTCAGTTTGGAACCGCGCGACCGCTACGGTCGCAGGTTCGAATCCTGCCTCGGGCATGGATGTGTATGATGTCCTTAGGTTAGTTAGGTTTAAGTAGTTCTAAGTCTAGGGGACTGATGACCTCGGATGTTAAGTCCCATAGTGCTCAGACCCATTTGAACAGTTTAATTGCGTATTTACCCAACAACGTAAAATTTCGAATTCTTTCGTTATAAGGATTTGTATATACCTATAGCCCAGACATCCTCCATTTTAAACATGGTTGTGCTTCAACAAAGGTGCACGTAGAAACTTGATAGGATTGCAAAACAACAGCGAACCAGTTGCAAAATTAAAGGTTTGTTAACCATTTATATTGGTTTCGACGAATATAAATTTGTCGTCTCCAGAAATAAAATGGACTCGTAAAATCACATACTGACATAAACCGATGTTAAAGCCATAGGGCTGTGGTCTACTACACTGTGCATATCATCCACAAATATCGACAGTTAAAATGCATAATTGAAGGTAATAGCTCAGTGCTGTAGCGCTCTGTGGTAAAACTTCAAAACAAAACCCACGTGACATTTGCCCCAGCAGGCATTTAGTATGGCACATACGAAGCTAGTGACACGAGCCAACTGACTGAGATGTGCAGGCACTGCCAGTAAGTATACTGTCACCCTGGAATCGCAGACCGAAATTAACAGCACATTTTAATGACGCCTATACAGCAACTGATTGTGTGTATAAACAAGTCATTCATCAAAAAAACTTTGTGATTGTTATAATTTATGTACTGGTGTATCGATTTCCCCTCGCTTTTACGCTACATACACATCTGCTTGTGCAGGGTGTTTCAGACTTTGCGACAAACGTCTAGGGGTGATAGATCACGTCATAGTGAACAACTTTTATTAAAGAAAAAAATGTTCGCTGGTGCCTCTCGGCGATGCCAGGCGCAGTTGAAGACTGATTATGCCCCTGAGAGGCGGCAACGCGTAGGCACTGTGCGGCGTTTGTATGCTAAGTGTGTTGCCTATCATCCAGTCATCTGCTTCACATGAAAGGCCGTAGGCGGAGGCAATTACAGTTACTGATTCGCTTCTAAAATATCTTTCTCCGCTTTGAGACATTAATTTTTGTTGAAGATCATTCTATCAGTTTGTTAGGGTTTGTAGTCCGGTGTACACGTGGTTAGTAGATGCTGGTAGTTCGGTGAAATCTCATCGTCCCAGGGCCGACGACTACCAAAGGACACCTACCGTCGCTGGGAAGCGTCAGCGAGTATTTAGTCTCCCCGTGACGTAGCCTATCAGTCCTAGGGTTTTGTGGCAATGATTTTGAAGTACCCTCTATAAAAGCTATAAAATACTTACTGTAACTGTGCTACCATTCAATGGGAGAAAGAAAAGGGGTGAGGGAAGGGGGAGGGTTTGTCTGTCTTTGAGCAATAATTAACCAACTTTCTTTCGACAGACCCTAAGTAAGTTGCAGCGAGGCCGCTGCGTAGTCTCGAGTCTGAAGTGTTAAGCACAGTTCCACACAGTTGTTCACTAAGAGAGAAGGATAAAGAGCGTTTACGCTGTTCCCAAACGTGCACTTTCCCACGGCTGTCATTAATTTGCTGTCACTTCTTCCTGTTACGGAAACAGCGATATCGAACGGTGTTGGGAACGAATCATGGAGAGCGTGCCAGCAGAAAGTTAGATTTATTCAGTGTTCTGCCAGTCAGTGACTGTTCGCCACTTGCTCTCTTCAAGGCACATTTAGTTCTTCCTTTCATCTTTTCCAGAGAGCACTCTATGTTATTTAACAAATGTTTCCTATTCGACAGGTTTCCTCCACATGCCGTATAACTCATTCGTTGCAGTTATATTCTGTTACGTACAGTACACAACGGCATTACCGTGGCAGTCTGTAACAGCAACACAGTCCATGGCGGTAGCTGCGCAGTTAGCGTGGTAATTGCTAACCAATGGGGCCCCTGTTCGATTCCCAGTCGGGTCGGAGAGTTTCTCCTCTCGGGGCCTCGGTGTTGTGTTGTCTTTACATTCGTAGCGTCTGAAATCACATTCCACTGTTGAGATGGCTGCATGGGCACGTCCAGAAATACCAGTAAATAAATATAAAAAAGCAGCAAGGTATTAGTTGAAACTTGAACATTCGAAGATATCTGCTTTGGGTTCGAGGACGGACCTTAACTGACTTGCCTAATTATTCTCCAAATGTCCGCAGAACGACGAGTAGAAATTGTCTGTCAGAAGGGACTATGTTTATTGGGTCGCTCAGGGAAATTTAGTTAAGAACTGCATACTTACTATTACAGGTTAATAATAATAATTATGGCGTGTGACGAGGGCCTCCCGTCGGGTAGACCGCTCGCCTGGTGCAAGTCTTTCGATTTGACGCCACTTCGGCGACTTGCGCGTCGATGGGGATGAAATGATGACGATTAGGACAACACAACACCCAGTCCCTGAGCGGAGAAAATCTCCGACCCAGCCGGGAATCGAACCCGGGCCATTAGGAGTTACAGTCCGTTGAGCTGACCACTCAGCTACCGGGGGCGGACTACTATTACAGGTTGACTCTTACAAAGAAGGCAACAGAAACCAGCCACTTCTTACAATGCTATTTAATTACTCAAATAGCGCCGTTACAGGTTTAGAACTGGAAGGTTCATCTTCAGACGGCTAGTTCATGTTACATTTTACATTAGCTTTCACTTTTTATTTTCCCAAATGATGAAACTTCCCTGGGGTGGTGGTGTCCTACAACCAAAACAAGATTTGAAACAATGTCTTTTTACCCTTGTGTGACAGTTTTTCCTCTTCGATGTGGAATTTCGATTCTGTCTCGATTTTTACAGCCACTGAAAAACAGAGGGGATGCCTTCGATGTTTACCTTGTCGCATATGATAAGCGTACCGAAGACTACCTCAGCTGTGGAATTAATACCTACTATCATCATCATTGTAGAAATTTTTTGTACGGAGGTAGAGGGTAGCTGTCTTATGGGCTAGCCGTTTTGTCCAGTTGCCTGCGTTAAAGTAAACTCAACGGTAAGGCGGAAATGGGCGTCTGCATCGGTAATGGGCGAAGTAAAACTGTAAACAACTATTTCACCCGCAGATCCGGATGTAAATGGACAGGGAGACATGCCCGTATAAAAGTATTCGTTACGGCACCCGACAAGTTCAGCGAACGGGCCGGAAGAATTGTGACGACGTAGTGTGGGCAACGAACAATGCCGTTAGTAGTTTCGATTACAGGTCTTCATTCTTTCACGTACACGGGCCGAGTCAGAGGGAACACGGTGCGCAGAATTTAGGTCGGCCCCATAAGGGGCATATTTAAATAAGGCGGAGCCCGGCGTTGCCCAACGGCCGAGTGTGAAGCGGAGGGCGGGGCGTACACAGCTGCGCCGTCGACGCGCGCGTCCCACGTGCAGGCGCCTAACAAGCCGCGGCCGCCGTATCGCGACCGTCCCGGGAGGCCATTTACATATCTCGTCAGACGCCGTTCGTTCCGTTCCGCTCCTCTCGTCTCCGCTCGCTCACACCACAGCCACGTCTAGAACAGATTGTAAATATCCAGGTACACGATTGTGCGCTTAATGCTGAGGTTGTCAGGGACAGTCATAAGATTTCTTGTCCGTCTCTTCCATTAAGGTACGTTCGTGGAATTCGTACTCGGCTACTTCGTTCTTCTGGGACGGAAATTCTCGGCAGCCTTCCGCGAATAATTTTCAGGTAGATATGCAGAAAAAGCCGCGTTAGTTCAGAGAAGTGCTTCAGCTTGCAAGATTCCTGGTACTATCGTTGATGCGGTTGCACACTTCCCTATCCTGGAGTTTCCTGACATAACTTGCAATTCATTTTAGCCTACTGTTTATATAAGTCCATCCGGCGGCGAACATGTACTGCGTACTTACGGCTGATGCCGCCGTGTTGGTTTTTGCATTGAAATCTAGAAATTCTACCCGATGCGCATTTATGCAGCGTGACGTATTAATCGTAGTATACACAAGCTACTTGTATATGCATTGTCTACATCCTGCTCAAACATTTGGGAAAATGAAATGGAGAAGAAGTCAGGCTGGCATTGAGGAGATCGACATGGTCTACATAAGAACTGCCACCCGGTGTGGCTGAGCGGTTCTAGGCGCTTCAGTCTGGAACCGCGCGACTGCTACAGTCGCAGGTTCGAATCCTGCCTCGGGCGTGGATGTGTGTGATGTCCTTAGGTTAGTTAGGTTTAAGTAGTTCTAAGTTCTAGGGGACTGATGACCTCAGATGTTAAGTCCCATAGTGCTCAGAGCCATTTGAACCATTTGAAATAAGAACTGTGCTGTCGTCTTCGACCTTATTTTTCATGAGTCAGCATCGCAGTCTTTTTCAAAATTTGCTAGACCATAGCAGTTAGTTACCTGCAAAATTTCTACGTGGCTTTTGATTGTGAGTTAAGAACGTGTCGCTACTACAAGAACATATTTGACAAATCGGAGCAATTGCAGTGTCAAATATTCTAAATAACACTTTCCGTGTCATTGTTAAAGATCCATCGATTTGTTTACAGAAGTCTTTAATAAGTATTCTCCCTATGGTTTGTCTTCATGGCTATGACCGCTGTGACACAAATATTTTAAACCAGAAATCCAGGCAAAATCAACCCATTATCGACAGAGAGCAACAAGAAGCGCAGATATTGGCCTAGGTTTTGCGCCAAATCTCTATGATGCCTCTCCAAAATGTCCCAGTATGCCGTATTCGTTAACTTGGGTTCATTTCTCAGCAACGGAACGGGCAGTACATCTCCGAAAAGTTTGTGTAGCAGCTCCTCTTGCGTAGAGTGTGTGGTTAAAATGCGAGTTTCTTTACGTAAAGCCGAAAAACGAGTCACTCAACTGTTTTGATGGTAGGCAAGTTGTTTTAAAGCGGGTTTAATCTCCATTGTACCCTCTTCCGTAACAAGATCGTGCGGAGCATTAAGAGTAAGAAAGTATACAATACCAGATCCAAATCAGTGTACCTCTACAAATGCCGGTAGACCTCGCTTGCCAGATGTGTCGAGAGAAGATGTCGGCTGGATGCAAAATTTCTACGGAAGACTCAAAGGGTTCAAGGTTTTGTTGGCTTCAAATGGCTCTGAGCACTATGTGACTTAACATCTGAGGTCATCAGTCCCCTAGACTTAGAACTACTTAAACCTAACTAACCTAAGGACATCACACACATCCATGCCCAAGGCAGGATTCGAACCTGCGACCGTAGCAACAGCGCAGTACCGGAATGAAGCGCCTAGAACCGCAAAGGTTTTGTTAATGGGGAGGTCGTTACAAAAGGAGGAATGGTGGGTCCGTTCTGCTCTTTAATGCTACCTTTTCGTGAATGCATGTGCCGTCCGTGTGTTTAACGAGGTAACGTGTCTGCATCTACGACACAGTTATCAGGTGACATGCAAATGCCTTTCATCACATTACGCGTGATCTATACCTCTTTAGTCATCAGGTTGTAGTCCTCTGTGGGTACCAGAACACGAAGGCCCGCGAAATCCACTCATTCATGTCGAACAAAAGATGGCTGTGCTCGAGCTCGGAGCGTGATTGCCATGCATCAGACTTTTTGTATTTGTTTTTTGGTCAGCTTCGTTTTGCGTTCATTTCAGCGACCGCGTTCCGCTGCGCGCTGACCGACTGTAATACCAGCGGCCTGCATCGCATGTCGGCGCGCGACCGAAAGCCGATAGCGGTGCTAATTGCATGGAAATAACTCTCCGGCCAGGGCGCGCTAGAAAATGATGGCCGAATCAAAACGCAAATTAAGCCTCGGCACGGAGCAGCTAATGTCGTTAGGCATGCAGTGCGGCAGGCAAATCGAACGGGGGGGGGGGGGGCGACGGGGATCCTTCGGGCAACACCTGCGCCAAATCCCGCGCCGTATTGGCCCTCTCCGGGGGCGTTCCTCCAGGGAGCGCAGTTTGTGTACAGAAGTGATTATTCTTCCTGTAAATGGTTCCTGCCGGCAAGATATGCAAAACAGGCCGGGCACGGCAAGTAGGTAGCCGGGCCCCGAGTTCATTTACAGCCGCGGCATTGTTCTAGCCGGCCGGGTATCTGATTGCGGAGAAACGCCGCTAAATTGACTGCATTCAG
This sequence comes from Schistocerca serialis cubense, assembly GCF_023864345.2. Taxonomy (NCBI): domain Eukaryota; kingdom Metazoa; phylum Arthropoda; class Insecta; order Orthoptera; family Acrididae; genus Schistocerca; species Schistocerca serialis. The sequence continues at coordinate 151,112,275 of NC_064642.1, forward strand.
CCGCGCCAGAGCCGATGCCGCCGCTGCCGGCGGCTAAGCCGTCCCCCCATGCCTTACGTAATGATTTGCGTGCGTATCGCGCCGCTAGCGATAAGCAACACCTCGTTAACGATGTAATGACGGATTAACAGTCTGCGATTCGCTTCAGGGACTGATACCTTCCACTAGTCGGTAATTTACGGCTGGGAAGCTCTGATTACCGAAGATCACGAGTCGAATTTAGTTCCCGGTCCCTGTCCGGTCGTAATGGGTTTCACCAACGCTCGGAGAACGATATGACCCTTATTGTGCATAAAATTACTGCTGACAAATGACTGGCTCCGAAGGACGTGTAATAAAAAAGCCGCACCATAATCTCCATTGTTTACAATTCTTTCTATATTGTACGACAGCAACACATGGTACTATTACAAAACATTGTAAATTACCGAGTGTTAATTAGATTGTTATTGCTACTCAAATATCTGTTCAGTTTTTCTGATAATTTAGCTCTTACGAATTGTAAGAGCACTACTAAACCTGTATATTTCAGTGAAGTATATGGTATTCCTTATAGAACCGGATGATGGTCGATTTCAAACGAAAATCGGTTGTAAAATAAAGATTATTTCGTCCGAACCCCTAAGTGATACAATCGTTCAAAAATGTTCAAACATGTGTGAACTCTTATGGGGCTTAACTGGTAAGGTCATCAGTCCCCAAGCTTACACACTACTTAACCTAAATTATCCTAAGGACAAACACACACACCCATGCCCGAGGGAGGACTCGAACGTCCGTCGGGACCAGCCGCACAGGATACAATCGTGAGAGTAAAAAAACATTGTTTAACAACTGCAACATTTTAAAAACGACATAAAAATAGAGACTGGCGAAAGTAATTCCATTCTGAAGCTTAAAAAAGTAGTGAAAAGATATTTTTCTGTCACTGTAAGCCGGCCGGTGTGGCCGAGCGGTTCTAGGCGCTACAGTCTGGAACCGCGCGACCGCTACGGTCGCAGGTTCGAATCCTCTCTCGGTCATGGATGTGTATGATGTCCTTAGGTTAGTTAGGTTTAAGTAGTTCTAAATTCTAGGGGACTGATGATCTCAGATGTTGAGTCCCATAGTGCTCAGAGCCATTTTTTGAAGTGCCTAGAACCGCTCGGCTCAGAACCATTTGAACCATTCTTTTTCGCTGTAACACAGCTGTTATATTTTGAAGAAATCTTACGTTGAACCATCATATAGGGTGGACCTGTACGTAGAAAGTCAGACCTGAAGTAACATTACCGCGAATTATTGTTTAAGTAACATTTATTTAAAAAAGTGCAATTTCGTCTACACATTTTTATAAGGAAACCAGTTATAACGAAAAGGGTAATGTGAACACAGCGCTGCTTTTCGTAGATACGGTTTTGTTACGAATGATGTTTCTTCAGTATCCTCTGAGCTAACAGAAACTAACATTTTATAACGGACATCGTGATACGGTGTGAGAGAATACTTGTTGAATACTGTTGTATATACAAGATAGGATAGGTGTTCGAAATCTAGACATCTGGATTACAATCATAATACTTACGATTTTCCTGTATATTCATCAGTTGAGACATACGTCATGCAAGTACAGGGGGAAACAGTAAAGGGGGCGTCGATAGTTTACTCACAGAAATATCAACTTCGAAAGTGTGTGCTTAAGTTTCTTTGTCTAAACGCCTTCCTTGCTTACGATAGCTAACCTGTCTTGTCACCACTACTGTTCTTGAAGTATGGTTACCAATTATGAAAATGTATAGTTTATCCTGAGACACAAGTTGTAGGAAAACAAACTAATTTCTTTTTCTAAGACAGTGGTTTCAGCTTGCAAGGACAAAAATGATAGCAAATGACAAATTTTTTTTCGACCTACAGTTCTTTCTTGGCTTAACGATCGGGAGGATGAGTGACAGATAATAAATTTCCAGTACAAGGGTTCGGCGCCGATACGATCCTAGCATGTTTTGCGTTTGTTAATGTTATTGCTATTTCTGTTAGTACTGTGAATACTTGAAACAACCGCAGTGGCCATGATCTTACTAGATTTACCCGAATCAGTCGTTTTACAAGGAAGAGGAAATGCGTTAACCCAATGAAGGAATGCGATGACAATCAGAAGACACAATCGGTAGTTAACCCTATGACTATTTGTTTATTTATTTCTCAAGTAACGACCTGCTGCGTGTTGTTACGAGTATATAGCAGGTCGTACATTGTGTGTAGTAAAACTACAGTTGCGATCCGTAACTAAAAGAATTCTGTTAACCATTAGTAGGCTTCCTTTTGCCAGTGGGGCACAGTGCACAGCAATATCATGCAACAAATTCCAACTGGGTCTCTGATAAACTGTCGTGGAACATATAAGTCCTGTTGGTTGTCAAAGGGTTAAGTCAAGAAAATATCGGTACAGCCTTACAAAATTCTGGAAGCCTGTATTTCATAATGTATGATACACATTGTGTAGTGATCTCGACGATATAATTAGACAGAACTGGGCCTGTACGAAGTTTTTGGTCCCGTGTAATTTAGTGTATTTCAAATTTTATCCAAACTAGTCCGCTAAAAAAATTTAAAGATCTTGCTGCCGTGCGCTCTAATGAATACAGTAAGATTATTGTCATGGCACTATTCATGAAGGAGATTGGGGAGGGGGGGGGGGGTTGGAGGAACTGGGAGTGGTGCAGCAGGTTCTGCCTGCCATCCAGCGTATGGTGGCTTTCAAAGCAAAGATGTACACTATGTTTCCTTGTTCCGTTAGGACTGCTTGTGTGAAATTTCAACCTGCAATGATATCTCGTGATGAATTTTGGCGTTACGATCCTTGAAGTTTCAAACACAGCTGTGTAGAAAGTCAAAGCGCCAGCTTTGCTGCAGCGGGCATCCTCGCCACCAAAGTTAAAAGTACGTGCCTGACACTCGTCAGGAAATGGTAGTGCAGCAGTGGGGCATCAAGCTTTTTGAGTTCTCCGGCGCTTGTGCGCCAGAATTCGTCAAATTCGACCCGAATACCGAGAGGCAGGTTCCCGGTTGCTCCTCCATCAGGACACCCCAGCCCACAAAATGGAGACTGTGCACAAGTTTTTGACTAGAAAACGGATCGCAGTCCTTGATCACCCACCGCATTCGCCGAATTTGGCCGCAGCCGCCTTCTGGTTTTTTTTTTTTTTTTTTTTTTTAAATCTTATGGGACTCAACTGCTAAGGTCATCAGTCCCTAATCTCACACACTACTTAAGCTAAATTATCCTAAGGACAATCACACACACACCCATGCCCGAGGGAGGATTCGAACCTCCGCCGGGACGAGCCGCACAGTCCATGACTGCAGCGGTTGTTTGTCACATTGAAGTTGGCATTGAGAGGACACAGTTATGACGCCATTAAGGACAGCCAGTACTTAATGCAGTTCCAAAAAAGAACTAGAGTGACTGTTTCAGAACACTTTGTGAACGATTTAAGCTTTGTTTTGATTAACGGGCAAGACCATTTTGAATAAATACAGGCCGGCCTGTATGGCCGAGCGGTTCTAGGCGCTACAGTCTGGAACCGCGCTACCACTACGGTCACAGGTTCGAATCCTGCTTCGGGCATGGATGTGTGTGATGTCCTTAGGTTGGTTAGGTTTAAGTAGTTCTACGTTCTAGGGGACTGGTGACCTCAAAAGTTAAGCCCCATAGTGCTCATAGCCATTTAAACCATTTGAATAAATACAGTTATTTTGTAAACATAACCCGTAATTTATTTTTCATAGCCACAGTCATAACGGAACTGCGATACACTGTGTAGATAGGGAAGTAGAAACATCGCGTATGGTGGCTCAAATGGTTCAAATGGCTCTAAGCACTATGGGACTTAACATCTGAGGTCATCTGTCCTTTAGACTTAGAACTACTTAAATCTAACTAACCTAAGGACATCACACACGTCCATGCCCGAGGCAGGATTCGGACCTGCGACCGTAGCAGCAGCGCGGTCCCGGACTGAAGTGCCTAGAACCGCTCGGTCACCCCGGCCGGCTATGGTAGCTCAGCTTGAAGTAACTAAGAGAAGCGTTGAGGCATTCTCATGAGAAGATCGGTAAATGTCAGCCTTATTTTAGAGAACGGGTCTCTTTGGGAAGAAAAGTAGAGACAAAACGCCGGAGTTTAAGACCATCAAGAGTTTTAGCTCCGCGACCATACGATACGGTTGGTTGGTTGATTGGGGGAGAGTGCCAGACAGTGAGGTCATCGATCCCATTGGATTAGGGAAGGATGGGGAAGGAAGTCGTCCGCGTCGTTTCAAAGAAACCAACTTGGGATTTGCCTGAAGCGATTAGGAAATCACGGAAAAACCAAATCAGAATGGCCGGACGTGGGTTTGAACCGCCGTCCTCCCGGATGCGAGTCCAGCTTGCTTAACCACTGCGCCACGTCGCTCGGTGCGCGCTACGGCCGCGGAGCGATGCGGCGCCGCCCGCGGCTGCCGCGCGAGCCACGACCCGCGACTTCTCCACGCTGTCATCGGGCGCACGGATCGCCACGCTACTTGCGCCTAATGACCGGTAATTTCCAGCAGCCACAATTTGGCGCCGTAAGCCCGCAGCGCCGCCAGGGGGCCCGGTCCGGCGCCGGTGTCAGCGCCGGCTTGTGCCGCCTTCATTATGGCGGCGGGCTGCGGCCGAGCAGCGCCAGAGCAAATACTGAGCCCGTCGCGGCCGCGGGAATTAATAACGCGGCAGCCGGCCCTGTGATCTGGCGCGCTTTAATGATACAGCCGGCGTAGCGACGCCGCACTTTCATCGCGACGCGACGCGTAAAAATACTGCGGCGCTGCCGCCGGCCATTCACAAAACATGCGGCGGCGACGGCGACGCCGACGCCGGTGCCCGCGGCGGCCGCGGGGTGTCCGTGGCGAATGAATAAGTCTGGTAGCCGGCTGGCGGGGTCCGTCCGCCTCCGGGCGGACGTCTCTGTTGCTGCGCGCGGCGAACCGACCGCTCAATTATTCGTCCGCCGGGAAGCGCGACACAGCCCTGTTAAAAGGCAGACTCTCTGCCGGGCTGTAGCGGTGACACGACAAACTGCGCGGCGCGGAAGCGCGGTAGGTAAGACAGTGTAGACCTGCCCGGGTAGAGCAGGGCATGAGCTGGGACGTTCTATGTTCTAGTCCCCGCCCGGCCTTCGCGATTTACACACTTGTAAACGACACCCGACAAAACCGTCATCACAACTGTTTATGATATATCGCAGACTCACTTCAGGCAAGTTGACTGGCTAAACCATAATTGCTTGATTGGAGAGGAATTCCGCCTTATTCCAGACACCTTTGTAGTTGTGCTTTCATCCAGACGTTTCACCATTTTTTTTTCCAGCGGGTTCATTTGTTTACTTTCCTTCTGTAAAGATGTTAACGTGTTACATATTTACCTTTAAAGAAACTTTTAGTACAAAATATTTACATTTGAAAAATGAGCCAATATGGTCAAATATTATTTTCGCTGGTTTTCATACAGTATAGAGTTGAGACGTGTGTATCACTGAGTTGGGGCATTCTGTATTATTTATTTACTATATCTCTAAAGTTCCTAGTTTTGTAGTACATTTCGAAATAAATTGGATGTATGCATATATTTTTGACCATAATCGCTCATTTTACAATTGTAAATATTTTGTATCAAAAATTTTGTTAAAGTTTAACAAAAAAATGTTCAAATGTGTGTGAAATCGTATGGGACTTAACTGCTGAGGTCATCAGTCCCTAAGCTTACACACTAATTAACCTAAATTATCCTAAGGACAAACACACACACCCATGCCCGAGGGAGGACTCGAACCTCCGTCGGGACCAGCCGCACAGTCCATGACTGCAGCGCCTCAGACCGCTCGGCTAATCCCGCGCGGCAAAGGTTAACAAGTAACAGTTCTACAGAAGGAAAATAAACGAATAAGCCCACTGAAGTAGCACAAAAAATGCTGAAACATGTGTGGGTGAAAGCACTAGTACAAACGTGTCTTGAATAAGGCGGAATTCCTTTCAAATTTTCTTAGTAAGCACGTAAATAAGAACTGCTTCATTCACAAGACGGTTCTTTCATCTAATTGATGCACTGCTCCGTCTATAGTAAACTTTCCCATGACTACACACTTACGGCATCCATTCCTCCTTCCACCTGTCAAAACTCAGACATTTTTTAAAAATATTTTATAGTTCAGAAAGCATTTGCAAACGGAGACCAGGTGAATGAGAGAGATGTTCTGTCCGGAACCTTCGGCACAATCACTATTTAATACAATTAGTAACCAAATACTGGTAATTTATTTTATATAATTATGACTTAGTTTAATAAGTCTCATAACTTTGGGCCACGTCAGAAGGAACTAGGAGTAGCAATCAAACACAACGCTAGTATGGCGTGGGTAGTATCGTGACGCTTTTACTCTTCTGGTCTGTCAAACGTCTCTTATTTGGGTTGGAGGCAGATGGAGAAGATTGATTCGGAGGGGGTGGGGGGTGGGGGGTGGTCGGACATTGGATCCCAACTGCGATGCTGCCTGGTATTTGTCACGTTTGCAGCCTTCGTCGGAGTCGGAAGTTGCATTAAGGCTCGGAAATGTGATATCACCTACAGCAGTATGCCGAACGTTCGATTGCTGTCCCCTCTGCACAGTGAAAGAGGTTCCAAGAGGGATTCTATTATCACCAGGAAACTTTAAGTAATTGTACACTTTCACAAAGAAAGAAAAGAGGACTTCAGCGTATCATCGAACATTACGGTCATCAGGATCGCCGCACTACCTCAGCTATAAAAACTGAGGAAAGAAACATGCCTTGATATTATGTCGTTCTGTGCATTTTACTGTAGTAAGAGACAGTTTTAAGATGCACTTCTCCGTTAAACAGCGTTCTGAGTGTTTTTCTAACTCTGCAGAATTTGACTTCCCTCGTCGATTTATCGCTGTCTTATGCGTCTTTGGCTTCTCTGTGTCTTCATTCACATGTAATCCATTACATAATGGCAAATTCTGAAAAGTCTCGACCAATAAAAACCTCATGGCTAGTCTAATATTAGGTCTAACAAGCATCAGCAGTGATTTATAAAATAAAACTTTTTCAGCTCCAGTCAGATCTTTTTTTTTTTTCACTATGTATTGGCGCGACGCGTTTCGGCAGTATGTTGCCATTATCAGGTGCCTAACTATTATTTATACATCAATTGCTAAGTTGAAGCGGTTCCGTGAATCTTTCATCACAGGAATCTTTAATAAACAACTCGTGTAGAATTAATAGGTATGTACCTGATGATAAGCGCATGCTGCTGAAACACATCGTAGAAACGTCTTACGGGAAATAAATTGACTAAAGCAGCCGTAAGGTTCTACCACTTCCATGGAACGTAGACAGCCGTAATTATTGAGTACGTTGTACCCACCACATTATAAATACGTTTTGACTTAAACACTCTAGAAGGAAGGAGACTACCTATTGAGTGGAACTGGAGGATTGACCAGGAGTGTTGTTTCACATTCCTAGGTTCCTGATACATGTACTCCATATGGAGATAGTAATCCTTAGCTCGGCACAAACTAATTATGAATTTCAGCACCAAATAGGTTGCGACCAAAGCCGTCACGAACTTGAGCTGACTAACTCGGCGCCCGACTGTTACGGCGATGAGTTGAGCTCGTCCTCACCTGGGACGGTAGTACGAGGAGCTGGACGCGCCGGCAGCGCCCGCGGCGGCTACCACGGCGGGCAGCAGGGGGCGGGGCGAAATTAAAACGGCTTACTTCAGCCTTCCGGCCTAATGGACGACCGCTACGTGCGAGCCGGACGCTGACCCGGTGCCTCGCCAGCTGCCGCTGTGGCGAAACGCCGCTAAACAAGTGTGAAATTTCCCGCGGGGCTCTGCCGCGGCGCTTCGAGCCAATGCGGCACGACAGGGGGTGGCGTCGCACATGTAAACAGGCTACTGTCGTAACGGCGCACATGTAGTTGATCCAATGTGGGATGCGTTAAGAATTGGGGGATATGGCAAAACAAGAGGTTTTGTTGTCCGAGCGAATCAAGCACCAACAACATCATTACGCTCTATAACGCCCCGAGGCAGCAGAGAGGTATCTGATGTGTAATGTACAGAAGACTGACAAAAATTTGGGAACACCAAAAACACAACACATTATCATGCCTGACACGGCGTATCATAACCATTGGCATTCAGAACATCTTTCGTTCATTTCGGAATGGATAGGCACCGGTCCTTTCCAAGAAATGGTTCAAATGGCTCTGAGCACTATGCGACTTAACTTCTGAGGTCATCTGTCGCCTAGAACTTAGAACTAATTAAACCTAACTAACCTAAGGACATCACACACATCCATGCCCGAGGCAGGATTCGAACCTGCGACCCCTTTCCAAGAGAATCAAGAGAATCTTATACATTATTTCTGTAAAATAGTGGCAATTTCAGGTAACGGTGATGGAGGTGGATAGTGATCATGCACCCACGTCGCCTAAATAGAGCGCAAAGGCTCAGTAATATTGAGATCTCGTGAGTGTTTTATTTCTTCCTGCGCTACTACCGAGAACCGAGCAAGGTTATGTCACTGAAATGTTGTGCGGGGCGACTCATTTTCAAATACTGGCCAAGTAGTTGAGATTTAACTAGTAAATAATTTTCCGTAAATCGTTCCAGTGAAAGTCAGGTTGTTTCCACCACCAAAAACCGAGGGAGGTGGCTGAGTGTTGAGAGGTTTGATTCGTATTTTCGATGACTGCCGTTCAGATCCCTGTCGGGCCATCCAGATTTATGTTTTCCGTGAATTCTCCTGTTTGCTTAAGGCTAATACCGAGATTGCTGCCTTGAAAGAACACTACCAATTTCCGCCCCACTATTCTCCATTCCGAGCTTGTGTTCCGTCTGTAAGGATCTCGTAATCGACAGGACGTTAAATCCTAAGATTCCTTTCTTCTATCATCAGTACCTAAGCCGGTCTTTCCCTAAATATTGTTGTGTTTAAGTAATTGTCCACAACTTCGTAATGCATAGATGTCACAATCTATTGGGAATAGTTTAAAGGAACCACTGAAATGATAGTAAATGTGACAGCTTTTCTGTACGCGTACATGACCCAATTGCCAGCGGCTGTCTATTAATTTAGAGTCCTTCGTTTTGCCACTCGCGTCTAAAAACCAAAGAAGTGTTACTGCTTTACAGACATCGGAGAGGGAAATGGCTGTTTCTCGCTGGATGCTAACGGTCGGAGAGTGACACGACAGGTTCCAAACAACAGATCGGCAACGACAGTGTGACTTATCCAGAAATACACTATCCGACGTAGAGGATGCTGTGTTTCTTTTGTCACGGGAGGAGAGGGATGAGAGAAATTCAGTTGTGCGCCTTTCCGTGTGGTTGCGGACTAATAACACTCAGACGCAGGCGGCGCGAAAGCGGGCGCCGAGGTGGCTGGGGGCGTGATTTGTGCCGAGTGGCGCTTTGTGTGCGCGCGAGTGCGCGCGAGCACAATTGCAGCGGCGCCGCGCATTCCTGGCGGCGCTGCGCTGAGCTGCAGCTGATTGATGACGTCACACGGCGGCCGTGTTTTATTGCTCCTCGCGGCAGCGCGTCGCCTACCCCCCTGATTCATGCCCCGGCCGTCGATCGGGGGACATAGGCCGGGCCCCCAACAATGGGTTATTAACACCCTGCCAAAAACCGGACCACTTCTCCCCCACCCCCTCACCTCCACCTCCGCATCCAGCTCTCCCACTTTCCTCGCTCTTCTAACCATCACTGCTACTGAGCGGGAATAAATCCGGAGCAGGCTTTTTCTCGCGGCAGGAAACGTGCGGACAGATGAATACGTCTTCATTGTTCGCCGTCTTGGCGACCGGAATGCAGTCGCCGGTAAACAAATCATAAACTGGTCCCTAATGCCCGACCCGCGCTGTCTGTAATTATTATGATGTATCGGCGGCGAGCGTACGGCGTCCTTACAGGGGAAAAAGTGCCGACAGCCGGGTTTCGAGCCGAGTCACTTTTTGGGAGCGACCGCAAATAAATATGTCTTCATTGTGTCGCGGGCATAGGAATGTCGTCCGCGGTACGCCTGTACGCACACTGGGTCACTCTTTGGAGCTCCTCTTACTGTTTATTTCATGGCGGCTTTCTGTCCCTGGAATGTTATTTCGAAGAAAGGAGTACAAGCCGTTCTTAAGTTACAGTAGCGCTAGGTTCGAAGGAATGTCGAGTATATACCAATATTACACGGAATGCTTCCACCTGCCGAAAATGCGGGGCTAAGAACTGTAAAACCTTTAAATGCAAGTACAAATTTATAAAACAATTTCTTGTGTCGAAGATACTTGCAGATTGATACATTAAGTTTATGTTTAGGAAAGACAAGAGTCTTAGCTTTCTTGAATTAAGAGTATTGAGGACTCGTAAAATGACACTGGATGTGAGAACTTGGGCCTGCTTCTCATAAGTGTGCGAAATGGTTTAGTTTTCTACAGTTCTCTCAAATTAATGGCGTCGTTTCTCGTATTCAGCCGAGTTGATGATTCCCATTTCACTGCACGATATTTGGAAGGCCGACCCGGTCGTCTTCTTCAAGTTGTGCAAGTTATTAAGATTGTTTTCTATTTGGATCCAGGCAGCGAGTCCGCATTATAACAAATCTGCACGCACCTGAACACGACGAATGGGTCAGTCATCGAAATACCGTGCAGAAAAACGAGAATCAGTAGCACACCTTTGCACAATCCCGCCAATAAAATCTTAGAGATCTCAAATTTTACCATAACGTTTGACAGGTTGCCTTCACGTATGTGGCAGCTATCCATCTGTGCTCCACAAACTACCATATGGGTGGGGTGAAGTTTACGTAGCGTTATCATCGAAGTAGTTCACATTGATGCCAGTGCTCATACTCAAAAAATAAGCGAGTACAAATTCTACTAGCTTCTGTTCTCAAACTCTTTTCTTTATGTAAATGCTTTGTAACTTTCTGCGTAAACTCGCAATTCACAGGTATTATCAAATATCTCAGGTGATAAATAGAAATTTTAAGTAGATAATTTTACATTTTTTGGATAAGCTGTACTGCGCAGGTGTAACACAATCACGACGTAGTAATCTTCGGTGTTAAGTATGCGCATCTTCATTTATAAGTATAATAATAAGTTTGTCTGAGTTTGGTATTTTTAAAGATAAGAGTTACGTAGTTGATAAATTAGATAAATTATTCTTGGAGAGATGCATGAGGCAGACACACTGTGCTGTCTCAGTACATTTATTCGCCACCGGTTTCGACAAATGACCAGATTTACAGTGGAAAAATATCTACTGTAACAACTTCACATGGCATACTAGCTATTTAATAAGGGAAGTATACGCCATTGCTGCCGGCCGCGGTGCTCTTGCGGTTCTAGGCTCTGCAGTCAGGAACCGCGGGACTGCTACGGTCGCAGGTTCGAATCCTGCCTCGGTCATGGATGTGTGTGATGTCCTTAGGTTAGTTAGGTTTAAGTAGTTCTAAGTTCTAGGGGACTGATGACCTTAGATGTTAAGTCCCATAGTGCTCAGAGCCATTTGAACCATACGCCATTGCTGACTTAAACACGTAAGAAATTTGATACTTAACACAGTAATACGGGCTTAACCAAGTAGAAAACAACGTTGAAAGCATGAAAACCTGTAAGAGCAGTAAGCGCACAGCATCATTGCTCAGGCACAACCACGTTTTCACGTTTTCGATGTTGTTTTCTGTTTGGTAAAGCCTTTATTACGGTGTTAAGTATCAATTTTCCTACGTGTTCAAGTCAGCAATGGCCACAGCATCTATGTCATGTTCTTACAATAGATATGTTTCCACTGTGAAGACGGTCCATTATCGAAGCCGGTAGTGAATAAGCGTATTCTAAGACAACGCAATGTGTATCATCATTTCTCCAAGTGTACCGATGCTGCTGACAGCTGTCTGAAAAGAATTTTCGAGATGAATTATTGCTAGCTGTAAATCCGAATGCTTTTACACATTTCGAAGAACATTTCATTTTTCCTCGCGAGGCGGTAGTTCAAAATGGTTCAAATGGCTCTATGCACTATGGGACGTAACATCTGAGGTCATCAGTCCCCTAGACTTAGAACTACTTAAACCTGACTAACCTAAGGACATCACACACATCCATGCCCGAGGCAGGATTCGAACCTGCGACCGTAGCAGCAGCGCGGTTCCGGACTGAAGCGCCTAGAACCGCTCGGTCACATGGGCCGGCGGCAATAGTTTGTGACGAATTTGTTCTCTCGTATGTGTGAAACGTCTCCGCCGTTTTTGGCACATAGAGAACAAAGCTAAGGGACTTACATCTCTAGACAGGCGCCAACTGAATACGCGGTGACATGTGCTCGCGTCGTAAGGGGGACAGTTGTGCGCTGTCTGCTGGCTCAAGGCGGGAGCCGCTGTTAACCTGTGCAGCGCGTCGCGCGCTGCGAAACGGAAGCAGCTGGGAGATTTACGGGTCGGCCGCACGTGCAGCTCGTCTTGTCGTACGCAGCGCGTCACGTCGCATTGCTTTGTTTATTAGCCGCCTGCTGCTCGCAGCGGCGCTGCCCTGTCGCATGGCACACAGAGGTCCGGCACGTGCAGTTTGTTTTCAGCACTTACCTAGTGCCCCACAAGTCTTCCTTGTGTTGCAGTGCGCAGCAACCCAGTGCGTGTCGCTGTCACTCATGCTCACAAACAATAAACGTGCAAATATTTTGAGAAAATGGAGTAACTTACCGGACTGCTGCCGGGTAATATACTCCACAACGGCGGTTGTCCGGCACGTGACTCCTCTGCACTCCAGTTAGATACCAGAACGTTTGACAGGCCTACTCCGGGAGAAGCTCAATTTTCGTGTTTAGAGGCAAGCTGCACGGATAGCTGCGCGCACGAGGATGCTGTAGCTTCTCAGTTGTTACTAAACACACTTGAACAGTTGTGGTATAGAATCGCAGAAAACGAAAGAAGAAAATGAAGATCATAGTTTACCGTCACCTCACCGACGCGGTCATCAGAGATGAAACCGTGAATCAGATAGGGAAGGGGGAGGAAGAATCAACGCGGATTTTGCCTAGAACTATTTAAAGGAACCACGGAAATCGAAATTTCTAACTGGTATCTGAACTACCGGCATCTCGAATGCCAGTCCACTGCGCTCCCTCGCTCGCTCGTTAGAAAATGGTATTTGCTCGTCATTCCAAAGGTGTGTTAGTGCGCGATTTAAGCGAGTTAGTGGAAACCACAGAGACTGATCGGTCATATATTCACGAAAGCGAAATAACTGTTTTCTCCTAAGAAAACATTCTTCATTGGAACAGCACTGTATCTTCGACCTTGCATCGTCCGTACCTGCTTTCTTTGTAGCAGGCTGAGGCCAAGTGGGTAAATGCCGGTTCTCAATTAGCTTCCTTTTTGTTGGGTTCCACGGCTCTCAAAACTCTCGCCAAGTGTGATAAAGTTTCTTCCTCCTTGTAAGTTACTTTATTCTTCAGTTAATGGGTTATTTCTAGAATGAAATTTTCACTCTACAGTGGAGTGTGCGCTGATATGAAACTTCTTGGCAGATTAAAACTGTGTGCCGGGCCGAGACTCGAACTCTGGACCTTTGCCTTTCGCGGGCAAGTGCTCTACCAACTGAGCTACCCAAGCATATCAGCGCACTCTCCGCTGTAGAGTGAAAATTTCATTCTAGAAACATCCCCCAGGCTGTGGCTAAACCACGTCTCCGCAATATCCTTTCTTCCAGGAGTGCTAGTTCTGCAAGGTTCGCAGGAGAGCTTCTGTGAAGTTTGGAAGGTAGGAGATGAGGTACTGGCGGAATTAAAGCTGTGAGGACGGGGCGTGAATCGTGCTTGGGTAGCTCAGTTGTTAGAGCACTTGCCCGCGAAAGGCAAAGGTCCCGAGTTCAGTCCGGCACACAGTTTTAATCTGCCAGGAAGTTTAAGTGGGTTATTTCATCAAAAGTATCGTGGTCATTTATGGGGATACATTTGTCGCGTTCAGAGTTTTGAACAAAAATATCGAAACACCAAGAACACGGCACATTACAAAGCGTAATACTGTGTGGAAACCCGTTGGCTTCAGAACAACTTCCAGTCGTCTCGGAATGAATAAATCGAGATCCTCGTGTAGGTTTTTAAGGGAAAACAATGTTAAGTTCAAGTAACGACGAGGGAGGTGGATAGTGATTATGCACCTTTCTCTGCAAATTACACCAGAAAGGCTCAGTAATACTGATATCTGGGGACTCTGGTGGCCAGGGGTGATGCAACAAATCGAAATGTCCTGGGACGCAGTACCACCATTCGGAAACAAATTTTGCCCCGTGATTGTGACCTGATCAGCAAAAAATGGTCACACAATCCTTGGCAGCAATGCGGCCTTCCAGAGTAACCAAGAGCAAGATGGAATACCACAAGATAGCTGTTTAAATCATCCCCGAACACCGGCCATGTTTCACTTCTGAGACGTATACTTGGCCAGAAGTTGGAAGCAGTGTTAAACAAGACCCATCCGAGTGAATGACTTTCTTCCATTGGTCCCTAGCACAGGTATAGCAGCTTCGGCACCACGATTTCCTGTTATGGGCATCTGCATTACTCATCATTGTGTTGGAATTTCAGTTCGCCTCCGAAATTTTATGCTTATGTACCTCCTCTTCGTGCTGTTAAGGCGCTGACAGGCTTCGCAAGTGCGAGGCTGAGTTCTGCAGTGCCTTCTGTAGCTCTCATCCTCTTGCTTTTCGCCACAATCCTCTGTAGTGGCCATCTGTCACCATTGCTCAAATATACACTTCCTTCCGCATTATGATTTAGCCCATGATATTTTTCCGATTTTTTTTATAAATCGTCGGTACGGTGCCTCGAAACACCAAACTCTTCAGCTTCCATGGTTACGGAAGCACCCGACACAGTGCAATAAAAGCTACACGGATCACTGTTCTGGCAATGGCTGACACTTGCAACGTATTGAGGACATCGCAGAAGTGCCGTTTGGGGTCCAATGCAACAGCGCAATCTCCCGGCTTGGCCAGCATCTGCATTTATGTTCAAGCACGCGTTTCTCGCGGTGTTCCCATATTTTTGTCCAACAGCTGCACATGGCCTGTCACGAAAGAGGCACAAGCACGTGACAGATTTATAATTTGGAAACGGCCTTTGAGCCGTGGTTATCTAGTCATGGCGGAATAACAGAGTACGGAACTAAAGTCTAAAGTAAATTATGTGGGGTAAAAATTGGTTTTATTTTTTGCAGCAAAAGTTGTAAGACTGGAGAGGCAAATGTGTGAAGTCCAGTAGGCCTACTCAGTTGGTCCTAAATTTTTTTTCTGTCAGTTACCGCCTCTTTCACTTCCGACAATGATTTGTTAGGTGAAAAACGCCAGGTTGAACAGCGTATAGGCGTATGTGTTGAACCGCGAGTACTCCCTACAACAAGCCAAGCGTATTAGCTAGAAGCTAGGGGAAGGGCAAGGGCATACCGGCTTCAGTAAGGCCGTGCCCCCCGAGTAACAGCTGCGTTGGAACCTACCTTCAGGTTGAGGGTGCTTTATCGTAACTCGCTGGCTGAGCTAGTGAACAGATCGGAAGAAGTCGGGAGCACTGTACTTTCATTGGATCGTGGCCATCAAGACACTGTTGTGTCCGCAGCTCGTGGTCGTGCGGTAGCGTTCTCGCTTCCCACGCCCGGGTTCCCGGGTTCGATTCCTGGCGGGGTCAGGGATTTTCTCTGCCTCGTGATGACTGGGTGTTGTGTGCTGTCCTTAGGTTAGTTAGGTTCAAGTAGTTCTAAGTTCTAGGGGACTGATGACCATAGATGTCAAGTCCCATAGTGCTCAGAACCATTTGACACTGTTGTGTTTATACCAGTCTTCGGTTCAATGACCGCTTCGCTGCCTTGCAAAGGAAAGTTACGTTCGCTGAGCCCGGACCGGCTGGTCGCGAGAGTGAAATATCGACTTGGCTGTCTGCTCGGGGCGGGCGGCGCCCCCTGAAAGGGAAGTGCGCAGTCACGCCGCCCGGATGGACTCTGGAGGCGAAAGCGTCACACCGTTTAGCGCCGCGACTGCCGAGTCACCGCCGGATTATGCCCCAAATAGCGGGCGGCGCCGCCTCTGCCGCGGGCGCTGCCTAAGCTCCTTACCGCCCGTTACCACTGCTCAGGGTTGAGACTTGCCACAGGGTGTACATCCCGCGAATCTGCAGCTCCGAGAAGTAGAACTGGGATAAAATGAAGTCAGTGGTGTTCATAAACGAAATAGAGAGTGCTATAGCTACATCTATACTCTGGCTTGAGAAGGTAAACTTCGAAAATAACCATAACATCGTGAGATACGTTGGTAACCGACGGAGAACTTTTTTGTGGTTCCGTAGCTGATGTTTTTTGAGTGAGTCTCATAATCCGCTGTGCTGTCCAGGTCGAACTTATTCTCGTCACTGGTCAGTCAGACTAATCTGCTGCCCCGATACTAGCCGTAAGGAATGAAATGTAAATAGTCTATGTAAACAAAACAGAAGGAATAAAGTGTAGCTGTGCAACCCAACCATTCACACTATGATTTTTCCGTGACTTCCCTAAATTAAAAAGGGGTCATCAAAAAGTTTTCGACGAGACATTTAGATCTGACTTAACATAATTTAGCTGTTCTCGTACCTTTCTACCTATACGTAAGTATTTAGTGAGGTGCAGCAAGACGACTATCCAGCATCTACCCAAGACGATTCGGAATATAGACGAATACAAAATTTCCCTTAAGCACTCCATAACTATATAATACAAAGTATCTATTTCATTAATTGCAAGACACGACCAAAAGTTCCCGTTCGAAGACCCTGTGCACAGTCCACGATCGGTAAGCTAATCAAGTTCAAAATGGTTCTGAGCACTATGGGACTGAACTTCTGAGGTGATCAGTCCCCTAGAACCTAGAACAACTTAAACCCAACTAACCTAAGGACGTCACACACATCCATGCCCGAGGCAGGATTTGAACCTGCGACTGTAGCGGTCGCGCGGTTCCAGACTGTAGCGCCTAGAACCTCTCAGCCACTCCGGCCGGCGCTAATCAAGTAAATTGGGGCAATCATCCCAATGGCGCACCGGTTTGAAGATACGCGTTTGGTAAAATACTGACTGCTGCACATACTCGTCCGACAGGAATCCTCGACCCTTCAAAGGCTCTTTCAAGGTACAGAAGGTGTGATAATTGCATGAGGTGAGATTAAAATTATAGGGTGGCTGCTGGAGTGTCTCTAACTTGAGCTGGCGTGACTTCTGCGTTACGATATTTACGTTATCATGAAGCAGCAGCACCCCATGTCGCAGTTTTCCCGGACGTATTGCATTAATTGCACGCCGTAATTTTTCTAGAGTTGCGCAGTACCGTTCCCTGAAATCAGTAAACAGTGGGCGCTGGTGTTCAAAGAATAGAGTAGCCTCACCTTTCCAGCAGATGGCTGGCTCTTGGACTTCTTGGGACGAGGGAACGATGGATGACACAGACATGCTGCCCCATACACCGTGGATGTCTACCGGTGCTTGTCCTTCAGCAGCTAAGCTGATAATAACAGCTCGTTGGTCCTGTTCCGATGCATTTGGTTATATCCCTCGTCTGCAGGTCAGTGCCGATATACCCGCATCGGAATTCTGCTACGTTGCATATACGCTGCAGCAACGCCCTCAGACGGCAAATTTTTGATCATCCCTAATTTTTGAGGCGGAAATATCTAATGGAGTGATGTAGTTTCAGTCGTAGTTAAAGCGAATTGCCATACTTAAGGTAAGTGGTACGGAAACTGTGAAAGCTCATTCTGCAGAGGAAGTTTCCTTCAAAGAGCTCGTGTAGCCCATCCTAGAATATTCTTCCCGTTTGTGGGACCCACGCGAAATAGGATTAACAGGGGATATTGAACGGAAACAGCGGATGACAGCACAAATGGTCATAAGTTTAAACTTATATCTACAATATACCATGTTTTAACACAAAAATGTAATATCAACAGGCAAACAACTAAAAAACCTAATGTAAATCACTAAAAAGCACCTGAAGATGCGCCTCCAGGGCTCGACATTCGTAGTGCAGTAAATAAACGCAACTTGTGACTGAAGGCGGTTTGTTCTTCATTTTACGGTCATAAGTTTGTTGTGATGTCTTGAGACGCGAGGCAGATACTTCAAGACAACGCAAACTATCCCGACAGAACTTACAAAGTTTCAAGAACAAATATTGATTGAGGAATCCACATATAGTATCCGTACATACATGTAGGTATGTATTCATGTATGTTCCACAACTCCTCCTAAACCACTGGCCCGATTTCAACGAAACTTGGTACATATATCTCTTAGTCTCTGGAAATCATTGCTGTAGGTTAAGAACCACCTACCTATGAAAAGGGTGCGGGTGAAAAAGCAGTGTAGCCCACGACTCGCGAATGCCCATGGTTTAGTCATCTAGTTTTTGAGAATGAGAACACTTGGAGAGTGGAGTGGTGGGGGGATGTGGAGGAAGAGATGAACAGACGGCGTGGGGAAAGGAGGAGATGGGCGGATGGTTCAAATGGCTCTGAGCACTATGGGACTCAACTGCTGAGGTCATTAGTCCCCTAGAACTTAGAACTAGTTAAACCTAACTAACCTAAGGACATCACAAACATCCATGCCCGAGGCAGGATTCGAACCTGCGACCGTAGCGGTCTTGCGGTTCCAGACTGCAGCGCCTTTAACCGCACGGCTACTTCGGCCGGCAGATGGGCGGAGAGAGGGAAGTTGGTCTAATAGAAGATTGGAATAAATATATACCCGCGCAACGCCAGACATTCAACTAGTCTAAGTATGTATGTTTCACTGCAATTATGCTCATTGCGGCGTGCATAATCGCATCTAAGCAGTCATTCTTCCCGAGCTCCGTACGCAACTGGAACGGTAGGAAACCCAGTTACGTTGTGCAGTCGGACGCACACTGAGCGATGCACTTCAAGTGCCTTTTAGAGTATGGACGTAGACTAAAAACGCCGGCGCGTCTCCACTAACAAGGCTACAGAACATTTATCGCTCCTTCACAATTCAGCTTCGCTTATACTCTGGCTTCATTGACGTCAATATGGAACAGATCTTTATCGCACAACAGCCATAACTAAAGCAGAATATAACAGGTTTTTGTTTCCATCTAGCCAAATGACACAATTCACACATCAGTGCGCGAAATCGTATTTTAGACTCGTTTTTATCAGCCGGTGACAGTGCTGCCACGCTCAGGTCATTCTTTACTTTCTAATTGCACAGTTGTCCGCTGACTGTTGCAACACACTTCATGTTCCCGCACTCACTCCACCCGTCGATAAACTCCAATGATTATCACCGGCACTGTCTGTAACCTGGCGACCTGTTTCAAGTATTAGAAGCGCGAGCGAGCTGGTATTTCTCGCCGTCTGAGTGCCCGGCGCGGCTGGCGGAACCTAACGTCCTTGCATTCGCCACCGACACCGATGCATTATGCAAATAGAGTACGCCTGGCGTAACTGCTCGGTGCGTTTCAGCCGCTTGTGCGGCTAATGGTCCCCAGACGGAGTAACGATAAAATTATCTCAATAAGCATTTTCTTAATGGAGTAACTCTGACAGACGAGAAGTCTGCGCAGGTTTTTGTTTTTCGTAACGCTGAAGAGAGTAGTGTCGTGATGTAACTTTATCTGACAGAGTACGTGAAGGATAGTGTTGTCTGTGCTCCGTCATCTTAGTTCTTTTGTATTGCAATACATACCTGTGCACAGTCAAACTCAGTCGTTCTTTCTCGTTCTTCAGCTGCTAAAAATAAACCTAAATTAAACCCCTGATTGTATTGAAGTCACCAGAACTCAGGTATGAACACTTCGCCGCCTTGGACTCGAACCATGGGTTGGCAGCATCAATCTAGTGAGAAGTTTATTGCAACCCTATTCCGGCTGTCGGAAAGGGGGGGGGAGGAGGGAATTTCATTATGGGAGTAGCCATTAGGATGCTCTAATACGGCATACGCCGTATTATTTCTTTCAGGAGAGATCTTGCCGCAAGGTATGCAAGAGAGCGTGCAGTTTGAGGAATTAGAAGAAAGGTACTAGCTGACTGAACCTTGTAGAAAGGTCTTCAGAATATCTGGGGTCTGCAGGAGAAGGCACCGGCCGTGAGGCGTTCCCAAGTGGCTCAGTTGGTTGAGTGTTGCTCTAGAAAGGCTCCAGTTCCATACTGTTTTACTCTATCGAGAAAGTTTGATAGCTTTTTCTCCGCACATACACAGTAAATTTAGTAGTTTAATGTAGCTGAGGCTTCAGTGTCTTACATATTTTGTGGGATACGTACTATAAATGTAAGTAGTCTCCTTACTGGCCACAGTATTTCAGCTTAGTAAACGGAGTGAAACATGTGCGACATATGATACTAAGTTTTTATGGTAACTACGGATGAAACAGTAATAGAACTGCGGCTGATGTAACTAATTCCATTTAGTGCAGTTAATTCTATAAGGGTAGGATTTTGCTGCCATATTTCGTCACGTTGGTAAATGCTTTGTGAAATCGGAATTATTCTAACTTACATTAAACGTGAGCGAGAGGAAGGTTGATTAATATTGCAGGCTTGGTAACACTCAAAAAAGTAGGCTCGGAGTAACTATTGCTCGAACGCTGAAACAGTGCGAGACGGGAAAGTGATTAAGAAAACGGACTCGTATAAGAGACGGCAGGGGTTCCCATGCAGCCATCCAGATTAAAGCTTATCGTTGCTTAGCTGAATCAAATTGTCAAACTGAGCTACTACTCCGTTTCTAACGAAGTAGGCGTCTATGTTCTTCCGCCTGTACGAACGTAAGGTGTACAGACTTGAATTTTATTTTGAGGTGCGCTATACCTGACTTTTGAGCTTTGTTTTATCTTAACGTGAAACGTGGTAGGATCGTAGCATGAAAATTAAATGACTGATGGGTCGTAATTATCAGAGACGACTTCAGACTTGGAAGATCAGTTGAACTGACTGAAGAGTGTCTTGAAGAATTATCAGACGGACAAAACAGAATAAAAAATAAAGCGAAAGGAGTGTAGTCAACAAAAATGAATGACGCAGTGCCGACGATGGCCGAAGTAGAGACGATATAAAATGCGGAGTGACAATGACGAGAACATCGTTTCGGAAGAAGTTACTAAATAATCAAGATCTCAGTATAAATTTAAGCGTTAAAAAGTGTTTTCAGGAAATATTTGTGCTAAACTTAGTCTTCTATGGAAGTGAAACGTCGACGATACACTGCTCAGGTAACATGAGAATAAAGAACTTGTGCTGAGATAATGGCGGAAGTAAGGTCTGAGGACGGGCCATGGTTACTGCTTGTGTAACTCCGTTGATAGAGCACTTGCCGGGGAAAGGCAAATCCCGAGTCTGGCACATGGTTTTAATGTGCCAGGTAACTTCACATCAACACTCTGCTGCAGTGTGATGGTTCATTCTGGAAGATGAGATTATTTGCTTTGGGAATGTGGTATACAGAAGAATGCTGAAGATCAGGCGGGTAGATCGGATAACTAATGAAAAGCTACTTGAGCATATAAGGAATGAAAAGAAAATTGTGGTCCAATTTGACTAAAGGAAGGAATCGGTTACTAGGACGCCGGCCGGGGTGGCCGAGCGGTTCTAGGCGCTACAGTCTGGAACCGCGCGCAGGTTCGAATCTTGCCTCGGGCGTGGGTATGTGTGATGTCCTTAGGTTAGTTAGGTTTAAGTATTTCTAAGTTCTAGGAGACTGATGACCTCAGAAGTTAAGTCCCATAGTGCTCAGAGCCATTTGAACCATTTTTGATTACTAGGACACATTCTGAAGCACCAAGGTGCCTGTTTTGCTAATAGAGGGAAATGAGCGTGGGAAAATTTGTAGATGGAGACCACATCTTGACCACAGTATGCAGGTAGGTGAAGAGGCTTGTGCAGCTTTATAGACTAGCGTGAAGAGCCAGCCAGTCTTCGGACTGAAGACCAGTACAACAACGAGCAGAACAGCAGTCGGGTTCTCGGGCTTTCAGTGTAGCTTAAAGAAGTAAGCAAGCTCGCGAGTTGCTCAGGTCGCTACATAGCCGCATTACGGAAACGCTGGCGTGTGAAGGAGATACCCCCGTCCACTGCCATTTATCGCCCGACGCCTCTCGGCCGAGCCACGCAGCTAATGGTGCGCGCGATGGAGGAAAGTAGGACAATTTAATTGTCGCCGTAGCGTACCACTTGGTAATGGAAGGCGCCTAAGTGCCGGGGCTCGGAATTTTGCTACTTTTTGCTCGCGGCGGCAGCGACGGTGGCGCCACGGCCACTTTTGGCGGCGCGCGCCTGTACTCGTCGCGCGCCTTTTTTCCGCCCGAGACGAACAAAAGCGCGGAACAGCGTGCAGCGCAGCGGGGACACGGCCGCGCCGGCCCGGCCGCTTTTTCGCCTTTTTGGCGAGGCGAAGCGAGCGCCGAAGCAAGCAGCGAGCGAGCCAGCCAGCCAGCCAGCCAGCCGGGCTTCCTTTTATTTTCGCGGGCCCGGGCCCGGGCCCCGGCCGTGTAACTTATTGGGATGCCTGTCGCCGAGAACCGGTCAGCGGCCGAGCGTTCGGCTGCTCCGTCGCCGCTCTCCAAACCTGATTTACAATTTCTTCCCCCTCCGCCGGCCGCCAGTTCCAGGGGTCTAGGCACGGGGTGACCAATCGACGACCTGCTGCGAGTGGCCCATAATCTTTCCACCCCCACGAGTCCTCCCCGAATTCCGTTTATCCCGCGCTCCTGCGTCGATTTCGCCACCACCGACACTTTGACCCGGGGCGCAGAGGCAGCGACCGCAACTTCTGAGGAGTGAAAAACGCCTCCATTGTTACTGGCGCTATCGACCTGCGGGTCGGAAGACAGGGACTGCTCTCATTACTGTCTGAAACTTTTTTTCCGTAAAAAACTGCCAGAAGAGTGTGCGGCGGAATTGCGAAACTGCACCTCTGTTCCTTGGAAGGCAACAAAAAGCGCTACTTTCTTCAGTAGCATTGGTCTATTTTGATTTCGGTCGGGGAGCCTCACATAATTTACGGTAATCAAAGAGCTTTTAACTCAACGGTGATCGTTTTTTTCTCAAAGCATCTACCCGCTTACAATAACATAAAGCAGTAATGGTTCAAATGGCTCTGAGCACTATGGGACTTAACTTCTGAGGTCATGAGTCCCCTAGAACTTAGAACTACTTAAACCTAACTAACCTAAGGACATCACACACATCCATGCCCGAGGCAGGATTCGAGCCTGCGACCGTAGCGGTCGCGCGGTTCCAGACTGAAGCGCCTAGAACCGCTCGGCCACCCCGGCCGGCAAAGCAGTAATGGGCACTGCAATCAGACGCACATAATGTTCACTGCAAATCTAGATCTCGGTCATTGTGTGGTCATATTCAGCGCTTGGTGTCAAATTACTATGCGTTGCATGTCTTATTGAAGTCGGTGCTTTGGTTCAAAACACCGAGTTCAACTTGAGTATTTTTATGCTTATAGTACGTAGCACTTGCCTAATCAGGCAAAAGTTCTGCCAGGTTAGATTCCATAGAGAAACAGTTGTACCCAGCGACTATATTCATTCCAAGTATTAACGTGCATTGCAAGAAATTTGACAACAGGCACTGAAGATGGCCACACAGTGACGGAAATCTGGATATGCAATAAACATCATTTGCGACTGACTGCTGTACCAGCTACTACTTGAAACGAATACAGTCGTTGGGCACAACTATTCCCCTACGGAATCTTAACTGGTAGACAATGATATACTTGTTGTTATCTCTTAGTCACGTCTTTTGTGCTGGTGCTCACTTTGTAGTTTCATAGTGACCATGCAGTACATGACTGAGGCTCCATGAAATGAACTGAAAATACAGGAGGAAATATTCGAAAAACTAACTGAAACCGTTACAGTAACGAGTCCAGAAGTTTCACTTGGAGGTTCATTGTACTTTCTGATCATTTTCAACGATCTTTATACACTTAGTGAAACTGAAACCTGTAGGTGGCGTTGAACATGACGCAGTAGTCCTATAGATACACAAAAATTTCCACTTCCTCCCACCGTAACCCTTATATATCAGACATATTATTAGCGAACAGCGATATTTATTTTGCACATTTGACGTAGTATTAACATCTGCCTATGCGTTTGACTTTAGCGAGAAACCTCAATAACAGTCCAATTGTTGGCGTTACCTATCGCTGTTGTAGGGCTGAGAACGGGTAGCTATTCGAAAGTCGCTTTCTAACTTACCCGCATTTACGTTTAATGTCCATTGTCGAAGTAAACTCCTGCACTGGCTTCCGACTGCCGAAATGCGTAAAGCTGATCACAACGGAGCAGAGCCCGTTTGTGGTCTAGCTTCTAGTACAACAAATGGGAGGAACCTCGTGAAAAGAAGTGTAAAACCATTCATATTTGTTAACGCAGCGAGAGTAGCAACAAATTACTTATCACAGCACTCATGTGTTGACGTTGCAGGGAGGGTTGGCAATTGAATTGTGGTTCAGAATTACATCTGAAAATCTCGTTCTTCTGCAACAGCTGGTAAACAAAAGGGCCTGCAGTGGTATCCGTCGCAAAATTTACTTCACAACTACCCGGAGAAGTGCTGCAGTAGAAACGTACTTGAAAAACTCCGAACTCCCGACGTCAGAGAACAGCACGGACTTCGGAGAGGAGGAGGTGGTGATTAGCGTTTAATGTCCCGTCGACAACGAGGTCGTTAGGGACGGGTTAGGGAAGGATGGGGAAGGAACTCGGCCGTGACCTTTCAAAGGAACCATCCCGGCATTTGCCTGAAGCATTTAGGGAAATAACGAAAAAATAAGATCAGCATGGCAGGACGCGGGGTTGAACTGTTGTCCTCCCGAATGCGAGTCCAGTGTGCTAACCACTGCAGCACCTCACTCGGTGGTCCTCGGTGAGGCTCTTGCAGTTGTATCGTAGTGTTTTCTACTCCCAGAAGAACTTTCAGCACGGTGCATTCAGGCCCGCTACGTCGACAAGTCCGCTGTCATTTCGCCGGACGGTACCTGAAGCGCCCGCATTCTGGCTCAGCTGGCCCGGAGTATTGCACGACCGGCTGGGCAGGACGGAGCGCGGCCCGGTGCATGGCGGCGTGGTTAATTTCCAGCCGAGCGGAGAGCTGAATATTGATGGAGTTCGTTAGCTGCGGCGAGAGGAGCCCGCCTCAGTCGGGACATCGTCGCCTCCGCTAAGGACCTGCCGGGACGAGGACTGTGTTCGGCCGCGGAAGGCTTCACATATTAAACATCAGCGCGGCTGGAACTTGCATCGGGAGGGGACTCGAACCCAGCATCTACTTTTGCCGACTGAGCTGTCTCGGCATGACTGTCGACATATTCAGTGCTGCCAATATCTGCTTCCTATCTTCCAAACCTCACAGGATGTATCTCTCGCATAATTTGCTCGACCCAGATTTAGCCTGAATTTAAGTTGGGCAGGGAACACTCTTCCGTGGAGTCAAAGATTGCTTCCGGAAGCATAACATCTGCTATGCCCTGGCTCCTCAAATGGCATAATATAGTCTTATGAGAGATTAGCAATCCGCCCTGGCTTCGTACTGGCATTAAGCATCTACGGCCGGACGTATGGTGTAGAGCAGCGATAAGAAGTTACATACAAAAAATGGTTCAAATGGCTCTGAGCACTATGGGACTTAACATCTATGGTCATCAGTCCCCTAGAACTTAGAACTACTTAAACCTAACTAACCTAAGGACAGCACACAACACCCAGCCATCACGAGGCAGAGAAAATCCCTGACCCCGCCGGGAATCGAACCCGGGAACCCGGGCGTGGGAAGCGAGAACGCTACCGCACGACCACGGGATGCGGGCTAGTTACATACACTTGTTCAAATGTTCAAATGTGTGTGAAATCTTATGGGACTTAACTGATAAGGTCATCAGTCCCTAAGCTTACACACTATTTAACCTAAATTAACCTAAGGACAAACACACACACCCATGCCCGACGGAGGACTCGAACCTCCGCCGGGACCAGCCGCACATGACTGCAGCGCCTCAGACCGCACGGCTAATCCTGCGCGGCAGTTACATACACTCTGATCAAAAGTATCTGTGTATAATGCGGAACTGACCACTAGATGTCACGAGAGGCTACTCCGCCAATATAAAGGAAGGCGGAAAGTGTGAGTAAACAATCAGTGACTGCAGAATGGCTCGCTTGGGGGAGCTCAGTCACTTCCAGCGTAGACTCTTTAAGTCTTAAAAATCACTGTATACCGTAAAATGCTCATCGGCACATCTATTTACATAACCTTGAAAAACTGCATTCGCTCATAATGCACCTTAGACAATGAATATGCTACACCTCTTACTGTTCCCTCTCTGATAACCTCGACATCGACGTTACAAGTTAAGACTTCCTTTCTCCTAAGAAAAAGAGGTACGTAAGTGTATTTGCTAAGAAAGTAAACGAGTTAGATACTTTATTCTTACAGTGAAGATTAACAACAAGCGAAGTTCAGGTTTCCACCCTGACATCAAATGGTTCAAATGGCTCTGAGCACTATGGGACTCAACTGCTGAGGTCATTAGTCCCCTAGAACTTAGAACTAGTTAAACCTAACTAACCTAAGGACATCACAAACATCCATGCCCGAGGCAGGATTCGAACCTGCGACCGTAGCGGTCTTGCGGTTCCAGACTGCAGCGCCTTTAACCGCACGGCCACTACGGCCGGCACCCTGACATCCAGATTTAATTTTTGCATGGTTACCCAAGATTAGTTAATGGTTCCTTTCGAAAGGACATGGCAGATTTCCTGCCGTATTCTGGTCCAGTCAAACTTTTGCTCCTTCTCTACAGCCTCGTCGTCAACGGGACGTTAAACCGTAGTCCTCGTTCCTTTGTTTTGCACCGTTCAATGTCGATGTTAATCACCTGTGCCAGTCGATATGGGGCAGAAAGAGGAAGGAGGGGTGTTGAAGTCACTCCGAGGTCCAAGGGTTGTTCCACTGATGTGGGAGCTATTGCTGCGCCTGGCTCTTTAACAGCAGCGGCATCGTGGCTCGGCAACCTCAACAGAAACTACCACCTCTCCTTTTTTTACACCCCTCCGTGTGTTTACTAGGCTTGCTAAAGGCCGTCGCCGCGGCTCGTAAAACGCCGGATTTAACGCCGCGCCCCTCCTATTTTATTCGTATACTACGGGACCATCAAGTAATATAACAATCAGCGCTAACTGGACGTGGACGTGCTACCGCGGGACTCCGCCCCCGTCGCTGAGCGGCGCGCCGGAGAGCCACCAGCCCCGTTAACATAACAATTTTTATGAAGGTCCGCGTTCCTGAGCCGCCACGTCCGAACCTCTTGAATATTTATACGGAGGACAGCTCCTCTCCGATCGAAAATCCGCGCACTCTCTCCGACTAGATGAAATTTCTTAATTCATGGAAAAATAATAGCGGCTTTCCGTGACGTATTATTAGATCGCGGCGAGGCGTTTTGTAGCGGCAGGACTGCCGGGAAGGGTAGTGTGTGTGTGTGTGTGTGTGTGTGTGTGTGTGTGTGTGTGTGTGTGTGTGTGTGTGTTGCCGTCACAAAGGGAGCCAACGTAGGAGGTATTTTGTATAAAATATTCATGAATGCAGTACTGGCCAGTCCTGCACTCTACATACCAATTGAAGCGTTTTAGGCCCCGTCCCGGCGTGTCCAGAATTTAATACGGCTGCCGAACGGTGACACAAACACGAAGCGGCTGACGCTTCTCCAGTCACGATGGACCTGGTGGATGGAGAATGTATTGCACTGACTTTGGGCACTAGGGCAGCCCATCACGCCGGGAAACAAATCCCAAAAAGACGAAACTTAGTTTTTTGAAGTTATTCTCATCCACTCTTCTACTCTCTCCACTTCCTTAAAATTACCAGTCTATTTCTTCCTCTTAAATAACACGAACAGATAGTTAAAGTGAAAGTCATTCTTTCAAAAGTGGCTTTTCATCTGCTGCAGATGTGTAAATAATTTATAGCACTCTAAGACCCACAGCCTAAGTTTCAGGCTACCAATACAGAGATCCGGTGTTCAGTCCCTGCAGGGTCCTAGGATCTTTCCTGACAGCCAGCGCGACTCTCGCCCCCGGCAGCAGTTTGAATAAGAGTTATAGGTTAAATGACTGGCGCCTGTGTAAATGTCTTTATGACACAATTCTCAGACAGCAGAAAAGCAAGGTCGAACCATCTCCTTTAGGATGTAACCTGAAAAGTCATAAAGAGTGCATAAATGCAATCTGCTATTAATTTCGTATTCAGGGATTATATTACAAAATTCACTGTAAGTGTATTCAATATAAACACAGAAGAAAGCAAATAGCCAATAGATCCCCGAAACGTTCATCCCGGACAGCTTTAGAACAGGTCGTGTACAGTGAAGCATTGCTGCAAATTCCTTCAGCTACGGTTTCGCAGTTTATCACATTCTGTACGCCTCTCAAATTTCCTTTTCCGTGGCTGCAGTTCATTTTACTCAACATCGTAACACTTCCAGGGTGCGTGTCATGACCGCGTTGTTTACATGACAAGCATGGACTGACATAAAAGTGCATGTACTTTACCTGGGCTGTAGACGAGGGGAAGTAAGAGATAGTCAGCAAGCAATGTACGTCTGATGTCATTCTTTCTGCTACTTCTTCTCCTCTGCTCCTACCGTTTTCGTCTGAGAAACATGGAGGCTCGAACTGGAGTTGGTGGCAAGCGTCCTGTTACAGTGCGATTTGTCTCTTTCGAAACAGTTACTTTCCGTCGGAGACGAGTACAATTCTCACACTAGTGCTGTGTTCTCACACTAGTGCTGTGCATTCTACTGAAGAGCGACCCAGGGAAGAGGCTAATCCACAAAGGACGTATCTATCTGCCCATCTCATGTACTAAGCGTATGCTTTCAGATAGTGTTATTCCGACTACACACTTCACAGCTTCACCGTGAACTGTGTAATGAGCATCTGCAAACGTTTTGTATGTTCAAAAGTAGGATGATTGGTCCTTTCCCATTTGATTTTCATTTTCTATTGTTTTCATAGAGCAAAGTGGCGCAGTTCGTAGCGCATTGGACTCTCATTCCGGATTTCAAATCCTTGTCCGCTCAAATCGATTCGGGTTTTTCGAGTATTCCATAAAACTCTGTAGACGAACATCGAATTAGTCCGTCTGGAAATAACAAGACGGATTTCGTTTCTTACACTTGTCAATCTCATTAATTTCAACACACCCTGGTATATCAGATTTACAATACAAATCAAACGTTACTTCTCGCAAAATATAATTATATTAACTTCGACATATTTAATACAACCACAATCATTATACTTAACTTTCATCCTTTGGATTTAATGAGTGCCTCACAAACTCGAGACATGTGGTCAATCAGTTTTTGTAGGTATCGTGAATCTTTATAATTCCACACATCCTTAACAATATTCCAGAGATGTTCCTTGCTGGATATAACAACTTCCCTGATTCGTCTGTCTACTTCATCCCAGACCATTTCAATGGGATTACATTGTTCGTTGGATACTATTGTATCTAGATGACCACAAACAAAAATCATGACATGTGTACAACTGTTGTACTATTTCTTTGCTTCCTCAACCGTACCCACGGTATTAGACCCTATTACAGAGACCTAGATGTCGTTTATTGGGTGTATTGAAATTAATGAGCGGTAGTATATATATTGTGTGTGTGTGTGTGTGTGTGTGTGTGTGTGTGTGTGTGTGTGTGTGTGTTCGGAAGATGAATATCAACAAAAGCGAAACAACGATAATAGAATGTAGACGAACGAAATAAGGTTATGCACGGTAACTAGATTAGGAAACGAGACACTTAAAATAGTAGGTGAGTTTTACTATTTGGGCAGCAGAATCGAAGACGATGGCCGAAGTAGATGGGATTTAAAATGTTGACTGGAAATGACAAATTCGTTTCTGAAGAACAGAAATCTGCTAATATAGATTTAAGTGTTAGGAAATATTTTCTGAAGATATTTATGTGGAGTGTAGCCATGTATCGATTTGAAACATGGTTCAAAATGGCTCTGAGCACTATGGGACTTAACATCTTAGGTCATCAGTCCCCTAGAACTTAGAACTACTTAAACCTGACTAACCTAAGAACATCACACACATCCATGCCCGAGGCAGGATTCGAACCTGCGACCGTAGCAGCCCCGCGGCTCCGGACTGCAGCGCCTAGAACCGCAAGACCACCGCGAGCGGCTTTAAACATGGTCGACAAACAGTTTAGTCAAGAAAAGGGTAGGACCTTTTGAAATGTCGTGCTACAAAAGAATGCGGAAGGTTAGATGGATAAATCGCGTAACTAATGAGGAAGTACTAAATAGATTTGGAGGGAATAGAAATTTGCTTCACCACCTGACTAGAAGAAGGGATAGATTGATAGGACACATTTTGAGATATGGAGGGATCACCAGTTCAGTATTGGAGAGGCGTAAGGAGGGGGCAAACATCTTAGGGGGAGACGAAGAGATGAATACAGTACGCAGATTCAGAAGGATGTTGGTGTAGTAGTTTTTCAGAGATGAAGAGGCTTGCAGAAGATAGAATAGCATGGAGAGCTGCATCAAAGCAATCTTCGGAATGAAGATAATAACAACAAGAACAACTTTTCAGTATGTGGCATATGCTCCATTTTTATTTGCCCGATCTTGGAATTTGAAACTTTGATTTGTTTTTCGTTTATCTGTTTCTCTTGCAGGCGCGGACATTTGGGTCAAGTGTTCATAATTTTCTAGAAATCCCAAACGCCGTTGGCAGCTTCGCTTTCACTTCTTCGAAAGTTTAGCATTGGCTGACATGTACTGTGCGACGTGTGTAAATAAAATATCTTTTACTGTGTCCGAATGGTTGACCGTTCTTGTAGGCATTATAGAGCAGCTAGGGCAGTAGCGTGTCTTGAAGCAGACCACTTTTCTCTGGTAAGACTACTGCTCGGGTCTTCACGAGAGCGCTCCAGCGGGCGACGCCTTCCAGTTGGATAGTTAAGATGCAAATGGGCGCCAGCGCGCCACGGCGCTCCTGATTCCGAAACGATCACCGACGCCGACGCCACCAGCGCCGTCGCCGCCATGCAAATGAGATTGTGATTGTTGTCCGCGCGCCCCTCATTAAAATCTGTTTACCCCTCAGCTGATTTCCTCAGGGGCACGCGCGGCTCTCCCCTGCGAGAATGACCCGGCCTCGGTCGCGCCGCTGTGTCTTTACCCCGGGGACGGCGCTTAACAAGTTTATTGCATGACTTGGACCACTCAGGACGAGCTAGATGATGCCTCTGCTGCGTGTTCGGCGAGCGCCGCGCCGACCGTCCGGCATGAGACCGCTGCGCTGGCGGCGCCGCTGAAGGAAGAATTAACGGCGCCCTCCCTTTAATAAGTAAAACCATTGTGCCCCGCCGCGGACGGTATCAAAATAAGGAGTTCTTGCTTTAGGTATGCCCAGCTGGGGGCACGGGGACAGTAACGGCTCTGCTGGGAATATTTATATTCAGCTTAGCTACCGCTCCCGGCCGCTTTAATCTACTTCCTGCGTGCCAGCTTGTGTTTGACTGTGTCCGGGTGTGTGTGGGTGGTCGTGTCCGACAGGACTATGTCCTCCGTGCAGTATTAACTGCCGCAGGACAGCCAGCGGTTTACACAGCAGCTGTTAGGGTCGTCGATGACAAAGGGGCAGGTTGCTATATAAATTCTTTTTACTGAGATAATGTGAACTGAGTATTCCTTTCATGGCACTAACACGACGAGTCCTTTGTTTGGAACATTAATGAAATAAATAAATAAACTGGTAATCTTCTCAGTCGCTCTGATATTTCACGATTTATTTATGGAGCACATGTCCAGAGAGATCAGTACCAGCCGGCCGCTGTGGCCAAGTGGTTCTAGGCGCTTCAGTCTGGAACTGCGCGACCGCTACGGTCGCAGGTTCGACTCCTGCCTCGGGCATGGGTGTGTGTGATGTCCTTAGGTTAGTTAGGTTTAAGTAGTTCTAAGTCTAGGGGACTGATGACCTCAGAAGTTAAGTCCCATAGTGCTCAGGGCCATTTGAACCTTTTTTTTTTTTTGTCCTTAGGTTAGTTAGGTTCAAGTAGTTCTAAGTTCTAGGGGACTGATGGCTTCTGATGTTAAGTCCCATAGTGCTCAGAGGCATTTGAACCAGATCATTACCATCCGATGCTTAATAAAGTTTTCGGTGTGATTGTTGTAAATCAACTGTACCATGTCTGGTGTGTGTGTGTGTGTGTGTGTGTGTGTGTGCGTGTGCGTGTGCGTGTGCGTGTGTGTGTTTGTGTGTGTGTGTGTGTGTGTATGTAGAGCTTACGGGTGCTCAACTACGGTGTTATCAGAGCCGTTGCACATTTTAAAAGAAACTAATGTTGTAAAAATTACTAAAATTGTTGTCACGCAATGAGGAGGACACCTACAAAACGACACTCATTCATTCACTCCCTCCTCATTCGCGTTGAACCATGCAACCACTCAATCTCACACGCCTTAAAACTTAAAATAACGGAGAAGGGTGAAAGGTGCTATAGCAGGGATTAAAACAAAAGTAAAACAACAGGATGACTGTTTTCTGTCCATACGGCCAGTATAAATGGCTTTCAATCATGGCGGAAAATGTACTTGACAGTCATCACGATTCATATTCAGTGAGTGTATCTCGTCCTCTGCAACATTTTGTCTACTACGGAGTTTGGTAAAGAAAAAAAATTCAGATGATTCGTTATTGAAAGACGGTAATGCCATCGTTCCTCTTACGCACATACGTAGCATGAAAATTTGTCATCACAAGTAAAAATTTTGAAGCAATCTCGCAGTGTCCGTTTCAACAACTTCTAAATATTACGATTCTATTAAATTATGTATGGTAGTCCTACACTCAAGCTGGAAGATGGTCACACTCGTCTGTCCTTTTAATTAGACTGCCCAACGTGGTTTTGTAATATTTACAATTTCTTTGTTGTGTTTCTTATCTGGAGAACATAAAATAATTGCGTATTTCGTGTGTTTGGCTCGGGGACCCGCCAAGAAACCAATTCCAGACTTGTCTACGTAGCATCTAGATCGATGCCGTGCCGAATTAACGTCCACTGGTCTTGCAGACGGGACAATCTGAAGTTTCGTCAGCATTCCATAACCGCTGATGCTACTCACTGTTTCAGGATTACAAAACACATAACCGGGTTCGCATACCGACTGCGTATGTGGCAGTCGTCCCATGGGCTAATGGGACGTTATGATGTCAAGAAGTGCTTCGCGCCACAGAAACAAAGGCGAGTTCAACACTAAG
Source organism: Schistocerca serialis cubense (assembly GCF_023864345.2). NCBI lineage: Eukaryota > Metazoa > Arthropoda > Insecta > Orthoptera > Acrididae > Schistocerca > Schistocerca serialis. The sequence goes on from NC_064642.1 coordinate 151,145,700, forward strand.
CTAAGAAGAGTTAATTGCCGAGCCTACCAGTAAGCAGCCTAGTCTGTGCAGCGTATGTTTTCACAGAAATGAGCTGACAATTGGGGATTTCAGAGACAGTGGTTCGGCCCGAAGTAGACACAGGTGCTACAGTGACTGGACAAAGGCCCCCAGAGGTCGCTCCGAGACCGCCCCGCCCACGCAATATGTCTGTCGGCTAACGATATCGCCGCGACCTTCGGACCACGGCTGTTTATTTGACAAATAGCCGGCGGAGGCAAGGGGTGCGCGTGGGATGCGTCGTAATTGGACGCCAGGTAACGTCTGTCCGTCCGCGTATACTGCGACACTGTTATGGCAGTGGACTCACTGCGCGCGTCGGGGACTGTGTAGTGGTGAACGATGCAGGCAGGCACCGGCTGATGTTTCCATTTAGCGGTCCCAGGCGTGTTGTTGTTGTTGTTGCTGCTGCTGCTACTGCAGCTGACAATCAGTCACGGGACTCGTTAACAGTTCTTGGGGCAGCAAACTCGCGTTTTCGACCTTTCGTCGGTCTTAATGTGGTTTATTCAGCGAGAGATTGTTAATGGCTTCTGCAGTTATATTAGCACTTAGAGGAAATTCTGGGAACGTAACAGTGTTTTACTGCCTTCAGTTTCAAAAACATTGACGTTTAAGAGAATTTTAGCTCTAATAGGGTCTAACTGCATTTGAGAATTCTTTTTTCCCCTGCTACTAATTTATCTGTTTGAAAGTTTGGTCCCAATTCTGGATTACAATCAAGGAGCGCTAGTGCAATACTCCTTATAAAACAAATTTTCGATACTACAAGACTAGCAAGCGCAAAGCCCATTCTTTCTGTGCACCAGGTTATACTTATTATTAGTGTGTTGCCTACCCATGGATTAGTTGTAGGACAACTTAAAGGACCTTGTAGTCGAAGTCCAGACTGACATTAACAGCTGATCTCAGACATCTCATGTTCGTATTCAGAGCTTCAATATTTTTAATACTCAAATGGCTCTGAGCACTATGGGACTCAACGTCTGAGGTCATCAGTCCCCTAGAACTTAGAACTGCTTAAACCTAACTAACCTAAGGACATCACACACATCCATGCCAGAGGCAGGATTCGAACCTGCGACCGTAGCGGTCGCGCGGTTCACGGCTGTAGCGCCTAGAACTGCTCGGCCACCGGGGCCGGTCAGTAAAACACAACGCTTTACTCCTAGCTAATGTACCCAGTACATTCTAAATAAAATTAACCACGGAATGAGGACAAAAATGAATCAGTATTGTTTCCTTGATACCGGTCGGGCTGTTATCTATGTTTATGCAATATGTGCTGGCGTGGCCGAGCGGTTCTAGGCGCTACAATCTGGAACCGCACGACCGCTACGGTCGCAGGTTCGAATCCTGCCTCGGGCATGGGTGTACGTGATGTCCTTAGGTTAGTTAGGTTTAAGTAGTTCGAGGGAACTGATGACCTCAGAAGTTACGTCCCATAGTGCGCAGAGCCATTTGAACCAATACGTGCTGGCTACAAGATTTCTACTACTCTTTAATAATATAAGTATTCGATTTTTGTAGAAATAGTGCGATTGTGAAATTAGCAAAATCGCAATAACTAAAAGGAAAACGTCGAAATACAGGATAAAAATTAAATTAATAAATAAACATTTTATTTTTACAGTTAGTTGTTGCATCAGCATACGTAGTGGTTATTAAACTGGTTTCGGGAGAGAGAGGGAAAGAATAAGGAACAAGACTTCAACGTTCAATCTTGCGTGTGCACAGGTTTATGTGCGGCAGAATAACATCAAAGGATGCTAGCATTGCGCTATTTTGCTCTCTCTCTCTCTCTCTCTCTCTCTCTCTCTCTCTCTCTCTCACACACACACACACACACACACACACACACACACACACACACACACACACACACAAAGTCGCTCTTCTACAGAATTTCCAGGAATCAAAATTGCACCGACTGGTGGACAGTAAGCACACCTTTTATCACCAAGGACAGTTGACCCGTGAACGGGAATATAATAACCCTAAATCCCGAATAAGTGAGTTTCCACACTGTGTATAATGCTGATAAATGGGAACAACAAACACGTATATTGTGAAAAGTTCAAGTGCTTTGGTGGGGTGGCGTTTTCGCGACGATTATCACTTGTACCACGACTTCACGTAATGGTGTCAACTTGCCTCCGTGGCTGCAACGAAAGTCCCGTATTTCATCGCGGCCGCCGCTCGCTTCCGCTCCCTAACCGGCTGGCGAGCGCAGTTATTTACACGGCACCTGCGAGCCTGATCGGCGGTACGTTTAATGGATTTTTCGGTAAAACGCCTCTAAACTCCCCCGCCCCGATCGCCGCCACCATCTTTCCTCCCGCAGGTAAATCATGCTCCCGACCGGGTTGTAATTACTTTCGCTCTCTCGGGTTGCGTTCCATATTTCAGGAGTAATTCAGTTACGCAATTAGCGGTCCGGCCGGCGTTATTGATGCCGGCGTACGTCTCGGCCCGCGCCGGCGCGACGCCGCTGCCGAAATAAAGACGCGCGTCGCCGGCGCGATAAATAACGCGCGCTGCTCCATCACGGCCGGGGCCGGCTCGGCTCGCCTCGCCTTCGCGACCGTGCGTGCTGCACCGCTGATGGATCTCGCAGCAGCCTAATTAAAATCACGGCCGCCCCTGTAATTACCCGGCTCGGGCTCGGGTACGACTGGGGCCCGGCCACACGCGCTCGTCCATCTCTGCGACGGCGCCGCCTCTCGCCCACCCCGGCGCCGAGGTGTTGATCAAATAAATTAATTGACGGAATTTATAAGTTGATAGAGTACGGCTGTTAATTAGCCGGCAGATAGGACCGGATCTTATCTGCGGGCCCGCGCGTTGTTTACTGGCGGCGGCGCCGCGGCCGACGCCGGCGACGCCGGTGACGGCGCTGGTGCTGGCGGCGAGCGCCAAGCGGCCCTTTTCCGCTCGATCTGGCCACACACAGGCGGCGAAGCCCGCCGCGCCCTCCACCGGCGGCCCTCGTACGGCTTCGCGGAGCCGCGCTATTAATCGGCCTGTCGGCTTAGCGCCGCCTACCTGTCACACGTCTCCGTGGCCACCTTGTCTAGTTTCCACGGCAGCGAGGATCAGCTCACAAATTGAAATGGCCTCACCAATACCTCTGCAGAAGATTTATTCTGAAACACCAACAACGGTCTGGGGACGAGATGAAAAATAAAATTTGCGACCTTACTCTAAGATGTTCCATCACCCATTACTCTGGGCCCGGGTTCGATTCCCGGCTGGGTCGGGGAATTTTCTCCGCCCAGGGACTGGGTGTTGTGCTGTCCTCACCATCATCCTATCATCCTCATCGACTGCAGGTCGCCAATGTGGCGTCAAATTGAAAGACCGGTACCCGGCGAACGGCTTGCCTGGCGGGGGGCCCTAGTCATACGATTAAATAAATAAAATAACTGGAGCTACAGATCATCACCACCACCACCACTTGTGGAGGCCACTTCAGTGCTAGGAACCAGAACCAGATTCGAAGCACTCGGCCGTGCTGTGTACGACTTTGTATACAACGGTAAGGAGAGGTGGGCTACTGACTGGTGCGGCATCTGTCGTCGTAGGAAAGCTGGACACGAGCAGAAATGATTAGCGAGCAAGTTAACGCGCAAACAGAAGATCTGCTTAACTTGTATTACTCCAAACTTACGAAGACAGTACAAATAATGCAGCAAGGAAAAAAAGTGCAGATATCACTGTGTCAACAAGGATAAGTCTCTCTGAACTAAGTACCAACGATGCTGTCGGAGTCGCGGCTACGAGTGGACCCTGTGGCTGCCATCTGCTGTCCTGTATTGCGGCGACAGGGGGTGCTCGTAGTCCTGGGCTGCTGGAGTCGTGGCTCAGCGGGCGCGCACCATTGGGTCTACCAGAGCCCGCACGACATCGGCGTCTGACTCAAACCCGTGGGTTGGTATCGATACGTGGTACCACAGACATCTAACCCGCTTTGAGCAAGAGTACAAAGATATCAACCCGGTACTAGATGTACATATTAATCTTCACTACGCTGAGAACCCAATAATCAGCAGCAGCTATTTAGAAAGCCTTCTCGAAGAATGGCCAGTTCCTGCGTATGTGTATACCGAGGAACCTAACTATAACGACTCCGTCGCCTTTGACCATGAAGCTGTTGAAAATAGATGACGGAACTCCTTCGCCTATCGAAAGAAGTGTCAAAGGCTCTGAGCACTATGGGACTTAACGTCTGAGGTCTTCAGTCCCAAAGAAGTGTCAATTTACTCAGCTGAACTTTCAGCTATTAAAAGGCCACTAAGAACTGGCATCATCGTAGCAGTTTACCATATCCTCTCCGCAATGTAAACACTTAGATACAGGGTGTTACGGGTATAGGTACAGATAACGTGACGTTTGGTATGTTAATATGTACCGACTTCAGTATATAAGTTGTTATTTCCCTGTGTTTAACAGTCTTCACATAAACACATCACGTAATTTACTACCTGATATGTTCTGCATGGTCGTAAATGCACTGCAAAGTCGACTACGTCTGTCAGTGTAGACTATCCGTTTGGCGCCCTTGCGCCCTCAATTCAGTACCTAATCTACTGCCCAGGGAGAAAGAGTTGCACGGAACTGGTACGATCATAAAATTTGTGTGCTTGTATTGTGGGGAATGAAAAAACTGACCAACTGGCTAAGGACGTAAAGACTAATCTCTTAGAAGAGTGATGAAGTCCAGTGAATGATCTCATTGTTGTAGTTAGAAACATGGCCGAAAGAGAATGGAACAAGGTGTGTGAGACTGAAGATCTGCACAAGGGCACCTAGTGCAACAATATAACGAAGGCCCAATGGTGTGCTGAAAAGCCAGAGGGAAAGAGAGCCAGTTTGGAAGGTTCATTGAAAGGTTGAAGTTCAACCACAGTTGCTATTATTACCACCCTTATAGAATCCACATCATATCATCGCTATACTGCGAGGTCCAGGACGTCAACCAGTCAACCACATTTACTTTGGCTCCTCTCGATACCGATATGGATCAGACTAGCCACTTCCAGAGTTGGCCCACATGAATCAAGTACTTCCTTCGAATGTGTCAACACTCTTCACTACAATGATAGACATTTATAAATGTCTTACGGAATTCATGTTAAAAGCTGGGATTAAATTGAAGCTTTCAAGTTTGTGTGTGTCTTCTTCTTCTTCTTCTTTTTTTAAAAAAGAAACAAATATTTTTAATTGGTTTCGAGTCGAAATAATGCTTGATCTTCACAATGCAACAGTGAATTTATGCTAAATTTTCTTGTTGTGTATTTTGTGAATTGAATTGTGAGATACATTTTGTTTGTCTTAAATTACTGTTGCCTACTCAGTCTAAGACCCGGTAGTGTCTCTACGTCAAGAACATAAATTTGGCAATACGCCAACAAGTAAATACTCGTGAGTAACTAAGAAGTGATTGCTAAATAAGATCAATACTGCCGTTGATTAAGTTCTGCGTTTATACCGCCAGGCGAGGACAGCGATCAGTATATTTCCGATATCTCATACAAATGTCAGTTTCGAATGTCAATACAATTGATAAAATTCAGTACACCCTGTAAGTCTTGCGAGCACAGGCTACATTCTGTTTGCTGCTGTCGTTCCATTCATTGGTCGGACGATCAAAGTTAGAATGTGTTATTATCTTGTTGTTACGTCGTTGCGTGTATCACAAACAGGGCTACAGCAGGAAAAAGATGTTCTTAAAATTTGTTGTGTCGTCGCACTGCATCAGAAACATGAAACACTTAATGTAGGTGGCGCGGATGAAATTACCTGACCGTACATTTAAACGCGTATCTACAAACTTCTTTTTTTAATTTTTTTACCTACATCAGAATGAGTTGTCAAGGAACATTGCCCCCATCGGGAAGGAAACTACTTCTTTTTTTTAGAAAAAAGTTTAGTAGCGGCGTAACAGCATTTTGTTATTAACGCACAATTTCGTTTCCATATATACCTCGGGTATAAATTTATCAGGAGATCACAACTAATAACAGCGCATAATTTAAAACTCATCAAATTATATTACTTTAATTACAGCAGAAGTAGCGTTCTGTGGAGATTCGGAGATAGCGCGCCCTAATGAGGCGTCCGTTGCCTGCAGTGCGCGCGCCCCTCCTGTGTCAATAGGACGACCCGCTGCGCCGCGCCGCGCTCAGCTGCTGTTTTAATTACGGCCCATAGTGGTACCTGTATTACGCTGGGCGGAATGTGAAATCAGGGCAGGTGGGTCGCCGGCCCGAACCTGCTGCGCTAGCTGCCACCCTGCGCCCGGGGCCAAAAAGCAGCGAACACGCACGGATAACGCCGCGCCGTGCGGAAGTGTTGCTTCTCAACTAGGGAGTAGCATGTTGTCGTCGTCGTCGTCGTTGTTGTGGTCTTAAGTCCAAAGACTGGTTTGATGCAGCTCTCCATGCTGCCCTATCCTGTGCAAGCTTTTTCATCTCCTAGTACCTATTGCAACTTACATCCTTCTGAATCTGTTCAGTGTATTCATCTCTTGGTCTCCCTCTACGAGTTTTACCCTCAATGATGCCCTCCAAATTGGTGATCCCCTGATGCCTCAGAATATGCCCTACCAACCGATCCGAGTAACCACTGCAACCTACATCTACATCCATACTCCGCAAGCCACCTGACGGTGTGTGGCGGAGGGTACTTTGAGTACATCTATCGGTTCTCCCCTCTATTCCAGTCTCGTACTGTTCGTGGAAAGAAAGATTGTCGGTATGCCTCTGTGTGGGCTCTAATCTCTCTGATTTTGCCCTCATGGTCTCTTCGCGAGATACACGTAGAAGGGAGCAATATACTGCTCGACTCCTCAGTGAAGGTATGTTCTCGAAACTTCAACAAAAGTCCTTACCGAGCTATTGAGCTTCTCTTCTGTGTGCCGGACCGAGACTCGAGTCTCGGTCCTGCGCACAGTTTTAATCTGCCAACAGCTTGGCACAAATATATAACACATATACACAGAAATCACAAAATAAAAAACTGTAATATTAATTTAAAATTATGTCAATGGTCACATAAGTACAATACCCACACCTGAGAAAACTTAAGATGCTAATTAGAAAGAAAATGGAAAATAAAAGGGACGCAACAGAGATTAGCGTGTTTATGCAACCACAGGTAAAACAAAAAAGTTATATATATTCATGTTACGGTATCGTAGAAAACAGAAAGACTTTCTATATTGTATTGTTGGGAGTGGCACCTTTAATTTAAACGGTTTTGCTGTAAACTGTACTTTGGTTTGCTTCAAAGAAATTGCAGGAAAACAGTAAGTTGCCGACATGTGATTCTTTCTTCTGCCTGTCACATGAAATATTATCATTAATGCCTATGAGATGTTAGTGGGAGGGAGTTTAACTATGGTAGGTCTACATTCCTTTACATCTCACATTCAACCGAGTAACATTACTCGCAACCAGACAAAATACACACAAAAGGGCTTATATAACGAACAGACAGAAAGCATCCTCAGCATTCCTTCCGTTGAAAATAATTACCCGTAGAAAGGGACATGCGTCCGGTTCAAGTGTCATGCACGGACATTGTAAAGCGGGATAACCCAGCGAAGGTGAAAATGTAGAGATTAAAACGAAAAGTTGATGCAGTATTTATATAATTCCCTACGCTCAAAGTGTTTTTAGGACGTACTTCACTGCCCCTGCCACCGATTTCTCACTACTGATGAGGTCACGGCACGCTAGCAGTCTCCCGGGTTAAACAAATAAGAATAAATCGCTGCTTGTATTGTACTCGGTCTGTTCAGGTATCAGGTTGCTTCGAGGCAAAGGGGGCGCGTATTTCACGTCACTTGTGTCAGCGAGTCTGCACTTCTGGTCTGCGGGAGCCACTCGTCCACGTTTACGACACAAGTTTCCGGTGTCGCTACGCCCACCGAACGCCCTCGCATCCGTACACGCAGCAGCGCCGCTGGCGTTTGGGGAACTAGCGCCTGTCTCCTCCATACGTCACCGCCTTATTTACGGCCCTATCGCATTATTTATAGTCAACAGCTAGGTCCTAAAATGCGATGGCGGAAAAATCCAGGAGGCAGCAAGCGGACTGTCTACCTGAGGTCGCGGCGTGCTGTAAATTTCTCAAGACTTGCAGGTGGACAGTCTGTCTGGAAGAGCGGCAGACGCGCTGTCCTACTGGATTTGAAGATGTTTCCGTTCACTGCCTGTAAATCACTTCTGTGGCTTCCTCGCTTGAAGTGTAGGCGAGTTCAGCATCACCACCTCTGGCAGTTGTACTGGTACTCGACGTGTGAATCACCATAAACGTCATCTCTCGAGGTATATATCATCCTTTGTCCTTGCGGCGTACCGTTCCGTCCCATGGTGGTTCGGTGTAGTGAACTGCTATGACAGCTGCAGTATATTAGCAAGATCTCCTGTACCATTTACAACAATTACAAGCAAAAATTTCTCACTAAATTGTAAAGATATTTTTCACTATTTTGAAGTTAGAAAATATATGACTGTAGCATCCCTGTGCTATAGTCTTATGGACAAGTTTATTCTCTAAGAAAGTCTTGCCCCTGTATTGCCTTTTCATCTCAGAAATATTTGTCATTACCTGATCATTGCTGCCTTACATCTAGAAGAAAACGTGATCTGTACTGTTATTCTTGCCATCTGTGTAGTGGTTGTATTGACAGAAAAACGGTTGCTGTTATCTCCTCCTGCTACATCCCGTGAAATGACTAAGATGATGAAAAAAATCAGAGAAATATGAGTTCACACAAAGGCACATTGATAGTTATTTTTACCAAGTCTTACTCTCGAATAGAAAACGGAAGGAGATACAAAGTTGTGGCTCACAAAGTACCCCCCGTCACGCACTGTAGGATGGCTTGCGATCTAAATGGTTCAAATGGCTCTGAGCACTATGGGACTTAACTGCTGTGGTCATTAGTCCCCTAGAACTTAGAACTACTTAAACCTAACTAACCTAAGGACATCACACACATCCATGCCCGAGGCAGGATTCGAACCTGCGACCGTAGCCGTCGCGCGGTTCCACACTGTAGCGCCTAGAATCGCTCGGTCACTATGGCCGGCACTTGCGATCTATAGATCTAGATATTTACTTCGGAAATACCGTTTAGACAACTGATGCAGGGTGAAAACGGTAATAAAACTCGTATAACAGGAAGCTAATGCTGCGTACATCCAATACCATTGCAGCTTCTCCAGAAAAATGACAAGAAACTGCCATCTATGCGTGAGAAAGGTGGAAGGTCGCCATAAATGCCAGGTGTGCACTCGAGGTATTGGTAATTTGCATTCTAGGCAAAGATTAATGTCAGAAGGGCAGGGAGTGAAGTTGGAGAGGGGCCAGTCATTGTGGAATTATAGACAGAGCAAATATAGGTAGTTCATGACAAATAAATAAATAAATGGATGTAATGCTAAGGAGGCGCATCTGTGCAGCGTGCCACAGTGAGAAGACAGTGCACTCCTGTTCAGGAAGTTGGTGGTTCAAATACCTGCCCTGCCATCCAGATTTAAGGTCTTGGATTTCCCTAAGTCCCTTGAGGCAAATGCTGAGGTGATTCCTGTGGAGGGGCAGTGCCCATTTCCTTCGTCATTCCGAGCTAGATCACCGTCTGTAATGAAGTCGTCGTCGACTGGCTGTTAAACCCCATTCTTCCTTCTTTTTGGTGTGTAACACTGGACAAGTGAGGGAGACCAAGGAACATCGGGAAATGTAACTCTAAAGAGAAATTAAGAAAAGTATAGAAAATTTGTTAATGAAATGAAAATTGAAACAATAGGACATTATTCGCTGATGCCTTTTGCTCTGCCAGGTGTTACAGGTATTTTCATAATGTTACCAATACTCGGTTTGTGGACAGTTTCTGTTTTGGCTCTGTTCAAGTGACTAGCCGTTTTCAACGCTCGTCAACAACTGGGTGGGTGACAGCTCCTAACAGTTCATTTAGAAATCATTGCGAAGGAAATCTTTCACCTTGAAATGACCGCCCTTGCTGTTTAGAGGTAGTAGAGTTTGCAAGTGAACGTAACGCTTGCTGCAAGTTCAGATCAGTAGAGCAAGATAGAGAAGGCGAGCCGGCGTCCGCATTTCGCCTGGCAGCGAGGCGGCGGCGGCGGCGGCGACGGGGTGCCGGCTGCTGGCGGTGGTTCAGCAGCGTCATTTCCGGTAGTGGGCCCTTTTTGTTCCCGCCTGCGCCTGGAAAACGCACGCGCCCGTCGTGACGGCAGGAACGCACGAGAATTGCACGCTCGTAAGCTCCATCCAGATCCATAACCCGCCATGCTCGCAGCGGGCGCCTTTCGTGACCAACAGCACCCGGCTCCGTCACTGGGTCTAGAGCAGACCGATATCCGAGAATGCAGTTGCATTCACCCTTGTTCACAAAAGCATAGCCAGAAATATACTTAGAGACGTTGCTGCCGATACATTTGTTTGCTCTTTTCTCCTAGTTTTCCTCTTAGCGGTATGCGGCTCTGCTTTATTTCAGATATAATAAGCGTTTTGGTAAACATTTTGTAACTCGCAGAAATAAAAAAATTAATGAAACATCGTGCAGTCGTGCCTGAGTGCGTCTACAGCCATCCCTCTCCCCCCTCCCCCTCATCGTTATAGAATAGAAAATGGCTCAGAGCACTATGGGGCTTAACTTCTAAGATCATCAGTCCCCTAGAACTTAGAACTACTTAAACCTAACTAACCTAAGGACATCACACACATCCATGCCCGAGGCAGGATTAGAACCTGCGACCGTAGCGGTCACGCGGTTCGAGACTGTAGTGCCTAGAACCGCTCGGCCACCTCGGCCGGCTATAGAATAGAAATACACTGTGGCTTAACCCAGTTGTAGCTTACAAGCTGTACAGTCATCGTTGTAAAAATATTGCTTCCGAAATGAAATTTTCACTCGACTGCGGAATGTTCGGTGCAATGAAACTTCTAGACTAATTAAAATATTTTATAGAGCAGGAACTTTTAAAAGGTTCTTCGCCACGCACATGCAACGCTTTTCTCCAGATGATCTAGTGCAATAATTCTCACGGAATGTCCCATAGATCTACACTATTACTAAGCTGTTGCCGTAACGCAAGAGTAGCAATACACCCTAAGAGGCTTCTCTGGTATGAATATTCTGCGAGAAGTTTCACGTGTAATGTGGGCACTATCCAACACACGGAATCGGGGAGAACTGGTTTTATTTTCTTATTTTTCGGTATCGTACTGCTTTATACTGTTGTGATTCCTTCAAAATTGAACTTTTTCTCTGTAAGCATATTTTTTGTCTTTCGTAAGTGCGATTAAGATATTCCGTCGAATCAGACTTTTTTTTATTACAAAAAGTCAAATTGTACAGTCTAACCAAATTTAACCCTAGATTACTAAACCCTCATAAAATTTACGATTGCAGTTGGTACCAGTACGCGGTTACCACCAATCTGGTATTGGCAGTAGAGGAGTAAAACACAATCTGTATTCATTTTATGTACAGTATAGCACTGGAGATTTTACAATTGTAATTACCTAGTGCATAAATGAGAAATTATGACTTCCTTTGAATAAAATGTGCAATAATAAGATTTAAGATGGTTTAGTAATACAGGTTCTGAGCGTCAGGTGACAGCGCGCATTATGAAGATAGAATTCGTATTGAGACCTATAACCGTACAATGAAGTACATCTGTGTTGGTTTCATATTTGAGGTAGTTCATTTTGCTGCACTCACAAAAGCTATTCTAACTACGAAGCACATTACTAAAACATCTCTCTAGAAATTTATAAAAAGTATCTAACTTTCATTGTTAGACGAAATGATATTCCTGCTGACTTAAAGTATTACGTTTGGAAACAAAAGCCCCAACTTCATTTTTCATGATTTTTCGGCGAAATTTATAATCTCCACATTATAGGGTACAAATTCGAAAAATCCAACGTTTATCAAGCTATATTGTTGAGAAAAAAGGTGTTTAGAATCAAAGTGAAGCCTTGAAGACAAACTGAGGTAGAGGGCGTATTACCTTCATTATGATGGTGGTGGTGGTGGTGGTGGTGGTGGTGGTGGTGGTGGTGGTGGTGATCATTATGATAAATTTGACTGGGAGATCGAGATCCTTGTCTTTAACGCCACCTCCTCTAGGTGTCCAACAACATTTTCAAACCAATCACGGAGTGCAAGAGGACCCTACTTATTAACGGATGGAATACTGTCTAAGGACTATGCTCTTTCGAACGAGAGAGTTCGTACACTGGTTGGTACACTAGACTTGTATTCATAGAGGCAGTTTTCAAAAACACTTTCTGCAGTTATGCTGCAAGCATTTCTCGATTTACCTGAAACAGATGAAAGCAGCGAGGGACCGGTTTGTATTACTAAACTCGCAGCGCGGTAACTTGCGAGACAGACTTCGCCAGGCCTGGACAGAAGGCGTTCCCTTGTTTAAGGAGAGATGGTGTAGACACCGGCTAGCACGAGTGTGGTTTTTAGGCGGTCTTCCACATTCGCTTAGGCAAAGCCTCGGTTTCAGGCTCAAAAAATGCGATAAACGAACATTTATAATACGATAACACACAGAACAAAATGTGCACGATTCATATACAGAGGGCGCGTACAGTTAACTACCGAGCGAGGTGGCGCAGTGGTTAGACACCGGAGTCGCATTCGGGAGGACGACGGTTCAATCCCGCGTCCGGCCATCCTGATTTAGGTTTTCCGTGATTTCCCTAAATCGCTCCAGGCAAATGCCGGGATGGTTCCTTTCAAAGGGCACGGCCGGCTTCCTTCCCCGTCCTTCCCTAATCCGATGAGACCGATGACCTCGCTGTCTGGTCTCCTTCCCCAAACAACCCATACAATTAACTGACTATTGTTTCGACGGGAAGGGTATTCGACCACAAAGCTACAATAAAACAAATCTGGCAAATCATGAATTACGGCTAACTGCTTACGACGGAATAATAGGATAGAGACAGACTAACGATGAGCGGGGGTCACCATTAAAATTGCAACCGCTCAGTTCACATCGCATCCTTCTCGTAACCACGCACGTGTTCCGCGTCTTAACAACCACGACGTCGACTGGCCGTTAAAGCGTAAACCAACCTCTCTGCCTTGTCCTCCTTGTACATCAAAAGCTTGCGGGAGCAGCCGTAACCGACTATTGACCCACAGCGCCTCAGCGGTTGTTGTTGTTGTTGATGTTGTTGTTGTTGTTATTCAGGCGGGAGGTGTTTGCTTATTTTGGTGGCGCGTGCTGCCGCGGCCGCGGCGGAAGCGCGCTCGGCCTGTATTCTAGTTGCCATGACGTAATGCGCCTATTGATTTTCCCGCGCCGGCGGCGGCGGCAGCGGCGGCTGGCGTGGTGTGGTGTGGTGTGGTGTGGTGAGCGGACGAACCCGCCGCCAGCGTACGCGCGCCAGCCTCGTGTGCGCGCTCGGGAAAGCTGATCCACTTTTACCGCAACGGCGAGGCCATCTCGGGGTACCACACACCGCCCAATAAAACGACATTCTACCCGTGTTGCATTATACATTTAACCCGAGTAAGCGCACAAAAAACGAGAAAACAGGAAAGAAAAACGGAGAAGAAATCTGAAAACGTTAAGCTTTCTCCTGTCATACATAATTCATCGTCACCACCGTGGTAGGGGCACGGGCAGTGTTGTTGGTGGACGGCGGCCGCCCGGAGCGCCTTCCAAAACCCGCGGGCATCCGCCACCGCCGTCTCGGTGCTCCCCGCAGCGGTCACTTCCCGCCCAGACGCACAACGTGGCTGCTTCGACAATGGTACACGCTTGTTGAGTGACGATCCCCTGCGCGAATACTTTGCCCACGAAAGCGTGCTTTCAAAGTTTCAAGAGCCAACCGAGTGAGGAATCTAAGAGTCCCGGAGAGGTGAAAGCAAGGTTACACTAATTACAGAGGCAAATTTCGGCAATCACACTCGCACGCTTCACGCTTTAAAAAAACAGGACGAAGCCATAATAAGCCGTACGGTGGGGTACACCGTCTGCCAGCACTTCAGAGTGGTTTGCAGTTTACGAGGACTTGCTGACAAGTAATTCCTACAATTTTTTTGCCTCAGAACTCAAGCTTTTTTTTTTTAACAAAAAGAGCGTTATTAGCATTCTACATACTTATTCTTCAAAAATGGCTCTGAGCACTATGGGACTTAACATTTGTGGTCATCAGTCCTCTAGAACTTAGAACTACTTAAACCTAACTAACCTAAGGACATCACACATATCCATGGCCGAGGCAGGATTCGATCCTAGGACCGTAGCGGTCACGCGGTTCCAGACTGAAGCGCCTAGAACCGCACGGTCACACCGGCCTGCTTTTATTCTTCATATTTATGTACTTTGTTTACAGTCCTCTGACGCCAGACGGTTCCGAATTACAGCGCGTGACGTGGCGGTTGTAACGTAACTATATCGGTGCCTGAGTAACAGCGTGCTGTAATCAAGCTGTGAATTATACGAGTTCGTCCGCACATAGAGCACCGTACCCTTCAGCATGACAAGCCAGAACATACACGAGCGGTGGAACAACCGCAACAATTCGACGCCTTGCGTTCACTTTCATCGATTCTAACAGTTCTGTCTTGGTCCCATCCGATTTTCATGTTTCCAAGGCTTAAAGAATACCTTCGAGGACTTCTCGCTGATAGCCATGAAGCGTTGCAAGCAGAGGTGAAGTTGAGGCTCATTCAACAAAGAGAAACATTTTATAGTGACGGTATCAACGAACTGGTCCATCGGTGGGAGAAATGTGTTCGTCGCCAGAGTGATTCTGTTGAGAAATAAACGTGTAGACATGAAAAATATAGATGTAGAATGTTAATAAAGTTTGCTTTATTTAAAAAATCTTTAAGAGTTCTGCTTATAATTCGAAGTCATTACTTTTCAGCAAGATCTTGTATAAATGTCTGAGCAGAAAGTCAGTTTGCAAACCACTGACGACATTTTAATAAAAATTGGCCTGCCTTTCATCTGCAAACCATCTTCCTGCTAAATTATTAAATCTGTTACTTTTGAATGCATTATGGGAACAGCAGTGATCAATAAAATTGTAAATAATTACTATTAAAAACAGTCTTGATCACAATTTATTTTATAAGGTGACCGGTTTCGACCACTGCTGTGGTCATCTTCAGACCATTGAGTGGAAACCCCTTTCTGTTGGAGAATCACCAACAGAAAGGGGTTTCCACTCAATGGTCTGAAGATGACCACAGCAGTGGTCGAAACCGGTCACCTTATAAAATAAATTGTGATCAAGACTATTTTTAATAGTAATTATTAAATCTGTGCTGCAGGTGTCACGTTAACTACAGTAAGCTGGAAATGCTTTATTGTAACGATGCGATGACGTCTGAGATTGAACCAAGACCAGCGTGTTCTGTTATGGGATTGTTTAGTGCTCAACAAAATTCAGTGGGCAGACGCTGAAAGAGAGGCGCTATACATCACGGAGAGGTTTGCTATTGAACTTCCGAGACTGTACGTTGTCGGAAGAGTCGGGCAACACATTACTTTCCCCGCATATGTGTCTCGCGAAGTGACCACAACGAGAAAATCAGAGAAGTCTGAGAGCTCTTACACAGGTTGATAATGACAGTGCACTATTTCCTGTCCTTGCCGCCAAAGGCCAGTGGAAAGTAAAAATCTGAATGCGTCACTGTTATTCTCTGAAATACACGCACAGTCATCTTCTTCCAAGAATTTCAGCCAATCCGATCTGTCATACGGTGCGACGGCTTATAAAGTACGCCACAGCATGCAGTTTCACTTCCGCGAGTGTATCGATTGTGGCTGACAGTGTTACGTTGCAAAGGCTTTGTTACCGTCAGAGCTGTCTATCATATACGGGTGACAAGGTCCCGAATGAGATGTTCACTCTGCAGCGGAGTGTGTGCTGATACGAAACTTCCTGGCAGATTAAAACTGTGTGCCGGACCGAGACTCGAACTCAGGACCTTTGCCTTTCGCGGTCAAGTGGTAGAGCACTTGCCCGCGAAAGGGCAATGTAACGAACGTAGATGTGCCTCTAAGCATGAAAATAGAAGGTAATACTCCAAAAGTTTACCTGAGATGGGTACAACTACGCAAAAACAATTTACTAGGTTGGTTCCGAGTCTGAACTGATATTTACTATTTGGCTGACATAGCAAACTCAGTGTATAGAAGCCAAAACAGTACTGGACGATGGGAAGTAGTGCTAAATTTCTCACATTTGATGAGAAAGGAAAGGAGGAATTCTTGTTGACATCCAAGCTGGAAAGATATTTGCAACATCTCAGGTGATGAGTTGGGGGCTAAGACATCTTTGCGGCCGCGGGTAAGGGATTAAATCTCCGAGAAAACAAGCGCAGAATACGCCAGGCAGGCCGTGCGAATCACCCCAGAATACCTCTCAGCTTGAGATAGGCTTTTTTGCTGCAACTCCACACTAAACACGGAATGTCCTGGAATCCGCTTTCTTGCGTGAGGTCCTTTCAGCCAGCACCCAACAGCTTGACTACCCACTTTAATAATGAAATGCCTATAACTGAAATGATACGGGATGGTGAAATGATCGGTATCGGTCATACTACATATTACACACGCAGTTGGTCCTTGTTGAGCTTCTCGGTACACGGAGCAATGTGCAGCTTCAAGCCTTCCTTCGATCGTTTTCTTGTTAAAAACCAGATACTGTTAGATATTGTTTCTCATCTTGTTTTAAAAATAAAGAGCAGCAAGTACATTGAAAAGTTTGAGCTATCTTGAAATATGGCAAAATTCCGGGATTTGAACCCGGCACCCATCACCTCCACATGCTACAGCGACCTCTGACATTCGGCGTAACGGGCAGCTGGCCCTTATCCGGCGCGAGGCTGCCTACCATTAGCGTCACTTCACGACGCCACGCTGCAAAGTGCCCACGCCACAGCTGCGCAGCACCGCCACTATCACAATAAGGCACTTAGAAACATTTACATTTTCTTCAGCCTGTCAGGTGCCAGAGAGATGATCGAAGGATAGGATGACTAGCTGAGACGTTCATACCACTACCTTTCCAGTATCATTGGAATCCAACTTTGAAAAAACCTGCGTGAGGTACCAGCGCGGGAAGGTCCCCCAAAGCCACTTAAAAGCTGCTTCCCAGTGATTTCGATGCTTGAATCAATCCTTACGCCTATTCGAAAGGTAGCGAGTGTATTTACGGTATAGCCGTCAGATTAAAGAGAGGGATCGTCATGAAGTATTAATTATCACCTGGAGAAAACGTAATTAATGTTTTTCGATGTGATAGTTACACGGTTGATAATCCTTTGTAGTTTGTTACCGGTACTTTCACTTTACAAGCAGTAACTCCGCAACCAGAAAACGTTTTCGCTCTGAGCCATGTGACGCCAGTCGTATTTGCAAGGAACGGGACTAAGCCGACGACAGGCGGTGCTTACTTTTCTCCCTGACCTTCCTTCAGCCGGCTGCTAGGACCCTTCTTCCGTAAGAATAAACTGTTCTTTCTGCTTATCGTACAAACCTTAATTATTGATGACAATAGCGAACAGGCTGTAGCTTCTATACGGCCTTGAAGTCGTCCTCTACTTATGTTTCCAATACATATTTCATTACTAAAGAGGTCAGTATATCCATTAATGCGTTTTATGGTCGAAAGCACAGCGGCAGTATATATTTAAACATAACCTGCCACAGATTTTATTGCCTGGAAAAAATGTCTGTGATGCAAACTTTAGAAACGGATTTAGTTTATAAGTTTTGTTTACAAAATTGTGACACTAAACGAGGTCGCCAACTCTATAACGGTCAATAGCCTACTTGGGTAACACCGGTAGTTTTATTAACATTTAATAATGGTTGCTACAATGACATAAGCAAATCAATTAGGAACTGCGCTGGGAGTGGCGAAAAGCAATTTAAACTCTCTCTTAACAACCATCGTATTACACGTAACTGGGGGCAACAGTGATGACGTTAAGAGTACCTTTAGCCTTGGCAGCGCTTCCGAAACCGTATTTAATCATCACGCATTCCTCAGTCGCTTGCAGAAAATGGAAAATTATCGTGCAGCGCCCAGCCTGTGTCAAACTCTTTAACAATGTAGAACTAACTGAAATGGATAAGGAGTGATTGGTGACCATTGTCATGGTAGCGCCAGGACTTCTCCGAAAGTGGTTAGGGAAACCACAGGAAACGTAAATCAAGATATGATTCAAAGGCATTTACATTCGTTGCGAGTGGGAGTGCCTTCATCCGTACACTCGCTTCGTTGACAACTTTCTTCTAGAGCTAAAACCTATGTTGAAAATTTTTGGTCACATTTTTGGAAAACAGCGATATTGTAATCTACATAAAACTAGCGAAAAAAATTTAGATCGCGATGATTATTTTATTTAAAATGGCCAGTCAAAACCGGTCATTTCAAATAATACAACCATTGTGATCTAGAGCGTTTGCTCACTAATTTTATAAAACCCACATTGTACCTTACTCGCTAAAAGTGGTTGAAAAACTTCCATTTTTCACGTTGTTTACATTACAAGATAGGAAAGGCATGTGCAGTTATAGTCTACGAGCAATATTTACAAAGTGACGAAAACATTTACTATGAAAGGTAAAATTAGCGGCGTTGCAATCTCACATTGTTGCAGTAAATGTGTTGTATCTGTGGAGTTAACGTGGCTTTCCACTCAGAGTAAACGAGTGTGTCGACAGTGATGAATGAGGCAGATAAACGTGTTTCAGCGCTGCGTCAAGATAAAACCAAGTGTTCTGGTTGCTCTGGAAACGCGCAGATCGACCAGAGGTATAAATTACATCACAGACGGTGATAGTTTAAACTCTTCGAGAGTACAATCTGTAAAGATAACGGATAACGTGCTCATTTCTTCGGCGTTAGAATGAGAACAACTTCGTCTTCTGCTCAGTATCGAAACAAACATTCCCTAAACCGTAACATTTTCTGAGGTAATATAGCGATGAAATGTTACAGTGATTCATTTGGGGAGTTGGCAAAGCGTAGACACTCTTCGTTTCTTCGAAACTTGGTTTAGGATGGAATGTTTTATCACAATAACCTTATTTCTTGTTTTAAGATCCTAACTTAAATGGAATTCCGTCATCAAATTCGAAACTACCACAAGTATCACTTCTCGAGTTTGCCCTAAATAATTTGTCACAAAGCGTTTATAGTTTCTTTACGAACAGAATGCTTCTTTTCAATAAAAATAGTAACACTAAACTTTCATGGAACGCTTGAAATCAAATATAATCTCTGCGTAGTGTTTAGAAGTGAAATAATACGCTTGTTAGAGTTATCAACAAGTACTGTTTCCCAAAGGAGATACTTTAAGAGGTAGGGGCTATCTGCGCTTTCACTTACTTGCACCTTAGGTAAAAACAGAAGTATACCGTTTTTGTTACTTATTTTCTCTCTCACTTCCAGCGCCACACATTTCCTACGGTAGTGAAACAGTAAAAATAATGTTTGGTGAGGAGGAGGAGGAGAAGAGATTGGGTGGCGGTTAGGAGTAGACAATCGCGATTTGTATTGAAGAAAAAAGGGAACAGAAACCAACAGAACGACTTCCGACTGGAGTACACTCTACGTGAATTCAAGTCGTTGCTTGAACTTATACCAGCGGTATTCGCAGAAATAAAGTGTGAAACTATCTAAACATTATGAGAAAAAACAATAATTGCCATATCTGGTGGTGAGATTTTATTTCGAATATTTACATTAACAGCATAGTGGAGTACGGATGCAAAATAAATATTTTCCTGTAATGGTTACATTACAGGCTCTCTTTATACGTCTGTGTTGCGAAATAAGGAAGAGAAGAATATAAGCTGTTAAGAGAAAATATAACATAGAGATGGAAACCAGCTCAGTCTTGTTAGGCTATGGATGGACTCAAACTTGAAGCGATGTTCTGGGATACCCCTCGAAATACATACAACTAGATAAGTGAGAAGGTTTGGGCATCTTGGTTTCTAAGCTCTTTCCTTTTTAATACGTGTTCAGTTCTTAATAATTGCGCCAATTTGCCCAGCACATACGAAAGGAAAAACCCTTGTCCAGGTGAAGGAAAAGTTACTACAGGTGAGGAAAAATAATCGAGCGCCATTTGATACGATGTAGCTCTATTTAATCAATGAAACTACTATGAGTATTTGGACTGAGGAGTGTGCAGCTTGATTATCTTGACAGAGTTAGGTGGTAACGTCAGCGAGAATCAGTTGGTTACAGTCGTGAATTTCCGTGTGGATAGAAGACGATTGAAACGTACCGGCACGTTAAGGCTGTTAGCAGCACTAGGACTTCAGTCCGGAACTTGGCCTTTCCCGGATGGTGAGTCATGCCTAGATAGCTCAGTCAGTAAGAGGATTTCCCCCTAAAGAGAGTCCCTATCCGGGGCACAGATTCAGTCTGCCAGGAAATTCATAAAGTGTCATGACCTATACTCTTTCGAATGAGAAATTTCTACTGGTAGTATAAACGCAAATACAGGAGATTAACCACCGCGGTATCGAAGGATAATGTTGAGGATGTAAACGTACGCCACGTCGTGTTGCGGCTCTTCAGATATATATGTAGGGGCCCCGCGAGCACTCAGCCAACACGACGTGCCATGAATTAGACTAATGTCTGAAACAGCTCCGAAAGCCCACATCGATGATGTTTCGTTGAATGGTTCGGACGCTGACACTTGCTGATGGCCTAGCTTTGAAATCTGACACCGATAATCCTTCAGGGCTGTCCATAAATTCGTAAGAGTAAGATGGGGTGGAGATCTCTTCTGAACAGCACGTTGCAGTGCATCCCAGATATGCTCAATAATGTTCATGTCTGGGGAGTTTGACCTCCAGCGGAAGTGTTTAAACGCAGAAGAGTGTTCCTGGAGCCACTCTGTAGCAATTCTGGACGTGTGGGGTGTCGCTCGGTTGTGCTGGAATTGCCCAAGTCCGCCGGAATCCACAATGGACGTGAATGGATGGAGGTGATCAGACAGGATGCGTACGTGCGTCTCACCTCTCAGAGTCGTATCTAGGCGTATCAGGGATCCCACATAACTCCAACTGCACACGCTCCACAGCTCACAGAGCCTCAACCAGCTTGAACAGTCCCTTGCTGACATGCGGGGCCCACGAATTCGTGAGGTTGCCTCGATACTCGTGCACGTCCATCCGCTCGATACAATTTGAAACGACACTCGTCCGACCAGGCAACATGTTTGCAGTCATAAACAGTCCCATGTCGGTGTTTACGGGCCCAGGCGAGGCGTAAAGCTTTGTGTCGTGCAGTAATCAAGGGTACACGATTGGGCTTCGGCTCCGAAATCCCATATCGATGATGTTTCGTTTAATGTTTCGCACACTGACGCATGTTGATGGCCCAGCTTTGAAATCTGCAACAATTTGCAGAAGGGCTGCACTTCTGTCACGTTGAACAATTTTCTTCAGTCGTCGTTGGTCTTGTTCTTGCTGGATGTTTTCGGCCGCAACGATGTCGGAGATCTGTTGTTTTACCGGATTTCTGATATTCACGGTACACTTGTGAAATGATCGTACGGGAACATCCGCCACTTCATCGCCACCTCGGAGATGCTGTGTCCCATCACTCGTTCACCGACTGTAACATAACGTTTAAACTCAGGTAATATCTTGATAACCTGCCATTGTAGCAGCAGTAACCGATGTAACAACTGCACCAGACACGTGTTACATAGGTGTTGGCGACCGCAGCGCCGTATATTTGAATACGCATGCCTATACCAGATTTCTTTGGCGCTTCAGTATATACATATATATATACTGAAAATCGATGGAGTACGAACCAAAGATTTATTTTGAACCAGGTGAAATGCTTAGAACAAAGAATTTGATAACGAAACAGGCTGTACCCTTTGACCATTGGTCTCGCTTGGCCGTTACAGACAACACGTGATGACGTTATAGTGACAATGACAGTCTGGAACCGCGCGACCACTACGGTCGCAGTTTCGAATCCTGCCTCGGGCATGGATGTTTGTGATGTCCTTAGATTAGTGTGGTTTAAGTAGTTCTAAGTTCTAGGGGACTGATGACCTCAGAAATTAAGTCCCATAGTGCTCACAGCCATTTTTTTGAAAACACGAAGCACTGAGAATGATATAAAGGCAGTTGTGCACATACTATTAAATGTTTCAGCGTGTCGTCGTGAAACAGCACGATGAAAACTCGCGATAAGTCGGCCGAAGTGTCCTCACTCCCAAGTGCGATAATATTGTGGTCGAATAATACTCTGCAGAGTGAAGGATTCATCCTCAATGTTAGTCTGTCACAGAAGAATATGAAACAGTCACTCCACAGCTTCTAGGGTCGTCGAAAAACGTGTATGCTGAGAGAGGCTTTAAGAGGTAGGGGGGATGGAGGCGGGGGTGGGTTGTAGGAACCCGCGGCGCAGCCATCTGTCTGGCGTCGCGACGCCGATGCCGCCGTCGCCGGCGACGCCTGCGCCCTGCAACGAGCGCCGCCCGCTCACCGCCCGCCATCTTGGACGCAATCTGCTAAATTGACATCGCGATAAGCTTTATTTATTGCCGCCTTTGCGACATTTCCTCGGCTGGCGGCGGCGGCGGTGGCGGCTACCGTCAGATTTAGTGCGCGACCGGCGGCCAGCCATCTCCTGTCTGTCCGCTGCGGGCGCGCCTGGGTTTTCTGGCGCCGGGACGTCTGCGACCGCCCAGGTCCACGATGGAGTTGTTAAAGGGAATCGATGTACCTCCCGAGAGCGAAGGAACGGCCTCCCTGTCCATCAGGCCTGAGCGCCGCAGCTGTTCAGTGGGCGTCTCCTATCCCCGCGTTACGCGTTCCTGTCGGCCCCGAATGGGACTGTCCAACAGGCAAGTACAAAATATCGTAGCAGCCACATACCGTTGCAACGCTCCACTTAAAAAAAATTCTTTAGTGAGAACAGCTCACAGTACTTTCGTCTTCATTTCTCAGTTGCACACGACACTTTGGCCGCCGGATGATCTTTACGAGTCACTGTATTTAAATCGATCCTCTCGCAATTTCCTTAACGACAGGTCGTTGTGACTAAGAATTCTGTACGTCACTAGAGTGTCGGCTGTGTTTACATTTTTATACCGGTAAAATGACGCAGTGTTTATAACCCTGGACGCAGAACTTACGATATTGGAGTAGAAAGCACAGTCCGATAATTCGATTTCAGCGTCACCGTCATTTTCACTGCAGTAGAATCTCGGGATGGTTCCCTGCAAACTGCCACTGCCCCAGTCCGAACTTGGGGCCCGTCCCTTGTAATCTCATTGTGAGAGGGACGTAAAAGCTCAATCATCCTTGCTTCACAGTGGTCTTCCTGTTTCTCTGACCAGGAATGGAATCTTCGGTGTTCAGCGTTACAGCGAGGAAGCTCAATAATAAATGTATTTGACAACGCCGCTTGCCGAATCGCGGTTTCGGGGTCTTGCTTCTCGGTTCGTATTTGATCGAGGGACATGGGGTAGAAAGTTTGTGGTTTAGCCCGGACCAGCTGACTTGTACAGCCATTCGAGCAGGTGTCTTGCTGTAGCTACGTTACGGTATATTTAGTAAGGTTTGAACGATGAACCGGATCTGGCGGCCAGGAAAATTGTGCAAATCCAGTAATTGCTGCAGCGAAAAATATTAATTGGACTGAAATTAATGCTCAGTTAGTGGCACCATTGTTTTTCTGTGAGGTTTTTGAAGCGCACCACGTCTGTACTTTAAACTTGTACGAACGGTTCAAACTTTGCGGATAAAGTCAAAACTATTTTTTTTATCCAGTAATCTATATCTGTTGTCAGGATACGACGGTTTAAAGTCAAGCCAAATGTAGCACGTAACAATCATTCTTACGTGATCTGAATGCGCGGAAACGGCTATAGTGACATAGTTCAATAAAAATGCATTCTTACGACAAAACTGAAAACTTCCTTTCATAAATGTAGCTTCATTCGGATTTTACCTGCAAATCACATTTTTGTGAGTTTTTTTAGTGTGTTACTTATACGTCTCAAACTTGTGTGAATCGTTTCAAATTTGTTAAGAACGTAGACAAATACAGGTAATTAGTGGTCGTGTTGTTTCGATAACCGTTGCACGATATAAGCAATGTGGTTCGAAAGAGAATTAAAAAAAATTGTACCGGATCATTCGTCGCCCGAGTCAACAAAAATCAACATCGGCTGCCAAGCTATGGTGGTCTAATACCAAAATTAATTTAGAGTAAATGTCGGGCACCGGAATGAAAAATGTTTCTATCATAGCACAAAAAAGGTCGAGTATGGCCAAGGCTGGGATAGAGGTGCAAAACCAGGGAACTAGCTTCTCGACTGATCTGTCAGCTTCAGACACCCTTGTATGGTGCAATTTATTGGGTAACGTACTTGATCCTGTGTTCAAAATCCAGAAGATTCGCCAGCCGTAGTAAACAATATTTAGTATCATGTGACTGAAGAGCATACATGTAAAGCTGAAAAAGATTTTCTGGGGGGGGGGGGGGGGGGGGGGGAGATGACATTTTATCATGTTACTTTAATGACACGATGCATTATATTACATGACATGGGTAGTAATACTAACAAGTAAAAAAGGGCGAATATGTAAAGAAGTTTTTATGTAAATGTCTTTGAAGCTATCAAATAAGTCGAAAAGTTTCTTTTATATCTTCAGTTCTGTCCAGGACATATTTGGCTTCTTAGTGCTATGATGGAAGCATTTTTCATCCCGGTTGCTTTCATACATAATGTTTGCATTCTATTAATGTAGCAAAACGTTAAAAGTATCTTTAGTCTTATTATGACTGTAAATTTCACGTGACATTTAAAACTTGGTTTCCTCTGTAGGTATTACGTGATACTAAGGGTACAGTTACGAATATCCGTTGTAAGATGTAATAGTTACATATTTAAGGAAGCCTCGCGTCATCTAAGATGTGTTCCTGACTGAGGAAGTAATAAATCCTCTTTTGGTTTGATGGTCCCGTACCATGTTGTCATGATATTTTCAAAACAGCAGTAAATTTGGATACATATTGAGTGCGCATACAGGATGAGACTGTAACGTGTGTCTTTAAAAAACCTGAGACTTGTACTATATGCGTCAGAAGCGTTCGTGTTGGTAAAAGTCGTCAAGAAGAGAAGCAGAATTATAGCGTCAGACCACCTTACAGTCTTTTCCTTGTCAATGAAGAATGCGCTGATCCTGTTTTTTTCCGTATACTAGAAAGAGGAGGGTTAGAAATTTAATATCAGATCGGCATCAAGGTCGTGAGGCATGGAATTTTAGTTCAGACTGGACTAGTATGGGGGAAGAATTCGGGGTGGGGTCCAGTTGAGAAAATTCACCTCATTTATCGGAGCTGCGTAAAACCTAAATTATAATGGCTAAACGAGTATTTGAATCACGATTCTAAAGAATAAGAATTCTTTGTGTTACCCACTGTGTAGCTTTCTTTAGTTGACAAATAAACAAAACTAGGTCGTGAGTCATTAAATAATGCCACTGTCCTGTTACTTTAGAACGTGTTGCGACAGTAGATCGCTATACACCAGGTGACATGACAATGATTAATGTAACACTATTGGCTTAACTGACTATTTTGCATACATCACTACATATCAGTTCAAATAGAAAACTACTCCAGATACTTAATTTTGGTATAATTTATTTGTTGCGTAAGCGGGCAATGACAAGCACTATATTTTATTTTGCTTAGAAGCACTTTCGCTAGCTGATGCTTTAGTTCCCTGTTTCCTATAAGCTGAATCCTTACGTAGAGTGTCAGATAGTCTTGCAACTCTTCCACGCACCAGGTGAATTGTAGATACCATATCACTAATCTGTCGGCATCTCTATAATATGTGGTGGGGTGCAATTTAGTAAAATATGTCTTTCGCTGCCAGACAAGCTTGATAGTATGCAGAGGGTATTTAAATTACTGGTGAAAGACCTCAAGACAGCTATTAAAAGAATTCACTCATAAAATAATCCTCCGGTCGTAAATTTACAAAGTCATTTATCTTATGTAAATGAGATGTCGAACAGGAAACTAAAATGCTCGGGAAATTAATTGCAGAGGACGAGTGCTTGCAGACACTAGAGAGCGGATGTGAATTTCAGGACGGCTGCATGCTAATTTTCTGGATTCAAATGCACCTTCCACAAGTCCGCCACGTCCTTCCTCGTAAGTGAATGCATTATACTAGGTTGATATGCAAGGAGATTATCTTTCACGTGGTGGAGGGAAAATGAGGTAAATTTGCAACGGCATGCAGGAACTGTGTCGAATGACCCGCTCGTCCACTGCAACCTGTCGAATATTATGGAAATGGTGAATGGAATCTGCTAGAATAATCGAAGGACGTCATTTTATGTTGAATGCGTCAACTTCAGATCGGAAAGATGGTGACTACCCATACTGAACAGTCCAAGCAAAATATCGCAGCGACTTAGACTGAAACAGTTTACTGAAGAAACACGTCGCAATTGTTGTCTGACCCTTCAGATATGTGGTATCTCTGAGTGGCTTCAGATCAGCGTTAAAGTTGTTCGTGGCATAAGGCCAAGACAGACCTACTGCCTTTCAGTTTTTCCAACTAAGCTTATTTATGACTCTAACACTGCAAACAAAATAATATATAGTGAGCACGTGTCTTCTTTTCTGAAAAGATGCTGGCTACACTGAAAAGGCAACAGGTGTATAAAAACGACTGCTAAGAACTGTAACTGACTGTTCGCTTTTTCCTTCGTGCGTCTCAGTCTGTCTAAATGTGCTCATGTTATTGATAATGTACGTAGTTATCCTTTAACATAACCTATTGTCATGACTTTTGATATGCTGAACTGTTATTCTAGAACTTCCAGACTGGTAAAAGACTGGATCAATACACACCACACTATGATAATTATGATTACAGAAGAATGATGCAAAACACCTTCTAGCTGTTTCCTTTTTCTGTGCACTGTATGTGTCTTGCTACTAGATGATTACGTAAGTATTTTATACCAACACAGTCGTCTCAGATATTTTTATTTTCAAATAGATTGAAATCTCCCAAGGCAAACACGTCCGGTGACTTGATTACTGACTTTAATCATGCACTATGCACTCAGGTTTTAATTTCAGATGCAAAAGGAGCTCAGTGACAGTAATTTTTTTAGCAACTAAGTTAAGAGACCTCCGTAGCCCATTTCATTTTATTTCATTTTCTTCCTGATATGAATTGCAAGTAGCTCAAGAGAGCTGATGCTTCCAGCATCATTTGCATTCTGATTAATCACAGGTGTGACTGGCGTCGTTGTGAAGTACACTCAAATTTTCAGTGCCATCATTGGATATTCAGCATAATGTATAAGCCTAATTTGCGTTTATGGCTTTGTACAGGTGTCCAGACGGACATGTAACCGTTTAGTGACGTCAACTTTGAGATACGTAGCGATTTCAAAGTCTCACTCGTAAAAGAAGTTCATTATTTGTCTACCGTTTAAACTCAGACTGACAATTAATAAGACTTTACATATTTTTTCTTACTTTAGATGGGTCCTCTAGGAAATGAGCAGTAAATTTTCTGAATTATACCAACACTGATGCAAATGAAATTTACTTGTACTGGAAGTACTTAGTTACCAGGGCCATAAAAGTAAGCGGATAGCAGTTTGATGCTTGTTAAGGTTTAGCAGTGAAAATTTTCGCAAACTGAGAAGTAGGGAATATTCTACCTAAGAAGAGGAAGACTATAGGTACAATGCAGATTTACAGGTGTTAAACAAAAGTGTGGAAACACCGCGAGTAGTTCTAAGTGCATTACGTCGGAGCTAAGTAAATTCGAAAGTGGACAGATTGTTGGTATCCGTACAGTGGGTGCCACCGCAACTAAGGTAACCAAAGTGTTCCGTTCTCTCAGGAGACACCGTACTGAAGATTTACGCCGCACTCAGAGAAAGCGGAACAACCTTCCGCTAAACCACAACGTCCGCGAATGTGTGTGTTGGGTGATCGTAACAGACGGTTATTGAAGAAGATTGTGAGAAAAAATGAGACTACAGCAGACTGTCGGATGATGGTTCAAATGGCTCTAAGCACTATGGGACTTAACATCTGAGGTCATCAGTCCCATAGACTTAGTACTACGTAAACCTAACTAACCTAAGGACATCACACATATCGATGCCCGAGGCAGGATTCGAACCTGCGACCGTAGCAGTCGCGCGGCTCCGGACTTCCTACACCGTAGCGGGGACGGTAATGTGTTGTATTTTTGGTGTTACCACATTTTTACCCACCCCATGTATCTTGTCGATAGTTGTGTACTGTCTATACATGTGACATTGCACTGTGATCTCCGTCTTAATGTTCACATTTGGTGTACTATTCGTTTCCTTGTGCGAGAAGTTCCGCTGAAAATATTAACAAACGCGATAACACTTCACACCTACTTTCCAAAGGCTCTCGCATGACGTTAAAATAGTATCCTGTTCAGTAAAACATTCCTAATTGCTTCACTATTTTGCTTCATAAGAAAACTTACATAATGATGAATATTCACTCTTTTGATTAGGACCACTTCTGGAAACCTTTTTTCGATATTTTGATTTGTTTACAAAATATAGGAGATGTTAGGACACTGTAGACTCATTCTTCTAATAACAATGCAAAAAAAGAAATTCTTATTTTTTAACATTCATTGTTTCGTAATTACTGTAGAGTGCTTAGTCAACTGTTCCACGGCATAACGCGGTCTCTGGAGCGTCCTAAAAGCATTACCAACAATCGCCATTAGCTAGGTAATATATGAAAACTTTCACAGTGCTAACGCAGGAAATACTGTCCTTAAATTAGAGAAAGCTTAACAGTGATCCGCAGTGTGCAGTCAGTTCCAAGAAGACGACTTCAGCAAGAAGTGCGGAACGTTAAATCGGAAGATTCCGCGAGAATGGCACGTTTATCGATATCCAAGGACGCTTTGCGTCAGTCGGGTAATACGTCAACAGTGAGACACCGGCAAGCGCGCAGGGAAACGTGTGTACCTGAACGTGACGAAATTCACTGCAGGTGTTGACTATTTTGGGCTGGTTAGTTAGTGGTTAGTTTTGGTTGCTGGTGAAATGTACGTTTTCATTTGTGGAAACAGTATAGAAAATGCCAGTCTTCTCACAATGTAGTTACAGTTCTGAACAGCAACGTTTCACTATCAGTAAAATACTGCTAACCGCATTGCGTCACGCTACGGTGAACTATTCAAAGCCCCGACCTGAAACTAATCGAATATATTAGGGGTGAGTTAGAGCGTCTGTTGTGCACTGGACCATACTCTCCCTCCCCCCTTCCCCCCTCACCCCTCCCCCAATCCGCCTCAAACCGCCTCTGTCATAACCATGTCATACTCCATGGTGGGTGGAAACAAATCGCCGGCCGCGGTGGTCTCGCGGTTCTAGGCGCGCAGTCCGGAACCGTGCGACTGCTACGGTCGCAGGTTCGAATCCTGCCTCGGGCATAGCTGTGTGTGCTGTCCTTAGGTTAGTTAGGTTTAAGTAGTTCTAAGTTCTAGGGGACTGATGACCACAGCAGTTGAGTCCCATAGTGCTCAGAGCCATTTGAACCATTTTTTTGTTCTACAGTCTTCACGTGACTCGGTGGCTCAAGGATAAACTAGCAGATTAAAGATGCAAGGGCCCTCGGTTCTCTTTGTTCATATGAAAAAGGTCGAACTTCATCGGAAAGCAAACCAACCTTCAGGTCAATGAGAGGTTTGCCTAACTTTCCAGTCTTCAGATGCCTGACGTGTCTGAAAGAAACATCAGTTGAGTGGAGAGACTTTGGGAACACGTTATACAACAGGCTGACAGACGTGGAGCCCACTTGGACGTGGCGCTGTTACTGGGGCAGTCGGGTGCGCGCAGGTTGTGTGAGAGAGGTATAGCTGGAGCAGCACGTGGGGGCGTGGACCGGCCGCTTGTTGGGAGTGCGGGCAGAGGCGAGGCGAGTGCGGCCGCCGAATACAAAGTCCGCGGGCCGGCGGCGCATGTTGATGGCGCACAGCGCCTGATGGGAAGCGCCGACGTGACCGACCGGCGCCACCGCGCATCTCGCGCTTCCGTCCGGGATCAGCGCTGGCGACCGCGCCAGGGCGGACCAGCTCAGCACCGCGCCCAGAGTGCGACCTGGTCCGTGGACATCTGGACTGGTCGGGTTGTACGCCAGGAAGTTAACTTGGCTGTGATCTAATTGAAACCAGAACCCTTCAGAGCTCCAGACAGCCCGCATCTCGTGGTCGTGCGGTAGCGTTCTCGCTTCCCACGCCTGGGTTCCCGGGTTCGATTCCCGGCGGGGTCAGGGATTTTCTCTGCCTCATGATGGCTGGGTGTTGTGTGCTGTCCTTAGGTTAGTTAGGTTTAATTAGTTCTAAGTTCTAGGCGACTGATGACCTCAGCAGTTGAGTCGCATAGTGCTCAGAGCCAAGCTCCAGACACCTGGCCTGTAAGCTGGTGAGTAGTCAAGCACACTGTAGGGATCGTCTTGTTGCCTTCTTGTCCCTTTAGTCGCCAGGAATAGTACCTTATAGCTGTCTCAATAGGGCTGTTCGTTAGCGAAATGGAAACCACTGTAGAAATCAAAAATAGTCGCCACTCCGACCTAGACATAAGTCGTAGCGTTGTACCATCTTTCCAGTACTCTCGTCATAGAAGGCAGCCACCTGTGCTTTCCGGCAATTTTCTAGCCTGCGGTTCATGTGAACAGAGATGAAACTTAGGGGCAACCAATTACGAGCTGTATGGTGGGTGATCAAACACTTTCCATGGAAAACGCTGCAGGAGCATCTTCATTGCCCCTGCAGAGTGCAGCCGAGAAGTGTCATGAAGAGAGAGAAGCATGCAGTTAGGTGGGCTGCATGATATCAGACGAAATCTCTCTCTCGGCCCTTGTACTGGGTGGGAGATACTATTTATCTAGACACTTTCATGTGGTCAGTGTGCGCTAAGAACTGGAAAGAGCGACGTGACGCGATCGATAGGCATACTAGAGGCACTGAAGCTTCATCGGATTTTCACTGTGTTTTCCATTTCATGTGCGATGGGATATTGGGTTCCGAAGAGCCGTCGTATTAATCGTTGAGTCGTTCATTGGTCCTCTGTATCCCGTATTGCACGATTGGAGCGTAAGCAGTCGACAGGGTATGAGCTGTACGCTCTGTCGACGCAACTCTCCAACTTTTCATAATAGTTATCCGAACACAGCAGTACGTGGTTTCAATGAAGTCTGTGTTGTAGGGGCACAAATAGTATTGAAGACCACTGCTTGGACAATATGTTACCATGTCATAAAATGCTTAGGTTCGGCAAAAGATGTTCAAATCTTTCGACGTGTTCGCAGAGTGACGTAATTTGGATATGGCAGCCAGGTCGCGTAGGGGCGCTATTTTGTTACGAGCGAAAAAGTTGAGGAAGGGCGAGCAAAAAGATGCAAAGAAAGGCGGAGTAGGAGAGGAAGAAGAAAATTATTATTATTAGTAGGCGTCGAAGAAGGGTTGGAGGCCGCTACAATGCGAAGTAGGCGGAGATGTATGGGAGGTACATGAAAGGAAGTCGTGAGCAAAATGACCTACCCAAAACGAAATTTTCATAAGACCTGTTTGTGCCTGGTACGAAGACGCCTGTGTCTTGTTTTCCACTATTAGATGGGGCTACTTCCATTATGCGAAGATAGCCAATATAACGAAAGTGTAAAGGGTATATTCCGCTTTTGTTATTTGTTACGGCTTTGCACTGATCGACGAAAAACAAAGAAAGGAGGAATCATATTATTGCAGACAGTGCAACTTTCTACTGTGTATTTTCCATGTTTGACATTTGTGTCATACAAAAAAGAATCATTGAAACGAGTACCTTTTCACTTCATTCTAAAGTTGTGTTGATCTCTGTAAACGACTGCAATGATGAGGAAGAACAGGGCAACTGGTCGAAGTTTACCTTGGGCGCCAGTTACTCTCATTGCGCTACAGTGGAGGTTGCGACGAGACTTTGCACTTGAAAATGACCACAACACTGAAGTTCCAATCAGGGTGATTCAAATTAAAATGACAGTCGAAGTGGAAACTTTGAGCCTTCGAGACAACCGTTAAGGTCTTACCTTGTTTCATCTGCCTACGTATGCTGTTTGGTAGGAAATGCACGCTTCTCTTGTCGGTTATCCTGAGCTTCTTGAGAGGTGGAGAAGTGGTCTGCGGTGCTCCTACAACGGGAGACAAGGAAGCACAAGCGCAGGCCGCCCTCTCTGTCTTCTTTCCGGTGAGCGGCTAGTCGCTTCCTGGCCGAGTGTCGGCTTGCTTCAGAGGCGAGAGCTGCACAGTGGAAGCGCGTGCTCTGCAGAGCGTGGCAGAAGCCAGCCTCAGCTCTGGATGAGCGGCGCTGCCCGAGTGACGGCGGGGACTCGCCCACAAAAAGCTGGCCGCATGCTAAAGACCGCGCCAGGCCCACATGCGGGCCATAGAGGGGCTCTTGTGCCGCCGCTGGGTGGTCTCCTCTGTGGGCCTTCTGTTCCACCCGCGAGTGATTCCGCGGGCCTGACTCGTGTGGCGCCAACAAAACGAGAGCCGCCCGCCGGGGCGTCCCGCCTGACTGACGACACGTCCCTCCAGACCCGACCAGACGGTGACCAGCCTCATCACTCCACACTTCAGGCAATCATGTAGTGCCTCGATTATTTCAGCTGCCACGCTCCCTTCGTACAACAAAACAAATAGCAGATTTTTTTATTTCTGCACCATTTGGAGATCGATTAATTCACTGTCTCAATTATGGAGAGTAAAAACTGTTGTGAAAGACAGAAATACATACAACAAATAACTGAGGACATTAGGTGAAAGTGGTGCTTTATGATGAAAAGGTAGTTCTGGAGAGGAAGTCGTGATAGGTCGCATGAAACCAGTCACTAGGCAGATAGGCTAATTACCCCGTCTTCCACTCCCCCCCCCCCTTCCTCCCAGAGAGAGAGAGAGAGAGAGAGAGAGAGAGAGAGAGAGAGAGAGAGAGAGAGAGAGAGCGAGAGAGAGGTTGGGGGGGGGGGGGGGGAAGGAAAGTCACCAAAGGGTTTTCATGACTGCATCATTGGGATACCTTATGCGTACTCCATAATCCAAAAAGCCATAGCTCTTGGTACTTACTACCTGCGTCTTGATTCACGTTCGCATCACAGCCTACGGCGATTTCCCCTTAGTGTACAAATATCATTACTACCTCAGTACTCCATTTTGGGATGGAGCGAAGGAGCTATGCATTCCAGTAAGGCTCAATGATACTCGAAGTGTTCCCATTGTCGTCAATTATTTTGGACTAACTTACTTACTCTCCACAAACTATTGATGCCTACCAGAAAATAATCAGAATGAAATTTTCTTTCTGTCACGGAGTGTGCACCGATATGCAACTTCCTGGGAGATTAAATACGTGTGCCGGACCTAGACTAACTTGGGACCTTTGCCTTTGGTGGTCAAGTGCTCCAACGACAGAGCTATCTAAGTACCATTCAAGACCCGTTCTCACAGCTCTGCTTCCGCCAGTATATCATCTCCTGCCTTCCAAATTTAACAGAACCTCTCCTGCGAAAGTTGCTAGTCTAGCACTCTTGAAACAAGGGATATCGCTTAACCACAGCCCGGGGGGATGTTTCCAGAGTGCTAGTCGTGCAAGTTTCGCAAGAGAGTTATGTGAAGTTTGGAAGGTACAAGACGAGGTACTGATGGATGTCAAGTCGATCTGAGGATGGTTGTATAGCTAAACCCGGGGGCCAAATACAAATGAATTATGATTTGCACCCTTCCTAAGATCATTTCTGATTTTATCGCCACACACACTTGGAAGTGACACTGATACATGACACTGTTTTTCAACATAATCACCAAATATCTATAAAGGTCGGAACGTTGTACTCGTTAGTCCGTAGCTCGTGGTCGTGCGGTAGCGTTCTCGCTTCCCACGCACGGGTTCCCGGGTTCGATTCCCGGCGGGGTCAGGAATTTTTCTCTCCTCGTGATGATTGGGTGTTGTGGAATGTCCTTAGGTTAGTTAGGTTTTAAGTAGTTTTAAGTTCTAGGGGACTGTTGACCATAGATGTTAAGTCCCATAGTGCTCGGAGCCATTTGAACCATTTTGTTGTACTCGTTAAATTTCTCTACGGTGGAAATCTGTTCCTTGGTCACAGAGCCATTCGAGAACCACTGTATGACCGTTCTCACCGCTGGGATGTCTGCAATTGCTACGAATCAGTTCCTCGATTGCCTGGAGATTCTCGTATGTCGTTCATATCGATTGCTTTCTTTCCCGATTAGCGTCAGCTACCTCTATGCGACCTTGGACGAATTGTTGGCACTTCGCTTCGGATGGACGCAACATGGAATTTGGTCTCAATACCGCCAGAATTTCACGGCGAATCTGTACGCAATTTAGACGTTTTGCACACAAGAATCGTGCATCAGCTTTGAAGTATGTTCCCAGTTGCTGTGCCATTTCACTCACGCACTGTGATTCATGTGTTGTCCGTACCGTAGCAGTGTTGTGATGCTAGAAGCACAGAACGTGTCCCCTCTTCTGATAATGCGCCACTCTCGTTACGCAATGGCACGCGGGAGCAGCGCGTGACGGTCACTTTTTACGCTGTGTTAGGCTAGTACCGTAAGCTACCAGCCCGGAATGGTCAGAATATCGTGTGGAGGCGTCTACTGCTGCGCATGTGATTGACCCGGCACGACAAGGCTGTCGGTCAGTAATGAGGCTTACGACTTAGTGCCGACTAGCGGTACCGCTCCACGACACTCCACTCCTTCCAGACCGGATTCGCTGATACTTTCCGAGCTACTTGCAGTGCGTCGTTTCGCTGTTGCCGCTCATTCGCCAACTAAGATAATCGGAAGTAAAGAGTGACGCTTGAGTACTGTCTCAGACATTCTCGAGTTACATATGAAAATTATGTTCTACTTTCCTTTAGTTTGGTAAATGCAGGGTACAAACAACTTTCTGTGGAGGGCAGCCACAGCAGTAACAATAACAAGGCTCAACAATCAATAACCATTCAAATCGTCATAAAAATTACAACGATAAAAAGTCAAGAATGTTGAGGCACCTTCATACAGCTAGTTATATAGCATCTTCATACAACACATCATCATTCTTGACTTTTTAATTGTTATAATTTTTGTGATAACTGGATGGTTATTGTGAGATGAGTGTTGTTATTATAATTAAAAATGCAGAGTAATTGAAGTTCGCGTTAATGAATTGAATTTGATATTCATTCTAGGTTAAAGCTCGCTTTTTGTCAATGTTTGCTTTCAAATAAATACGTGTTGGAAAAGTAAATGCTAGTTGGAACAGGCGACACATGAATACACATTGTCGACTGCATGATAGTGGGGGTTGCACATGTGTTTTAAGAAGCTATGTAATTTCTAGTGTAATTTGGATATCCCTGTACATGTTTTCAAAGACAGCAAGCTAGAACCCTCAGAAAATTCCGCTACCTGCTCTGAGAGGCGAGATGGGCAGTGACCCCTTCCGGATCACCTCATGCAGGGCGTCCCAGCAGGTGTTCAAATGGTTCGAATGGCTCTGAGCACTATGGGACTTAACTGCTGTGGTCATCAGTCCCCTAAATTTAGAACTACTTAAACCTAACTAATCTAAGGAGATCACACAGATCCATGCCCGAGGCAGAATTCGAACCTGCGACCGTAGTGGTCACGCGGTTCCAGACTGTAGCGCCAGCAGGTGTGGTCAGTATTCAGGGATATTACAGGAACGCTCATTTGAAGCAAAAACCTTCTTACGGATGTATGCCCTATTCCGAATAGTTCCTGAGATAGAACATATTTAATACACATTGCTATTTGTGAAACTGATGGCCTTACACACGACTGGTTTGAGTCATATTTAACAAACAGAATGCAAAACGTTGTGCTGAAAAATTCAAACAATTCCGGAAAGGTAGAAATTTCAGTGACTGGGGAGAACTTATAAAAGCAATGCCACAGGGTTCAGTTTTTGGTCTACTTCTATTGCTATGAAGAAAAGACATACCGAACAAAGTGGTTGAAGGCAACCAGGTACGTTGGACTAGAATAAAACATCAGAGAGGTTGGGTGGGTAAGACATATACCTGTACGCCACTAGGCCAATAACAAATGTACATTTAATCTGCTCTGTCTCGGAAACCATTCTGAAAGGGGCATATATAAGAGCGAAGTTTTCGCCCCAAATGAGCGTTCCTGTCATATCCATTAATACTTACCTTTCCTCCTGTGTACTTGTGGGTGACAAACTGTACCACAATATCAGCTACAATGCAGGTGACAGCTGCTGCGCGAACATTAATATGTGTTATTAGGAACTTCGGCTAAACCAAATATGTATAGCCGAAAACGAAGAAAACTATGTTTTCTCAAGACAGACATGTTTTACAAAAAGTATTCGATATCTCCCTTTTCGAAGCAAGCCTCTTGGCCCTGCACAAAATTCCGAGTGTCACAAGTATATGATTTATTTGGTGTTCGTGCGTCAGTGGAGTTTCCACAGTTCGTGTTATTCTGCGGCTGCTGCACCTGCAGGCAGCTGTCGTGTAGGGCCCACGTCTTTATGCAGCAGCCAGCCACGCGGAACGGGATACGCGAGGCTAACCTGTAACAGTGTCGCCGATAATGAGCTCGCTGACCGAACCCTTCCGGGTACATCGCACTTGCGCCAGCGAGGGGACCGGGATACACAACAGCCGCATACAGTTTCTGTGGCAGAACGGAGCGCTGCAGATCCGCCAGCTTCGTGGAAGCGGCGGAGCCGAACCGGCTTCCCTTTCACCGCGGATTCCGCAACGGAGCCGCTTTATATGGCGGTCGCCGGCGCTGCTGAGCCGAGGTGGCAGATCGGTCGTGACCACCGCAGAATCTCATTACTGCCGCCGCCGCTGGCGGCGCCACCCGGTGCACTTTTTGTCCGGAGCCGCGCGTTTTGTGCCGCGCCGGGGCGGGATCGGTGGCGACCGTGAAATCCGGCGGGATTGAGACCTGACGTGGGAGCGTCGCTTAACGGTGCCCCGATGACGCGCAGTCGCCGCCGTGTATGTCCCAGGCTCCTCCTTTAATGAGGGCTCCGTCGGCCGGCCGAGACGGCTTCTAGTGTCGCCACAGATAGCGTAAATGCACTCTGACCGTAGGTCTAACGGCAGTAGGAAATAAAACGAGGGGACGCCGGAGGAATGTAAAGCGAAAGAGGGCGGGCAACGACGGGAGGCGCGGAGGCGGCGTCTTCCTGTAGGAGCGGGAGCCGCGCCCGGCAGGGCAGGGTCAACAGCACGCCGTGGTGCCGGTGGTATAGTGGACAGGTGGCGGGGACCTCTCTCTCCCAGCTGCGGCCGCGACAGCTGTCACGCGGGCCGGGTACGCACATTTCTTTGTTCCCCAATGCGACATCTGTACTCTCGTGACTCCGGTTCTCCCACGTTCCTAGAGAGTAAGTGCCCCTGCGAGGCGGAGCGGCCTTTGTGCGCCCGAGAGCATATGCCAGATGCAGCCAGCGGCCTCGATTTCTCGGGATTTGTCTTCGACTCGGTATAGTATCTCTCGCATTACACCAACCTTGGGGCGCAAGAGTACCGCGCCGTTACGTGCATTTCTAGCTACATGTACGTAACACTGGCTTAATCCGAGGCAAGGCAGTGCTTTACTGGACGTGGTCCTACACTGAAGTGGTGAAAGTCATGGGATACCTCCTACTATCAGATGGCTCTAAGCACTATGGGACTTTACATCCGAGGTCATCAGTCTCCTAGACTTAAACCGAACTAACCTATGGACATCACACACATCCATGCCCGAGGCAGGATTCGAACCTGCGACCGTGGCAGCAGCGCGGTTCCCGAATGAAGCGCCTAGAACCGCTTGGCCACAGCGGCCGGCCCTCCTACTATCGTGTCGGACTTTTTTCCCGGCGTAGTACAGCAATTCGACAAGCGCTGGATGTCCCCTGCAGTAATATAGAGCCATGCTGCCTCTGTGGCTGTCCATAACTGCAGGAGTGTTGTTGGTGCAGGATTTTGTGGACGAACTGATCTCTCGATCAAGTCCCATATATTTTTGAGGGGATTCATGTCGGGCGATCTGGATGGCCTAATCATTCGCTCGAATTGTCCAGAATGATCTTCAAACCCCTCACGAACAATTGTTGTCCGATGACATGGCGCATTGTCATCCATAAAAATTCTATCGTTGTTTCGGAACGTGAAGTTCATGAATAGCCAGAAATGATCTCGAAGTAGCTGAATATAACCATTTCCAGTCAATGATAGGTCGGACTAGAGGAGCCAGTCCATTCCATGTAAACACAGCCCACACTGTTGTGGAACCATTACCAGCTTGTGCAGGGCCTTGTTGACAACTTGGATCCCTGGCTTCGTGGCGTCTGCGCCACCCTACCATCCAGCTCTTACCAACCGAAATCGGTACTCGTCTGACCGGGCCAGAGATTTGCAGTCGTCTAGGGTCCAACCGATATAGTCATGAGCACGGGAGAAGCGCTGCAGGCGATGTCGTGGTTTTACCAAAGGCACTCACGTCGATCGTCTGTTGTCATAGCCTATTAACGCCAAATGTCGCCTTACTGCCCCTAAGGACACGTTCGTGTAACGTCCCACATTGATTCCTGTGGTTATTTCACGCATTGTAACTGTCTTTCAGCACTGATATCTCTACTTAAACTCCGCTGCTCTCGGTCGTTAAGTGAACGCCGTCGGCCACTGCATTGTCCACGGTCAAGGATAACTCCTGAGTTTGGTATTCTCGGTGCGCTCTTTACACTATGGATCTCGAAATATTAAATTCCGTAAATATTTCCGAAATGGAAAGTCCCATGCGTCTAGTTCCAATAACCATTCCGAATTCAAAGGCTGTTAACTCCTGTCGTGGGGCCATGATGACGCCAAAAACACTTTCACGTGAACGACCTGAGTACAAATAACAGCTTTGCCATGCCACTGCCCTTTTATACCTTGTGTACGAGATACTACCGCCATCTTTATACGTGCCTGCCCGCTACCTCATGACTTCACCATACTGGAAAATTTATGTCCCTGTTTTCCTCCGAGTTTTTAACAGAATTACCCAGCCAGTCTTATGAAGACTCTATGGGTTAAACTGAACTCCGAACTACAGTGCAGCCTGGCTTACTTCACACAAACCAGCTCTGAAAGAAGGGATAAATTCGAGAAAATAAAACCCACAATTGACTGGAGGTTGATCACCGGAACGTTGGATATGTAGTCTCACAACCACGTATCCAGCTACTCGTACTCATCTGAAGCAGAAATACGTACTGTTATTCACTTTAAGTCTCTTATTGCTGGTTTCCATAGCTCACTCCCATCTCCATTACTTCGAAAAATATGAGTGTGGCTTATTGTAGCAAGCGTAGTTGAGGAGGAGGTCTAGAGGATACTACAGCACACACACACACACACACACACACACACACACACACACACAAATTATTAGTAATTTACTAAAACTTGGTCATGGTAGATTGGTTCAAATGGCTCTAAGCACTATGGGAGTTAAGAAATAGAACTACTTAAACCTAACTAACCCTAAGGACATCACACACATGCATGCCCGAAGCAGGATTCGAACCTGCGACCGTAGCAGCAGCGCGGTTACGGACTGATGCACTTAGAACTGCTCGGCCACAGCGGCCGGCCAGACATGGTAGATATTTAACTTTGGGAACAAGTAGTGTCCACGCCTATGACATGTAACTGGTGCTGTTGCCGACGCTTGTAACATTCAGTACTCGTTACAGAATGCTAGTTTCACATCAGAGTACAACAGTCATTAACTGATACTAAGTTCAGACTAGCTGTTCTGTTCGCACGCAGCCGGATCTGTACTAACGATACTGTCGTCGTAAGCAATTCATCGCTGATTACATAGAGAGTGGGTGAGCGGCACTACGCTCGTACATAAATAACTTTCCGGCTGGGGCGGTGTAAGGAAATACTTTGCGACATGTCTACGCCGATGTCTCCGATTCGTAATGCGTTTGGCAGCGACTGTCTTTACTTGCGGTGCTGTATTGAGGTACCAACTTTTGTACGATATCTCGTTCTGCGGACGACACAACAATATAATATTCATTGTGGTTCTGATGAACCATCTTCCGTAGCTGTAACAGATAATAAGGGATATCCCTAAGAGAACAAGCACTTTCAGTTCTGTCATTGTACTTCGGAACGATCAAGCTCTGCTGCAAACAGTCACCATAAATTTGTGTATTACGATGGTCCCTTATATCATTCGTGACTAACTGGCTGAAATTTTTCATTAACAAAAAACGGAATATCACCGCTGTTGTGGCCACAGAATTGCCAATCGGTCCAGACCGACCACTCTGTCATGCTAAGCCAATGACGTCATCTGGATGCGGCACGAAGGAGCGTTTTGTCTCCTCACCGCTGTCCTGTTAGCAGACCTGGTAACGTTCCTCAGTCGGAGGCTGACTGGATGGCCTTCCAGTCATTCCACCAAAGAAAATTCACCGGTAGTATCGGGATTCGAACCTGCGTCTCCCACGTGCCTGTTAGCTGCGCCGACTAGTCAGCTACGGTGGCAGACGTGGTTCAACATGTCACAGCCTGTTCCACTTCGTATACATCCTTCACGTCGAAGGAGAACAGCAGCATTTTGTCCGTCCTTTCCCAACTCCCACGTTTGTCTATATCAAGTGTTAACAGCAGTCATTGTTTCCCAAAAATCAATGACATTTAGCGTCTTAAGGTATAACCATTTTCAGTTTTATGATTTAATGAAGTTTTGTTAAAAAATAGTTTACGAAATAAAAAATGATGAGGAAGATCAAAAGGCCGTGTGTTTTCTCATAATCGCTTCATACACCTTCAAAAACAACGGTGGGAACGAAAAATGCAAGTACTGAGGACGTGCCACATCACCACAAATTCTGTTGTGATTAAGAATAACGTATTTTTCCGACTGCTTGTAAGCGAGCTATAACTGAAGAACATGGAGGGTCACTATCAATAATTTTTTTTCATTCGGAAATAGTTTGGACTAAGCTTCTGTCTGCATTTGTATTCAGTCTTCCTAAATGTATCAGAGTGTTTATTTGGCAAGGAAAGACTCCCTGCCTGGCTATCTTCAGCTGCAGAACCAATGAAAGGCTACCAATCGCGTGGTTGCGAAATTGTTGATGTCCCTGGCCGTGCACCAACTGGAGACGAGGGTGCATCCCAAAAGAATTCACTAGCACGCGACCTGCGAATGCTACTAGGAGACAATTTATGGGCGCGATACTTTCAGAAAATTACGTCTGCGGCCAGGTTATTAATGCGCGTATTAAATGCCGCGCCACAAAAGAGACTCAAAGCGGAAAGGCGGGCACATCCGCTCCGCAATTTTTCACTTTGATGATGCGGGCGGGTGTTTCGGGACACAGCGGCGGTGGCGGCGGCGGTGGCGCCGCGATCCATTGTGCCGCCGGCTGATGACGTGACGGAAAACAAGGCTGGACTCGCATTTGTTGAGCCCCCGATAAGCGGACAATATCTGCCTTTCTTATTGTTCCCGCAGCGGCAGCGGCGACCACGTGAGCCGGTAGCGCGCGCTCCTCCACAGCCGCCGCCCCCGCCGCCACCCCCGCACTCTTTCGCCCGCCTCTCTCGCTGCCTCTGTCTCTCTTTTTTCCGCAGAAATTGTACAATGGCGCGCTGCATCAGCAGAGAGCCTGCATTGTCAGCTGTAACGACAAACTCGCTGCCGCGGCGGCCGACCGCGCCGCGTTGCAAATTGAAAGGCTGGCAGACAAGCGCCATGGAGGGAGGGAGGGGGAGAGAGAGAGAGAGAGAGAGAGAGAGACGAAGTTGGAGCAGGCGGGCGCTGGGCGTGGCGCGTGTCGCTGGAATAAAAGCGGTCAATATAATCGGAGCGCCGCTGCTTCGCCCCGTGGCACCTGCCTTATACCCTGCTGCCAAGATGACTCGCGTCTGTGTCAGCATTCCGAGATCGGGTTTAAAGGTCCCGTCGAAAGCGAGGTCACTGAAGGTGAAAATCCACAGACGTTCTCAGACACGCATGGTCCCGTGTGTGAATTGTGCTTCACTGTGGAGAACAATGTAGGGGAAATTAAAAAAGCCATTCACTTTGTTGGTGGTAGCTCGGCACGGTACGTTTGCAGGAAGCATGCATATCTCCTAAAGAAGGGTGTGAAGTAAAGTGTTCGTCGTGCGCTCCGTGTTGGTGTTTGTATTGTTACGAAGAACAACAGGCTTAAAGTGTCAAGCAAAGGCTCTGCTCGCCTTGACATCGTCGTCTGTTCAACTAGAAAAAAACGTAACTGCGGGAGACGCTTTGTCAACGATGAAAGCATCGTGCCCACGACGAGACTATTAGGTGCGGAGCACAAGCTCGGATTGTGTAGGTGGCAGGTAACCGGTCGTGTTCTACGCAAAGGAAACATCCTGGAATTTGCGTAAGAGAGATAAGGAAACAGCAGTAAGCCTATGGATGGCCGGACGAATGTTATCCAGCAGCGGCTATGTGGCTAAGGAGCAGACTGCTGTGATCAGAATCATGCGTTCAGAGGTAACCAAGCAAGTGGATCAGTGTACAAGCGTCATATAGTACTGTCATTCGTTAATCAACAATTACGTCTTACCATCGAAGCATAACATACAAATTATTTGCTAAAATTTCCTTACAGAAAAGGGTCAGAGGCGTGTGGACTTACTGATTGTCATACCACTTAAAGTTAGTGTGAGTGTTTGTAGAATGACTCTTTCGATTTGTAGCGGTGTTTGTGCTGTTACGAGGCTTCCTGCTGCATTAAAACTGTGTGTTTGACTTGGACTCGAACCCCGACCGTAGACTTCCGAGGGCAAACCTCTTACCAACAGGGACGCAGACACGACGCTCATCTCACCTTCACAGTTTTACTTCCAGATACCGTTCTTGTATCTTCCAAACTTCACAGTAGGTCTCAGGCGGTTACGTTGTATCAGCCCTCATATCGAAGAAACTGAAGCAGACCTTGCACTTTATATCACCGTCGTGTTCAAAGCAATTTTTGGCATAATGACTGCTTTGGCTCATCAGTCGGGACCTTCGCCGCACTGTTCCGTCAAAACCTTCTGTCCGTTTTGAGATATGAGCCACGTCACGAAAGTATAAGGATCCAGAATACCTGACATTATATTTATGTGCTGGTATTAGACGTTTTGTTGACGAAGGCTGGGAACCCTGAGGGTGAAACAGTGTCAGTACGCGCAGCGTACCTCTCGAAAATATCATGGATATCACAGTTGTCAACCCAGCCATTAAGTTTCAGGTCGTTTCTAACATCTTTTTTCACAGTAGGGCACCATCATCCCAAACACCTTTCGGCACAAGGGGGAATAAAGAGCCTAAAACGTACGTAAACTTCAGCCATGTGCATCTTTATGTGAAAAGCCGTCTGAAGATAAACGTATAGCTTCGAAGCCGGTTCACTATTTAAGTGAATAAATAGCGTTATCAGTAATGGCTGGCTGCTGTCTTCTTGTTTAAAAGAACCGGCCTGTATGGAATATGAATGATTCACCAAAGTGTTGAGAGTGATCTTACTGTTACAAACTCTAGTGATGCGCTGCACCACCAAATCTCCCAAACGCTGAGTGCAAAGTGACGCTGAAAATTGAGGCTGGGGTAGAATTTAACGGTTACCCCCGTGCTATTCTTTACCTTTCTGTAAGTCATTCGTTAGTCTTCTTTGCTGCAACGAAACAAATTTCGCGTATTCGGGAAAGGTCGAGAAAAGTTACTTCGCTCAAGGAACCATTCATACTTCCCGCAAACTGATTTAAGAAAATAGTTTGAATCATCCTTGCGTTTTGTGCATAACAGTGAAGTACCATTGAAGCTTTTTCCTCTCCTCGTAAGAGGTGGCTTAACCGATGTTCCGTTATATAAATCCTTCTAATAAACGTAATTCTTGTTGGCGTTATGCTGACTCGTAAATTTACGTGTTACCTGTTTGGCAGGGTTCTTTCGCTGCCCCTGGTATCTCTGAGACTGTTCGCACAGATGCCTCGCTGCTGCCTCCGTGGCTTTGTTTGAGTTGTAGCGAGCGCAGCTGGTGACAAGCGTGCGTGGTGCGTGGTCGCTATCTGCCCCCGCATCTCGCCCTGATTAAGCCCGCCCCCGCCCCCGCTGCCGCCCCTCGCCACCCCCGCCCGTCCTAATTAACACGTTGGCCGGCGAGCCGGCAGGCCACTGACTGCGTCCGCGCCGTGTTTTCCTACGTTTCCAATCACTCCGCGAATCCTACGCAGCGCGTGTGGTCCGACAATAGGGTGCTTGTATAGTAACTGGTGTTTTCGTAGACACACTGAGGCAGGTAGAGCCTACCCCTCCGCCCGCCTCGGTAGCTGCGCGCTCAGCGCGGCGGATTCCTAAGCGAAGGGGCCCGGGTTAGAGTCCCAGCCGGGTCGGACGTTTTCTCCGCTCGGGAGGAGAGTGTTGTGTTGTCCTTACGTCCGTATTCTCATAACTGACATTACTGTTGATATGGCTGAATGGGCACGGCCCAAAAACCAGTTAAAAGAACAAATATTTACCGTACCAGATTACAGAACACAGCAGGTCTAACGGAGGAAGACT
This sequence comes from Schistocerca serialis cubense, assembly GCF_023864345.2. Taxonomy (NCBI): domain Eukaryota; kingdom Metazoa; phylum Arthropoda; class Insecta; order Orthoptera; family Acrididae; genus Schistocerca; species Schistocerca serialis. The sequence continues at coordinate 151,190,485 of NC_064642.1, forward strand.
TAGATAGGAAGCATGTTGCTGATTAAGACCGGACAGTGCAATTCCGCTTTACCCTGTTGACTTACCTCTCGACTCGAACGCTTAGGTTCCTGAAGCTCGCTGCTACGATCATTACGCCACAGGCTACATAGTGTAAAGTATGGATGACTTTGCTGTCTTAAGTCCAATACAACCAACAACAGCTGAGTTTCATCTCTGTAAACATTCCGTAAACTATGTGGAATCTCAGCTACCCCGCTACTTACAGCACGTATTCTACAGGGGGGAGGAACTTAGCAGTTTGTCGAATTTTATCGTGGTCGTCCGTCATTTACCTATCTTGTTCTCGCGAATATCTGACTTTTATATGGTTTTAGATGTTTGTTTCGGAACCTCGTCAGCTGTTCCGTGTCGGAGGCAACTGGCCATTTCAGAAATGGCAGTTAAAAAATGGCTCTGAGCACTATGGGACTTAACTTCTAAAGTCATCAGTCCCCTAGAACTTAGAACTACTTAAACACAAATAACGTAAGAAGATCACACACATCCATTCCCGAGGCAGGGTTCGAACCTGCGACCGTAGCGGTCGCGCGGTTCCAGACTGTAGCGCCTAGTAATGGCAGTATTCACCTTAGTTAGTGAAGGCGAATGCACAGCTGTTATTGGGTAAACCCTTGGTAGCATAAATGCTAACGATTATGTAGCGCCGGCCGGTGTGGCCGAGCGGTTCTAGGCGCTTCAGTCTGGAACCGCGCTACCGCTACGGTCGCAGGTTCGAATTCTGCCTCGGGAATGGATGTGTGTGATGTCCTTAGGTTAGTTAGGTTTAAGTAGTTCTAAGTTCTAGGGGACTCATGACCTCAGATGTTAAGTCCCATAGTGCTCAGAGCCATTTGAACTGACAGTGGGGAGGGGGGGGGGGGACGTAGACAGTGGTAACCAGTGTACCCTCCACCACACTGCGCAATGTGACGTGCAGTGTATAGATGTAGACATAAACACCCGAGGTCGAGTAATCTGTGTCATACAGTTTTAATTAGCTATTGTCTAGACCATCCGGTAAGCTAGAGCTCGGCTCTTCTATCTACATTTGAGTCAGCAGCGAATATTATAATTTTGCAAATATGAGTACAGTCAATGAACAGCTTTCAGGGCACTTAAAATTTAACCAAGCCATCATTTAGTCTAATTCATAATGATTTATTACAGTCTAGTGGATACAAATAACACTGCGCATCTTAAAATGCGTGTCCTGTGTCAATGTATTAAAGCTACAAATACTGTTGAAAGTTTTGAACACCGCAACCAATGACAGCGAAACCCTTAAAAGCTGAGAGAATTCTACTTCTTCATGTGTCGTTTGATGGTTTACTCTGAGGCAACGAACAAGTCTAAGAAAAGAACCTACAGCGTGTTAGAGCACTCTACAGTCGTCCATGCGATATTTTGTTGCACGAGAGTGACTTCGTTCCTCGACACTGTCCGCCCTCCTCGAGTCCCACGCTACACGCCTACCACGTGGGAGCTAGTTCAGCGAGGAGCGGCGGCGGTATCACAGCCAGCAGGATCTCTGTTCGCATATCGAGACGATCGGTCTCACTATAGCGCTCCGTGCATGCATAAAATATGAAGGACAAACACTCGATTCGAATTTGTAAGCAGTGTCAGCGGATCGCCGCTTATCGGGAAGTGCGCTCCTGCGGGCAGGCCGGCGATTCGCGTCCGCCAGTCGATGGCCGCGTAACGGTCCGTCCGTTTTTAAAGAGCTGGCGACGCGTCAGGCCTCAGGTGTCCGGGTAATCAATAAGACGAGCCACCGCCGAGCCGCCGGCACCTGACAGCGGGCGAGGGCTGCTTTGTCTCACGGCGGAGCCTGCGAGCCAGTGTCTCAGCGCGGTTGACCGTTGATCGCAAAATTCGTCCTTTTCAGCCAAATTACTGTACTTACCTAGATCCAGCCTCAAGTGAAGGATAATAGCGTAGATTGAGAGGTACGCGTAATGGACCCACAAACCAAAACAGTGCACACAAAGCTAGACGCACTCCTCCCTTGAATACAGATAACGTGCTCCGTCACAGAAATGGTGGGTTGTTAACAAAAAGCTACCGAAAAATTGTCGTCATGTATGGTATGTAATATCGCACGTATGGTTTTTTTATCTTGTGGGACTTAACTGTGAAGGTCATCAGTCCCTAAGGTTACACACTACTTAACCTAAATTATCCTAAGGACAAACAGACACACCCATGCCCGAGGGAGGACTCGAACGTCCGCAGGGACCAGCCGCACAGTCCATGACTGCAGTGCCTGAGACCGCACGGCTAATCCCGCGCGGCGCACGTATGTTTACCGAAACGATTATCATGCACCGATCTCACATTTCATATTGATTTCTGTGACACTTATCGTCTAACATGAGAAAAAAAAATACTTATTGCGTGCTAGAGGGTGGTCAGAAACATTCTGAAATGATTGTGAGGGTGTTCCAGGGTATATAGTACTGAGAAGTAATTGTTAATGGAAAATAGATACGTTCCACCGTTTCCGAGTTAATTAGCATTGAAGTTAGCCAGTCTGGCCGTTGCGAGCGCAAATTCAAGTGCCCGTCAAAGATGGTGTCGCCAAAGGCGTGTTTCTCTTGGTTTCCTAGAACCGAACAAGAAAATGATGCGAAATAGGGCATAGGACGGAAGTAAGTCTGAGCAGTCTCATGCGCTATCATCTGCGCTATGAGAACAACTGACACTAACTGTATGTGGCGTGCCGGTTCAATTTGCGCACGCAACGTCTTCATTGCCTAACTAACTCGGAAACGGCGCAACGTATCGGTTTTTTCTTCTTCTTAACACTTACTTATCAACATAACTTACCCTACGACACACTTACAAGCTTTTCAATTTTTTTTTTTTTTTTTTTTAAATGGTTCAAATGGCTCTGAGCACTGTGTGACTTAACATCTGAGGTCATCAGTCCTCTAGAACTTAGAACTACTTAAACCTAACTAACCTAAGGACAACACATACATCCATGCCCAAGGCAGGATTCGAACCTGCGACCGTAGCGGTCGCGCGGTTCCAGACTGAAGCGCCTAGAATCGCTCTGCCACACCGGCCGGCTGCAAGCTTTTCAAATTGTTTCTGACCACCCAGTATAGTTGGCTATCACACATAGTATTTCATCACACCTTGGTTTGGACAGTTACAGCCAACAAAACCGAGCAGGGGGAAGGTAGATCAGGGTTTAATATTCCGGTGACTACGAAGTAAGTCATTACAGACAGAGAAAAATCTAGACTTGGGGAAGAAAATTAGTCTTGCCTTTCTCAAAGAGATCATCACGGAATCTGCCTTAAGCGACTTGGGGAAATGACAGAAAACAACAATCTCAATGGCTGGATGGGCAACTGAAGGGTCCTCATTCTGAATTGTAGTGTACAATACTTGCAGGACTCAGGTTCGATTCCGGGTGGTCTTGGCTGAGGTTATTTAGAACTCGAGACGTTGTAAGTGGTTAGATGAAACTCGTTAATTTTATTTTGATTTATATATGTTATATCAAGTAATAAATCCATTTGTTGGCTGATTTGATTAAATATATTTTTGACTGGAAACAAATAAAAGTAAATAAAAAGGTGATGCCGTAACAAATATATAAGTCGAGTGAAACGAGTAGGTTCCTATATATGCGTCGAGGTGTATTCCCTGTAAAAATTCGCCTTCAGTCATCCGTACGCAAGTGCCAAATAATTTAAATATAATCTGTTAGCAAGTTCAGACCGCATCGAAATCAGCAGAAGAGAAAAGCACAATGACGCCTCCACCCATCCCCTTTAAAGTGAAGTAAACGACGGTCAGACTACAGTATTTTCCTAGAAACTGTACCGACATCGGGATAACAATCATACGCTTTGAATTTCCGTGGGCCATATCGGGGAAAGGTAGGGATCCGACGACGCCGCTCTGCGATCGCAATTATTTTGAGCGCGGCGCCCTCTGTATGTAGCAACGTCTCTTTTGGCCTGCGGACGTTTATTTTGATGTGGGAGTGACGTCATCCACAAAGGAAAAGCCGGGCCGTGTTGACGGCAGCCGTCGCGGCGCCAGAAAACAAACGCAGCGCGCCAGCCCCGTCCACGGCTGGGCTATGATAGATTTACTGACTGCGCATTCTTCCGCGATAGGCGGGCTGCGAGCCAAACCACACAGGTCGCGAACAAGTGTGCGATCGCTGCTGCTTCTGATCATCGGGGCTACATCACGTGTAAAACTCTGCCAGCTCGCAGCCACAGCGCCACCATATAACTCGTCGTGAATTAGCTGTCAGTGCGAAGAGTATAAATAAGATTTATCAGGGAAACCATCCGGCATATGGGCACGTTCCAGCGGCCCCAAGCTTGAGGTGCAGAAAAAGTTTCATCAAGACAATTTCATTGGGAACAACTGCGGATTTATCGACTTAAAAATAACTTCACACCTGAGCATGAACAAAATAGATTCGTTGGAGGTTACTCAGCCACCTTCGATCTGGAGTTGGAATATCTAGGGTTAACCTCCAGAAGTGGTACTTCCCTACGTATATCACCGACTGTGAGTGCGGAGAACAACAGACGGTGGAACACCCACTGGTCTGTCAGCTATGCCCTGCATCTTGAACAGAAGATAACCTTCTGCTCGCGAATGCGAACACAATTGATGTTGAAAGATTTTGTGCAGCAGTAGTGCAGCTTCATAATTCTTTATCTCTCTTTTTTTTCTCAATGCTAATTAACGCGTCTCATATTTGCTCCTGACTCGAATAAATAAATCGTGGCAAGGGGCTCGCGTTGTCATTGCGTCCGCCACTCAGACTTTTGTCGGTTGTCTGTCGGATTACGCATTAAAAAAGCAGTTATTGATGGAAAGTCACCTCAAAAAGAGTTGTTGACAGAAATTCACATGTTGACAATGAAGGGCACAACAATCCGGAACTTGCGTCAACTGCAAGAATTTTTTTGTAGAAAACATATTTTATCAGATAAAACATGATTGTAATAAAAGACAGGATAGATTATCAGTTGTATACGTAAGTAACTCAGGTAACTAATTAAAACATTTTCGCTTCAGTAATTTGTTTACATCGTTTGAAATAGTTACGAGACAGACTTATAGTTAGTTTCTCACTTCTGTTTTGGCTGTGGGGCACCACCACCCCAAGAAATTTCACCATATGGGAAAATGAAAGTGAAGACTAATGTAAACGACAACAAAAATGTATCTTAACGTGAACAAACCGTCTAGTAATGAACTTGTCGATTCGTTAACGACGCTGTTTATGTGAAGCATTATAAAAAGTGTCTGGTTGCTCTTACCTTCTCTGCAAGAATCAGCCTGTATGTTTTACACGGCCACGGTCTCAAAATGTCAGTTTTCGACAAAATAGCATCTCTGTAAAATGCTACGTCGTGCCAGGGATTTTCTCAATTATATTTCCAACAGGTGCTGGAAAAACCTGACGGCTTGGGAAAATCATTCGCTTGAAGCTACAGTAGTATGCCGCATTCAGAAGGATTATCGAGTGAGGTGGCGCAGTGATTAGCACATTGGGCTCACATTCGGGAGGACGACTATTATGTTTTCCTTCATATCCTTAACCCTTTGAGCCCCAGTGATGTCTTCCGCAGCTCTCTCTCCCCCCCCCCCCCCCATTTTATTCATTTTGTTTTGAAGTCCTACGTTGCTACTACAGCCGAAATTCAGGCCAATTTTAAATTGTAAGCATCCACAGCAGCAGTACAATTGAACCATGATGAATAAGACCGCTTCATCTGTATAGAGCTTTGTTTCTGATCCAACCAATTTCACGGCGGCGGAGATACATATTTATTTCATTATTTATTCCAAACGTTAAGCAGTAGATGACCCACCATTCTCTGTCCTGTTGTGATAAAACTATTTGAGCGTCAAGAGGTCGGTAGTCCAATTTAAAATAGAGCAGAATGGGGGTAACATCATCACGATACAGGAAATCTAATGTTAAACTCGGGCGTGACATTTCGTCGCCGCGCCGTGTTAGCCGAGCGGTCTAAGGCGCTGCAGTCATGGACTGTGCGGCTGATCCCGGCGGAGGCTCGAGTCCTCCCTCGGGCATGGATGTGTGTGTGTTTGTCCTTACGATAATTTAGGTTAAGTAGTGTGTAAGCTTAGGGACTGATGACCTTAGCAGTTAAGTCCCACAAGATTTCACACACATTTGAACATTTTTGACAGTTCGTCTTGGAAGTCACTGCGCACTTTATGTTGTCACGAAGATGTTAAGCCTTAGGGTTTCTGTATCACGATGATATTCCTCCCATTCTCCTCTGACTTAAATTGGACTGCAGACTTATTGACGCTCAGACAGTTATCTCACAGTTGGACAAAGAATGTTGAGTCAACGTTTGAAATAAATCATGTAATAAATCTGTATTCCTGAAGAAATGACTCTAACGCAGCGAAACTAGTTGGATCAGAAATAAAGATTTATTATACAACTTAAACGATCTTAGCCATCACGATCCTGATTCAGGTCTTTCCTAGCGTAGGTGGTCTCATGCTAAAGGCATTGGTACTTTAAACAATATGAATAAAATGGTGGTTTGTGGCAGAAATCACTGGAGCTCAAAGGGCTAAGTCTCTCCAAGCGGGATGATCACTTTGCAAGGGCACGGCGGTTCCCTTCCCCACCCTCGAAACATTTCGAGCTTCTGCTCCGACTCTGTTGACCACGATACCGATTAGATGTTAAACCTTTATCTTCCTTCCTTCGGAAGTATCACTGGAAAGACGGACTCATCAGCTCCAGACTGGACACCGAAAAGTCCACAAAAGGCACGGGGACGAACCCGCTGGCTCAGCCTGGAGTGGTACTCGTGTGTTTATTACACGGGGTGTCAGGAGACGAATGAGGTTACAAGTGGCCGCTAGCCCCCGGTACGGGCCCGCCCCTCGCAGATGACGCCCGCACAGAACACTCGCTCCTCGGCGGTAACGAGCGCGTGGCGGCCGTCGCATGTCCCAGATCCGCCGGCCAGATTCTGCGCCGCCCCGCCCGGACACAAATGTTTACGCGCTGTCATTAAGCCGCTATCGCGCTTCTCATCGCCGCGGACAACAACAAACACGTCGACGGCACCAGCGCGGCCGGCGTTTACCGCGCGGGTACACACACAATCAGTCAGCCGCGACACGCGCCGCTTTCGCGACCGGAAGTGGCCGCTGCCTGGCCAGCTGCACAGCTGCCGGGGTAACCGCACCATCCACACGGTGCCGCTTCTTCCTCTCGAGGTCGCAGCTCTATCCGACGAGGGCGACTGCGTAGCTGTCACAACGCGCACAATATGGTGCACCAATGGAACCCCGAGCTATCTGTGTCATCTCGAACCCAAGTTTCGGTCACCTTTCTTCTCGTCATCTTCAGGCGAAATATCCTTGTTTTAAAGACAAGGTTATCCTCGGGAGTGCCCAAAGGAAGTGTGATGGGGGCGTTATTTTTTCTATATAAGTGATTTGGTGGACACGGTGGGAACCAATCTGCGATTGTCTGCTGACGATGCTGTGTTGTGTGGGAAGGTGAAGTTGAATGTCTTTAGGGGAGGATACGAGATGACTTAGACAAATTTTGTAGTTGGTGGGATGACTGGCAGCTGGCTCGAAATGTAGAAAAGTTAAAGTTAATGCAGATAAGCAGGGAAAACAAACATGTAATGTTCAAGTGCAGCATTAGTAATGTCCTGCTTGTCACAGTCACTTCGCTTATATATCTGGGCGTTGCGATGAAATAGAACGAGCATGTGATTGTGGTAGGGAAGGCGAAGATCGACTTCGGTCTGTTGGGAGAATTTTGGGAAAGAGTGATAAAACTGTAAAGGGGAGGGCATATAGGACGCTAGTGCGACTCACTCTTGAGTACAGCTCGAGTGTTTGGGATCTGCACCAGGACGGATTAAAGGAAAATATCGAAGCAATTCAGAGACTAGCTGCTAGATTTGTTATCGGTAGGTTCGAATAACACGCAAGTGTTACGGAGACGCTTCAGGAGCTCAAATGAGAATTCCTGGAGGGAAGGTGACGTTCTTTTCTAGAAACACTGTTGAAGCTGAATGCAGACCGGTTCTACTGCCGCCAACGGAAATGCCACGTAAGGACCACGAAGATAAGATACGGAGACATATAGACAGTCGTTTTCCATGGCTGTGTTTGCGAGTGGTACTGGAAAGGAAATTGCTAGTACCCTAGGATATTCTCCTCCAGGCACCGTGCTGTGGCTTGCGGAGTATGTATGTAGATGTAATGATAACGTTGACCTCAACGTTGCTTCACGACTACGCCGTAACTCGGCCGACAACTCTAGAAGATTTAATCACTGAAATTTTCAGAGGCCTGCGTTCTCATATAGTAATATGCATTTCCTGTTGTTTTCCTGCATTTAGCTCTTTCCGTCCCCTGGGCATTAGTGGCCACGATCGAATTTTACAATTTTCAGCGCCGTCACCTTATTTCTATTGAAACGACAACATTCCAAATCTTATGCAACACTATGGTAACGAACTGTTTGTAGGGTTTGTATAGCTTCTTGCTGTGTTAACGCACATATTTCGGACGTACAGGAACAGGGACTGTTGCTCGGATTAGTGGCACTCATGATCGGGCTAGAAAGCCGCCTTATCTGAAGCAGGTTGAACACGCTTTTTCATTAGAATATCGTATGTTTAAGCATAATTAGTCTATGTGGTTTATGTATTTATCAGTGTACCTTATAGAGAAAGATTATAATGTATTTCATACATGATCTGAACAGCTGAAGGCCCTCCGTACATCTCCACATTTGTTTGTTTGTTTGTTTAACCGTCATTGCTGATTAGCCTGTTCATTCATTTAGTGACATCAGTATAACTTGACGATGAAGTACAATGGTTGCATTTCAATAACAGTTTTTTCTTGCATGATACATTTCAAAACATGGAACAATACGCTTTCCAAAGTCACGTTGTTTGCAAGAACAACGCGATTCTTTTTTCATTGTTACGTTGCCGATCAGTGCAAAGCCACAATAAAAAAAAGCAACGCGAAGTATGCTCTTTACGCTGTTCTTGCGTTGACACCTTTGCTATATCCTGAGTGGCTCCGTCCAGTAGCTGAAAACAAGAAAAAAGGGCCTTTGGCCAAGGAAAGCGAGGTTCTTACGGAACTGTTGCCCAACACAATCCATTCCGAATCTCCTCAAGAATCCCTTTCGTACATGTCCATCCTCTTCTCATTTTACTGCCCTTCAATTCATTTCCTTCTCCCTCTTCTTCCTCCTCCTCCTCCTCCGCCTCTTCTTCTTCTTCTTCTTTCAATTCCTGTTTCACCTTTCCTCTCCCTCTTTTCTTCCGCGCTTTTTCATTTTTCTTCGCCCCCACTGAAACAGTGATCAGGGCACGCGCCCCTGCTGCATTATCCCTTTTTATCCCGTAGCTTGCAGTTCAACCAAGGTATGTAATGCTTGACAAGTGTCTGGCAGACTGAAACTGCATGTCTGGCCTGGACTCCACCTTGCAACCTTGCGCCTCGTGGACATGGTTCTTACCGACTCCCCGGATAGTTCTGTCAGTAAGAGCATTGTCTCGAAAGGCAAGTTCTAGTCCGGGCGCGACATGCAGTTTTGATCTGCCAGGATGTTTCAAACAGAGCAGTTCCACTGCGGAGTGAAAATGTTCATTCCGAATATTTATTACTTACTTGTCACAACTCTCGTAATGCATATTTCATCAGTCACATTACCTGTCTGTGTTCTGAGGGGACTCCTCGCAGGAGGTATTTATTGCGGCAACGTCCTCAACCCGACAGTTGCCGTTGTCGACTGACAGCCGGCAGAACGCGCTGGAGACGAACCGAACCGAACCGTAGCGCTCGGTGCAGTCTCCGGACCCGACGCCCCTATGGCGTCTGGCGTCCGGCGCGGCGCCGACATGTACGTAATGCGCGCGGACACGCAAGCGCGAATGCGCAACGCGCCTCGTCTCGGCGCATAACTGACGAGCTACATGCAATCGCCGTGTTACGGTGCCGACTCCGCGGGCTGAATTGTAAATGCGCTCTGAATGCGTTAGCGCCGCTTTCCGGCAAGCTGCCGGCCGAGTGAGACGTTGTTTATTAATGGACGCTGCGGCTGCGTTTCGGGTCAAGCCGACACGCGTGACCTTTCGCGGAGCCAAACGTGCTGACCTTTCTGAAAGCGGCCGCCCTTCTTTGCAGACAGCGTCAAGCGCGCCGACGGGAAACCATTGTTCGTGACCGCTGCAAGCAGGTGCACGCCGGCCCATGATGACAACAAGCCTGCACGTAGCAGGCACCCTCAAAGTCTGCTTACCTGCAAAGTCCCGGAATTAGTGCTGTCTATAATCGGCAGATGTCTACATCGACATATACGGAGTGATCCCTTGATGACGTTGCAAACTTTCAGGGATGATGGAGAGGGGTAAATTATGAATCTGAAGCAAGGAACCCAGGTCAGGGAACGATCGAGTCGGAAAGTTATAAGCGAAAATTGTTCTTATTCCTCTGACAGGGACCTGTTCTGCTGCAAGCTCTTTGTTTTCCAAATGTTGGGAGGAGATAATTTACCAAAAAGAAAAAAAAGGAAGAAAAGGAAAATGTGCAGCAAACATGGGCTCAAACGTGCTCACCTAAACAGCTGTGAGCACTTGTTGATAAGAAGAGTCGTGTTTCACAGTAATAAAGATGAGCAAGTGCTCATAGTTCTTATGATATGCTTTTTAGAGCCCACGTTTACGTGACATTTTTCTCTTGTTTTGCTCCATACTAGCACCTCTGAAAGTTTCCTCCTACAATCTTAGCAACAACAGTACCAGTATATGTATTACACTATCAGAGGTATGAGAACGACTTTCGCTTATAACTTCCGACTCTATCGTTTCTGGACCAGAGTTCCTTGCGACAAAGTGATACAGCTATTCTTCTCGATCATCCTTGAAAGTTTCTACCATCATTACCCTGTATACCCGCATAACATTGTACAGTTCCAGTAATACCGATTTTCAGCCCCATTCAGTTTGTGCAGTGAGCGAGGGAGACTGGCTGTATAAATGTCTAATCTGTGTTACTTTGGTGTCATGGTCCCTATGCAAGATACACGGTTTTAGAAGCATAATGGTCACACAGTCTGCTTAGAATATAACGATTCCTGTTTCTTCCAAAAATTCATACATAACGTTTCCGACCATTTCTGTCGGACTGCCTATTAGTATTTTCACGAAATATGTATAGGATATGACGTGCTCAGGCTGTTCTCCTGTAATACTGCAATCAGATACTATCGAGTTCTTTTCTTTTGTTGTAGATAAGGCATCGACACACTTCTCCTACACGCGCGAAACACAAACATACACAAGGTTGTCTCATATTTGGCTGAGCCATACTGCCCAGGAATAAGTTACAAATAACTCCAAGCTTTCCGGGAGGTTATCTTGGTTGTAAGGAAAACGCAGGAGTTCACAATACTGTCCCTGTTCCCCTCTGTGTCACTCCCAACATGCTGGGATTTTGGTTGAATCGGAAAATAGCCCTTTCTGTCCTTCGGGGTAGAGAAAAAAAATCGAGTAGCGTGAACCAGATAAAACCTCCAGAATCACGAAATACATATATACGTCTCTGAGACGCTTTCCAAAGTGGCTTAATGGAAGAAACAAAGAAAATTCACAGACGAGTAAGCGATTTGTCTCGTTCTTGTTTTCAGTCAGCTCGAGAGCGTCACAGATATGTAGCAGTGGAGTGCGCCTCTGGAAAGACCATAAGCAGCGCAGACAGATGTTAAAATCTGGAGAACCAGAGTGTGAAGAAACGGATTGCTTCTTCCAGCAGACGTCTCGCACTGTCACTGCGAGGGTAAAATTGAAGAAATATGGGGCTATGCAGCCAATTCTTCTTCCCGTGTACCATCCGTGAATGAAGCAGCAAACAGAAAAAATTGTGTTATCGATCCTCCGCGACGCATCATACTGCTCGAAATATTCTAAATGTACCGCCCTCGCCGAGATGCTACCTAAATGAGCAGCGTAGTCCACCTTTCTTGGAATAACGATTCAAAGCGAAGACTGATAAAATAAACAGATAAATGTACACACAGAGAAAGAGAGAAAAAAATTGTCTGTATTGCAGCGCGATTACTTATAACTGGTTATTACTGCTAAGACTACTTTGAGAAATCTCAATAAATATGTTACTGTGAACAGTTTTCTGATCTTCTTTAATGCAAAGTTGAACTACACGGTCCTTAATTATCAAAATGTGTGAGCACTACGTGTACAATAAAGTATTTTACTTTTGAGGCGATGAAAGAGGAGTAATAAACCTGATCTCAAAAGAAAGAAAAAGAAAAGAAACCTTTCAGAGTTCCGAAATCTTCTTTCACTAAGATGCTAGAGTATACAGACATAGTACGCCGAAGTTCCTAAATGACTCCTCCCACATTGAAATTTGAAGGGAGAGTGCTATGCTAATTATTAAACCAAGAAAATCAGCCGCTGTTTACAAAACTGTTGAGGCTTTTGTGGTTATTTGTTGACGTAAAGCCTATTGGCTTTCGTCTCGCGATCATCGGCCAAAGTTTATTTAGACAAAAATCGGCCGAAGCTTCAGACCAAAGCCATCAGACAGTACGTCATTTCATGTTCCTACCTGCACCAATAAAAGCAAGAAATTAAAATTTTTTTCTATATAAATAATTTTATTTATTTTTTTATTTTTTTACCTGTGGCTAGTTTCGGTCTCTCTGGATCATCTTCAGATCTATGTAGCCACATTAGCAACCAGTTGTGTCCGCATCGGAACTACACCACAGACTACTAAAAAATGTGCAACTGAGATTGAAAAAAGATATATAATTTTGATATATATATATAATGATGATTTCACTCAAGACGAATATGTCGGATATATTGAAAAAACAAGAAAATTAAATAAAAATATTTTACATAGCGTTTTTATTATTGTCATACATTAGATAGAACGAAAAATGGATCTGAGCACTATGGGACTTAACTTCTGAGGTCATCAGTCGCCTAGAACTTAGAACTAATTAAACCTAACTAACCTAAGGACATCACACACATCCGTGCCCGAGGCAGGATTCGAACCTGCGACCGTAGCGGTCGCTCGGCTCCAGACTGTAGCGCCTAGAAATGCACGGCCACTCCCGCCGGCTTGGATAGAACGGCTTGAAATGTAAATCGTGATGGCGTTGAGATTACATTTTACTTTCTCTTCTCCACCTGACGGAATAAACGTGTACCGTTCTGTTGTTAGTGAAATTATGGGAGTTGCAGTGTTCATCTGCATTAATACAATTGTTGGAAGGACTCTTCTGTGTCTTGCTCAAGAAATGGTCCATATAATCGCGTGGGAGAATGTGGGGAAACTACAGGAAACCCAAGAGGAAAGCTGAGAGGTTCATTAACAGGAGGTGTTAATTCTCGTCGAATATAATAGTTGTCCCTGTAGTATACATACAATGGCAAAGAACCTAAAACCTGTGTTTGTGGTTCTTCACATTTGATTAAAACCATCACATCGTACAGTTAGTTTTTTTCCGAAGAAACAAGACAACACAAAGAACTGCAGTGATTTTTAGAACTGGCAAAGAGGAAGTGTTGTGTAACAGAACCGCTAAGTACATACTGGGGTATCCACTTTACGAGTCATTTGCGCTACGAGAACCAGTCACAGAGATTTCCTGCCTGCAGAGCAAGAAATAGGTTCGAAAAAAAGCATACTTCTTTATCGTCGCATTAGCACTCATTTAAGGGCAAAATCTCTCGTAACGTTTAAAGTGCCCTCTTTGGCCACGGCCGGGGCGGAGCTGAAAGCGCGTTCCGCGGGCTTCGGGCCTCGCCGGTTTGACGTGAACGGGCAGTAACTCAAAGGCGGCCGGATTAAGCCTTTTTGTGAGGCTGTAACCGTCCCGCGTCTTGAACTTTACGTTTTCTTTCCCACTCGCCGGAATTAATGGCCCCGTAAGTGTTGCTCGATACCGTAGCGTGCAGCAAATGGCTTTGCGTATTTTAAAGCGGATGATATCTTAATGCCGAGCAATTAAGGAACAAAAGAAGTCGGCTGTTATTGGAAACGTGTACGTCGCGTAACTCTTGCAGGCCGGAGCTCGCCGCCACGTCTGTCTGTTCCATGCGGGTGGGCACTGCCGCACTGCTGCCATTGTATAATCGTGCGCCCGTATTACGTCGCGTGTGTTGTTGAGGGGGACCTTTTCATCGAAAACGCATTTTTAAATGGCTCTCGACACATTCGGACATTGTTTACGGGGGGTGTGGGACTATAATTACGAAATGCGTTACATAGGCCCTTATATATCTTCAAACATAACTGTTCTTCTAATGATAGTTGCGTTGACCGTAACAAAGCGCTGTGATAAGCCTGTGAGTACAGTTAAGCATTTCTTTTATATTTTTTTTCTTTGTGTCGTACCATGAGATGGAAACAATTCCTCTTCTAAATATTTTTGACAGCCTTAGACTATCTGAATAACACCGTACGATTGTTATGTGTAGGGTACACTGTCTCCTCCTCCTCCGTAGTGATTTTTCACCACCATATGAAGCTTTTGTTCCCTATGGTATGACTTACTTCAGTTGCATGTGTTTCATACACTGACGTAAGGACAACGCTCAACTCGGATGGAGACCCGACCGCTATCCTATCCTATGCCGGCAACAGTGTAACATTTTAAAATACAGTGCAATATCTGACCTCCTAGGTAAACTGACGCGGAGAGGAAGTGGGTGCCTGGACCTCTACTTTTTTTTTTATTAAGTGATCAACCATCCGCATTCAACAGGTAGTTCTAGCATTTTAAGTCGGCTCATTATCGTTACATTAAACAGCAACTCATATCAGTATCAGTGCTGTAATTAACCACCCATTGTGAAGCGAATGAGCTAAATATTTTAAGTGTTATAGTTTATCTGGTCGTAAGGACAATGAAGAACGGATACGGAAAACGTTCTAAGTGCCAGATATAACATTTTTCAGAAGATTGGAAAACATGTCTCTCAGTTTGTACTTAACTGACGTGTACGCAAAAAAATTGAGAAATATTATGAGACCACAGAATTATGTTGCCCACAGCATCACCTCAAAAAGTAGTGAGACGAATTATAAAATAAATATTGTATTAAGAATGTTCTAAATGTCATACCAGGAAGCGGAGTGCATCTAAGTGACAATAAGTAAATTTTACAGGATGATTCTTGCAAAGACGAAAACACCAACTAGCCACTGTTAATAATGCTACTGATTTACACAAATGCGCTGTTTTCTGTTTCGAACCGACAAGTTCGTCTAGAGACAGCTGTTCACGTTTATATTACATTTGGATTTGTTTACTTTAGTTATTTGCTGTTTGCCTTTTAGAATCTAATGTAAACAACAACAAACGTTGACGTTTATATTACATTTGGTTTTGTTTACATTAGTTGTTGATTGTTTTTGTCCAACGGCGCAAGTAAATAACAAAAAATACAATACAAACATGAACAGCCGTCTGAAGATGAACCTGTTGGCTCGAAATCAATAACGGTCTTACTTGTGTAAATAGATAGCGTTTATACATAGGGAAACCCAACTAAGCACAAGTACCATGCGCCATCTACTAACGCATATTTGAAAGAGTTTCTCCGTGTTCTGGTACATGCATCCTGTCTAGGGACATGCAACGCCGTACTGAGAACACAACAGCACTGAAAACGCATTTTGTGAGGAAATGGCACTTAAAAATTTTCCATCTTCACTCTTCTTTTCTCGAAACGGTTGGTGTATTTTAACACAAAGCAAGGTAGATATAAATTCATTTTATCACTGCCGAATCACGTGTTTACTTTGACAAAGCCCGACATTCTGAAGATAATTGCTAATAAATGTTCCAGGGAAGCGCGGTAGTAATTTCGCTTGTGACGGTAGACATCGTTCAAACCACGTGGTGATGTCTTTCTTGATCCAGTAAGGGTGACCGTGCTGTTGAGCTCTCTAAATCAGTCATCATCATCATCATCATCATCCTCTCATATTATTTAAGAAAGGTTTGATGCCAACACAAAATGGCTACACCATTCTTCGGAGAAGTTTTAGATGCCGAAATTTATAGGATATCATACATTCCTCATGATAGCCTACAGTTAAAATGATAGCTCCAGAATAACAGCTACAGATTCAAGGTACATTCATTGATTTATACCGTCTCTACTTTTTTTCAAGTGGTCTGTTCAATCTGTAAAACTATTTTCGCCTACTTTAAGTATGTAAAAAATTTTTTTCCTGTCTTTGGCATAACATAGCGGCAGGGAAAATGCGAACTGGAGTTGTCTTCTTTCAGGGAAAAAGTGGATAGACACTTAGTTCGTAGAATATTCATGCGTAGATGATCGAATGAATTGCTTTAACATGGAAAATAATGCTTAGAATTTTTATGAAGAATGAATCAATCGTCAGTCATATCCGTAACCATTATTTCCACCGTTAAAGACAGAAAAAATTATGATCTTCATACACACTAAAGCAACCATATCACCAATATTTTAGTTGAAAATAGCTACAAGAGTGACCGATAAAGCGTTGCTACAAAGTTGGTTTCCGAACTGTGATTTTCTGTTACGAATTTGTTTACCTGTAATTTGCTGTTGTGTGGAAATCAAAATGCAGAAAATAGCGGCAAATAACAGTTATTTTACTTGTAAAATGAACGATTCAGTATTTGGTTTCAAACATAATTTCTATTCTAATTATTTTCTTTGTTAGGAAACGCCTTGCTGCTCTCAAAACTTACACTTTTTAGGTGTGAAATATCTTTGGTGCTGAAGGTCCATTTTTGCACCTTAGTACAATTTTCTTCCACTTCCACCGCATCCTAACTGAGAAAATAACTGGTTTTTCTTACACCCAATCAGATAGGCTATATCTACACGATACTACGCGTTTTCCGTCGCTCTAAACTGATTGATAAGTATACGGGAAACATTTACTCCAGTGAAGCAAGTCTAGCTGTGTATTTTTCTTTACGAACATAATAATTACAACAGATTGTTTTTGTTGGCTGTCATCTTGTCATTTCCTTTCAAAATTAGGGTGTTACATTATTTGCGCTAAAGATCATCGTGCTGGAACGAAATACATTTAAGAGGTCCTTCCTCCAACCCTGTCTGTTTATAATCATGGATACTAATGCTCCATTAATAAAGACTTTGGTCATGCTGCATTACCCATTATTGTCTTTGTACGGAATAACTGATCTGTCAACGTTTTCTGCACTTACTTCGGAGATACGTGTGCATAATGAATATTTTTTAAAAATGTTGTTAGAGGTTTAAAACATAATACCTTAACATTATTTTACGAAAGCTAAAAAAAAGTATCATGCCCCAGAACTGTCTGTTCTGGGAATGTAGGAAATACTTTATCAACAACGCCTCTCGGTTAATGGTCCTCATATTTATTTCCACTGTGTGTCAAAGTGATTCAGAGTTATGCTTACCCGAAACTATAGAAATTTTTATGTCACTAATTGATTTTTTTACTTCTCACACAGCACGGGGGTAAATTAGCAGATATTCATGTTTTAGACACAGGCCCTACTGCTGAGGCAGATATCAATTCTGCGCCATGGTATAACCGAATTATTTTCACATTAGCTCGAAGACTTACTTTATATGCGTATGTCTTTCTGATTACGTATGTTCTTACCATTTTTATCAGCACTGGTATATTTAGTATCGTCGAAATTGATTTGCACATTTTGAAGAAAAAAATATGGTTGAATATTTAGTATTCTCACGTAACTAAGAACGATATTTACGATTATCTTTTATTATTTGATCGATCGTTTTCGATATGAATTCAACCTCTCACTGCCATAGAAACGTTATCTGCCCCTCATATTGAATCTTGTAACACGTATATATGTATCCACAACCGCAAATCTCCGTTTTTTAAATTTATTTATCTTAACACTTTCTGTCAAGTTATATCAAGCACATTTAAGGCTTTTCTGTCAATTAGTGGTAGATTATGTCCACGAGAAGATTGCAGTTTACATTTAACCAGATAATGTCCATGAGCCTATAGGAATATTTTGATATTCGTTGTGAAGTTGACTGTATTGCATTGTATGTTAACCGGGGCGCTAGACACGACGGTGGAGCTTCGTCGCAGCCGCTGTGGTCCACAACCCCACGACGACTACCGCAGTCCACTTCACCCCTCCGCCGACCCACACCGAACCACTTTCAGGTTTATTGTGCATTTCGGCTCCCGGTGGACCCCCCCCCCCCACCTCCCCTCAGGAGGGAACGTCTCACACCAGACGAGTGTAAACCCCATGTTTGCGTGGTAGAATAATGGTGGTGTACGTGTACGTGGAGAACTTGTTTGCGCAGCAATCAAATGGCTCTGAGCACTATGGGACTTAACATCTGTGGTCATCAGTCCCCTAGAACTTAGAACTACTTAAACCTAACTAACCTAAGGACATCACACACATCCATGCCTGAGGCAGGATTCGAACCTGCGACCGTAGCAGTCACGCGGTTCCGGACTGAGCGCCTAGAACCGCTAGACCACCGCGGCCAGCGCGCAGCAATCGCCGACATAGTGTAGCTGAGACGGAAAAGGGGAACCAGCTCGCATTCGCCGAGGCAGATGGAAAACCGCCTAAAAACATCCACAGACTGGCCGGCTCACCGGACCTCGACACAAGTCCTCTGGGGAGCAGGCACTTCTTCCCACTCCGGAAAGCCGTGCGTTAGATCGCACGGCTAACCGTACGGGCCGAAATTGACTGTACTGATTTAATAATATTGTGGTCGTTCATAAAATGTGGGCATGTTGTGACTGCAGATTTAAAATTTGTATGAGTTAACTCGCGTCGTCATAAATTATCCACGTCTCTCTCTCTGTCTCTCTCTCTCTCTCTCTCTCTCTCTCTCTTTGCACTACGTAGAAAATGACTCGACTTTTTTGTAATTGGGGAAGGGGTTTGGAGTTACTTGTCCAACTGCACACTTAACATCGTTATCCTCGTCGATTAACTCGTTCTGCTACATCCACACCCCCTGTCGCCCTGATAGCCTCAGTAGGCCGAGGCGGTGTACGACTTGGCAGCCAGAGTTTACTGCCGTGTGGCGAGATCAAAGTTGCGGCGCCTGCAGCGAGGCAACCCCGCGCGGCGCCTGCTCCGCCATGGCCGCGTTGGAGGGGATAGGGGGCTGCGGGGTGGGGTGGAGAGGGGCGGGGCGGCCCGTGGCTAGTTGGGCGGGCGGCCGCGGCGCGGCAGCACGGGCAGGGAGCGCGCGGCCGGTGGGTGGAGTCTAGCGGCTGCCATGGCACGCGGGCCGGGCCCGCCGCCTCGCCGTCGTCTTATTGCCTTCTCCGCTCGCCTCGCGTGCGCCGCGCTGCGCCGCCTCCGCCGCCTCGCCTCGTTTCCTTCGGCTCTCGCGCTTCGCATCTCCCGGGGCGGACGTACCGGACAGCGCCGTGCTTTACTCCGTCTGTGCGAGCAATAGCAGACGGATCAAAGGGAACCGTTTCTCTGCCGCCGCTGCATTGGCTCATTTCTTGCTGCAGCTTTAGTGCGTTTAGGCCTAATTGGAATTTGTTTTTCTCTCTGAGATATTGGTCAGCAACTGTTTACATATTAACCCAGACCATTTAAGACCACTACATCAAAACGTAAAATAATGAAGTTACGTCTTTTAACGAGGGAAATGGCATGTAGCAGTAAATATAAAGTTAACCCAGAGCAGAACAGAAGGAACATAGAATTTAAATTTTCTTTTAAGTTCAAGTTTTTGTTGCACTATTTTTTCGTTTACAAGTTACCCGACGAGCTCGTTTCGGCGGTTTGTTATTATCAATCTAGCTAGTACGACGTGGTCCATTTGGCATCTTGGAGTGAAAATGTCGATTGTCTTTTTGTTATGATTTGATCACATTACTTAGGGTCTATATTTTTACTTTTTATTTGCGTGGTCTTGTAAAGTACTTCGTAAGACCTATTCGTAAACATATAGAACTGCTGGAGCCGAAGCTGTCAAAAATAACTTTACAAGACCACGCAAATAAAAAGTAAAGACGCCATACGGACCACCTCATTCCAACGTATACGTGCACTTGATAACGGCAAAACGCCGAAAAGAGCTCGACGTGTAACTTGTATCACTACAAGTAAATAAACAAATAGTGCAGCAAAAAACTTTAAATGAACATAAAATATGCCCTCCTTCGACCTCGTGCAAACTGCAGACCCACTGCAAAAAATTTTTCGGGATGGTTTTAAAACAAAATCTGTACTTAAAATAGCATTTTATCTCGATATAAACAGTATTCCAGGTTACTTCGCGGTAATAATTAGTAAGGAAATCATGTACATAAAGCAGTGATTACTTCTGGAAATAATGGCATTTCGATCGTAGTAAAGTTTTCGATTGCTGTTGTTCAACTCATTTTTTTAAAATAGTTTGTTGTCCGACATAAATACATAATCTGTAATTTCAACAACGAATTATTAGTTCCATTTTCACCAATCATCTTCAGATCTATGAGAGGGATAATAATAAAAATTAGTTAAAAAGCTACAAGTGTAGTTACAGAGATTACGTCAAATTTAAAACTTGTAAAATACGGTAATGACAAACCATCAGATAAGCAGTAGTTCACTCACAAACAACATTGCCAATGGATTTGTGTGAGGAGAGTCCCGCAGGTAAAGGCTAGTCTCCCCGTGGACATGTAACTGAGTATTAACGTGTGCAGCTCCACATACATGTATATATTTACACAAAATTAAAAAAGTAAATACTTAAGTATTTTAGTGAAGGTAAACCATATAATTTCACCAATAGGTCTGAAACAATAGAGCGTATTTTGTGCTCCACAGCAGTAATCATTATAACAAACAGCCACGTAATCTTCAGCACAGATTTCGCGGTCAGTGACTGGCGAATCGTCTGGATTTGAACTACTATATGTAAACGGCCTGTCTCCGGTTGCAATCAGCGGCGAGTGCGCGGTGTGCAGGCGCCTGGAAGCAGTGGCCACAAGTGGCGGTGGGAGGACAGGTTGATTAGTGCAGGAAGAGGCGCACAGTGGCTCGCAATATACGGCCCTCCATTCGTCAGCGACCCTTGCGGCAGGTCCGGGGCCCGCCTACGCACTGCTGGCGCCAGTCCGCGTTCTGGACACGCCAGCCACACAGTTGCTGGCAAAGGCAAGTGGAGTCTCGACTTATGTCGGAAGACTACCACACTACTGTCACAGCCTATAATGAAAGTATATTTTCCTCCAATGAGCTACTGGTTCTATTGGAAAGCAGTAATTTTAAGGAACACCATTTTCACCAGGCGTTTACTTTGAGTACTTTATCGAGCGCTAGTTTTGAGTGGGCGCTCATTCTCAGCTGCACCCAAAAACATGATTTTTCCAAGGCGTTTCATTGTTATACTGTTCGTAAGAGAGCTGCATCAAACCAGTCTCAGGACTGAAGACCACAACAACAACAACTGTTCGTAAAACTTAAGTTTCATGGAATTGCTTTATTCACAGGTGGGTTCCATTATACTTAACAAACAGAATGTCGAAAATTGTGCTGAATAATTCACACGATGTTGGAAGGAGGAGAAACTTTTGTGGCAGGATTACAATGTTCGATTTTGGGTGCACTCCTATTAAAAATATTCCGTCCGATTTTGGGTGCACTCCTAGTAAAAAAAATTCCGTCCAAGCAGACTTCGGAAGGCCCAACGGTACTGTTCGACCGCCGTGTCTTACTCAACCTACTGGCGTCACTGGATGCCGATATGGAGGTGCACGTAGTCAGCACACCACTCTCTCTATATTGTTGTCAGTTTTTGTGACCGGAGCCGGTACTTCTCAGTCAGGTAACCCCTCAATTTGCATCACAAGGGCTGAGTGCACGCCACTAGCCAACAGCGCTCATGAGACCGGACCGTCACCCATCCAAGTGATAGCCAAGTCCAACAGCGCTTAACCTCCGTGATCTAACGGGAACAGGTGTTACCACTACGGCAAAGCCGTTCTCCCGATTCTATTACTGCTACATGTAAATGGCCTTCCACTTAACGCCGGCCGCGGTGGTCTCGCGGTTCTAGGCGCTCAGTCCGGAACCGCGCTACTGCTACGGTCGCAGGTTCGAATCCTGCCTCGGGCATGGATGTGTGTTGTGCCCTTAGGTTAGTTAGGTTTAAGTAGTTCTAAGTTCTAGGGGACTGATGACCATAAATGTTAAGGTCCCATAGTGCTCAGGGGCATTCCACTTAACATTAATCAAGCAGAAACACGAAATAGGTTTTTGGAAACCATCATTAACAATCCCTATTGTTGTTTCATCTTTCATTGGGTTTATTATAACAATGGTATCTCAACAGAAAAGGGGATGATAAAGTGTCAGTGGTACATTAAGTATCCTGCCCCTCAAACTAAAAGGCGGATTGAGGACTTCATACGTAGATTTAGGTAACGCATCACAATTAAACAAGCGTCAGAATAGAAAAGCCACAGCTGCATTGAATGAAGCGTTTGCTCAAAGACAATAGATATGGATATACTTTCTTTGTAAGTAGTAAAAAACGGAAATCGCAAGTTGTGCACATTTGCGCATAGTACGGGAGTCATTGTACACGACCTCAAATATACAGGTTGAGCATAGAGACTTTTCCTGATCACAAAAATTTGCTTTTAATGAACTGTGCTAGATACAGTTATGCGATTTGCAGCAAATGGTAGCTTAACTCGTAAGATTTTTTTATGGGTAAAATTCCACATGTGCTCTGTTTGTCGCTCGTAGAACTTCTAGACGATATTGCAGTTCTCTCCACGTCTTGCTAACATCTCTTCCGCTACCACATCTTGAAAAGTTGGTTCATGGAAAAAACAAACTCTATTAACGTAGCTATTGTGCCAAACGATTCGTTCCAAAATGTTCCTGGCAAACTCAGCAAGCCTGGGCCTATCATCTAGCTGCAAAGCTTACAGTGATAGTACTCAGTATGCATGGAAAGGCATTTGTTAGTGTAAAATCTTCACCGCAGTCGCTGTTTCTCAAAAAACACGACGCGTCAATTTCTGCAGACTGCATTGAAATGCTGTTCACACATTATCAACATCGTCGCCAATGCTCAAGGTCTACTGATACTTTCCTTGCCTCTTTAAACTTACCATACCATCCATCTGGTGAATCTCGATTATAGGCACTTCCAAAATGTCGCCGAACCATAATAGATGACTGAGCCTCAATAAATCACAAAACACATTACTCTCGTCATACGTAGACGCCATAGTGGCAACAGCACTCCTAAATTACGCTGTCTGTAAGAAATCAGATGCCGCCGGAGCACATGCAGAAGTGAATCCATAAAAACTACGAGAGTTAAGCTACCATCCGAAACAAACTTCTTTGCTGCATCTAACATAGTTCCTTAAAAGTTAGGTTTTTGTGATTGCGGAAAGCCTTTATTCTCATCCTGTAATAAGCAGGTAGGAGGCGTAAGCACGGCAGTGATAATAGCAAAAATATGTAAATAAAAACGAAAAAATGACAAAAAGACAAACTTAGGAGTAGGTATCCACAAAATAAGCACACACAGCTCGTAGCATATTTGTAGAAGTCTGCGTGGGAAAATTTAGAACATTGTCAATTAGGCCTAACCGTGACTGTAGTAAATATGAAGTAAAATGAACATGTAATTATACATAGTCTGTTTTACTGATCATTTCAGTAAGCGTGTCTGAGGATTATGTTTCCGCCACAAAGTGAATTTGTTTAACCAGTGCTGCGGAGGCCTCTAGGGACCCCAGGGAGTGATTTTTGGTGATACTACTGCAACTGTAACAACCAATTTATTCTTGATTTTTATGTATGTTCTGAAACTTTTTAGGGCATATATTACAAAATTAGATCCTGATGCGTCCGTTAAAAAATTAAAAAAATAAAAACACAATTTGGATCCTGGCAGGATCCCACTTGTTATACTACGTTGCATATTTTGATGGAATTTTCCCCCATAACGTGAAAGCAATAAATTTTTGAAAATAGCCCGCAAGCAAATCTCAGTCGATGCCATTTTTGGATACTGGATGAAGGTGATCTCACTGGCCCAAAAGATGTCATTAGCGACTCTGATGACTTTATTTAAGAAGTGATGCATCAGAATCAGAAAAATACCTCGAAGTGTATTGAGAAGAAACTAACATTGCTAACGAAAAATTCCGATGAGAATTCCGATGAGAGAGATCGGTTTATCGCACAGTCAGGATGAAAATAATGGATAACTTCAGTGCTCCCTATGATTCTCTGTCGTCAGTATAACAATATCAAAGGATCTCCCAGGTCAGTGCACGCAGGAGATCTTGTACCCACAGTTTCAACGTGTAATTTGATGACCAGATTCTAGACAGTATGTTGCCCACATTCACCAATGATAAAGCACCACGTGTTAATCCGCATGACAATGCAAACGCTGCTGTGAACAGAATGAGAAATTGGACAGATGCTGGGTTCAGTCAAACAGAGCGTTTATCGGTGTGCTGTTGACTGTTGAAACAGTTTGCTGCCGAAAGGAATCAGTTTCTGAAATGTGGACTGACACGAAAATATTCGGCGTCCAGTTTTTATTACTGCCAAGGCGTGGAATAGATTTGCGATTATCCACCAGTCTCTCAGGTTTGACGGTAAATCAACTCGTAAACTATGCTTGTTTAATTTAAATATATGCTTTTAGACATCCAAAACACCTAATGTGAGTAACCTTCTACACTAATATGTTGAGAAACAGAGAGAAAAAAAAAAACATATGTGGTCCCCGGAAGACCTCAACTTCGTAAACAAAGTTGACGGCTTAGGCTTTCTATGTTAAAGGTTAAATTAACAAAACGTAGATGGTTTATGTGTACGATTCTTCAGAGTAATGTGTCCTGGATTTTCGAATAGTATTTACATTACATAAAAATTTTCTGCGAACTGAGGTCTACAAATCGTTTGTTTTTGGCTAACGTAAATAAATTCACCGTAGAAACGCATAGTGAAACAATCAGTAAAAGTATTTCAGTTTTAAATAGGACATTCCATTTGTAAACTGTCTGCAGCACGACCTATCAAAGTCGGGAGTGTGACTTATGCACAGAAACACTAACTGTCCTTGTAAAAAGTTACTGCACTTCTCGCTCTGAGATAGGAAGCGTTAATTTGATCTGCAGAGGTGGCCTTGCCCGTGAAAAGAAAATCAGTGTCGCCGCGGCCTGGAAGAGACCACTAATAGGTGGTAATGCAGCAGTCTGCTCTTTAACGCGCACTTGTCCAATTTGGGCTCGTTGTCGCAGGAGTAAAACAGAATTGGCGCGGCCTGTTACTGTCTGGCGGGGTTTTACGGTGTACCGTTCTCGCCGTCTCGCGACTGTCTCTGCCCCCGCCTCCCCCTTCCTCCCCCTCCTCTAGGGAGCACCGGGCGCGTTTACAGCTTCTGCAAATGAATTGGGTGTTAAAAAGCTGCGCGTCCGGGGGAAGCGTTCTTTTTAAGAGGTAATCTGGAGGTGCGCCCGGAATGACGTAATGGCACACACACGACACGCCGGGGCGCCACCTTAACAACGTAATCTCGGCTACGACCCCATCCCGGCGCGGTCGCCAACGCCGCGGTAAGGCTGCAATCTGCGTCGCCCGCCGGGATGGCCTTCCCACGCCAGATAAGAATATGGCTAATAGAATATTGAACAGCCGCATCACCGTTCTAGGCGGCGCCGCCTTAATGAGCGGTTGCACCGCTGCTTCTGTGAGCTCCCCCTTCTGTAAAACCTAGCACTCGAGCGTTGGTGGCCTTCCTGCGTAGATAGCTCAGCCGTAGCCTTTTCGCCCGCTTTGTCTTCATTTTAAGATGTAAACAAAGTAATTAAATTGTGTGTGAACTGGACATAGCACGTTCAGAAACTACTATTTATGTGTCGTTTATTAGGAGAATACAAATTCATCCAATTCCTTTTTGGTGTCATTAAACGCCTGCTATGAATACTAGACCATCACTTGACAATGGTCTCATGAACTCCACCCACTCAAATATTCTATAGGTTGCGGTTCATTATTTTATTTTTGTAAATTTTAAGTCATTGCTGTTTCAACTACATTGTCGCCGTTCTCGACTTCTCTAATTTGTACTACTTTTTTCCACTTTTACTTATCTACTCCGTTATCAATCCCACAATTTTTGCTCTTTACTGTCCATTCCCGTTTCAAGAAAACGTCTTCTGGGTGCTTTTACATATTATCAAGTGACTTCGCAGTTTCTGCACACTTCATCTTTCCCCTGTTCTCTCTAATATGGTAAAATAACGAAGAAAGATAAGCGTTAGACATGGAATTGGTCCATTATTTTTCTAAGGAACAAATCCAGAATTAGCTTAAATTATTTTGGAGAAATTACGGAAAACTGAAACTAGTACTGTCTGAAGACGGTTTTAGCTTGTAATCACTGTGTCAGTTCATTCTTCTCTATCACTGACGTCTCTTCATAGTCTTTAACCTGCCAGTTTATTTATAAACTCTCTGTTACACGTATATCAGTACCTTCTAATACTTACCATTTTACTACCACATTGCCACCTTTAACAATCATTTACGGCATTTGCGCTTTGTTGCATTTTTGAACTCTGTATTGCAAACTTTGTCAGTAGTTTCGACGAAAAAGAAAAGTAATGTTTGGAATGCTGCTATTAGCACACAGAATAATTTGTCAGTCATGGATGGAGCCTCCTTGTACTTACCTTCAAAAGATGTGTGTTGATTCTGTTTTTGTTTTTTAATACTACAGTATTTTTTTCTTACTTCAAACTTTCGTAAATGCAGCTGAATACAATTGGTCATCGTTATACTGTACTTGCGTTAGACTGAAGATAAACTATGGCTAAAACACAATATGACATATTTCGCCTGTAAATTTGTACATATTGCGTGACAGTATTCATCGCCTCCGAATTGTTTATCTGTCATGCATTTGTGTTCGTCTGTCTACAAGAAATCTGAAATGTAATGCTTACTATTTTGCAGTTAATTACAAAAGTTAGGTAAGAACGTCTCCGGTAAATTATAGTAAACTAAGAATCACATTACTTCATTCTAAGTAATTTCATTTTTCAATTAATTCAACATTTTACGGGACTTACAATACCATTTTTCTTTCTGTTTCACGCTTAGTGATCTGGGCATAAAATCTATGATAATTGTTTTTATACTTTATCTTGCGAAACACTACAAAGGTTACAACTAAGATCCACTTTCCATTAGTGGATCTGAAGGACATTTTAAAAGACTAATTATCCGATCTTAATTTTAATGTCTGCCTTTCACTCCGGTAGATAAGAACGACGTTACATATGAAGTTGTGCATGAAAGATGACACACTTAGACAAAGATTTAAAACATTAATCAAACAGATACAACCAAGGGCGCCCTTAGCCGCTAGCAAGGAGTGGCCCCCCATTCCCCCTAGCTCTCAGGAAAAGGAAAAAATGTAGTGTAGTCAGGTGCTTTTCTTTGAAGAAATGATAGAAGCTTTCCAACCGGGTTACAAGCCGCCATTCATCTTCCACATCCCCAGGTCAAGCCCTCCCCCCTCTCCTAGAAACTATCGTATGGGCGTCTTTGGATATACGTACGATCAACAAGTGTCACGTAATATGGTCTCACTCGTGAAATGAATCGCGTAGTACTGAAGCGAATATTTACATAAAAGTCTAGAGAAACTCTCGCATTCACCACATATTCCCGCCGTATTCAAACTAAATTCAAAAGCTAGTTTCTGACATGGCTTTTGATGTTGTTAAGTAACATAGGAAGTGTGAAACGTTGCCGTGCTTTTAGTCCGTTTCCTCCTTGATTTACGTTGCAGTGATAATCTTGTTTTCATTTTTTATCATTGTACCGACAGAGATAACGACTGTATTTCGAAGCTCTGTCCTGCATCACCTCTGTTACCGCAGATCTTGCCGTCGAGCCGCAGACCAAGCGCCAGACATCATCGTAACACGCTCTGCTCGCACCGTAAATCATCCTTCCCCTCCCCTCGGTCCCCCCCCCCCCCCTGCTCACCCACTCCTACACCCCAGTTCCCGCCCTCCACGGCCATGCCACAGTCCGCTCGCCCGCGAGAAATTGCGATTTAAAAACCAATAAATTTTCCCTCGTCCTCACAAATTGTTACCACGCTTTTTTGAGTGTAGGGTACGAGAGCTATTATAGATTTATGGGACGGACGCGTCTTTGTATTGATTACGGGTTGCGCAGAACCTGTGCCGTCGGGGTGTATTCTGCCCGTTTCGCGACCCACCGCTTGTTCTGGCCCGGATACCACACGAACGTAGATCACCCGCCTGTGGGTGTTGATTCAGTTACAGTCAAAGTTAACGGGACGTTTGCAAGCCACCTGCACTAAATGTGATCCCAGTACACTGTGACGGACTGCATGCTGAAGCAAACTTCTTTGAGATGTAAACAGTGTGTATACTCCTCAGGTTCTAACCCTGAGCTTTGTCTTTCACTCTCACTGATCGTCTCAAACCCCCTAGCAAAATGTGCAGATTGAAGCTGCCTTTGGGTTTGATATCTGTACAAGCAAGCTGCAAGCCACCTTCGCTCATTCATTTTCCCTTTTCCAATTTTTTTATACCTTCTCCCTTTGTTTACAATCTCGTTACTGCCGAGTTCGCCAGGCTTTTGCAGCTTTAATCGCGGAACGTCATCAGTAAATCACAGATTTTGTGAGATTGTTAAGAAGACGAAAGGAGCGCCAGCATTAACTGAAGAAAAATCAGTACTGGAAAGATAATACCGACTAAGATTAATGTCAACGTTTTCATTTAGCTGTTCATTACTCTGTAGATAGTCTTTTAATTGTATGTGCACGAGTGGCCATTTCGGGCCTCGTATGGCGTTTCTAAGTGCATAGGTACATAGAATCACGGAGAGCGCAGGATTACATTCAATAAAAAGAAAATAATTGTAATAGAGACTTTGCGTAGCCTGCAGAGAGGAAACACTGCGTGATCGAACGCTGCTGGCTATACACAAATTCTCAGTATGAGAACAGCCACTCTGTTGACACACACAAAATCTTGAAACAGTTACTTTGCATATAACTGAACACATTTCTGCTGAATCATATGGTTACAGTAGTTCAAATAATATAAAATGAATTCTTTGACGTTCCTTAGTCAGGTACCATACCTCCCTGGTTGAATATGTTACTGCATTCTACCACGTGCTTATCGTATTTTACACCCTCATCGTCTAGCCTATGGATAGCATGCTGGTAAGCAGAGTACTAGTAATGACCGATGCAACGATCGTGGAATCAATGGTAAGTGACGGTGAGCAGTCAGGAAACGCTGTCCACACCTTATCAGGCTATTTATATAACCTGGTACTGAATTTCTCCAACGTGAAGTTATTGGGTGGGCAAATGTTACAGTAAGTGAATAACCGTGATGACATAACTTGTAAACTATTTAAGGAGAGAAGAAACAAAACAAGGGAAATACGTGGCTGTATCTCAGTTATTTTTACTTGTGTTGGCAGGGAAACGGAAGCTCTTATTTACAGGAGAAGCCTGTCGGCGTGAGAATAATGAATACCTTATTTCCAACGAAGTTCTCAGATAACTAACATTAAGGATTAAGTTATATAGGGTGTTTTGGCACGCTACTTAACGAGCTCAAAGGACAAATAGGAAATTTCGACGCAATTAACTTAGGTAAAAAGAAGAATCAAGCCTTACGGAAGAGGATTGGTCATTCGCGTTACGTAACCAGTTCGCGGCCCGTGGTCTAGTGGCAAGCGTTGCTGCCTCTAGATCACGGGGTCCCGGGTTCGATTCCCGGCCGGGTTGGGGATTTTCTCTGCCCGGGCACTGGGTGTTTGTGTCGTCCAATCTGGCCACTGTCACGAATGATGATGATGAAATGGTGAGGACATCACCATCAAGTTGCGTGACCATAGCCGCGTGTGCGCTTTCACCAGCAATGACAGACTTTACTTGGTGTAAACTGTATCCCCCCTCCCCTCTCCCCACCCTCTTCCCCGTCAGTTACAGATCGCTTGCAGATGTCTGCCCAGAGAAAGACGCCTACGCAGTATTATCCGGTATACCTTCTGAACTTAAAACATGACTACAGTACTAGCTCTTGCCATCACTCAAGCAAAAGAAATTATGTTGATACTAGAAAACGTATGAATTCCTAAGGGACCAAGAGAGGACGCGCAATTCGTGACATGGCGCCTCTAACCACGCGGCCACTCCACGCGGCCGTTCACAATTGACTTACGAACAAAACGATATTATTAAGAAAGCAAAGATACAGGAGAGGGGCGGGCGGCTGGAACACTACAAGTAAAGTAACACATACGGCAGAGAACGCGGATCATTATTTTAACATGTTACTTCAGCGAAACTAAAATGAACAGTACGATATAGTACTTTACATAGAGTAAGTCGTTTCCACTCTTCAACAAACTGTTCTGAAGTAGATTATCCATTTGAGATCTTGACGTTAGAGAGGAAGCTCGTCAATCACGCTTAGCTAAGTTAAACAAACTTTTTTCGTATCACCGAAGAAGACCATTTTAAAAACATGTAGGTTGTCTATATGGATCGGGCGACTGTCGGTTACAACTTGTAATATATTTAAAGACGTGTCACTAAAGCATTGCTTGGGAATACTACAGCTATTTATTTAGTTACTACATGTTTGGAGAGTATTGCTCCCTGGTCTTCAGTAGACCGTTTTGTTAAATCACTGAAAGATCCAAATCGCATCCTGATTTACACACTAGAAATGCAAAAACAATGCCCATCTCAGTATGAGGGAGGGTGGACATCCGAAAGGGTCGATGGCGTACAGGTTTTAATATTCCTTAAAAATCGTGATTTGACACAATAGTAGTAAACCATTACTTCCGTACTAAATGTACAAGTTGTGTCAAACAACGATCGGGCGTCAGACATGACTTGCAGCTAATATTGCTCTTCACTCTTGAGGATAGTCTGCTATTTGACCGAAAGAGGCAGTTTTATAAAGAAGTGACATGCAGCCAATAGTTTTCCAAAAATAAAAATGTAGCCAGTTCACGTATAGGGTGTTATTTGTCATTTAGTGGGCGACAGTTGCAGCCTTCCCCTGAAGTTGGGAATAGTTGTTATGATAATGTAACTGCATGAAGCAATCTGCAAGATACGTCAAGGAGACTGGAACACGTTGTTGCTCTATTTAATCAATCGTAGGAGCAAGTTTGAGCATAATTAGCGACACAGTTAGATCTATAATTACATCTTGGTTACTAACACTATCGAATACCTGTCCAGCTGGCCTTCGTCGAAAGGCCACTCTTTGCAGTGATTGTCAGCAAGTTTCTAACAATGAATCAATTCCGCATCTCGAAGACTAACTCTCGCTGCCTAGGAAACACCTCAAATACGGAAGTGCAGCATATGAAAGAGCCGAAATGCTCTCTGCTGGGTTCAACCAGAGCGCTGAGTGGAAACGTTAGTGGTAGGCCACGAAAACTTGGAACCACGAACTTACTGACAAACTTGGTGCGGGTACAGCACAATATATTCCGGACTGAAGAAGGTATGTGCAAATACGGGGTTGGAGAAAAATACGGAAACACTGAGATAAACGCGTGCTCGAACATGTATGAAGGTGCTACCCAAGCCTGCAGGCTGCGCTATTGCATTTAACCACGAGCGACACCTGTGATACATCCTGAATACGTTGCAAGTGTCAGAGCAGTATTCTGTGTGCTTTTGAGTGCATTATGTCGGAAATAAGTGAATTCGAATGTGGGAATATTGTTCCTCGTATGGTGGTTGATTCTGTAACCAAGGTAACTGAAGTGTTTGATCTTTGAAGAGGGACGGTATCGAAGGTTTATACCGCACACAGGAAAAGCGGAGAAAGATCGTCCGCTAAGTCACAACGCGAATGAAAATGTGTGTTGAATGGTTGTGGCAGACGGGCACTGAAGAGGATTATGACGAAAAGTAAGGGGACGACAGCTGCAAAAGTAACAGCAGAATTGCAGTAGCTCTCGCGAACCCTGTCTGCACCAAAGGAAGCTCGAAAAGTAGGGAATCGCAGGGTGAGCTGAAATTCCAAAACCACTTATCAGTGATGAAAATGTTCGTAACAGGAAAACGTGGTGCCTAAATCATAAAACATTGACTGTTGAACGATTGAAGAAAGTCATTTGATCGGATGACTGTTTCTAGCTTCTGGCCGAGTTTACCTCCCAAGAGCGAAATATGGCTGGGATGTGTATGATTTGGGCAGCCACATTGCGGTTTTCCATGGACCCCACGGTTATTCAGCAAGGCCGCATTACTGCCGAGCATTGTGTGTCAATATTGACTACTCATGTCTACCCAGTGGTACGATGTTTGTTGCCCGCTTTGGTGCTGTGTTCCAAGACGGCAGTGCTTCTGTTCACACAGCTCGCAACGAGCAGGACTGGTTTTGTGAGCACGACGATGAATTGTCGCATCTTCCTGCCCACTAGTCACCATATATCAATATTATTGAGCCTCTGTGGTCTGCTTTGGAGAGAAGGGTACGTGACCGCTATCCACCGCCATCGTCGTTACCTGAACTCTGTACTGTTTTGCAGGAAGAATTGTATAAGATCCCTTAAAACGAAACAAGTTCCGTATTTATTCATCCCGAGAGGACTGGAAGCTGTTTTGAATACCGACGGGTTTCCTGTACCTTGTTATGCAAGGTAGTGTGTTGTGTTTTTGGTGTTTCCGTATTTTTGTCAATCCCCTGTAAAATGTGCACAAGAGGGGCTGTTACACGAGCAGCACGTGTGACTGTGGTAATATTCAGTGATTTTTGTCGTAAATGACTGTCCTAACAGACGTATCCCTGATTGTGCCGAAAGTCTACGTGAGGCTTCCGACGGGCCGGTAGTTCGGACCGTAGAATGTTTATATGGCGTAAATAGATGCATGCATGCAGTAGTTGGCTAAATATCTAAAAAAATTTGTTGTTGTAAATGATGCATACGGTATCATTATTATTATTATTATTATTATTATTGTTTTCCTGCGAATAGGCCATCTGAGACCCACGTTCCAGTTTCAGTTCTTGATTCTTTGTTCTTTTCTTTTCTTCCAGTAGGCTTTCATCTGTCCACTATGTTTTTTCTTTCTGTCTTCAGTTCATTCTGAACCAGTCTTTTTAGCTGCCCTGCCTTGGAATCCTTCCATTTTCAATAATTTTTTCCGAAAGAGTTTTCTGTCGTTTATATCTTGAGTTTTTATATTGTTTCTTTCCAAATCCTTTTTTACTTCATTGGCTCAACTTGTTGTGGGCTTATTATTAAGCATTCAATAACAAACATTGTGGATTAAGTGCTGTAAATAAATATAAATATCGAGACAAAGTTTTAGGTTCGAGTCCCTGTGTGGAGCCCTGATGTAATAGCGAGAAAATTTGAAAACGGCGCGCAGTCCAATGCAGAGAAAAAGATACATCCTGGAAGCAATCCCCTAGGCATTTCGGTAAGCCACTGCTCCGAAATATCCTTCCTTCCAGGACTGCTAGTGCCAAAATACGCGGGAGGACGTTGCGCAGCTGGGAGTGAGGTACTGGTATAATTGAAACTATGAGTGCGGATGAGCACTGCCCGTGGAAAGCAGGTTCCGGGCTCGAGTATCTGTGTTGGCTCTGAGCACTATGGTACTTAACTTCTAAGGTCATCAGTCCCCTAGAAGTTAGAACTACTTAAACCTAACTAACCTAAGGACATCACACACATCCATGCCCGAGGCGGGATTCGAAACTGCGACAGTAGCGGTCGCGCGGTTCCAGACTGTAGCGACTAGAACCGCTCGGCCACATCGGCCGGCCGAGTATCTATGTTGCACACAGTATTAATGTACCGAGCAATTAGGTCACAGTTACTGATTCATTCTGAAAATTCATGAAAGAAGCACTGTGCTTTTTGCTAACGCTACACACACACACACACACACACACACACACACACACACGAGAGAGAGAGAGAGAGAGAGAGCGAGCGAGTCGCACGACAGCAGAACACGTGCTCGGCAGCCGACAGCTAGACCAGGAGATGTTGAAGGGATCGGTTTCTGAAGACGTCGCCGCATAAAAATCGAGAAGAAAGCATCGGGCAGCCGGTGACAGGAGCGGCATTGTTCCCCGGAGAGACGCGCGAGTATATTAAGAAGTCAGAGGCGCGGTGTGTTGTGGCGCCGCGCGTTTCCCCTCGAATAACAAATCGGCACTGTGTTGTGCTGTGGTGCGCAGAGCGACGCGGCCGCGCTGTAGGCGTCCCGACAGGACAGGAGAGCGCGCCCGCCCGCGGGCGACGCCGACGCCGACGCCGACGCCTCGGCTTTATTTTTACACGAGAGCGGCCGCCTCTGTGTACTCCGCCTCCAAACAGTGCGCCTCCGACAAAGGGCCGCGCCACCAACAACGCGAGCATTTTCCACGAAGAGAACACAGCGGAGGATCCGCCAGAAGGAAAGCGAGCCGGCCGCTGCTTCATTATTTGTCCGTCGGCGCAGCGCCGCCGGCCGGGTTAGCTAGTAGGAAGCGGCCCCCGCTCTAATGACACAAAGTTGGTAGCGCTCGCCAAGTTAATGGACGCCGGGATTCGGCCAAGTCCCGGGCGCCGGCGCTGTACATACATTAGCGGAAACAGCCCGCGCCCGCCGCTTTCTTGTTCGCGCTTAATAAACCGAGCAAAACTAATGTTGCCCGCCCGGCTGGATGCCGAATCTCGCAAAAACGACGCCCCCGCCGTAACGCCGCGCAGACGGTTATACGCACTTTTAATCGCCGAGTGTTCCGGTTGGAAGTCCTTGTTGCCGAATGTTTCCGGCGAGAGAAGCGCCTCTAAACTCTTTTGCCGAAAATTTAAAGCCCTGACAGAATGAGCGACTTTGCTTGCTTGTTCTTTCCGTGGCCCCGTCTTACAGCACGAAAATATCAGCCGGTCCACGGCTGTCTCAAGAAACGTAGATAACTGTCTGGAGAGACTAAAGTTACACACAAGGTTTCGTCTTGAGACGTGTCCGGTAATGTGCCATTACCTTTATAATCTCAATCTTCTTTCCGTATCATACTTTAAATTGGTTCTACACTCTCATTTAACTATTGTCTTGTTCTGTGTATCCAAATGTCGTCCAGTTTTTTGACACTATAAAGTTTATTTTACTCAGTTTTCACAAAATTTTTTAATGGCTATACCGGTTTTCACTGTCTTCTCGTTCAGAGAAGTCTATAAATACTGCTTGGCCGATATCTGTGTCAAAAAAATCTAAGAAATACCATTTCATTAAGGTTGCTACTAGAGTCGTCTAGTATATACAGGAAGTTACGGGTAAAAGTACAGATATTTATCCAATTGGTACTTGGTATGTGCCCACTTCAGTGAATTAGTTGTTTCTTCTCTGCGTCAAATGGTCTTCCTGCAAACGCATACACTATATTGCGCAGTCATAATTGCTCCGCCAAGTGGACTATTCGCTTTCGCATTGGTCTTCTAACGAGTTTACTAGACGCTAAACGACAGCATCACCAGCAAAGAATCTAACACATCTGCCCAGATCGACTCCTAAATCGTATATATACTGGGTGATCAAAAATTCAGTATAAATTTGAAAACTGAATAAATCACGGAATAATGTAGATAGAGAGGTACAAATTGACACACATGCTTGGAATGACATGGGGTTTTATTAGAACCAAAAAATGCAAACGTTCAAAAAATGTCCGACAGATGGCGCTCCATGTGATCAGAATAGCAATAGTTAGCATAACGAAGTAAGACAAAGCAAAGATGATGTTCTTTACAGGAAATGCTCAATATGTCCACCATCATTCCTCA
This sequence comes from Schistocerca serialis cubense, assembly GCF_023864345.2. Taxonomy (NCBI): domain Eukaryota; kingdom Metazoa; phylum Arthropoda; class Insecta; order Orthoptera; family Acrididae; genus Schistocerca; species Schistocerca serialis. The sequence continues at coordinate 151,226,459 of NC_064642.1, forward strand.
ACAATAGCTGTAGTGGAGGAATAATGTTGTGAACAGCACTATAAAGCATGTCCGGAGTTACGGTGAGGCATTGACGTCGGATGTTGTCTTTCAGCATCCCTAGAGATGTCGGTCGATCACGATACACTTGCGACTTCAGGTAACCCCAAAGCCAATAATCGCACGGAGTGTGATCTGGGGACCTGGGAGGTCAAGCATGACGAAAGTGGCGACTGAGTACACGATCATCACCAAACGACGCGCGCAAGAGATATTCCACGCGTCTAGCAATATGGGGTGCTTTTTTCTGTTCTAATAAAACCCCATGTCATTCCAAGCATGTGTGTCAATTTTTACCTCTCTATCTGCATTATTCCGTGGTTTATTGAGTTTTCAAATTTATACTGACTTACCGAACTATCAGTTTAATAAGTCACGGCTGCAAAATACTAACGCGGATTCTTTACAGACGAATGGAAAATCTAGTAGAAGCCGACCTCGAGGAAGATCAGTTTGGATTCCGTAGAAATGTTGGGACACGTGAGGCTATACTGACCCTACGACTTATCTTAGAAGCTAAATTAAGGAAAGGCAAACCTATTTTTCTAGCATTTGTAGACTTAGAGAAAGCTTTTGACAATGTTGACTGGAATACGCTCTTTCAAATTCTGAAGGTGGCAGGGGTAAAATACAGGGAGCGAAAGGCTATTTACAATTTGTACAGAAACCAGATGGCAGTTATAAGAGTCGAGGGACATGAAAGGGAAGCATTGCTTGGCAAGGGAGTGAGACAGGGTTGTAGCCTCTCCCCGGTGTTATTCAATCTGTATACTGAGCAACCAGTAAAGGAAACAAAAGAAAAATTCGGGTAGGTATTAAAATCCATGGAGAAGAAATAAAAACTTTGAGGTTCGCCGATGACACTTTAATCCTGTCAGAGACAGCAAAGGACGGAAGAGCAGTTGAATGGAATGGACAATGTCATGAAAGGAGGGTATAAGATGAACATCAACAAAAGCTAAACGAGGATAATGGAATGTAGTCCAATTAAGTCGGGTGATGCTGAGGGAATTAGATTAGGAAATGAGACACTTAAAGTAGTAAAGGAGTTTTGCTATTTTGGGAGCAAAATAACTGATGATGGTCGAAGTAGGGAGGATGTAAAATGTAGACTGGCAATGGCAAGGAAAGCGTTTCTGAAGACGAGAAATTTGTTAACATCGAGGATAGATTTAAGTGTCAGGAAGTCATTTCTGAGAGTATTTGTATGGAGTGTAGCCATGTATGGCTCTGAGCACTATGGGTCTCAACTGCTGAGGTCATTAGTCCCCTAGAACTTAGAACTAGTTAAACCTAACTAACCTAAGGACATCACAAACATCCATGCCCGAGGCAGGATTTGAACCTGCGACCGTAGCGGTCTTGCGGTTCCAGACTGCAGCGCCTTTAACCGCACGGCCACTTCGGCCGGCAGCCATGTATGGAAGTGAAACATGGACGATAAATAGTTTGCACAAGAGGAGAATAGAAGCTTTTGAAATGTGGTGCTACAGAAGAATGCTGAAGATTAAATGGGTAGATCACATAACTAATGAGGAAGTATTGAATAGGATTGGGGAGAAGAGAAGTTTGTGGCACAACTTGACTAGAAGAAGGGATCAGTTGGTAGGACATGTGTTGAGGCATCAAGGGATCACCAATTTAGTATTTGGGGGGCAGCGTGGAGGGTGAAAATCGTAGAGGGAGACCAAGAGATGAATACACTAAGCAGATTCAGAAGGATGTAGGTTGCAGTAGGTACTGGGAGATGAAGAAGCTTGCACAGGATAGAGTAGCATGGAGAGCTGCATCAAACCAGTCTCAGGACTGAAGACCACAACAACAACAACTGACCTTTTGATCACCCGGTAGATTAATAACAGCAAAGGGCCTACAACTGTTCCTTGAGGAACTCCACATACTGGGGAGGGACTGGTTGCTTTACTACGACACATTTTGTCGCGGCATTTAACTACCTTGCAGTGGCACTGTATTTAGCTTTAATGAGAGCCTGATCAGCAGCAGTGTGTGGCGCCTCTCGCTCGCCCAGTGCCCTGCGAGCGGCTGTGAGCTGACGGTCTCTCGCCGTGTGTTGCAGGCAAGTGGTGCCCGCGGCGCGAGTGGCCCAGCCCGGCCGACACCCGCGCCAGCGACGCGCGCCGCGGCGTCCTCTACTCGTCCGTCTTCCTCGGCAGCCCCGGAGAGTACAACGGTAAGTTCAACTCGCTTCCTCACTGTACTCACCCGCTTACCACCCGTCCCTCCCAGATGTCGCCTCCTTACACAGCCCGAACCATAATATCTCCCTCCCTACAATCCAATACCACTGTTTTAGACTAGAAAATTTCGGCGATGGGTAGTCCAATGACGAGCTTTTAGCTGTGATGAGTTGCTGGTGAGCAATGGGTCGCGAGGTGGGTAACAGCTGAATTTTACATGGCATATTTCTTTTTATCATTGTGATGGCTGTCTGGGCAATACCGCCATAGTAGACAGCTATTATGTACGTATCCTATACAGGGTGGCCCATTGATCGTGACCGGGCCAAATATCTCACGAAATAAGCATCAAACGAGAAAACTACAAAGAAGTAAACTCGTCTAGCTGGAAGGGGGAAACCAGATGGCGCTATGGTTGGCCCGCAAGAGGCCGCTGCCATAGGTCGAACGGATATGAACTGCGTTTTTTAAAAAAAATGGGAACCCCCATTTTTTATTATTCGTGAAGTACGTAAAGAAATATGAATGTTTTAGTTGGACCACTTTTCTCGCTGTGTGATAGATGGCGCTGTAATAGTCACAAACATATGGCTCTCAATTTTAGATAAATAGTTGGTAACAGGTAGGTTTATTAAATTAAAGTACAGAACGTAGGTACGTTTGAATATTTTGATCACAACAGCCATACATCAACACGACACCGACCTTTTACGCAATTGGTAAACGGTCGATTTTAACACGGGTAATGTATCACGAAGCAAATACCGTCCGCAATGGCGTAATGTTACGTGATACCACGTACTTATACGTTTGTCACTATTACAGCACCATCTATCGAAAAGCGAAAAAAGTGCTCCAGCTAAAACATTCATATTTCTTTACGCACTACACAAATATCTAATAAAAAATGGGGGTTCCCATAAAAAAAGGTAGTTCATATCCGTTTGACCTATGGCAGCGCCTTCTAGCGGGCCAACCATAGCGCCATCTGGTTCCCCCTTCCAGCTAGACGAGTTTAGTTGTTTGTAGTTTTTTCGTTTGATGCTTATTTCGTGAGATATTTGGCCCGGTCACTATCAATGGACCACCGTGTATAGTACATATGTGTTGTCCGTTCTGTCTGGCATCTCGGACAGAGTAGCCATTACAGCTTTATTACAGTTGCGATGAATGTCAATACTTCGAGGGAGGCATCGACACTATCCGCAAAGGGACATTGAAATAATTAAATGGCGAAAGCCGAAAATTTGTAATGGACTGGAACTCTAACCTGGATTTCCCTCTCTAAGCAAGCGGTCACCATAACGGCTTCGGCTATCTGGCCACGCTTTCCAAAAAAAATGTTCAAATATGTGTGAATTCCTAAGGAACCAAACTGCTGAGGTCATCGGTCCCTAGACTTACGCACTACTTAAACTAACTTATGCTAAGAACAAAACACACACACGCAAAATGGTTCAAATGGCTCTGAGCACTATGGGACTTAACAGCTATGGTCATCAGTCCCCTATAACTTAGAACTACTTAAACCTAACTAACCTAAGGACATCAGCACAAATATCGAACTTTCACCACTCAATTATTTCAGTGTCCTAGTGCGGCTGATGTCGGTTCTCTCCCACGAAATATATCCTGCATAGAGGCTTACAAACCTGCTACAGTATCTTCGGGGAAATAGTGTGTTACAAACCTCGTGTCTCAACGTGAACAGAAATATCTACCCTGGCGACATTTGATACAGATAAATTGTTAAACGTAAGACTTTCATCCTGCCATCAGCCGAAATTTGAGTTTAATAGAAGTTCAACTGACCATAAATGATCATTATTAGTACCAGACCAAGGTTACTCCCCCCCACCACCTCAAATCTCCCGTCCACTGTCTGTTTACCAGCTGCCAACATAGAGTTGTTGAAATAAAACATGTAGAAAGACGAAGGTTGATTTGAGCACCACAGGCAGACGGAGAAGCCACACCATTCTTTTCCTGCGGTATGATAACAGGCTCATCCAGCCAGCTGTAACTGAATGGTGAAATAAAATTACAGTACAGTGTTGCCTACTTCGCGCAGGCAAAACTTATCCGAAAGTTAAAGTCAGTTTACGTGCCAGGGTAAAAGTCTAGGCTTAACCAGAGTCGAACGCAGCGTTTTGTAACTTTTAATGTGACACTTGGCCATGCTGCCATCACGAATTACGACACTTAAAAACACATTCTAACTTCTTGGAAGCGGCTCACATATTCGGAAACACATTCACTTCCTTGCGACGCCATTAAGGTTTTCTGTACTAGAAAGCATAGCTCGCTCTCGATTTGGCTCAAGTCCAGATATAAATCGAAAAACCAAAAAAATAGATTTTATTCGTACTTTCCTTGCAAACCTTGAGTAGGGCTTATTAGCACCGGGAGAGTCTTGTACAGTGAGGACAAAACTACATTAACAGTCAGTGAGAATGGGGCAGATAGTAACGCGTACGTTAACAATTGCTTTAAAAAACTATAATTTTAATATAACACGTTTTTAAGCTGAACAAAAAGTATAAAACAATGTCTCCTAGGCCCATACCCCAAATTTACAGAATTATCCGTATGGGGCTACAAAAATTATGCTTCTTGGTGTAATTTAGAAATATGTAACATTTAAATTTTATTTTTATTTAAATATTTTTGCTTTTAGTCTTGTGGTGTGGAATTCCTCAATGGATTTTAAACGTTTTGATGAGATTACGTTTTATATTTAAATAATTACTTGTATATACACTAGCTTTTTGCCCACAACTTCAACAATATGTGCGTAAGTTACATATATTGCACACATTTCCTCCTCGCCCTCTGTTCATCTTCTCCTTCTTGTGTCTCTCTGCTTAGCGATGACCACCTCTAGCTTACCACCTGGAATGCATTCCGATACTACCCACACAACACACCGTTCCTATAGGGCAGCAGAGACGTCAGGCATTAGCCAACTTTTTCACCCCCACCCTACCGAACAGACCTACAAAATAGTGAGTTAATATATCATTGTCATCCAGTTCTGGGCTGTATTTAAAATTTGGAGACTGTAGCTCATAGGGAAGTTAATTTAAAATCTATTCCAAAATTGGTACCAGACAGATAGCAAAGCAACCTAAAAGAATCGCGTTAAAAAGTAATGGCAGCGCTCGTTGTAGAAGCTAAACGAATCAGCTGTGCGTTTTATAAGTGTGTGAGTATAACAAGCGATCCACTTTTTTTCAACTGTCATTAAAAACTTATGTTCCAAATGGTTAAACTTGTTCCAAAGTAACATCTGACAACGACTTCAACAGCAAACAATGTGAAGTTCTTGGAAAATCACTTGAAATTGAAATGTACGAGCAGCTCAGCTCATGACTATGATGTTCTGCAGGGAAAATGAGGAAGGGTTTGATAAAAGTTTCCGTTCGCTATTGCAAATACCTCTTTTACTCTCTGATCGTACGAGTGCACTGCACGATTCAGACATATAATGAATGTCATTAAAAAGTAATCCACTTTACGACTTTAGAGTGACACGTACAATGGAATTGTGAAATTACTTACGAATGTAATACAAATACGTGATGTTATATTTATCAGAAGCTTAATAAGTGACGTTAGAATAAATCTCGAAATATCGTGAAAACTAAATTTTGTGTGTCACGTGTGGATGAAGTGAGTGATGTAATTAGTTCTTCCTGCGAGCGGCCTGGCATGGACGTTCTGAATAAAAAATGTGAGCCACATTGAAGAATCCCCGTGGGCAAGTATTTGCAAAATGCTCTAAAAAAGCAGTTAAGGATTATTTGATAATTTAGTTAGTACAGCAAAAATTTTACTGATGTGTTACAATGAATTTATCAAAACTTCCTCCACCTCTAAAGTTATTTTTGCGAAGAAAGGTCCTTATTTTTATTTTCGGCACATCTGTGAGGCACTGTGAAACTTTTAGGTGGGAGAAGTTTCGAACTAGACGCGGTATTCTTTCGTTTCACATTTCGGCATACAACATTTTTCGTGCTGTACATGAAGTCAATAGTCTCTCTATAAAGGATCTAGGTGTCGAGGTTGTAACCAATAGTTATCGGTCTCTTACGAACTTGTCAACCAGTTCGGCCAGTAACCAGTTAATTATTGAATTAATTTGTTTACACTTGCCACTGCTCTAACATTAAGGCTCTTCTATTCAGAAAATTAAGAAAAGTCCAGATCAACAAAGTTAGTTTCACTTTATCGGTATTCTATGCTCTCTCTCCGCATCGTGTGTGACGAATGTCCCTAGTGCGGATATTCAATGAAAATACTCCATTTTTCTTTGACGTCGCTTGCCGACTAACTTCCTTCCTTCATCTGACAGAAGTCCAAGTCCCTCGAAAAGATTTATTTCACACGAGTTCGTTACGAACTTTTTTTCTCATCAAATCATTCTAACACAAGAGTGCTGAAGTCGTGAATACTGCAGTAGAGTTGGTTATGTGGCTGTAAGAATTTTAAAATACTTTACGTCCCTGGCAGCGTTTCTAATAGGGTGAACGACCATTTTATCTAGATTCATTGTTCAGCATGGAGTACATCGTAGCTTACGCTGTTCTTATCTAGTTCTCCGGTATCTTCGCTGATTCTACATTTTTCCAGACTGCTTGTATATACTTGCAACCTTCATTGCCTATTACTGTGCTGCAAAGTGATAATTTTGAGGAGATTTTCTAGTAGGAAAAGTCTGTTGCACACACTTGCGGCCATTCCGTGACAACCACAAAGTTAGAGAATTTACCTCACAACATGATGTACGCAGCACGTTTTATCTAGCTGTACGTGAGTGGAACTAAGTAATATTTAGCGCCGAATCGGTTCCTTTCCCTACTAGTAGTAACTTGAGGAGCATACATTATATCAGTAATATTAGTTTTGCAGCTGTGTTTCCGACTTTGCAGTCAGCTTAGATAATTCGAACCGTAAAGAAAAAAATTAAAGAACATAACAAATTTCTCGTTACTTAGATTGTAGGATAAATTTTTCTGTACACCAAACTGTTGTTCAAATTTCTTGGCATTATTGTGTTTACGACTTTACCTTGACGAAGAAATCTAATGTAGAATTTAGTTTTGAACAAAGAAAGGCTTACCTTATTTTCTGGCTCAGATTTTAGGAAGTTTAGCATCGTCAGTTGCTTAAGGCTGGTATGATGTTGACCGATCCTTGTATACACAAAGAAAGCCAAATGAAAAATGTTAAATGGTAGGCTTCATGAGCCAGAAATATTTCGCACAGTGGTAGAAAATAGATATATCTGCCGGCGAAAATGTATTCAAAGTGATCGCGTCTGTACTGGACGGTAGCTGGATATTGAAGATCCTTCAGGATTTTTACTCTAATCTGTTCAGTAATGAAATTGCGATGGACGAGCGTCATAAAAGTTTCTGGGCGGCAGTCGGGGCAGCGACGCGGCCCGTAAAGCAGCGGCGGACGCGCGCACAGCTGTGGGCAGACAAAAGCGCTGGCGGACTTGGATTGGCCGCGGGTCGGTGATTGATCTGCGAGATGCGGCCGCATTCCTCGGCGGAGCGGCGCGGCGTGGCGGCGCGCGCAGCTCCTAAGCCGTTGCTAGGCGACGCGCCGGCTGCCATGGCGTCGGCCCGGCACAGCGCATGCGCGCCGCTCGGCCCGCGCCCCAACAAATCGCCCGATAAAATATGGCGATGGACAGAGATAGCGGTCGAATGATGGCGGTCCTGGAAGTCGACAGGAAGGATATAAACATCACAGTGTATGGTCAATAACGAGAGCGCCCATCTATCTTCTCGCTCTTTTTTTCTGTTTCTTTCACTTTTTTTCCTTTCCCGTACTCAGTCGTGCGCGTCTGCGTGTCATTTGAATTGTTGATACGGTATAAAACTTTCGCGCATTTTCCCTCTTTTTTTTTTGGTACGAGGTTTTTCTGCTCTATTCTGCATATTTATGCGCTCCTGAACTGTGTGAATATTTAAGTGCTCGCCAGATATGACTGTTCCTTTTGCAGTTCTCTCGTGCAGCTTAAATGACGAACTTGAAGTCTCGCAGCTACAACGTAATGGAAAACGTGCTTTTTGGTTACAGGGCTCTCTTTCTTTTCTGGAGTAGGTTCCACTATGTGTATTTTGTTGTTTGTGTATTATATATGTCTTTCGTGAAACTGGTGGTGCTTAGTTGTCGCTTCACTTCGTAACTGCCACTGAAGCAGTTGCTGTGAGATAATCATCTCCTTTAAGCATTAAAGCAAACGCTGATCGACTACGGAAATTTCGGTTGTTCTGTTCTCAATACAAGTTCCAAACCTAATTTTAAACATGAAACACAACAAATTCTACATCATGGTGTTGTTTTAGGTGGAATTTTATTATTCCAGTATTGCGCAAATTGGATTCATGCGTTTCCCAAGACGGATAACCTATTCCCTTTAAGTTCTAACTGCTGACAAGTATTTGAAAATCCCATAATATACCAAAGCTTTTAATGCTGTATCCTTTTTATAACACGAGTTGTTTTTGCTTTTCTAAATTCGGCTTCTGAATACAGACAACATCGAGAAGACTGAATCTGCGTCTCAGTTATGCATCTCAGTAGTTAGACGAAACTGGAACTGTATTTCGGAGGAAAACTGTTGACATCCTTATTCGGTTGTCCTGTATTCCCATCATTAGGCAAATGGCATCGGTGCATGTCACGTTTGTTCTTGCAACACGGCCTTCTCATTTCACCACTCATGTCGATGTGAGTTAAATACCCTGGTTCTCGTCACTCTTATACAGACCAAAGTTTTGTCTCTTGTGGCTCTGTTGTCGATGAGATAATAAAAGAAAAACTTAGTTCCCACTATAAGAAGTAAGGTAAGCCTATTTTCAAGCTAGACAATCTCTGGTAACGAAACACTGGTCGTTAATGCTGTTTCCGGTATGACTAAAGAGTGTGAGTTTATTTTTTAATACTTGATTTGATTGTACAGGTCATCGGATAAGGGCCTACTGTAACTTTTTTTCGACTGGTGGCACGTTGAGTGTGACCGTGGGTTTCTACTAAGATCAGCTACCATTCACTGAAGTATATTAAGCATTTATTTTCTCCGTCGCCAGACTGTTTTCACTTCTTCGTCAGATTCAAATGGTTCAAATGGCACTGAGCACTATGGGACGTAACATCTGTGGTCATCAGTCCCCTAGAACCTAGAACTACTTAAACCTAACTAACCTAAGGACATCACACACATCCATGCCCGAGGCAGGATTCGAACCGGCGACCGTTGCAGTCACGCGGTTCCGGACTGAGCGCCTAGAACCGCTAGACCACCGCGGCCGGCTCTTCGTCAGATAGCAGCTGTACATTTATGCCCAATTATTTCTCCAAAACGAACTGCAACTACCTGATGAAAAATTGATTAGAAAACGATTATTTAAATACGAGGGTGGAACAAAAGGTAATGCATAGGTGTCATAAAAAATTAATAATGAACATATAACAGCGGCATTAGTACAGATCATAGCCTGAACTGTTCTCTACACAACACTAGCGTTCAACGTAGTCACTATGCGTTAGTACACATTTTCGCCATCGTTTGACCCAGGCGTCAAAACCAGTTTCGAAAAATTTAGGGATTTACTTCATGGCACATGATTTTAAAGCTGTTGTAACATCGTCCGTCAAGAAAGTATGTGCGGATGTTGTAATGGACATCAGCAAATGTGCGCCATTGGATGGAATAGTTTGGTAACAGAGAAACGAACATTGCAGATGAACTCTGCAGTGGCCTGCCGGCAAGATCTGTTGCAGATGACAATCGAGGACTTGCAGATGGAGTGATTCGAGGAGTAAGACGCGTCCGAGTTCACAGCCAACAGCGAAACCTATGCAACCACAGTCAAGAAACTTTCGGATGCGATTATGCGCATCCCCACAAGACATTTTTGACAACCAAAGCTATTGCAAAAAGGGACTGGTTAGAGATGGCTCATGCCCTGTACAACATGAGTTCCCAAAGTTTTCCTCTGACAGAACACATTGAGAATCCTGCTACTATGATGGAATTTCTGGTTTATTTTGAGCGTTAATACTTAAAGAAAAGAGAAACTCGTTTTATTCAGTGATTGCTACATTTAAAATTATAATTAATAACACAGAAATCGTAATAAAATTTTGAAAAATAGTATAGTTAAAGTGACGGAAAAACCGTCATGTTACTAAGAGTTTGTCGCGGAGGGAAACCCTGCTGTACAGCCCTAACTTGGCCGCGTCTGACTTTACTTGTTTGAACCTGTGAAAGACAACCTAGATGATCAAAGGTTTAGTGACTTGGATAGGGTTTAAACTGGTTTAAAATCAGGATCACATTGTAAAACACTGAATTTTTCCAAACTGACTTTGATGTCTGGGATAGCGCTAACGTGTCCAAATGCTTGGTGGTCATGTTGAATGTGAACGATTGTTCGTATCTCTTAAGGCAACTATTTGAACGTACATGTTTAGTAAACTATTTTGCTTCGAGTGATCGTTCGTGACATACCCATGAATCCTGAACTTTCTGCATCTACATACATACTCAGCCAGCCACTGTACGGTTCGTGGCGGAGGGTTCTGTGTACCACTACGAATCGTTTCCTTTCTTATTCCACTCTCGCAGATAGCGCAAGTGGAAAACGACTATCTATATACCTGCGGGCAGCAGTAGGATCGTCCTGCAGTCGGCTTCAAATGCTGCTTCTCTAAGTTTTCTGAACAGCATTTCCCGAAACGAACGTCGCGTTCCCTCCAGAATTTCCTTTTGAGTTCCCGGAGAATCTCCGTGACATTCATTTTTGACAACCAAAGCTATTGCAAAAAGGGACTGGTTAGAGATGGCTCATGCCCTGTACAACATGAGTTCCCAAAGTTTTCCTCTGACAGAACACATTGAGAATCCTGCTACTATGATGGAATTTCTGGTTTATTTTGAGCGTTAATACTTAAAGAAAAGAGAAACTCGTTTTATTCAGTGATTGCTACATTTAAAATTATAATTAATAACACAGAAATCGTAATAAAATTTTGAAAAATAGTATAGTTAAAGTGACGGAAAAACCGTCATGTTACTAAGAGTTTGTCGCGGAGGGAAACCCTGCTGTACAGCCCTAACTTGGCCGCGTCTGACTTTACTTGTTTGAACCTGTGAAAGACAACCTAGATGATCAAAGGTTTAGTGACTTGGATAGGGTTTAAACTGGTTTAAAATCAGGATCACATTGTAAAACACTGAATTTTTCCAAACTGACTTTGATGTCTGGGATAGCGCTAACGTGTCCAAATGCTTGGTGGTCATGTTGAATGTGAACGATTGTTCGTATCTCTTAAGGCAACTATTTGAACGTACATGTTTAGTAAACTATTTTGCTTCGAGTGATCGTTCGTGACATACCCATGAATCCTGAACTTTCTGCATCTACATACATACTCAGCCAGCCACTGTACGGTTCGTGGCGGAGGGTTCTGTGTACCACTACGAATCGTTTCCTTTCTTATTCCACTCTCGCAGATAGCGCAAGTGGAAAACGACTATCTATATACCTGCGGGCAGCAGTAGGATCGTCCTGCAGTCGGCTTCAAATGCTGCTTCTCTAAGTTTTCTGAACAGCATTTCCCGAAACGAACGTCGCGTTCCCTCCAGAATTTCCTTTTGAGTTCCCGGAGAATCTCCGTGACATTCATTTGTTGTTAGAGCCTAGCGGCAACAAACCTCGCAGCCTGCCTCTGAATTGCTTCGATGTCTTTCTTTAACCCGACCTGGTGCGGATCTTTAATACTCGATCACCACTCAAGAACAGGTCGTACTAGCGTCCTTTATGCAGTCTCGTTTACAGATGAATCAGACTTTCCAAAATTCTCCCAATAAACCGAAGTCCGAACATTCGACTTCCCTACCACAATCCTCACATTTTCGATTCATTTCATATCGCTTTGCAACGTTACGCTCAGATATTTAATCGATGTGAGTGTATGGAGCAGGACACTACAAATGCTGCCTCCGAACATTACGGGTTTACTGATCCGTCGCGACTAAAATTCTTCAAATGGCTCAAATGGCTTTGGGCTCTATGGGATTTAACAGCTGAGGTCATCAGTCCCCCAGAACTTAGAACTACTTAAACCTAACTAACCTAAGGACATCACACACATCCATGCCCGAGGCAGGATTCGAACCTGCGACCGTAGCGGTCGCGCGGTATCAGACTGAAGCGACTAGAACCGCTCGGTCACTGAGGCCGGCTAACATTTTTCTATGACTTTTCTGATAACTGGCAGAACCAGCTGCCAGTCATCAGACCAACTCCCGAGATATCCTTTATGTTCGTGATTAAATTCCTTACGACGTATGAGGCATTTCAGTTTGATCCACCCTCCTGTTATATGTAAATTGTATCGTGACTAAGAGCTGTTTAACAATTTCCTTATCCTGTGTTCTCGCACAGCGTTCTTTATGACGTCTCACTGATACCTTGCCTGAAATGAAAGCACAGCTGTAGAGAGCTCGAAATTTTCTGTGTCCGGGATTAGGCGCCGCGGGCAGAGCAGAGCGTAGCGTAGTAGATGTGTTGGCGATGTGCTGTGCTGTGCTGTGTGTGTTGACGAGCGGCCGCGGCTGGACGCGCCCTGCAGCGGAGTGTTCGCTTGCGCCTGTGTTGCAGAGGCTAGCGCGGGCTACGCGGCGGCGAGCGCGTTTGCGTATTCGGCGCGGGGCAGCGTCTCGCCGGCCGACTCGGCGCTGCCGGCCACGCCCGATGCCGCCGGACGCCGCAGTTGGACAAGTGAGTCTGGCCTTCCTTCTCTGGCGCGGGGCAGCCACTGGCGGTTGATCCCCTCCTCCTACTCCTCCTCTTCCGCTTTTGCCGAGGCGCCGGCGTCGCTCTGCCAGATGATTACACTGGACGCCCCCGAGCGGCGCCGCGACGCGACGCGACGCCTCACTTGAACCGCGAAGCGTGTCGCGATTGTCCCCGCCAGCTGCCCCTCGGCGACGCGGCCGACGCTTTCTTCCGGCAGCGGAGGCGGAGGACCGGGAGGCGGCGTCGGCGGTGGAGGCGGCGTCCGCGCCGGAGGCTGCGGCGGTGTCCGCCCGGTCTGCCGGCCGGCGTCGCGACGCCCCGCGGGGGATCATTGATTTTTGCGCGGCGCGCGCGCACTCGCCTCCGCCGCCGCCGCCGCCGCCGCCTCCGCCTGTCCCTGTCTGCGGCGTTGCCAGCGCTCCGGCTGACCTCTGTCACGTGGCCCACAGCCACCCTGCGATTGGAGCATCCATCACGGCTCCCTCCCACGCACCCTTCAACCCCGAACACCTCCCTAGCATCGCCCTTCTTCGGCGCGGTCGCCGCGTACCCTCGTAATTGGTTCCCATGGACCTCATTGTTACGTCACGAAACACTCTTCTTAGCGACTTGCGCCGCTCTCCACACCGCAGCTGCCGTACTTCCCTAGCACCCGTTGGCTTCATTACAGCATTACTCCGTAGTGACCCATCACAAGATTCACACGCTAAAATAATGCTCCTTTAACCCTTACAAGGTTATCGTGAATTTCTTTTGTGTAAGTACAGACTGAGCGACTATATAAACGACTCTTTAAATATTTTCTAGCCGTTACGTTTCATTGAATGTGGAAGCCATTTCAGTGGCCGGCCCATTGTACAGGACTGACGACGACAACACAAGTGCCATAACCCGATTTGCCAAAAACTTCGCTCAGTGTAAGAGGTCTCAAAATAAGCTAACACTAGTCTCGGATTTCCTGTAGATACTCGACCGTTTCTGAGAAAAGACGGTCATAGTTTTAGACGTACTTTATACGCCTTTTAGCAAATAAATGATTCAGTCGCAGAGGTGTCAAGAAATGGTTCAAATGGCTCTAAGCACCATCGGATTTAACATCTGAGGTCATCAGTCCCCTATACTTAGAACTACTTAAACCTAAGTAACCTAAGGACATCACACACATCCATGCTCAAGGCAGGATTCGAACCTGCGACCGTAGCGGTCGCGCGGTTCCAGACTGAAGCACCTAGAACCGCTCGACCACTGCGACCGGCAGAACGCTAACAACAGAACGTAATCAGGCAATTCCCTTCCTAGATAAATTAACATATGTATTCACTGGACTGAAAATAAGTACCAAACAAGGCATTCTGATACATTTTTGTTTTGTACTTTTGGATGGGTGAGGCAGTTGGAACAAACAAACTAACTTACCAATCCATAGAAAATAGAGGTTCATACTTGAGGTAATGACATGTGACATTGAAAACCTTGCTGTGTGCGCGCAGTTGCTATACAAACCGAATGTTAAGGCTGGTGGTAAATAAAAAAGCACCACAGTCAACACAGCACACATGGTGCTAAATGAAATTACTATTCTAACACTACACATCGATATATGAAACTCATTCCTGAATTAAGTTTCGTATATGTATATGTAGATCTCAAAGAGAAATTAATGAAGTTTCACATACCGCACCTGATCAACTGCACATCTTACAGCTGAGGTCGCTGAAACAGCAGCTGCTCAGCCCCATGACACACTGAAGATTTGGTCGCAGTGTGACATGCAAGATGCAAGTGTTAAGTGGTTTAAATAAGTAATAACAGAAAGCGATGTCTGGCAGTGCCACTGGTTTTTGCCCTTCGACTAGGGACAAATCACTTTTGGTATGCCACAGGATTTATTATTAAGTGCACTAGTATTGGGGCTTCATCTGTGTATGTTAATGTCAGATATACTGCACAAATTTCTTCCTCCCTCTTATTCTGTCCATAACCTGTTCCCCCCTTTCTGTAATCAGCCGTGCCCGTCTGCTTGCATACTACCTGGAACACATTCCAATACTACCCACTCAACACAGTTTTCTTGCAGGGCAGCCGAGATATCAGGCGTTACCAAACTTTCTCACCCCACACCTGCCCCACTAACAAACAGATCGACCAGAAATCGAGTTAACACTGCATTAGCATCTGGTTCTAAGCTATTATTAAAATGTCAAGTCTCTAGTTCATTGTGAAATTAGTTTAAAAGTTAGTTGCAAAGTTTGTACTGAACAGACAGACATGAAAGAGACCTATTAAAAAAAGGTGTTAAAATATTGTTTGTTGACGGAGAATGCATCATAACTGCGTCCACCAGAGACACACAGACGGGAGGGGATTAAGATACAATAATTAAAAAAAACGCAGGGAAGTGGTGGCGCTCGAGAGCCCTTGTGGTCCCTTACATCTCGCCTACGGCCCGCTCCTTCCCACACAGTGGCGTCCCTCTCTTTTTTTGTCTCGGCTTCTAATATTCGAGGGCGTCAGGC
The DNA here is from genome assembly GCF_023864345.2 of Schistocerca serialis cubense. Taxonomy (NCBI): domain Eukaryota; kingdom Metazoa; phylum Arthropoda; class Insecta; order Orthoptera; family Acrididae; genus Schistocerca; species Schistocerca serialis. The sequence goes on from NC_064642.1 coordinate 151,242,035, forward strand.
CTACCGAGGGGTTCTGCAATTGACGGCTCGGAAAATGAAGCGTTCGCCCGCCCGCCCGCTCGCTCGCTCGCCGTCCGGCAGCACCCCTCCACCTTACTTTGTCGTTTTATTTCGCGTCAGAGGACGGCTACCGCTGTAGCCGTGGTGGCCGGAATGAGCGGCGCTAAGGCGGCGTGGGTGGGCGGCGGGATGTGGCAGCTGCGGCTCCGGAAACCTCCGGCTGCCCGCTGATGGTGCTAACGTCTGGAACGCACTCCAGACACCGAGAAAGACTCACCACAGGATGGAAAATCCTGAACAGAGGTCGGCGGTCAGTCTTAACTCTGACATAGAATTTGTCTAGATAGCAATGTGTCGTTATTATTCTCCATGACGCATTTCGCCAGTTAGCATCATGATACCAAGACTGAAACAAGAGCAGATACAATTATCTTGTCAATTACTGTAATAAACATTACACTGGTGTCAAACACTGCTGACGAAATGCGTTATAAATTATAACTGATACATTGCCACCCAAACTAATTCTTGCGTAATTTCCCTTTAAGATTTTCTTTCTGTTTTTGCTCTAACAGTATCTCTCTACGTCGTTTCAGCACGATGGTTTCTATGTGACCCATATCCTTTATTGTTACATCGTGACAGAATCCCCCATGTTGTTATTCGATATGTTGACAATTCTCCTTCTCGATCTGCTTAACCTAACCCCATCATTTCGGTGTACTTGTTGACTTCCGCATTATTTACGGTTTGTTTTTACGGCCTTAAAAGTGCCAATCAGCTTATACCTCGTGGATTCTCTCCTTTTATTGCTTCTCCTAAAATGTTAGCAAGGAACTGGCCATGATGTATATGTGGCCTACACGCATACGTCCTCACAGTTCAGTTGTTTTCGTTAATGTTCTTTCCGCACTAATTATTTGAAAGTTGTCTTAGTTCACGCTCTTATGCGATCCATTTTATATTTAACAGGATTCTCTTGACACTGTACCTCGAATACTTTAAGAGATTTCCTTTTATGTTTACGATCGTCGTTGAATTTGCGAGCTATTTGTTGTGTAACTGGTATCCAATTAAAATCTAGCACTGAAAATCGGGATTCGAAATAGCTGACGAATAGATCACTCAAACTTGATTGATTTCATCAGATAGTCGACCAAAATGTAATGGCTCGTAGTTCCCATGTGCGCAATCTTTACTAATCAAAGATGCCAGCCGCGCGGAATTAGCCGAGCGGTCTGGGGCGCTGCAGTCATGGACTGTGCGGCTGATCCCGGCGGAGGTTCGAGTCCTCCTCGGGCATGGGTGTGTGTATTTGTCCTTAAGATAATTTAGGTTAAGTAGCGTGTAACTTTAGGGACTGATGACCTTAGCAGTTAAGTCCCATAAGATTTCCCAACATTTTGAAAATGCAATATTTCTCGACTTTCGAAAGGCGTTCGACTTAGTTCCGCCCTGTCACTTGATACAAAAAGAGCGCGCTTACGGTCTATCCAGTGACATATGCGGTTGGATAGAAAGTTTTCTAACAGACAGGGAGCAGTATGTCGTCCTGAACGGGGTAACTTAAACAGAAACAAGAGTAACTTCAGGTTTGCCCCTGGGCAGCGTAATAGGTCCTCTGTTTTTTTACGATTTACATAAACGATCTGGTTGATGGTATTGACAGCGGCCTTGGACTGTTTGCCGATGATACTGTAGTCTACAGGAAAGTAGTATCACACGAAAGTTGTGAACAAATCAATGACGATTTGCAGAAAATAACTGCTTGGTGTAATGACTGGCAGTTATCTCTCAATTTAGTAAGTGTACCCTACTGCGTATAACAAGGCGAAAATCCCCATTCATGTATGAGTTCAAAATAAATGATCAGTCTTTGGAAGCGGTAACATCAGTCAAGTATCTGGGTGTGACTATTCGAAATGATCTCAAATGGAATGATCAGATTACACAAGTAGCGGGTAAGGCGAACTCTAGACTGCGGTTTATTGGTAGAATCCTGAAGCGATGCAGTCCTTCAACAAAGGAAATAGCTTACAATACGTTAGTTCGTCCAGTCTTAGAGTATTGTTAGTCGGTATGGGACCCTTACCAGTTGGTTCTGATTCAAGAGATTGACAAGGTCCAAAGAAGAGCGGCAAGATTCGTGACTGGTACATTTAGCCATCGCGAGATCGTTACAAATCTCATAGAGAGTTTTAAATGGGACACACTTGCAGATAGACGACGTGCTAAACAGAAGGGGCTACTCACTAAATTCCGAAATCCAATCTTCGCCGAGGATGTAGAGCATACATTATAACACCAACTTTCAAATCGCGTAATGAACATCACTCAAAGATAAGGGAAATAAGAGCTCGTACTGAGGCGTTCAGACAGTTGTTTTTCCCTCGCGCGATCCGCGAGTAGAACAGAGGGGGGGAAACATGACTTTGGCGATAATTGTGCTCTCCGCCACACATCGCTTGGTGGGTAGCGGAGTATAGATGTAGATTCTGACAGAACCAAGAATTTTCCGACAGCATATTCCGCTGTTTGGCCGCTGCAAGACTCGTGCTGTATTCCAGTTTTCGCCTGTTGTGATGAGCGCGGAAGGTTAATTTACTGAACACCGAACGGAATTTATCTGGAATCTCGCGTCCTTTTTTTGGCGAGCCTGCGTATACGGGTGCGCTGCCGAACAGCGCGAAATTAGCGCAGGAGCCGTTTGGAAAGCGGTGATGAATGCCCTGCCCGACCCGGGCCGCGGATTGCGACACGGAAACGCCATCAGCGGGACATAACATCGCCTGTTGCGGGCGCAAGGGTGGCACCCGGCGCCCAGTGCTGCGCAAACCCTGCGGTCTCGCTTCAGGCTGGGCGGCTGCTGTTTCAGCGATCTCACCTGGAAGAGGTGAGCGTTCTTGTGAGTTCGGTCACTCCTTACCTCTCCACAGTTACGTATACTGACGGCAGTATTGGTACCGTTAAATTACACGTCTCACAAACGAGATAAAATACTGTGTACTCGTACTTACAAACATTTCTCGGAAGAACGTATTTGACTGCTTCCCCTATGCTTCAAATGACTGAAACCCAACAATGCTTTTGTCGACTAGTTGTGGAATGTCTATCGAGAAACCTAGTATCTTTTTATTTTATTCTTTTCGCTCTCCCCCCCCCCCCCCAACCTTCCCTCCCTCCGTGCCTTGCCTCCTCTCCGCTTCTTAGAGTACACGGGTAGCAGTTATCGTTGTTGTTATTATTGTTGCTGGTATCGTCATGGCCTACTTTCCGAAGACTGGTTCGACGTAACTATCCACGGCAATCTGTACTGTGCAAGCTCGCTAATCTTTGCATTAACTACGGTAGCCGTCTGCATATGCTAACCAGTCTTTTGCATTCCTCTGCAAATTGCACCCGCACACCCTCCCTACACTTCTCTCTATTACCAAACTGACCCTAAGCTGCCGTCTCAACATGAGGTGTCTACCATGTTTACTAAAGTTGTGCATGTATTTAGTACCTCCTAATCAATTATGCGATTTATAAAATACAGTGAGGTGAGAAAAGTCATAGGGTACCTCAAAGTTTTGTTTCCGACCTTCTTTTGCCCTGTGTAGTGCGGCAACTAGACGTGGATTGGACTCAACAAGTGCCGGCCGATGTCGCCTAGGCGCGCAGTCCGGAACCGCGCGACCGCTACGTCGCAGGTTCGAATCCTGCCTCGGGCATGGATGCGTGTGATGTCCTTAGGTTAGTTAGGTTTAAGTAGTTCTAAGTTCTAGGGGACTGATGACCTCAGATGTTAAGTCCCATAGTGCTCAGAGCCATTTTGACTCAACAAGTCGTCGAACTTTCCCACATAAATATTAAGTCATACTGCCTCTTTAACCGTTCATCATTGCGGAAGTGTCGCCGGTGCAGGATTTTACGAACAGACTTTCCGATTATGCCCCATAAATGTTTGGTGGGATTCATGTCGGGCGATCTGGGCGGCCAAATCATTCGCTCGAACTGTCCAAAATGTTCTTCAAAACAATCGCAAGCAATTGTGGTCCGGTGACATGCATTGTCTCCCATAAAAATTCCATCGTCGTTTGGGAACATGACGTCCATAAATGGATGCAAATAGTCTCCAAATTGCCGAACATGACCAGGATCCAGTCCATTCCATTATGGAGCCATCACCAGCTTCAACTGTCCCTTGTTGTGTAACTGTAAAAGTATCCCATTAAAATCTGGCACAAGAAATAGTTGAGGTTTGCGCAACACTCGAAAACTACCATCAGCTCTTACCAACCGAAATCGGGACTCATCTGACGAGGGCACGATTTTCCAGTCGCATAGGGTCCAACCGATATGATCACGAGTCTAGGAGAGGAGCTCCATGCGATGTCGTGCTGTTAGCAAAGGCACTCTCATCGGTCGTCTCCTGCCTTAGCCCGTAAACGCCAAAATTCGCCGAACTGTCCTAACGGATACGTTCAATTTCTGCGGTTATTTTACGCAGTATTGCTTGTCTGTTGCCGGCCGCCGTGGTCTAGCGGTTCTGGCGCTGCAGTCCGGAACCGCGGGACTGCTACGGTCGCAGGTTCGAATCCTGCCTCGGGCATGGGTGTGTGTGATGTCCTTAGGTTAGTTAGGTTTAAGTAGTTCTAAGTTCTAGGGGACTTATGACCTAAGATGTTGAGTCCCATAGTGCTCAGAGCCATTTTTGAGCTTGTCTGTTAGTATTGACAACTCTCTCTTTCGGTCGTTACGTGAAGGCCGTCGGCCACTGCGCTCTCTGTGGTGAGAGGTAATGCCAGAAACGTGGTACTCCAGGCGCACTCTTGACACTGTGGATCTTCGAATAGAGAATTTCACAACGATTTTCGAAATGAGATGTCTAATGCGTCCAGCTCCAACCACTTCTCGGCGTTCAAAGTCTCCCAATTCCCGTCGTACGGCCATATTCACGCGCGGAACTTTTTCACATGAATCACTTGAGTACAAATGACAGCTTCAGCTTCGCCAATGCACTGCCCTTTTATGCCTTGTGTTGGTGATACTATCGCAATCTGTATATGTGCATATCGGTATCCTACGACTTTTGTCGCCTCAGTGTATCATCTTCAGAATTGCTCAGTAGCACACGTTTCTAAAGCTTCTTTTTTTTCTTCTTGTCAGTAGTGCTTACTGTCCACACTTTATAATAAACATCGACAATATCTGATAAACTCTTCAAGACATACATTCAAGGGTTTAATTTAGCTTGTCACGAAAACATCTCGAAATGTGTGCTGTATCGGCAGTCTTTGCTTATACGATCAGCTCATGATGCTATTGTTTTCCTTGTTTTTACAAAAAAACTTCAGTACAAACTTCTCTTTCGAGGACGTCAAATGTCGTTAAGACTATAAATATTTCCGCGTTATGAGCACAGTTCACTCAGCAAAACAGTCCCTACTTTGGGTAGTATCTTTCGTGAATAACTTTGAATTGATATTTTGTGCTGATTATGAAGCAATAAAGATGTAAATATAACAAGAAAAACCTTGTATACGAGGGGTGATAGAGAAGTAACACAACACATTTATTTCTCCGTCCTTTTCGGTTGAAAAAAATTATTTTCACTTATTCGTCGAATTTACACGTGGATGTTGGTGAAAGACGCGTAGTGTGACAGATGATTGTTCACTGGAAATGGGTACATACTGCAGCCAGTTTTCTTCCTTTGTTATTATTTATTGACGACAAATTACGATACGATCTTGTCTTTGAATCAAAACGGTTTCATTACATTTGGTTATCCAGTGCGCGTGAAATTTGACGCTTCAGTCTTCTAGGACCCACTTTGTCACTGAAATCATATGGAAGAAATTTTACTGGGTGTAACGTCTGTTGAAAAGAACCTGAAACTGTAAGCTTTATATATATATATATATATATATATATATATATATATATATATATATATATATATATATATACCGTAAATGAAATGACAAAAAATTAAAAAATATAAAAGTTGTTAATCTGATTATGATAAAAATTGTGGAAGTATTATAAAACTGGCTGCGCTATTTATCGGTTTCCGATGATCAAACGAACATTGGCGGGTTATGTTGAAATGGGCACTTGGACTGAAACACGCCACAGTGGGTTAAAATAGTTTCGCGCGTTGGCCACCAGAGCCTTGCCAGCGAGTTCGCTCGTTAACGCCGTTGTCGTCCGTGGGCGCCGCAAAGTGTATTTTGACGCGCGCGGCGAGTCGCCGCTTTGAAGAGGACGGGGGAAAAATGATACGATCGGCGTCGGTGGCGTTGGCGGGGTTTCCCCGGGCGACGCGCGCGCCGCGCCGCGGCTGATTAGAGCAGCTGTTTACCCGGCGACGAGCGTGATGGATTCGCGCGCGCCACCGCCTAATTGCCGCCGTGGCGGAGGCGGCGTCGGCGTCGCGGCGCCCATACATCAGCACCGCCGCCATTTCTCCCCGACTTGTTATTCCGGCCGGCGTCGCGGCGCCCTACCCCCCCCACTCCTCTCCCCCCACCCCTTCCACCGTCCTTCGCCTACCGCCTCTGCATCCAGTACGCGTCCACCGTCTTACGGTTCATTACCAGTGACAGCGGACGCTGCACCGTTTCTTGGCATTCAGAGGTTCTTTTCTCTCCGGCTGGCCAGCTATGTTGCTTCAGGCTGTCTCACTGGTAAAGAAGTGTGCTAGGCAGGAGCGGTGGTTCAGGTCGCGATGCGGCCATTTCAGTGGTTTCCTTAATTTCTCCAGGAGAGTGCCGACGTTGTTTTATTAAAACAAATTTTCTGCAGATGAACAAAACATGGAACTTTTCATCAAATTCCTGAAAATACCTGCTTATCTTTCTAGATTTACCGGATGTCATTCACGTACTCCTTCAGACGTTAGCACTCGTCAGATCATGAACTGTCACACCCTTTCAAACACCTCCAGTTTCTCGGGTTTCCATTAAGCGCTTCTATTTAGGAATACCTGCTGCATAAATAATTTTTTTTCGGTGGTCCCACAGATCGTAATCTACAGAACTGAGGCCGGGGAAACGTACAGACCGTGAACTGTTCCTCCCCTACTTACCCATTTGTCATGTTAGGTATCAGCCAATTCCCGAAAAATAGCACTGAAATGTACTGGTGTTCCATAAAGTATAGACCACGGTCTTCCTCCTATCTGCCTATCTGTACATTCTGTAGCAAGTAATAACGAGTGTTTGGATTGAAATATTTATAGGAAACTATTGTAAGATGTGCTAGTAGAATATGCGTAAAATTCAAGACTACTCGCTCGTTGGTAACTAATACTGACGTTCAGCGTGAATAGTTCCATGAGGATTCTCATCCACCACACAGCTTTGAACCTTAGCTAAGGGATTCTGACTTGATATTCTTTGTAAATTATTTTTGAGATATGCTTTGAAGAAACTACCTGCAACGAAGAGCCATTGAAGGAAAGATTGCAAGGAGAGTAACATTATACTAGTACAAGATTTAAGTTGAGAGAAAAATGCAAATACACTGTATAATCAACTGTAAAAAAAAAAAGTAATGTTAAAAATTTTAAAGAGGATCGAAACATAATTCTATTTAATAGTCTCAATTGTCGAAAAATAATTCTATTTAATAACTAATTGACCTACTAAACATAAAGAATAAGGAGCTACCATGTTTGATGGTCTTACAGGAAATCCCAAAGAGCTGTATTAGCTACAATATGGATCATACTCTTATTAATTAGTAATCTCCGTCTACTCAGAAGGTCATAAATAGTTATATATCGTGTAAAACAACTACATATATAAAATTTTAGATACAAGAAATGGTTTTAAAGTAGCAAAAATGTCACAGGTGCCGTTATCCCGCTACAGGTGAGCGCAGGATTTGAGGCTAATATTCAGAGACGGTGTTCAGAGCTCGTGTGAGGAGTGCTGTTTTAGAGGTGTTGTTGGCTTGTATGGATTTCTTTTTGTGGGGACAAATAGAACGTCTTCATTACTTGATCGATTGTCTTCATTACTTGATCGATTATTGTATTTAAACTTCATCAGTTTCCAGTGACACCGCAGTATAAAGATTTGTAATCGTTTCATTTCTTGAATTTCCTGGCAGGTTAAAAGCTTTGTGCCGGACCGGGACTCGAACTCGGGACCTTTGCCTTTCGCGGGCAAGTGCGCTACCGGCTGGGCTAGCCGAGCACGACTCAGGACCCGTCATCCCAGCTTTAATTCCGCCAGTACCTCGTCTCCCACCTTCCAAACTTCACAGAAGCTCACAGTTTTAATCTGCCAGGAAGTTTCGTATCAGCGCACACTCCGCTGCAGAGTGAAAATTTCATTCGTTTCATTTCTGTCTTTCCCACTGCGTACAATGTGGCTGATGTGGTGTGATAGTATAGCAGGCAGGTGCAAATATAATTTTTGAAGCTGACTAGGCTGGAGGCAGCTGGAAGCGGACAGTGTGTGCCCACCTTTTGGAAGGATTCTGGCGCTGCGGACAAAGGCAGCAGCCGCCACGACGTTGTGGGTGGCGACGTCAGCAGCGGCGGCGCAGTGAGTCAGGACGCGCGGTACATTTGGCAGGCGTGGGCGTCGGCGTCGGCGTCTACAAGCTGTAAATAACGCGCGCCCAGCGATCCGCTGAAGTGCGCGCGCATGAATCACTTCATAAAGCTGGCCGCCGACGCCGACGCCGACTCTGAGGGCGACGCCGCAGCCGTGGCCGCAGCCGCAGCCGCGCCGGGCAGAACGCGGCGGAGCAGAGTAGCGCGCCGCCGGTATTTTAGGACGGCGAGTCCTCATTTTAAAAATAGTCCTGCCCTCCTCTCCTCTCCCCTCCCCCCCCCCCCCCCTGCTCTTGTGGGCGACCGCTCGCACACGCCTCGCTGTCGCGAACGGCCGGCCGGTCCACGCGCTGCGGACACCGTCTTCTCGTGTCGCCGAGTCGCGGCTGACGAGACGTCGCAGGTGTCGGTCCCTCCGTCCACTGCGTCGTAGTTTACGGTGCACCGAGTCTCCCTCTGGTAATCCGGAGTGGCTTTGGCTGCGCCCAGAAAGCCTCTTGGAAAATTTTTTTCGGTTGTCAGGAGATTAACACTTGGGCCGGAACACGCCCGGTGGCGTGCGTTACTGTTTCTCTCCACCGGTCGTATATTTCATTCCTGTGCCGTCCTTTGTCTTAACGACTCGAGCAGTCAGCTTCCTCAGCCCTCTCGCTTCTAGCTACTTAACAATGAAAACCGTCTCGCCTGTCAAGAAAATTTACTGACTCATCTTCTTTTTGTTGTCCCGGGTTGGGGGAAATTGTTAGATGCTTCCGTCGCGTTCGGTCCTTTGTGCTAATTCTGCTGGTTGCGTGGTACGACTTGAGAAAGTAACGAAACCGTTGTTGAGTGAATGGTCTAGCATTTAAGATGAACTTTACGCGGTTACAGCTACCATAATAGAGGATGCCGGAGTAAGTAAACAGGATATATTTAAAGAGGTATATTTCAGCAACGATAATGGTGCTAAGTGTCTAAGATAAGCCATAGTTACTTCGAAATCGATTGCTGATGAACTGAAACCATAAACACAGCTGAGTGAAAAAGTATTAAGAGGGTAACCTTTATTTTTCATAACAATATGTTTCACAGATCCCGTCCCCAATTTTCGGTGCCTCGAAGAAATGTGAAGAAATATTTAAAAAATGAAAATAATAATATCGTTGAGAGAGGATTTAGACTGAAATTAGGCTTCAAATCCTCGATCATTCTTCCCATTTTAAACATTCTGTGGTTCCTCATAATGCTGAAGCCGAGTCCCGGCATGTTTCCTTCAACAATGCGACCAGTAATTTCATTCGCCATAATCATCCCAACGAAATAAAGCTATTTCTCTAACGAATTCAATGGATACGAGACATTAAATTATAATGTTCCATTTCACTGTGAATGTTACGATGTGACTAGCTGCCTATCCCACAATTTCAGGTCTGGACCACTTCGGGCCGGCCGAAGTGGCCGTGCGGTTAAAGGCGCTGCAGTCAGGAACCGCAAGACCGCTACGGTCGCAGGTTCGAATCCTGCCTCGGGCATGGATGTTTGTGATGTCCTTAGGTTAGTTAGGTTTAGGTAGTTCTAAGTTCTAGGGGACTAATGACCTCAGCAGTTGAGTCCCATAGTGCTCAGAGCCATTTGAACCATTTGAACCACTTCGGTGATATCCACGCATATTTACCCAGCAAGGTGCCACAACGATAAGACTCTAATTCGGTAGTAGGGCGGTCTACATTGCATGTTCCCATCCGGATTCAGATTCTTCGTGGATTCCTTGAATTGACTGAATCAAATGGCAGGATTGTGTACTTGAAATTGACAAGATTTTTCTTTCTACTAGTCCGAGAATTTGCTCCACTCTAATAACGCTGCCCTCGACGAGACGTTAAAGCTTTCCAGTAAATTCGAGTATCACATGTGGTAGCATGTTATTGCAGACACATTAGCAACTTTATAATTTGGAGACTAACTTTGTACCCGCCTGCTAGAATACTGGACGGCGTTAATGGCTGGAATCACTTCCAGAGTAGGAGGTCGAGCGGTGTCACCTTCGGTGTCTGTGTTTGAAGGGAGACTTGCCCGTTCACGCTGGTTGCATCGTTCGGCGCTGACAGTTCCCTCTTCCATACTTAGCAGATCCTTATGCAAATGAAGAGAAATGAAAGTTAGGAAATCCATGTGCCCACAACGTATTTCACTGCACTGTCTTTGCATGGGACTTCGTTTTCACCACCATTTCAGGAAAAGGACCTGCCTCGTTACTTACTAAACGATTTAACCCTATAATCGCGGGCGATCTTCCGAGTTTTCCGTACTGAACCGGGGGCGTTTTTGTTCGATAATTGGAATAGTTGTAAGCACAGGATTATAGGAATGAAACAAGAAAACCTAAAACTCACTTTAGAATCAATTTTTAATTGACATTTAACGTAAATAATGAGTGGATGCGTGAAAATTGCGTTCAACGTTACAAACGTTATAAAGACAGAACAAACTTACTGATAAATTTTCTGAGTTTTGTATATCTTAAAGCAAGGTTTCATACACAATACAGGAAGATATATATAAACATGAGTTTGTCAGTGAGGCTCGAGTACGTGAGAAACGCGGCTCCCGGTATTTCAGAAAGGAAAATGGTGACCTCCGATTTTACAGAGCAACAGAAAAGATTTTGACGGGAAAATAGCAGCCTTAGATGTTTCACAACAACAGAGAGGTTCTGGGTGAGAAAATTGCGATTTCCGTCTTGCAAACAGAGCAGAAACTACGTCCGACGCGACGGTCGCGGAGCCCGCGAAATCGTCCAGGAAGAGCCGTGTTCACACGTCTGAATCGACCCCAGTTGGAGAGTTCAGGTATAACAGCAGCACAGACAATAATGTCATGTAAGTCATTAAAAATTCGTTTTAGTTCAGATATTTTCTTATAGGGAGAGCCAAACAATACTTTTTATACAAATTAAGGATTTGTCTCGTCAGGATGGGTTATCACTTAAGGTTTCGAAAATTGTTTCCATATTTTTCGCTGGAATAAAAAGTGGCTGTTGCCTCTGATATGAAAATGCAGGTTTTTCTCGGTGAATTTCGTTGATAAAGTCTTCTCCGGTTATTAGCCGAGCCAAGACCACGTTCTGCACCAACGTTTCGACAAGTTTCCTACTCGTTATCTTCAGGACAAGTCACTCACCCTGAAGATGACGAATGGAAAAAATGTCGAAACGTTGCAGTACAACGACGGGTTAACTCGGCTAATAACCCCAGAGTACTTCACTATGTCGCTGATGTGTATTATCTTCAAACTCATACTCCTAAAACCCCGTAGCAAAAATTTAATGAGAGACATCTTCTACCATAAATTCATATGTGAAGTTTCGTTTGTATTGCTAACAGGATGAAATTACGCTGGACCCCGTACAGGCGTTCGTTATCTTTGGCGGATCTTACGTTCGTAATCTTTGTATCTTTTACGAGGACACCCGTCGCACCACGTAAGTTTTAACAAGAGCTTAAACGTTAACTATGGGGGCACGGAGTACTGCGGCGACCGACCGAAGAGGAACGGCACGGATAACTGCGTGCGTGCAGCGCCGCGGATTGGGGTGCCTTACGTCGGCTTACGTCAGCCGCACCTGACGGCACAGTGGCCGGGGCTTGTGCGGGAGCCCGCAGCGTCTGGCGCGGGGGCCCGCGCGCGCTCTGCGGCCGTAATCCGCTGCCGAGCTGCAGGCGGCCAATTAGACATGGCCGCGAGACGGCCGCTTCGGGGATTAATTGGCGAGCGGCGAGAAGCGAGGAGCGAGCAGCCGTCGGCCTCGCTTCTAATTGGCGGCCGCCTTATCAGATGGCCGCGGCGGATGCTGTCTGTAATTGCGATCGAGCCAAAGTTTTGTGCCGCCCCAGTAGTTGCCAGGCTGCCGAGCCCCGACGCGGCAGCCGCTCGGCTGCGATCCGCGCCGATGCTGCCGACGTATTTGGTTAGGCTGCGACTGAAGCAGTCAGTACACACTGAAGGTGCTGAATGAAAACCATGCAGGCATTCGACTCATTTCTACATTGATTTTTTAACAGTGTGCAATGAACTCAGATTAATAATCCGAAGAGAGCTGTGAGTTACTGCGTCTAGCGTAAATAATGGAAAAGTGCGGATGTGTTTCAAATGTCTGAGTCGTGTAACTGAGGCGGGACGTGGGGATCAGTCTGGTATTCACCTAGAAGGATGTGGAAAACCGCCTAAAAACCACATCCAGACTGGCCGGCGCACCGGCCCTCGTCGTTAATCCGGCGAGCGGATTCGATCCGGGGCCGGCGCGCCTACCCGAGTCCAGGAAGCAGCATATATATATATATATATATATATATATATATATATATATATATATATATATATTTCTAATAGTCTTTCCACAAAAACATCACCTGATTATTACCTGATGTTTCCTGCATGATTGTAACTACACTACGAAGTGTAGAGTATCCTTTTGCATCCGCACTTCAGTAACTGACCTGTTGCCCATGGAAAAAAACAAAAAAACATTGATGGACTTCTTGAGCCAGGCGTACTTGGAGGTACTAGTCAACTTAAAAACGTATTACTCGTAATAGCTGTAACTATTAATCTGCATGTGGAAAAAACACTGATGTAATGTTGTTCAATGCAATGTCCCCAGTCACCATTACGGATATTTCGACTTACACCGCTAACGCCCTGTTTATATATAAATATGATGTTGCATCACGATTCTAATACCAAGATAAACTAAGTTTTCCTGTTTCTAGCTAGAACAGTCCTATAACAGGTCCGTGGGCAGAGCACATGCAGTATTCAAATAACCCTCCACAGTGACGACTGCTTTGCTTTCATCGAGGCGAGGGAAGGAATACGATTAGGTGAAGATTTAACGACCGACGACGACGACGATTCCGTCGTGGTTACGAAGGACGGAGAACGAAGTGAAGTTTTTTGAACTAAAGTTATTCAGAACAACTACACAAAATAGGAACCAGTACGACTTACCCACAGACATGACACCTTTGTGTTTACAAGTGCCCTTTTGCGTTAATATTTACGTTGGACATTTGGGTTCGGTAGCAAAATTTCAGTCCTTTGGCCCATGAAAATGAATATTTATTCTCCATCGCATTCCCTTTAAGCTTCTGCACACTGAGTATGCTTAATCTCGTTTAGTACCAATCAAGAAATAGCCATTCTTAGGTTGTGTTGTGCGGTCGAATTTAGGAGAACAAAAACTTAAAAATCAAACAGAAGGAGCTATACATCAGCGAACCAAACTGAGAGTGTAATAATAACCAGGAACTCCATTTTATTTGTGATGATACAAGTACAGAAATACAGCGGTAATGTTTCAAGTAGTATTACTGCAGACACCAAAAATCATTTAGTATTCTGTTTCTTTTGTAGCTCCATTATTGGAATCAGAATTGCAAACTTTGTTGTAGAACACTCTGCATTGTCGAGGAAGAACTGGCAACATCGTCAGCAAGTCTTTCTGTTTTGCAACTGATAAACGTGGCTATGAAGTACGACATGGCTTACATCAGTCATGATCTTCCTCTTTTGAATACATCGACATTTTTCCATTCTTCTCTTCTGGAGTAAGATTGTTGAATGGCTATTTGAGATGGATGAGTATGAGGCATTTTGAACATACATTTGGAGCTCATTGACAACAATGTTTCAGCAGCTTCTTTAAAATCGGAGAAGTCGGTAGTATTCATTAGAATTATATGGAATGGGTTCACAGCTTTCGGTGAGCCAACGATCTTGTGTGAGTCTTAGGGACAAGGACCTTGTTTACTCTTCTTCGTTCTTGATGATTATAAAATTTCTGTCGCAGCTCAAACAGCTGTGCGCACTCACCAAATACATGTGTTCTCTGTTCAAACCATCCCAGGCTAAGTGGAAAGATATTTGACGCATAGCACTGGGAACTCCAGAGTGCGACACTGATTGGGGGAAAGACCACGCGGCGTCTAGTAATAAACATTTTTCCCGTGATTCTACACTTGGAACAAGTATAGAGACGTGTAACAGAGTATCCAGATCGCAATAGCACTGAAACTGCGTTTTGGAAAAAAAACGACACTTAGAACGTTTGACATACTCACTCTTCGTATATAAATTCGTTTCATGTTTCTGTGAGGAGCATACTTTCTGAATACTTGTTCTAATACTACTGTAACACTCAGCCAGCGCGTCGACAGCTTGCCATAGTTATTGACAGTATGGTGCAATATTCGTCCCATCAGATAATAATGACTTTTCTTTATAAGGCTTCATCAGGAAAGGACATCGGAAACTTTTCCAATTCAAAATTAAGGCTTTTAGGAAAAGTGGTATTGAGGGTGAAACTTGAGTGTGATATAATCCAGAGGCGTCAGGTATGGTGAACGTATGGAATTTAAGCGTATACTCATTGTAAAGCATGTACGAGAAAAACCTGTGCAGAAAAATGGTTTCAGAACAGTCACAAGAGAAACTGTGCAATTTGGCAAACACAAAACATACACTGTTACATCGGGTAGTTGATTTCATAAATGTGTGTATACGTTACAGAACCTGCAAGTAATTTCTGACAGAGGAGCGCGCGGCAGCGCTTGCGAGGTGAGACAGAGGCAGGGAATACATCTCGGCAGCTGGCACACTCTCAAACGGGTCGCAGTTAATTGCCGCCAGCGCTGCCGCCCCCACGACCGTGAAAAATTCCCGAATAATTGGCGTGTTTTCTGCTCGCCAGAGGGGCGATCAATCTCAACGCCTTAGTCAGCCACGAGGAAGCCCAGCTCACCTCACCTCAGCTCAGCTTCGCAGTGCTGGCACGTGCCGAACTGCACCGTATAGTTCTGCACGCTCACTCGTCTTTTGCTACTGTTACTGCAGGTCTGGACGCGCGATTTCTCTCTGTCGTAAATTATAAGGGCGCTTCTATCGTGAGAAAACTTTGTGGAGGCTACGTCTCAAGCGTCATGTGAAATGTGTAAAATAGATTATGTCAATGATCCGGAGCTAGAGAACAGCCTTATTTCCTCGCACTTCATCCGCTGTTTCTGGGCGATGCAGTGCTGTTTCTTACAATGGAGTTATACGATCTATCCTTGTCACAAGATCCAGATTTCTTCTGACCCTCCCCTTAAACATTATCTGATAACAGAATTAAAGAGTGTATAAAATCTAGAGTCGCAATAGCAAGGAAACTTTTCTAAAAAGATAAATATGTAAACATATATTATAAATTTAAATGTTAGAAAGTCGCTCCTGAAAATATTGATTGGAATGTAGCTATATTTGTAACCGTAGCGTGGACGATAAACAGTACAGAGTAGAAAAGAAGCTTTTGAAATGTTATACGAGAGAAGAATGCTCAAGATTGGACGGGAAGGTCGATTAGCTAACGTGGTGGATCGAATAGAGGAGTAAAAGAGTTGTATATCACAACTTGCGTAAAAGCTGGAATAGTCTCATAGGACCCCTTCCAACATATACAGAAATACTTAATTTGGAAGTGGACGGGAGGACGGGAGAGTGGGGAGTAAGAATTATAGAGAGAGAGAGAGAGAGAGAGAGAGAGAGAGAGAGAGAGAGAGAGCAAGGCTGCAAAGCAGTAAACACGTACAAATGGAAGAAAGATAATGTTTAATTTCCAGTTGACGATTTCTTTTTAAAGGAACTGTTCCAGGCATTTACGAAATTCACGGATAACTGGACGGGGATTGGACCCCCGTTCTCGCCAGTGCGACGCCTCGTTCCATTGATTTTGACGGACGCGGAGGGAGTAGTTAGGCAGATGTTTTAATACTTGCACGAGATAAGACTAGCGTCATCGTACCGATAGCAATAATCTTTTCAGGACGGCACAAGCTTCTTCGTCATGTACAGATTACGACTTCTTAAACAGTCTCTTAATCGACTGTGAGTCTTTGATTGATGCACTGTATCGGTATTTAGCCTGTTTCAGCAGGAACAGTAAATATTTCAAGACGTACTAGTACAGATTAATTGGAGTAAAATATTAAGTGAAGCATGCGCCCAATTTCTCTGGCTATAGTGATGCAGCTGACAGAGTGTAAACCAAACAAATACTCACAGAAGGTATTAAGCAAAGGCGAATCTTCTGAAGTCGTCTAGGATTTATTTTATGAGAGTAACACTATTCATAATCCAAACGATCGGTTAGTTTCTTGCGTTTGCGTTCCCTTTCTAGGCTTCGCCTTTCATCCATCCCCACAGGCAGAAATCTGAAAGGTTAAGGTCTGGTTACCTGGTTGGTCAAGAAACGTTCCACTTCTACCGATTCATCATGTGGGAAACGTTAGGTTTAGATAGTGTTTAGTGAAAACACGGGTAAACACTCACGAAGCTGGTATTACGTGGCTAGAAAATAGGCTACCGTATTCTCTACAAGCCAGCAGCAGGGTTTTCATTACAAAATTCGTACACAGAAACAATATCGGCATACTCAACATTCGTAAATTCGCGTTGGGGAATGAAATGGTACAGTACAATTAGCTAACAGATGCCTTTCATACTCGCAGTTATTCAGTTATGTAAACTCTGACAGAACTTCAGAACAAACATGACACACGATAAATAAACTCACAGCAGTTTGAGTACCAACACACAGGAATGAAAACAATAAAAACTGAACACACATTACGTGAAATGTTTTACTGAACTTAGTCTATACTACCAATTCTTAAAATAGTTGACTATTCCTCGTGAAACCCCTGATGTTTAGCGTTCGGGAGCCCTGATAGTGACCTGCGGCGATGACAGTGTGCTGTCCCGTAACGTGTTAATTCGAAAGCGGTCGAGGAAGGAGCAAGACGGGTGGCGACGTCGTTAGGAGCCGCCTGGAACTGGAACTGGAAGGGTAATGGTCGCAGCGGCGGAGCCCCTGAGTCAGCCGCGCAGCAAAACACGAGTCGGCCGAGACGTCGCAAGAAAAATGGCGAGCATTACGGGAATAACGCCGGCTGGGCCGGGTCGCGCTGGCTGTGCAGACGCAGACGGAGAAGCGGCGAGGCGCCGTATCGCTCCCCGAGCCCGGGTTTTTTTCGGCGCCCGCCGCTCGGACCATTAAGTGCGCCGTCGCTGCTGGCTCTGCGTGCGCGTGAGCGCAGCCGGACGCGGACGCCCAGCGTTACGGCTCTTTAACAGGGCCAGGCGTCGCGACGCCCCAAAACGACGCCGCCGTGCCTTGGCGCAGGCACAACAGACCCTTTGTACCGGCAGCACGGCTGTTGGACGCTGTGGGCGCAAGACGAGCCAAGACAGGGCGTCCCGGAACCATTGCTTTACTTACAGCTCGCACACGTGCATACTGCACTACTCCGCCCTCTTTGTGTTGTTGCGTAATAATATCGATATGTCCTGTCACCGCTATAGCGTAACTTTCCATCTGTTCTGGTTCCCCGTTCATATCTAGGCTTTTGCGTTAACACAGGAGGACAAGAACTTACCTTTTAACGAGTTGCGCTATCTTCGCAGCAAAATTCCCTGTGATCCAGAAAAGCGTTAATGTCGGCCAGCAACGACAGTCTTATACAAAAGATAAATAATTTCGTTCTACGCTGACCATATTCAAGACATAAACAAAATAAGGCAGAATTATACTGCCGCTGGATATGGTCAAACAGAAAGTGCACGAAAGTTACAAAACAGGGCAATCAGAAACTATAGTTTAACGTAAACAGCACATGATCATAAATGATTACAAAGGCATTTCGACCACATTCAGCAACCATATGTAAGTATGGTACTGTCAGAACATAATAAGCCGTGAAAGCTTCGATGTTTAATGTTTATTGCCACATATTACATATTCGAACAGACATCTCGTAGCTGACGGACGTGCATCGATGACTGAAACGTCTACAGTAGGGTGCATCAGGGGTAGCTACCGCACATCCAGTTTACATAAACTGTACAATTAGCTATTTATGGAATAAAACAAATGCGCAACACAGATTGTACAAGAGCCAGTAAAACATTCTGCAAATGAGTTCACCTGTCAGCCAGTATATTACGAGTGTAATAGGAGGGTTTGAACTTAAATAGTAGCAGCCTATTTATTCACAACCGATACGTTTGCATCTGTTACTGTCCTTCAAAGTAGTCGCCAGCGTTGTGTAGAACGAGTTGCCGGCGATGTAGAAGGCGTTGTATACCGTTAGCAGATCCTGTTCTGTTGTTGCGAATGGAGCGGTCTAAAGTTATGGTGATTTTCGTGTGCGACTGTGTTAGTGTTATCTTAACGCAATACGTTCCTCCACGGCAGACCGTCACTGCACAGTGTTACTGTTCGTTTCTCGAGCATCACCTGCGACCAGCTTTGCGAAAGAAGCGGCGACACTTTCTGCGCAACCCAACCATCATTTTGCACGACAATGCGCGAGCGCATACAGCACAAGCTGTGGCTGCTCTGTTCGGTCGAAGGGACTGGGAAGTGCTGTACCATCCCCCATACTCCCCGGACTTAATTCCTTGTGACTTTGATTCCGAAGATGAAGGAACCACCTCGTCGCATTCGCTCACAGAACTGTTCCAGAGATTCGACAGGCAGTAGACCGCTCCATTCGCACCGTCAACAGAACAGCCTGTGCTAACGGTATACTACGCGTTCCAAATAGCTGGCAACGGGTTCTACACAACGCTGGTGACTACTTTGAAGGACAGTAACAGGTGCAAACATGAAACTCTTTTGTATCGGTTGTGAATAAATAGCTGTCACTATTTAAGTTCCAACCCTCGTATAAAATTACAAATTACTTAACAGAAGTGATAACATTTATTCAGAAAACAGATTGTAAAAAATACCATAGCACTACTTAAAATACATATGTAGTAAATTAAAACTAGTTTCAAGTACCATGAAGACATAAACTACCGATAAACGTTTCCCGAGAACGGTTGAAAAGACTTTAACTCCTCCTGTCAGTGATGATGATTGGTTTTTGGGGCGCTCAACTGCGCAGTCTTCAGTCCCAATTTTTTCACAGTCCAGTTTCGCCACTGTCACGAATGATGAGCCAGCCGGTGTGGCCGAGCGCTTCGAGGCGCTTCAGTCCGGAACCGCGCGACCGCTACGGTCGCAGGTTCGAATCCTGCCTGTGGCATGGATGTGTGTGATGTCCTTAGGTTAGTTAGGTTTAAGTAGTTCTAAGTTCTAGGGGACTGATGACCTCAGATGTTAAGTCCCATAGTGCTCAGAGCCATTTGAACCATTTGAGCCTTACAGGACGTGGTAAGATTGTCTGCCGCGAGTAATGAGGTAATGGGTAGGGGCACTAAGCAGAAGATCCCGGGTTCGAGTCCCGGTCGGGGCACACATTTTCAAATGTCCCCGTTGATGTACGGTATATCAACGCCTGTCTACAGCTTAGGGTCTTGATTTAATTATCATTTCAAAGGTACTTTTGGTTGCGGCGAGATCTTTTCACGAAATTTCAATCAAAATTTCTCCCCTCCTCCTCCCGCCTTCTCCCCCCCTCCCCCCCCCCCCCCCCCCAGCCCCTTACGTATTTTGTTGGCTGCCACCTACGTGGGAAGAAATGATAATCAGAATAGAGTAAGGGAAATCAGGGCTCGGACGGAGAAAATAGGTTTTCATTCTTCCTACGTGCTGTTTGATAGTGGAACGGTTGAGAAATAAGTCTGCGAGTGGTTCTGTTACACACGTCGTCATGTAGATGTCGATGTAGATTCGCCGATTGATGAATACGGTGCTACCCTCGAAATACAGAATTATAGCAGGGCTTTCAAATTAGGCCAGTCCTGGAGAACAACATTACTGTTATATTCCTGCAAAAACTATACAGAAAGTTTTCTGGTAAATTTTCATTGCAAACACGGGGGAAACGGTGGAAACGCGGATTACTAGCCAGACCCGAAAGCGGTAAGTAAACAACAGCTTGCTCGCGCTGCGTCCTTTGGAGAACCCGCGAAGAATAGCCTCGGAGGCGGCCGCCGCCTTCCGCTACAGTGTAAACAATGAGTCGGCGGGCCCGAAAGTGGGCGTCGCTGGCCGGCGATGCCGGCGGAGGCCCGCCAGGATCGCGCTGTCACGCTGCCAGCGGCGCGGCGCAAAAGAAAAAGAAAGGGACGGCGCGCTCGCGGATAAAAAACACGCGTCGGTGCGTAAGCGCGAGGCGAGCAGCTGACCGCGCGCCAGATGCGACAGCGCTGCCCACCAAAATATAATAAAGGCTGATTTGTGGCGGCTGAGCCGGGATCCACCGCGGCCCGGATGCTCGCATTAGCGAGAGGCGTCGCGCGGCGTCGCAGCGTGGCGAGTAAACAAGCCGGACGCCGCGCCTCTGCCACTCCCAAACGGCCGCCTCGTCGCTGCCCACCATATTTTATTCCTTCCACCTGTGCTGTCTGGACAACGATCGGGCATCGCAGTATTTTACCGGCAATATTATCTTTGCGACATGTTGCACTATATTCATATGATCGGCCCACTCTCTGAAGAGTTCTTGGACTTCTTGCATCACAGCAGAACTCGTTAATAGGGTAATGGCAAAGGGAGGGTTGAATACCAGTATCTAGACTCATTATGCAGACTGTTTGCAGAATAAAGTAACGAAGTACTTCGGAAAGATTATAACTCGAGAGTCGGGATTATCACTGCTCGAATACGGGAGCTCTAGCTCAGTGTTTAGACGCTAGTGACCTGTTGTGGTGGACTGGAGTTCTAGTTTTGGCACGGCTGCTCTTATTTAGGTTTCTCATGAATTCTCTCAGCCACTTCATGTGAATGACGGTATTTTAGCCTTAACGGAGCGTTCAAGTACAACATTATTTCCTTTCCTAGTAGTCATCTCGCCATGGACGTCGTAAGCTCGTACCCACCTGACTTTCAGTTCCTGATCCATGCCGATTTGGTGAATCAAAACAGTTCACAGGTACTATGACTCTGTTTAGGGTTACCAAACTATGTAGCAAAGAAATTAATTCTGGGCTCCCGTTTCAGAAAATGGCTCTGAGCACTATGAGACTTAACATCTACGGTCATCGGTCCCCTAGAACTTAGATCTACTTAAACCTAACTAACCTAAGGACATCACACAACAGCCAGTCATCACGAGGCAGAGAAAATTCCTGACCCCGCCGCGAATCGAACCCGGGAACCCTGGCGCGGGAAGCGAGAACGCTACCGCACGACCACGAGCTGCGGGCGCGCGTTTCAGAGGATGGTGACTTAAATCACCGTCCGGAAATCAGATTTAGATTTACCGAGGTTTTCTAAATTAAATAAGGCATATACCAAAATGGATCCTTTTAAAAGGGCGTGGCAGGTTTTTTTCCACATTCTTTTCTCCAAACCGTGCATGCGCCCCATGTGTAATCATCCCGTCGTCGTCGGGACGTTAAAGCTTATTTTGCTGCTGGTAATATTCAATATTAATCAAATTTTTTGTCCATTACCACTCTTCTGCCAAACAAATAAGGTTAATACATTATAAAATGGGTTATAAATCTAATTTTATGACAACAAATGACAAGTTAAAAGTGGACGGCTGTCTTCCACTGGCAGTGCCCTACCAACAAAGTGAATCGAACGCACATCATGGACCACAAAACGGCTTCAACTTGCAACTAACTCATCTCTTTTCTCGAAGTGGTAGACGAAAGTTTTGAACTGATTCTTCAGCTGTACCTGGGTAGATTAGTCTCCAAGAGAAGCGCTAAGGTCTGCATATACTTACAGTTTTGGTCACCATTTAGTCTCCCTTGAGGATTGGCGTACGCCAAGTTCCAGAGTGCAAGGTTAATGTGACTTAATAATCATTTCTAAATAAATTATAATGTTACAACTTGTTACGCTGCCCAAAGCCATTTTATCTGCAAAGACTTACCTACCTTCAGATGGCTCTAAGTTAAAACACTAGCATTGTGTATGTTCTTGCAGCAGTGTTGGTGGCTCAGTAGTTAAGTGACAGACAATAGATCCAAAGGTCTTGCTCTCAAACCCCGGTCAGTCCAGTGATTTTTATCTTTCACCACTGTCGACACCTAAATGGTTCAAATGGCTCTGAGCACTATGGGACGTAACACCTGAGGTCATCAGTCCCCTAGAACTTAGAACTACTTAAACCTAACTAACCTAAGAACATCACACACATCCATGCCCGAGGCAGGATTCGAACCTGCGACCATAGTAATCGCGCGGTTCCAGACTGAAGCGCCTAGAACCGCTCGGCCACAACGGCCGGCTTGTCGTCACCTCTGTTAATGTTTGTTAACATGAAAAATGTCGAGCTGCACCGCGGTTTGGAATCCACATTAACTGTAAGTATCTCTGCAACTGTGTGGGTAATTCTGTTGAGACGTCAGAGGCAAGCGAGTGCTCAGGCCATCAGCATCGATAATAACATCCCTGCGGTGTTCGAGATAATAACAGATTAACCTTTCAACAGTAACTGTAAAGTGACAACATTTCGAGAGTTTAATGCATTTTGCACTTGTGCCCTGCTGTACGTAGCAGGGCCAGCTCTGGTTAGCGCAGTGGGCGCCTCATCAGCCAACTGGCGGCCATCCCGGCGCCTTCTCCACCACTTTGCTCCCGGCGGCCGCCGTAATTCTGTCAGCAGTTGGGGGCTACACGCTGAAATCTTGATAAAACTCGTGCAAGCTGCTAGTCGGCCACAGCGCCTCTTGTTTTTATTCTCCGGCGAGGAGCTGGCGTTGGGCGACGACGCCGCTGGCCAATCCCGCCTGCTTGGATCCCTTCCCGCTCATGTTCGCAATAAATTACGCCTCTCTGAAATTCTTCACAGCGCAAATCGCACTGTTCTCTGTTGGCGAGCTGCATTCATATGCATAAGATTGCCACTTGCTGTTGACGTTTACTGCGTGTTCCCTACGACGCCAACGCCACGCATAATTTCCATAGTGAAAGGTTTTGTCAGTCGGATGGGGCACGTTTCGTCACGGGACCGTTTAGTGGGAGCGACAGCGTTGCACAGATTCTCTACAAACTACAGTGACAAACTCTACTAGACAGGTGTTATGCGTTAGGGACAGATTTACTGTTGAACCTTTGAGAGCGTTCGTTCCAGGAATAGTCAGGCAACAAATTACTTCTTCTCACACATGTCTTGCAAAATGATAATGACAAGAATATTAGAAAGATTAGGTCTGATACTGAGGTTTATCGACAGTCTTCTTTCCCACGTGCTATTCGTGAACGGAGATAAAGGTGCCAGAGGTATCATGTCGAATGGCATTACAGTAATGCTCTGAAAATAGTTGCTGAGAAGATAACAGACATAATGTGTTGTTCAGTTTTTCAAATCTTTTAGTCTTCCTGTTTCTAATCATTAAAATAATACTCATGCGACACTCGTATTCCTCTGTATTCGCTGACCAATATTACTCATTCGTGCTCTTTACCACGCACAGTTGGGCTATTGCCTTATTAGTTCTTACTTCTAGCTGCAAGTTATTACTTATTCACCAGTTGCAGATGTTTTAGCGTTTGCCTCTTGCATGGGGAAAATGGAAAGCATATTTGAAAAATTCAGCATGTTAAGTATAGGCTAAAGATGGAGACGTGATTACCTCGTGTACAAGCTGACATGGGAACATGAAGACTCTGGCTTGGATGGTCGCATTTCTAAAATGTTTTCGACAAACGTATTTTCCAAAAAATGCAAGTGATACTGTATGGTCATTCCCTCTTCTAAGGTGGCTGGACCTATAGCATGTTACTAATCGTGCCACACCATACATTGGACGAATAACGAAGTTGGAAACTAGTTTCCACAGTGCTCTGTAGATTTTCCTGCGACCATCGACGATTATTGCACGTGTTGTTAATTGCATGCTGAGTACACGTGGCTTTATCAGTGAATAGCACTGATAGAAGCAAATGACGATTGCTCAAGAAACCAGTGACAAACTTCGAGTCTTGTGGCATTATCGCCAAAGTGGGTATGGTGGAGACGCTGTTGTGGAATGGGTACAAGTTTTCCGCATGTAACGTCCCCCATACACGTGTTCTTGGGACATCGATACGTGTAGGAAATCGCCGTGTGCTGGTAGTAGGACTGTGCACCAATTCAACAGTGTATTGCTGCTCACGCACAGGCCGTTGCACTACACGTTCAGAAGAAAAATGGTTAATTTGATGAATACCTGTTTCACGCAATGTAGGCTACTGAACACGCCGAGCGAGGTGGCGCAGTTGTTAGCACACTGGACTCGCAATCGGGACGATGACGGTTCAAACCCGCGTCCGGTTATCCAGGTTTAGGTTTTCCGTGAATTCCCTAAATCACTCCAGGCAAATCCCGGGATGGTTTCTTTGAACAGGCGCGGTCAATTTCCTTCACCATCCTTGATACCATCCAAGCTTGTGAACCGTCTGTAATGACCTCGATGTCTACGGGTGTTAAACCCAACATTCCTTCTTTCTGAAAACTCTGGTAAACACTTCACGATCGAAAATTCTACGCGTCGGAAAGCGCCACTGGTATTCTTCGGCAGCGGCAGCGGCAGGAGCATTACCATTGCCCTTGTCGTAAACATGCAACGTAAGTGCCTATGTAGATGTGTGACATTGTAGCCCGTGGATATGCAAACACAGTTAACCGATGCTTCTCTCTGATACTCTCCCAGTCCCTTGCACTACTTCACTCACAACACACCTCGGACAACAGTACGTTCAACAAGCATTCCAATGGCAGAAAGACGTCCCGAGCAGAGAGGGTGACTCAGCGAGGTAGGATGGTTCAAATGGCTCTGAGCACTATGGGACTTAACAGCTGTGGTCATCAGTCCCCTAGAACTTAGAACTACTTAAACCTAACTAACCTAAGGACATCACACACATCCATGCCCCAGGCAGGATTCGAACCTGCGACCGTAGCAGTCGCGCGGTTCCGGACTGCGCGCCTAGAACCGCTAGACCACCGAGGCCGGCGAGGTAGGATGGGTGAGAATAAAACGTCAGAGAGGTCGTCTGGATAAGACACACACATGTGTGTCACTAGCTCAAAAGCAATTTGTGTTCTATCTCGGAAACCATTCTGCCTAGGGAATATGTTCATATGAAGGCCGCACGGGGTAGCCGCGCGGTCTGAGGCGTCTCGCCACTGTTCGGGCGGCTCCCCACGTCGGAGGTTCGAGTCCTCCCTCGGGCATGGGTGTGTGTGTTGTCCTTAGCGTAAGTTAGTTTAAGTTAGATTAAGTAGTGTATTAGCGTAGGAACCGATGTCCTCAGCAGTGTGGTCCCATAGTAACTTACCACAAATTTCCAATTTCCATATGAGGTTTTTTGCTTCAGCTGAGCGTTCGTGTCGTATCTCTGAATATTGACCATCCATCCTGGGACATCCTGTGTTAAAGTCGGCAGCGATCGTGTTCAAAGCATTGCTGTTATAGTGAAATCAATGGATTCGCACGCGGTGCCTGTAATTAACAGCTTAGTGGGTGAAACAAAAGGTAAACAAATAATTTCCTTCGAAGCGGGGGTGGGGGAAGGGTGTGTGACAGGTCTGCGGGCGCCATTTGGCGCGTATCTAATCGGTGTTCAGTCGCGGCCCAATGAAATTTATTGCTCACCAAGCCGCTGAAGCGCGACGAAAAATTTTATGGAATTTAATGAATCAGAATGTGCGCTAAGGGGAGTAATAGATTGAGTGGGATGAGAACGCATCAAGGTTGACCGACGACATGTTTGTGCACCCATTAAACTGCATTTGTTTCTGCCTGATTGTACCATCAGTGCGTAACACATACCTGAGCAATTCGAAGATAATTTCTGCTGTTGCTCGGTTCTTGTTTTTATGCTGTCAGTACGTTTACGGCTGGAGGTAGACGAAACTATACTCTCATAATGCGAAAACACTATGCGTTAACATTTGTCGGTTTTATTGCCAACCATAAGAGCTGACGTCTACCTTCAGCAGTCGATAATCTAATGTCAAAATTACTAGAATTTTTTTTCACTTAAATCATTGATGAGGTGGGTCAGATTCTCGTGCGCACTGGTCAAATGTTCCACGACTCTGGCCATGCCATAAATCATAGCAGGATTTATGTGGTCAGTTCCCAACAGATAACGTGATGCGGATCTCGGTTCTGCTAGGGTTTATTAGATTCACTGTCAAGAAACGATACATGTGGATCGTCTCATCATTACAAACATGTCAGCAAAAACTACTTTGTAACTTTTAATGATCACTTCTCAGTTTTTTCGTGGAGATGTTAAAGGACAAAAGTGAAGATAAAGTGAGAACATTCGACACGGTGCACAGAGCAGTAATCTGTGCTTTAAACTCATTCTTTAGCTTGCCTTCGTATCACGGAGTAATAGTGAGTGGTTCAGGTATTTAGGGGGGTAGTCCCGCTTCCCCAATAATTTTTTCAAAATTTTGTAGCACATTCCTTGCCCTTCACAGAGCCCAATCTTAGTAACATTTGATGTGGTGGCAAGGAGTCGTTAAATAAAATTTACTGTGTAAATGAGACCGTTCCTGCATCATTGACAAATTCTTAAGCTGCGGTTGGTATTATTTGTATTGAGTGTTGGGTCTTACCGCTGTGGCTAATCTGGTCTAGTAGCGTAGAGTACTTCTAAAAATTCAGAAAAAAATGTAGGTGTCAAGAGAGTTGAAAAGCTGACGAGGCGGCAGATGACTTAGCTACCGCTCGGCGCGCAGTATTCGTAAAGCACTGCCCGGAAGAATTTTATTTCGTAGAGAAGCAGCAACTTGACATTGCCTGTCAACTTAGCCACATCCGATCGCGCACCGCTTGTGATTGCCGCTGCAGTATGCAAACTGCTCAAGGCTTCATTAGTTGTAATCTGTTGTCCATAGCATATATGGAACAGCATTTCTGTAGCACCGTGGACGCTTGGCACAACAGTGGGTGGGACGCGTCTACCACAACAGTGTGAAGGAACCGTAGCGCTTTTGTGGACGGGTCAGTGAATGTGCAGGTGAAGACGCGGCGGCGCGCCCTGCGCCCGATACGCGATGAAAAGGCGACTGGCCGCAGCGCCGGCTGAAAGGCCGTTGCCTCAGCGCGGCTCGGCACCGCACGCCGGATGACTCGCACCGGCGGCTCTTTAAACCCACATTCAGGGGCCCAGCTCGGCGCCTTTTCGGACGCACCGGGCCGGTAGCCGGCACACAAAGACCACCCACATGCCTGCGCCGCCACACGTCCTGAATGTATTTTACTTACGCCCGTCCGAGTCGCGGCTATTCACACTTCATTAAGACGATAGAGCTCCCGTCAGTCTGCACCGATTACACTTACGCAGGGCCACCGACGAGTTACGGGATGTCAGGAAGAAGTCGTACGTTATTTCACCGTACAGGTCTAGTGCAGCATTCGAACTAATTTTTAATCTACTATCACAGCGAGGGTGAGATGTTTCTACCGCCACTGTAAGTAAAGTTTGTGAGTGGTAGCAGATCTTCTGGTCTTCTCCTATTCAATATTGTGCTCTTGAAAAGTGAGAGAACCCGGAAACCTAGATTACTATCCGATAACGGTAGTCTAATTGTCACTTCAGGTCGTTACTGAAGAGAAAAGAAGCCTTTGGTTTGTTGTGTATCCTGACTTTTGTGACCTCGACGTTGAAAGGAAACAGTTGTAGATGGTCATGTATGAGCGCGTCCTTTGCACAAAATGTCAGCTATAGAAAGGTAAATGGCAGCCCTGTGTCTGCCGCAGGCGACATCCTGTGCAAATATTCTAATGGAAGCTGACATCAAAAATTTTTAAGTGCTTGTGTCACTTTTAGGCAACGGCCTTGCCGCAATGGATACACCGGTTTCCGTGAGATCACCGAAGTTACGCGCAGTCGGGCGTGGTCGGCACTTGGATGGGTGACCATCCAGGCCGCCATGCGCTGTTGCCATTTTTCGGGGTGCACTCAGCCTCGTGATGCCAATTGAGGAGCTACTCGACCGAATAGTAGCGGCTTCGGTCAAGAATACCACCACAACGACCGGGAGAGCGGTGTACTGACCCCACATCCCTCCTATCCGCATCCTCCACTGAGGATGACACGGCGGTCAGATGGTCCCGGTAGGCCACTCGTCACCTGAAGACGGAGTGCTTTTTTTGTGTCACGTGTTCAGTAAATACAGTCGCCAGTAAATTTCTGCTCTTCATATTCGATTGCACGCCATGAAGATGTACGAGCGACAAATCTCTCTGTAAACAGGTTACTGTTGAAGCTCCGGTGTCAAATAAATGCAAGTTTTTCTCGGACTAAAGGATCTGGCACTAATTGCCGATGATAATACTGTGCCCAGAAATCGTTCACAGAATCCTTATACTAATTAGACTCGTCAATAATTTGTAGAGATATGCATGTTTACTTCATAGACGAACAATGAAATTATGAATTAGTATTGAATATTTACATAAAAACACAGAGAAATCAGTCATTACGAGCTTGCGATAAGGCTGCGAATATCCGCATCGAACGAGAAGCGTCTTTGTCTCAGAGTAGTTGAGGGTTGTATTTTCCCTTAAGATGAACTCGTTTCCACCGCTCGTTTGTAGTTTGTCGCTGAAACCTGTCTGTTCCGACAATAACCCCAAAATCATTTTTACAGGGTTAGGGTTAGGGTGGCAAGACTGTGCGTTACCCGACCACGATACTATTGCACTTGGCCTACAATGGTCGTGGTCGGAAACATGCAGCGAAGTTACAATAAACAATCACAGTGGCGACCAAGAAAATAACGAATGACAGTGTGAATGTTTTCAAGGTAGTTGTGCTACATGAAGTGTTTCTACGTTTCCTCGTGAAATATCACGATAAAAGCCCTCGATAAGCCGACCGAAGCACTCTAGCCCCCGGGTGATAAAAAATATTGTCTTCGACTAATAATACTTAGAAATCCGTAAGTAAAAAATTCTGCTCGGTCTTCTTACTTTGTTTTCCCCACACCTATAACAATGAACTTAGTAGTTCGTGCAAGAGAAAAACAAATTAATTTTTTGCCCTGAGCTCAACATTTCTTTCAGTTCCGTTTTTTTTTTTTTTCTTTCAATATTGATTTCTGTTTACACGAATAGGTAGACCTGGGTGTCATAGTTAATTCTGTATCTTTCATAGTTTGGCATTCCGATTTCTTTTCTATGTTTTATGACTAAATCGATACCGGTGCCGGTTTTGACACTTTGTTCGACAGGAGCATAGATTCCGACATTTGGCTCTATATCTTCAGTTCCTCTCTCTGCTAGGATACCTCCACTGATTACGATACCGCTGTTTCGATAGCTACTCCCATTCGCTATAACTGGCCACCTTGTTAACAGCATCAGTTCTGAAGATTGCTTGTTTTTCGATACTTGCCCGGATGTCGATAATTACGTCTTCCCCTGTACCTTTGCGAGGCTTTCGATGTTTGCGCTCTAACGAGTACGTGATTTGGGTGCCGTAAGTGACGCCACGGACGGCAGGCGCATCCGTCACCTCTGCATCCGTTAGCACGCTGGCGACTCATTTCTCCGGAACTAAAATGTCTTAAGGGCCATTCCCATTCCGGAGGCTGTTTTCTCACGCGCGCTGTCCCTCTGCGCCTCGCTCGAAACACTCTGGTTCTTTGTGATCTACGCTGGTGCGTATGAGCGCGCGGCCATAAATAATTCCGGAATTCCCCTCTTAAGATGCGGCCGCGGGGCCGGCCTCCTCCCGTATTTTTCGGCGGGCCGCGTCGCTTAGCATAACAAAGGCGCACTGCGTCAGCGCGCGGCACACCACGCCACGTCCGACGGTCAGCCACGCCGGGTGAAGATCCGTGGAAAGTAATTGACAGATCATGAATAGCATTGTAATCCTCCGGTGGCGGGGCCCCGCGCAGGGGGCACAGAGTTATTTTTACAGGGCTCGCCGCCGCCGCACGAGAAGTCGAGAAAGAGTTGGCAAGCGCGTCATGGAGCGGGGATCGCCCTCCTCCTCTTGCCTTTGTTCTCAGATCCCCGTTCGCCGACCTTTGTTATGCTAAGGGCTCTCCAATTGACTTCATATGTTTCGGTCACCCGGAGGATGTAACACCGGCCGGAAAGGGGACGGGGTGCAGAAAAGGCTCCAGTCGCATTACAGGAAGTGTTAAAGCGGGATTTGAGTCCGACCCGACCGAGGCCGGTCGGGCGTCGTTTCGCTTTGCATAAAGCCGATGTGCAAATATTGAGAGCCAAGTTGTAATTGCGAAGACCTTCGTAGGGACTTGGCGAAATAGCTAGGACGTGAATTTAGTCACAGTTACGTGCCAAAACTGCATTTATTAGAATCTTATCAGGTGTTTTTAAAACTCGAACGGCCTCGTCTTTCAACTACATCGCAGTTTAACGTCAAACTGAAACACATAATATAAGTACAAATAATAGTGTTTTTGCGTTTCTAAGGCTAATGATGTTACAGACTCGCCGATCCGTTAGGTGAAATTCCTCCATACTCAAAGTAATGATTACACTGGTCGACGAAAAAAAGAGTCACAAAAACAAAACACGCTGTTTGTGGAAGATAATTCGTCCCTGAATCCAGATCTAATTTCTTTGTCGGCCCTAGTTTCCATGTGATATTGGTTTTTCTGTATGGTTATGTCAGCCCACGTATTATAGCATTATACGCGTCTGGCACAAGGAGAACAAAGAAATCTATGTCAGTACACAAATTAGTCAAAGAAATGAGCAACGTAAGAGTAAATACAAGCGAGTAAGTATACGTAATATTATTTTCGGCCTGATTTCATGCGGTACTTTACCTCAGGAACGTCTCTTCGTTGAGGTCCGAAAGTAGTAGGACAACATTGCAGTAAACTAGAATATTGCACAGTTTTCTTTGTATTAGAGTTAATTCGATCTATTCTTGACACACAGAAATAACAGTCTGTTGGGTGATCCTTTTGTTCCCTCCAAATCATAGGGAAACATACGGAAATGTGACGCGATCTTTTAACCAGCCTGTCAGGAGTGTAACGCTGGTCAAACAGCATATGTGAGGGGCCCATTTTTGTCTAGGGACCAACTTTCCAACCAAAATGAAGTTTACAGCATTTTTATTTACGAGAAGACTAAGCTTTCGTTCAAGAGTTAACTTACCGCAGAAATAACAAAAGCAATTTGCGTTATTTATACAGGTACGAGGCATTTCTTCTACTGAGTTTACACAAAACACA
Source organism: Schistocerca serialis cubense (assembly GCF_023864345.2). Taxonomy (NCBI): domain Eukaryota; kingdom Metazoa; phylum Arthropoda; class Insecta; order Orthoptera; family Acrididae; genus Schistocerca; species Schistocerca serialis. The sequence continues at coordinate 151,273,736 of NC_064642.1, forward strand.
AACCTTAACGATACTACAGCAACTCACCTCACAAGGTCACAGTTGTTTCAATACTGAGACTAATGCAGCAAACACGTGGCGACGCGATGCAACGTGAGCAAGACTCTTCGGCCTCTTTGGTATCAAGGCGATGAATGTCCGAACACAGGATCGTGTATGGAATCCTTCTACCAACAGTAGCATCCGAAAAAAGTAAATAAAAGCAAATTACTTAAGGAATACCAACTTAAACATTATGCAGCACTTTCAAGATATGTTATACATTGAGGGTGCCGTATCACGAAAACTGAACCCGATGGGTAAAAAGGGATTTCATTTTCGGATTCCGTAACCACGACGTAGCTACGAACACCATCTGCATTCTTTATGACAAAAATTCTGTCGATTTATGGTAAAGAATGTAGCATATGTCAACTAACTCAACAAAGAGAAGGATTTTTCCATATTGCAATAAAATAATATGGACTTTCCACTGAAAAATGACTTGTCGACAATGATCATTTCAGTTCCCCAGATGATCTTCCTTAGTTAGTTTCATTAGTTACTTCAGGCCAGTGTAAGGAGGATTCCTTCAGTAAGGACAAAGATGATGCCCCACAGCTTTCTTATCCGCCAAAATACCTCTACTTCCTTCGTCCTTTATCTGTACGCTGGTAAATAACAGTTCCCACTGTAATTGCTGTGCAGTACTTACCTTGTTCTCTTAGTTCTGTTGTAATAATAATTCCTTTTAGGCTTTGAAACATTTCACACGACGAAGAGGTCGCAAATCGAAGTACGAGTTTCAGGACTGGTGACATCAAGTGTTAGCACTCACGCTTTCAGAGTCATCTGACAAATAACGAAAGTTCCGTGTACTAATATCATTTTTTTTTCAAGGACTGTGGACTTTCTGCAGGAATCTCAAAAGTAACCATATTCAGATTGCGGTCATAGACCCTTCCCTACTAAATTAACAACCAATTATTCATTGCCTAACGATTGTATCTTGGCTGGTGAAACGCATAGTAATCTTAAATGTAGATGTTCCCACTAGCAATGAAGAAAGTGTCGAATCGCGGTGGTTAACCAACTGCAGGTAGACACTGACATGAGTTTCACAATGCAAATCACGTGTATTCTCGTAAGAACTCTGAGAATCTGGACAGCAGTGTTCCTGTGACGACTTCAGGGATGTTTTGCAATGAAGACAGGTGTATAGTGCATAAGCGCCCCGGCAGGAGGCTGGAGTCTCCACCTTTACGCTTCGTGTACAGCATGTGAACGATGTCGTTTGAATGTCACCGTGAAAGACGTCTTGTGCTTTCCTTGCCCGTCCGCCGGTGAACAAGAGCCTTGCGGGCAATGAAGCCGGTTAAACGACGGCCGGCTCTCACAGCATATCTTTCGGAGCCGCGGTGCAGGCCGTAGGTGTGCTTTCAGGAGAAGCCGGTTGAAGGAATTTGCATTCTCCGATGTCACTGACCGGCATTTTCATCCCATTTGGCACTATTGCCAGCCGCAAATGCAACGCACGTTTCTATCTCTGTGTTGTCTGGTGCAAGCAAGGTATTCAGAAGATAAGCTTCGTTCCTGTTGTAGGTGTCCATAGCTGTATGCAGATGTCCACTAAAGTTCACCAACCAACTGTCTCCGTAAGACCTCCGTCGCAGACTTTGAAAACATACCAATTTTCTTTGTTTACTACAGCTCAGATTACTCTGTGCAAGAGACGATGTTCACACAAACAAGGCAAAGAGGTTTTGGTTTGGGGGAGGGGACCAAACAGCGAAGTCGTCGGTCCCATTGGATTAGGGAAGGATGGGGAAGGAAATAGGCCGTGCCCTTTCAAAGGAACGATCCCAGCATTTGCCTGGAGTGAGTTAGGGAAATCATGCGAAACCTAAATCAGGATGGCCGGGCGCGGGTTTGAACCGTCGTCCTCCCGAATGCGAGTCCAGTGTGCTAACCACTGCGCCACCTCGCTCTGTAGACAAAGGGGAATTAGGTGATTCGGGCTTGAAGAAATGCTATTTCACTACTTCCGTATTGTAGTTCTGAGCTGACTGATGACGTCATTCGACTCTATATTGGTTTAATGCTGTGTGTTATTTTTTCTTGTCTCCTGTTAAACTTATTGTCTCCACTTGACTGTTAGACCTAACATTACCTACAATTTCTTTTTCATATTCTAGCCTTGGTCTGTGTCTACTGATTTGGCCCTAAGCGCTCCTTCCAGAACCACGTTAATTGTTATTGAATGGCGTAAATGATGTACCACTACCTAGTCCTTTCTTCTAGTAAGTGCCTTCCAGACAGTTCTTTTTCGCCTATCCTTTTTAGCACATCTTCATTTTTACATAATCAATGCACTTAACCTTTTACTACCTTTAGCAGTACCAAATTTCAATTGCGTCCAGTTTCTTCTTATACAGATTACATATTTGGAGTGATGTTGCGCCATAGATCAGCTCTGTAGTGGAATTGTGGGGAGTAGACTGTATTCCTTGGTGATATCACTGGATTTATGTTTTGCCAACGTTTGTGTGGGATGATACACAGCGGAGCTGGCGCGTTACCTGGAGTGAGTGACTCACCTTCCGGTACCTGATTAATTATTCTTGGATGACGAATAGATACACAACTAGCCTATCCCTTCTCTGGTAGGTGTTTTCCACGTTCTCTACAGTCTCTTTTGCATATTCTAGCCGTGGCCTGTTTCCTTTTCTTTGGCCCTGGGTACTGCTTCCAGAAAACGACTCGCTTTATTGACTCTAGCAGCTTTAGGGGACTGCCAACAGTATATTGTTACAAACTGATCTCTCACTCATGTCGAAATTACTGATTTTTTTGGGGGGCGCTTGGGGGGGGGGGCAAAGAAGAACTGTGTATGTTTTTAACCGTTTAAAGAATTGCTCCTACATTTGACTGCTAGAATGGAGCAGAAACAGTAATAAAAAATGAAGTTCGAGAGTTGAAAATAGCTTCCCTCATTTGCAAACCCCAATTCTTCCACCCACTTTACAAAATTAACTGTCGAGAATTTGGCTGACTTATTTCTATACCTACAGTTACCTTAGAAGAAGAGAGTAAACTGAAAAGATTTTTCGGGTACTGAATAACAGTTATTCCCTCTCCGTTCTATTGTGAAAAGTGCGACGGATTATATAACGGCAGAGACAGTCGAGCGAGGGGACACACGGCTGGGCGTGGCCATGTAATTAGGGCAAAGTCTGGACATCTTGATTCTTTCTCGTGATTTCTGTATATCGCTCTTACCGACGGCTGTAGTAGTTAATTAAGCGGACCACAACTAATTACCTTCCCGTAGCTTGTCCACCTGAGCCAGTGTCCCATCTCTAATGACCTCGACGTCGACGGGGGTCCCTTCCGCAGAAGATTATTCCTTCGGAGCTCATTTTACGTTCCTGAAAATTAATTCCACAACAACAAATACAGTCCGCAGCGCAGATTAATGCTTTCCGTATAGCGCATTCGAGAAAAATATCTGCCGGTCCTCGTCGGCTGTTCATCTTATTTACTGCCTGTTAAGCGGCACTTAACTTTGTAGCAGTTGTCTGGACAAGTGTGCCGTTACAAGGGCCGGTGCGCCTTTGAAGTCCTCCCCGCGTCCCTTCACGGCTTATTCTCTCTCAAACCACCACCCACGCCGGGTAGGCAAAACAGAAAAAGTAATGAGCGGCGAACGAGAGGGGGAAAGGGGGGATAGAGGGAGAGGTGGGGAGGGGGGGGGGGGGGAGATACGAAACAACGGCTGGCAGAGCCCGCGGGCACCAGCGGGCCATAACTTCATCGCGCAGCACGCCCGCCTCAGGAATGTTAAAATGATAGACCGCGAGCCGAGGCGCTCGCGCGGACCCGCTCGCATCTTGGCGTTTTACCTTTTCCCTCGCGGCCCAGCCCTTTTTTGGGCTTCCTTTTGCGCCCCACGCCAGGCCTCGTTCGGGGTCCTCCTTTTTTGTGAACGCCGCCGGGTGGGGGCGGCCGCTGAACAATACCGCCCCGGCCGCTCACGGAATCTGATGTAAAAGCTCACGATCGGCTTTATGATGAGCCCGCCGCCAGCGAGCTGGCCAATGGCTGGTGCGCGCCTCACTGACGCAGCCTGTCATTACGGCCAGGCGGCCGTCACACACACACACACACACATACACACTCATATGCATGGGGACGCTCCCTGTCCCACGCTGTCCTGTAGCGCACGGTCCTGCCTGACGCCCACGTGTGCTCTATGATCTCGCAGCGGAACGCTACAATTAATGAGGTGGCGCCGTTCTCAAATGATAGACTCGTGTTCGACGGAGGAAGGTATCCCTTCACTTTTTGTTCTCTCAGTACTGCGCCGAGCCCACGCAGCTGTCGAGCTTTGCATGTAGCGCTGAAACGTTTTAGGACGACCTCCAAGAGAGGTCAAGTTCTTCTACGAGGTGAGTGTAAACTAATAACGTGACGACACCGTCCTTACAGATCTTGAAGTATTCCGATGGTCCTTTGCTGAAAGCGTCATCCAATAACAGCAAACAGAGACGCACGAGACCTAGACACTGTTCCCCCAGCCGTTGGTAACTTCCGAAATCAATGCCGCTATTGTCGTCCTAACGAGTTTGCTAGACCTCTCACAGGGAAATTATCCTTGATGGTACCGAGCGACGTGTGGAATGATTAGCACACTGGACTCGCATTCGGGTGGACGTGGGTTCAAACCCGCGTCCGGCAATTCACATTTTTCTGTGATTACCCTAAATCGCTCCAGGCAAATGCCGGGATGGTTCCTTTGACAGGGCACGACGTATTTCCTTCACCATTCTTGATACCATCCGAGCTTGTCCTCTGTCTATAGTGACCAAGATTCCGACCGGACGTTAAACCCAATCTTCCTTCCTTCCTTCCTTCATAACGGAACCAAAAGGGAAAAAAGATTACGATTTATGTGCCGCTGTCAACAAATTCGTTAGAAACGAAGCCCAAGTTCGGTTTGGGAAGATGGGGAAGAAAATTGTCCGTCTCTCTCTCTCTCTCTCTCTCTCTCTCTCTCTCTCTGGCAGTTTGTCTTCATTTCGGGAAACCATGGAGGACCTTAATCTATATGGTCAGACATGGATTTGAACTGGGCCTCGTGGATGCGAGGCCAATACCTTACCAGTGCAACACTATCTTCAGTATTACGTAACACGGCGGTCTCTCCCGTGGTAAACACGACTGCAGCTCAGTTCAGCTGGCAGATCCTCGCTAAGACGCAGGAGTTCAAAATAATTGCAGAGTTTAATATGCTCGCGAACTGTTTGAGAAAAAAAGTAAACAACTTAATTAAATAAACTGGTAGTCACGTGAAATGATGCTATGTCAGGATTTAGATTCTCCCACGACTACAGGTAACCACTCTTCTTGGGTTCGCACTTGCCTTGCCTGCGTCCAGCGTTACAAACACAACTGTCTGTGTGTCAGTGTACACAAACACGACATTGCACCCTACATTCAGTAAAAGTCATTTAAAATGGAAACCGTTGCACCTAAGATACTACTCTCACCCTATGTAAAGCAAAAATCTCAATGAGCATGAAGAAAGAAAACAGCTGCCATTAGACTTCCAAATACGCTGTCTGTGATATCCGAGCAACGACATAATGCGGATGGAATTTACTTACGTCCTCTGTAGAGTCTGAATAAGGAAATACAGCAGATTCAGTAGAGTATAAACATGATGGCACCCTCCTGTTCCACAGAACTTTAGCACTCGTTTTAAACCCCATAACAAGCATCTACTGTCTCTGAAGCGCTGTCCAGAACAACAGCAGATTAGACATAGGTATTCGAACGAAATCGTCTTGGGGATTAGGCTGCGCAGTTCTGAGACTAAAATCACCACTTCAGACAGCTAACTCGCCATGAAGAAAAATGCTTTAAAGGAGGTCGAAACGTCGGTTTTTATAGTTGTTTTTAGTGTAAATAATGACGTGGTCTGGTGTTCCAAAGTGTTTTTATTGAGACAGATGCTGTCTGTGGTAGCTAACGTGCTTACATTAGAAGTAGGTGCGATTTTACACATTCTCGATTGTGGTAGTAGTCGTGCTTGAAGCAACCTACGAGTAGAGTGCAGATCAGCCACGCTGTCGGATGGTACAGAATAATACGTCCGAGCGTGGTGAGTTCTGTAACTTTGTGTATTGCTGTTAATTGAAACCTATCCTAGGCGTGAAGCGATTAAAAAGCAGATCATCACAACACAGAGTATTTGTGGAACGGAATGCCCGATGTACAGTATTAGATTAGTTCAAGAGTCACATTAATTGGTACGTCTGTCATACTAGCCAATCGCATGGAAACGAAGCAGGCCAGACATGATAAGAAAGAGCCTCCATAAACGGAGTTCAGCCCGAGTTAAATTATTGTATGAAGCTGGGTAAACGAGAGTGGAACATGATATCGAATTTTTTCTCCTGTGTTCAGAAGTCGCATCGCCTCCAGGCGATCTTCATTACAAGCACTTCCGTTGTCGAATTTTTGTAATAACTTTTAACTCAATACTCAGGAAAAGAGGGATGAGTTCCTTTGCGGACTATAGCGTTTTCACACGTAGATACTACATGTATTTTGACCTCCAAGTGGGACAGAGCAAATCCAAAGATTATTCCGCCGGTCGAAGTGGCCGTGCGGTTAAAGGCGCTGCAGTCTGGAACCGCAAGACCGCTACGGTCGCAGGTTCGAATCCTGCCTCGGGCATGGATGTTTGTGATGTCCTTAGGTTAGTTAGGTTTAACTAGTTCTAAGTTCTAGGGGACTAATGACCTCAGCAGTTGAGTCCCATAGTGCTCAGAGCCATTTGAACCATTTTTATTCTTTTTGTGTAGCCTTAACGTGTCACTCGATGGAGGCCGTAGACCGAAGTTGTTCCTTGACGTTCAGTCTGACCCTGCACCTCCGGCGCCATTAGTTAGTAACGTCTAGTTGACCCCGAAATTTGTAAATTTTCAACTCATTTTTTATTACAATCGTAAAGATAACTTCTATGAATTGCTACCATTTTATTCATAACAGAAACACGCTTTTCCACTGAGAGCACGCGTCTTTGCCTGAAAAGACGACGCGTAAACTGCTTCTGCCTCGGGTGACAGTTTCCAGTTGCATCGTTGGCCAGACTGTGGACCATCAATAAAAACAAGAACTGCGGCGGAGGCTTCGGACATAGGTGGCCGCGCATGCCGCCTGTAATCGGACATTTGTCCTCCCGTTCCGCCGCGCGCACAGTCTGTTTCCGCGCGCCGCCACCAGGGGGCTCGCAGTTTAGCGCGGTCGAAAGCTACGCGCCAACACCGGACCTCTCTCTAACTCCCCGAATCTCATTCACGTCCTGTTGAATTTTGTACTCTCACACTCCCACTACTCTCTCTCTCTCTCTTCTTTTTTTTTTTCGAGCTTTTTTTGCGGCCGTTTCAAAACGTATCCTGCGGGGGATATTCGCGCTGAGGCACGACGCGATTTTTTTCCAGCCCCTACGCATTTTATTTGATGTAATCTGCGCATAATGAGCTTAATTTGAGATACGAGCGCAGGCATAACATTAGCAGGAACTGCCTACAATTGTGTTTCGGCTTAACGCTTTACTAGCCTATTGTTCGTCGGGAAAAGCGTGTAACAGAGAAAGGGCCCGCGAGCTCAAATTACACTTGCATTTGTTTATCACGATCTTCCTCTTTTTTTCGTTCAGTGCGCCCGTGGAGGGAGTATAGGTCTCCGAAAGGAGGAAGAGAGAGAGAGAGAGAGAGAGAGAGAGAGAGAGAGAGAGAGAGAGAGCGACTGCTAGATTTTTATGGCTGTGGTAGAATTTAATAACCATTAATGCAGTTGTCGGGTCTTGGTCGTTTTGGAGCGGCCATTCCTGCGGCGCGGCCGAGCGCGCACTGACGATAATGATCGCGATAATGGTATTGTTGTACCTGGCGGCGGTGAGCGATTACCATCGCATCACGACCGACCGGCCGCAGCCCGTGGCCCGCTCCACTCTAAACATGGCGGCCGGCCGCTCCGAATATTAAGGAGGCCGACCGCCCCTCCGCGTACGCTACCCGCAGCACAATGCTCGCTACTCCAGCTACCTGTTTGCTGCTGTTGCTCCAGGACTCGGCACTGAACTATATATGGCTCCCATAGATCATTCGGTAACCATCCAACTTCTTTCGTTCATAAACAAACATAAAAGTTCAGAACCTTCGTGAGGTTACGCTCTGGGCGAGGTGATGCTGTTTCATAATCTCCGCCCTACCCCCCCCCCCCCCCCCCTCCTCACCATCACAGCAATATAGCTTAACGGGTATAAGTGCAGATATTTTTATATGTGGTACCTTAATATGTACACACGTCAGTGTGGTGGTTGTTTTTCTCTGCGTCGAACAGTCTTCCCACAAACACGTCACCAACTATATGACCTCGTGTTTTCTGCATGGTCGTAACTGCACCACTAAGTGGACTACCCCTTTCACTATAGACTGACCGTTTTGTCTTCGCAGACCCACACTTCAGCACGCGACCTGCTGCCCAAGAAAAAAAAAAAGCGGTAATGGCTTGGTCTTGCCATATGCACGGGAAGGTTCTATACACATTGAAGACACTCGACTTATAACAGCTATACTTATTCGTCTACAAATGGCATAAATACTGATGTAATGTTGTTCAGTACACATCCTCAGTTACCAATAGAGGTATCTGCACTTATACCCGCTACACCCTGTATAACCTCCTCCTTTTTCCTGACCTTTGTTCCGTATGTTCACGGGATCGGCATGTTAATCTGTATTTGGCTATGTCCTTCCTGATGCCAGCACTTCACCCGGGTCAGAAATTGTGTACTCCGTCAATTTGCGTCTACCATTATTCGTCTGTAAGAGTGAGACGTTGACGAAATGTTTCCTATTCATGCAACTGAGGCTGGACGTGGGTACCAGCCCGGTATTCAATTAGTCGCACGTGGGAAACCGCCGCAAGAGCACATCCAGGTTGGCCGGCACACGGGCCCTCGTCTTTAAACCGCGGAGCGGATACGATCTAGGATCGGCGCGCCTCCCCGAGTCCCGGAAGCGGCTTACTGACGCGCGCGGCTATTCGGGTGGTTAAACAGATAATATAACATACTTCAAAATTACGGACATGTTGTATACAGCATTTAGAAATTGTCGTATACAGCATTTTAAAATTGTGAATCCTACCATGTGATGAAATATGCGTACTATTGAAATGGGTGCAAAATAATGATTTTAGGAGCTTCATGGTAGTTACAAACAGCAAGTCGTTAAAGCTCTGGAACACAACCTAAAGATTAATATGTCTGGTATTTTTCCATGGATATTTGCTTTTCTTCCTATGAAGTAAGGTGGTAGTATGGTTAATATTTTGAGCTCGAACCATTAGGGAACAGAGGTAAATCGCGTACTGGTCGTCGCGATTTTATGTTTTTCGTGGTTCCCCAAATTGATTAAAGGGATGGTTGTTTCTTTGGGAAGAATATGACCAATTTCCTCGGCTGTGCACGTCCAATCCGAGCTTAAGCTGCGTCTGTAATGACCTCGTTGTCTACGGAACCTTAAATAATAATCTTCCCTCCTTCTTCCCGATATATACAACAACTACGCATGACAGCAGACATTGAAGGAATTGAGTGACGCTCTGCTACGACTGTAATATGTTGCCCATACGAAAGTGCGACAAATGATTGAGTAGCTGAAATGGGAATGCTTGGAAGTAAGAACGTAGTTGTCGCGAAGCTCTGTCAAGTAAATTAAGAGAATCTAAGAAGATTTTGACACCATTATGCTGCCGGCGTGGTACATCTCGCGTAGTGATCATGGTAAGAAGAGAGATTAGGGCACGTATAGAGGCCTGTAGGCGGTCTTTCTTTCCTCGGCCAGTACACGAATGGAATAGGACAGAAGACAGTAATGCCACGAAAAACCGTTGGCCACGCAGTGCACAGTAGGTAGCGGAATATGTGTGTAGGTATATATACATCTTTACTGTGACAGCAGCTGGCGTGTAACTGTGTTATAAAAAGTTATCGTTGGATTCTCTGAGCACGTCTAGTACGGACTGCAAGACGTCATAGACCTTGTAGCACCGTATGTGTGGACCAGTCACACAGCAGCCTCCGGGCGGTGCCTACCTGTCTGGGAGCGACGGAGTTCCCCCTCTGCTCCCCCGCCCCTCCCGCCGCCACACCGCCTCTTCACGGAACTCACATCTCTGTTCCGAAACCTTGCGCGGGCCAAGGCGCGCATTGAATTGCAAATCTGTCGGCCGCGCCGCAAGGGTGCCCCGGGCCGCGTGTTTGTCAGCGGGCGCTGGCATGGGCATTTTATTTTTATGGAAGAACGCCTACTGCACGCCGGGGCCCGTTGACAAGCTGCGATCAGCGGCGCACCGCACCGCGCCGCTTCTCGTAAAACAAGTGATTCGCTTTTTATTCGTCGACTAGTGCGGCGCGCCCCGGACGACTCTTCCAGACATTTGAAATTCAGAGGAGCGCCGCTCTACCGCCAGGAATCTGTAATTTTCGTTCGTTAAGCGCGTCAGGATGGCGCGGTAAATAAAAGGAAGCGAGGGGTTACGCGCCGAGACTATTTCGGTAACGTTCTCAGCTGTGTCTCCCGTAACTCGCTAATCTATTCGCAACAATTTACTCTTCCCTCCCGCCAATTTCCCCCTCCCCTTTTAAGTGCTCTTTAAGTGGGTTAACGTCCACACAGAGACAGTTTGCGGTTGTACTTGCTAATTTCGGTGGCATCTTCGGGAAACCAACAACGTCGAGTCGCAACGTGCTCACGAGAATTTTTCAGCTCAGTTCAGTTCATCTATCTGTTTTATGACTGTCCAGAGTAATCCTTTTGCTACTTTTTAACGACCGTGTCATCAGTCGTTCGCAACCGATATACCGCTTACTGGCACTGCTGGGAACAACAGTTTAAAATTTTTTTCTTGCATCATAATGAAGTTAGTTTATACGTATCATTATGACAGTGAAAGTCTTCATTTCCGCACATCACCGAATCAGATTTAATCCTATTTTCGACTTGGGGTCACGTGGATCAGAGCCTGCCAGAAGCTGTTCCTCACGTCGAATTGATTTTAATGATTTATGATGAACAGTTCCATAAATCAGAAGGTCATACACAGAAGAGTGCCGATTTCCTTCGCCGATCCAACCATTTGTTCTGTCTGTAACGACATCAAATCTCAATCTTCTTGCGTCCGAAGTATTCAGTGAAGCCTTTATCGGGCTTTCAGGGATATCATCTGAGTAGTTTGATGTAAGGGACCTGTATTCTCTGAGGCCCCGTCACAGAGCAATAACATAATTATGAATTTCATAGTAGCCACAGAGGCTTGATAGGCCCTACACACATCTGACGGAGACATTCAGTGATTTGACAAGGAAATCGATGGAAGAAATGACACGTGTACGGTGAGCAACTTTTTTTTCCCTTCAGATGTTTTTATTGATGTTTGTGTGACATACTAGCGATTTATAATCTAGGTAGCTTGGTCTCCAGGCGTGGTGATAGGACATATGAATCAGTCAAAATCTACAGACATTGATTGTGCCATACAAACCCGGGGAATGTACTCCCGATCTGACTACGGCAGCTGGACTTCAAAAAAGATGTAACTGGCCTGGACACCCTTTACACAAACGGTCTAACCATGGCGATGCAAAAGAAGCATTTTTTTCATCTCGTTCCATTGGATGGAACTATATAGAGAGCACCAGTACTTGTACAGTAATTGTTTTGTGTTTACAATAAAACTTACAGTATTGCCATTTTAAACAATACTTTCTATGATGGTAAAGCCCGCTCACTTCACCACAGTTAGGAAAAGATATTGGCCCCACTTCAGGGCGCCTGCTAAGAGGTGGCTAACTATATCTCAATGAAAGTAATCGTAGCTTTAAATGGACGCCACTGTACTATAGAGTATAAAGTTATGATGTTAAAATTTCCAGTTGTAAAGTCAGTTCTTTCTTATCTATATAACAGACGATAATGTATTTACTATACGTCTCCTGCATAGATCTTCGTAACCATATGTTGGTAAAGCAGTGAAAACAGCGTAAGGAATTTACGTCATTGTGATGTCATGTACAAAACTGAATCACGGGCTGTTGGAAAACAAGGAAAGAAGAGAATCGAAGCGTTTGAGACTTTCTGCAATACAAGGATGTTGGAAAAACGGGTGGACTGATAAGAAATAAGGATATTCTAGACATAATTGTCTAGGAAAGTAATATCTGGAAAGCTCTGGCAAAAAGAAGACACTGGATTACAGGACATGTATTAAGACGTCAAGGAATAATTACGATTAGTAGTAGATGAAGCTGTAGAGAGTAAAAATTGCAAGGGAAGGCAGAGGCTGTAATATATTCCACAAATAGATCGGAACGTTCAGTGAAAGCACTACTATGAGAGGAAGAGGTTGACAAAGGAAAGAAAGTGGCATCGCGCAGCAGAAAAACATTCAGAGGACTGATAACCCAAAAAATGCAAAATAGATTAACAAAATTCGTATTTACGCGTTTGTGGTTCGTTGACCTCACATTGAAGGTCCATACTGAAGAACTGAAGCTCTACTAATCAAGCTGTGACTTCTAAATGCGTATTGGGTAAGACAACACGATGATGTTATTAAATTTTTCACATATTTCGCTGTCTCGATTCTGCCAAAAATAGCCTGTGTGGTTACTGTGAAAATCATAATTATGTTATTGCTTTGTGACAGGGCCCCGGAGAATACAGGTCGCTTTCACCAAAATACTCAGATAATATCCCTGAACATCCGCTATAATTTTGCTGATAGTGTTTGGGTTTCTACCGTGTAAGTTAATCTGACTCATGTACAGCGTGGTTCAAGTGCCCCTAACTAAGAGTTTTATGCAACCCGCACCACCTTCAAATACCATACACATGCTGCGCGCCAACTATTAGTCCTACAGAGAAAACGAAGAGAACCTTTTTGTAGGAAATTTAATGCAGTTAGATTTTGCAGTGGGATACGTTTCCGCTAGAGGTCGTAGTTTTCGAATGATTCAGGAAAACCGTACGAAAGAGACTTACAAACGCATTTTCCTTGAATAACTCGAAAACTGTGGTCTCCAGCGGAAACTTATCCTAGAAAAAATTATTTATATTAAATTTCCTACAAAAATGTAATGTTCATTTTTTTCTGTATGGCTAATAGTATGCATATAGTGACCGAAAGAATACTAAAATCTCGCCTGTGTTTTTTGAATGTGGTGGTGGTGGGGGTGGAGGGGGGGATTACATAAAACTAGGGGTAGCTGAATCACCCCGTATAATCACCACTGAGGACGGTTCTCCATTAATGGAAGTCTAACACGTCAGGATAATATTTAAAAGTCATTTATACAATAGTTTAGCAGGTACTTATGTAAAGGAAATTCAGGACTACTTTGTAGGGGATAAAATACAACTTTATAATCATGTAAATCTAATGTTGGATTACTATGAGGTATTCGGAATGAAGCCAACGGGTGCCCAGTGGAAAGACAGTTGTGACGTGGACGGAGGCTCAAGTGTATAAGGAGAGTGTTTCGTGACGTAATAATGAGGTCCACGGGAACAAGTTTACGGGGATATGTGGCGACCGTATCGAAGAAACACGATGCGGTATGTACATATCGAAATCAGACAGCCTATTCTTGTTTTTATATATTTTGTTTAGTTGCGTCCTGTTCGCTGTAGCTGCAGAGTGCGTTGAAAGAATGAGTGAGTCAGTGCAGCTGTAGCTGGCGCAGTCGTCGCGCGCAGTAGCCGGCGCTGGGCGGCGAAGACGGGGGTGGCTGGCGCCCCCCGCGGCTCAGCTGCGCGCGACAGCTCACTGAATCACGGCCTCCACTGCCGCCGCCCGCACCAGCTGACACGGCCCCCAGCTTGTTGCTATTCAGCCGGCCTAGCCGCCGCTGCCGCCGCCAATGTTTCTGCAGCCGGGCCGCACCACGCCCCCAATCACAGAAATAACACTAGGCGCCCGTAAACGTCCCGCGCCGCAAGTTACGGCCGCTGGCCGCAGACCCCGTATATCAGCGAGCACAACCCGCTCCGCAGCAAAGCCGGGAATTTGCGAGCTTCTTCCGTGCTTTACTGGCAGTGTCACCGTGTCTGCTGCCGCTACTGCCTCTGGCGACTACTGTCCCCGCTGCGGTTTTAATTAAACTGGGCGGTCGCTAATACGGAGAGACCGGCCCGCCGGCCACGTCAGCACTGCAGCGGGCGACGTCGGCGTGGCCGCCTCCGGCCGGTTACGGCTCTTCCATATTCGGCGCCGCGCTCCGGCTAGACCGGCGCACTCCTGGGCAGCCGCCATGTCCGTCCAGTTGACTGCGCGACAGCAGCGTCCGCGGTTCCAGCTGCTTCCCCTACAAAGCTGTAAGAAATGCTAGAAGGAGGCGGGTACGCTGCGACAGTGTACCGTCCTCACTTTCTGCGCCGACGAGTCTTACCTGTTCGAAGTGGCTCAGTTGTCAGGAATTGGCTTCGCATTCGCGTGGATGCTGGTTCCAATGCTCAGCTGTCTCTCCTGATTTAGGTCAACCGTGGCTTCCCTAAATCTCTTAAACCAAATTCCGAGATGGTTCTTTTCCAGTATATAAACCAGATACCCTTCTCCGGCATAAGCTTGTGCTCCGTCTGTAATGAATTCGACATCGGCGAGACGTTAAACCCTAATCTTTATTCATTGCTTGACAAGTCTTTACTCCACTGGTTTTATTGGAAGATGTAATCGCAGATGTTAAGCATTGAAACTTGACTGCTCCACATAAACCATTGGTCCTTTCATATGCATTCGGGACAAGTGGATTTCAAATTCCGCTATCCTGTACAGTAAAATTTTTGGAGGTTCCCTAAATCATTTCTTTCAGTGTCAGTGTGTATATGATTACAGTCTCCATTGACGAGCTGATCGATAACCTACCCTTATGGACACAACGTAATAATACGGAGTGAATGTTAGGTGAATATTAACAAAACAAAATTGGTCGACATTACTAACCATTTTTAACCGAAGGTGAACTTCCATGACTTAGCGGCTATAGGCGTTCAAATAATACAACATGCGCACTTGAATATTTGTGTTTGGACCGGGACTCGAACCCGAACTCTCCACTCCTTGCAAGCGGACTACGTCGGCCATCCGGACACGCTTCCCTTCCTACTCGGATTCCAAGATCTGCTCGCCACTGATGTTGTCAAACCGTTCATTTTCCCTTTGCTCTCCGATTCTCTGTATTCCCACAAAGGGACTAACAATGACATACATCCGTATTGAAATAATCGTATTGCCTGTCGAGGCGTATCTATAAAAATGTATGTGTGGCATCTGGTGTTTCAGACATATCCGAAAGAACAGACATCACACATACAATTCTATACAAGCTATTTTATAACCATTGCAGTAAATCGAAATCTGATCCATGCGATCCTTTTCTGTTTTTAATTAATGATTGATGATGTTTGTACTCCTTATAAGCCACTTTTGTACTTTTGCAAACTGTAAATTATATTCACACACCTAAAAGGTTTTCGGAGTTACACATGTGAAACAATGAATTTCTACTTTCGTTCGATTTTTACACTGAACTGTTGTCTGCCCTGAAGCCAGTTAGCAGATGGCAGAAAGTAAAATGTTATGCCCACTCCAATAAAACAATACCTAGTAAATACTGTGACCCATACCAGACAGGATTAAATGAGGAGAAAAAGAAGATCGTAAGAAGAGAGACGCCTTTAATAACTGACATATTTCGTCACAGATGGTTGTCCACTTCCAGGGGTAGAGGCCACAGAAAAGGTGTTTCGCATCGTAGAGAAGTTAACTTTCAAATTACTGCACTTTCTACGAAGATTGAGGGAATAATTATTTCCTCCAATACACAGGGTGAAACAGCTGCCACTACCTATTGGATTTAAGCAACTTGCAACACTTTCAAAAACCGTGTGTGAGATTTTCGTACTCTGGTCACTTGCTAGGCGAAAACTACTATTCGTACAGGAATAATGAACGGCAGATTTTTGTAGGAAATTTAATGTAGGTAAATTTTTTACTCATGTACGTTTTCACTGGAGGCCACAATTTTCGAGTTATTCAAGAACGCGTCTGGAGGTCACTTCTGTACGTTTCTCTTGAGTAATTAGAAGGCGAAGACTTCTAGAGAAAACGTATCCCGGTACAAAATTTAACTACATCAAATTTCCTACGAGAAGTTCCTGTTCATTTTTTGTGTAGGACTAATAGTTTCCGCATAGCGAGAGAGAGAGAGTATGAAAATCTGCCTTGTAGCGTCCGAAGGCGTTGCGGGTCGCATAAAACCCATAGTTAGGGGGCAGCTGATTTTTGTGGTAAGGTCTTATAAGGGACAAACTGCTGAGGACATCGGTCCCTAAGCGTACACACTACATAATATAACTTGCGCTATGGACAACACACACACACCCATGCGCGAGGGAGGACTGCTGGCCAAAGTGGCCCATCGGTTCTAGGCGCTACAATCTGGAACCGCAAGACCGCTACGGCCGCAGGTTCGAATCCTGCCTCGGGCATGGATGTGTGTGATGTCCTTAGGTTAGTTAGGTTTAAGTAGTTCTATGTTCTAGGGGACTAGTGACCTCAGCAGTGAAGTCCCATAGTGCTCAGAGCCATTTGAACCATTTGAACCGAGGGAGGACTCGAACGGGGGGAGCCGCACGAACCGTGACAAGGCGCCCTAGACCACGCGGCTACCCCGTGTGGCAGGGGCAGCTGAATCACCATGTATATTTCCCGAATTGACCATCACGTGAAAATCATATTCGGGGACTGTTAACCGTTCTTTGTGCGCGCTTTTCGTGAATGGAATGAGAAAGGAGTTAGTGACAGTGACACTCTAAATACCCTCCGCCACACAGTGTATGATGACTTTCGGAGAGGAGATTTAGATGAAGGTATGCAACCCAATCTTCGGGTTGATGGTAGCTTTCCTGATCTGTGGCAGGTCCGTACGACAGATCGTGACAGACAGGATAGGCTCTGGCATAGAGGACGCAAGTGGAGCGCACAAACAGTCGCGATGTCAGCTGGCTGTAGCAGAGCACAGTGCACCCCTCCCCCACCCCCTCCCGCACCATCATATTCCCCCCCCCCCCACCCACCCCCCGCACAAACGTGAAGAAGGGTTTTCCCAGACAGCTCGCAGCGGGATCTCCGTGCCGCCTGTCTAATAGAGCGCTCAGCACGTGTTTACGAGCTAATTGTGGGCCTTACCGGCTGCAATCTACGCCAGTAAATCGCGCTCCTCCGCCTTCGCTTCTCTTTCGCCCCGGAGTCAGGCGGTGCCTGACCAGACGCGTAATTGCACGATTGTTCGCGTCGGTCCGAGTAGCGTTGCTAGCCGGAGCTCGCAGGCCACGGCGCGGATGCGTCAACTTTGCTCTTCTCTGCAGCTGTGGTCAGATTTCGATCCGAGCGCCAGGCGTGATCTTCGGCAAAAAATAACCCCTTTACATTCCTCGTCCATAAGCACACACAGTATATGTCACTACATATCATTACACCTCAGAACGTTGAGGTTCAAATAACTACAACACATAACTTTATCACCTACGACTCTTAAGTTGTCTTCTAGGTTTGACATGTACTCCATTACATACAATGTGTTTCGCAATGTTTTGACAATTTCATATTTGAGTAACACACAAATTAATCGCTAAAGAAAGTTGAACATTTTACACAAGGTACAACATTTAATCAAGTTTACTTGTGAAATACTACACCGTCGACGACCATCCGCGGTTACACAGTACTCGAAGTGTACGTCCAGTTTGTAAACACATCTTTTGTAACTTCTCGAGGAGTTCTGGAAATTTATCGAGAATTCTATCTTTTAACGGTTGCAAACTTTTCTGCCGATCCGAGTACACTCTCAGCTTCAAATAACCCCACGGTTAAATCATGCGAGCGAGGAGGACATACAACACAAGCGCGTTTGGAAATTATGCTGTTCCCAAAAGCGTCACGGAAATCTTGTAAGGTCTTGTTGAACAGGGTTTGGGTGGATTCCGTAACGAACGACGAGGGCTTGCCTGTAAACTGCTACGCATATGTTCGATGTTCTCTGGATTTTGGACGGTTTTTCGTGAGTCGGTTGACTTTCGATTCGATGCATCGGCAGTCGCATGGAAGTTACTTACCCCTTCCAGTATTGTTCCACGATCAGAAATTGGAATTCTGCGCTGAATCTTGAAATGCTTACCAAAGGCGAAAATAGCAGTCCAAAGCTTAACCACGATATTGCTTCGACTAGTATGTCATGATTACTGACGTGTATATGGGATGAAACTTGGCTCTCCGTACTACTAATAGTTATCCTGATTTTAGCACTCTTGATTTGAAATAGTGAAAACATTATGAAATATCCTGTATCTAACAAGGCTACGCCTTGACTATTTTAAACACACTAGCTCTAATTACTTATGACAACTCTCAGTAAAAATTAGTCCCTGTCTTTCGGTTCTAACTAAGCCTTTCGGTAAAAGAGTTTCTCTTCCTGTAATTTGACTAAACAGGACACACAGTTACGACTAGGAGAAGTGTACAAAAGTTCTCCTTAGCCAGTCGAAAAACAAATTAATTAATTAATTTCTTGTTAATGAATTTTTTGGTATTCTAGTCCAAGTGAAAAACGGAATACAATGCTACTCCGTAAACAGAGGTTGTGGCTTTGACTACTCCTGTCGCAAGCACTGTTCTGCGGTGCCAGTCTGCTATCGGTATATGAATCTACAAGTACATGACTACTCCGCGTATCACTTTTCAGTGTTTGGCAAAGAGTTCATAGAACCACTTTCTGACTATATTTCAACTGTTCTACAATCGGAAAGCACGCTGGGAAAATAAACACCTCAATATTTCCGTGTGAGTTATGATGATCAGTTCTCTCTATGTAAATTAGCGTCAGTAAAATATCTTAACACACTGAGGAAAACGTTAACGATTGAAATTTTGCGCAATGATCTAGCCGCAACGAAAAAATTTTTGGTTTTTACGACTGCCATTCCAAATAGCTTATCATATCGGTGACACTCTCCTATTTCGCAATAATTCTTTCAACTGTTTTTGATGTCCAAAGAAAAACAATAATTTTATACATATCTCGTGGAAACGTTCTAATAAGAAAAAGATAAACCACTCCAGCAAATAAACACTGTATTCTGACTACACCCAAAAGACGTTTGAGTTCAGTTATTGGTCTAAAAAAAAATTAAGCAAAGTGAAGGAGGAGGACAACGATATAGAGAAGGAGACGTCTAAGCCGTAAGGATTCGATGTACGCGGGGCCGCGTAAAATATCTAAATAGTGGCATTAACCGAGAACCTTGTTTCGAAACTCAAAACGTTTGTGAAATATTAAGGATCAAAATAGAATTCAGTGGCGGTGAGTTTGTCGCTGTTTTCTACTTCGTTTCGTTTGAAAGAGCTTGAAGTGAGAACTTAAAACCACAACCGGGTGAAATATTTTGCACTTTATTTTAAGGAGGGTGCGCGAGCTGTACAAGCGAGTTAGTGCAATACAGGAAGAGGTCACCGCGGGGTCAAGGGAAATTTACGCTCTGACCTCAGCGCAGTCGCAGGGAGCGGGGGGCTTTATCCTCGGGATCAGTGGCTTTTTCAACCCTCTCTAAACATTGGGCAACTCAATACCACGCATCGCAGCCTCCCTTAATCTTATTTCGCATTTTCCGCGTGCTCCCCTTGCCCGAGCCACGTCTGCTGCCGGCGATGTCCCTCTCACCCCCTCCCCCACATGTGTGTGTGTGTGTGTGTGTGTGTGTGTGTGTGTGTTCGTGCGCTGGCAGCAGGGACTGTGTGTGTGTGTGTGTGTGTGTGTGTGTGTGTGTGTGTGTGTGTGTGTGTGTCTGTGTGTTATGTGAGTCATTTAACCCCCCCACCCCGGGCCCTGCTATGCATACAAACACACATTGGAGGCCATTAGCCCACCCGCAGGATTGCATAGTGAAATTGCTGCTCTCGCTTTACGCAAATGGGGCCTGGCAGGGGTGAGGCGCCGATCAATCTCGCGTCGTCACCTGACTAACACTCTCTCTCCGCAGGCGGCGTGCGCCACACTTCGCAGACTCCTGCCCGCCTCTAGGCTCGACGCCCGGTACTAATTGCGGCGCACTATGTGCGGCATCAGAGTACCAAGGGCTTAACTTACAATGAGAAGATTCTACCAAACATAAAAAATATTCCCCTGGCACGATACGAATTATTACCGTTTCTGTGCTATTGTTGTTGAAGAAAGCCTAGTAAAATTATTTCTGCACTTTGTTTCAAGAAGAGCGGGCGAGTGGCACCAGAGTGTTCGAAACTGCTATAAGTAACGTTAAGAAACAAAGTTATAAAAATAAATTATGAATCTCTGTGCTCTTGATTTTAACGACTGTAAATTTTTCAGTTTCAACAATATTACCTAGCACTTTTATCTGTAGCAGATGTGTCTGAGCTCCATGGCTATTATCAAATTGAAGATTTCTCAGGGAATCCGCAGTGGACGGAAGATATTTACAGCGCTCGTCCACAACGTTTTGAATACTGCCACGTGCGTATTAAAGAATGCCGATCGGCGTGGCCAAGCGGTTCTAGGCGCTTCCGTCTGGTACTGCGCGACCGCTACGGTC
Source organism: Schistocerca serialis cubense (assembly GCF_023864345.2). Taxonomy (NCBI): domain Eukaryota; kingdom Metazoa; phylum Arthropoda; class Insecta; order Orthoptera; family Acrididae; genus Schistocerca; species Schistocerca serialis. The sequence goes on from NC_064642.1 coordinate 151,294,453, forward strand.
GCAAGTTCGAATCCTGCCTCGGGCATCGATGTGTGTGATGTCCTTAGGTTAGTTAGATTCAAGTATTTCTAAGTTCTAGGGGACTGATGACCTCAGATGTTAAGTCCCATAGTGCTCAGAGCCATTTGAACCATTTCGTATTAAAGAATAGCAGTATTTACATTGTTGCTTCACAAATCACGGTGTTTCATTTAGTTGCGGCTTGCAGTGCGAAAACAGGTTGTGTAATAAAGACACAAATACTTTTTACTCACAGCCAGTCATGAAACTTAACATTAATTCAATAACGCCGGCCGCGTTGGTCTAGCGGTTCTAGGCGCTCAGTCCGGAACCGCGCGACTGCTACGGTCGCAGGTTCGAATCCTGCCTCGGGCATGGATGTGTGTGATGTCCTTAGGTTAGTTAGGTTTAAGTAGTTCTAAGTTCTAGGGGACTGATGACCACAGATGTTAAGTCCCATAGTGCTCAGAGCCATTTGAACCATTTTTTCAATAACGACTGACACTCCTTGGATGCCACATGAAGCGCTTATTTCGCTCATCTAAGTCGTTAAATTATGGCAGTACATGTCTTGAGAGAGTAGACTACTCGTGTTTAGAAAATTACAGTGCACAGAAAAAAAAATGTTCAAAGCAAACATAAAAGGAACATGTGGGCTGAACATATTTTCTGCCGGAACAGGCAGAGAATTTAGATATATTGATATGTGGTGTGAAACATTGTAATAGTTATTGAAGAAACATTAGTAATATATTGCCCTCATTTTTTCAAATATATTTTATGTGAAGAGTTTACACTGACTAGTGGGAGTTTTCCAGACACTCGCCAAGGGATCGTAAGGATTAGTGCGCTGCATCTTTGATATTCGGACTCTTTGCGCAAGGGTCGTAGTTCTGGAAACGGCTTCAGAAATCGAGAATATAGTCCTTTCCCTGTGACGTCCTTTGTTCCAGTCGAGTGTACTGAAAGACGTGAAGTATACACACCAGAGCTCAAGTATTTCTTTCGAACGGATGGATCTGTTACGTCTCAGTTACGCTCCGTCAGTGTACGTGTGGAAATACGTTAACGAATTCAAAGAAGACCAGCGCCTTTCGTTTCAGCTCCATTTAGTAGGCATGAGCGTCACAGGGGTAAATAACCAGCTTAAATGGCAGACGCTGCAAGAGAGATGTGTTTCCCAAAGAATTATTAAGTAGTTCCCAGAAATGGACTCGACCTAAATTCTGAAAAAAAAGCACTACATTCAGTTCTGGAGAACAAGTAGAGCCATACCAGCAGTTGATATAGCAGAAGAGCAGGAGTCAGTAAGTAGGGTAGAATGGTCTTAATTTTTAGTATGCAGATCGATTAAAACTTGAACTGGAACAAACATATTACTTAACTTCTGAAACACTTTAGCCTCAACTACTTTTGCTCTTCGTAAAACTGCTAATCTTAGAAACAAACGTATCAGCCTCCTGACATATTTTGCATATTTCCACTCAATAATGTCTTACGGGATAATATTCTGGTTTAACTCATCACATATAAAAAAGGTATTCATTTGCACAAAAGCGAGTAGTAAGAATATTAAGTGGTGTTCACTCACTGACGTCCCGTAGGTACCCGTTCAATGAACTAGACATTTTAACTGCCCCTTACATTACACATATTCGTTAATGTAATTCGTCATAAATAATTGAACACAGTTCCAAAAGAATAGTGATGTCCATACCTACAACACTAGAGGGAGAAATGACCTTTATAAACCATTGTTAATGGTGCCAGTGGCTGAGAAAGGAGTTCAAAATGCAGCAACAAAAATTCTGGATCATTTGCCCAACAACGTAAAATGTCTGACAAGTAGCGAAGCAAGTTTTTAAACTAAAAATTACGTCTTTTGGGCAACTTCTTCTATGCCGATGACGAATTTCTTCTTGAAAACGATAGCGTTAAAAAAAGTGTAGCTGCATGAGCAGAACTAAAAATAATAATGTGTTCGTTGATGCTAACACTGTCATCTACACATACCTGTAAACTGACTCATTCCACATCATTTCGATAAAGGAATCGTTCAAATGATCTACGGAACATGTAACGAACCCACGGTGTGGTTTACTGTTCCGATATCGTACGTTGTTAGAAGACTCAACAAATATATTGCTTCCTCCTGCTTAGATCTCGTCAAAAGGCCGCGAAGATAAAATTAGGGGAATTCGAGCCCACACGAAGATTTGCTAGCAGTAGTTGTTCCCGGGAACTACTCACGATAGGAACATGAAATGGGGGAAGTGACAGTGGTACACGAAATACCCTCCGCCACACACGGCAAGGTAGCTTGTGGAGTATACATGTAAATGTGGAGACACTTCCACTGTGGAGTATAGAGTGTAGATACACTTCCTCTTCGTGCGCCACGGTGTTCCAATCATTTTATTAAAACACGAATCGATTCCACTCAGCCTCGGATTCTGAAGGAGCAGAATACACAGTTACCTTCCTGTTTTGAAGCTTATTACTTCAAATAGACAGTTGGAGCTAATATGTATCAGGTCAGTGTAAAGAGAATTAACACGTCTCTTTGTTTATCCAGAACAACTCCAGTAAAGGAAAAAAAAATGAAGAGATGCACGTAGAATCATTGCACACGTCATCTGAATGTAAACAACAGTCTGCGTTAAAAAGTCATCTATGCTTCACCTGACGAGGAGAATGGAGGTGGCTCTCGAAACGGTGAAATCCAATTGACTCTCGACCGTACTAAAGTACCGTGAGCTTTTTTTTCCTTTTTCACAGGCGGAATCATTGTTTGGGCGCTGTCGTAGCTTAGCAGGAGTCGTTTGCCTGCCAGACTTCTACACAGCGCCGCAGTGGCATCGGGGGCGCAGACAGCGCAATCGCGATGAGTTGCGCTCCGACTCGGCACGCACCGGCGACAATAGATTTAGAAGACTGATTTCCATTCGGCGCTGCCATTGATTGGACGCGTCCTGCGCGCGCGGTAGCTCCGCTAAGTAATTGGGCTGACAGAAATCTGATTATGCAGATGGCCGGCTGGAGATGGGAACGGCCGCGGCTCGCGTTTTTCGAGTGATTCCGCGGCCGCTCTTTTTATTGCGCCGTGTATCGACGGCGCCAAATTGGGCCGGCCTGCGGTGTTTGTCCGCTATCAGGTCGCGTTACGGCCGCTCCCTAATTCTGAGTGTTAATGCCGCTTTTGCCAGTGCTGGTGACGTTTTATTCCCTGCTCTTACCTGCCATACTGCTTGTTGGTACCTGCACGCATTGCATGTACGATCAGTAGGTTTACTAGCTATTTAGGAATACAGAATTTCCTCTCCTTAAAATTATTAATTTTTCCAACTGCTATCATGTCTGCACTACCCCTCCTCGAAGCTACTGACCGTTAGTTCTTCATTTTAGTGTGTAACGGCTTATCGCAGAGCCAAGTTGGTAAATCGTAGTAGTGAAACCAGCTGGTTTCAGTGATTTAAGAGAGAATCATCCCAATATTTTATTTATTTCTTGATTTATTTACCAGATTTAATTAGACTACACAACTAGTCTCTTTAACAGTTTGCTTGAATTTTCTCATTTTGAGGAGACCAAGGGAACGATCTGTTTCACTTGCTAAATACGTTCAACAGCCTTGATCACATGAATGGTTCTTCATTTAAGGCAACCGGTTTCGATAGACTCTGCTGTCATCTTCATTTGTTAGAAAATCATTTTGTTATGAAATGTGTCCATTTTACGTTGAAATCATACTATCACGTGGAAAAAATCAACGTATTATAAAAGGTTTGTTGAATCCACATGACAACGTGGCGTGAGGTCCAAAGTAAAATGAACATGTTTCATAACAAAAATATTTTTAAGACCTGAAGATGACAGCAAAGTGCCGGCCGTGGTGGCCGAGCGGTTCTAGACGCTCAGTCCGGAACCGCGCAACTGCTGCGGTCGCAGGTTCGAATCCTGCCTCGGGCATGGATGTGTGTGTTGTCCTTAGGTTAGTTAGGTTTAAGTAATTCTGAGTTCCAGGGGACTGATGACCACAGATGTTAAGTCCCATAGTGCTCAGAGCCATTTGAACCATTTGACAGCAAAGTCTGTTGAAACCGGTTGTCTTAAAGAAACATTTATGAGGTCTAGGCTGTTGAATGTTTTTAGTCTTTAACAATTATTGAAGCTGTACAACATAAAACCAGCCAAAATTGCAAATTTCACTTTTTTTTTTTATTCACTCGACGACTAATTTCGGGCCGGGACCTATTTTCAAATCGTCGTAACAGATAGCCAAATTGGTATTCCTGAAAATATAAAAACCGTGTCAAAAATTTGCAAACGAACAGTTACAGCGCATATAGATAGCTTTATGGTGTTGCTGACCTACAATTATTCCAGTATGCTGTAAGTTCGTAATTACTGAAGCAGTAAACGTAATATACGACAGTGGTAATATACCTGGTCCTGATGCCCACTAGTCGGCGTTCCACCTTCAATGGTGGGCGGTAGGGGCATTCAAAACGTTTTCATTATGTGTTCATTAAATCTTGACGCTAAGTGTTTGGTACATAATTATTTTTACAAACTTTAACTCTCTGTAGTTCTGATTGGTAAATTTTATGAAGTTACTTCACTAGTTTATAAATCACTATAACTGTGGGACTTGGGGTGGTTAGAAAATCTTATTATTTACAGAGACACAAGGTATAATATATATAAAAATGGAACTGCGTAGGCTTCCGCGGTCAGGGACAGATGACATAAAGGTTTCCTGAGTATCGTACCGTGTCATAACATAAAAATTGTACTGGAGGGTGCAACGTTTCTGCCACGGTATCAGTGACCTTCTTCTGGGGCTAGTACCAAAGGAAAGCACTGTAACCATGGTCGTAACGTTGCTACCCTCAGTACAGTTTTTTAGAGACTCTATACCCAGGAAACTTTGACTTCAGTATTAAAATGGATGAATACTGAACACTAAAGTATGGGAAGACCGAATATGTTAAAATATGGCGTTGCATAAACAGTGAGGAACAGTGAACTGCTTTTACACACTTTTAAATGCTGTGATATTCTGGAATAGTCTCAGGTCGTTTATAAATTTATGAAACAATGTTTGTCACCAAACAAATAGTAAATGTAAGCTTCGTAAATGGCGTAATAGTACAATTATTCTTATCCTTTCCTGTACGTTTTACATGTCGGAACTGCAGTACTGTGATCGGATACTTGAGAAACCTCTTCGTGGCAATATAGATCTTTCTTGCCTGTCAAACATATGAGAGTAGCTCGGGTAACAGGCCCGTCATAGGCACATAATACTTATGATCGTAGTACTACGTTCCCTGGGATTAGACACACAAAACCTCACCTTTCGTGAAGTGACAGGTCGAAATAAGAGTAAAACCTTCCTTCTGCTTGTCGTGATTGTGCTTCCAGGCTTTTCCTTAAGCCGTTCACTTCATCGTACTTTCGTATCGCGAAAAATGGTTCAAATGGCTCTGAGCACTATGGGACTCAACTTCTGAAGTCATCAGTTCCATAGAACTTAGAACTACTTAAACCTAACTAACCTAAGGACATCACACACATCCATGCCCGAGGCAGGATTCGAACCTGCGACCGTAGTGGTCGCTCGGTTCCAGACTGTAGCGCCTAGAACCGCACGACCACCCTTCGTATCGCATCCTGTAGCACACTGGTCCCAACGCCCAGATGCGCATCTCTAATATCTACAATTGCTCTCCTCTTTCGTGGAGATGTATTATTAATCGTATAATATTGCACACATTAGGCAAAAAATTTATGCAAACGGTGGTGTTAGCAGTCGTTCCTCTAATAAAATCAGCTCATCACATTCTTATTTTCTTCATTGGAGCAGTTGGAAGCATTTTTTCGGCGCTCTGCCCTGTTATCCAAGCAGCCGTCGTGGGCTGAAGTACCTTTTTGATGAGGAAATTATTGAACCAGTATAGTTACTTTTTATTATCCCTTGTAACTCATCTTACAGTTAGTTGTAACGTTCTGGTAATCACGACTCAGCTCATCCAGCTACATTTTCCTGCGGCTTAGAGACCTCCCACACGTAAAATGAAAATGATTTCGCTGTTGCGTGGGAGAACCTCCCACAGAACTCGTGTAAATCGCTTTTGAAAGGGTAACGCACCGCTGTAGTACCAGTTCCCTGCTTCCAAATCTTTTTCTTCCGGGTAGGACGACATACTGTTCGCTTAGGGTACGGCAATTTAGACGTCGCCCCACGCGACACGTCTGTTTTGAATAAGCGATGCGTCGCTGACAAGGGGCCGCGAGTTAAGGCGAGGGACCCGTGGCCGCTGCCCGCCGCCGGTACATTTGTCGTGTATTTGTACCCGGCGTCCAGGGACGCTCGGGCGCGCGGAGCGGCCGCGCCCGGCCGACAGAATAAAAGGTCTCACTCGCCGGCGCCGCCATTCAGATCATGTTCCACGAGGAAACCGCGAACGCGCCGAGAAATACAAATATTTTATTCATACGCCCGTCGCAGGAGATAGCCGGCGGGCTGGCCCCGGCTCGGTATTATGCAGTACGGCGGATAGCAGCGACCGGGAGGTAATTCAACGGCAGCCGCCGAGGCGACCGGACCGGCCGACTCCGACCCACTCCCCTCCCGTGTTCCCACGTTGATTTGTCCCTCTCGGCGGGTGTAGCAAGGGAAGAAAAGCGACGGGGGGCAAAAGGAACAACCGCGGCCGGAGGGGGGTATCTCCGTCCCGCATGAATAAAAAATGTGAGCGGCCGGCCGAGAGGCTAAGTAAGAATGTTATCTGGCCGCGTCCCGGACACAACTCATTTGTGGAATTTGTAATTGTGGCGGCCGGCAGGTGCTCCTCCGCTGCCCGCTGCGATCGCAGGACAAAGGGCCGAGGGCCTTCCAGTGCGACGAGGCCCTGCTTCCCAGCGCGACAAAGAATGTCTCGCAGTACCCAGAGCTGCGAACCTCGGCCGCGGGGGTTCAGAGTCCACTAATAGCACCACCGGTAAGTCGTCCGGAGTACGACCCCAGCGTGTAAGCTGCAAATACGCGTGTGGACACCTCTAATGCTGCATTAAACGCAGGGTAAACAATTCAGTTGCCACTTATTCGGTCGTTTACTCGTTCGTTCTTCAAACAGCACTGGCCTTACGTCAAGATAGCATAGATAAAATACGGGGAGGGAAAAATTAACTAAAAACTGTACAGAAACCAGACAGGAGGTATAAGAGTCGAAGGATGCGAAACGGAAGCAGTAGCTGAGAAGGGAGTAAGACTGTGTTGTAACCGCTCGCCGGGGGAGAAATTTGGAAAGGAAATTAAAGTTTAGGAAGAGGAAACAAAAATTTTTAGTTTTCCCGATGGCACTGTAATTCTGTAAGGGGACAGCAAGAGACTTGGAAGTGCCTTTGAACGGAATAGATAGTGTCTCGAAAACCGTTTAAAGGATGAATATCGACTAGAGAAAAATTTGTGTTGTGAAATGTAGTTGAATACAATCAGGTGATACTGGCAAAAAGCGTAGGAAATGAGACATTAATGGGTTTTGTTATTTGGGCAGGAAAATAATTAACAATCGACGAAGTAGAGAGAATATGAAACGCAGAATGCAATAACAAGGAAAATGTTTAGGAATGGAGAAAGTTGTCAACACCAAACATAATTTTTAAATGTTAGAAATTCTTTTCTGACAGTATTTGTAAGGAGCATAGCCTCGTACGGAAGTCAAACGTGGAAGATCAATAGCGCAGAGAAAAAGAGAATAGAAACATTTCAAACGTCGCGCCACAGAAGTATGCTGAAGATTAAATTGATAGGTCGATCAACTGCTGAGGGTGTACTGAACTGGCGAAAAAAGAAAAATATGGCACACCTTAACTAAAAGAAGTGATCGGCTGACAAGACGCATCTCGAGGGATCAGTTTTGTAAGGGAAGCAAGCGTGAGGGCTACAAACTGCAGACAGCATGCGTTGAATATAGTTTTAACTGGATGTAGGCTGTAGCAGTTAACGGAGAGATGGAGTCCTGCACGGAACGGACTAGCGCAGCGAGCCACATTAAACTAGTCTTCGGACTGAAGACTACAACAGCACTTTCAAAACTTCAAGTGTCGTTGTTTAGGACGGAATATGCGGATGGTCACCCACCTCCTAATATCTGCCCAGTAGAGATACCGCAAATAAAACCTGGCAAACAACCGCGCACAGGTGTGCATATGCAGTCATCCTTTCTACGTTCTGTCTCTAATAGGAAGGGGACAAAATTTTAATCCATGGTGCATTTAAAAATGTTTTCTGCCGCATTCGTCGCACTGATTAACGGAGAATAGATGTAGATATCAACTATATAGATTAAATTTTTAACACGTTAGTGGACACATGGTATCACCCACAGGAGGAGGTTAAAGCCTAATTGCTTTCCTTTTAAAGAAAGTACTTGTCCATAGACAAAGGCGTTAGCTCCGTGCATTTTGTCGTTAACTTCTTTCCATACCTTTCTACCTGTGTATTCTGGCTGAGACAACTTCCGTTAAGAGTGCTTATTGACAATAAGACTAAAGACGCATTCTGGGTTCGTAATGTTTATCAACGGTATAACGTAACACTTAAAATAAAAAAGGTACATTCTGGCTCTTTCGTAAATTTTATATCTCTCTGAGAAGTCAGTCTAACTGCAGATCGCTTCTCGTATAGGAGAGACTTGATAGATATTAACAAGCAAACGGAAAAATTACGTGCTATTTGGTTAACCAGTCCTATGAAGCGAAGTGTGAGTACAGTAAATTTCTACGAAAAGAGTATAAGCGTTACTGAAGTACCGTAATCCTTTACTGAGGAAAAAATTTATTGAGAAGTCTAAGTCTGTAAAAATCGTTCCCTGAAGGCTATTGATTTCAAATACGCTGATCATCTCTGTGTTTCTGACTTCATTTAACCCACTTTGAGTAATTTGTCATTGCTGAGAAAGCTATTGATCCACGCCCTTGTGAGGTTTAAGTAACTAAGCAATTCATCGCATAGTCCCTCGAGCATAAATCGAAGTTTTTATTAATTCAGTTCTTCATGCGTCAGCTCCACGTTGTCTCAACGCAGTATTCTCACATAGAGTTGCCGTGTTACGTTTTAGACTGAAATCCCTGTTCCTCTCCGTCTGGATAAAATTATAAAGACGACTTCTTTCTTTCAGTGGAACAAATCGTCCAATATTTTCCGTTATTGCTACATAATTTTCTCTGCATTTCCGTACCAATGGAGGAACCGTTGTTTAACGATAACGTTATTTATTTAGAATGCAGTGTGATGCAGGTTAAAACCACATCACAGAAAATAAGTAGCTACAATACCACAAACTGTATTTTCTCTGTTACGCTTCTGTCGACCAGTAACGTTAGGTATTATTATTTCGTCACGTTATAATACTTCGACAATGATTTCGAAATACAGTATTGTCATCAAGTTGCTGTCTTTGCTGTTAGACACCGGTGGCAGTTTTAAGCATGTAGTTTATCTCCAATACACGCTTGTTTACTTTTTATTTGTTAAGGTGAACGATCATGGTATTTTATCAAAAGAAGTATTTCGTTGATTGTCACATTCACACTTCAGAAGCGGTTACGTAATCCCCCTCTAAGAACACAAAAATGTAGGTTGAAACATTACTTTTTGTAATTTTAAGATAGAGGCCTAATATATTTAATTACTTCTGCACGTGATTCTTCGTTATAATGGTACCTACTGGAGGTGTCAAAATAAGGCCTGAGAATAATAAATTTTATCACATCTCCCAGCTGTAAAATTTCATTTACAATTATTTGTTTGGTATTGCGATACTGTAGTGCCTGTGTTGTTATGAATTACCATACAAAGTTCCTTTGGACGTGCATGCGTGTCCGAAGAAACTTTTCACCGTAAATCAGACTAACACAGACAATCAATATCTTACTCATCCGCCGACACTGGGCAAGGGACTTTCAGGTAAAATGTCTCACCTGTACGTCAATATACATAATGAATAAACAAGTACAGGTTGTAGACGCGTGGTTGACGACATATGGAAGTTTGGATCTGGCCGTATATTGCGCACGGATAGCCAAATTGTAAGGCGACCGCTCGCGATAGGTGGGAAATCTGAGATCGGGTCCCGGTCCAGCACAAATTTTCATTGTCACCATTCCGCTGTCCGTTCTCCATATGCGCAGTTGCGATATCTTATGATGTTTAGTACTGGGTTCACGAAAATAATTTGAGTTTATATTTAGAGCACAGAAAAAATAACTGCTATCCAACGGTTACATCTTGTGTTGTCTCGAGCTGTGAGCAGCCTTCGACGGTGTGTCTCTCCGGATGGGCGGTTTGTGGGAAAGAAGAGGCCATGCCTGACGGCACGTAGTGACGCGTCGGCCATGAATAGGCGGTCCGCCGGAATACCGAAATCTGTGGCTGCGCTCTTACGTACCGCTATGCATATGCGCCGCTGATGCCATTGGGAAGCATTGTCCTGTCATACAGAAATGCTGGAAGTGCGCCGTAGCTGCGCTTCGTACTCATCGGCTGTCGCAGTCATTCGGTGACGGAGTCGTGCAGCGATGTTGTGGTTGAATGCGAACACGTGTCTCTGTGCAGTGTCAGATCGCTGGCTGCTCAAGTAACATCCAAAGCTTTGAATAGTTTTCTAAGATTTGCACGTCGTATGCTGTGTTTCCAATGAAAACATAATGGCCGACTATATTCGTTTCTTCTCACCCCTTGTTTGATCACTATATTGTTGTCTTCTGGATCATGAAATCCTCGATACCTTTACACTATTTTTCAAACAGTGACGAATATACTGGGTGTAACAGAAATGTACGGCACAAACTGCACGACACATTCCTCACGCGTATATGAGGGAAGTATACGAACATGGGTCGGTAAACGCTTTGTTTCCATTTTACAACTCATTTTCTCCAACTTCTTAAAGATGGAAATAGAAAAGGACAAAGCGTTGGAATCGTGGGGAGAACATGCACTGTTGATAACTTCTGGTTGCGTTGTGCATCGCCAGTGTTTTGTTTTTACATTTCCCTGTTTCTATGCGACGTACGTCATTGCTTGTGTAAAGGTAACTGTTCCAGCGATAAGTACGACCATTGCATGGACATGGATAACTATGTAGAGTTAATCACAAACTTCTACATCTACATTTATACTCCGCAAGCCACCCAACGGTGTGTGGCGGAGGGCATTTTACGTGCTACTGTCATTACCTCCCTTTGCTGTTCCACTAGCGTATGGTTCGCGGGATGAACGACTGCCGGAAAGCCTCCGTGCGCGCTCGAATCTCTCTAATTTTACATTCGTGATCTCCTCGGGAGGTATAAGTAGGGGGAAGCAATATATTCGGTACCTCATCCAGAAACGCACCATCCAGAAACGCACCCTCTCGAAATCTGGACATCAAGCTACACCGCGATGCAGAGCGCCTCTCTTGAAGAGTCTGCCACTTGAGTTTGCTAAACATCTCCGTAACGCTATCACGCTTACCAAATAACCCTGTGACGAAACGCGCCGCTCTTCTTTGTATATTCTCTATCTCCTCTGTCAACCCGACCTGGCACGGATCCCACACTGATGAGCAATACTCAAGTATAGGTCGAACGAGTGTTTTGTAATCCACCTCCTTTGTTGATGGACTACATTTTCTAAGGACTCTCCCAATGAAACTCAACCTGGCACCCGCCTTACCAACAACTGGCTGGTGCAATGGCGTTAAAAATAAATAAAGTATTCTCAAAGTGTTCCTTCGATGGAAAAGTTTTGTAACTCCTGGTGTAAGAAACCGCCTGAGTGACTGATGGAAGCCGCGAAAAACATGAATGTTTATTGCCGGTCAGGGTATCCGAAACAGGTCCTCCTGGACGCGGCTGTAGTCGCTCGACCGCTGTGCCACTTCGCTCGGTGAGTGGGAGAAGACCGCGGCAAGGTGAAATCCTGGGAGCCGACGCACAGTTAAAATGAAGCAGAGGACGGCGCCGTACACAAAACGCTGCCAGCCAATTAGAGTGGAATAATCGTGACGAGGACGATTAGCATTAGCGCCGGGACGTTCATTAAGCTCGGCGGCCCGGAGAGTGGGGAGGGGTAGGGGAGGGGGGAGCGTCGCCGGCCAGATAAGAAGAAGGCGTCGGCGTCGGCGTCGCCGTGGGCGCCGGGCGAGCAGATAAGGCGCGCAATTAGCCGCGCGGCGCGGCGGCCAGGGCGCGCTCGGCAGCGCGGCGAGCGGCGCCCCGCCCCGCGGCTCCTGATTGTGATCACACGCCAATCAGGAGCGCGCCCGTTCGCCCGCCCGCCGCCGGACGGCCCCGCAATAATGCCGGCGACCGCCTCCGCCTCGGCCTCCACGAGGTACGCCGCACCTGCCGCGCTGACCGGCGGGAGGGGGCACTTCACCCAGGCTCGAACCCGTGACGGCTCCCTGCACCGTCCCCCTATTTCATTCTCCCTCTGGTCGATTTGTCGTTGTTGCTGTGAATCAGGCGGGCTCAGCACTAGACATCTTAGCTATTACAGCCCATAAGTATTTTCGTTGACGTGTGAACTTCGAAACGAAGTGAAATGTTGAGAATAAGAATGGATTTGCCTCAGACTCCAACTAAATGATCTTCAGTTTCATTATATGATCGTTTTGAAGGCTTCCAGCCCCATCTTCTGAACAGTTCCCAATCCTGTCAAAGGGGCCCAGAAAAATGTAGACAATACGATAGTGAATGCTGATGAAAAAAAATGACATACCGTTGCAATTCTTTCGCGAGGGGAAGGTTAACTTATGTGTTCAAAGTTGACTCTAGTAAGAAACTACCCGTTTCCATCATAGCAAAAATAGAGTGTTAATGTGTTAGGGAAGAACGAACTTGAACAGGGATCACAAAAATTAGGCAAAAATATAATTTGCGCCGCTGCTTTAAGTGTATTTTTCCAGTGCAGTTTCACCTGCAACTTTCGGGACGTGATAATGCCACGCTTTCCCATTGCTGCCCGCTAACCTCACGCGCCACGTGCGGTCTACATACAGGGGATTAGCAGGGCGCGAGAGTTTTTCGGCGAGCGTTTACGCCGCTGAAGACGAGCCGGGCGACCAGGTACAGCGGACATCAATAATTTATCTGCGCGAAGCAATCACACTAAGGGACTTCAAACGGTAGCGCGGTACAGTTACCAAATATTATGGTTGCGGGCCGGTGTTTGTGGACGGCGCGGCGCTGTGCTGCGCGGCGAGGCGGGCGTATCTCGGCCCGCCGCTGTTTGTTGACTCACATCGCACCGGCCAGCCGGCTGATGAATGCATTAACAGATTATTATTTGTTTGCGCGTGCCGTGTAATGCGCTGCATTTAGCCGGCGGCAGCCGTCACGGCGCGTGTAGCCGCTGTCACGTCACGTCGCCCGGCCTAGCCGCACGGCCGGCGGAGATAGCCGCCGCCTCTATCTGGAGGTACACTCACTCGCTGCTAGCCAACTGTCGGTCAGCCCAGTGCAAATCCTGAGCCTGTCGATCGGCTCTCGTCACACAGGGGCTCAAGACGGCGAAGTCAGAGCGTGGTGATGGCGGTCTCAACTATACACACAGAGCAGGAGTTCCTAAACTTCTTCTTATGCTCAAACCAGCACAAAACACCGCGAAAGGAAAGAAAAATTAGCTCTCAAAACAAGAAGAGCCAGTGCAGAAAATTACTTCTGACTATAAATATCTCCACTACACGATACACTAATAAGGTGGTATAATAACAAAGCTGTACGGGCTGTTGACTGACCTGCTTGTATAGTTTAGCGCGCAGCGCTCTAATTTGCGACAAAGAGAGCTGAACCAGAGTTGGATAGAACAGTGGATTAACAAACGCTGCTCTGCTACATCGACCAGCCTGAATTTTTAGATGATTTTCCACGCCTGATTAGGCAAATGCTAGGCTGGTTCCAAACTTCACCTCAGAAAATATGAAATACACACAGTTAAAATACGATAACATACAGAAAAAGGTTTCACGAGTCAGAGAGAGATGGCGCACCAAGTTCCCTCCAATACGTTAAATGACGACTGTACCGAAAGGAAAGCAATCCAGCCACAAATAAAAATAATTAAAAAATAAAATTTTTGACTATTAATGATGAACTGCAGATCCAATACGACGGAATACAACTATAGGAAGTTAGCAGACGGTGTCTTGATTTATAAATGCATGTTTTCAAACGATTTGTGTCTCATAACAAACTTCTACTTGTGCTGGCGACGCTAACTTAAAAAGGGATGGACAATGATTCGTCGTGTCTGGGACGTTTTTCATTGCAGGAACTTGCGGCCACACGTTTGGTAGGGGTGCATCGGGGTGTATTGGATAGGCAGACGAAAGAAACTACTAAAAATGAAATGAGGCATTCTTAATTGAAATGTATGTAGGGGATTTCCAGTTTGAGCAAGGATCACCTCCCGAAAAAAGAAAGAAACAAAAAACGAAAAACTGTCGGAACCGGACAACTGAAACTGTTTCATTACAGAAGGAAAGTTAAGAGGCTCTTGGAAAACCTGTTCGGTAACTTAGACAACCAGTATTCCAAGAAGACTGTGCGCAAATCCCTCTGTCTCCGTCGTGTGTCTTTTTTTTAAAGATCGTAAGAGTAAGGATGAGTGGCATTCTCAAACGCGAATGAAACAGCAGAGAAAATCTCATTTATTGGTAGTAAGTCGCCACCACACTGTACTGTGGCCTGAGACGTATGAATCTGTATAGAGACATCGTGCGAGCTTGCATGGGTGCATGTGCGAGGTGTGTGTGTGTGTGTGTGTGTGTGTGTGTGTGTGTGTCTGTGTGTGTGTGTGCACAGGGGGGTGGGGGGGAGGGGAAGGGTTGGGGGGTTACGATAAAACTAGTGTCATTCTCGAAGTGTCCTAAAGTCGCCACAGTACCTGACCATAAGCAAATCGATTAACGGGCAGCCATCGAGTGCTGCCACGAGCAATTCTCAAACATACCTGGCAGTGTCATTACAATTATCTTTGTTCCTTTGAAATCTGTATTTTTATTACAATTATTTTATGTATATTACTGTGTAAGAGAGTCAGGCAGGTAATTATTTCCTTGCCGTGGCATCCGTAATTTCGCAATTAGTTTCCGAACACATAATCGGCACTCATCAGATTTGAAGATGTAACTTCTTCGTAAAGCGACTTTGTAGACAGAAACCATTTGCAATTTGAGCAATTCATTCTTATACATTAGTTTCAGTGGCAGTACCTTGTCTGTACAATCCCACACTTGTTTATTATTCACGCCACTTCTCCTCTTAGTGGATTCTGTAACCAGTATAGAAATTTCGGAGATTTCCTAAAACGCATCTAGCTTTAGTAAGCTGGGTTTCTTACCAAAGCAAATGTGCGTCCCATAGCAAGACCGTTAACTTTAAATTTACCGCTTGTGGGTCTTGTGTAGCTGCAATTCAATGTTTTTTTTTTGTTTTTTGTTTTTAGTTGAAGAAGAAAAATTTATTTGGACCCAGTGGAGCTTTAAATGTAGTGTATGGTTCTTTATTTTTCCCCGTAATTAAAGGCGAACGATGTACCTTCCTGTGGGTGAGAATATTAGGTTCAGGTATGGGAATTCAGTTTCAGCTATTATGCAGATAGCTATGTATTTTAATACCCAAAAAAGTTCCAGCATATTTGTGCCGTCATCAGCGGGTACTTTTAATCATATCTTATTCTCTAGGATGGTAGGTTCTGTAGGACCTTCATTTGACTTGTTCTACAGCTTTCCATAGTTATTTTCGTGGCACAGATCCTCCTTTGAACGCTCAATTGTCGTATAGAAAAACACATAGAAACGCGATGTTTTCAATGAACTACACTTGCACTTGACAGCTTAGAATTTCGCAAAACACTGCTGTGTGCGAAGTCCATGTCGATGTCCACAAGACTGATGATGGCACTAATGTGCTGACACATGTTTGGTCACTACGAAGGTTAGTTGTTTACATAATAGGCGGACTTGAGTTCCCATGACTTAGTCTGCAAACACGACTATTGTCAGTGCCCCGAGACCAAACAGTGACGATAAAGAGTAGGGTTTGGAGGGCTTTGTTGACATGTGGGAGAGAGCTAGGCAGACGTGTGCGTTCTGCCCAGGTGTCCGCTCCAGTAGGAACAGGTAGCTTAACCGAGCGCCGACTCCAGCACGAGAGGCTGGGGCCCGGCCGGGTGTTCTGCTGGTTGCTGACGTCGGCCGTGTGTCGGCTCTTGTGCAGGTGACGCGAGCAACGCGAGTATCGGCAGCGGAGAAGGCACGGGCGAGGAGGACGACGACACGAACGGCAAGAAGAACCAGAAGAAGCGCGGCATCTTCCCCAAGGTGGCCACCAACATCCTCAGGGCGTGGCTGTTCCAGCACCTGACGGTCAGTACGCGCGCTTTACTGCGCACCGCCTTAATTGCTTCCCGTGGCGTGGCGTGGGACCGACTCGCCTCTGCTGTGTGCTGTGTGGTCCCCACCTAAATCACACGCGCCGCACTTTACGGCGGGCCCATTAAAAACTCTCAGCCGCCGTCCTATCTCGTCTCCTCGCGAGCGATTTATGTCCTATATAGTTTTTATTTAGGTCTGCTAATTCCTTTAAATTTAATTTTACCTCGTTAATATTAGCCACTTGGATAAACGCTGCCCCCACCCTTAATCCACCCTTCGTCTTGAAACGGAGTTAATCTATTTCTCAAGACCACTGTGTCATTCTTTACAGTGGGCCTTTCATTAATTTTTGTTACCAGATGTTAGAAAACAAGAAATACAGCATTTTTTTGCCCTATCTTGCTCTGACCGACTGAAAAAGGACCCTAACCTACGTCGTTTCTTGTTCAGTAGGAAAAATTATTATGATTTGCAGATGTCTGCGGAGTTCCCTTTCCGTTGAACTGGATATATAAGACAGGTACGACATCTTGTGAACGACGGCATCTCATACCTAAGATATTTTACAAAACTGCAGCAAACTGAGAAACAGAAAACACAGACATTATTCTGTAGAACACAGGACAAGATAAAGTCATTAATATTTTTATGGCTTACGGTAAACAGCTGAGACAAGATACTTGAAATAGAGTACTGATTTTATAAATTATTTTTGTGTCGCAAGCTGCGTTAAGTGATTTAAAATCGATGGATTTAGGCCTTAGATTTTTCTACCACGCTAAGTAGTAGTTATTACTCAGCGAATGATTGACTGCAGTGTCATTAAATATCACTGACACCAGTTCTGTTGTTAATGCTTAGTTCGTCTCATTAAACAAAGTTTTGACTGAGTGTCGCGTATGCTACTTAATCGTCGCTTTCGCTACATTCAAGCCATACCTGTTTACAGATCTTCAATCTGAGTATTAGAATCAGTAATCTGAGGCTCGAGTGCAACCACATAAGCTCTGTTTAGCAATAATGGGCCGGGAGCCATTTTAAATTTAATGATAAAGATTGGATGGCTGTCCGTTTTGAAAGTGATGGTAACAGACTCTCCATTTTAACCCTATGTGCGATACCTTCTTTTACTCAACTTACGAATTTAGGACAAGAAGAGCCACGTGCCATATTCACACACACATAGGTATGGAGTTTCAAATTATTGTCCCTGTACTGTTGAAATCTGTAGACTGAAACGATCAGAACATCTAGCAAAGAAAAAATTGAATTCTCTATGAAATCATCGAGGTCAGTTTGGGTCATCCACAGATAATGTAAACCAGACAAACCGTCAGCATTCTGTACCCTGACACGTCACAGAGATTTATGTCTCGTAATTTAGCAACAAAAGGTAAAAAACAGTGTTTGCCTGCCGACAGTGTTTTGTGGATCTTGACAAACGGTTTGGCCTCAGCTTCCAGGAGGTGCGGGCATGTTGATGTGTGTGCCACGGCACGTGAACAGAATAATTACTGTTTGTGATAGGATGCTAGAGATTAGGCTAATCGTTCGTATCAGGCTAAAATTTCAAAGGATTTCTCGAATGTCGTGACATACGACCATTTTTCCCACGTTCTAGGTTATTCGTGTTCGTGTAATAAACGAAGCACTAAAACGGAAGTTTGTTACCCAAAACTAACAGTCCTAACTTAACGAATTTCATTTTCTACATAATGGTCCGATCCGGAATACATTCTCGCTGTACGTTAATGTAATTTTTGCACCAAATAGAGACTTACCACTAGTAGATTAGCAAACGACAGGGTAGGGTTGCAATGGGAGGAGTAGTGTGACAATGCCGTTTTGATGGAAATGTTACGAAGCTATTTCATATTTAGGTTCAATTACGATCATTTCAGTTACATACGTATCTACATATACACACATTTTCCACAAGCCACCATACGGTGCTGGCGCGGGATACGTTGTACAACCATTAATCAGTTCCCTTCCCTGTTTCACTCGCAAATAGAAGGAGCGAAACATAACTGTCTACATGCCACCGTACGTGCCCTAATTTCTCTTACCTTACGTTCGTGGTCCTTAGGTGAAATGTACATCGGCAGGAATAGGATCATTCTTCAGTCAGCTTCAAAAGCTGGTTCTCTAAAGTTTCTCAGCTGCGTTCCTCGAAAAGGACGTCGCCTTCCCTCCAGGGATTTCCATTTACGTTCCCGAAGCATCTCCGTAGCACTTGCATGTTGATCGAACCTACCGGTAACAAATCTAACAGCCCGCCTTTGAATTGCTGCGACGTCTTCCTTTAATCCCATCTGGTGGGGATCCCAGACAACGGAGTAGTTTTCAAGAATGGGTCGGACTAGAGTTGTATGTGCGGTCTCCTTTACAGGTGAGCCACATTTTCCTAAAACTGTACCAATAAACCGAAGTCGACCGTTCATCTTCCCCACTACAATCCTTAAATGTTCGATCCATTTCATATCGCTTTCCAGTGTTACACCTAGTTATTTAATCGACCTGGTTATGTCAAGAAGTACACTACTGAAGTTGTATTCAGATATTATAGGAATAGTTTCGCCACTCATCTGCATTTTTCTACGTTTAGAAAAACGCTTTTCGTAAGATCATTTGCGTGTATCGAGAATAATAGCGATCCTATCACACTTCCCTGGGACACTCCTAACGATAACATTGTGTCTGACGAACATCCGCCGTCGAGGGCAACATACTGAGTACTATTATTTAAGTACTCTTCGAGCTACTCACATATTTGGGAACCTAATCCGTATCCTTGTACCTACGTTAACAGTCTGCAGTAGAGCACTGTGTCATACGCCTTTTGGAAATCTAGGTTTATGGAATCCGCCTTTTGGAAATGGAAATTATGGAAATGAATTAAAACATTTGCTCTACCCCATCAAGTTGTTGAACATTTTTTAGTTCATTTTTAAAAATAAATTTGTTATGATTTCAGCTGCACATCGTGAGTGGAAACCAATGTCGAATTTACGATTATGGGGAGACTGTGAAAAAGTGTAACAAGGGAACAGAAGATATTTTAGAAACAGTGCAGCGGCGTTACAGTGGCGTACATAGAACGGATCTTGCTCAAATTAAACGCCCAGTCTCGGACTGGTTTCGAACCTTAACGGCTGGCCACGGCCCTTTAGCCGCACTCCGGAGGCAGCGGGTCGAGCAGATCGGTCCGCCGTCATCTCCGCGAACAGTAAATCGGCCGCCGATAAAAGGCGGAGACAATGAAAACATCTCAGACGAATTGATGGCCGGGATTTGTTTTGACGTGGGCCGCTCGATGCGGCGGCCAGATTACGGCACTCCCATTGATTGCGGGCTCGGGCCCAGCCGAGGCGGAGAGCGGTTCGAATTTATTCGGCGGCCGCGGAGCGCAGAGCCGAGCCGGGCGGGCGGGCGGCTCGATTTCGGCGGCGGCCGCCATCCATCTCGGCGAGCGGCGCTCGGGATTACCGGGCCTCGCCTCGCGTCTGCCGCTGCCGCTGCCCGAGGACGGTACACAAGGCCGAAACGCCGGGAACTGCCTCAAGACTCTGCAAACCTCCACGGTTACATACTACCTCGAACTCCTCTACCAAGTACCTTTCTCCTCCCAGGATCTCTTCAGTGCGCAGTATATGCGGACAACACTGCATAGTGGACATCGGACGAGTATCAGATACTTTCCTGGAATACAATTTACGCTCTCCACGTAGTTTTTTTATTCCATCATCTCAATGTGTGAAGTAAAAATTAGAAACTTAAGATTTCGACAGCGAGGTGATTACAACTCTGATAGTGCGACTAATTCTAGAGCATTGCGCCAGAGTATGGAGTCCTTACTAAGCAGGCGTAAAAACAGCCATCTGGCGTTCTGTTAAGATAGTAACTGCTTGGAATAGCTGATACGAAACTACTCCAGAACTGTCCAGGAAGCTGCGGGAGGAGATACTACGTAGTTCTCGTAAAACTATTATGGGTAAATGTAGAGAATCTGTATTCTAAGAGGGTGCCAGCGGCCTTGTAGCAGTGGTAACACCTTTTCCCGTCAGATCACCGAAGTTAAGCACTGTCTGGCTTGGCTAGTACTTGGATGGGTGACGGTCTGGGTCTGCCGAGCGCTGTTGGCAAGCGGAGTGCGCTAAGGCCTTGAGAGGCCAATTGTGGAGCTACTTGGTTGAGAAGTAGCGGCTCCGGTCACTAAAACTGACAACGCCCTGGTGAGTGTTGTGCTGACCACATGCCCCTCCATATTCGCATCCAGTGACGTCTATCGTCTGAGGATGACACGGCGGTCGGTGTGTACCTTTGTGCCTTTCGATGCCTGTTCGGATGTAGTATTCGAAAAAGACTGTGCCACTGTTACAGTGCCATCATTTATATCTCAAGTACGGCATGAGAATGAGTGAGATTATGACACATACACAATGTGCAAATGAAATGGTAATTTAAATCGATAATATTGGCATGATGTATCCTCCGCATTGTATGTACAGCAACTTGCAGAGTATACTGTACATGCAGAGTGTACTGCACATGTAGGTCGAGTCAAGAAAAAGATGTACGAATCAGCTGTGTCCTTTGTAGAGGATCGATCTTGGCATCCCTTAATCGGTTTAGGAAGACGTAAATAAATTATTAGTATTTCGTGCGTATGTTGACCGCGATTGTAAATGTTTCAGGACCACCAAAATTGAATGCTAATTCAACAAAAAACAAGACGAAATATAACTGACCACTTGTTTCAATCGCGCGTCGTCAATAATAAAACATCCAAAACGTTATATTTTGTCATTGATGACATAGTAAATTTTGTTACGCTTTGATGAGCTGTACGAACCAAACTAAAAGGGGTTGAATCAACGAGATATCTTTATGATTATGACGCTTTTTAAATCCAACTTACAATCGTCAGACGGAGATTGGAATCTCTTTCGTCTTACATGGGAGTTCAGTAGCTTACCCAATAAGTCTCACAATTGATCTCGAATGATACGTAGAAATGCTCTATAATCCACGGATTTGTTTACGAAAGTAATAATACGCACAGGTAGGTCTTGCCAATTTACAAGCAGCAAGGGAAAATTGTAAGAAAGAGTAACAGTGCTACAAAAAAATAAATTACAAAAACAAAACCAAAAAATAAGCACGTGGAGACAAAGAGTGACAAACGACCAAAAAATTGCATAATATATCGAATTTAAATGGATAATACATTCTGGTGGACGAGACTTCTTGGCACGTGGAAACACAATCATTCAGTCAATATTTGCAAGGTTAAAGTCAAGTGAAGCGTAGAATTGTTCTGTAGTTTATTTATCTTCATGTAATACAATTGACTGAAGGAAATAGTGAACACCATCTTTCACTTTGTGCTGTGGTGAGATGTGTTTGAGGTTAGTGCAAATAAGCTTCTCGAAGATGATTTAATTTCGTTGGTGAAAGAATTATTGTCCTGCTGAAAGAAATCTGTAGGAAAAGATGGGAGGTAATGAATATGCGCGAAATTATTCTTGCTATAAAAATATCAGTGCAAAAAACAAGAAGCATCCAGCACTGAATAGTGTGGAATATAGCGTTAGCTGGAAGTTAAATTTTTGTACAAAAACTCGTGATGTACAACGTTCCAGATAAGACGAACGTATTAGAGTCAAGTCAGATATGGTCAAATTTTCTGAAAATTCAATTATGGAGAAAATTCAAATGGCTCTGAGCACTATGCGTCTTAACTTCTGAGGTCATTAGTCGCATAGAAGTTAGAACTGCTTAAACCTAACTAACATAAGGACATCACACACATCCATGCCCGAGGCAGGATTCGAACCTGTGACCGTAGCGGTCGTTCAGCTCCAGACTGTAGCGCCTAGAACCGCACGGCCACTCCGGCCGGCAATTATGGAGACAATTAGCGTAAATAATTTCAGGAGCTTGACTTCTTGGATATAATTTTATAGTAAGTAGACAGAGGGTGGCTTATAACATACAGCACTGCAATTTGTCAGGAAAAGAGCGCTATCAATGCATTTGGAGCGGCTTACTATGGCGAATTAAGACGCTGTGTGGAAGATACTCAACTGAATGTTCTTAAATTTGCTGAATTAATTGTTTTTGATTGTGTTGTGCCTGAAACAACCGACATTAGGGAAAAAGTGTATGTATTCAACACGATACAAATTCAATGGTGGAAAATTTCGATTGTTACATTCCGAAGATCAGATTTTTAAAGCATATAACGTACTACTTGCAGCCATGTATTTTTTTCCGTTTGAACACAATGTGAGAAGCGTTCAGTTGTTGTTTCTAGACTTATACTCATGACCATTTGCTTGAGGTGAATGCTTTCCTTTTAAGCAAATTGTCTTATGCTGTAAATATCGTTGAAACTTAAGTCGAGCTAAATACTCTGTCCGTAACATTTTCGGTGAATTCTTTTAACTCTTCCGGTAGTAGCTAAACCGATTTACCTGCGACTATAGATATACTTTTCGTAAGTGTACAGCGTACTGTGTTGAGTGGGATTACCCCTGCTGTTATTTCCGCAACAGTAGATCAGCAACCCGCTCTAGAAGCGCCTCTGAACGTATGGATTTTATTCTTCCCGTTCGGACGGTAGCGACAGGCATCCTGCCCCCCTTGCCAGTTTTTTATTCGATTATTTAATGAAATTTAATGTAGCAACGAATAAATCCGTCTGTTTTAAATAATGTTTGCGCGAGGACTTTAATCTTGTCAGACGAAAAGTCTGCATCCATCGGAATTTTACTTGCAAATAACGCGCGTCGACTTTGTCCGAACGAATAAATAGTGCGACGTGTTTTGAGATATGTAATACGGATTTTATAATGTAGTCCGTCCCCGGGAAGCGGGGGCTTATTCCGTCGGATTAAGCGATGAATCTCGAGTGACAGCACTTCGGATAAACGAGATAAAAATATTTGATTCCATAAATCAGGCGGATGAAATGCATTGTTCTGTGTTTCTTTTTCATCCTTGCCTAACTCTTCTCCGCCTATTTCGTTTCCAAATCGCTACGGATTTCTGTTACGTTTCCTTATCTACTTAAGGGAATGGGTTTAACGAATTGTATAAAGCACGAGCCACTACGTGACTGTAATATACAAGTATAAAAACTGCTGGACACTCGGGGAAAATCGGAAATTGTTTGCGTTTCGGGAACGACGTCAGAATAAAGGAATAAGACAGTATAAGAACAGAATGAAGAAACTGTTGCGGTAATTTTTAATTTGTCTTCAAAATTATAGTTATCGTATTTATGACGAAGTATAAAAAAAGAAGAATGCGCACGCGCTCTAGAAAAAAGAACAAACGATGTTCTTTTAAATACCATATGTTTTAACTAATAAGTGAGTTCATGATACGAAGCGCTCACTGAAGCACTTTAAGGACCTCGGAGTATCACACTCTGGGTCCGGACCTCGTGGTCGTGCGGTAGCGTTCTCGCTTTCCGCGCCCGGGTTCCCGGGTTCGATTCCCGGCGGGGTCAGGGATTTTCTCTGCCTCGTGATGACTGGGTGTTGTGTGATGTCGTTAGGTTAGTTAGGTTTAAGTAGTTCTAAGTTCTAGCGGACTGATGACGATAGATGTTAAGTCCCACAGTGCTCAGAGCCATTTGAACCATCACACTCTGGAAGACAGAAGAACAGTACTAAAATTCTTAAGGGAAAACTACCTATAAGGTCAACACAGAAATGAAGCATGCCAAAAGAAACAAATTTCTCCTCTGTGCATGGATTCCTAAAAAAAATATTTCAAGCACCTGGTTCCAACGGAAACTGCTTTCAGATTACGCTGAAACGTGTAACTGTAACGTTCGACCAAAGATCTTATATTCCATTTTAAGTAAAAGTACTTCTTCAGACGGCAAACCTCCGACCGAAATGGTCAACACAGACTGCGTTTTCCGTTCAGCTTTGACCTTCACATGGCCCTTATTTGACTAGACAATAACTCCAATAAATTATTTCATCATGTTATAATTTGAGAAATTCATGATGTAATAAAAAGACTTTACTGAGTATTTTCTGATGAACACAGAATTTATGTTAGTTATTCAGCGTAATGTACTTCAGTACTGTTTGAGGTACGAAAACAAAGTTTCCGACAAATGAAAATACGCAATGTGGTCGCTATCATGTCGAAAGTAGACGTTATGAGAACCATCACTGTAGTGTAATTTTGTAATTTTTCTGCTTTGAAAGAGCAACCTGCTACAGATACGGTCTAAAAGGGTTTATTTAAATCAAACCATTAACTGTTTCGGATTTCTTGCGCATCCAACTTCATATAGTTCTTACAGACTTCTGTTGCTCAGCAGAAGAGCAAGAAAGTCCTTGAGAGCCATCTTGAAACAGATTTGTAACAAATCGGGTATTGGCAATGAATTGGTTTTAATAAACGTTTAATCCATGTTTGTGACTGGTTTCTGTTTCAAACTATGAGACTTACACGTAATATGGTACTTACTCTTGCGCTTGATTGAAACTAATAACCCTTTCGCTATCGAGATATTGATGGTCCTGCTATTTTTCCTACGTGGTGAACAAAAAGGAGCCCAGTGTTATAAAGGCTGACAATATTTTCGGTGAAACTTGCAGCTAAAATGACCAGAAAATGTGCGTTATGTGATGCTGACTCTTTTCAGCACAGTACGCTTGCAGCAAATTAATATATTATTTGCATGTCAGTGTATTGTTACTCTTATCTTCTGTCTCACAATGGCATATGTTCATTGTAATCCAGTATCCAAGAATCATGGTATGTCGATGGAAACAGTCATAATCCCATAGGAAGCACTTGCTTCAGTGTCTGGCCAGATAACTACTTACGAGCACCAACGATGCGGAAATGCAGTCGACCTTGTGTTTCCTCAATTGACAAAACCTTGTTTGGAAATATGGAGCCATTTGCGAAACTTGTGGCTCTTGGGACACTGTATTATGCCCATTCTACTGTTCACGCTAGGATTAAGCAGCATCTTCATAAAACGGCAGCAGGTTAGGAATTGTCGTTTCGATGTATTCGACGTGTCCCGCCTACACATGAGGCGCGTCTTCGCCCTGCAGTGCGCAACGTGTCGCCCCCCGCGTGTGCGGGGGAGGGTGGAGGAGGCAGCTCACCCCACTACGAAACGGGCAGGAAATCTTGACACTGGCGCAGCCACCGGCATTCGTTCCCAGGAAGTGTGTAGCAACAGCTCTTTTCTCACCCTCTCGGAACTTATCCCCAGAACGGACATTCGAGGTGGCAATATCCATACCATTGCCCTCTCCACAATGGGCCAACTTACATCTTAAAATAGCTGCTATTTTCCCGGGAGCGGGCCCGGTGAGACCTACTCGTGTACGTGTGAGCCCGCGCGCCTGTGTGCGGGCTGCAGGCAACCACTTGTGCCGAAATCCCTCGCGGAGTCAACAACAGCGGCGGCGGCGGCTGGGAATTTTCCGGCTGTCAGCGTTTTCCGGTCTGTTGGCCGCGACTCGCGACTGCTTCGAGGACAGGCGGGTTGGCTGCAGCCCGCAGATGGCGCACGCGACTGTGCATAAAGCACGCGCCACAGTGACCGGTGTGCGAGACGCAAAATACCATCTCTTCTCTGTTTCCGCAGAAAACAAAAGGAAATATGTGTTTGTGCAAGTAAAAGAATTTCCTCGACTGTCGATAGTTCTTTAACGTGAGTCTTCAACGCAAGGTTACTGAACCCTCGTAAAATTAACGATTGCAGTAGGGTATAAAACATGATTTTTGTACTTAATTTGCCGTGTGGTACACCATAACAGATATAGTAATTGTAACTAACTACTCCGAACCTATAAATTACGACTTCTTTTGAATAAAATATGAAGTGGTACACTTAACGATGGTTTAATACGAAAATAATATTGGCTCCCCCTTTCATGTTCTAGGGTTAAGCAATGTTTCATTTTGGATTTCCTTATTGTTTCACCCCAGCAGACTGTTTGCCTCGAGGTTAGTTGTTTAGGATTAGTTCTCTAATAGTAAAAAAACGAAGCTTTGCGTTTTAAACCGGACGGGACAGTCGGAACCGACCAACCACCGTGTCACCCTAAGCCAACGTGTTCATTCAGATACGGTGTGGAGGGGAATTGGTTCAGCACACCTCTCTCCCGGCCGTTTCCTCGTATTCAGGTACACATTTATTTTGACTTCCAATCAATCTCGCCAAATGGCCGTCGTGAAATGCGGAACAACGTCCATAGCATGTGCCTCATAAATCGAAATTACTTGTAAATAAGTGGCATAGCGCAAAAAGACTGACTTTGCTAAAGTTCATCTTGTTCCAATAAATTAAACGGCATATGTAAATACATTGGTTTTGCCCTTCAGGAAAATGTTCATCAGTAGACGTGCGAGGTACATTGGAGAAGTGTTTAAAGTCCTCCCCAATAACGATACAACGGGGCTCAGCATTGGTACATACAGTAGATGTGTCGCTGATTCATTTCTGCGCGTTTACTGCACTTTCCTGTGCGGCTCTGTGAACCACGCCAGACATCAAAAAGACATTACTTTATCAGTGACATAAATTCAGCAAAAACTTAGAATTTGGCAAATTGTGACCATATTTGGACGCAGAATTATACTCTTCTCAGACTATTGCTGTTTTGCTTGACAGTAGACATAATGGAGTCGAGTGTATAAAATGCCAAAATAGTGTCACAAGTGTCCTGCACTGAAGGCGTCGGCCCTACTAGAGCTTGGAAAAGTGTCACGTGACACTTCGACAGTAATTTAACTTTTTTTGATATTGTCGCACCTGTAAAGCAAACCGTAAACGTTCGGAATTCGGTAACAGATATGACTGACTTTGTTGCAGTAAGGTTTAACTTTTTAGCAAAGTAAGCCACGTCGCAGCAAAAGGAGTGGTTCATCAAACAGGTGCCATGGATCAGATGTCTGTAACAGGAATGTTAGGGTGAAGATCTGGAACCCGTTCTTCCAATATATTGACTGCGTCTACTCGCTCTGTCTCTGCGTGAAGAGTAGCTTTTTATTTGTTGCTGTAATCAAAAGCGCATAGAAAGATAGAAAACCAGCAATGCAAACTCCCAATGGTATTCCACGTTTTCGTGGTAACTGTTACCAATTGTGTTATTAGTCTCTTTGTTCGTTCCAGATATAGACTAATTCAGCAGAATATGGAAACCAAAAAAATGGTCTTATCGAAGTTTCTAAATATATAAGATGGCGGTCGAGTCCGTCTTAGAATCACGGCAACTGGCCAGCCAGTGTAGCCGAGCGGTTCTAGGCGCTACAGTCTGGAACCGCACAACCGCTACAGCCGCAGGTTCGAATCCTACCTCCTGCATAGATGTGTGTGATGTCCGTAGGTTAGTTACGTTTAAGTAGTTCTAAGTTCTAGGGGACTGATGACCTCAGTAGTTAAGTCCCATAGTGCTCATGCCTCGTGATGACTGGGTGTTGTGTGATGTCCTTAGGTTAGTTAGGTTTAAGTAGTTCTAAGTTCTAGGGGACTGATGACCATAGATGTTAAGTCCCATAGTGCTCAGAGCCATTTGAACCATTTTGAACCCATAGTGCTCAGAGCCATTTGAACCATTTTGAACCATAGTGTCACACCATCAGAAATGAAAATAAACAATATCTTTAGTTACATATTGTCTTTAATTACAAAGTTTCTCACGTTCGTGTGGAACACTGGTTAATGGAATATTGCTTAGCGTAAACATCCCTCAATTTTTAATAACTGTCGGTTTTATAGTGTTGTCTCTCACGAGTCATCTTGCAAGGAAATGCGTCCGTAGGGAGCGAGCAATAGGGGAATTAGCCTAGGCCAAGATTTTACAGCTTCTTCTCTTGTAGCAGGAAGCAATTCTACCCGCATTCTGGTGGAAAATTAGGGTGACTCGCGAAGCAGCCCGAAACCACGGCGTAGAGAACCCACGCTATCGGATGTTCTCTTCGGCAGCGGCTAATGAGCTTCGAGTAATGGCGGCACGCGTGCGTCTCGCACATTTCGACGACGCCCAGTGCGCGCGGTTTTAATTAAAAAGTGCTGCGCGTCGGGCGCGTCGACGTCCTCGTCTCCGGCGCCACGACAGCGCGCGCCTAGCCAGCGCACGGCCCGGCGCTATCCTCGCCTTCATACTGCGGCGAGCTTTTGCATACGAATTATATCCTCTCCTGGCGTCCCCCGGGGAGGAAATTACGTCGTCTGGTCCGCCGCCCTCGCCTCTGGTCCCACCCTCCTCCCCCCGCCGACCCCTTACCCTACCACTACCACCCCACCGGGCGAGCACGTAGCGCACGGATTACAGGAGCCCGGCACACAAATCCCCCGCGCGCACGCGCTCTCCGCCGCCACCGCCGCCGCCACCTCCCCAAAAGGCCATTCCATCTCTGAAAACGACATTTAATAGCCATCCTCGCTTTATCTGGGAGCCCCCATGCAAACAGGAAGGGGCGGGCGTCCCCGGGGACCGCCGTGATGGACCTACGGCACACCGCCGCCGCCACCGCCACCGCCGCCGCCTCCAGTTCGGCTGAGAACGCCGGTCAGGGAGGCCTGCGCGCTGATGGACTCCGATCGCCAAACGGGAGATTTCACCAAGTTTTTAGCTCGTGAGGGGAAAAAAAGGAAGTAAAAGGTATAGAAGTCGGTGCCGGCTGTGGAGATTTTCACGGCGGGGGTGCGGACCGCGCTGGGATTGGTTTAGAGATGGACAGGGGTGAACTTATTGTGTGTGTGTGTGTGTGTGTGTGTGTGTGTGTCGACAAGGCAGTAATCTCGAAAATAAGGCCTGCCTGGCGAGCCAAGTGGGCGGGTCCATTCTTTAAAAAATAATTTCCAGTAAAAAAAACACAATTTTTTGGGGGGGAATAGGATGGGTGGGGGTGGGGGAACAAGCGGACCACGAAAGTTGAAAAGTGGTGTTACGTTGTTGCAAACTGATGGAGTCGTAATGCGGTAAATGTAATAAGAGGTTGGAGAATAAATGAGAAAGATGTAATTATTTCCAGAGGCTCGGTCTCGAGTACGTTGCTTTGATTTATTCCTCATGCACTAAAGTGCTGTTTCTTCTAATGGAATTGCGCTGAAGACTGAGATTACTGCAGAACAATTTCTCCAGACCGCTTGCAACTCGTTGTAATCTGTAAAGTGCAGTATGTTAGGGCCAAACAGCATACCCGAAGGTTGTGTTTGATGCAATTTTCCGCTACTGTATCAAACGAAGATTCAGTTCAGATAGTTGTCATAGGCTGAAATTGTACTCCTATGCCGGCCGCGGTGGCCGATCGGTTCGAGGCACTTCATTCCGGTACCGCACGACTGCTACAGTCGCAGATTCGAATCCTGCCTCGGGCATGGTTGTGTGTGATGTCCTTAGGTTAGTTAGGTTTAAGTAGTTGTAAGTTCTAGGAGACTGATGACCTCAAATGTTAAGTCCCATAGTGCTCAGAGCCATTTGAACCATTTTTTTTCTACTCCTACACCAAAAATAAAAATGTAAGGTAATGAGAAGTAACCACATTTTGTCCATATAAGGAGACATAATGTGCAAACTTAATTGCAGTCAGCTTGCACGACACCGAAAAGGTGCATATTCGTTTTCTAAGAGATTTACGTCTGTGCAGAAACAGTTGCATCATTGTTAGTTTTGGAGGTTTGTCTGGTGCTAAGATGACGCCTATGTATCGTTTACATGTGGTGTAACTGCTTTCTTGCTGCTCACCATGAGCTGTCTGTAAAATATTAAATTGCCTGTGCGGTATTTGGGCATAGAGCCCATCGACAGTGGCCCCTCATACAGAAGACAAAAAATCAAATATATACAATCAATATATACTTGTATACCTGTCAGTACAAACTTAAATTACTATTTCATTTTACACGCCCATCTCAAACGACCTGCGTGTTAATTATAAAATCATTACGATGGAAAATGAAGTGGGCCTAGAAAAACTGAGCCCAGTGGATATTTAAAATCTGGTTATAACCACGTATTTGAACGCGATACGATCCAAACCTGCCCCGCCTCACAGTACACAGCTCCTAGTGAACTTGCTTCTATTGTATTAGTCACCCAAACCACGCAAAGTAGTTGACAATAATACGCAAGGAACCTTTAGCTTACTGGATACTTTCATTAATATAGTGTACGGGTTAAATATAGCAAATTTTGCTCCTAAGTGCTGGCAGTACATTTTGATTCAACCTCCAGTATTATTTCGCGAATCATTATGCATAACTCTGAGTGCCTTGCTTTTGCGACTCAGGCCTGAAAACAGTGACAACTAACACATTTCATATTATATACTTTTTATTGTATTGTTGAAAATGCATGTGGAATTCGAAAATGCCACGCATTTTTTAATCTGTAGACATAAAGATGATGACAGTATATCATTTCGGCACCTATGAGAAAGGGATTTGTTGATGACGTAAAATAATTTCCCTGAAAAGTTAGTGTCCTTATAAAATATATTTATACGTGCGAAAGAATTTATTTTGTTATAACCGATCTAGTTTACTGTTCTAAAGTGGAGGTATACGGAAAACTTGAACGAGTTCAAATGGTCGTGGGTTTCCCTACCTAGAAATCCTGCTGCAGGATTGAGCAGGGCGGTGTCGCCCCTTCAGCTGCCACCAGATTGCATCCCGGGGGATCCCCGAGCTCGCCGTCCACCTGTCACGCGGAATTAAATGATGGCTCCCGGTCGCAAGTCGGCCTTAGGCCGTCTCCCCAGGGTTACCACTGCTTCTCACTCCCGTGGGCAGAGCGCTGCCTCCAGTCGAAGCCTCTGGATGGCCGTCTTAGAGCACCAGCACTGGATAATGCAACGCCAGGTGTCCAGCTAGACGGCTTATCCCCAAGGTACAGTCGGATTTCGAGAGGAATGTCACAGGTTCCCTATATGTCTGTGTTCTAAAACGGTTTCACATGTCCGTTCCTCCTGTGTTTAAATCTGAAGCTGTAAGGTTGTGAGATGTACTGTCAGTCTCATATCCCTGCCAATATAACCACCTCCGCCAATAAAGCATGCTTGTGCTGTAGCGCTCCACCCGGAGGTAGACGGTTCGAATCCTGGTGGTATAAGAAACTTTCACTGACACTGTTAGACTAGTAAGGAGAGGAGCGAGAGTGGCACTCAGTTCCTGATCACAACACCTTGCCCCAATACCGTGGATTATATTCCAGACACCACCATCGCGTCACAATGTGCGAGGGCATGGGAAGAGTAAACCACTTGCCGCGAACTGGTTTCATCTTCTTCCTTTATAGTAACATTAAAAGCACAATTTCAGTGTAATTGACGTAGTATTGTAGCACTGAGTTACAAGTCAACTAGACATTGTGTTACCAGCACAAAAGTATTCACCCACATTGTATAATGGATGTTATTTCATGTCATTCAATATTTTTGGTTAAAACAGCTTCACTGGCAGGGGCTGACAACTGATCCTCCTTGCCATCGAATATAGTAGCACCACGCGGAATGGCTTCGCAGCAGCTGTCCTTAGGTGCTACGCCAGTGACATTGGGCACAGTAGATTGTTGTATATATGTTTCTAGTATATGGCTTTTAGATTTCCTCACAGTGTAGAGAACTGAGATTCAAAGAAGAGCTGCACGTTTGGCTCTACGACAATTCCAATGGTCGGTACAAAGTCATCAAATTTTCGCCATTTTCAGTATCTCCTGCAGTGCACCAGGTACAGGGGGTGGACAAATGTGAAAACACCAAACTCGGAACATACGTAATACGGTGTAGGAAAACCGTTGGCGTCTGAAAAACCTTCCATTCGTCTCGGAATGGATAAATCCAAGTTCTGTGTCGGTTTCAGAAGAATACGTATTACACCATTATTCCTGCCAAAAAGTAACAAATTCATGTAACGATGTTGGAGGTTGATAGCGATCACGCACACTTCTCTCCAAAGGCGACCACAAAGGCTAAATAATATTGAGATCTGGCGATTGTGGTGGCCAGGGGAGATTCGATAATTCATCCTCGTGCTCTGAAAACCAATTCCGTGTGATACGAGCTGTGTGAACAGGGGCCCTGTCATCTTGGAACACAACTTCACCGTTGGTGAATAAACATTTTATTATTGGATGGACCTGATCAGCCGAAATGGTTACGTAATCCTTATTCGTAATGCGGGGTAACATTGGTGCCCGTGGAATACCACAATGTGGTTGTCCAAATCATCACTGAAACCTCGGCGTGTTTCACTCTTGTGACGTAAACTCAGCCAGAAGTTGGAACCAGCGTGAAGCAATACTCATCCGACCAAATGACTTTCTTCCATTGCTCCACAGTTCTGATTTTATGGCTTGGGCACCACGTTTTCTTGTTGTGGGCATTTGCATCACTGATGAGCAATTTTGGAATTTCAGCTCGCTATGCAGTCCCCAGCTTACGGTTCAAATGGCTCTGAGCACTATGGGACTTAACTGCTGAGGTCATCAGTCCCCTAGAACTTAGAACTACCTAAACCTAACTAACCTAAGGACATCACACACATCCATGCCCGTGGCAGGATTCGAACCAGCGACCGTAGCGGTCGCGCGGTTCCAGACTGAAGCGCCTAGAACCACTCGGCCACTCCGGCCGGCAGTCCTCAGCTTATGGAGCTCCCTCAGTGTCGTTTTGGTGCTGACAGGATCCACGAGTGCGAAATTCATTTCTGCATTTACTTGCGCAGTTGTCGGTCACTTATTTTCGTCGTAGTCCTCTTCAATTGTCGTCTGCCTGGAATACTCAACATCCATTTTCATCCGCGTTGTGACTTAGCGGAAGAAGTTTTTCCGCTTTCCCTGCGTGCGTTATAAATCTCCGAAGCGGTGCCTATTGAAATACCAAACACCATGCCTCCCATGGTTACAGGCGCATCCACCATAGGAGCACCAAGAATTAGCCCATGTTCGAGTTGACTGCACCCCGACATAATGTATTTACAGCTACACAGAACACTGGTTTGTTCTGCAACGTATTGAGAGCATCACGCAGGTGCCGTTTGAGATCGTTTCTCGCGGTGTTCCCATATTTTTTTGTCCACTCTCTGTGTGTCCCGTGAGATTAAAAGTTTCGTTTGGACCAGAAGTACGGTAGCGCTCGGTTACAGTATCTGTTGACGGAAGTCACTACACACGCTCCGTTAGGAACGCTGTCTAGCCAGAGGCGGTAAACGCAGACTTGCACGTCGCTACGCGGGGGTGAGTCGGCCGCCGCCGCTGCCGCCGCCCCCAGCCGCTGATGGATGCGACGGCGGAGATCCCGGCGCTCTACGCCGCGCCACGCCACGCCACGAGTCATTAACCCCGTGCGCATCCCAGCCGAGGCCGAACGGCTCGGTTCGGCCCGGCCGGCTGGCTGCTGGCTGCTACGCCTCCTTGCTAATCCCCCTCCCCTCTCCTAACCCACCCCACCCCCTGCGTTTTAAATGAAATGCGTCCGCCATATCCCCGGACCCAACCACTTGGCACCCACTACTACCAGCTCTTCGTCCTCCGTTTCTGTTGTCCAAATGTCATCGATCACTGTCACTGATATTTGCACCGCCTACAATCGGCCACAGTGTCGTAACAATACTGTTCGTTTATTTCAATTTTATCATACTTCCTGCTCACTATTAGATAACCGTATGTTAAAACTTTACTGAACGTACCACTTTTTTTCAGTGTAGATGTGTGTTACCTTACTCCATCACTGTTAGCAACTTCGTTTACCGAGCAAGGTGGCGCAGTAGTTAGCGCACTGGACTCGCATTCGGGAGGACTACAGTTCAGACCTGCGTCCAGCCATTATGATTTAGGTTTTGCGTTAGTTCCCTAAATCGCTTCATGCAGATGCCGAGATGGTTCCTTTGAAAGGGCACAGCCGACTTCCTTCCCCATGCTTTCCTAACCCAATGGGGCCGATGACTCGCTGTTTGGTCCCCTCCCCGAATCAACCAACCTCGTTACTTTAAGGCCTATCGTACACGAGACCGTTTCACTCATTTTCGATTTGTATTTAGCGACATCACTGTTTTCTGTTTTTAAGATTATATTTCCTCAGCCATAATCATTACTGCATCGTTAGCCTGTTTCCACTACTATTATCTTTCTTGTCAAATGAAATTACTTTCTTTCCGAGTCGCAGAAAGATGAAAGAGTTTACAGATCTACAGAAGATCCTTGTCCGACACTTTAAGACATAATTCTTAATAATTTAAGCCCATCCTGTTGGTAAGAAGTCATAATTTGTTTCTGTATCATGAACGTTCTGTTACTGGATGTAATAGACTGAAACACCTGCAGTTGTCCTTTCCATGTTATTTATCAGATAGCAAACAGTGTCGATGGCTCGATACACTAACTTTAGTCCTTAAATGACGCTGTGGGTGTGAACTCCAATTGTACACAGGATCCCACCCGTTACTGGAAGTCCAAGTTCTACATTCTTTGTTTATTTACAAAATTTTATACTCGTGATTCCAAGAAATAATTTTGATGCTTCTATATTCGTAAG
This sequence comes from Schistocerca serialis cubense, assembly GCF_023864345.2. Lineage (NCBI taxonomy): Eukaryota > Metazoa > Arthropoda > Insecta > Orthoptera > Acrididae > Schistocerca > Schistocerca serialis. Next base: position 151,329,417 of record NC_064642.1, read on the forward strand.
TCAGATACTCTACCAGCCCTTTTGATTATACACATTTTCTCAGTTCCAGTAGAAAGTTCCCACGCACTAAAAAGAACGATCCACGAATGTATCATGCCAGTATGTCCTGAGAACCTCCTCTCCAAAACTATTCAGCCTTTTAGGCGCATAGAATGTTTCACAATAGCTTACTGTCGTAATTTTGCGAACGATGCCATGTTTTGTCTCAGCGTAAGCAGGATCTCATATGATCCCGAGAGCATCCGGATGGTAGACCATACTTAATTTATCGTGCTATCGGTGTTAACAGTTTCTGTAAGATGTGTATGATACGAGTCATTGAATAAGTTACAAGATACGTACTTAGAATTGTTATTCATATATTTCCTCTGACCACCAGTACCTGGATTTCCTTTGACGTTCTTAAGCTAAATGAAGTCATTGACAGGATGATGGGTGTAATAACTGAATTTTTCCTCATCCTTGGCTAATTATTAGTGACGTCGATGTCTCCAGGACCATAAAAACTAACTATTCTTTCCTACCTGTGTGAAGTTGGATAAACTGCATATTTGACCACGAGGAGCAGGTTCGATAACGAGGGAGAGATACGTTTCATCTTAATTGGTATCATCATTAAAGACCAATTATTGTAATTAAATGTGGCTTGCTGTAACATGCTTGTAGACAGAATCAGGAGAAATTGTGTAGAGTGGTTAAACGCTGTTGCAAGACTTTGACTGTGATCTAATTTGCGGGGCCACTCCACAATGATAGATGTAACAAGTTGCAACGCAACACAGACATCGCATCTGTCACGGCTGTTGTCAGACACTTCGCATCCCGATCATAATGTGTGGCCTGTGCCCCGATAGCTAGCAACTCAGTTACAGTTGTAACAGAGTGTTTCTGTAATATGACGTTAGCTGAATTTTTAACCTAGGTACCAAGGATAGGCACTCCAGCTCAAGTTGTCTGAACATGTTACTGGGCTGTGGAAATTGATAAAATATAGAAATTCCCCGCCAGAGTTATAAAAAATAGCTCAGCAGTTTTTAAAGAATGAAAGGAAACGGGAGCAAGCGAGCTGTTTAAAAATTTCCGTCCTCGTGAACGAACCGGTAGCAAAGAACAGGAATTTTTTTCGCGCTTTTTGCTCGGGCTCTTCTTGGAAGCGTTGCCTGGCGGCTCCGGGAATAAAGCATTGTAATGCAATTTGGGGGCAGGGCGCCCGCTGCCGCGCCATCTATATTCGGCGTCCATTCTTGCACACGCCATTACTTTCTTGGGAGCCCACCAGGATGGAAACACAAAAGGCGAGCTGCGCGGTGCCCGCCGGGGCCGTGTCTCCTGCTCTCACTCTGCTGGCACCCGCCGCCGCCCACCGCCGCCGTCTGACCCACATCTCGCGACGACGATGCGACGCCATCTCTGCTGGCCCCACCTGCAACTCTGACACCTCCTCCGCACTGGATCTTAAGTTACTATACTTTAAGGCCCATCGTACAGCAGCCAGTGCGTAGGGCAACCTCAGCGAGCATTCCTTCAGATGTCTGTACCTGACTTGGCACTTATGATGTCCACCACACTGTGACATCATGTTAAAAACACTGATATTGGCTCCTCCCGAACCCTACAGAGAAATTTTGGGGTATTATTCACAGATATTTTTAGAGTATTTGGGTGAATGGATCACATAATCTTTGGTGGCCCGTTACGATGAACAGGAAATGTATTCGCAGTTACGAATGTGAAACACCATTGGCTTGAATTAGAATGATGACAATGAAAATTTGTACCGGACTGGGAATCGGACCCGGATTTTCCGCTTTACGCGAGTAATTGACCTATCCGCTACGTCTATCCGTGCACGAGTCAGGGCCACACCCAAACTTCCATATATTCTCGTCCTTCTGTCACAACCTGCACGCGTACGTTACGTGTATTCCCGTCAAGGAAGGACATACTTGTGGAGAGTCGAGAGCCTGATATTGGCGAATAAATAAGATAGATTAGTGTTTGTGCTATTAGGAAGTATGATACAATGTTGCTTCGGACATGCATGCATCGCACTTCTTAATAGCATTCTTGCATGTCTGAAAGGACATGGTATCGCACAAAACATGCACTGCCATTTCGTATTTATTCGCCTGTACCAGTCCCTCAGCTCTCAAAAGTATATCCTTCCTGGACGGGAATAACGTACGATTACAGGTTGTGACACAACGAGGAGGCTATATGGAAGTTTGATTTGGCCATGAGTTGTGCACGGATAGCCGAAGCGGATAGGGTAACAGCTCGCGTAAGGCGGAAGATCCGCGTTTGCTTCCCGGTCCGTCACAAATTTTCGCTGTCGTCATTCTAATACACAGCCGACGATGGTTCATATTTGCAACTGCGAATACATCTCCTGTATTTCTTGTCATCTGTAGTTGCTGTAGTGCCTGTTCCTTCGGACAGGCATCCATACCCAAAGGCATCATACTTCTTAATAACACAGGCTCTGCTGTTTCGTCCTTACAGAGTAATTGTATAACAACGTCTTGGACGTGGTGGTTGTATTGCATGGAGAGCTCGGTGTCCGAACATAACACTAACGGACTTCTCACTCTGAGGTATGTGAAGAGCCGAAACTCACGTTCACCAGGTCGCTAGAATTGTTTCAGCCGCGGAAGTAGTTCACCAAACTCCTGGTATTATTGAGCAAGTAACATAGTCAATGATACATCGCATGACGCTAGGCCATGATCGTGGCGCTCGACATTTTGAACAATACTTGTGACGGAACAGTTCTGCATTTTTTACGTGCTGGGCTACATACTGCCAGAACAGACTGAAAATACTGTGTTAAATGTGCACGTGTTTCGTCTGAGGGTTGTTGCATTACTCTTTGTTTTGTGCGGCACGTTCTGGCGATTGTATATTACAATGTACATCTCTGTTGTGAAGGTATTTTCACAGAAATAAAGCTATTGAAAGAGCAAACAGGAAAAACATCTTGTTACGTCATTACTCTGCAACGAGTCACCGGAGACCACGGGCTCCTTGAACCAAAATACTCAGAAAATTTCACTGACTATCGCTGAAATTTTGTCGGATTTACTCAGTAGACCAACTGTGGTGCTGTTAACGATTCCATAGTTATTCGTCTATTGAGAAGCTTCATATTTAGAAGACAAAACAATGCCTTGATTTCAAACTTTGCTTTGTTTCTGCATTCCATGCCTGGCGTGAACCACTTCACTGAGAACCGTGACTGCATCGATGAAGACGGTACTAATATTTCATAATGCAGTATAGTCGAACTCCAAAGTAATCAGACAGCAAAGTAGCGTCACATATGAATGAAGGAAGCTCTTCATGTGTGCAAAATGGTTTGGTGCAAATAAATCTGTAACTGCCGGAAACTGTACGGGCTAAAGAACATGAACTGCAAGGAATGTTTCCTCAAATGTTGGTTACTGGAACTCCTGAAATTGAGTCAAAAGCAACAGAATCATGAAGTCTGCTTTCAAAATATTACTTTTCTGTATCGTAATGAATTCCAAAATGCCGACCGATGTGGCCTAGCGGTTCTAGGCGCCTCAGTTTGGAACCGCGAGACCACTACGGTCGCAGGTTCGAATCCTGCCTCGGGCATGGATGTGTGTGATGTCTTTAGGTTAGTTAGGTTTAACTAGTTCCACGTGTAGGGGACCGATGACCTCAGATGTTAAGCCCCATAGTGCTTAGAGCCAAGAGTTAGTGATGACGTTTAGAACTGAGTACCTAACGAGTCAAAATCTCCCGATTAAAGATATATTTCGTTTGTTACTTCGAGGTAAGTCAATTACGGCCTAATGACAGTCATTTCCCTTTAGTTTCTTTTCTTTTCTTTTTCGGACAAATGTTACTATGAGTTTATGAGGAGAAGTACACTGAACAGCTTGTAGTCATGGAAATGAAATCGGACCATATGACTATATGCGTATGGATGAAAAGGAATTCATTTCTTCTATCTTTAACGTGACTAAGAGCATATGTAAAACTATTGTTTCTTTTCATGTTTCCTGTTCCCCGATATTATTTAAAGATATATGCTATTTCCATAATCGTACAAAGTCGATAAATCTCTTCATGTAGAGAGAAATCGGTTGTCAGATTCCCCTGGATGCTGCGTCAGCTAACAAGAAAGCCAGCACAGCAACACGCAGAAACAGAAAAATTGCGATAACTCGCGAGGCCGCAGAATCCGTCAGCGGGCGTTACGCCAGCCAGACGCGGCCTTTGTTGACGTTACACGCGGCACCCGCTTTGGTCGCTGCAGCTTTGCCTTAGGCGTACCTGAACCGTGTGTTTCTCTACGCCGAGTACGAAGAAACGGATGCGCGTTATGGCAGGGAGAAAAACGGCACACACGTTCGTGAAAGCGGTCTGCCCTCGAGTTGTAAAGCTGGTCCGAGCGACATATGACTCCAATTTATCGTGACTTTTTAGCGAGCACAATACGTGCGAGGGTGGTTGGTAGGCGCCGTACAAGCTTAGCGTGGGTTTGTTCGTTAAGCACGGATTTCATATGGGTGTGTCCTGTAGCAGAAAAAGGGCTACATATGAGGGTGTCTGGAAGCACAATTAGACAATTTTCCTTTCAGGCTGCTACACGCCCTTCGCCAGCATCGTCTAAGTGGTTGCTATGCTGCGTTTTTCCCCCCATTGTTAGTCCAGAGGCCTAGAGCTTGCGGCTTTAAGCAAAAAAATTTCATTACTCAACTGGTATTTTTGTGTTTTAATAATATGTCTTTCGGTAAATATGAGGAAAATATTAATATTTATACGTTGTGTAAGTGACCCATCAGCTTTTTTTCATCGTGTACTAATCTTATTGTCTGTAAATATTGTCTTCATCCAACATTTTCCGTTGTGTTTTGTATATTCTCTCCATCTATCATTACAACTTTCCTCCGTATTATTTCTTCATTGCGTACCAATTTCCCATTAACCTGCTTCTTCCTGTGATGAAGATTGTGCGTAATCTTCTTTCCCCACGTTACGTTATATTAGCCCTTTACTTTAAAACGTTTTTAATTTTCTTCTGTTCCAACATGCTTCCAATATTGCATTTTTTTACTTCCCGATTTTCTCAGATAAGCGTTTATTTTTTTCCTTGTCCGTACCTGACGACTATTGTGGCTCGGCGGTTAACTGAATAGGTGACAGACCACCAATCGAAAGGTTCTCTCTAGGTTCTAGGATTTTTCCCTTAACTTATAGCAATGATTTGTGTATGTAGTCCTCATTAGAGTAAAAGCTGTCTGGACAAATCACTGCAAAATTCGGATTAAGACAATCTTGTACATCCTTCAATAGGAGCATACCCAATAAAATACTGTGCTGTTTAAAGCAACCTACTGATTGAGGACACCGTCATCTTATTTGAGAACCTTCTTCCCGTATCATCTTTGCGTTATAGTCTTTCCTGGACGGGAGATATCTTTTATTCCGGTGTCTTAACCGTTTCAAATGCTTAGCTGGTTCATATTACTTTTTTTACTATTTTTCGTCACTTTATCTTTTTCTTTCATTCATGAATCATCCGTTACGCAAGTTGTGTATCTTATTGATTAATTCTTGGTTGTAGCCAGTCAAAAGAGTGCTGTAATTCATTGAACCGAAACCGTACAACACTTCTTTGTACCGCTTATATGTGGCACTTTTAAGTAGGTGCTAGAAGACGTGTTAAATGGTTCAAATGGCTCTGAGCACTATGGGACTTAACATCTGAGGTCCTCAGGCCCCTAGAACTTAGAACTACTTAAACCCAACTAACCTAAGGACATCACACACATCCATGCCCGAGGTAGGATTCCAAACTGCGACCGTAGCAGTCGCGCGGTTCCGGACTGAAGCGCGTAGAACTGCTAGGTCACAACAGCCGGTTGATGTGTTAAAATGGCGGATGGATGTCAACATTTATTTACATATTAATATTTTGAAAGTCTTGGGAAGTTACAATTTTAGGCTTTCAGTAGTATGGTCGACACAGTTTTGTTCAAGTAAGCATTTTTTTTTTTTTTTTCCTCCAAGCAGCGGAAGACAGATGCCACCGTAGAGTATAACTTAAGGAAGTGGCCTTTTTTCGTCTACATCTACATCTACTTCTGTTTGGCAAGCCAGTTTACGGTGTGTGGTGAAGGGTAATTCCGGACTTCTCTGTCCCCCTTCCTGTTCCATTCTCGGATACCAAGTGTCGCGAATGGCGCGTGGGAAGAATGATTGTCAGTAAACCTCCATATTAGCTCAAATTTCTCGGATTTTCTTCTCGCGGTTATTTCGTGAGACGTACGTGGAAAGAAGTAATATGTTCCCTCTCTCATTCCGGGACGTATACTCTCAAAATTTCAGTAATAGACATCTCCGTGGTACACTGCACCTCTCTTGCAGCGTCTGCTGCTGGTGTTTCTTGAGCATCACTGTAACGCTGTCGCACCGGCTAAACGATCCCGTGACGAAACGCGCCACTCTTCGTTGGATCTTCTCTTCTTCTCTAACTCTTCTATTAGTCCTACTTGGTAAAGGTCCTATAAGGTAAGTAATAGTGAAGAATCTGTCCGACAAGTGTTCTGTAAATCACTTTTTTCATGCATGATTTACACTTCCTGAAGACTCTTCGTTTGAATCTCAGCCTGGCATCTACTTTTCTCTGTTTTGTGTGGTCATTCCGCTTTAGGTCGCTGCGTACGATTAGTCGTAGGTATACACTACTGGCCATTAAAATTGCTACACCAAGAAGAAGTGCAGATGATAAACGGGTATTCATTGGACATATCTATTATACCAGAACTGACATGTGATTACATTTTCACGCAATTTTGGTGCATAGATCCTGAGAAATCAGTACCCAGAACAACCACCTATGGCCGTAATAACGGCCTTGATACGCCTGGGCGTGCAGATGGTTGTTGTCTTGCAAACGTCCCCATCTGTTGACTCAGGGATCGAGACATGGCTGCACGATCCGTTACAGCCATGCGAATAACATGCCTGTCATCTCGACTGCTAGTGATACGAGGCCGTTGGTATCCAGCACGGCGTTCCGTATTACCCTCCTGAACCCACCGATTCCATATTCTGCTAACAGTCATTGGATCTCGACCAACGCGAGCAGGAATGTCGCGATACGATAAACCTCAATTGTGGTAGGCTACAATCCGACCATTATCAAAGTCGGAAACGTGATGGTACGCATTTCTCCTCCTTACACGAGGTATCAAAACAACGTTTCACCAGGCAACGCCGCTCAACTGCTGTTTGTGTATGAGAAATCGGTTGTAAACTTTCCTCATGTCAGCACGTTGTAGATGTCGCCACCGGCGCCAAGCTTGTGTGAATGGTGTGAAAAGCTAATCATTTGCCTATCACAGCATCTTCTTCCTGTCGGTTAAATTTCGCGTCTGTAGCACGTCATCTTCGTGGTGTAGCAATTTTAATGGCCAGTAGTGTATTACTCTAGTTACTGTTTCCAGTGATTTCGTCGAAGAACAAGCCGTCCGCTTTTCCTGTAGAAATGATGCCTCGTCTTCGCAGTTTTGAACCTGCCCAGTGACTTTCTACAGACAGATCGCGCGTGATGGCGCAACGACTCCGCGGCCGCGGAGCGTGTCACTTGCAGGGTCAGTGGCCGGGGCGGCCGCGGTAGTCGTGCTGTCAGAAAAGGGTTGTCCGTGTTTGCCTGCGGCGCGGCGGGGGAAAAATGCGCAGAGGCGAGCCGCGCGGGGGTCGCGGGCAAGCGCGCCGGCCGGGAGGACGGATCGGGTCGTCTCGGTTTGCTCGATCGTCAGCCGCCTGATGGATGGGCAAACAGCGCGCGGGCCGCGGCACAGAAGGGGTGGGCGGAGCGGACCGCCAAATTGTTTCCGTGCGGCGCCGCTCTGCGCCGCTGGCTGCGACGTCTGCTCGCCTAACGATACGCCGCGCCGCCGTCTCCGCCGACTCGCTTCCCCACCAGCGCGCTGCGGCAAACACGCGCCCTGCTGCTTGCTGCTTACTTTGTGTTTTCTTTTTCTCCCACTCCTCCTCCTGCTCCTCCTCCTCCCCAGGGCCGTTTTAAGATGAATATTTAATCGATACTTGCGGTTTAATCCGTGCTTTATGAGGTTGACTCAGGCGGGAGGCAGGGAAGCGAGGAAAAAAGGGAATTGCCTATCGCATCATCTTACCGTGGGACTCCTCTGCTATTCTACGAGCGGAAATTCGCTTTATGTACACGTCTTTGTTGTATCGCATGTTTCTGAATTCCGTTTGTTCTCTCTTATTCCTGGAAAAAAGCGGTTAAGCATTCTTCAATTTGTAAACGTTGTGCAGTAGTTCATCCTTATTGGAAGGGACTAACATGGTAATTTTTAGGCTCTAGCAGCTAGTCCGACCCCTGCCAATCATTGCTCTTACAATGTATCTGTCCATTTGCCCATGTTTGCCCAGGTGCTTGGTTTACAAACTGCTTTGAAGTCCAGTATAGCGGCTGGTCCCGGCGGAGGTACGAGGCCTCCCTCGGTCGTGGATGTGTGTGTTTGTCCTTAGGATAATTTAGGTTAAGTAGTGTGTAACCTTAGGGACTGATGACCTTAGCAGTTAAGTCCCATAAGATTTCACTCGCATTTGAACATTTTTTAAGTCCAGTTTAACTAAACACTCAAAATTCAGCAAGAACATATGTGAATTGAAGGTGAAGGGGGTGGGCGCAAAGGAAAGGAATGGAATTCGTGATTGACGTCAACTGCATCAGGACTTCGTGCGGTGTCAGCGGCGACGAGCGAAAATGTTTGCCGGACCTGAATTCGAACCCGTGATCTCCTTCTTACTAGGCTGTTATCAGACAGGACACCACGCATTCGTATAATGAATAATGACAGTTTATTATTACGAACGATTTAACAGATTCGTGCACTGATGTGTCATTTATAACATGTAAATGGCACGATTTATAATTTACAGCAAAACTGTTTTAGTGCGTATTTGTTTTCAATGAACTCAATTAAACTCAAACATCACACACACTTTGGCCGGCCGAAGTGGCCGTGCGGTTAAAGGCGCTGCAGTCTGGAACCGCAAGACCGCTACGGTCGCAGGTTCGAATCCTGCCTCGGGCATGGATGTTTGTGATGTCCTTAGGTTAGTTAGGTTTACCTAGTTCTAAGTTCTAGGGGACTAATGACCTCAGAAGTTGAGTCCCATAGTGCTCAGAGCCATTTGAACCACACACACTTTAACGCCTACAGTTCAGCTCACGTAAGAGCAAGTTACGTGGTACCTATTACTTCGGTCCAGTTCTCCTTTCCCTATGAACGCAGAAGAGGTGTAATTTAAAAATACAAGTGCTACGGATTCGGGGCATTGGTGCTAATATGGAAAGTAACCGGAAAAGAGCGTCTTCTTTATACCGGGTGTGCGGAATAAAAATGGCATTTCAGCGCAACCCACGCACTCATTTTCGCTAGGCATGCATCGCATACTTGAGCGTCTACCTATGGGCGACATCAGAAACATGTAAACGACGGAAGATGAACACAAAACTGAAGCACTGTCACTGCGAAAAATTGTAACTGTATTGTGGTGAGCATTAAGACGTAATGCCAACTTTTATGCTACTGTTAAGAGTATGTAACTTCAACGAATTACTTGTAGTAGTTAAGCAGATTATGTTGCTTATCAATATTCTTACTAGTGTATATTGAATCGTTGTGAATTTATTTCCAAGAAATGGGATTTAATAGAACCATATTCCATGTAATCACTAGATCTTATTGGGTACGACATTCATTGTTTTGATTGTTGGAACCACAGTAGAGTTGTTTTCAGTAAATAAACAAATGCTAATGAGCCGATGGTGCCTTGCATCGGGTTGTGAGTGAAACCGTAGAGAATATTTACACCTGACCGCCCTTCCGTGCTGTACGCTCGCAGCCACTACAGATGCGCCTCCGCACTATTCGTCCCGATGTCCTGTTATATTCATTTTCAAGGCTTGCCTCTCTTCTCTTTATTTTTGTCTAAGAACGTTGAGGCGTCTTGTTACGCTAGCGTGACACTACATTCACCTGAGGATGTTGTTTCGATACAGCGAAACTGGTTGTGACCTGAAGTCACCAATTGTACCTGTCTTTCGCTTCATTTTGCTTCGAGTCATTATGAATATTCACTGACGCTGCCCCGTTCTTAATGAGAACCGCTGTCAGCGGTGTGATACACTGAAACAGAGATAGAAATTCAGGTAAGACAGATAAGGAGCGTGTGACAGTCGCAGACAAGAGAGACGTGAACGTCTGCCATCGGAAATGTCTGTCGCTGGGGGGCAGTGAGTATACGGGGAGCAGTGGTTCTCAGAAGTATGACTCTCACGGGATGCCAACTGCCAGTTGTAAGTCAAACCTGCAAATATTTGTCGCTGCCGTGGAGGAAGGGGGTGGGGGGAATGGGGGGGGGGGATCTGCCTGGGAGTCTGTCCAGCGACACGCCGCGACGTGACAGCCGCGGAAACGAGACGAGAAAAACGACGCCGCGTCTAAACCGGCAGCGGCTACACACGGCGCGCCGCCATAAAACATAATCCCCCAGCCCGGACCCGCAGTAAGCACAGGCCGATATGTGTACAGCCGGGCCGGTCCGGGCCGCAACGAATTTACCAGCGGAAACTCAATACGTCTCTGCGGTCGGCCGCGCGCACAAACACCCGCATGTGCTGCGCTTTCCCGCAGTCACACACACACACACACACACACACTGCGGCTCCTGGCGACCTGCGCCGCTACCACAGGAAAACAGTTGCGAGCCGGCGCCGGTAACAAAGGAACCCACACTGGCTGAGTGACTGCCGCGGTTAATAAATGTCTTAAATTTCTCCCTCGGCTTAGATACACCCGGCTGTTTACATCCTCTGTCGCCGTGAGTGTTCCCCGCGTCATACGCGATCCTCTGAACGCGCTGTGCCAACAACTCACTCACTGTCACCTCCATTACAAAGCACCGAATTAGTAAACAAAGCGCACTATATAGAAGATGAATCACGAAATAAAGTATTAGTTGATAACAATATTATTGCACGGGAGGGGGGGGGGGCTTCAGTCCGATTATCGTGAGTTTTTATCGTGATATTTCACTAGGACACGCTGAACCATTAATATCGTGGTCGGATAGTAATATCGGAGAAACAGAAAACAGCCGCGTGGGATTAGCCGGGCGGTCTAGGGCGCTGCAGTCATGGACTGTGCGGCTGGTCCCGGCGGAGGTTCGAGTCCTCCCTCGGGCATGGGTATGTGTGTTTGTCCTTAGGATAATTTAGGTTAAGTAGTGTGTAAGCTTCGGGACTGATGACCTTAGCAGTTAAGTCCCATAATATTTCACACATATTTCTCTATACATAAGCAGAAAACAGAAAACTTGCGTTGCAGATCATCGTTTAGATGGTTGCCAAATTCTGTGCTACTCATGTTTTCAGAAAGAGGAGGAACTATAGCCAAGAAAGAAAATTAGGATATAACGTCGCACCGATAGTGAATTAGAAATGAAGTCAACCTTTTCATCGTAGAAACTATCCCCACAGTTGCGTTAAGCGATTCAGAGAAGTAGCGGAAAACAACTATATGGATTGCTGGAGGGGAATTTGATCCCGGCCACTCCCGAAATGCCAGACCAGTGTGCCAAGCGTTGATAGCCATAGAGAAGTTTTGACAAAATATGGAAGAGAAATATCTTCCACTCCATTAGGCCGTCCGGCACAGCAACCACATGCAGAACATTTGAATTAAAAACAGTCTTAGTAGCAATTTATGCTAAGATGAAGCACCCGTCCAGTCTGATTGCACACTTAAAGATGGTTCTCTCCTAGCGAGATGGCGCAGTGGTTTGCAAACTGGAATCGGGGTCAGGAGGACGACGGTTCAGATACCCCGCCCGGCCTTTCCGTGATTTCCGTAAATCGAACCAGGCCAATGCCAGGATGGTTCCTTTAAAAAAGCATGGCCGATTTTCTTTCCCTTATTTGAAAAAATTCGAGTTTGTGCTCGGTCTCTAATGATCTCAATGTCGACGGGAAACTAAACCCTAATCTTCCTTACTTTAAAGATGGTTCTTGAAACCTAGTAACTACGCTTTTGCAGGATACTTGGTGTCCGTCTTAAAGCGTCGCATCGTCGTAATGCTCTTCTATGGGTTAAGCAAACCTTCGACCATTCATGTTGCCTTCCTTTCTTCCACCGAATATGTCCTACGTTTTAATAACTGAAACATCTGCCACGCGGAGTGGCCGAGAGGTTTGAGGCGCCATGTCACGGATTGCGCGGCCGCTCCCGCCGGAGTTTCGAGTCCTCTCTCGGGCATGGGTGTGTGTGTGTTGATCTTAGGATAGATTAGTTTAAGCAGTTTGGTCCCTTAGGAACTCACACACATTTGAACTGAAACATCTCGTTCGGAACTCATGTGTGTTCTTCATTTTGATTAAAGTAGGTAATAAAATTTTTGTGGGACAGTGATGGCCAGCAGTAGCACTTTCACGTCTCAAGGATTCTGGCAGCGGGACTGGCGGAACGGAACGTCATGCAGGCTCCCCGACGGAGCTCGTAATTGGCTGCGGATGTCCGACGCCTCCCCGCGACGCTCGCGAAATCTCGGCGGCCACAATAACACGAGTAATATTACCGGCCCCGCGCGGAAGTGAAATGCTAATCTCTCGCGGCCAAACTGTCTCCTCTTTTCCGTAAACGCCTCTCCCAAGTCGCGGTTCCGTCTCCCGTTTCTCAGCAGTTCGAGGCAATTTTTTTTTTTTTTTTTCATAACGGATTTCCAGTCTCTATTACCCGAGAAAGACCCTCACCTCTCCTATCCGCCCTTTTCGTTCTAAAGAAAAGTTATTCTATTCTCTTTTTCATTTTTCTCTTTCACGGCCGGCACCATTGCACCCTACAATCGCCCGCGCTCTTCCGCGCCGCGCGCACACCGGCGTGCAGATCTTAATTAACGCGGGTAGACGTTTCTTCAGCAGGCCGTAATTACTGTCTCGTGTCTCGTGGCGTGTCACAATTTCATTAGCTGGCGCAGAGGGATTTCTGGGCCCCCGCCATCGCACGGCACCGCGGCAATCCCCTAGGAAGTGGCGGCTGGGCAGGCGCGTGCCCGGAATAGCGGAGCGCTTGCCGCGTGCGTGTAGCGTGGAATCTTGCAGCGGAATCTGAAAGCACCACCACGGGACAGCCAGCCGCGTAATGGCTCGCGGCAGGAAATTCTTTTTACGCGAATGAAACCTGACGGACTGCTCATTAAGCAATCCGAACCGCCGCTGACGAGGACCGCGCGTACATCTCTTGTATTGTGCAGTATACTTAGGTGCCTGTACGTAAGATTAGAACAGTCACACTCGCTCCTTCTTTCCCGGTATGACGCCTGTTTGTAACGTTAACCGCGGTGCTATCAAACGACTGAGTGCAACTAGCGTCGCGTTTTCTGGAGCGTTGCGTCACGCAGTGACAAAAGTAAACACAGTGTCTCTGTGTGCTGACGCAATCTCGGTTCCATAATCCTCTGGCTTTCCTGGCATATCTTGTTAAGACAATAGCCTGTTGGAGAGCGAAGTTGCCTGCTTCAGCGGACGTGGTGTAACCGGTGGTGACGTCAAATGACTTCAGGTACGTGTGTGTCGTAAAACTTGGTGCTTGCTTTTGGTTGGTTTATTGTCGTTGTAGGTGCCGCCTCCACCGCGATAGCGCGATAGTACTTTCACCAGACGTTGTCGGTTGGAACCCACACCAGGAAAGAACGGAAGAAAGTACAATGAGATTCCGGGCGGACAATCTCGTTTAATTACTTTATTCATGTTCTATACCACGATGCCATAAGACGTTGTTCTTGGTGAGCGGTCCGTCGAATGAGAATGTTAAACCCGAGGATGAACCCTACTTCCTTTGTAGGTTACAGTACACTTGTTCGCCCACTGCTTGAATACTGCTCACCGGTGTGGGATCCGTACCAGATAGGGTTGATAGAAGAGATAGAGAAGATCCAATGGAGAGCAGCGCGCTTGTTAGAGGATCATTTAGTAATCGCGAAAGCGTTGCGGAGATGATAGATAAACTCCAGTGGAAGACTCTGCAGGAGAGACGCTCCGTAGCTCGGTACGGGCTTTTGTTGAAGTTTCGAGAACATACCTTCACCGAGGAGTCAAGCAGTATATTGCTCCCTCCTACGTATATCTCGCGAAGAGGCCATGATTATAAAATCAGTGAGATTAGAGCCCACTCAGAAGTAGACGGACAGTCTTTCTTCCCACGAACAATAAGACAGAGCTTGTTACGAATACTGACTACTACAGGGTAGGGTAAATAAAAGTAGCCCCAGAGAACAGAGTTCCAGGATACAAAGAAATACAGCAGAGGAAAGGTAATACGTTGCTAACCTGACTATAGCACATGTTGAAAGTGACCACCATTCATCTCTTGGCGCTTCTGGCTCTGTCGGTAACTTCTGAAGGCGGATTGAAGCTGGAACTGCTACAGTCCCATCTGAAATGTTCTGCTGCAGTTCCTGAAAATTGTAAGGGTTGTTGCGATACATTTTACACTTGAGGGCTCCCCACACAAAGAAACCGCACATTGACAGATCAGGTAAACTGGGTGGCCAACTAGAGCCACGACCAGATAAACATTTGCTAACAACCCTGTCAGTCGTGGAGATCGTGTAAATATGCTCTACGGTTCGGCAGGCTGTATGGCCGGCCAGAGTGGCCGAGCGGTTATAGGCGCTACAATCTGGAACCGCGCGACTGCTGCGGTCGCAGGTTCGAATCCTGCCTCGGACATGGATGTCTGTGATGTCCTTAGGTTAGTTAAGTTTAAGTAGTTGTAAGTTCTAGGGGACTGATGACCACAGCAGTTAAGTCCCATAGTGCTCAGAGCCATTTGAACCATTTTGAACCAGGCTGTACGGACAGTTGTTACATTCTGTGGGAGATAACTGTAGGTCTTATCCTCCTCCATTAACGCTGCCACAAATGGTTTCCACTCTCCCGGGCCACTTTTATTTGTCCTACCCTGTAGTAGCTAATGCACTAAGAACAATGAAAAACTGTGAAATCTCAGAACTATTTTGCCAATCACCGCGACAGTAATGTGAACCACAATGATACGTGGTAGAAGTGTTGATTGGTCTGTACTGTTTCTTATCAACCGATACGCTCACACCTGCTTGGAGTGCATTTACGTGAGAGGAAGCCCGCGTTCCACTGTAGCAGCGCTCGGCGGCTGTCCTCGACTCGTCGCAGGCCACCCCGCTTGACGCGCCGCGACGGCTGCTCCCCTCCCCTCGCCGTGGCGGGTTTCCGGTGGTTGTTATCCCTGTTGATCCCGCGGGACTCTACACGTGTTGGTTGTCCTCGGCGGGAGCTGCTGCAGCCGCCGCCACCGCCGCTACCTCCTCCGCCCCCGCGCCGCCGCCACCGTCGCCGCCTCCCCGCGATTGTCACTTTAATTGCCGTCATCTCTAATTCCCCCTGATTTAATCAGCCGGCTGGCTGCTTAGCATTGACGCGCCGGCTGAGTGGCGGCAGGGCGCGAGTCGGCTACAGCTCCGCGCCGCCGCCGGAACTCAATTGAAGGCGTCGGCAAGGGACTGGGACAGGGCCCGGCCGGGCCGTGTAATTAACTTAAGATCCCGCCCTGTAGAACAGCCGAATGGGATTATAATTCCCGAATTTGCATAGATCAGGTCGTAAGCCGAGCGCCGAGACGGCGCATTGACAGTCGCAGCCGGCGCCTGACGACTACCAGTTTCGGATTTCCACGCTCAGTCAGCGGCGCCTGCCTCATTGATCTCTCGGGCGGGTGAGGAAGGAAGAGCGGGAGGGGGGGGGGGGGGCTACTTCACGACACGTAACAGCTGTTCGTGCGAAGGTTCCTCAGTTGCATAAGCGATTCTCTTTTTCTGCAGTCCTCTCCTCGGTGGTGTTCCTTTGCAACGCTACAGTGAGCTGCTCTTGGAACCAAACCACATGCGGCCAGACCTAACCTTAAGTGAATTTTTGCCTCAATTCATGAACCAGGGAGTTGAGAGAGACAAGCGTTTAGAATCATTTTCTGGCCCGAATACTTACCCATCCTGTAACCGAGGACACTCATTCAGGCCGTATGTGCAGTGACTAACATACGGGATTAGCAGTTGGGAAGGGCGGGGTTGAAACAGCACGCAACCATTCCTGTTTGGAGTTCCCTCGAGTTTTCTACATCGATGAACAGGAATTGCGGATTGGTTTGTTTCAAAAGAGTAGACTCGACTGCCTCGTATACCTCTGTTTCATCTCATCATTTCGTCCGTCTCTTTTGACATCATTTTGAGCTACAGGTTAGACCCTAATATCTAAACCTACTTTATTCGCAATGTATTTTAGAAAGCCTGTACTCAGTTTGATATATTGGTTGGTGTTTCGTTTCGCTTGTTGTTGCTTTTTTCTTTTTTTTCTTAACAAGACAGTCCATAACTTCTTTTACATCTCCACCGCTTCCCCTCTCATATCTGTCTTAGGCTGGGTGCTTTTATGATAGCGTTAATATATACGAAGATTATTTTATTGTGTTTCATGCCGTTTACAAGACACATGTCATTTACTTTGTATTAGTTTTATTTGATATCATCATATTGCCTTTGATCTACAGGCGATGACAGGTTAGTGGTTGCACAATATAAGACATTACTTCTCTTTGAAACGAAAAGATTCCTTAGGAGCATACATATTACGAATAAAGGCATAAAAGGATATTGCATAGTATAGAGACTGCAGATACCTAAATAGTAGTTTATCTGTATTTTAGAATGTACTATTAAAAAAAAAACAGTAATAATCGACGAAAGTATAAGAAGGACCAGACGTGGCTCTGAGCACTATGGGACTTAACTTCTAAGGTCATCAATCCCCTAGAACTTAGAACTAATTAAACCTAACTAACCTAAGGACATCACACACATCCATGCCCGAGGCAGGAGTCGAACCTGCGACCGTAGCGGTCGCGCAGTTCCAGACTGTAGCGCCTAGAACCGCTCGGCCACACCGGCCGGCTACCAGACGTGTATTTTCTGGTATCTCACACCATGTTACTTGTGTTCTATATTCCTCCCATTTTGCTGTTACACAAATTGCAATGCTCCAGATAGTAATTTTCGTCAACTTCAGTAGATTTAACAGTCAATAATTATTCACATTTATGTTTTTGCTGAGGCTTCTTACATCGTAGATGCCCGAAAAAGTAAAAATTATTGAAAGCTATTGTCGGAGCTCATTTATTATAAGATGAAATGCTCTGTTCTTTGAGAGAGAAAAATTTCAGTTTTTCCACTGGCGGAAATGTACCTATGAAGTTCTAGAGCTAAAGTTGTAAAAATATAACTAGAAGTGTGAAGAACGGCTCTTCAGAAAATAATCGTTATCGTAACAGTAATATGACAGTTAATATCACGAACCAAGTCGCTATGAATTAAATTAAGCATCTGACCCAATGTAGAAACTACTACTCTTTATCGTATAATAAATTTTCGCATGTGTGTAAGTGATGATAAATGCATCTCATGAGTAGTCAATGACGCTCACATGTAGCTGCTAGAACACCGTTCGACATGTAGCGTTCTACGACCTGCTCTATCAACGACGATCCTTACTTTACCCTCCTCCTCGGTTAAGAAGTCGAACAATTATTTTTTGCCACATGTTGCATTATTCATTGAGGACGATAAATTACGGACGTAAATAGCTCAGGGGAATATATAGTTACAGGTGACAACCATTTTTTAGTTTACAAAACAAAGAACAAGTGAAAACAAGGAGCTTGACGAGTTGTTTTTCAAATGTGGTGATTCAAGGAAGTCGCGGAACACCACAGTAACGAAACGCGGTAGGGGATTTAGGCCCAATACTTTCACCATCTCGTAAAATGATGTCCGTGCGCTAAAATACGCTCATTGTTTAATTTAAAATATGTCGATTTATTTTTTGTAGCCGTTTCATCTGTTTGAGTGTTCGTCTTTTTTGTGTACTCTCCGCGAGCTTCCGACAAACAGCTGGTCTTATAAAATATGATAACCAGAAGCGCCGTAATGAGAGGCCGTGCCACAGCCCGTAAATTCTCGTATGGTTGTAATTTATAAGCGCGCGTTATGCATTGCTCGTTCCTGCCATTACGTATCGCCTAGACTAAGAATATCCCCGCAAAAACACGTTTTAATCCGTTCGCAATTTATGTAACAAGGGGGCACATTCCTGCCTCCGCGACGGGGGGCGTAGCGCTTTTTATGTAAGGGAAGCTTCCCTCAAATAAATTACTGTGTAACAGTTTGTTTACCAACCGGTCGCCCATGCTGCGGTCTTCCGTAATTGAGTCGGCGGTGTCGTAATTCTGCGCGGCATCTGGGCGCGACATAATTGTGTGTCGTGGTCCTATCTTGCGATTTTCGCGGCTAAAAGCGGCACTCAGTTACCGCTAATTTTAACAGCCGGGAAAAATGGGAAGCGGAGAGAATAGTATTTTTGCATGTGCTATCAACCGCATATCCGAAACCTTTACGAAATCGCGAATAAATTCCAGTGTACAACGCGCTTTTTCCGGCTCGACAGGCGAAAACACATCTGTATTGCGGTACTGTTACTTTCATTGGCGAGTTCCACTGCTGATAACAGCTCCCGTAAATGGAGTGTAAGGTTTCCACTAACCTAACGTTGTCAGTGTGGAAGGTAACTATAGCCACTTATGTTATTTTCAATTAATAATTTATTTCACTATCATGGCTAAAGTATTAAGCTGATTTTAACTGTACATCTTTTCTATAATGCCTTGATAGTTTGCGTCTCTTTTAAAGTCATTTTACGTGATAGAACTACAGTTTATGTTGTAGCAATTTGTAGGTAGGGTACTACTGGAATGAATTAAGGGTAAAAATAAGTTCGGTAGGCGTAGACTCATGGCTGAGAACCAAGCGACCAAGTTTTGGGGCTTTGATTTTTTTTTTTTTTTTTTTTATCTGAATGATCTCGCATCGTCTAAATTCAAAACATTTGGTCATGGTGATACATTTTTAACTATAACCCAATAGCACACTGACAGTATGTGAATGGCTCAAACCAGCGTTCGCCCATCCTGATTTAGGCTTTCCTTGACTCCCCTAAATCGCTTCAGGCAAATGCCGGGATTGTTCCTTAGAAAGGGCACGGCCGACGTCCTTGCCCATCCTTCCCTAATCCGATGGGACCGATGACCTCGCTGGTTAATCCCCTCCCCCAAATAAACCAGTCAACCAAAAATGTTTGTTGTATCACGTTTATTCTCTAAACACACAATTATTGTTCATCTTAGGTTTATTTCTACATCGACACACTTATTTTCGAGTTTATAGAAACTGTCTTTCAACAGTCATACGGCGCGGAAGAAAAACTGGCTAGTTATTGACAGTTAAATATAGGAATTCACTATTTTTGTTCTCTGGAGAGGTCGTATTCTTCAACGAAATGAATGTGAGATGGTATTAATAAGTTGAAAACGAGAGACTCGACTGGTACGTGTCTAATGAGGTATATAAATTTCTAACCGTTGTTGTCGTTCTAATTCAGTCGCTACTCCGGCTCATACAGAGACAGGTATAGTGAACAGTTGTTTATACATCACTATTGGCACCAAGCATCAGATTCATTTTCATACTTCAGCAAAGTGGTTAAAGTAATTCCTTATGAAATTCAGATCCTTAAAAAACCTCTATGAAAAATGACGGGAGAAAACACGACATCGTTTGGATACCAGCTGATGCTAATGAAACAGAAGTAACTCATCTACCTACTGCTTTTTTCTATATGAGTAGTTCTTATGTAGAAGAATAAGACAGCAATGTGATAAGATTGTGACTGGCTGTGTAGTGGAATTGATAGCTGAAAGGGTTTCGAGTATGATTCCCATATCACTGTGACAATATATGTAAATAAGTAATATAAAACTGCAACCAGTCACTTTTTTGAATAATTATGTTTTATTCCGTGAACCGGTTTTCCTACCTTTTCAGGTTTATCTTCAGATGGTTTCTGGAAGTTACATAATTATTTCTAGCATAATGCTGGCTCTGTGACAAAAAGATGGAACCCGCTTTAATATATCGCCATGACTTGCTTATCTGTCAATATGGATGTAAAGTAGTTTTCTACGTACCGCGACAGTATTGGTGGATTTTTTCGTTAGCCTATACTGTCGCAATAAGGAGAAAACCGGTTTATGGAATAAAACATAATTATTCAAAAAAATGACTGGTTGCAGTTTTATTTAACTTATTTACATTCAATTAACAGTCACGGTTCTAAAATATCCGTAATGGATGTGCATAAACAGTGACAATAACTTTGAAAGTACCTAATAAAAAATGTTTAATGATGGGATATTGCGGAAGGTATATAAATAAATGAAAATTATGTAATCTGGAAATTTCTAATGAAAGTAGCTTTGAATATTGGCAATATTAAATAAAACTAACCCGACGCGAAAGTGCTCACTCAGAATGGCTATATTTTACGTGTCGAGAATGTGTTCACCTAATTTATTTCACTGCACACAACAAGGAAATGTCCTTCCAAGAGAGTTCTGTAATTAAGCCGTGATAGTGTCTTACCTGCAACGGACGCTCGGTTCTGTTCCGTATCAGAGTAGCTGCCAGTGACAATGCTGTTGTGACATAATAAGCTGAAAGAGAACAGTGTTGCGCTGTACGCTATAATTTACACAACACCCTATCCACTTGTTCTGTTCATTTGCTAACAATGCTCTTAGTTATCATCCCGTTCAAAATGTATTCAAAATGTATGTCATTTAAGAAAAGAGAGGGCCGATTGTAAATGAAAAATAAAATGAAATCAGAACTTATTTAATTTTCTCAAAATTTTAAATGTAACATGTAAACTAATTGCAGATCTAGCATTTAAACTCCTGTTAATAAAACTACTCATTCTTTTTAACCCTCACGCAGACACGGAGCATTAATGAAGCATAAAGTTGCTGCAAGTTATACTTCTAAATTATTAAATCAAAATCTACTTTTAACTAACAGAAGATGTTGGAAGTTGCAAATACCTTGAACATGTGACTGATAAATCGACTCCTTTACGTAATACTCGAAGTGACTGAACAATGGAAATTAACAAACTGCAATAATCGCTAAATTCACGTAAAGCAATGCGACTAATACAATTTGGTTGCTGAGCCGTTTCTGCGTTAAAATCGGATTCCAAAAATCTTTCCTCCAGTAATATTCAATTCATAGCCATTCTCCTTTTCTCAAAATTTCTCATCTTCGAAGGGAACCACATGCTCCGACACAGAGTTCCTCAACTTAGCTAACCGATCACCGTCACATCTCGCCCAAGACTCAACCACGACTCACTCTTCTCGCTACAGCTGTTCTGTTTACCGCACGTTATTCTACTCAAAAATGTTTTTCTTAATATTCATATCCTGTCATGTGCCAATGCTTTACAAATGAAGCTAAAGTCTTTGCAATCGGTCTGTTACACAAATGACCGATGAACTTGTACTAAGGAAAATTATATCTCAGTAAATTGATACATTACTTTAAATGGATAAATTACGAGTACAGTCATCAAACTATTTTTTATAAATAAAATGTTTTCGTTATTAAGTGGCAGACGATGTGTTGCTTTAAGAGTCTATTATAGAAATGCAAGTCAGATTTACCTGTAAAACGTTCCAGTATCATGCAAAGTAGTTGGCTTTCTACTGATACGAATCTTTCAGCTGATATGACAGGAAGTGACTTGAGGGTTTTCTGTGTCTGCCACGGGAACGTGGATAGAAAATGGGAACACGGCAATGGAAAGTATAGTTAGCACACCTTGACCAAAGCCGACGCTGAGATTATGTGAGCGCGACCAAGCGATCCTGTGCCTAAATTATTAAGTGTTAGTGGCTGTCATGGGCACATTTGACTGCCAGGGAGGCTTAAATGGAGATTGAACAGCTTCCGAAAGCGTCTCGGAATACGCTAAAATCGAGCTAAGTGTGGGGCGACTGTGTTGCCTCGTTGTTCTGTCTGCCTATTATTGCGTCAACGGCGCGTGCCTTTCTTGTCAAAACACAAACGTGACCTGCCGTATTTATTTCTGGCAGCGCCTAGTCATACGGAAATTTGTTTTTCGGTTCTTATTCCGGGCAGAGTTTGTATTTTGGTTGCGGCCCGAGAGCGCCATAGATCGCGTGCAGGGTAGAGCGCCGATGGTATTTCTGTCTGGCGCGGCACATGCATCACACCGCCGGCGCTGAAAGCGCTGTCCCAGCCACGGAGAGAAAATAAAAAAGAAAAAAAAAAGAAACAGAAAAAAGAACTGAAAGTAGAGGGTGAGGAGACGTGGGGAGGAGGAAGCGTGAACGGCGGTGACGCGTGTGGGCGCCCGCCAGATTCCGGACGCTCGTCGCTGGCTGCTGACCCGCACCTAATGATCTCGCTGAGAGCGTGAGCGTCGCAGCCGGCGACGACGCCGGGCGTCGGCACCCGGCCACGTGTGAACAAGTGCGACAGCACGGCCCACGCCGCGCCGCTCCTGCCCACGGAGGCGTCGCCTGCGGCTGCTGATTTGCGAGGGGGGCACTGCTGGCAGTCGACAGGGCGGCAAACACTACAAAGAAGGCGGAAGTAGCGCACAGTGGCGAGCGATATGTGTGCTGTTACGGATCGGACTTGGACGTAAATGTAATACGAAGTGGGGATGTACGGTCATCGACATGTACAAAATATCGACTTTGGGAGTTTGGACACTCGTGTTTCAATATTGATACTGATTTCTTTGAAACATCGCAATTCTATCAATTGAGCTTGTCCCGCAGTTACGCAGGGTCATCCATCGTTAATCTGATTTGGTATGTTAATGTTTAAGGGGTGGCCGGATGCCCTTCCGGCCGCCACCCCGTACCTCCCGGGACGGAATTAGTGTACCCCAACTGTCTTCGTTGAGTGTAATCCATGGAATAGTGCGAATGTGTTCAGATGTCTGCGAGCCGTGTAACTGAGGCGGAACGTGGGGACCAGCCCGGTATTCACCTAGCGGGATGTGGAAAACCGCCTATAAATCACATCCAGGCTGGGCGGCACAACGGCCCTCGTCTTTAATCCGCCGGGCGGATTCGATCTGGGGCCGGCGCGCCTACCCGAGTCCAGGAAGCAGCGCGTTAGCGCTCTCGGCTACCCTGGCGGGCCCTTTGAAACATCGCAATATCAACATTAAACACAAAATACCGACCTTCGATGATAGAAAATAATTATTTGTGCTCACTTCTGGCCCGTCCCGTAGATTGTTCGTGTAGACGTCGGGATATATCAAGTGTTTCGTGTCAACATATCATTTAATTATCAGTTACATCATAGGCTACTGTAGCACCCTCCATCGATACACGCGCGTAGATACCTGACGTGTCAGCGCCGGTTGACTGTACGTCGGTATTTGGTGGTCGCGTTACATGTTCGTCTGCAGCTGTTACGTTGCCATCAACGCCAGTATTGTCATAGTTTTCTATATAGCGTCGTGGTGAGCAGCTCGTGGTCCAGTGGCTAGCGTTGCTGCCCCTGGATCGCGGAGTCCCGGGTCCGACTACCGGCCGGATCGGGGATATCGAATTAATCTTAGTAACAAGTTATATTTGCGTATTTGACATTGGTTCTAGTACTTATAGTTCTCTGTAAGTATTACAATATTTCTTTGCATAGTTGTGATTTGTTTACGTATGAATTTAGTTACAATTCGGTACATCGTCATGTCGTTTGAGGAGAGTAAATAGTCGATAGCTGCTGTTTCGATTTTATTATAAGATTTGACAGTTACTTTTAAGAAACTTTCAAAATCGTTGTAGGAAAAACATAACACAAATCTATCATTTACGTTAAAAAAAAGTCGCATCAGTCACTTATCGTGATTTTTATTCCAATCCATAATGCATTCTGAGCTCTAGGGGTTATCTTGATGTACTTGCTCTGTTCACATCATTTTTTTGACACCAGGTTACTACTGATGTATTTTGAGCAGTAGTTACGTAGTTTTCAGATGCAACATGTGTAAATATATTTACATGAATACAGATACTGGTTATTTTACCTTAAAATCAGTACAAAATTTAAACAATTCAGGGAGTATTTGACTTGTTTACTTTACTGCAAATGTGCTAGAAACAATATAACCACTGTTTAAAACAGACGAGTAATAACCTAGTTTGAAAAAAATGGTATAAACTGATTGAGCACATGAAATGCTATCCCAGTACTCGAAACGCATCGTGTTTGGAAAGAAAAATGACGATTAATGACTGAAAGTTATTTTTTTTGCGAAAGTCATACAGTCGCGGCGACGGCATTGACAACAATGGACAAAATTAAGTACGATCTGGCAATGATTTTTCAATACACGTTAAGGGACTGCATAATCGTCATTGGATACGCTCGCTTTGAAATGAAATACCGTTCAGTTTCACCATCTGTAACAAATCATACGTTTTCTGTTTTACTTGACAGAAGCAAATAGAAGTTTCCGGGAAACACTACCTGTTTTTTTAATTTTTTTATTTACCTTGTGTCCCACTCTGGAAAGTTGGTGTTTTTGTCTCCCAGCCCACATGCTTGTACAGTACTGTTTCCGGGTTGCCTGTAGCCAACACAAGCTATATACGTTGATCAGGTATTTTTTCCTTTTCCACTTCCTGCTTGATACCTAAAATAAGTCTGTGAGGTCTCTCCATAATTCTGTGGGAACTACTAAACGGCAGCATTATACAGTCTGCCCCCTATCGATGTTTTATGCAATCCGCAACGCCTAATAGCATGCGCCACGCTACACTGCCAGGAACATGTTTATATATTACAGGTTGATTAGAGTACATACTGCCTCAATTCGGTGTTTCACACATCATTTACTTCACTGTTGCCTCCTTTTAAGCATTAATTTCGCTCTTTGTTACATCCGGTCACTAGGAACGGCGTATTAACAAAGTTATATGGTAGACAGACATAGATAAATGATTTAAAAATTTATGTTTTGCAAATGGATTATGCCATCTGTCATGTGTGTTCAGATTGATTTACAAGATAAGCTTACTGGCCATTAGTACAATAAGGTAAGCCAGCGGGGTAATATCGACCTTACGAAGTCCTCACATGTGTTTTGGAAAGCATCGTACAATTTCAGTAGGGCAACTGAATCACTTCCCGTATTCACTAGCAAATATACAGGGTGACTGAGCTGCCCCTACCGACGTCGTTTTATGCCCTACATGACGGAACAATGTTGTTGGCCATTTCGCTCTAGGGATGTGAAGTTCATTACCAAAATCTCGCAGAAAAACTGGCGAAGTATACGATCACATATTAGACCCATTGTACAAATTTTGTTTATGAGACTACTAAGCATAGTAGCGTGATGAGTCGTACATTAATCCTTTCACTGGGTTATACACCCGAAAGTGGTTACTTCTACGCTTCCCATTTTGGTACCTCCTGTTAATTTTGTTGTGTCCGATGGTGGAAAACACTTTATAAGGCAACATCTCCGAACCATTTACGAAAGATTGAGTTCTATAAACGGAATAAACTTACAGACGTCCAAAACCCATACGACTACACCTCTAATTACTCAAAGAAAGATAGGAAACAATTGTATAAGTATGGCAGAAGTAAGGTAGATCTTGGTCCAGAAATACCGTGTAGGCCTAACTCCTGGCCATTCTTCACTTGTATCTTTTACAGTATAATTCCGTTTGGTAACAGTCGCGCAAAGCTCTGTAAGAAAACTGACATCGATTATGTGGCTGTCGCCTATCTGGATATCGTTACTGATGCATAGAGCGGGTTGCATAAAACGGGGTCGGTAGGGAGCAGCTGTTTTACCAAACCGTACGGCTTACGAAAAATCTTTTCGCTGGTTGTTCAGGGTGGAAAAGTAAGTTATTGAGGGTATCCAGTGTTTAGAAAAATGATACATTCTTCACGTTTTGATAGCTGTGCCAGAGTGTAAAGGTGAACATATTTGGCTTTATAGTCAACACGGTAGACCTTTTTCTCTACGGAGATACTCAGGATATTTTAATAAGGGAATTAAATTCTTCTTTCGTATAGTAATTGTTATGATTTATAGTTAATAAGTTCGCATAATAGTCACGGTTATTTAGCATGTAAAACAGTAAACGCCGGCCGGAGTGGCCGAGCGGTTAAAGGCGCTACAGTCTGGAACCGCACGACCACTACGGTCGCAGGTTCGAATCCTGCCTCGGGCATGGATGTGTGTGATGTCCTTAGGTTAGTTAGGTTTAAGTAGTTCTAAGTTCTAGGGGACTTACGACCACAGCAGTTGAGTCCCATAGTGCTCAGAGCCATTTGAACCATTTCTTGAAAACAGTAAACAACCGGGAGAATAAAAAATTGCTGTGTTTTATTTTGGTACACTTAGCGGCTCTAATGGCGTTATTATTTTAGCGAGCACGAAAGCAACTAGAGAAATTTTAGAAATGTATCACGTTCGATTTGTCTGAACAAGGAAAAAACGGCGTAAAAGGAAAGTACGTCGGCCAGGTACTGTCACTGTGGTAGAACTGAGTGGCCTGCTCGCTATCCAGCATAGCCAGCCGTGCGGAGAGAGCAAGAAATGTGCGCAGTGGGGCAGGCCCGGCCGGGCCGAGGAAGTGGAAATAAGAGCCGGACAAAGAAGCGGCGGCCGAGGGTAAAGTTTCCGGCCAGAAACTGTTTTTGTGTTTTTGCGCCGGCACTTTGCTGCGGGCGGCGCGCCCTCGCGGAGCGCCGAGCTGCCGCCTCCGCCTCCGCAGCCGCCGCCTCCCTCCGCCCCCGCCAACTCGCCCCTCGGAAAAAAGCGTCGGCAGGGCTGAAAGGAAAAGCTTCTCTCCGCCGGCCGCGGGTGTCATTAATCTCTGGCAAACAGCTGATGGAACATTCGGCTATAAATAACGACACGGAGTGCACCGAGGGTCGCGGAGGGTGCGCCGCCACCCCGGCAAGTGCAGCAGCGCCGCCTCCTCCGCCCCCGCAGGAAATATCGCTGCCGGCCGCCGGTAATCGCCTCCGTGGCTGCGTGGGTGGGTGTCCCGCGGCCTCCATCCCAGTATTCTCCCGGGACCCCTGTCCAGAAGTACGTCCTCATCTTCAGGCTTCGTGTCCGGGAGCGTGAATCCAGTTGGCTCGTGGGACTGCCACATTCTCATCTCCTCTGCTGTTTCAACATTACCTTCACCGCTACGAATCCGTCCGTGATAAAGTGTTTACGTACTGGCAGCTGAGATTAAACGATGCCATCAATACCGCTTCTGTAACTCATGACCGATGTGGCAACTTTCAACCTAACCTAGACCTCCGGCTACACTATAATTGATTATTTCTCTTCTTCTAAAATTTCGTATTCACTTTCGTTGGCGTCACAAAGTCACAATCAAGCTTTTACCTTCTAACCTATCATAGTCCTCGGGCTACGCTATAGATTAGTCTGTTACCACACCCAGCACTCCAAAACCTAATATAGTCGCTAAATAAATATTATCAGTGCTTTGCTTGCGCTTGTATGACTTCACACGCCACATCATCCCTGCGATACAGGACAAAGCCGATATAAGGTATCGGTAGGTTCAGTCACATCGGACCGACTTAGCTTCGTGAGGCCAAATAGGAAATAAGGGTCCGAAGAAATTTCAGGTGGAACGATCAAAACGAAGTAGTAGCGGGAAAGGAATGTGTCAAATTGTATCTATCGGAAGAAAACAAACGAAGTGTAATGGAACCACGAAGGAAGTCTGGAACAGACTACTTCTTCGACCAGGTCCTAAGTATTTCTTCGATTTTCACCAAACAGAATTGAATGGAGCAGATTGAGAAGCTTCAAAGAAGACCTCCACGATTCGTCGCCTGTTTTTCAGTCTGTGGGGGAAGGATTACCTAAATGCGTAAGAAATTTCTATGCGAGGCGTCACGATAAAGACGATCCATATCGCGAAGGGCAGTCCTCTCAACAGTCACAAAGGACACGGTTCCGGTACACTAAAAAAAGTAAAAGTAAAAATACCTCCTCTGTATTATTTTCATTTGTGAACATTTCACATACCGCTGACAACAAAAAATCGGACAGTTTCGGGTTCATGCACCGAAACAGTTTTTTTCCCGTACACCTTACGCCAGTGGAAACGAAAGGAGAGAAATGATTCTAGTAAACTACGTACCTTACGCCACGTAACGCGTGGTAGCTTGCGATTATTAAAAAATCAGGCTATGTAATGCATGTAGTGTCATATGCAATGCCTGTACTTGGTTTTTTTGATTCATTCCACCTGCTGTTCCAAACTCAAAGGTGTGTTTCTCAAATTTAACATCTGTCATTATGTCGAGGTATTTGCAGTTGATTAGGATTTCTTCCTACTATGGAGAGTCCATCCATGACACGTGCCTCATCTACATTTACCTTGAGATCGATTGGTCATCTACGTCAGTGGTCTTCCCATCGTTCTTCTTTCTTCACCTAATGCACTCAAACTGTCTCCACAAATCTATAAAAGATGCTTTTATTGCCTATAGGAGCCTCAGTGACAAGAAGTTGTCTATAAGGAAGTTAAGCAGACATATTTTCGCAACTCTACTGCAATAATGTTCGCCTGGGCCACAGTTAAGGATCGCTTAAAACATCGTAAGTATCTTCTGAACGGATATGCTGTCTAACAACAGCCATCAATGGACAAGCTAATTCTACGTGTTCAGTCACGGCTAAATAGTTCGTTACGCTGAAAATATAACTGGCTGATCTGCTTTCCTCGTCGCTGTAAAATGAGGATTTTTCAAATTTGTTTATTTCATCCAGTCTTGCCCTCTTCATTTTCTGTTGCAGGTCGTTTGTCACACAATTGGCACTATATTACGACACGTCATCTGTAGCAAAATAATATGTTTAACGCAATATGTAATGAGTAAAATAAAATGAATTTGCTGTATACACTCCACCAATTGAAAAAGAAACAAAACTAAACACAGTCCATTTGCTACTTTTCATGGCTGCCTCGGACAGGCTTCGAGTTAGGACAGTCCCTTGTCGTGCAGGAGGAGGAGGAGGAAATTAGTGTTTAACGTCCCGTCGACAACGAGGTCATTAGAGACGGAGCGCAAGCTCGGGTGAGGGAAGGATGGGGAAGGAAATCGGCCGTGTCCTTTTAAAGGAACCATCCCGGCATTTGCCTGAAGCGATTTAGGGAAATCACGGAAACCTAAATCAGGATGGCCGGAGACGGGATTGAACCGTCGTCCTCCCGAATGCGAGTCCAGTGTGCTAACCACTGCGCCACCTCGCTCGGTCCTTGTCGTGCACGCTAATCTAATATGCACTGTATATTTAATCTGCACACTACTGTCTGGGTGTCACGTGTCTCAGCGCAGTTGAAGTCTCCATTTCTGTGCGGGTTACTGCTGTTCTACTTCAACTTAGTATTCTTATACTAATTCTACTCTTTTGTTACATAGTTGTTAAGGTTTTCATTCCAAAGACGGGTTTTATGGAACTCTCCATTGTAATCTACCCTGCACATGCCTCTTCATCTCCAAATAACTACTGCAACCGACATCCATTTGAACCCACTCATTGTATTCATACTTTGATCTCCCTCTACTATTTTACCCCAACCCGTCCACACTTCTCTCCATTGCCAAATTCACTATTCCTTCATGCCTGAGAATACATCCTATCAACGATCCCTTCTTTTAGTCAAGTTCTCCGTTATTTCTTTTTTCCTCGATTCGACAGAGTACCTTCTCATTTAACCAACTTTGATTCCATACGGAACCGTTGCACATGGTGACTGTATATTATTATTATTATTATAAGGAAGGATAGGTACACAGCAATCAGTCGCAATCCCACTGGTTTTTTATTATTCTTGCATATCCAAATTTCAGCAATAAATACCCATCGTCAGTGCTAAAATACAAGGAAATTACAAAATGGTTTTCATAAACAATAAATAAAGCACCAAGTTATCTAGTAGAAATGATTGATTGTAGTCAAAATACCGTTTGAGTGACAAACTCCCAGCGGTAGTTATCACCATATGCAAAGGCAGAAGGAAACTGAGGTTAATATTCGGTTTCTTGAATCAAGTCTTGCAAAAGGTTCTGTTGTGCTGAACTAACATGTATCGCTAGAAAGTGGCCAATACAGAAAATTATGCAGGAGATTTTTTTAAAACTCTTTGTACAGTTTACTCAAACGACGAATATGAATTGTAACAATAATATTCTAACATCAGTTATTTTTATAGCTTCTTATTTTAGGCTACCAATTTAGGTCTCATCAATAGAGTCACCTACAGGCCGTGTAGCATGAACGACAAAAGCATCCACTTGTACTATATTTGCGCCTGGTTTGCGTAGGTGAATTCACGAGCAATGTGTGCTCTTCACAAAACAAATCAGTTGTTGTTACATGGGTGAACACACACGTGAGGTGTTGGTGCATTATGAAGAGCACACGTTGCTCATGAAATCATTTACGGGAACCGGCCGCAAATATAAGTTCCCTGATACATACATGTACGGCTGGACACAGGCCTTGAAAATGATTCTACTGAGGAATCGAAACTGGTAGCCTAAATAAAAATCTATAAAAATAATAGCTATTGGAGAAAATCTATAAAAATAACTGCTATTGGAGTATTATTGTTACAATTAATAGACTAGCCGCAGTCCCACAGTCCTGACCGCAAGACGAAGTTACGTTGGATGAATATCAGGTCACTTAAAAAGTTACAAACATCGTCAGAAGGAACTTGGTTCTTACCAACTGCCGCCGGCCGGAGTGGCCGTGCGGTTCTAGGCGCTTCAGTCCGGAACCGCGGGACTGCTACGGTCGCAGGTTCGAATCCTGCCTCGGGCATGGATGTGTGTGATATCCTTAGCTTGGTCAGGTTTAATTAGTTCTAAGTTCTAGGCGACTGATGACCTCAGAAGTTAAGTCGCATAGTGCTCAGAGCCATTCCTTAACAACTGCCCTAGGTGGACAGCCCACTACTACTACCGCTCCTGCTGTTATATGAGTAAAACGAGGGGGTTTTTAATGCAGCTGATATGGCGCTGGGGTCTCCTTCGGCCGCGTCCGCAGATTGATGTCGTTAGACGCGTATTGTCACTTCCTGATGGACCGCTGGAGATTAAGCGCCCTGAAGAGTCGGAGCGGACTCTTCCCTAGGCGCGACCGACCTTCTTATCTGCCGTTAGCGGGGTCTGGCCAACCATCTCGCCATCGGCAATGCGCCGCGGGACCCGGGACGCGCCCCTGGCGACCGATGCGTCTCCGGTCTGGCACTATCGCGGGGGCGGGGGTGCCGGCAAACAAAGGCGGCAAGTGCTCCACGGCTGGGCAGCAGCGGCGGCTACAAGACGGACGCCGCGTGGCGTCGCGGCGTGGCGCGCGCCGCTGCGAGGCAGCGCACGCCGGCCGCTCGGCGCAGATAGCGTCACCGTTGACGGAGCACCGCGCTTATCTGCCGCCAGGCACGCCCAGCTGCCCCTCGCTGCCGCCTCCGGGGGCGGCGAAAGGCGGCTGGCGGGCTGATCCCGGCCGGGAAATATACGGCCTCCCGCCTGCCGCTGCTGCCGCCCCCTCAGATTAGCGCACTGCTCCGGCCGCGACGACCAAATACCGAGAACACCTCCGCCTCCACCACTGCGCCCTTTCTTTCCTTTTTTATCTGCCGCGGCGCACCGTTATTTACGTCACCTGGTGCGCGGGTTTGTCGCCGGCAGCGGCCAGAGGATACGGGTAGATTTGTAGCAACGGAACCGTCAGCCGCTCTTCTCCGGGTTTCTCAGTTGTCAGCTCGCGATCCCGGCTCTAAAAATAGTCTAGTCTTCCGGGACAGCTACTCGTGTACCCTGCAACGCCAGCAGATCACGATTCATTAACAGCATAGCTGTAAACTATCCTCATGCTCCGTAAATGACACTACTTGTCTTCCTGAACTCACAAGTCTTGCCCTCCCAGTGCATACTTTGTTGTTTGGTGTATACCGGGTGATCAAAAAGTCAGTATAAATTTGAAAATTAATAAACCACGGAATAATGTAGATAGAGAGGTAAAAATTGACACACACATGCTTGGAATGACATGGGATTTTATTAGAACCAAAATGTAGGATGGCGCTCTACCCCATATTGCTAGACGCATGAAAGATCTCTTGCGCGCGTCGTTTGGTGATGATCGTGTGCTCAGCCGCCACTTTCGTCATGCTTGGCCTACGAGGTCCCCAGACCTCAGTCCGTGCGATTATTGGCTTTGGGGTTACCTGAACTCGCAAGTGTACCGTGATCGACCGACATCTCTAGGGATGTTGAAAGACAACATCCGACGCCAATGCCTCACCATAACTCCGGACATGCTTTACAGTGTTGTTCACAACATTATTCATCGACTACAGCTATTGTTCAGGAATGATGGTGGGCATATTGAGCAATTCCTGTAAAGAACATCATCTTTGCTTTGTCTTACTTTGTTATGATTATTATTGCTGTTCTGATCAGATGAAGCGCCATCTGTCGGACATTTTGTGAACTTTTGTATTTTTTTTGTTCTAATAAACCCCATGTCATTCCAAGCATGTGTGTCAATTTGAACCTCTCTATCTACATTATTCCGTGATTTATTCATTTTTCAAATTTATACTGACTTTTTGATCACCCGGTATTACGAATCGATAATGTCTCTACATGCGCCCAGTCGATAGGTTCCTTCATTTATTGTTACTTTCGAGTAAATTTAAGTCTTCTCTATGTTATTCAATACTGCTTCATTCGCTTTTCTTTGTGGTTATGAAAATTTCAGAACTCTTCTTTGCAACATCATGGGTCTTTCTTAAATTCTTTTCGTGTTCTTCCATAAGGCATGACAACTATGGTACATCGTGCGAACGTGTCGCGTAACAGCCTCGATGTCTGGCTGTATGTACTTCTCAAGTGTAAACCGTTTCGGGACGTGGGGCATCATGATGATCTGGGCAGCCATACCGTGGTATTACGTGAGCCCTATTGTTACTTCGCAACAACGCGTTAACGCCAATGATTATGTGAGAGCATTTAGGCTGAACAGGTCCATCCCACGGTACGATATTTGTTTGTCAGTGGGTTCCAAGACGACAGTGCCCCTGTTCACGGAGATCCCCTGGTCCAGGACTGGTTTTATGAGCAAGAGAATGAATTGTCGCCTCTACGCTGGCCGCTATAGTCAGAAAACCTCAATCTAACTGAGAATTTCTGGAGAAGAGTGCGTGATCACTGTCGACCTCCATCATCGTTACCTCAATTTGCCACTGTTTTGCTGGAAAAACAGCATAGATTCCATTGTAAATGGCGCAGGACGGGTATTTATCCATTCCGAAATGACTGGAAGCTGTTTTGAAAGTGAACGGTATTCCTACGTCAAGAATGGTAACGTGTTGTGTTAGTTCAAATAGCTCTAAGCAGTATGGGACTTAACATGTTGTGTTAGTAGTATTTCCATATTTCTGGCGCGCGCGCGCGCGCGCGCACCCACACACACACACACACACACACACACACACACACATACACACACACACACACACACACACACACACACCTGAAACTGGTCTGCTACGTAAGCTACGAAGTTGATAAAGATTTTCAACAGGTCAAGCCAATGCAACATTTCGTAGAATTATTGTACTGTACTTCGTGTTTTGCCTTTGTTTATGGGAAGTCAATGGAAGGCCTGAATCAAAGGCGTTTCTTTTATTATTTCAGTGACGCTCTGCCCTCGGAATCGAAATCGTTGACAGACTCGTCAATAACTCGACACGTCAGAAGAAACAGCGCACGGTGCTAATAGTGCTCTGCATTCAAATGGCTCTGAGCACTATGGGACTTAACATCTATGGTCATCAGTCCCCTAGAGCTTAGAACTACTTAAACCTGACCAACCTAAGGACATCACACAACACCCAGTCATCACGAGACAGAGAAAATCCCTGACCCCGCCGGGAATCGAACCCGGGAACCCGTGCGCGGGAAGCGAGAACGCTACCGCACGACCGCTCTGCATTCGCCGATATTCCTAGTCATATTACCGATTTTTCCATGAACATAAATCAGTATGAAGGGCAGCTGTCAAATCAGTGATTTCGCTAATGGTCTTATATGGAAACTTGAAGTCGTATTTTTTGGTTTATACAAAGCTTGAAGAGAGAGATTAGTGTGTTTTGTATGTTGGAATTTGAGAGTTATTGATTGTGAGAGGACCGCACCTGTAGGGAGAGACTTCTATGCGTGATACAGCATGTCAGCGTTCGTCGACATACAGTTTTGCCCCTTAGTATGTACTAAGTGGAACATCCAAAGGAGGAGATAGGAGAGGCCGTCTCCGCGGCCCACGCGCCGGTAATCGCCCTGAGCCGAGTTCCAGGTGTCTTGTTTTTGCTGGCCACCGCAGGACGAAATTCTCGTCTCTCATCGGAAACCCTGCAATTTCCCTGGCTCGGTGATTTATGGGGACGTATCCGCGGGCCGTTTAAAGCGGTCCGTAATGGCCGTGCCGCGCGGAGCGGCGCAGTGTGGGAAAATGTTTCCGTCCGCCGGATCCCACCTCGCTCCGTCTCTCTGTTTGTTTAGGAAACCATTGTTGTGGACGGTACCTCGGCGCAGCTACATT
The DNA here is from genome assembly GCF_023864345.2 of Schistocerca serialis cubense. Taxonomy (NCBI): domain Eukaryota; kingdom Metazoa; phylum Arthropoda; class Insecta; order Orthoptera; family Acrididae; genus Schistocerca; species Schistocerca serialis. The sequence continues at coordinate 151,364,122 of NC_064642.1, forward strand.
GTGTCGAAACGCTCCTCTATGGTTTCGCCTTACAGATCGTTAACCTTACATGGTAATACTGCAACGTAACCAGTGAATGATTGTTTCATGCAACAGCATTGGAGATACGATGGCGCTTGACATCGAAATTTTGGATATGACAATTTGGAATCTAAATAAGAATATTTCTTTCTCCAGTCCGACTCTGTGGCTGAGTGTTCAGCACAGTTTACTGCCTTATGGAGGACTCGAATTCGATTCCCGGTACCGTCAGGGATTTTTCCTAGGTGGGAGTACTGGAATGAACTGCACTCAGCCTCGTAATGCAAGTCCTACTGAAAAGAGTATCAGCGGCTCCGGATGACGAAAACTGGCAACGACCGGAAGAGCAGTGTGCTGACCCCACGTCCCTCTACATTGCGTTTGATGACACCATTGGCGGAGGGTGACATGGCGGTCGGACAATAACGATGGTCCAGCCAGAGCCTGCTGCCGGAGTTTAACTTTTTTCTTCGGTGATTAGTTGACACAAAAGTGCTGTGTTTGGTCTCTGTCTTTATTAACAACTCTCACTAATCCAATGGAATTAAAAGAAAGCTTTCCTCCCTGCATTTTTGAATTGCCACAATAAGATTCTCTCGTCATGCTACCAACTTCTAAATGCAGATGTCTCAAAATATTTTTAGCAGTATCTCAGTGTCTCAGATTAATACTCGCCGCTAGCGCTTATGTGTTGAGTTTTACGACTCATTACACACGTTTTCAGTGATTGAATTCAGTTTAAAGAAAGGAAGGAAGATTGGGGTTTAACCTGCCGTCTACGATAAGATCATTTGTGTCTAAGAATAAGCTCGTAATGAAAAATGATTGGGAAGGAAATACGTCCTATCTTCTTTCCAGTAACAATACCGGCATTCATCGTAAGTGAATTATGGAAAGCATGTGAAACCTAAATCTGGACTGGAACACCACTCCTCTGTGGCGTAAGTCCAGCGCCTTGACCGCATCTCCCTGTTGAAATCAGATAAATGTATCGTTATTAGAATTCAGAGCAATGTTTAATTTCGTAAAGAACTAGGAGACTGATTTTTCCAGAAGTTTTCCGACATTGTCTGAATGACAGCAAGCTTAGGTACGATTCTGTATTCTGATGTCCTGCGTGAGACGCCGAACGAAATGGCTCTCTGGTTAAGATAATAAACACACATAGTGAAGTGGGGTGCAATACGCGGTCAGCCGTTCAGATACAGGTTTTACACATTTGTCCTAAATCACTTACGCTGAATGCCGGTATGATTTCTTTGAGAAGGACATGACGAATTACCGTAATTTTATTGAATCTTACCCACTGCACCGTCTAAGAACACCGTTGTTAACGAGACGTTAAACACTAACCTCCAACGCTACGGTCGCAGGTTCGAATCCTGCCTCGGGCATGGATGTGTGTGACGTCCTTAGGTTAGTTAGGTTTAACTAGTTCTAAGTTCTAGGGGACTAATGACCTCAGAAGTTGAGTCCCATAGTGCTTAGAGCCATTTGAACCAACCTCCAATCCTTCCTTCAAAGATGATTGGCTACTGAATATGTGCAGTTTCAAGTGCCGCTGATAGTAATAGCGTTTTGCAAGGTACCCGACTCCAAGTGTCCTCTGATGAACGTCCTTTCGCGATATTTGCTCGGCAAGTGGTTGAGTTGTCAATATTAATAAAATTAAAACAAAAGACGCTGGCGGCCTCTATGACTGTGTTTTCAGCACCTTTAACCACTCGAAAATACCTTAAGCTGGAAATTGCAGTCTTGGGAACTGTAGCTAATAAACAGAGCATTCGATGGAGATGTTATTTAATAAATTCAACAAAACGCTCATTGCAAATTGCTAATTGTGCAAATTCCTGTCGAGCTTGGATTCGATTGTTGACGACAAGGCGTGACATAAGTGTGCGCCAAGTATATTTTTACGGCCACTGTTCTTAAATGTCGTTTACATTGCTGCGAGTGGTACTTCAGTCCTAGACAAGATGGACAGTCCTTTTTGATACATGAGCAAAAGCGCGAAGCTAGATTCGCGGTGAAGTGATGAGCAAGTTCAAACACTGTAGCTCTTATGTGCCATTCTCTTACGTCTCCACTGCCATCTTCTTCCCCTTATTTTTACTGTTATGTGCATGGTGTCTGCTCTTTCAGACATGTCCGAAAGAACAGACCGCACACACATAAAAGTACTATCTACGCCCTGACGGCATGTCATGATACCTTCAGTTTGGAAGCACCCGATATGACCTCTGCGAGCAGTGAGGAAAATCGACAGTGTGAGGGGGGGGGGGGGGTCGCTACGGAAGTAGTGGGCGCCCAATTGGGAATTTGTGCTGTACTGGAAGCGTGCTCGCATAGGCGAGCGCCCTCATAATGCAGGAAAATCCTGGTTCGAGTCACGGTCAGGCAAAAATTTTTCGCTCTAGTGTTATTTCAGTGCTCTAACGCGGCTGACGTCGGTATTTCTCTTTCATATTTGTTGTATAGCTTTTGGTGATGTTCGCGATAGCTGGCGACCGAATGCCCTCTGCGACCGCACCACTCCGCCCGAGACGGAATCTGTGAACGCCATTCGTCTACTTCTAGACTAAATCTCATGTTCAAGTGTGATAACGTTTTCTAAATGGTTGTGTAGCTTGTATCTGGCGCGGGACGCGTGTACCAGCCTGATATTTACCTAGCTGTGTGTGGGGAAACCGCCGAAAAACCACCTCCAAGCTGGCCAGATCGGCAAGTGGATTCGATCCGGGACTGGATCACCAGCCCGAATCCAGGAAGCGGCGCGTCAACACGTACGGCTCTCCGGACGGGTTTGTCCGCTGACTCCATACAACCGACTTGCTCACACACTACACTTCATTCTTATGACTTACTCCAGCGGTCAATCCCGCGTCCGGCCATCCTGATTTAGGTTTTCCGTGATTTCCCTAAATCACTCCAGGCAAATGCCGGGATGGTTCCTCTGAAAGGGCACGGCCGACTTCCTTTCACATCCTTCCCTAAACCGATGAGACCGATGACCACGCAGTCTGGTCTCCTTGCCCAAACAACCAACCAACTCCAGCGGTGAAGGACATGTGACTGCTTGGCACCACTTATGTACAATTTACAGTGGTCCGAAGCGAACGGGGTGGTTAAAATTTCGCGCAGTCAGGTTATCACGGCAAGGGCACATGGTCCATATGCAACGTAGTGCTACGTTGAAAAGTAAGAAATTTCCGACTTTCCGAGGACCTCGATTGTGCTTGTGGGGGAGATATGAAAACCGTGAGAACTTGGTGACCAGATCGCAACGGGGAAGGAGGAACCGTCATGCGGAGAAGAGCTACTAAAGCGAGGTGCGCAGTGCGGCGCTGGCGGGCAATATCCTTCGCGTAAATACTCGCCGCGGAGCTCGCGTCCCCTCCTTATCTATCACGGGCGCTATTTCTGCCCGTCTGGCGGGAAAGTTCGGGGCGCAGCTGCCGGTAAACACGAGTCTGTTTGTAATTACTTCGTCGGTTCTCGGGAGGGCGGAGGCGGGGTGGGGGAGCAGGGCGGGCGAGAAATGGCCGCCGACACAAACACAAAAGGAAATGGACTGGAAGTGGCCGCTTTTCCTTCCCTCCCCCTTTTTTCCGCTGTACTCTCTCTCTTTCTTGTGGTAGTCTAGAGTCTGCGAGTCTGAGCTCGTGTGGGCGCGCGCGCGCGCTTCGACGTTAGTGTGTCTGTGCGCTGGTTCCTACTCTCTCTCTCTCTCTCTCTCTCTCTCTCTCTCACACACACACACACACACACACACAACAAAGTCTGTGAGTGTGTGTGTGTTGTTCAAGGGAATGGGAAGGGCTGTGGTGGTTGGGCTCGGAGACGGCTGCAGTGCGGGTGGTGGGTTGCGCTGGAGGGGAGGGGGGAGGAAAACATTTCTATCTGGAGCAGTGTAATTGCTTTCCTCGGCTGAGACTAATTTGTCTGGTCTGAGGCAGGCAGCCGGCTGGGTCTGCTCGTTGGCTGTGCATGTAGCCCCTCTCTCCGCTCTGCTCACGCGCTTGCGCCAGAAAGGATCAATCAGCGGAAGGAACGGGCTGTGGCCTGCCGGCAGCTCGTCCACCGCGCGTGGGTGGAGTGGATGGCCTGGGTGGGGGTGGAGGCGGGGGTGGGCTCCGCCACAACAAAACTGGTCGGTGCCGCAGCGCTAATCACCGCCCTACCAATTATAAAAACTCCCCCAGCCCTGGCGCACCACCTCTCGGCTGAGCCCTCATCACGGGAACACTCGCTCACCCACCCATCGCGCGTTTCCCCCGCCGGCGGGGAGAGAAGAGAAACGCCGGACCGCAAGGACGCTTCCCCCGAAACAAAACAAAAAATAAAATAAAAAAGATTAAAAAAGGGCCAGGGGCGGGTTTTCGGGCGAGTCGTGCGTGCCATCGCCGGGTCGTCGCGCGGCGTATGTGCTTTATGTCGGCCGGCACCAAATGCGAGCACGAGCGCGTGCGTTTGTGTGCTCGGAGCCAGCCGACGTCAAGAGCGGGCGCCGGGCAGGGTGGGCACTCGCGGGTGCTCGTGTGAGGTGGGATAAAAATCCGCCATGCTGGCGAAAGGGTTCAGAATAGAGCGGGATGGCTGACAGCGGAGGGGGGAAAAAAAAGACGACAAAGAGGTGGGAGCGCGCGCGGCCGGTACGGCATAGATGGTGGCTGCGGTGGAAGTCGGCCGAGGGTGGGTGGAGCCGGGATGATGTATACAGCATCACGGAAAACAACAGGCAGGAGAGAGCGAGAGGCGGAGGACACAGGCCGCGAGTCTGGGGCTACGAGAGGTTAAAACAAAAAAAAGGGGGGTTCGGGGAGGTGGGGGTGCGCGCCCGGGGGTGGCGGCGTCGGCGGCGGTGGTGTCCGCTGGCGGTACGGCGCGGCCGGGCCGCCAATGACGCTGAAGGCAGCGTCGCGAGGGCCAGACAGATTATTTCCATTCCACAATTAAAGCGGGGGCAGAGGCAGAGGTAGGAACGAAGCGGCGCGTCGCGGCGTCTGCCCGCCACAGGTTTATTGTGCTGCGATCGGTGGCCCCATAGCGCTGCCCTGCGGGACACGGCGTGCTTTATGGCGGCTCTCCGGCGCGTCCCCTTTCGAAGGACAGCGGCCGCTCTGGAGCGGAAAAAGAAAAATCACTCGCGGATAAATCTGTCGCGCGCAGCTACGCAGTCTCTCCCTCTGCGTGTGTGTTCGTGCTGCGCTGCGTTTGTACGTTTGGGGCCGTCCCGATGCGGGCGCAGGTATGTTTGGCCCGGGAAGACAGTTGACATAACGCTGCGTTGGCACTGGAGCGACGTACTGCTACCTGCGGATGTCAGGCAGCAGTGAATCTTTATAACGGAAATCAATGGAGACCTCGCTGTAACGTGCCGGCAGTAAGAGTCTTTTAGGCCAACGTTTCCGCCAATGTCTAGGATCGGGAAACTTTTACACTATGGAAATTAAATAGTCTCATTTTATAAACACGTATTGACTCTAAGATACTCACTAAAATAATATTCTAAGGGATGTAAATTTTTATCGGTTGTTACTGCTTAACTTCTGCTTCTTTCAGATTACTTCATCCTGTTACATAATGTCTCACTGTGGTATCTGTCAGTTTTGCTAACAAATTTACTGTAATCTGAATTTACTGTTCACAAATCTGCCCCACTTACAGCTTGTTGGGTTATTTGGCTCGAAAGGACGAAATCCTACACCAGCACACCCTGCTGTCACATGTTTGGAAAAAGAAGGAAAAACAAGAAATCATTCATATAGTAGTTTTAATTATTGTTTGGAACAATGGATACGGAAATAAATTAGAGTGGTTACGAACCCCCGGTTCCGGCGAAAGGTTTCGGGAGGTTTTCCTTGGCTATCAGGTGAATACCTGAACTGGAAACGCCTACCAAATATTGCCCAATGGGAGGCCCTTTGGCCCATTCTCGGCTTGCTGGGATTTTGACTGAAGACAACTAAGTTTCACAAGAGAAAAATGTTTACATCAATCTTTTCCTGTCCTCGTTCTGAATACATTCCACCGTTTCTGATAATGTTGTCACACGAATTCTGCATTTCACATTTCTTGTTCCTCTTTCGCAACAGCAGTTAACATAACTTCGACGCGGTGCAACTGTCTCGCAAACATGTTCCACAATCGCGGTAAGTTTTTCACATCCACTTCATATTGTCAGGTGAAGCTTGAAATAGAATTCCGTGGTACAGGGCAATCACAATAACAATGGTTACTAAAATCCTGAGGCCGGCCGCGGTGGCCGTGCGGTTCTAGGCGCTTCAGTCCGGAACCGCGGGACTGCTACGGTCGCAGGTTCGAATCCTGCCTCGGGCATGGATGTGTGTGATGTCCTTAGGTTAGTTAGGTTTAAGTAGTTCTAAGTTCTAGGGGACTGATGACCTAAGATGTTAAGTCCCATAGTACTCAGACCCATTTTTGAACTAAAATCCTGATAGTTGTTTCTTAAACTAGTCCCTGTGTGCGAATAGCACAGAGAAGGTAGCGATCTTCAAATGTGTAAGTCATTTTGAATGTGACACAAAGTGTTATTTTATTACTGAAATTCATGTTGCAAATTTTTGCCATAATTTTTATGTTTATTTTGTTTATTCTGAAATGATTGGTTCTGTTGATAATTCGGGGGATAATTCTGAAGTGGTATTACTGCCTTTAGTAAAGATGCAACATATTGGTATGTATATACAGTTACTGGAGCAGCAATATGAAATGGCGTAGGGAAAATTTTAAAGACAAGGAAACCTAAACAGAACTACGAAAATAAAGAAATGCCCATACGAACTGTTTAAGAAACAGGAACTTCCCTCTCTTCCTGAGAGTGAACTACTAATATCACTTCTCAACTTACACACTGCTTTGAAACCGCGGGAAGTAGCGCAGTGGTTAAGACTGGCCGCGTTTTTGGGAGGACCATGGTTCAAATGCCCGTTCAGCCATTTTGGTTTAGGTATTACTTGTTTTCCCTAAATCGCTTATGGTGAACACCGGAATACCCAGTTCCAGCCGTTTCTTTCTTTCACTGTTCACTGACTGAGATAGAGCTCTGTCTATACCGACACAGACACGTCCTGTTCTAACCCGCCTGCCTTCTGTAAGGCCCGTAGTGGGCGAGCGGTTCTAGGCGCTTCAATCTGGAGCCGCGCGACCGCTACGGTAGCAGGTTCGACTCCTGCCTCGGGCATGGATGTGTGTGATGTCCTTAGGTTAGTTAGGTTTAAGTAGTTCCAATTTCTATGGGACTGATGACCTCAGATATTAAGTCCCATAGTGCTCAGAGCCATTTGAGCCATTTGAGCCATTTTTCTGTAAGGTCAGTGGCAAAAAAAAAAAAAAAAAAAAAGCCATACGCGTCAGACTTTATGTCGGAAACCTGCAGGGCGAAGGATCTGCTATTGTCTCCATCTATCGAGAAGGCTTATTTTCTGCTGACTGATTTCGCTAAGGTAAGATTTCGTCGAGATAAATTCTTGCTATTCTTTCTTTAAAAATTACTCGCTTTATCTACAGTAACGAGTGACTCACGAGTAGCGTTAAAATACGGCACTGATCGTATCTTGGTTGAGGTTACCTGCTTCGTAAATACTACCGATAATGGTAGCTGTCACCCTCGCAGCCACGAGAGCAGAACGGTTTGTGAAACGCTTTGTTTCCGAGGTTCGGCGAAATCCGCGGAGGACGGACAGGCGGCGTCTGTAGCGAGCCACCCGCACCGCCGGCGAGACATTATTGTTTTGCCTCTCCCGAACATGTAAATCCCCGCGGCGAATTGTTTTCTCGTGAGGAAGCTCCCTTCTGCTTTCCGCTTCTCGTTTGTTAAGGGCTGTGTTTCCTCGGGCAAGAAATTCCTCTTCCCCCGCTGGCTGGCGCGCCCCCTCCCCCACCTCAGCCTCCGCCTGCGCCGCCCCCGCGGTCGGGTCTCGCAATCGCTCTGCCACGGAGGCGGGAGGCAGCCCGGGATTTGGGCAGCGCTGTATTGCAGCGCCGGCTTTGTTACGCCGCCGCCATTGTCTGTCGTTCTTGCCGACGACGCCGACGCCGCCTCGCGCTCGGAGATGTGCATGTCAGGGCGCGCAGCTTCCTGCCGCGCATTGTGCGCGCCCGCGGGCGGCGGCTACGCCCACACCACCGCCCCAGTCCCCGCTTTGCGTTCGACGCCGCCTGTCCTAAATGTTGTACGCGTAGGTCGGTGGCGCACGTGAACACGACCTGAGCCAGCCGGACATGCTCTCCGGGTGCGTGCTGATACCAGCCCTCTGTGCTCCATTCGGTGGACATCATGACGCGAAATGGGACAACGACATTAACGCAAAGTGTTGATCAATATCAGAATGGTATTCCTTACGGAAAGCAAAACCTGGTGAAATGACGCTGTGGTAGCAAACGGGACTCACATTCTCCATGACGACTCTTCAGATCCACGAGCAGCCATTCACATTTTCGTTTTCCGAGGTTTTCTTAAATCGTATGTGGGAGGGGAGGGGGGGTGGGGGGGGGGGGGGGGGGGGAAGGGCTCGATAGTTCCATTCTACGCCCACATCCAGATACGTGCTTCACAAACCCGAGGCATAAATTTTTTATTATCGCCTGGAAAAATACAATTTTTTTGTTATCAAATACGTATACGTATGCAGACCTGTTGCGCATTGAAATTTCCGCGCCGTAGAACCGTATCACGTCGTTAGAGAAGCCAAAAAAAGGTACATCCAATGATGTGGATGGGCCGCACCATTGTGTTTTGGCTTATTTAACAACGTGCTGCTATAGGCTGCTGTGGCGTGGAGATCTCAATATACCGGGTGATCAAAAAGTCAGTATAAATTTGAAAACTTAATAAACCACGGAATAATGTAGATAGAGGGGGTAAAAAGTGACACACATTTTTGGAATGACATGGGGTTTTATTAGAACAAAAAAAACACCCCATATTGCTAGACGCGTGAAAGATCTCTTGCGCGCATCGTTTGGTGATGATCGTGTGCTCAGCCGCCACTTGCGTCATGCCTGCTTGGCCTCCCATGTCCCCAGACCTCAGTCCGTGTGATTATTCACTTTGGGGTTACCTTAAGTCCCAAGTTTATCGTGATCGACCGACATCTCTAGGGATGCTGAAAGACAACATCCGACGCCAATGCCTCACCATAACTCCGAACATGCTTTACAGTGCTGTTCACAACATTATTCCTCGACTACAGCTATTGTTGAGGAATGATGGTGGACACATTGAACATTTCCTGTAAAGAACATCATCTTTGCTTTGTCTTACTTTGTTATGCTAATTATTGCTATTCTGATCAGATAAAGCGCCATGTGTCGGACATTTTTTGAACGTTTGTATTTTTTTTTTGTTCTAGTAAAACCCCATGTCATTCCAAGCATGTGTGTCAATTTGTACCTCTCTATCTACATTATTCCGTGATTTATTTAGTTTTCAAATTTATACTGACTTTTTGATCACCCGGTATATCAGGACTGCTGACATGTACTTGCTAACTCCGTAATTAATTACCTAACTTTAGTTGCTCGAGGTATTAGTTAAAACGTTATGACCACCCACTTGTACAGTATATGGTTGACGGCATTTTTAAGATCGCTAGTCAATCCCTTTCCTGTTCCACTTGCAAAAGGAGCGAGGGAAAGTGATAGCATTAAGTGTCCGTATGAGTCTTCATCTCCCTTATTTTATTTTCTTGCGGCCCTTACGACAGGTGAGCCTTGGAGGCAATAGAATCGTAGCAAAATTTCTTTTTCTAAGCTTTGACGGAAGTGTTTCGCGGAAGTATCGTGTTCTGTTATGGCTTAGCGCCGTCCTCAGTTTGATCTTATTTTATGACATTAATACATCGCATCGACGAGATGTGCAACCCTAATCTCCTTTCGTGTGGAAATCATAATTTTTGGTGACTGGTAGATTTGGACTACGTTCATCCCTAAATTGAGGAGTGTCTTAACCCCAGTGTCATCTAACTCCTTCATCTACAATTGTACAGCGTCTCCGAGAAGTCCACATTCCCCTGGATCAAAACGGTATGTTGTACATTGTACACTAGAAAGCTTAATACAAAAAGTGTGCGTCCAGCGAATCAGTACGTGCTGCATCGAGCGTTACACAGAGACGTATGTATCTGGATGTCCTCTTTGACATCTTGCGTAGCATCGCAAGAGTTATGTTTCGAAACGCTTCCTCAACACATTTGCACAGTTCTTCGTTAGTGTGGCACTAACGTGGAACCACATGGAACTCAGTCCCTCCAATAAGTTATGTAGCCTAGTAAGGTCCAAGAAAGTATTGCGGTTGGCATCACATCTCTTGAAACATATTGACGATTTTCCTCAGACCAGAAAATCACATTGGTCCTGTATGATTTGCAATATATCGCACATTCATCAAAAAATAACGCTCTAGATAGGGACAAAGAGCCGGCCGGGGTGGCTGAGGGGTTCTAGGCGCTACAGTCTGGAACCGCGCGACCACTACGGTCGCAGATTCGAATCCTACCTCGGGCATGGATGTGTGTGATGTCCTTAGGTTAGTTAGGTTTAAATAGTTCTAAGTCCTAGGTGACTGATGACCTCAAAAGTTAAGTCACATAGTGCTCAGAGCCATTTGAAATATTTTAGGGACAGAGCATTCGGAAATTGGGGAATTGTGCAAAAGCAAAGCTCGGCATGCAATAGCTCGTAGCTCCATGTTGTTATCGGATAATTCAGTCACAGAACTCGTTCTATATAATTCTGTTTTCAATTCTTTGTTATTGTGATTACGCATTGTTGACAGCGGTACTGAAGTTCCGTTGCTTTTTTGGGAATGGAGTTCGTTGGAGACTGCTCCATTGTTTGAGCAACGGCGGCACACGATGTCTGTCGCATTTTCTTAATGGGGACAGGGACTTCCCGGAAACCTTGTGCAGTAGTATAAGGTGTTTATTGCAGATTCGTTGATTTAGATTTGACCCAACAGGTCAATAAGTGTACTCGCTAAATTGAGATCACAGTGATTACCCGGTGAAGGCTGGTTTGGCAGCTGATTCAGACCAATCAGGAAAGGTTGATAGTCTTCTAAATGGTTCAAGTAAGCAAGCGACTAGGGCTTCGTCTTGTTCTATACGCTGCTACGGAGTCGGTACACTGCACATTGCGTCAGCTGTGAACCGGGAAAGACTTCCGCGAATGCACTTCGGGCTGCTTTGCTTCCGGTGGATCATTATGTTGAGTGTTGCGGAGGCGGGGGCGGTGGAGGTCCCGGGGGAGCGAGCTGCGCCGGCGCACAGCCGCCAGCGGCGTCGGCCCCGCCCCCGACGCTGGCCGGCGCTTTAAAGTATTCCTGGCAGGCGTCTCACCTGCTACCCTGGCAGCCACTAGTAATCGCCCGCCCTCCCAGGGGGCGCGTGAATTTCAATTGGCGGCGCCGGGCCCGGCGCGCTCGCAGCTGCAACTTTCATGAGCATCCCCCAACCCCTGCCCCCACCTCCACCACGGCATCGCGCCATCATTGGATAGAGAAGCCTCATGCAACTTGCACGCCGGTGGAGACTTCTCCAAATTGTGTGGATTTCTTTTCTTTTTGCTCCTGTTCGTCCTCTGGGATCTTCATAGTTTCTTGAGCATGGACGTCTTTGGCGGCCTTCTCGTGTTTATTGGAATTGCTTTGGATGAACTTTATCTGGTATCTCGTGGAGTGGTCTCGCGCCAGAAAACGTTTGATTGGGTTCTGGTACACATCGCGACAGCGTGTGTGTACGGTATTCGTGCATCGTTACAGATATTGAGATGTACATGTAAGAAATAAGAAATGAATTATTATTTTATTTATTGCTGTATTTATCGACACTTACCACATAGTATTAAAAACGGGTCGTGCTTGAAATATAACGCTGATAGAAGCAGGTGAAATCTTTCAGTTTGTAAAAATAAGGAAATTACACTGCGAATATTTATAGAATTAAAATTACGGTAAATTAAATTTGCCGTTGCCACATTGTCCTCTACTAAAGGTTGTATGTTTCGGAAGGTAAATCTTCCGTCTTCAGACGTCTTGGACAGTTACAGTCGCACGACATGAATGAGTTACCACCCTTCAATTATGTGGGCAGTGGTACTTGCGAATAAGAATAATTTCCATAAACCATGGCATGCACATTAAGCGTTCTGTATCAAAAAGAATTACTGAACCGTTCCAAGGCAATCAGCACGAGGATCTGATATCACACACCGGGCGTAAGCTTCAGTATTCCTTATAGTCTTACTGATCAGTCAAGTACAAGAATTAAAGTTCTCCACTGTGACCTAAAAGAATGGAACAACGCTAAACCAAATAAACGAGGCATGGTTTCAAAAATGTTCCAGGTATAAAACTTCTATCAGTTGACGTCAACCCTAAAAATACCCCACATTAATCAGTCATCTGAGGAACCATAAGAATTACACTTTTAGAACAGCCTGTCGAGTGACACAATGGCTTATTAAATATTCCGTGTATGTAGACCGAAGCTACGCGCTGTCTGGCTCGGCTATCACTTGGATGGGTGACCGTCCAGATCTGCCGAACGCTGTTGGCGAGGGGGGTGCACTCAGTCCTCACGAGGCTGATGGAGGAGCTATTTGATTGAGAAGTGTCAGCTTTGGTCACGAAGCCGACAATGGCCGGTAGAGCACTGTGTTGACCGAATAACCCTCCATATCCGGATCCAGTGACGCCTGCCGCCTGAGGATGACACGGCGGTCGGTCTGTCCCTTTCCCGACTGAGTTTTGGTGTAGTTTTAGGTGCAGAAGTGATGAAATCATACAGCGACGTTGCGCTGTGGCTTAGTGCACTTTCTAGGATAGCTTACTCAACTGTTTCTAGAGCATTGAGGTGGTAACATTCCTATGTGATCACTGCTTTCACCTGCTCTCCCAGCAACCGTTTAATGTAACCTCCTACTGAGTCCATATTTTTCGAATTTGTCTCTTACCAATACTGTTTCAAAACACAATAATTACGAAATATTACGTAACAATACTAATAAATCGATATGTGGTAAGCTAACAACTTAATCAGGTAATTAGTACTGCCCAGTACAGTGTAGCTGGCCGGGGTGGCCGAGCGGTTCTAGGTGCTACAGTCTGGAACCGCGCGACTGCTACGGTCGCAGGTTCGAATCCTGCCTCGGGCATGGATGTGTGTGATGTCCTTAGGTCAGTTAGGTTTAAGTAGTTGTAAGTTCTTGGGGACTGATGGCAGAAGTTAAGTCCCATAGTTCTCAGAGCCATTTAGCTAGTACAGTGTAACAGATAAATAAAAGAGACAGCGCGATGAACCGTTGACAAGGAAAGAGTTTCTGGCCTTGCCCTCAACAGTCTGATTTGACATTTCTAAAAACGGCCAGCAGTATAGTGACGAAATCGGCAAGAGTAGAGTCGGCGATATCTACTCCAATAAGATTCATTTACGGTATTTCTGTAACCGAAATACAAAACTCCTTGCTTCTCTAGGACCAAGATACCGTTGAAATGAATAAGTAACGTGATATACTTTATAAAATACAAAAATTATATGAGAAATTTCTTTACCTTTTGCGATGAGAATGTATCTGTAGATTATGCGGGTACTACATAGGAAATGGTGACCGGTGTCGGATGAGAATTCTGTTTCTGGTTTCGGATGGGCACGTTCGTGTGTGTTCTTGTGTGTGTGTGTGTGTGTGTGTGTGTGTGTGTGTGTGTGTGTGTGTGGTAAAACCGCGATAGTGAAAGAGACTGCAGTCTGAGATGAAAAATGTTGAGAATACAGTATCTCGCTACAGTGGCCACGTGAGAGAAGTTGCGGACGCGTCCGTCTGGATTTGCACCCCCAATAGAAGTCGTCCCGGCGTGACCGAGGCGCAGATTCTCGACGCGACCGCAGCGCTCCTCGCGGGGGTTATAAACACGGGGATTGCTATTCCGACGGCCCAAGATTGCGCGGGCAGGGCGCGCGGCCTCGCTCTTCTCTTCCCGGCGTCCTTGCATATATACCGCGCGGGGCATATTTATTGGTATTCCCGCATAACTCTTCTGGTCTCCACGGACCATTAAAAAAAGTGCGGGGTGAGGTGAAAAAAAAGAAGAGGAGGCGACCGGTTGGTACCGGCGGCGACTCGCGAGGGTGAGACGCACGGAAGAAAGAAATAAGTTGGGGACGGCGCGGCGCGGCGCAGCGCTGCCTCCCTGACGGCACATCCATATGTGGCCGTCTTCAATTTCCTGGAGGCTCACGGGCGTGCCCGGCGCTATCTGCTGCGGCTACCGCTGCCCCGCGACCAGAGCAGAGCTGGAAGAAAGGGATATAAAACTAATGCATTATTTCCGCTGCCGGGCCGCGAGCAGTTGTAATTTAGTGCCTCCTGCGGCGAACGGAGCCGCGCCGCGCGCTTTAGTTCCGAACGCCGAAGACCCAGGTTGTATTTCACAGCGCCCGACGACAGAACTAGCTCCCTGCCAGGTCATCCGTGAAAAGCCAATCCATCCGTCATCCCGAAATTGGGAACAGCAGCCATCAGCTTTTCGCAGACGGCTAACGACCTCCCCCCTACTCCTCTCCCCCTTTCTTTACTTTCTTCCTCTTCCTCGCGTTTTCCGCTTAACGCATCGCAGTTTAATCCCTGCGCCGTTTACGCGGTGCCACTGTTCGCCGAATTACGTATTTGTACTCCTCGGCAACAGTCCTTTCCCTTCCCCTCGCGGAAAGTGGAACGCGGAAAGCAAAAAGCAATACCATTTTTCTCGTTCCGGGACTAGAATTTAAGATTGGATCATAACGGGGAGGGAAAGCGAGGAATCTTGACGCGGAGGGGAGAAATCACTCTTCCGTAACCCTTATTCTTCCCCATACAGCCACTTCAATTTGCTCCCGGAGGGGCAACTTTCGCATTTTGGTTGCCGGCGCGCGAGGCGGCGCAAGGGGCGGCCGGAATTCCACCCCGCGCTGCCTGCGAGGTGAGAGAGCGCGCCTCGGCCCACCTATCGAGATGGGCTTTTTGCGGCCGGGTCGGAGCCTTATTCCGCCCCGGAGACCGAGGATGCGCCGCCTGATGGATTCTGCATACTGCTCGCCGCTCCCCTGGCGATACGACCGCGCCGCGCCCGCAAGGCCGTAAACCGCCCGCTCCCCGCGATCGCAGCTTGTTTTCGCTGCATGCGGCGCTTGCCAGGGCTCCACTCTCCGCTCGAAGAAACTTCCTTCGCACCAGTTTCTGCGCGTCAGGCAGGACGCGCACCTACTAAACACCGTTCGCGACAGTTTCACAACTCTTTCTTGACAGTGCGACGAGCGTTTCAGTTGGCGTTATTGTAATACGGACGACTTGGGTTCGATGTCCGGAGAACTCTCCACCTCCATGTGAGGTTCATCTTGCCTTACAAACTAGCTACAAACCTTTCAGATGCAGGATTATTTACAAGTACCTGTAGGGTTTCAGAAGATGAGTGTGCGAAAACTACTAGGCGCATACGTATCAGTGGATACAGCAACTCTGCCGGCCGGGGTGGCCGAGCGGTTCTAGGCTCTACAACCTGGAACTGCGCGACCGCTACGGTCGCAGGTTCGACTCCTGCCTCGGGCATGGATGTGTTTGATGTCCTTAGGCTAGTTAGGTTTAAGTAGTTCTAAGTTCTAGGCGACTGATGACCTCAGAAGTTAAGTCCCATAGTGCTCAGAGCCATTTGAACCATTTGATACAGCAACTCTGCGACTTCTTAACTCACATTACAGGCGCTCAGAGCAATCGTTTTTCACGTAGCAGAAATCAGTACGTGCATGCAGTTCATTGTAGTTGGTGCTGCCACTGCGTAGGAACTCACAGTGGCAGCAGTTCGCTTGGAAATTTGTTCACTGTGTTGCCTTTGTGATGCGACAATACGGAGCATATGATTTGTCTGCAATCTGCTTCTTCTGACACGTCTGAAACGTAGTGGTACGCTTTGCAACGACGTCAGGGCTCGTATTATGAATCCAAACTTGGACAGAGCCTTTATCCAAAGATACATGTAACATTTCCCAGTGGTCTATAGTTTTAGCGCAGTGTTCTTCTGAATCCCTAAAGGATTTATCAGTAACTCTGCAAATCACTTTGGGTGTTCGGTCACGTCATTGTGAAACAGTTAAACAATAATACAACCGACGATTCGACTGTCTTTACAGAGACCATCTTCAAGGTGATGAAGCTGCTGGGTCCTGCAGATGGTCTTCTCTACACCCAACGTGTTAAAAAGAGTGTCGAATATTCTGAGAGCTGCTAGTAACTATCAAAACACGAAAATAGTCGAATAAACATGGGCTCTAAAATGCATACTTCAGGAACTGTGCGCACTCGCTCATCTTCACCAGCGTGAAAAAACATCTCTTCTGTTGGACAAATGTTTATAGCTCTTAAGCTATACACTGTAGAGCCCATGTATACTAGACATTTTTTTTCTTATTTTCGTCCATACTACCTCCTCTCAAAACACGGAAAGCAAAGAGCTTGCAGTAGAAGAGACGATTTTCGCAGTATCGGAGATAACAAGTGCTCACAGCACTTTAAGTGACGCGTTTTGGAGCATATGTTGATTGGACTTTTTTCTTGTTTGAGTAGTTTCTACCACCCCTCAAAATAATCGACAATTCTTAACACTTTTTTATACCGTGTTATTTAGATAGTCAGGTCTATCTACAGACGACCGTAATAAAGCGGTATGTATTGGGAAGAGCACCCCAGAATTCACAAGTTTTGTCGCACTCTCGATCACCGCTGCAAAGATGGTCGAAATGTCTGTTATATATTTGTTTTTTCACAGTGATACAGCCTAACACCCAAGAAGATTTTTATCAAACTGTCAATGGACGTGAATGTTTAGGAACTTACATTAGCTCTGGGACTGTTTCAGCCCTAACAAGATAATTTGCTTATACAAAGAGAGTGGTCCGCCCACCATCCGAATCTCGAGTGTCCGTTTTTCCGTGGTTCTAACACATCTCTTTAGGGAGATGCCGGGGTGTTTCATTTGAAAAGGCCATCGCAAATTTCATTGCCCTTACCTGTCTATTCCGAGCTTGGGCTGTGTGATCTGTCGGTATGATGCTCCTGAGTCACTCATGTTAATGATTTGACGTTTGCCAAAGTCTGTATCTCTTCTGGGCTTGCTGTGGTGCGATCCTCCCCTAAAAACTTCAGGTTAGTTAGACACTCCCAACAGCCGTAATGTAAGCACGCATAAGGATGAAATTTTAATCAGTATATCTCACTTGCAAGGGACCAATGGGGTATCCGTTCGGTAGCGTTCGAGCAAGATGTTCACTGTGTAACACTTTCCATTTTCGTCAGTACGGATCTTCCACAGTTAGATGTCCGCCCCTATAGCTGAGTGGTCAGCGTGACGGATTGCCGTCCTACGGGCCCGGGTTCGATTCCCGGATGAGTCGGGGATTTTCTCCGCACAGGGACTGGGTGTTGTGTTGTCTTCATCATCATTTCATCCCCATCCGGCGTGGAGGTCGCCGATGAGGCGTCGAATGTAGTAAGACCTGCACCGAGGCGGCCGGAACTGCCCCGTAAGGGGCCTACCGTCCAATGACGCCAAACGCTCATTTCATTGTTTTACACAGTTAGATGCTCGTGTTTTATGATAAACAGCAAAGAATAGAAAAGATAAACGAAAAGGAGGACCAGCCGTAAACTCTTAGCGGAAAGAATGGAGGTGCGCCGACTTACACTTCTTACTTCGTGAAGCGTGTACCGCAATGGTGTCACTCAGTAGCGAAGTGGGTGATTTTTATACGAAAACTGTAATAGTCTGGGGTTCAGTTGTCAATTGGTACAAGAATTTTTTCAGTCTCTCATACCTTCTTCCAGTTCTGTGAGTGCCAAAAACGCTGAATAGTTCCTTGTTTCATAGTCCGCATTAAACTATGTGATAGTTGTCTGGGTAAGTCAGTTACCAGATCGGAGGAGGGCAACACATTCCAAGGTCACCGTGAGTTAGGACTATGTCAAGGAAAGCAACCCAACCGTATGGTCAAGAATAGCTGTAGCTTACTGCGCAGTGGGGATTATAACCTGCTTTTTGCAAGTAGGGAAAACAGTGAAAATGATTTGCTGGATGCAGAAAATTCAGTACGACACCAGTGCACGGGCGGAGTGTTGATTCGCCTGGTCTCGACATTCAGAACGGAAGCCTGTGGACGCCGCGGCGTATATCCGCGGCGCGCGTTCCCAGGGCTCTGCAGCCACGCAATGTATTGCTGGCTTCTCCCGGGAGGCGAGACCGCCGGCATCCCCGGAGGCCTGGAATTATTAATGCGCCGCGATGTACGCACGGCGCCAGCAGCAGCTCCGGGCCGGCAATATCGCGGCAGTCCCGGCGCCTGGAGGCCCTCGCGCGCTGCTGACAAGTGCCTGCGCGATGGGCGAGACAGTCGCGGCCGTCACCTCGCCTTCACGTTCAGGTGCTGATGCAGTGCGTCTCTCAGATCTTCAGGATACGTGCGTCTTTGCAGCGATACGCAGTGAGGTGTTGTGGCAACTTTGAGCCTGTAGCTCCTGAGAAGGACGAATAGTTCGACATGTCGAATTACACTTTTCGATGATATGATTCGGACTCAGTTGTAAAGGATATCACAAAAGAATACTACCACTGGACTGTGCAGCATTCTCGTTCTGTTAGGTTGGTGGCACTGAGCATATCACAAAAGTCACTTGTTTCTTCAGCAGTTAGAAACTGTGGAGTGCTAGGGAACGGAATTGTGTGTTATTGCTGTGTAAAAACATGCTGTATGGAAAACGCCAGGAGCGTTCAGTTTCGTTAAAAATAGGAAAAAATGCGCCTTAATGTAGTAACAACGCTTCGGGTACTACGATCTTGTGACATGACACACTGTCTTCTTGGATTTGTGTTGCTGAAATCTTTAATGTATGCCAGCTCGCCACACTCATTTCCTCTGTTTAAGGCCGAAATTAAGTGCGTCTTTTTTGTTACAGAACCGAAATTATAAGGGTAACTGATGGACAATTTCACTGCAATAACGACAATGCGTAGTTAACATACAATACGTTGAATTACCTGGCTCATGAGGAACTAAGCAAAATACGAGCTCCTTGTCCAGGACTTGAAGTCCCCAGGGATGTCTACCGGCCACGTCGTCATCTTCTGTGCTGAGTCGTTACGCGGATTCTGTGTGAAGGGGTGTGTGGTCAGCACACTGCTCTCCCGGCCGTATTCACAGGCTTCGCAAGACGGTGGAGTCACTACTACTCGGTTAAGTAGGTCCTCGAAAAAATGGTTCAAATGGCTCTGAGCACTATGGGACTTCTGAGGTCATCAGTAGCCTGGAACTCAGAACTACTTAAACCTAACTAACCTAAGGACATCACAAACATCCATGCCCGAGGCAGGATTCGAACCTGCTACCTTAGCGGTCTCGCGGTTCCAGACTGTAGCACCTAGAACCGATCGGCCACTCTAGCCGGCGTAGGTCCTCAACTGACATTACGACGCTGAGTGCACCAGGTAACAGTCCTCCTTGGCCGTACCGGAAACTGAACCCGGCTCCTCCACATCACAGCCATGTGCGATGGCCACTCAGCTGAGGACGCGGACACAAAAAAAATAAGGTACAAGTGAATGCGTCTCTAGATCAACTGCAGAACAACACACGATAGACTGCTTCTTTTCTTAGCTCACTTTCAGTACAGCTAATGACATTTAAATGACGTAGCTCTTCAATGCGTTCGAAATAACAGCTCTGTTCTTGTGGGGAAAAATGTAAAGAGAAACGTTTTTAACATTTAGTGAATGAGGGCTGTGAAACCGACGTACCTCGAGATGAAGTTATTTTTAAAGAGTTCAGCTACTCATATTTCATAATGTGCCTGTACAGGAATGGCATCATCAGGTTGTTGAAGATAGGCATCTGAAGAGATTTTTAAATGAAAGACTTTCTAAAAAATACGGAAACAAATTTGATCAATTTACGGAATACTGACGGGCGCGTCCAGATCGTTTTTGTGAGACCGTTAGCCAGTCTTGGCGGCTCGTGAGTTGGAATTAATTTTTACGTTGGAACAAAGTGCGAAATAAGATTTAGGAAAGCGTTCACGTCTTTGTCAGCTGGAAGTCCGGCTCCAGAGAGAGCTTGCAGCTTGGAACTCTTCGGCGGCGGCAACAGTTACCGCGTGATTCCTTCCCACTCTTTCTATTGGCCACCCACAACTGGTACGTAGTGGCCAGGTTGTCAGGGGTCACGTTCCACAGGAACAAACTAACTCTGCTGAAGCGACGATTCAATTTCGCTCGTAGGTCAAAATCAATTGTACTTGAACGATAAAGGAAAATTATGATGATGATGATGATGAAGTCCCATACTCCGAGACGGAGCGTAGGGGAACGATGCGGGAGACCGGCACCGCCGTACTAGGCAAGGTCCTAGTGGAGGTGGTTTGCCATTGCCTTCCTCCGACCGTAATGGGGATGAATGATGATGATGAAGACAACACAATAACACCCAGTCATCTCGAGGCAAGAAAAATCCCTGACGCCGGGGGAGTCGAACCCGGGACCCCGTGCTCGGAAAGCGAGAACGCCACCGCTAAAATAAAAAATTCCAAATAAACGTCAGACTGACTAGGTGACCTGCACAAATCAAGAGCAATCAGTTAAGCGACTCCACTTCCTCCTTGTTGTGGATGTCAATCATTGAGCGATATTTGATGAATCTTCTCTAGCTATATATAATTTTTTAAAATATTGTTTATACTGTAGCGTAATAGATACCGATAGAAGTTTTTATGTACACAGCTTTACTGTAGATGCAACAGCGGTCGTTAGTTTCACTATAGGATATTTCGTCAGTATATTATCACGGCGTTTGTGTGGAGTATCCTTTATTGCGACTCTTTGTAGAGAAGGCTATATGGCCACCGTGTTGAGCGCACCGCCCCGCCATGCTGTTGGCTGTTTCTTGTAGTCGGCGCTAACATGGTTGCGTGCCTGACGGACGCAGCCGCGCCCGCCCCCCTCCACGGGTTCCCGCAGGAATGCAGCGCGGCTGGACGCGGCTTCCCGCGGGCGTTCTGTTCGATCCTCCGCCCCCCTCCTCCCTCCCCCCCCCCCCCCCCCCCTCAGCCCATCCTGCCATAATCACAGCGCGGTCCGTCCGTCCTTATCGGAAGCCATCATCTATGCAGCCAGCGGCCGCACTGTTCTCCTCGTGTCTTGCTTTGGGCACACTCCCTCCTCCCACCTTCATAATCTCTCGCACTCTGTCCGTCCTCCTCTGTTTTTTCTCCTTCTCTCTCTGCCCACAACGTTCGGTACCCCACATACTCTCGGTTCTTTTCCACGCAGGCTACATTCTCGTAACTAGCTAACGGCAGCTTCTTATCCGCATCGCCAGATTGCCCTCGACACGACTGAGACTCGATCGAAAAACATGTGCCGTATTACCGAAGCTGGTTTTCACATAATTTCGTTCAGACACAAAGAAAAGAATAAAGTCTCACTCGTTGCTTTCGATCTGAGGCCCCTGCTGAAATCTCTGTAATGGCACAACGAGGCTCATGTATCGCAATGGCGCTTTCAATTCTTCAATTACTGGGATGCAAGTACAGTTAACACAAGCAATTGATGTGCTTTATTCGTCTCTTTTTTTGGCAGCTGCTCGTTCATGTCAAGAGAACAGATCAACACTCGAGCTATTGTTTGGGGACACCACCTTCTTAGCATCCCTAAAGTATGTGAAAAGGCAGTAATTTCCCCTTACTGCTTATATCACTGATGGCTGTATGTCATCATCATCATTACTACTTTATGCAAAAACTTGTGTCCTCACACAAACATACGTTTTTCCATTGACCTTATTCTTGGCTGTTTAAAATCTTATAGAGCTGATAACCAGAGATAACTTGTTTAATTCGGCTGTTTACTGGGTGCCTCCAAATGTTTGCGGAAATAAGGCTCCAGCATTATTTGGCTGTGGAAACTATAGAAAATAGGCCGATAGCTAAAATTTTTGCCAAACTAGAGTTCGGACTCGAGTCTTTTGAGAGCAGTTGTCTTACCAAGTAGGCCGTCCAAGAAGGCCTCCAGAACCGACATAAATATTTAATGTCACTTATGTTTTGTTTTAATTTTAGAGACAAGCAATTAAAGGCTTCCCTGGAGAAACAACATTACGAGGTGGCCGTTATCTTCTCTGTCATAGGTATACATCAGAGGTATAGAAATAAATTCACTGAAACGAAATGAATGTAGTTGCTGGCGATGGCAAAATATGAAGTACAATAATATGAAATTACAGCACCAAAATTCCTCTAATATTTCTGAATCTTCAGTTTAATAATTGCAAGGCAGTACTCAGATGGCCTATCTGGTTAAGACGAATGCTAGCAGTAATCAGGACATACGTGTTCGAATTCCGATGAGGCACAAATTTATATTGTCGGTTCGTCGTTTCTGAACGGATTTAATTATTTTGTTGTATGCAAAAGAAAGGTTGTGACAGCTTGGTAATACGCGAATTTTCTGTGAGGTCTCACGATAGGTGAGACACTAGTCTAGTGTGTGAAAGGGATATCTCGATACAATTTTTTTCTAAATAGCTTTGATTAACTACTAATGCAGCGTGTTCGACAGTAGATTTCGTCTGACAACATTGCCCAAATGGCATGGTGTCCCTTCTGCAGAAATCTTAACGTACACGGCGCGCGATACTAAAATTCTTCTTGTAATTCTACAGTTCCCTTTTGACACTGGACTGTCCGTGAGCGTAGCTGATGATGAAAACCTAGTTTGTTATTGTAACGTCGTTTACTCATGTCGGTTAACAGAAGAAGACGAATTACTTTGGTCCGAAAGACAGGACGCTTAGAAGTAACCGTTCCGTTTACTTTTTTATTTATTTATTTATTTATTTATTTATTTATTTACTTCACCGTACCAGACAAGCGCCTTCTGGCGCTATCTTACAAGAGAACGAAGATTTATGCATATAATATTTTTTTAAATCATAATTACTTAAGAAATAGCAGTTCTAATGTAATAAATAGTAATGAAATGATATCAATAGAACTAAAAATAATTCGAATGTATCAAATACTAGCTATGTGAATTACAGTTCTGGCTAAGACTTATAGACTTAATATTAGCGGTACTATTATGCGGTTATTATAGACGAAAAATGAGGTCAGATGGGCAAGGGAAGTAAATTCACCGTGACACTGTTAAAGAATTGTCCCCGGATATATCTTATACTAAATTGTTTCTACCGTTCTTCCAAACATGCGTCGACTGCCTAAATCACTGCACCAGCTCTCCCGTTCTTCCATCGGCTCTAGTCGGTGACCACAGAACTGCTGTGTGGAGAGCATGAAACACATAACTGTCTCTCCCAATGGAACCTGCAGTGCAAATGGCTAACATACAAATAAGATACAGTGACTGGTCATTCCAGATTTCGACGAAAGCTGCTTGGTGATTGGACAACGGTAAACTACGTGCACGGTATATTCCCAGAAAATTCCCTGCGACTTTATCCGGGCGGAACTGCAGGACTGGGCCTTTAATACTGTAATTGCCGTCCGGACCGCATTTAAATCTCCGAGAGTTGTGGCCGTGGCTGCGGCGGCGGCGGCGGTGGTAGCAGCGAGCTCTCTGGCCGTAGCCTTGCGACGAAAAATTCCATTACAGAAATGAGGCCGGCCCGCGAGCAATTCATCACGGTATCAGAGGCTCCGGGGCGGAGTCCGGTTTCAGGCGTCTCCCCTTACCGTTGCAGTAGGACTGGGCCTATCTGGAAACACAGAAAGAGAGGGAAAAAACGAACAGTGGTGCCGGTGCCGCCGCCTTCATCTCGTAATGCGTTTTTATAATTACTAAATGCGCACGCCCGGCTGGCCGGCCAGACTGCGGCGCGCACCTGCGCCGCTATTGTTTCTCGTTAGCGGTAATGGTGGGCGGCCACCGCCTAGCCGCCCCCGTAACACAGTCGTCGCCGCCTCCGCTCGCCCGCGTCTCCCGGCCCGCCGTGTCCTTTTGTATTTGCGTCCGCCCGGCCCGCTAATTACCGCTGCCGCCGAGGAGACGCGCCGCCGGGTAATGATGATGATAGCTGCTGTGCACTGTCACAATTAGCGCGCGTTATTAATGACCCCGCGGTCCGCCACAGCCGCCGCCGGCCGTCGTCGGGAAGGAGATTCCAGCGCGTCGCGGGCTACTCTACGTCGCAGGGGCGCACTGCTGGGTGCCAGGAAGCGCCGATACCGTGACACGAGGAGATCGCCTCTGGCAATCCATCACACAGGGTTACGGGGACCTGGACGTTGAGAGGGCCCAAGAAATGGAAATTTTCGTATGTAATAAAATTTTGCGACTCTTCCTGGTCCTAATCAGAAATAACTTGATAACCTCGAAATGATATAGAAATTTATCGAGATCAGTAACAGAATCGGTAGATGTGTCACTTTGTGGCAAACAACCTCTAGTTTCACATAATTGTGTCAAGTATCATTTTGGTTCCATTAGACTACCATTTGTGATGCGGCAAACATCCCATCGGTAATCAATTTCTTCCCACACTCGTTGCAACAAATCAGGCTAATTTGTGCAACGGCAGCGTATTTTCATTTTTTTTAGGTCGGCTGAGTTGTTTGGTAGGCGTGGAAAACGGTGAAACATCCCCTTAGAAAAATTAATAAATTACTGTGCTGATAAACCTCTTACATTATTTGATTTTCAGACAGCTGAGCAGAACTGAATGTACTCAGACATTTCGCTCTTTACCTATTCTGATCAACACTAAACTGACAGCCAATATTTTTAGCGCAACGCAATCTGACTTTCAATAATCCCTACAAGAGAATGCCCCTGACTAACATTAACCTATACGTTTCACAAATCACTTACCTCACAAAAATCTTCGTTACTCGAACTACTGCAATACAGCGAGCGCCACCACTGCCAGCTAAATAAAAGATTCAAACTACTGATAGGCATAGTTAGCAAATGAAAGATTTTGATAGAGAACAAACAATGTATTTACCTTAATAGTGTTCAAAAGTCATATATATCAGTCCATGATATCCAATATTACAAATTTACTCTTTCTGATGGACACACGACCGCTCTCAAAATTCCGCCATCTCTCTCCCCACATCCACCACTGCTGGCGGCTCACCTCCAACTGCGCAACGCTACGCGCAGTTAACAGCCAACTGCCCAACACTACAATAGCATATATTCCAACAATGCGAACCAACTACAGCCTTCAACAAGCACAGTCAGTGATTTTCATATATAGCGCTACGTGGCACAGCCTACTTACAACGTATGTGGCTGTTAACGAAACTCCAGAGAAAGAAATCCAATTGTGTCAAGCCTGGGATGCGAGGTGGCCGTGCGAATATCCTTTCACAGCCAATCCACCGACCTGGGAATCTGTTATCTAGGATATCTGGTGGTGCGTCGTCTTGCTGGCAGTAAACCATAAGTGAAATTAAAAAAGCTTTCAAGCATATCCTCTCTGTGAAGAAGAAAGGGCCGTAAAGTTTCAGTTTTATGAGGGGACGAAACGCATTAACTCTGGGCCTGTTACGAACGTGTTCCATGGTTGCAAGTGGTTTTCGCTGCCTCATATTCTGCAGCTCTGGGTGTTCACAATGTCAATGATATGAAATGTTGACTCATCGCTAACGATTACTGTACTTAGGAACGTCTTATTGTCCTCTATCCGATGCAACATTTTCGCACAGTTCTCCATAAGCAATCTTATCTGCATCACTAATAGACCATGCGATTGTCAACCTGTGTGGTTTCAAGTGTAAATTTCTAAGCAGTACTCGCCGAACAGTCTTTTGTGGAATACGAGTCTCGCGAGACACACGTCGCCCTTATTTTTGTGGACTGCGGGCAAGTCTCTCGTTAGATATAATCATCAACACACGGGCGACGTGGTGGTTTATCCTGTTGCAGAGAACAACCCGTGTCAACAAAGTTCTTGTAGGCCCCGTTGGAGGTTCTTTAGCGTATTAGATGCGTAATTTACGCCTAATAGTTGTTATAGAGTTCGTTGCATGAAACCAAAACGCACAGCGAGCACGCTCCGTCCCTGTGAAAGTAGCCATTTTAACTGTGCACTACGCTGGCCCTCATGGTGGATGAACGGGCTGCTGTCGCACTGTGTGAATGAAACTTGAGTTTGTTTGCTGCAAAATGACGCACTCTACCGATTCTGTAAGTTATCTCAAAAAAGTTCTGTATCATTCCAAAGTGATAAAGCCCTTTTCGACTCACCCTGTATATATTTTATGTATAATACCTCTTATTTTCGTGTTTAAATGCCTTTCTGAAACAAATGCGGCATGTGAATGCCTACCTGTCAACTACTGTCAAACACAAAACCTTGCCTACAATGTCTCATTATTTAATTTTGAAGCCGCTTTTTCCATAGCAAGATGTTTGTGTATTATCCTTGAAGAACATATTGACTGTACTGTGAGCTGGGCTACACCTTCTTGAAACTGCAGAATGTCTACCATTACAGGTCTTAAAAAAGCAACAGATCGTTACAGCTTCCGTTTCACTGCACATTTCTAAATATTGTGTTCAAAATCGTGACCACCAACTTCGCGGCTCTTGCATGTGTATGTTGTATTGGTAGTTGAGACTGGTGTTTAAATTCCATTTAATGTCCGCGTAAACATTTGAAACGCGAACAAACAATTCCTCTTTTGTTTACTCTGTTTGTCTATATACTCTGATCGATGAAGGCGTCTTCTTTCATTCCTCTCTCTTCGTTATTCAGTAAATACTGCGAGTGTTAACATAAAAACAGTTTTAAACCAATATCTTTTTACTGTCAAGTTTTCTCTAATTTAGTGGGAATACTTTTATTTATATGTTATTTTGATATATTGTTTATCTGTTTTTGTCTCTAATTACTTATTATTTCTATCAGGAATCACAAATGGCAAACAGACAAGTGTTTACATAATTCACAAACTAATGAAAATTGAGTAGTCATCACCGGTCATATAAACATATACTTTGCATGTATATAGTAATACAATAAATTAAAAAAATATGCTCGTTTTGTAACCAACCTTGCAAAGAACAATACAGTGAAGAAATGTTGGAAGCTTGGGCGGGCGCGCAACAATGCCAGCGAATGTTGTAGTAGCTCACTGACTAATCTGTATTAGTCTGAAGATCACAGGTAATTTTTAGAGTAAACACAAGAAGGTTTCAATTATTCCCACCTGAATGCCTAATTTTCCTGAAAGCGTAGAAAAAGAGCATGATATTCATCACGCTTTTTAGTCAGTATATAATTCTGTTATTAGATATCTTGTTTCAAAATCTTCAGCTCATTTTCACTTTGGACGAAGTGACTGCATACTTGAAAACGGAAACATTGCCGACAGTACCGAAAAGACTGCAAGTCCTATAGGCAGCTCATATCCCGTCACTTTCCATTATATTTGCTGCGATGTAACACTGCTCATACGAATGTGCAAGACCGCCTTTCGTGGACACATTTCCTAATATTGTCTTAATCTCTTCTCAGACATTGGATGTCAAAGTGTTATGGCGTTATTTTGTCACACCAGCAACGTAGCCTTCGTGTTCAGCTCCACCACGTTTGAGTGCGTCACCGTAAAACAACTTTGATAGTGCTCTCGTCGCCAGCTCCTGTAAATCTGCAGACTGAAGGAAACGTTGTTCCGCAAACATCATCCTTTCACACACTGACAAGGCACACAGGCAGATGACCTTTTTGTCTTTTTTTTTTTTTAACTGCACAAACAGTAACATGGAACAAGCTGCGTCGCGTTTCGCTACCGTGTGCCGATATCCGTCAAGAGCTACTTAGTGTGACGAATCGCCGGGAAAGCGGCAGGCGTGTGCACATTACCCCCCTCACAATGATGTATCGCAGCGACGGTCACACGGTCGATGGATCGATCAGTCAATCAATCAATCAGTCAGCCCGCTGCAAGCCAATCAGTGCAGGCGGCTCGGCTGCTGCTCAGGCGACGGACGTCTCGACACAAATGCGCGTTTATGTCGCGACTTTTGGCGCCCTTTTCACTCCCGGGGCCCTTTTTAATCCGCGACCGGCGATCTCCGACAAGAAGATTAACGTAATAACACAGATTGATATATAAATAATCCCGAGCAGCGCATAGTAAATACCGGCCGGAGCCTTCGGGACTGAGCCTGGCAACACAGGACGGGGGTTAGAGAGAGAGAGAGAGAGAGAGAGAGAGAGAGAGAGAGAGAGAGAGAGATCGTTGCTATAGGTTATCGTTATGAAACGTTTCCAAATACCGGTGCGAGTCCGCTCGGCGCAGGAGATAAGTGGATTAGCTGGCGCTTGTGAAGATAACGTGTGCAGGAAAAAGTGCGACTGGTCATCTGTGTGTGCCTGTCCACGTATTTGCGTGTACGCGAGTATGTGTATACTCATTTGGGCAGGCGAGTGTGTGGGACACAGAAAGAGGCCCAGCTGTGCGCTACGACTGCGTTAGGGCACGGGGTGCGTGGGGGGAGGGGTTGGAGGGGGAGGGGGGGCCCGCTTGCGCAGAAACAGAGCAGGGCAGACGGGACGGGATTAAGCCTTTTGCACTGGAAGGCTGCTAATCCCTCGAGTAATAACTTTTGTCCAAATGTTATCTTACCGGCCTAATCCGAGCGCACACAAAAACACGCGGTGTCGCATATGTAGGCTGGCCGCGCCGGGTCGGGTGACTGCGCCCCCCGTATTGACGGATTACGCGGGCCCCGATAGCGCCGGGCGGCCTGCCCCGCTCGGCCCGGCGTGTTTGTTTCGTCTCGGAAAATCGGCGCCGTTCCGCGCCGCTATCTGGCGACGCACCTGCCGCTCGCCGCGTCCTTTTGTGGCGGGCTCTGCGCGACGCCCAGGGATTTGGCGAGGCTCTGCTCTCGGCGGCGTGACGTGTATCGACAGCCGCGATACCGGCTGTGCCCGGCCAGACTGCGACTACCTGCGGAAGCGCTCCGCCGCGCGGGACCTGCCTCTGAGACTTCGCCGTCAGTCCCTGCATCCAGCTACTTCAGAAATCGATGCGCGCCTCCAGTTCAGTCTTTCCTGAAAGTACATCGCTTGCTTTGCGGAACAAGTCTTCCTAATCGCACGTTACCTTCACAGCACCCCGGCAATTGAGTTCACCGATTTCTGACTTTCACAAACAGCAAAAATCAAGTGTACTCGCTCCCATTCATCCACTATCTATTATGAATATAAATTGGCTGCAGCGTTGCGGCAGCAGATCCCATCTTCAGGAGTGTCGTTCCATGTACGAACAATAACGATTTTTGTTTATCTCCATAGATTATACCTTTTGTTGCGTCATGAAGAGAATTCGAGCAACATCACTCATACAAATGTGAAGAAAAATAAGTGGCATGTTTTTTTGTTTCTCAAAACCTTATGTAAATTATAATAAAATTGTACTGATGTTCATTCAGTCCTTGTTGAAGGCTTAATTGTTAATAGTGTGCTTAGAGTGTTAGCCCGAGTTGTCTTTCTCAATTTTATGCACAATATTTCGACGACCGATTCAGCAATATTCTTCAGGCGTTGCGAGTTTCGCTGTTATGTGTACTCGCTGCCTGGACTCTAACCAGAAAAATAGACTAAAAAAAGCACACTGTCAATCAATCAGTCGCGCGTAGATAACCTAATAAATCACATTAACGTTGTGTATAAAACAAAATAAATCCTTCCGCCACGCCCACAATTATTTTATTGTCTTTATGTAATCCTCCGTGGGTTCTGTTTTCCTGTTTTCAGACCGATACAGTACGTTTTTGTGGGACGGGCTGTGCGCATACACGTATTCTAGTAGGTTGTCAAAATCAATTTCCTTAATAAAAACTTATGTTCTTGGACCAAAGAAAAGCAGAAATGTATGCTCTAACGGACTGAAGCGGAATATTTTCTATCTTATTATTATTTTTCGATGACAAAAGACTTTGTAAGAAAATACAGACATAATTAGAACCACTATATCTGCAGCTGATGATCAGTCACTCATTAATTACACTGCTGTAGGCACTTTAGTAGCTACACAAATCGTGTATTTAATAAACAGAGAAAGAAATACTGACAGCCTTACAGAAATAACGAGTTTTCGATTGCTGTTGAAGGAATAGTGTGTGAGAAGAACAAGTTTAACTATGGCGTAAATAAAATCAATGTTACTATTCAAATCATGGACAAGATCTGTAGCAATCCTAGCAAGAAAATGGCTCTGAGCCCTATGGGTCTTAACTTATGAGGTCATCAGTCCCCTAGACTTAGAACTGCTTAAACCTAACTAACCTAAGGACATCACACACATCCATGCCCGTGGCAGGATACGAACCTGCGACCGTCGCGGTCGCGCGGTTCCAGACTGTAGCGCCTAGAACCACTTGGCCACTCCGGGCGGCCAATCCTAGCAAAAACTGGAAAACAGAACTTAAGAATTTTTATAGTAGGAATAAATTTCAGTGCATCTGTTTTTGAGTAACGAACTGAATGTGATTAAACTCAAGAAATGGAGGACATCTGGTTTTTAGAAGACCGAAATAAGAGTGAAGTACTTTCCTTTAAGCTAAACTATTTGGAGTCAACCACGATTTTCCGCAGGCGACGAAATTAAGATATACGGAACATAGGCAACTGGTCGTGTCAGTTTCAAGCACTGAGTCCGGGATTCGGCTTAAGCGATAGAGGGGAGAAAGGAAAACATAATCTGGACTAACAGGTGAGGATTCGAACTCCGTTCCCGCCGAATACGAGAACAGGCGTAACCACAGTGTCGCCTTATTCGGTTACTATTTGCCCAAAATGGATAGCTACCGAAATATCGAGTATACTTTAGATACACTGTCAGAGTACTCCTCTAATGTTATAAGAGACAGGAAAGTAATGACGCCATAGTGTCACGCGTTGCTATGTTAGTAAGACCCTCAACAGAAGTACTACTTCAGTGGTGAGAGTGACCAACAAAGCCTCCCCTACCACGGGGTTTGTTTTGCCGGTAACTAAGGCAGGTCGCATTCTTCCCCCAAGAGATCGACCCCGCTTCCTTGCCAATCGTTCCCCGTCCCTCTGAGATTGTTTACAAATCCGAGGCCGCGAGTCAAAGGCATTCTCGGAAGCGATTTATCAGCACGGCACATTCGTTCCGGGGTGAGCTGCGCCTTCAAATATTAAAGCAGCGGGGGATGGGCTCAACGGCACAAAGCAGCCGCGCTGAAATAGTAACGCAAGACGAGGAGAGCCGACATCTTGCAGAAGTTACGTTCCTCTTCTAGCGGAGCAGATAGCGTTAAATGTATAAAAACTAGCATTTCTCTTTTCTCTTTAAGGTCTCTGTTACGTATTTCTCTCTCTCTCTCCCTCTCCCTCCCTTCTCTCCCCCCTCCCCTCTCCCCCTCCTCCTCCTCCTCCTCCTCTCCCCCTCCTCTCTCCTGCCCCCCCCCTGCCACACATACTGTGTGTGTGTGTGTGTGTGTGTGTGTGTGTGTGTGTGTTTGTGTGTGTGTCGGGGGGGGGAGGGTATTTGTTGCCTGTTGTTATTCTTACCAACGCTTCTGTTAACGTCACGCCTTGTTATTCAACAACGTTATCCTGCCTTTTGTCGTTATCTGTATTGCGTCGAAAGCGCTGAAGTACTTAACCCTGTTATCCATATTTCCTTACCTCACTTACTGTTACGTCATCGGGACGTCATGAAAGGAAAAAAGGAAGGAATATTAATGTTTAATGTCCCGTCGACAACGAGGTCATTAGAGACGGAGCACAAGCTCGGATTTGTGAAGGATAGGGAAGGACATCGACCATTCCCTTTCAAACAAACCATCCCGGCGTTTGCTTCGGCGATTTACGGCAATCGCCGCAAACCTACACCTGGGTGGCCAGATGGGGATTTGAACCGTCGTCCTTCTGAATGCGATTTCAGTGTCACGAAAGGGGAGCGCTTCTATAGCACTTGTGCGAACCGTTCTTGTGTCCTGCTCGAGTACTTCGGACCTCCACCAGGCAAGGGTAAAGTAAGACATTGAAGCAATTCAGAGACTTTTCGCTAGATTCGTAGGTTTAATCAACACGCGAGTATTACAGAAACACTCCTTGAATCCAGATGTGAATTCCTGGAGAGAGGGCGATGTTATTTTTGCGAGACACTATTGAGAACGTGCAGAGAACAATCATTTGCCCCTGGCTGCAGAACTACTCTACTGCCAGCAACACACATCTCGAATGAAGACCTCGAAGACAAAGTAAGAGAAATTAGGCCTCTTGCGTAGGCATATAGACAGTCGCTTCCTTTGCTCCATTTGCGACTGGGATAGATAGAGGAATGGTTAGTAGTGGTACAACGTACGCGCCACCGTACGGATTACGTATGTAGATGTGGAAATTGTATATCACAGGCGTCCTTCTCGATAAACTCCGTAGATGAAGAGAGATGGCTAATTTTCACACCTATAATTAAATGGTACCATTTATGACATGCATACTATTGGCTAAATGGGTGCAAGGCTCAAACTCGAAAGGTACGGGGTTCAGCTCTCGGTCGATACTAGTAATTATTCTGTCGCTAATTGTTTCTCCCACCTCCGCCTAGTTCCACTACGGTTGGAAGTTCACATTAAACTGTAGGTCACCTTATACATGGTTGGTAAATCGGTAAATCAGTTGTGAAGTTAGAGAAAAGCGAGGGAACAAACCACCACCAGTAGAAACACGTCTGATAAAGCAATGTGACGTTGAAATCTTTAATCCATTGATTGATATTTGAATCCGATCATAACGTTCTGCTGATCCGAAATATGGTGAAATTGCTAAGAAAGTGGACTCGTAAGCGGCCAGAATGTGGATGCACTCTCATCTAGGTATCAGGATTTCTATTATCCTCTGTTTCTCCAAGCCCTTCTCGCGACTGTCAGAGTGGTTCCTCCGAAAAGGTTGTACTTGTGTGTTTTCCTGCTATATACGTGTCTGTAATCTGCTTGTAGCGACATCGTCGAGAAATTGGTGTTCAAGTTTCTCTCTGGTAACACCCATGTACATTAATTTTAATTGTTGAAATGATACATTACGCATTGTTCTGACTGAAATTGTTCTTGAACTCTTATCGATCTTGATGGATAGGCTTTACTTTGAAGCCAATTTGAAATCGACAGACTGCAGCTGCCACTGCGAGGGGTGAACATACAGGTAATCACAGTCGTCGCCTGCACCACCGTCACTGTGATTCACGCCCATTAGGAGTCGCAGAGGCAGACGCGTGCCCTTTGCCCTTTGTCGCGAGGTGCGTCAGTTTGCCACGACGGCTGCAGCCACGCCCCACCGTCCTGCCGCCCTGCCCACAATGCTTTCGCCGTGGGAACCGCCGCCCAGATTGCCGCCCCAGGCCGTGGGCGGCGGCTGACGGGGCGGCGCCGTCGCGTGGCGGAAGGGACATTCCCAGTACAGCCCAGCCTTTCAACTGTTGTCGCTCGTTATTCTTGCAGTTACTGCTATTACTGGCCGTGCAATGACGCGGCTTGTTACATAGAACAACTCTTCCCTTTAACACTTGCTAAGACTCTAGCAAACCAGGTTCGCATACAACTTAGCGTCCGGTCGGTATCGATGCTAATAGATTTCCGAGCGAAACACGCTGTTTCACATTTAATCATTTAATATGCTCGTATAAACTATTCAGTTTGTAGGTTTTATGCAGGTGGTAACCCACAGGTGGTAAAATTTTTTAAAACGTATTAATCGATATAAGTCGTTGGTTGTGCTTTTACTTTCATTTAGTAACAGTTTCGATCGCACGAGCATCATGAAACGTCAGTCCAGCGTACTTAAGACATCTAACACCGTATCCTC
The DNA here is from genome assembly GCF_023864345.2 of Schistocerca serialis cubense. Classification (NCBI taxonomy): domain Eukaryota; kingdom Metazoa; phylum Arthropoda; class Insecta; order Orthoptera; family Acrididae; genus Schistocerca; species Schistocerca serialis. The sequence goes on from NC_064642.1 coordinate 151,398,045, forward strand.
CACAATAAACATGTTGTATTATACAGGACTTCCTAGGAGGAACGGTCAGTATTCCGGGATATGACAGGAAAGAGCATCTGAAACAAACTGCTACTTATTTTCTGTATATTCAATACGGTGTCAGGTTTACTCATGTACAATAGTCGTTAACAATTACAATATGTGTCTTACAAAGTATGAGTACATAACGTTCGCCATATATTGGCTGGTGGAACACTGATACGTGCAGAAAGTCGCAGTGTTACGGTAGTAACAGTACGCTGCAACCTTTCAACAAAGAGGTGCTGTTCCTGTACATGTTGTTAAACTGCACGTTGAAAAGGAATATGGGAACTTGGAAGAATATGTGTTACACGCAGCGTGCTGAAAACTATGGTAAATGCTCTACAATCTTAAATTCGATGTGTCGGAAATCATCGACGGTATCTTTGACAGAAGCAAGAGCACTACCATTACCGAAGCTGAAGCCACACACACACACACACACACACACACACACACACACACACTGCACATTCTTCGTCAGTGGAGATGCGTGCCATTTCAGCCAGCATGTGTACCAACACAGTTAACACATGGTTCTCTCTGATGCACCGGCCGGTGTGGCTGAGCGATTCTAGGTGCTACAGTCTGGAACCGCTCCACCGCTCCGGTCGCAGGTTCGAATCCTGCCTCGGGCATTGATGTGTGCGATGTCCTTAGGTTAGTTAGGTTTAAGTAGTTCTAAGTTCTAGGGGACTGCTGACATAAGCAGTTAAGTCCCATAGTGCTCAGAGCCATTTGAACCATATCTCTGATGCACTCGGAAAAGCCTTGCAGTACACTCAGAGCACACCATGTACAACTGCCCGTTCAGCGACCTAGTTTAATGACGAAAAGACATCTCGAACCAGGATGTTGAAAGCTGCTAGGTAGACTGGGCTACAATAAAACTTCAAAGAGATTTGGTAGATAAGACACATACGTGCGCTCCACTAGCCCAGAAACAAATGTATATTAAATGCGTTCTGGCTCGGAAACCATTAGGAATAGGGCATATGTACATCTGAAGTTTCTCCTTCGAGAGAGAGTTCGTGTAATATCCCTGAATGTCGACCATTCCTCCTGGAGCACCCTGTATTACTGACGACATAATACTGTGTATGCTAATTTTGCTGAATTAGAATATCATGATACACTGTTAGTAACAAAAGCTTTTTGTACAGTCATCAGATTATCTCAGCGTGTGTTTAGCGTTCAGAGTTCATTTTGTTCCCGACAATATAAATTTCATATTGTAACAGTATCAGTACATTCCGCTATAGTATTTCGTCGTATACCATCTTAACGTCATCGGTCTTCCATAGAAACGATAATTTCTCTCCTTACTTGATGCCCCACTCCATTCGGAATGTTCGTCTCTAGAGCTTTAGATCTGTTACCCCGAATCATTACGTCATAATAATGACGGTAGCCATGGCGGCTAGGTATTTCCTTTCTTCCTGCGTCAGTTTTATGTTAGTAAAATTTTGCCCCTATGATATGCAATGCAAAGCCGTATCATACTGTATCGTTCTCAACAATAATGTACATCAACACAATAGATGTATCCTGCACCATGCTATCCCTCCACATAAACTTCAAATTAAGTACAAATTTCACTCCTGGCGTATTTTACAGCATAGATTTTGATGCTTCTCATTAGTATGCATCAAGCAAGAATGTTCTCTTCGTACGTTTCAACCCTATGTGCATACTAGTTGCATTCTACGATAACACTTTACGAGATGACAGGATCTGTTTCTGTTCCTGAAGTCAGGAATGTATTTCTTAAGGGGAGCACGTTGACTACAGTCGATTGAAATATTACGAGGGCTATGCTTCTTTTCGAGGTTCAGTTGGCTGTGAAATTAAAACGAGAGTGAAAATCCGATGAAATTTTATGCATATGTATTGAGCAGTGTCTATAATATGCCTGTCGATCGTGTCACGGCGCACTTTCCGTTTTTGAGGGCAAAGTAAATATGCCTAGAACAAAAGAACCTCCCGTCGGTTGTGGAGTTCATGGTCTCAGTAGAGATCTTCATGTTGAGGGGTTCCTCCTGATTTCTATGCAGGTCATACAAAGTAACCGTCGTGAATGACAGCAAAGTGCTGTTACGGTGCAATAACTTTGTAGCAAGACGTACACACGTTCATGATGTAGGTGGTGCCATCCGATGATCTTGTTCAGCAAGTAGATCAGGCGATTCGAGAAAATCGTCTAAGAAGGGCAATTTACAACTAGCGAAGAGAAGTGATAACTTGTCCTCCTTCATGACAGTACTCGGTCACAACGGCGACGCTCTTGCTGCATTTTCGATGGGAAGTGATTGGTCACCGACCATACAGCCCGGACTTGACTCCCTCAGATTCTCATCTCTTTTCTCACCTGAAACTCTGGCTATGAGGATAGCATTTTAGCATAGCCAACGAGGTGCAGGGCGGCTATAAAGAGAAATAGCTGAAGGTGTAGCTAAATATTGCAAATAAAATTTTTTATTTTCACTGTGGATCCCATTTCGTGACCGAAGGGACCTAAAGAAATAGCCTTCGCATGTATTTTACGTGACAGTGAGCCGGAGGCTTTGGGGCTGTGTGCATGCTTTGTGATATCGGTGGATGATAAGTTCGTAGTTTATTGATCAGTCTGGTCTTTATCAGGAATATGAATGAATGTGCGGGGACAGCTCGGTGATCCACTCAAAAATTAAGTCATTTATCCATTCCCAGAATTCACTCAACAGGACAGTAGTCAGTAGGTTCTACCAATGTGGGTTACCGACAGAAATGTAGCACCCGATATTTGTTTCATTCACGTACAGTTGTAGATACAATGCTCACGGAAGTAGCAGAATCCGAGTAGCCAGAGGTTAGAAATCACATGTGGGGAGAAGTGCGTGGCAGATGTGATAGTGCGGAGATCTGCAGCCCGTCCAGAAGGGCCTCGGGCCACAGTGGTGACTGGAGGTGACGCCGTCCGGGGGGGTTGCCCTGGTCAGCCACCGATGGCCTCCGCCTTGTTTTCGCAGAGGCGGCGGCAGGGGTTCGCTAAGCCCGCCGCGCCTCGCTCTCCCTCCAAACAATTACCATGATTGCTTCTGCAGGGGGAAGTAATTGCTTCATTACCCACTTCAGCTCTTGTATGCGAAGCCGCCAGTGGTCGCCGCCACTGCTGCCTTCGCCGCTGCACTTAAATTTGTGGAAATTGGATCCGTATGTGGGCGACTACTTCCATTAGGAACCCCGCCCGCCTCCGCTGCCGCCGCCGTGCCGCCACCCCCGCAGCCGTCACCCGCCCCACGGGCATCCGTAGTCGATTCTGGAGGTCGGGCAGGGACACCTGTTCTCTCTCCGCCTTGTCAATCAGCATCTGCGTCAAGCGGGCCCGCGCTCCACGTGAAAGAAAAAGGACAGAACGCGAAGAATGGAAGGTGCCTCGAAAAAAGGAGCGCCGATCCTCTCCTTCCGCATCGCCTCTCTCTCTCTCTCTCTCTCTCTCTCTCTCTCTCTCTCACTCACTGTCTCGCTCGCTCTCTCGCTCCTCACCGGCAGCTTTCTATTATTCCAGCACGTAACTTAAACCGTTTATTTTATGCGAGGAGGCTTTTGATTTTGGCCAGGTGTCCGGTTTCGCCGTATCTCGTTTCTATTGGCACGCAGGGCATTCTGTGCGTCGCGTCGTTCCCACGAGTCTCTGTAATTACAGCGATCATTGTCGTGCCGCGGCTGCTGGCTCGTTATCCTTGCACCTCGCCTACTCTCGCAGCTTCCTGCTTCGCGCCCGTCCATTATTATTCGCTCTTCTCTCTCTCTCTCTCTCTCTCTCTCTCTCTCCCCTCCTCTCCTCTCCTCACCTGCTGTACTGCGGCGCGGTTGTTCGCTTCGCCACCCGCGATGGGATAGCAATAGCATCTGCAGACAACTAGTGGACCACGTGACTGACTGTTGTTTCATCTTTTGATTGCAGCATCCGTACCCTTCGGAAGACCAGAAAAAGCAGCTGGCACAGGATACGGGGTTAACGATCCTGCAAGTGAATAACTGGTGAGTAGCGCAAACTGTTTTTTTGCTGTCTCATTGTTAACTGCGTAAAGTAGCTTTAAGAATGAACCATCTCAGTGTAACGGGCTTAATGTACGGCCGAGAAGGAAAGTTTCGTCGAAGTTTAGGTTGAATAAACATGGAAATCTTAGTTTGTGAGTTTTGAATTTTTAGGGATATTAATTGGCTGTAAGACAAAGTGGGCAGGGTCAGCTGATGTAGCACTGAGGGAAATACAGTGTGAAGTTGGAAGCAATGACCAGCGCGTAGTCCATAGACTGCGGATTTTAGAACTCGTTTCATTGTCTGATAGCATTTGCTGATGCAACTACGTACGACCACAACTTTCATTACAAAAAGATAACGCATCGTTTATGCACAATTTCTCATGCATTATCCTATTGCTCAGAGGTTCGTTCCTGTTCTCTTGTCTAATTTTTTTTTAAATTTCATTATTAGAAACTTTTCACTGTTTATACATCTGTTGTATGCTGCCAGAATGAGAATTCTTACTATTCCTTTCACTGTATTGAAACATCTAAAAATCAGCTTCGTCCCGAGAATGTCATTTAGCTATTCAGAGTTTTACTAGGTTGATAGCAGTTTTATGATATTAAATTACCAGACATTATATTGCGTACTGAGTATATTTGTTAGGCCAGCATTTCTTGAGTGTGGAAATTTCGTTGATCTGTAAATATGCCTTGTCAAATACAAGTGTCATTGTAATTACTGTACAAGGTGCAATTAGTGTCTTCGGTTCCTCTGTTTTTCTTGTTTCTCCCACGCAACTTAAGACGTCTTCGTTAACTTTCAGTTATGTCCTCTAACAAGGCTGTTGACAAGGCTGAGGAGGTTAGCAGGTTTGCACACATTCATTTGCTTATTTCGCTAAAGACGAGACAAACTTGAAATCAAACTCTATTATTTTGTGAATTAAATATTTTGATTCAAGGATCAGCAACAGTGACTGTTTCTGTTATCTAACTACATAAGTTTGTTACAATTATTTCCTGTACAACTTTCTCGCAGTTTCAAAATCATGGATACTAAGGCAGATCCTCATTCTTTTGGCATAACGAGCTTAAGTCCACGCCAACTGAAACATTATCAAAGCCAAATTACTTGCTGTGTTACCAGTAATACTGGCTGCATCTATTTTTGTACATTGCCTTGAAATAAAGTAATGAAAACGATATTTTCTGTTACCCATCGCAGCTTCGCCTCCCTACTCTAAAAAATAGTGTTAAAAATATTAAACTGTGGGAGATGCTTGCGTAATCAGCAAACGATTATGGCTCCTGTAGATCCCTCCTTGTATCTGCGCAGCGGTCGTTAAGCGCGAAATACCTGATGGGAGCGTCTTAAGCCATTTATTACACCACTTCGCAGTATAACACATTGCTCATAGTCCAGCGGCGAAAGTTGTCTTGCTGAGCATAAATATTGGCCAGACCTGTCAGTATTAAAATGTCCATGCGCGACGGTGTCCGGGAATCCGCAGAATTCCTGCGGCAGTGACTCAGGGTCGGGACATATATTCCAGCAGCCGTGTTTCAACACTACCGACCGGCCGGTTCTGCTAATTACTGCCCACTGTCCCCGCCGTGGCGTATATTATCGTGAAATGTACCCACTCATAGGCGCCGCCGTCCTTTGTGAGTATTATTAGACGACGAAATAAATTCGGGCGAATATCCTGTATAGGAGGCGGGTCTCGCAAATCTTATGAACTTTGGGGCGAAATACTTCGCAGATGAAAACGTCGCCATCAGAGTGACAACAGACTTAAGCCAGCTCATTCTTTAAATAAAGTTTTCCGTTGCAAACTTCAGGCCTAAGGGTTCACTGACCCGAGTGTGTGTTACTGTGGTGCGGCGGCAGCTGCTCCCAAACTGTTTAGCCTTCCGTTAGCGCGGAATTCGTTTTGTATCAGACGTATTCATTACATCCAAGACAGAAAAGGAACATTTTTAAGTTAAAAATGTATATTTTTGTGTGACTTTCGTAATTTTCTTTAAAATTAAAACCACGTCATTAGAAATGGAGACAAAATACCAGGCACTCATGATTTATCAAACAAGTCCCAACTGTCTTTTATCTAATCTGACATGGCTGTCCTTGGTGTCTGACATTCGTTTCTCGTGACGTTGTTTTCTTATTATGTGATTTCTCATTTGTGTCTCTTATTTGAATCTTATACAACTACGTATGTTGGGACTTAGTTTGAGGTGGCGTAGATCCGAAGACGTAGGTAGTAAATATGAGTAAAACACACACACACACACACACACACACACACACACACACACACACACACACGCACGCACGCACGCTAGGGAATCGTGTATCCTCTAATTGCTTTGTACAGTATGAAATATCTCTATATGAGAGCTGTGTGAATGTGTTCTTTACTTGGATTGCGAGGTGTTTCCCACACATAAAACCACGTGTTCACTACTTATTTAGCTTTCAAACTCGAAGACATGATACGTAATTCTACAATACTATTCGATGTTTTTTTCAGAAAATAATTTAAATATTGTAACACATTTGAAAAATACCGTTACGAATGAGAGGATACACACATTCTTTTATTTCCGGGTACAAACACTTTTATCTGTCGAAACCAGTCAGCTGTTAACAAGTAAAAATAATCCTGCAGTGCAGGATACATGGATGGTATTTATATGCTTGTTAATTTTAGGTGTTTGGGTATTCGCAAGCGTTTTTCTGTGCCTAACGTTCTGTCATATAATACTGGAGTCATTCGCAGATGCTTTAAATACTTCGTTAACTGGTTTTTTAACTCAGCTAGTGTGTGAGCTACTTTTGCCTCTCGCTGTTGCGATCTTCAGCCCGAAAGCTGGTGTGATCCACCTGTCCACATTAGTCTATCCTGTGCAAGCATCTTCATCCCCCAGTAACCACTGCAACCTGCATCAAATTGAACCTGCTTACTGTATTCATCTCTCCGTCTCTCTCTCTATACAGTTTTAGCACCCTTCTCCCGTTTCCCCAAAATTCCCACCAATGAGAAATTTAGCCAAACTTCGTTTTATTCGACAGGGAACATTTATACCAAATTTCATTCTAATGTAAGGTGGTCAGGTCGGGATGATTTATAAAGTAGACCCAATTGATCTGGAATGGCCCAATAAAAATTCTCTTGCGTCAGTTCTCTAACGGAAGTATGCACGCGGTGGAAGTTTGTATCTGAGAGATACGTATTACAAGTACGCAAGAAATCACCATTTGGAGTCCAAAGTGCCAGACGTTTCCGTCACCCTGTACTGGATAAAACTGAACTTCACCGACAAAATTACAACAATGTAGGCGATTTTAGAAGTGATAATTTTGGGTAATTGGAAAGTGTTTGAAAAAGGCGTCCAATTTTCACCAAAAAGGGAAACTCATTTGTTAATAAGTATAGTTTAAATTAACTAAATGAAAATCACCTAAGTGGTTCACTTTGAAACGTCATTTCAAAGTTGTGGTTAAATTTTCAAGCAAAAGATTGAAAATTGTTGTAGTTACACTGCGTTCCGTTTTGAAAAATCATATTCCAATAAATATGCGTCTGAAGTTTTGAAATGTGTTGTAGACTTGACTGGTCTGTCATACTTCGACCGTTGCGATCGAAATCGCATTCACTATTTTATCATAGAACGATTGAAATACCGATGGTGGCAGTTCCTTGAAAGCACAAAAATTTACAGTTCCGTTTAGCCCTACTCCAAGTAGGCGATTTGTTCCGGCGATTCGACGGTTGATTTTATGTATGTTCCGTACAAACTTAATATTTCATGTCACAACCTTTGGGGAGTTTCGACAAGCACTAAATATTATGAAGCCTAGGCCTCGAGGACTTCGTTCTAGCAACGTGATGTCTGCACTGCACGTTTCACATTTCACGTGTTGAGAAACAACAGAGAAAACGGCAACAAAGGTTATAATCCTATAACTCAGTCCGTAATTCATATCATAATCTTGGTCACTGTCTTTCAATTTCGTAGCAGAGGCACTGATTTCTTCCGAACGACCCTCAGCCTTTTATCTAGTCTTTCGACGCTTTGATGACATACTGCTTAGACTACGCGTTAGATACGATGTTTTCGTATTTTTGCGGCCAAAGTACACTTTTCTCACCACTCATTCTTACTTGAAAGACAAAACTGTGTACAACAAGACCACAAATACACTATCGGAAGTCAAAACTGTACACAAAAATCAAGGTTAGAAACGATTTTTTTTTTCGTACACTTATTAACGCATGCTGACGCCGAGTAAGATATTATTGTTGCGAAATGCTTCTAACTGTATCCAAGCATTACACGTAGACCGTTTCCGGTTATTCCAGACGCTAGAGGAGGAGCTCGGAATTCCATTGAGCAGTTTTTTTCGGTGATTAGATTCTTTACCTCATTTTTAACCTCATTTTTAGAAGGTTCAAAGCGTCTTTTAAGCTAGAAAAAGATTTTTTTAACGAGATGGCGCAGTGGTTAGCACACTGGACTCGCATTCGGGAGGACGACGGTTCAATCCCGCGTCCGGCCATCCTGATTTAGGTTTTCCGTGATTTCCCTAAATCGCTCCAGGCAAATGCCGGGATGGTTCTTTTGAAAGGGCAGAGCCGACTTCCTTCCCCATCCTTCCCTAATCCGATGCGACCGATGACCTCGCTGTCTAGTCTCCTCCCTCAGAAACAACCCAACAACAATTGTGCCGGCCGCTGTGGCCGAGCGGTTCTAGGTGCTTCAGTCCAGAACCGCGCTGCTGCTAGGGTCGCAGGTTCGAATCCTGCCTCGGGCATGGCTGTGTGTGATGTCCTTAGGTTAGTTAGGTTTAAGTAGTTCTAAGTTCTAGGGGACTGATGACCTCACATGTTAAGTCCCATAGTGCTCAGAGCTATTTTGAATAGCAATTGTGTGCCTTTGAATGGTAGTTGAGCTTCATGGATGTGGATTCAAATGATCAAAGAAAAGCATCAACTAACCATTTCATTTATATCCTTATTTATGCCAAAACGTGTTCTTCACTTCATCCCATCTTCAGTTTGCGTAATGCATTTATATCATCATCAGTATACTGATTATACCAAACAGTTAAGTGAGAATTGTTGAGTAATCATGTAGATGTAATCATTTAGAATTTTAGATGTAAATGTGCACTGAAAACAAGCTCGAACATGGCATTTCAGCAGCTGCTCTCTGGTACCTCCGTGCGATGGCCCAGTTAGAATGTCGGGGATTTGTGCGGACTCGCAGCGAACGTTAGACGGGGAAGTGAACGGAGAGCGAAGCTCGGACAGCGGACGCGTGTGCCGGCATTATGCAGCCGACAATTGCGCCAGCTTGTAGCGGGCGGCCCTCGCTGGCTGCTGGCTGCAGCACCCCCGCTCCCGGCTACAGCCGGCACATAAATGGAAAACGGATTGATTAATCGTAGTAATTACCGATCAGCTTTCCGTGCTAATTAGATCTGCTCCCCTTCCCCGCGCGTCCCCAGCGGCTGCCGGGTTGTTGCGAGCGAGAGGGCGAGGCCGGGGGAAAACAATGGCGCCCAAATGAGATTATTTGCTGAAAATGGCGATTCCTGGTCGCCGGCCGAGGGAAAAGGGTGGGCGGCGGGGGCGCCGCACCACTTGCTGCCGACGAGACCCCACGGCTGCCAACATTCGCACTCTGGCAAGAATCGCGCTCGCTGGTGATCCGGAGGAGTCCCACATGTACAAATGCAAAGTTTACCCATCTGGTATGTAACATACGTCGTAATTGGAGTAGACACTCGGATGTGGCAGGAATTCTCGCCGAAACATTCAGTAACAGTTGACTCTACCGGCTGTTTTCACCTCTATGTCTTAGCGGCATCAGAGTGGTTGCCTTTTGCAGGCTTTTGATGACAACACCGGAGGTTATTCTGGTCCACTACAGTGCGGCCGGGAGCTGGTTATCTATAGACGATACACCGCCAATGAGTCACGTCTCCAAATATTCCATGGGCAAATAATACCCAAGTTCGAAATATGTATCATTTGACAGAACTAAGCTTTCGGTTCCATGTTTATATTAGAAGTGTAATTGATCCTCCTCGAGTATTCTTCGCACCCTATCCTTTGGAGCAACCATTTCACTGTAAAGATTACGTCATATTTATTCATTAATATTCTTCCACACTCCTAAAATTTCTTGTGTGAACAATTTCTTGTGCCTTAAACGACCCAGTTTTTCACAACTTTTATCCACAAAGACATATTTCTTCCACTAACGATGACTTTTTTTTCGGTACATTCGTTCTGCTCTCCTAACTATATAGACTGCTGCACCACACATTAAATGCTTTCTGCCAGTTCCTCTAACGAGTAATACTCCACTATCATCAAAGTAGTCATGAAGTCTATATTATATAGTAGTAAACTTCACCGTGGACGCATCGCAGATGGAAGTTTCTTTGTGTTGATCGAAAGGAAAATGTTTCGTAAGAAACATAAATAGTTTACAGACCCGTGCTTAACACAAACTGGTCGTTCAAGGCCTCGTAACAACTGAAATACTCATTCCCGACCTTTGATTCCTTATCTCATGATACTCAATTCGGGATCTTATGCCGTCTGTTAATTTTGACCGTACAGATATGATATTCCCTAGTTGGTAGCTATACAGGGTATAAACGATAAATGTTTACAAGTATTGCTGTGATGTAGGGGAAGTCGAAACGAGCAATTTGATGCAAGATACTTGCGATCTATCTAATCTGGAAATGACCTCCAACTGGCCTACAAAACCATCGAAGCTACTTTTCAGTATTCTCCCGCTGTCTTACGCCACAGGCTTGGTCGGTTATTTCGTTAACATTATTGATTTAAACTTTCTCATGAGGGTAACGAAAGAAAAAGAAACTTCGTCACATGTTTGCAGTTCAATTCAAACTAAACCTTTACAAGCACAGTAGTATCGCACCAAGAAGGCCAAACGAATCGATTCAGTTATTAATTTTGTGTTGTTAACTTTAACAATATTTTGAGATAAATGTTACAAAAACATCAGTTTTACATTTTGTAAGAGCTAATGCAGGGGATTTTTTAATATTCAACGACGATTTTAGCCAAAATCTCGCGCGGTGCGCATGTGCTGTGTCCTACGTGGCTTTTGTAACCCAATTTGGAGCTGTTACTCGGCTTGACAGACCGCAGGTGTCATGCATAAATTTGTTCAACTCGACTTCACCTACAGTGTGGTACGTTTGTAAACAGTTACCGTTTAGATCGTGTATGCAGTGTAAGAGGTTATTCAGATGAACCAAATAAGTGAGGCAGCACAGTGATTAGCACTCTGGAGTCGCATTCGGGAGGACGACGGTTCAAATCCGCGTTCGGCATCCTGATTTAGATTCTCCGTGATTTTCCCAAATCGTTAGAGCCCTTAAGGCAATTACTGGGATGGTTCCTTTCAAAGGGTACGGCTGATTTCCTTCACCATCCTTCCGTAACTGTGCTCCGTCTCTGACTCCGTTGCGTCTCTACCTTCAGATGAACGAAGCGGCACCAGATGAGGCTACTACAAACGACGTGTTCGCACGGTATCGAGAGCCAGGTATCATGGAATAGCTGTAGCTGTAATTCGTATTATGGAGAGAGGGAATAAGACAGATGGAATAAAGCAATAACGTTTCGATTTTGCCAAAATAAAACGGCGAAATGTTCCGATTTTCCATTAGTTTCATGCGCATGCGCACACGCGCACGCACACACCTCGCTTGGTCGGACTATGTACAAGAGCTATTCGGCAAGTAACGTCCGGTACGCCGCAAAATGGAAACTACAGAGAAAATCAGATGAAGCTTTGCATAAGTGTGTTGGGCAGTGTCTCTCATATGCCCGTCGATCGCGTCACGTCCCTCTTTTCAGCTCTGAGCGTACAGCTTGCACGTAAAGATGCCTGGGAAAGAGTGTCTCCCGCCAAGTGTGAATGCCTATGGAAGATTTCGCCTGATTTCATGCAGCACACACAACATAACTGTCATGCATTTCCTTCTTCATGACAACTCTAGGCTGCACTCTGCAGGGGAAATGAGGACACTCCATCATTGGTTCCGATGAGATGTGTTTGGTCACCCTCAATTCATCCCCGATTTGGCTCCCTCTGATTTTGATCTCTGCTCACATGAACCGCTGGTTATGAAGACAACATTTTGCCACAGACAAATAAGCTGCAGATCAGCGTAGAGAATTGGCAAAAGGACTGGTGGCTTCTTTCTGTGACGAGGGTATTGGAAAGTTTGTACAATGCTGCGACAGAGCGGTGACTATTTGGAGAAGTAGTTGGAAAGTGCTACAGACTGTTGCAAATAAAACATCTGTCATTTACACTGTGGTTTCCGTTTCGTGGCCGATCGGATGTTACTTTCTGAATAATCCTCGTACATGTAACACACAGAGCAAGGTAGCATAGTGGTGAGACACTGAATTCGCTTTCGGGCGGACGCGCTTCAAATGACTCTGAGCAATATGGGTCTTAACTGCTGAGGTCATCAGTCCCCTATAACTTAGAATTACTTAAACCTAACTAACCTAAGGACATAACACACATCCATGCCCGAGGCCGGATTCGAACCTGCGACCGTAGCGTTCGCGCGGTTCCAGATGTAGCGCCTAGAACCGCTCGGCCACCCCGGCCGGCGGACGCGCTTCACATCAGCGTGCAGTAATCCAAATTTCGGTTGTGTATCACTGAAGGCAAATGTCTCTCAAAAGGTTGGAGCCATTCTCTAATCCGAGTTTGTTCTCCGCCTCTAATGGTCTTGTCGTCGTCGTGGCTTTGAACCATAATCTTCCTTTCTTCCCCACACATGTACAAAAATATGACTGATGTATACTGAGAATAAAAGATTCACGGTGTAAGTAGCCTGCTAACTTGAAGAATTCTCGGGCGTCGGTTGACGCAAGAGTGTCCGTACGATGTGAATTAGTGTAGTGGTTTCGACACGAGGGGAAGGTGGTGCGTCGGTGGCGAGGGCGGTGCGGATAGGATATCGGCGGCGACCTGATCGCGCTGTCACGACGCGGCGAGCCGCCTGCCACCCGATAGCCCGGCCGTTATCTGCGCCTTGTATCACGGCCGCCAGTTGGTTTTGCAATTCAAAGGGATTAGCCGACAGGCCGGGATTAGCGTTGTCAACAGCGCTGCCCTAGGCTGGCGCGATGCCTTGCGGATAAAGCCGTGCCCTGCCCCACGTCTTCCTAAGCAGCCGCCTACCTGGCTGCCCGCTACACAATTCTCGGTCCCTTCAGAGGCTGCTACTGTCTGCGCCACTGTTGTCCTTTCATCGCACAGCAGGTCAATCCATTTGTCACTAGCTGCGATGGATAATTTTTCCACTTACACCCTTACGTCATCTTCGGTCTCTTAACTGAACAGTATCCAAGTGCTTTCAACACTGCTGGGGTGATACCAACTCTACTAGAAATTCAGACAGTGTTAAAGACGTTAGCTAACTGGTAAGCTTGCTGGTGATGGATGGTTATGCACCGTCAGCTACTATCGTAAACCTGTACATAACCCGAAGGTTGATTTGAATACGACAGTGCTTAACCAGATATAGCCCTATTTGGAGTGGTAAGCCCTTGCTTTCCTTCGTCCCGAGTTATCCAGCCAGCTACAGAAAGGCCTGCTGTTTAACGCGTATTCCGAACTACCTTGGTACTCGGCGTTTTCGCCAAAGGTGAAAGAAGATATAGGTGACAGAAAAAATCCTAGGATCGACTGGGGATTGGACCCCGGGCCTTTGGATCTATAGTCTGATACTGAGCTGCAGGCTCACACGTACGACGAAATTTATTCTGCAACAAAGACATACATAGATGGAACGGTATGAGTTTCACTTCATGAGTATTTCACTAAATTTGTCGGTAGGGCTCATCAGCAAATGTCTGAAAGCCACAGTGTTTTATTACACAAACACTCTTCTATTGCAGATCCTACACCCTCGCTTGTTTGCGATTGAATAAGTGATCTACCCAGTCACACACTTATTCAATCCACGAGCAACTTTACCCGTAAACAAAGCATTTCGAATTGTAACAGCAACATTATACATTTTCTGTATGTCCATAATCAAACTGAGTTTCCTCACTTACCTCTCGATTCACCAAATCTAACTTGTTCCTTGTTATAAAGGGACATACTCTCAAACACAGACTAACTAAAATTATATTATTGTACTTTCCAACGCGGGTTAATGGTTGTCACTCATGAACGTGGTGAATAATTTCTGTTCTTTGTTTATTGTCTCAGAGATACTTTCGATTAAGCACCTGAAAAATGGAAAATGACTGTATCCGCACCGAAGCATTAGAGCGGGAAACAGTTTTTACCATTAGGTGCATCGTTATAAAAACCAAATGTTTCTTTAATGCCCTCACTGATAAATGGTATTACATGATCTTCCCTCATTATCAGTACCTATCAAAACATTGTAAAACCTTACAAAAGGAAAACATTTGACTCAAAACGTAATGCTCTAAAATGACTTTGACTTGACGGCTTATATGGTTACTGTTTTCTAAATGGTCTATAATTGTTTCTCCACTTTCGGAATTTCCACCGTCTCATCCGTAATAATTAGTTGGCGTGAAACCAGATAAATTTAATAACAGAAGACCTTTTGGGACGATGCCACTGATGGAAGTGCATCTCAGCAGTCTACTTATTCATTTCATTCTTCATAATTCTTCATTTTATTCACAAAATAGTTTTACTCACATAGTTATTGCGGTAGGTTTGACTATGCATATTACACAGCGTATTTAAGAGAGAGCGAAAATCCTGCAGCAGTCGTAACTGTGGAACAACTCCGAATCAGAGTAGAGATAAATTCATATCATCGTTTTTTTAACCTCCCCAATTATACATGAAATGTATTCGCAGTTGCGAATATAAACTACAATCAGATGTAGAATGGAATGACGACAATGAAAATCCATGCCGGACAGGGACTCGAACCCGGATTTTCCGCCTATCGTGAGTGGTGGCCTTACCTTTCGGCTACCCGAGCAAGACTCATCACCAGACCCAAACTTCCATATGCCGCCAACCATGTGTCTACAACTTGTATTCGTTCATCCATTATGAATATTCATGCGTGTTGGAAGGAACTTTGCACCGTATTTTGGAACAACACAGGCACTACAATGTCGTATCGTATGCTCAATTATATGTTGTATATATTCCAATCTCTGCCTTCCCCTAAATTTTTCTCTCTTCCCAGTCCTTACAGCTGTCGCCAGTACTGTGAAAGTTATTCTCTGATGTCTCAGCACATATCCTATCATGCTGTCCATTCTTCTTGACAGTTTTCCATAGAGTCCTTTCCTAGTCGATTCTGTACTGAGAATGAGATCGTTTCTTACCTTATAAGTCACTCTGTCCGTGGTAGTCTGCTTCTTATAACCTCCCTGCTTCGTCTCTCACGTAGTTTTTATTTCCAGAGTAGCAGAATACCTCCATTTGGCCTACTTCAAGCTTGCTTCCCAACCTTAATGTTAAATTTATCGCTAATTTCATATCTATTACTCATTACTTTCGTCTTTCTCAATCCTGTTCGTATTGAAAAGAGAGCGCGTGCTGTCCTGACACTGCGCTGAGCTCGAGAGTTGTCGCTGGAGACGGGGGAGCCTGCCGGGATGACGCGAGGGAGTTTTGATTGAGGCCGTGTCGCGCTGATTGCGATGGGCGGCCGCTACAGCACGCGCGATTGCTGCCCGCTGGCCGCCGGCGCCAATCACGCCGCCGGCCGCGCTCCAGATTGTGCCGCAGAGGGCAGAGCGGAGCTGCCGAGCTGCGGCTGCAGCTGGAGCTGTGCACAGATTAGATATGATGAGCCAGCTCCGATCCGCCGCAGGCCGGCGTCTCCGCGATTCTGTTCGAAAGCCACAGGAGGATCTGAGGGTATACACTAGAAGCACTTGTCGGCTCTGCACAGTACGGCGATCAGCAGAAATCAGATCGCCAGTTCTTCATTCTGGAATACTGCGTATTAAAAGACGATCGAAATTTTCCAAAGGTTAAAAGGCGAAAGCAAACTGATGGCTTTTCTGAATTATTTTAACCTTAGCATGTTGAGTATCACAGGTTTCGGATACATGTTATTGCTGAGGAATCGTTTGTTAGAATCGGTTTCAGTCAAGTATCAATTCTTACACTTACTTCCCAACATTTATTGATTACTGGAGCTCGTTTACTTTACTTATCGATTGTTGGAATTGGTTTCTCTCTCTTATCGATTTTGGAAAATTTTTTGCTACATGTATCGATTGTTGGAAGTGTCTTCCCCCCAGCATTCATTATTGGTACTGATTTCCCTCCTGGAGTTACTGTTGAGCTATGTTTCCCCATATATTAATACGTAGTTTAGTACTGCAATCTAACGTGGAGCCAAGAGGGAAAATTACGTAATAATAGAGCAACAATAATTATCCAGGAACAGCGTAAGAGCAATGTCTCTGACGTGCAGCAATATGCCTATGTTCAATGCGAAGAAGCGTATTTTCATATCATACAAATTGCAGTCGGTAAATAATGGTTTATAGTCCTTTTTTCAAGTTCCTGGTTGGTTTTAGGATAAGTTGTGTACTGATTTTGGTACCTACCAAAACGCCTCGGAACGCACATCAAGCACGTGATGTAGCGCCTAAGATTGTGTACTCTCATTTGAAAGGGGTGCATATCCAGGTACATGGCTTCAATGGTTTTCCTAAATAGCTTACATAAAATGCTAGGATGGTTCCCTTCCGTGCTTTATTTCTAAAATCTTAGGTGCCTGAACGCACCTCTTCTACCACACAAACCACCAAACCACCTCGCCCCCCCCCCCCCCCTCCCACCCCAAGCCATAAAAATCACAAGTATCGCTTTTTGAGAACTTGTGATCTTACATTACGAAATACTCTTTTGAAATTCAGGTTTTTAATACATAATTTCTTATAATCGAAACAATAAAACCACAAGATTAAATCAAAAAACAGGTGCTACCGCCCGTCCACGTAGCAGTGTCACTTTGCTTCGCCCCCTGCTCTATACATACTGGCACAAGTTGAAAGTATTCATGGTTATTACGTCATTTGTTCGACTGCTACTAGCCGCAAATTAATAAAGCATTTGATGATGAACGACATGAAGATATTACTAGCCCATTAGGAGTATGTACATTCCGACTACCCGAAGAATTAGGAAAAACAAAACAATATGTGACATGAGGCATGGAATTAAAGATTTAGTAAATGCTTCAAATGTCATTTGTCTTCTACTTATTATAGCTAGGCTACGATTTGATACACATGTATTACTTTAAATCTCCAGTGCCGGCTCGATCCAATGAGTTAAAAAAAAAATACTCCGGGAGATGCCGGAACGCCGTCTGGGCCGCAATGAAGCACTGGTTTCTTCGGAAAGACGCGCCAGATTTAAGTTCTCTTTCCTTGCTAATCGGAGCAAGCACACGCTCTCGAACAGTTCTTCTCGTCGATGGGACGTTAAACCATCATGTTTACGCTATTCTTATAGATATGACGTGAAGGATTATGTATCTTTCTAATACATTTATACACGTTCCTGCCTCTGTTATTGTTTTCATATCGTTTGTATACAACTGGTTCGTGTTGTACGCTTATCGTAATCTTCTTTTACGACATCACTTCGGAATTCAGTGCTTACAAGGGAACCTCCCCATCGCACCCCCCTCAGATTTAGTTATAAGTTGGCATAGTGGAGAGGCCTTGAAAAACTGAACACAGATCAGTCGAGAAAACAGGAAGAAGTTGTGTGGAACTATGAAAAAATAAACAAAATATACAAACTGAGTAGTCCATGTGCAAGATAGGCAATACTAAGGACATTGTGAGCTCAAGGGCGCCGTGGTCCCGTGGTTAGCGAGAGCAGATGCGGAACTAGAGGCCTTTAGTTCGAATCTTCCCTCGACTGAAAATTTTACTTTCTTTATTTTCGCAAAGTTATGATCTGTCCGTTCGTTCATTGACGTCTCTGTTCACTGTAATAAGTTTAGTGTCTGTGTTTAGCGACCGCACCGCAAAACCGTGCGATTAGTTGACGAAAGGACGTACCTCTCCAATGGGAACCGAAAACATTTGACCGCAAAGTCATAGGTCAACCGATTCCTCCACAGGAAAACGCGTCTGATATATTCTATACGACACTGGTGACAGCATGTGCGTCACATGACAGGAATATGTTGTCGACCCACCTAACTAGTACACTTGGCGAATGGGTAAAAAGATTCTTCTACCTTGCCCGATTTAAGTTTTCTTGTGGATGTGATAAACACTCCCAAAAAAGTGATGAAAACGTAAGAGTTTGTCACATAAACTGAAAATAAAAAATTAAAGTTTTCACTCGATGGAAGATCTGAACCAAGGACCTCTCGTGCTGCGGCTGGTCACGCTAACCACGGGACCACGGCGCTCCTGAACTCACATTGTCCTTCATATTGCCTATCTTGCGCGCGGACTTCTCAGTTTGTACATTTTGCTTATTTTTTCATAGTTCCACACAACTTCTTCCTGTTTTCTCGATCGATCTGTGTTCAGTTTTTCGAGGCCTATCCACTGTGCCAACTTATAACTAAATCTGAGGGGTGTGCGATGGGGAGGTTCCCTTGTTAGTTATTTCTTTGTGCTTCCCTAAACAACTACCTACCTCATGACAATGAGCAAGTCTTCAAATCTGAGAAAAAGATAATAATATTTATGGTCAGGCTGTGGTGGTTTCTAATAAAGAATGATCCTCTTCCATATTTATGAGTGAGTATCACGTCACACAATAACGTTTCTATTTCAAGAGAGCGTAGGTAGTTGACAAATACGATATAATTCCTGTGACGACGAGAAATACTCTTTCCTGTCACCGTCCGTATTGGGAGTACGTTTGCCGCATCGAGAATTACTGGCCCCTGGCAGTGAACGGCGTTCGCAGCTGAGCCCAGCGTTCGGCAGGTGAGGTGGATGCTGTGGGAAGGGGCACGGGGTGTCGGCTGCTGTAGTGCCCCGTCATGCGGCCATCGGTACTCCTTTTCTTCGCTTAATGGTCACCCGTATGAAGACTTAATTAATGCCGCGCGCCTGTTTAGCGGCCTGAGTCAGCATACGGCGGAGGTCGCGCGGGCCAGCCTGGCCAGGGACCGCCTCGCCGCGACGCTGTCGAATATTTCCGTTGGCGAAGTCCACACGTATCAGATGCCACTGGGGACTGGCGAAACAGCTGTTCGGTTTTTTATTCTTGTTCTCCACAACGGATGCCAAAGATACATTCATCACAACGGCTTTCGTCTGTTTATTCAAAGTTGTTACCTGATCTTATTGTGAATATGACGTTTTTTGCAAACGAAAGTGAAAAAAGAAATGAGGCATAAAAAGCATGTTGGATGTTAATTAATGTTCCATAGCAAATGTGAACAGCGGTATCAATAATCTACTGTTGCAATATCTTTGCCTTTTGTACTTTTATTTCATACTAGCTGACAAACCCGGCGTTGACCGTATATTCATTTTGCCAGTTGGGTATTAGATATGAAAAAAAAGGAACTGTTTCTAGTGTAATATCCCGGACAGTTTCTGTCCGCTGTATGCAGCTGTTCCGCGTGTCTACAGCGCGGTATTGTAAACGTCTCTATAGGAACATCTATTCATAGCTCTATATACGGCCATCGATTACAGCCGTCTGCGCTTCACATGTGAAAGCTGTCAAAAGCGCCGCGAGGTGTCAGGTATTTCCAGTCTCGACTGTAGGATTCCCTTAGTAGTAAAGAATAAATGCATTAAAACTTTCTACACGATGCGGCATTCTTTAATGCAGCTCAGTGATCATGACGTCATACCTCTTGATATGTGTGTCGTACAATGGTGTGTTTCTGTAGGTACAAACAGTGGCATATGTGGATACTGTCTGCAAAACGCTTTGCTAATAGTGTTAGTAGCAAAGAAGTAACAAATTTAAACGTTTTCTGCACTCTGGCAGTTTTTCACGCATCTCAGTGTTTACGACGTCATATCTCCTGAACTATGTGAGATATCATGATATAATTTCGTAGGTGCATTGAGCTGCATATTTATTGGAAGTAGAGTTAGTAGCATAGATGTAATAAATTTCAACGTCATGCATGATACGGCAGTTTTCCACAAATCTCATTGTTTATAGCGCCATAACTTCCGACTATTACAGCCAGGTGGTTCTTACGCCGACAAAGATTGTTGCCAGACAGTAAGGGATATGTGTACATTATTGGTTGAATTCGGTATAGTGGCTCAGGGTGAGATGTGGAACACACATGCGCGCGCGCGCGCGCACACACACACACACACACACACACACACACACACACACACACACACATTTTTACAACATGTATGGATTTATCTCTGTGAAAGAACTGAAGTTCGGCTCAGTACGCAACTAAAACTGTTTCATAGTATTTACCGAAATGTACAACTCTACTAACACACGTGTTGCAGATAATCAGGAAAGGATTTCATGAAATAAAAGGACAGAGAAATGGGAGAAAAGCAGACAGCGTTCCCGCATTGCCAAATTCTTCAGTAATAAACCACTGCTGGCAAAAGAATACACGCTTGTACGTGAGTCAATTTCCATCTGAAACACAGACTTCGTGTGTGGTTTATATCGCTTAGTGCTAAGAAATGCTTTAAGGAATGTAAACGTAGTTGTGAGACTTTTGATAGCATAATTACGATTCAGGAAATTACCGCTACCCACTTTGTTGTCCAGACCACTTTAAAAGAATTTCTTCCGCTCTGCCGGAGACAGGATGGAAGATACAGACTTCAGTGCTACAAGACAGCAGCGGAAGAGGTCATCGAAACTTTTTTAAGCAGAAGGGTCAGTGTAGAGCTCTCATGTCTTTTCAGCTATATCCTAGTAAGCTGAGCGTGCTGCAAAGGAGTTCTCAACTGAGACTGCTGGGGGAGCATTACCAGTTCTGGCAACCAAGCGTAACTTCCAGAAACTCAGTGTTGGAAAAGGGAGATTACGCAGCGTTTAACTAAATACAAACACATCGGCGCATAAATCGACAGCGATAGTTTTCTTTCTCGTGTTCGCAACCACTACGATTTTCTACCTAGGCTCGACTACGTTTGTTTTTCAAATAAGGTGAAACACTGAGCGCCTGTTTCACTAATCGTTGGACGTTATAAAACACATGCGAATCCAGAATTTCTTACTAACCTGAAAGATGCTACAATGACCCCATAACTGAAAGAGTAGCGTAAATTTCTTTTATACAAGTAGAGTAAAATACGTATCTAAACTAAAAGCTTCAAGCATTTCTTATGGTCTTCATAAAGAGTATAAACCCTGAGCCGGCCCCCTAAGTAAACAGAAAGGCTGCTTAGTACCAGTGATATCTGTTCCAGTTTTCGTGCAAGGCGACATGCACATTAAAATTTTCTTCTTACGAAGTCGAACGTTTAATCTTGATTCACACGGACGCACCGTCGCGAAGGTAGGCGAATGGTTAGCAGGAAGTAATCTCGCTTGACGGTAAGCCGTGGCGTGGACTCACTCTCTAGGACCCGATGCCCCTCAACCGTCTTGTGACGTCACGGATTGCGCATTAATAATGGACGATCGCGGGCGCAATTAGCCAGCCGGCGTAATTAGGGTAAATTGTTTCCCGTAAGGCGGCCGGCGGTCTCAAGACGGCGTAAGCCGCGCTGCGCCGCCAATTAGGCTGCTCCCCCTCCCCCGCCCCTCCTGCCACCACCACCTTCCATTCCCCTTTTCCTTCCCTCCCTCGCCGTACCTCCCTCAGCTCCGTCTTCCCAAGTTGCGGCTGCCGAAGGACTGCTCGGCGCCCCGCGACAGTAAACACGCCGCCTGCTAAATTGCGCGGAAACTGTCCCCAGTTAATCCGCGAGCCGAAAAACGCCGGTCACCGTAACCGCCCCTAAAATTGCCGTTGCAGTCGGGGAGGCACGAGCAACGTCTTCACGGTTCCTCGTACAGAAGAATCGTTTTACGGCCGTCGTTGGTGTTGCATGTTGACTACTGAGCTGCAGGTGGGAATATATATTTAACGGCAGTTAGCGATGTCGTCCTTACCAGCACACTGTCAACATTTTAAACACTGGTTTTCTATTGTTTTTATCACAAAAATAGCTTCCAACATGACTGCACAATTAGCCGGCCGGAGTGGCCGAGCGGTTCTAGGCGATACAGTAGGGAACCGCGCGACCGCTGCGGTCGCAGGTTCGAATCGTGCCTCGGGCACGGATGTCTGTCATGTCCTTAGGTTAGTTAGGTTTAAGTAGTTTTAAGTTCTAGGGGACTGATGACCTCAGAAGTTAAGTCCCATAGTGCTCAGAGCCGTTTGAACCATTTTTGAACTGCACAATTACTTCAAGAAACCTCACTGAAATGGGTGAATGGGTAGCAGAGTTCCCATGTAGCTATTATTATATTGGCAATACTGGCATCTCCTCGTCGTATGTGAAGCATCTTTATCGAAGATGGCTTTTGTGACCACGTGATCAACAACAAATATTTACAACTGAAAGACGTCAGGTCGCCAGCTCTCGTCTAACTAATCCGTAATTGGCTTGGTTCAAATGGCTCTGAGCACTATGGGACTTAACATCTATGGTCATCAGTCCCCTAACTTAGAACTACTTAAACCTAACTAACCGAAGGACATCACACAACTCCCAGCCATCACGAGGCAGAGAAAATCCCTGACCCCGCCGGGAATCGAACCTGGGAACCCGGGCGTGGGAATCCGTAATTAGTGATATATTAATATAATATTAATACAATATATTATATACATCATAATACAATATTATAATATTCGTTGGTCTAGTTTAGTTCTTCGACAGCTCAGCGATAGCTCTAAATTTTTAGTTCCGCTAGCTGTGCACCTCTAGAATTCACCATTTGCTATAGCAGCTGGGTAGATGGAGCACATTCCTTAACAACAGTGTCTCGTAATTTGTCACAAAAAATTCATGTAAATGAATCTTGCTGGGGAAAATATTAGATTTTCTTCAATGTTTTGGTACTTCCACATTGCAACTTACCAAGCGTATCCAGTCTTTCTTCCATAACATCAGGAAGCCTTCTATATCATTACTAATGAGTAAATATGACACAACCTAAGCAACATTAAAAACGCATCTTATTTTTCTCTTAGCATTGGTGACCAGTGGAAATCATTTTCATGTTTAGTCATTAAAATGCTAAATGTACCTACCCACTCAAGATTACTCTTGGCCGAGAACGATGGATTCCTTAGCAATTTCAGTACGTGCATCTGGTTCTTCCACACCTGTTCATCAGCTGAGTTGTTAAGTGTAGCTTAGGCTTATTAACTTCCGCGAATCAGCGTATTCATTTTAGGTTAGGGTTATAGTGAACTAATAAGAAGGCGCCACTGTTTGCCCATGTACAAAAATGCGCGTCCCATGCATAATTCGCGTAACTGGATCAACTGCCTTCGAGCGATCGGTGCATCTTTTTGCTGCTAGCTGCGTCTTGATCATTAAGAAATCATGAGAACACACTTCACCGTGTCCTTTTTTTCCCTACGGTGCTATCCCACAGCATCGCAAGAATCCCTCTGTGGAGTTCGAAGTGAACACAGAGAAGTTAGTTGCTACCTACAAATGCAACTGGCAGTGTTCGAGGCAAGGTGTGGGAAGTTACATTAATTTAACTTGGATATTGATCTAACTGAAGTAAAGAGTAAGAAATGGCAATTGGGTATGAGTATATTAATTAAGCACGGATAGAAGAGGTGGACAGATTCATTTTTTTATTCTCTCAGTAGTAGTGTAGAATAGGCTGTACAGTGGAAGTCCAAAATGTAACTTAAATCTGATTGAAACGAGGAACGAAAGGAGTGAATAATCGACTCTGCCACAGCTGGGTAGTGGGTCTTGCCCCATAAACGGCGCTCCAGACACAGATTCTTCTAAGTCTCCTATTTAAAGTGCTAGTAGCTGTGCAGAAAGGGTACAATCAAACAAGTGTCCCCTCGAAAAGCACAGTTTCAGCTTCTAGTCGCGGCACAATCAGCGTTAGCGACAGATCGATGGCGGAATCCGCGCCGGGGGTCCAGAAGTGCCGAGTGTCCGCGGAAGGGAGACGGCGCGCTGGCCGGGCCGTAAACGCCGGAAGTAATACACCGGGCTGGTAGTTGGTCGCACCGCCGCCAGGCGGAGCAAGGAAGCGGAGCGGGCCAGCGCGGCTGAGGAGGGGAGGGGAGAGGAGAGGAGAGGAGAGCAGCGAAGGGGGCGGGAGAGCGAAAGTGGGGGAGGGAGAGCCGCGGCCCGCCTCGCCTCGGCGCTGATATCCCCGGGACGGCGTCGTAAAACGCAAACTGCGTCATCTGCAGCCGTTGGATTCAACTAACGGGGAGTGGGAATGGCGCCGTAACGCGACGGAAGACAATGGCGACATCAAGAAGATCAGCCGAGTGGCTGGCTGCGGTGGCGGCGGCGGTCCTAGCCCAACACGGCGTCGTCGCCTGGCGTCTCCTCGCCCCCGAGGTGGCGTGGCCGAGTCCACGAGGCGCTGACCGCGCGCCGCCGAACAAGCTGTGTCGGCGACGATATATGTAACAACCGATACTGCGCTTACATCATCTAATGACATTTTCGGTGGTTTTCCATACATCATCTAATGAGATTTTCGGTGGTTTTCCATCTCTGAAAAACTGTCATTTGCGAGTTTGTAGTTTTTTTTATATCAGTGAATCATTTAGGAGTACGTCGTAATAGGAAGTTTTGCTTTAGTCAGTTTTTTTTTTATTTCTGAAAAGAAGTTATAAAACTGAGATGATGTGTTGTGGAGACGGTGATACAGCTTTGTTGTTTCGCTACTAATTCTATGTTTCCTTATTCCATGCTTCGGCCACTACATGCCATTACAGTTTCTTGAGGTTAATCGCACTATCTACAACATCAGCGCTCGCTGTTTTTGAAATTCGATTTATATCCAAACGACTTCTGATACTATGGAGCGAAGTACCTAAACTGCTGGAAGAGCTGGGTGTAAATCCCTGTGCACATAGCGCCTGATTCGTAAATATAGTAGCACCACTAAAAAAAAGTAAGAAAAAATACTCCTGATAGCTAGCATACCGTATCATTATCTTTCTTAGTAAATATGGGTCGTTGTCAAATGGTTCAAATGGCTCTGAGCACTATGGGACTTAAGTTCTGAGGTCATCAGTCCCCTAGAACTTAGAACTACTTAAGCCTAACTAACTTGAGGACATCACACACATCCATGATAGAGGCAGGATTCGAACCTGTGACCGTAGCGGTCGCGCGGTTCCAAACTGTAGTGCCTAGAACCGCTCGGCCACCCCGGCCGGCGGTCGTTGTCTGAACCTGTATTTTTTTCAATAGTAGCTATTTTGAAGGAAAAAAGTGTATCTCATCTTAGGCTTTAATGTGTTGTCGACAAGGTAATTAGGTGCAAAACACGCTCTTGGATCGGAGAAGGATCGGGTAGGGAACCGTGCTCTTTATAAAGGAACCATCCGAACATCGAGTTAGAGAAGCACATGTGGATTATCGGACGGGGATGTGAAGAGTTATGCTCCCAAATACTACTCTCTTCTTACCACTGAGCCATCTCGCGTGGTAAAATGTCATTCTAAAACAATCCTCAAGGCCTTACATTATATTGGTTATTAATGTCGAAATGGTATTATTAATGTCGAAATAGTATCGGCTAGGAACGTTTCCTCATTGAAACAATTATTTTGCAATTCAAAGTTAGTCATATAGTATATTAATTACCTTAGTAAGCTATCAGAAGGTACGAAATTGAAAATGTAAATCAGACTACAGTCGATACTGTTCTGCATAAAAAATTAGTAGGCAATATTACTGTATTACGTCCTAAATCTTCAAATAGCCTGACATCCAACCCA
Organism: Schistocerca serialis cubense; assembly: GCF_023864345.2. Lineage (NCBI taxonomy): Eukaryota > Metazoa > Arthropoda > Insecta > Orthoptera > Acrididae > Schistocerca > Schistocerca serialis. Next base: position 151,424,073 of record NC_064642.1, read on the forward strand.
CAAAGAATCACACAAAGGAATGTAACGTAGCCGGCCGTTGTGACCGAGCGGTTCCAGGCGCTTCAGTTTGGAACCGCGTGACCGCTGCGGTTGAAGGCTCGAATCGTGCTTCGGGCATGGATGTGTGTGGTGTCCTTAGGTTAGTTAGGTTCAAGTAGTTCTAAGTTCTAGGGGACTGATGACCTCAGATGTTGAGTCCCATTGTGTACAGAGCCATTTGAACCATTCGAATGTAATGTAGGATAATAACAACTTCTAGATGCACTGAAGCTACCAGGAAGTAAATACAGCTTACGGTGTACTGTATGGCCTAAGCGGCCCCCGTGCTAAGGGGACTAATGAGGTTCAAATGGTTCAAATGGCTCTGAGCACTATGGGAGTTAACTTCGGAGGTCATCAGTCCCCTAGAACTTAGAACTACCTAAACCTAACTAACCTAAGGACAACACATACAACCATGCCCGAGGCAGGATTCGAACCTGCGACCGTAGTGGTCGCGCCGTTCCTGACTGTAGCGCCTAGAACCGCTCAGCCACTTCGGCCGGCGACTGATGAGGAAGGTGTGATCAAATAATTGCTGGTTTGAGGTATATTTGCGTCCGTAATACGTAATACCTGTATAACGCTCTCTACCAGGAGACGACGTAGACTGGCGGATTTGAATCGATGCTGTGTTGTTACGGTAGTAGCAGAAGGGGCCATTTGGCTCTGAAGTCGACAGGATACGAGTATGGTATGAGTAAATGGATTGGAGTTGAAAAATAAGGTAAGAGGGAATAATATTTTGTTCTCTCTTTCAAGACTTTAAAGCTTCTGGCGGTTTTGAAGTTATATAGTAGGTAACACAGAACATTCGGTATGATTTGTAAACTATTGTGCTCGATAGTAGTTCAGAACTAATAAATGAAAGTGATTGTCAGACTTGCAAAACGTAATTTGTTTGTGCACACGTACGATATGCTTGCCAGCCCTTGTGTGTCTACACGCGTGCCGTGGTTCTCAGCAGCGCCGGCTCGCGGTCTGAGGGAGCCTCCTCCCCCGCCACCGCCACTCAGGGCCGGGCCGATATCTAAACAGCGACGGCGGCTGCTGCTGCGGCTGGCTTGTTAGCGGGCATATTGCGCGGGGTCATCATCATTTCTCATTGTCTCGGCGCCCACCTGAGGCCGCCAACTGCCTTATCAACTGCCGCCGCGGGCGCCCGCTCCAGAAATTGTCCTTTGAATATTTTCCATCTCATTCCCCTTAACTCATTTTCAGCCGAGCCCCCGCTCCCCACTTTTTCATTTCCTTCCTCTCTCCCCCTCCGCCCACTCCGTTCTCATTTTCGGCGTCCTCGCGCCTCGCTCAGGCTCCTCCACGTGTCCTCCTCTCCATTCACGCGTTTCCTCGGCGAGCGCGGCGCCCCGGCCCGCAGGATGTTACCCTTACTTTCTTCCTTCTTAATGTGACTTCTTCTTCTTTTTTTTCCCCTCCCTCTCATCCCCGGCCGCCCGGCTCACTCTACCCTCTTCCAGTGCCTTTTTCCTTCCCTCGACGTAGACATGAAAAGAGAGCCGCGCTGGGGCGGCGGACCCGCTGTATCAGGAGGCGATGATGAAAAGACGGCACCCCAGTGTCATAGTTCGCGCGAGCTTTTAAAAAATACGGCCCCGGCCCGCCCCTGAGGAATGCGGCCGCCGCGTAGCGTCGACCCACACCGCGCTGACGTCGGCAGACCCGTTATTTATTTACAACGCAGGCCGCAGGGACTCCGAAATATGTGACGCCGACCACAGCCTCTCATTAAATATAATAAGCACTTGCCCCTACGCAGATTTAATTTGCCGTAGAAAACTACCATTCGATGGTCACTCAAGCACCGTAATTAATCGCAAGAAAACTCCCACATCAACGAAGTAGAGGAAAAACGGTGATCAAAATGGTATAGCATTTGAAGAGATTAGAAAGTGAACGATGACCGGAAAAAGTATTGTAATAGCGATCTCAGTGCAGGAGAAAACGGAGATCCTGTGCAGAGTGGAAAAATCAAGTAGAGGAGGATAGGGACCAAAGAAATTTAAAAGAAAATTATATAAGTCTCAAGAGGGCAGGATACGAGGTTGCGAGAAACAGCCTAAAAAGTTGTAAACTCAAAAAAACAATAATACTTTTTCTCAAAAAAATAGAGAACTTGTACGAACGTGTTGATACAAAATGCCTTTGTCTCTACCCAAATAAAAGTATATTTCGACAAAATGGCTCAAATGGCTCTGAGCACTATGCGACTTAACTTTTGAGGTCATCAGTCTCCTAGAACTTAGACAAGGACATCACACACATCCATGCCCGAGGCAGGATTCGAACGTGTGACCGTGGCGGTCGCACTGTTCCAGACTGTAGCCCCTACAACTGCACGGCCACTTCGACCCGCAGCGGAGTAACAATTTGCGCTTTTTATCCAAGTTTAGATATACGCTCTTTCTTCTGTTTGGATGAAAACGATGGGCAATAGACCCAGCCAGACATTTGAGAGTACAGTAAGACTGAATTTCCATGGTGTTCAAAACTAATGTTAACGAGTGTCGCAGCACATCCATTACACGACCGGGAGGGGGTGGGGAGAGCCAAGGGCAACTCAGCTTTGTTTCTTATACCGCAAATCACGAAATAATTTTGAGATATTGCAACAAATGATTCAAAATACACTTGCTACAATGGTTTGTTTCTTCTCTGTACATTTGTAAAGCCCACCTGTAGACACCCATGAGATGTCTGAATAGTTACCTATACAATAGCTACTTTTAGTATTTATTATTTAGTGGTTTATTACATTCTTTATTATTATTATTATGTGTGTTCTGTTAGATTATTATCAGATTTCGCCTCTTAGCACGCCAGATGGCGAGTACCCGTCCCTTCTGCGAGGAGGTGAGAGTAGTGTTATCTCCGAAACAATTCTACGCAATATCCATTATACATTCTAGCTTTCTCCAAATTGATACTGAATTAGTACGTCTGTCTCTTTGGCGAAGGTAGTTTTTGTGGTTGGGGAGTAGGGGTTGGAGGGGGGGGGGGCGGAAGGGGAAGTTGAGCTGCCCTCTCTTGTCCTTCGCAGGCTGCGCACTTGAATGAACATTGCGTTTGTGTTATTTCAAACACAGTCAAGACTGAATTCGTACATTGAATCTTATACTTCTTTTTTATCAGTAGAGCAAGTACGGTTAGCTCTGGTCTTCCAATCTCTTCCCTTCAGTCCAACACAGGCGCACGTTTCTCATTCGTTCCGACTGTGCGGTGGTAGCAGGCAGAGGGTGTTGGTATCAGCCACTCGCAGCCCGGTGATCGAACACGGGAACGCCCGACACAGCGCCGGCGCCGCTAAGCCGTGCCCGCTCGCCGGTTAAGTCCGGCGGCCGTTAATCGCATTAAGAGTTGAGGCCGGGCCGGCCGGCGTAATGAAGCCCGCTCGGGGCAGATTTTTCCCTTCGGCGCACCCCCAGGCCGCACCCCACCCCCGCGTTATCTCACCCCCGTAATTTACGGGTCCGTTTTCATTGTCGCCTCCTGCGTGCTGCCTCCTGCGCCTCTTCCACCTCCGCAGCTGTCCTCTCGCCGCCCCCGCGCCACCAGCGCCGCCCCTGCTCGCCGCCCCCACCTAGGCCCCGCGAATGGCTCTCCGAGGAGTAATATCGGCGCGCCTAATAGCTCACCAAATAGCCTCTCAAACACATTTTTAATGAACTATTGTTGCCGGAAATGAAAATAGGGAAACGAAAGCCCGCCGCCGGGCTTTCGTAGCCATGCATGCGGTGCTGTGCGAGGACACGCTTTCATTAAACAAGAGCCGCTGATGGCGCCAGTTATCTCTGCAGGTGACGATGCGGCGCGCAGTAAACTACTGGCTCAGAACTTGCTGTTAGCAAATCATTCCATCTGGACGCTGGCTGTTGGCAACACATTCTTTCACGTTCCATCTACTCTCTTGTAAGCCTGTATAGAACGAGCTGCAGCCTCTGACACAAGTTCCTGTGCATAATTTCGGTTCAAATAGCTCTCTCGAGGCTACGTATTAGGTTTGTGAATTCAAACCTCATTAGGAGTTCACATTCCTTCAAAAAATGGTTCAAATGGCTCTGAGCACTATGGGACTCAACTGCTGAGGTCATTAGTCCCCTAGAACTTAGAACTAGTTAAACCTAACTAACCTAAGTACATCACACACATCCATGCCCGAGGCAGGATTCGAACCTGCGACCGTAGCGGTCTCGCGGCCCCAGACTGCAGCGCCTAGAACCGCACGGCCACTTCGGCCGGCTCACATTCCTTCTATCGTTTGAGGTAATATCGTAGGTGCGGTAAATCGTTTCTTGAGTTTCTCGTATCATAAACAGATGATCGGTGATATGACGAAATGGTTGATATTGGGCGCTAACGAGTTTATTCTCCGTCGGGTCATCTCTGTTCCGTGTGGATGTGGGAACTGAATAGATGGTTTCTTGAACGATGGTTTGTTAAACAACGTTATGTCCGATTCTGTGCTTTAGTCTTGTTCATCGGAGCTACTCTAATGACATCGGCGGACGTCGCGAAAACTCTGCATGTACTTCTATTTGGAAGCGATGGTGATGTTGGTTTATGGGGCGCTCAACAGCGTGGTCATCAGCGCCCGTACAATTTCCAAATCTTTCCATTTCGAGTCTGGACACTTCCCGAATGATGAAAGGATGATGAGGACAACACAAACACCCAGTCCCTGGAGAGAGAAAATCGCCGACCCGGTCGGGAATCGAACCTGGGACCCCGTGATCCAGAGGCATTATTTGGAAGTACTATATACGACGCGTTACTGTTGGTCTCTCTCCCTCCCTCCCTCCCCTCTCTCTTCTCCACCCCCCCCCCCACCCCCTGTGTGCGTGGGGGAGGGGCGTGAGGGGGCCTCATACACATCGTGTAAAGAAACTATGTTACAATGTTTTAGAGCGCATAGAGGAAACAAAAAGAAACTTTCATGTAACAAAATTGCCACAGGTGCACCGTTCTGTGCTAGGTGTCGTTGAAGGGTTTACGCTGCACTTCACTTACGCCAACGTTGTTAGTTGTCTTGACTGTCTCGTGTGCAATACGTTAAAACTGGAATTTGATATGCAGTATCATTACATCTTATTTCTAGGAAGGGTAAGTTTTCAGTGCTGCAAGGGGTGTTCGCGTACCTGGGTAAACAACTACGTTGTTATTATTTATGTAATGTTGTGTTCACATGTAAGTTCTCCAGACCCCAGTCTTACGGATTTGTTTCTGTGGGAGCAAATGAAACATTTGATTGACGAAACGCCGACAGACACCTCAGAAGAGCTGGTTGTCCATTTGGCTGAAGCTTAAGCCATAACTCGCTAAACATCTGGTTGCTTTGAGCGCGTTAGACAATGATTAGCAAGTCGATGCCAGTTGTGCATTAATGTAAATGGTCGACATTTTCAGCTTCATGTCCAAAACAGTATTCATCATTCGGCAGTTCTAACAGTCTCTGGACATCAAGGACATTATTGAGGAAACGGCGTACCAGTGACATTTTTGTCACATAAAAATGTGCTTCTTTTTATCTCCTCAGAACATTCTAACACTTTGTGTATGTAGTTTTCTTTTGTACTCTTTATATAGGGTGAATCACTCGCACCCCTTTTATTTCGTCAATGATTCGAGATATCGAAACGAGGTGTACGGCAATGAGAGTAGGTCGAGAGGCACATAAATTGAACCTGACCATATTAGTGTCTGCAGCTCCTTTCTCACATCGGGAAATGGTTTTACACATATAATTCCTCAGTTACTTCAGAAACGACGATAAGTTAAATATGATAACAATTTTGTTGTAGGGGTAATAGTTATTGGTGTCAACCTAAATATTGAAGCAAGGGGTTTTTCGTAACCGAAAGATATGCTTTCTTGATGGACTTCGAAAACTCTTGAAAAGACGTGTTTAGTGATGACTTGTAGATCTTACCGTTGAAACGTATCGCAAAATTATATGTGAAGTGTAGTAAATATCTCCTGTCGTGTAAACATCGAAAACTGGTTCTCAAGGCAGGCTCCTTTAAGTGGTTCACCCTGTAGCTAAGTAAGGAAGGCATAAACTGAAGTACAATTTTTCTACCTAGGTGCATTCCTCACGGAGAGAATGTGGCCTCTACTGACCACACTAGTTTAGTGGAATGAATTTATGTTACTTCTGTGAATCCGAGACCTCACTTACACCGCTTGCACCAAAATTCGAAACCGAACTCGAAACTTTCAAACACGTCAGCATCCGCTTTATTTTGATTCAGGTGTCTCCTAATTATTGGCCACTGAGAACAGCCTCGTCCTTCGAAATTACAAACTGGTAGATGAGTATTAGACGTCACCCGTTCAAATATTTAGCTAGGTAGTGCGAAGCAAGTGCCTTACTGGTGTGTGGCAGCCGGCGTCTGCCAGATGCTGCTCTGCAGTTTTCCGCTGCCGCCCCCCACCGCCCCCGCGTCGCGCACACATCCTGGCGCGCCTTGACAAATCGCACGGCTCACCCGCGCCGCCTCGCGTGTCCTCTTTCCTCCTTTTTTCCCCATTTCCATCTCACGCGGAGAAAAGTGCGTGCGAGCGCGTCGCACCCCGCCACCTAATTTGAGAGAATGCCCCGCTGTGTGGGCTCCGACCATGCCTGTCGTAACTCCCAGCTCGCCGCACTCATATTATATACTAATGTGTGACCCGCCGGGTCCGACCTAGGACACCCGGCGATCAGCATCGCGTATCGGGGAACCATTAGCTTGAGATCAGTCTGTTGTACGCTTTCCGAACCGCCGGTCGACATCGATTTCGACTGGACTGGTCCGACCTACTACTGAACACAACACCTGCATAAACTACTTTCACACTAATTTCGCAGCGTAAGATGAGGCTTATGTGATGTAAATTATCACATTACGAAAACAGGCAATAATTTTAAGCCGAACGACGTGAAGCTGTAGTTAAAACACTGGAACAGGATTCGCGTTAACTGTTTCGTATCTCCGTTTGATCTCCGTGTCCGATAAGCAGTATACAGAAGAGAAGAACAGAAGCTTTTGAATGGTGATAGTAGTAGTAGTAATTTTATTCATCCGTAGATCATTTTTACATGGATATTGGCCATATCATGGTATTACAATTGTAGAATAAAATGGTTCAAATGGCTCTGAGCACTATGGGACTTAACAACAGGGGCAATTTTTCCGTTTGGAATTATTTTTCGAATTACTACTATGCAGAGTCTGAATGAAAGAAAATTAGAGTTCAATGTCCATTCGATATCATGGTGTTCAGAGACGAAGAATTAATTCGCCTGGACAAGAATGGGGAAGAGTTCAGTCACAGGCATATTTCTAGAAACTGTCCCGTAATTCGCGTGAAGTGACACAGAGAAACCGCGGCTTTCCCGAGTTACGGGTCTAAAACATCGCACCACTTCGGTATACGTGTGACGTTTTCATTGCCTTATAGCAGGAGACGAAGTAATACGGTACGTTTACGGTCGTGTGGACCCCAGCGATGTGCAGCTAGGAGGCGGTGGCTGAGAACTGCAACGGTCCGATTGGCGTCGGCCGACTGTGGCGCCTCTATCGCGCCTAATGCTGAGTAATTAAGGACGGGGCTCGGTTGGGAGACGCGGTGCGGCCTAAGCTGCTTACTCACGCCGAGGGTCTCGCGCTGTTCGTACTGGCTACCGGCAGCACGCTTGTCCCTAGTCCCAGCTGACGAAACTCTACAGGTCGGCCGCCGCGTCGTGTCAACAAAGTGGCACCGGATCACCACTTTTTTTTAAACTAGAAGGTACAAGTAATTACAGTCGGTGTCTTCTTCCTCTATCTCAAGAGCTCAGATGAGCGAAAACGACATGGAATTACCAAATTCGATCCCATATTGTTGCGAGACTTCTAGAACGATATCTGCTCAGCCACTGGACGACAGTGGAGGAGTTGCTTGAAGAAAATGTAATGGTTCTAGTTTTGAACGCCACATTTTGGCTTGAAGTGTGGCGATGTAATCGTATGTCTCTGTCACCAATTAATAACGCCGAAAGCAGTGGTGGAAGCTTCAGTGATCAACAGCGTGTTCCCATTGGACCCTCGCAAAATTAAAGAGATTTGTGTGCCTCTAGCTACAAAAACAATGGCAGTGAAGCACGGCAACATTGCTCACTCATTATTGAGATATTACCTAACGCTACAGACCGTTCACTATTACATGAAGCTTTATTTTCCTAATGACACAACCCGAAAACATTTCACACTGAAACAGGTTTCAAATACACACTGTCATCTTCAGAGTTTAACAGCAGACGGCGTTTTCAGTCATATCAGATGATCACAATGAATTGTCATCCGTTGGCGACAGAAAATGTCTGAACTGGAGCCAAGAAGGGCAACACAGAGAGAACATCATTTATAGTAGAGCTGGTTTGCAACTAAAGATGTCTTTTGGATGGTGTTTCACATTGCTACGAAGGAAGGAAGGAAGGAAGGAAGGAAGGAAGGAAGGAAGTTTACGTTTGAAGTTCCATTGACACCCAGGTTATTAGAGACGAATCTCAAACTCGAACTGGGTTGGGGAAGGATAGGGAAGAAAAGCTCCCAAGTGCTTTTCAGAGGAAACCATTCCGGCAATTTGCCTTGAGAGATTTAGACACACCACGGGAAACCTAAGGCTGTATGTCCGGACAGGGAACCGAACCGATGTCCTTACCAATGTGAGTCCTGTCTAGTAATTCTGCGCCACCTCGTTCGCTTTCATAATAGACGAGGAAGTTCGAAGACACATTTGTACAGTACATTTACCGAAACTGCATGTTGATTACTTACTCTGCTGTCTAGCGCATTAGAACGACCGTTTACCCTAGTCCCATTTAAAAATTCGTATTGAATTAGAGAAATTCCTTTTCTTAGTAGCAGTCAACCATCGAATAAAATTTATTGACTTCCAAGAGACTGAGTTTTTCGTTCAGTAGAGGAAAGTAACTGTGTTTGCTTACAAAAGAAAAAAAAAAACAAAAAAACTTAGACACGCAACAAATTTACTTTACTCTTTATGACGTTGTGTTCTTCAGGGGCAAGAAACAGTCTTACGAGAGAAATGGCTGACTTTTTTTCCATTAAGACAACGTAGGAACTGACGTTCCCTGTGCAACGATTTTACTCAGATATCAGTAAATAAATCCTATTACACAATTATCTCTACGTAGCGTAGCAGTAGCAGGGTGTAAAATGTTTACAAGAAGTATGTAGCGAGAATACTGGTAGAACCGAGCAGATTTCTCTGGATTGTAAAAGTATGTTCCATAAAAGTGAATAGCGAAGTGAAAGAACGATGAAAATTTCATTATTTATAAGAAAAGCTTTTACCGAAATGTTTTTCCATTTTGATAAAAGGAGCTACTAATGTCACATGGTTTTCTGGAGTGATTGTACCACAGAGTGAAAAGGAATGATTGGTACGAGCGTAACGAGCGAAACTACTCGAGAAATTCTTTTGTGTCGGAGTCTTGTGATGAAATGGTGCCAGCAGAAGTTCTTTCTTATTTTCTCCCTTTTTCCAAGAGGCAGAGGAAATCAATAAGAGCTATCGGCGGGTGTAATTGGTAGGCATTCTGAGCCTAATGGGCAGGGATCATGCAAAGAGCGCCATCGGAGCTAAGACTGGGCTCAGCGATATGCCATTATAATAAGCTCCTTTAATGCTCTTCTGACTTTATTTTAAATGACTTTTTTCTCCTTTTCCTTCTCTTCCTGTTTTCCCCCGTCGTCGTCGTGGAGGCTCGTCGTTCAGCGGAGGAAAAGAATCGAGAGAGAGAGAGAGAGAGAGAGAGAGAGAGAGAGAGAGAGAGAGAGAGAGAGACATTCGCGAGTGAAGCGCATTCGCCGAGGGGTGGAGAGGGAGCAGGAGTGTCGCTGACGCTGGGGTTTGTTTATCTGTTTCGAAATTCCGCGTACGCATATTTGTTTTTATAAAGGGAAGGGGGCAGACGGCGCTCATCTGCATCTCCCCGGCTGAGACCGCCTCCCCGGGGGGCGGCGCAGCCTCGCAGCTGGGTTACTGGGGGACCGACGCCGGCAACGGCACCGGGTCAGATCGCGCCGAATGGTAATCACAAAATAAATTTTCTACTTGCATTCCCAATGATTTCCTCGGAGACCGCGCAAGAAATTGTTGTCTGGCGTCCGGGCGGCGCTGTGGCAGTCAGGTCTATAAGGGGAGCGGCCAGGGACGGGCAATGTCTTATTTCAATTCGCCGGGCGCTGTGGGGGTCGGCGTTCCCTGGAGTCGAGCGACCGCCGAGTTACTGTGCGCTGGTCAGTATCCACGCCCTCGGTCGTGCGTTTCGTCCCTCTCACCCAGCGGACATCATCAGCAAGTTACTGCTTCAGATTCCCGCCCAGGTGCATTCTGAGTTCTAGTCTACCGCAAAGATATTGATATACCATACCAACACCTACTACCTAGACCACGGTGCCCAGATTGATGCGTTCCTCGGCTTCAGGAAGGCATTCGATACAGTTCCGCACTGCCGTTTAGTGAACAAAATACCATCTCACAGGGCATCGGACCAGATTTGTAATTGGATTTAAGAGTTCCTAGCCGATATTGCTCAACACAGAACAAAATCGATAAATGTAAAATTATTCAGGAATACCTCAGACAAATGTGACAACATATAAATGATCGAGTAGATCACGCGGTAATTTCAATGAGGCAGTTTTAGACGTTGCAGTTATATGTACGAGGGTTGTATCACCAGAACACTGTAGTGAACTGTAGGAAGACCTGCAGATGATTGACGACTTCTGCAGAGACAAGTCTCTGGAAGCAGTAACTACCGTAAAATACCCTGGAGTAACCATAGGTTGCGGACTAAAGTGGAAAGAAAAAAGTGATACGGAGCGGACTGAGATTCATTGGCAGCATCTTTCAGAAAATGTAATTCATCCACGGAAGAGGTTTGCCAACAAAACAGTTGTTCCAGCGATGTTGAGGATCGCTCATCAATCTTATACAATTACCCGACTGGATTAACAGAAAGGATAGAGTATATCCTTCGAAGAGCTGCTCCCTTCGTCACAGGATAGTTTAGTCGGCGTTACGGAGACGATCAAAAAACTGTTATGACAGACGACACAAGAGGGGCGTTATGCTTCGCGGACTGGTTTATCGTTGAAATTCCGAGAGCGTACGTTCCGGAAAGAGTCGGGCAACATATTAGTTCTTACCACAAACTTCTCGCTGAAAGGTTACAACGGCAAGATCAGAGAAATTAGATCTCGTAAGGAGGTTCACCAACAATCATTTTTCTCACGCACCATTGACGAACAGATCTTGAAGGGGGAACAGATAGTGATCTCATTCCGTAAGCTAGCTTCGGAGTGTCGAATGCAGAGTGATGAAGTTAGCTCGTGCTGGAGATGTAGGCAAATCTATGACTGCACCGACAACGTCTTTACAAAGAAAACAAAGCAAACTGTGCTAGACGGGAAGAGTCACAGAGAGAGAAGTAGCGTTGAAAGACTTGAAGCAAACATAAGACTGATCGTGTTGTCAGTGATACACAGAGTTAAAGCTAGGACTGGACAGGAATGTGGAGGGTAATCGCCTCGACCTTATCGTAGCAATCATTCCAGCATCCTCACAAACTAGTTGATGGAAACCACGGGAAATGCGAATCCGATTACTGGACCGGGTTTCATACCTCACTCATCTCGAATGCCCGTCCAGCCTTGTCTCGCTGCAGCAGTAATTTCAAGTGTCCCCACCTTTCACACTATCAGTCGCTGCTTGATGCGCGATTCTTGAATGAAACGTTTTATGTTGGTTTAAATGATGTAGTAAAATACAACTCGACGTTTTTATTGCGTTTGTAGTATTCCCTTTTATAATAAACGAATGTTATACGTGCTGTCGCAGATTCCAGGTTGCACGCCTGCCTTCCGTAAGATTTCAAGCCAGAGTGGTTTATTGTACACCAGTTTCTTTTCGTTTCCTGACTTCTCAGAAAGTTGCATCCGACAAAACGGGGGAAACCAGAATAAAATATGTCTACTTTATCGCTCACAGCTAATGCATGAATAAACTACGCGAGAAAATGATAAAGTTTATAATTATATGGGAAAACAACATCTGAACGGAGTGACATCTTAATTCGACCCCCCCCCCCTTTTCCCCCGTGCACCTACCGGCTTGATCATGGCTTATTTGTACAAGGTGATCATGTAAGTCATAACACTCCTAACACTTCGTCATCGATTCAAGGTGACGGAACCGTTGTTTTGTCGAACTGTAGTACTCAAAGAGGCGTATACTTTGTTAAACTTAAACACTAATCCTCTTTATCTACCGAAATGCTCGTATTACAGAATTTGTGTAATTCTTAACAGCACCGCAGCAAGTATTTAACAGCTTATTTAAATTAGCAGTGCAATGGCGGAACGTCATGTGTTGTCGCTTTTATGACACAGTTTTATTTTCAGTGTCAATCACAGATTTTTACAGCTGTGACGAGTTTTGACGTTTGAATTATTTTCAAATAGCGGGTCCCACTTTTGCAGTTCATCCATTGCTGACCAGCAACTACATGTTTAACTGCGGAACATTAGTGAAGACGACTTTCTCAACCGATGAAGAGCCACAATAGGACTGCCTGCCTAATGATATACAGTGTTGAAATCAGTCATAGCTGTAAAAGTTATTGATGAAAGCGTTCGATAACGCAAAAAATCCTATACATCACATTCGTGAAGAGTGCTTATAGGCTTTTGTGTCAAAGATATTAACAAGTTTACACTTTCGACTGGGATAAACAGGAGCAACGTGGTAAATATTCTCACGCCCAGCGACCACATTATTTTCTTTCTTTCCTTTAGTAACCGCCCTTCTCTTTAAACGTCGTTTGAACGCATTCGCGGGGACGCGGTCTGTCCAGGACCGTTATCTGATGTCCAATTAAGCAGCAGCAAATTCCGGACAGTGGTTGGTGCGCGTTGGGGCGAACAGGTGGCCGCCGGCCGTGGGAGCGATCGCGCGCGCCGATCTGCGGACCACAAGGGCCCCTCCTGTCCTGTCCCGTCCCGTCACCTCGCGTCCGTCCTCTTATCTGGCGCCGCCCCCGCCGTCGGCCGGCAGTTTTAATTAAAGCGACGGCGCCGAGACGCCGCTAGCGACCTGCCGCCCGGCCGCGCCGTCTTAATTCGCCATTACGCTAATTGCGACGGCTCCGGGCACTGCATTTAGCGGCGGCGCCAGCGGCGTTCTGCGGGTTGCCGCCAAGTAGGAGCTGCGAGGCGAGGCCGACATCCCGTAGCGTCTACACGCACCAGGCTTGTAAATCTTGTCCATTGACGAGATTTTTACTAGCTGAAAGCGCTCGCACAATTTTTTTTTTTTGCCGAGTACTTCAGTCAAGTAATTTAGTGGAAAGGAGGCGCTCGAACAGTATCACCCACCCAAAGTCACTCTGCAGTGGTAATGTCTCTACGCCGTCGAGTTATTTGACTCCCTGTTACCATTCATCTGTGTCTCTTTTGCACCGGTAACTCCGTTTGTTGGAGTGGTGATTTACAACCAAATTTATAACTGCTTAAGTGGAATAGGAATAGTTATGGATTGTGAAATGTCTACCGTAGAAACTGCCAAGGCACCTCCAAGTATTGAGTTCTGAAAGGGACTTGGAATATCGGAATTTAGGGAAAGGAGGTCAATTAAAAACTGATACTAAAATGTGGACTTTCGCGGCCGGAAATGTCATGTCCATTATAATTATCCGGACTGTTATGCCATGGTCGGTTGATGAATTCTGTGTCAATTCCCAACGTTTCGTCCCCGTCTGCGGAGGACATCTTCAAGGGGGTCTGTAGCTCGATGGAAGATCCAACACACCCACTGGCTCGCTATTGACTGACTGGGGGCGAATACTCATTTCAGAGAAGCAAAATAAAAGCTGCTGGCAGTGTTGTAACTACTTGGCAATGGGCGAAGTTTTGAGACAAGGCACATTCGACTATTGAAAGTAGCGAGCCAGTGGGTGTGTTGGACCTTCCATCGAGCTACAGACCCCCTTGAAGGTGTCCTCCGCAGACGGGGACGAAACGTTGGGAATTGACACACAATTCATCAACCGACCACGGCATAACAGCCTGCATAATTATAATGGACATGTCAAATAAAAACTACAAATATCAGTTAAGTACTTTCAGTAGTCGAATGTGCCTTCTCTCATAATTTCGCCCATTGGCAAGTAGTCACAACACAGCCAACAGTTTTTATTTTGCTTCACTAAAATGAGTATTCGCCCCCCCCCCCTCCCCTCCTCCTCCTCCTCCTCCCACCCTTTAAATGAAGAAATGCCAGAAGGTGTGCGAACAAAAACGATAAAGGAATGACGCTTGCTGTATGAAGCGCATCTTGCGCAACTAACTTCACTTGTTAGAGGGTGGAATGACCTCTTGCGGAAACACAAACGGACATTCTACATTAAACGAATCAAACAGAAAATAAGAATCAGGAAGCAGTGATAAAAGATACATCACAATTTTTTGAATTTTCTTATTGTAATTCCTACTAAAACGTTTTCAATCCCATAAAATAGGGAAACCGTGAAAAATAATTACTTGTTTATACAAAGGGGTGATGCTGTATACTATTTTATAAATATGAAACGTCAGCAGCCTGTTGTGAATAAGTATTTACGACAATATTATCTCTAAAGAAAGGGGAATACTAGTTTTCAACTTCCCGTCAACGAATTGGTCATTAGTGGCCGAACACTAGCTCAGATTGGGGATGGACGGCGAAGGAAATGCAGCACACCATTTCAAAGGAACCGCACCGACATTTGTCTGTCCGCCTTAAGTATTTTACAAAAATTACATTATGGCCGGACGGGAATCTGAACTTCCTTTCTCCCGATTACGAGTCCATGTTTTACCGTTGCACGACCTCACTCGGCATTATTTTCTGCGGGGAAAGAAAGAAATAAGTAGAAATAAACAAAGCTCTATTACTTCACGAGCCTGAGTGTCTCCCCGTTGAGCTGTCTACAGAACGAAGACAACGTGCTTTCTTCGTTGATGAAGCCATTGTATTTTCCGCTACTTCTCAAGGCTGATAGAAGAGGTCCATGTTGAGTAATCAGCATAATAGTAATCGTTACACTCTATACGCTGAAGAGCCAAAGAAACTGGTACACCTGCCTAATATCGTGTACAGCCCCCGCCAGCACGCAGAAGTGCCGCAGCTCGACGTGGCATGGACTCGACTAATGTCTAAAGTAGTGTTGGAGGGAACTAACAGCATGAATCCTACAGGGCTGTCCACAAATCCATAAGAGTACGAGCTGGTGGAGATCTCTTCTGAACAGCACGTTGCAAGACATTCCAGATATGCTCAATAATGTTCATGTCTGGGGAGTTTGGTGGCCAAGAGAAGTGTCTAAACGTAGAAGAGTGTTCTTGGAACCTCTCTGTAGTAATTCTGGACATTTGGGGTGTCGCATTGTCCTGCTGAAATTGCCCAAGTCCGTCGGAGTGCCTATGGACATGAATGGATACAGGTGATCAGACAGGATGCTTAGGTACGTGTCAGCTGTCAGAGTCGTATCTAGACTTGTCAGGGGTCCCATATCACTCCAATTGCACACGCCCCACACCATTACAGAGCCTCCACCAGCTTGAGCAGTGCCCCGCTGGCATGCAGGGTCCATGAAGTCATGGGATTGTCTCCATACCCGTACATGTCCATCCTCTCGATACAATTTGTAACGAGACTCCTCCGACCAAGCAACATGTTTCCAGTCATCAACAGACCAATGTTGGTGTTGACGGGCCCAGGCGAGGCGTAAAGCTTTGATTCGTAGAGTGATCAAGGGTAATCGATTGGGTCTTCGGTTCAGAAAGCCCTTATGATATTTCGTTGAATGGTTCGCTCGCTGACACTTGTTGATGGCCCAGCAGTGAAATGCGCAGCACTGTTGAACGATTCTCTTCAGTCGTCGTTGGTCCCGTTCTTGCAGGATCTTTTTTCGGCCGCAGCGATGTTGTAGATTTGATGTTTTACCGGATTCCTTACATCCACAGTACACTCATGAAATGATCGAACTGGAAAATCCCCACTTCATCGCTGTCTCGGAGATTCTGTGTCCCATCGCCCGTGCGCCAACTATAACACTACGTTCAAACTCACATAAATCTTGATAAACTGCCATTTTACTTGTAGTAACCGATCTAACAACTGCGCCAGATTTGTTGTTTTATATAGACGTTGCCGACCGCAGCGCCTTATTCCGCCTGTTTACATATCTCTGTATTTGAATACGCATGCCTATACCAATTTCTTTGGCGTTTCATTGTAGTTGCTCCATCTTTAATGTTATAGTACAGCGATGAAACGAGTAAAGTGGAAGTTTTTGGTTCAACGTATCGACGGTGTTATTTAATATTTCTCGAAATGAAGTAAGAAAGTGTCTGAGACGAGTTTGAGTGGCCACTTCGACGAAAACCTAATGTAATTTAGAGGTTCCGTTGGTAAATCAGGATGCCCGAACAGAGTTGTGAATCGTGATAGTCAAGAATACGTATCCGATCACTAAATCAGTGTACACTCTCGCTTGGGTCAAATATACCGATGGAATACGGAAGACTAGAATGTGGAATCGAGAGGTAGAAGTGACGACTTGAAGATGTCAGATCCTGAACCTCTGCACTGGTCGAAGTACCCTCTGTTTCTCTCTCGCCGTTCAGAATTCTAAATGCCAGGCGTCGCTCGGCAGCCGTTCGGAATTTCCTCGGCATAATATTTAATGCACCTCGCCACATTCTCTCACGCGCGGGCGGGCGTCGCACTCCGCCTTCACATCTCGCCGGGAATATGAATAATCTAAACCTATTTTTCTGCGCGAAAGTGGGAAGTTTGATGATGCGGGGCGCCGTGACAATACATACATAATTCTGAATATTAAATGAAGACTTTGTTGATGACGCCGCTCGGCGGCAGCTTGGCGGCGTTCCCGACTACGCACTACTAGCGGGCCGGGGTCCTCTGCGCTCCGGGTTCCTGTAATATAAAGGTGGCGTTAAGTTTTCCCCAGACCGAAGGGAAAGTGGGGAAAAGCCTCATAAATAACGCTCAAACCTGACTCGCTCTCTTTCCGTCTTCCTCGCTTCTCTTTCTCTCTCTTTTTTTCGACGCGTTTCCTATCCCGCTCCCTGCGCGGCGAAATACGAGAACGAGGAGAGGGGGTGAGTGCTGGAGAGGAGGGAGGGAGGGCGAAAAAAAGGAAGTGTGAAGAAGGGAGTCTGGGTGTGGGTGAGTTTGGGGTAGGGACCCGGTGGAGCAGGCGACAGCCATAAATAAACAGAAGACGTGCGCTGGAGGGTGACCACGGCCGAGAGAAAATGTAAAAAGCGAGCGCGGCGAGAAGAGGCGCGGCCGGAACTATTATTGCCGGAGTGCGCCCAGAGCCGGCAAAAGCGAAACACGCTGCTGACACACTCGCAATTACGCGTCCTCACATGAGTATATGACCCCGGAACACAGCAGGCGGATGAAGAGAGCAAGTCACTGCTCTCCTCTCTCCCTCTCTCTCTCTCTCCCTCTCTTTCTCTCTCTGTCTGTCTCTCTCTCTCTCTCTCTCTCTCTCTCTCTCTCTCTCTCTCTCTCTCTCTCTCAGCGTGCGTGCGTGCGTGCGTGCGTGCGTGCGTGCGTGTGTGTGTGTGTGTGTGTGTGTGTGTGAGGTAGAAGGCAGATGAAGAGATGGACAGACCGACTTACCAAGCCAAGCTTCATCAACTAGTGCTTCAACACCTGTCCGATACCACTCATGTTGTTATTTTCTGTCATACTTTGGTTGCGAGGAATAATCATCTGTATATCTGCCATTTCCATATCTCTGAATCATCTGAGTCATCTTGCTCTGTAATAGTTACGCCTATTTTCAGCGGAAATCAGCTAGAACAAGCGAAAGCTTTCCGAAATCCAATTTTCAGAAATTACTGTTTATCCTCTGCGCAAAAGAACTTTTATTTTTTGAGGTGCTCTCGTTCCTTCTGGCTTGCTGCCCTGACAAGTATTGTGTCAGTTTTCTTGCCTAGACTGTGGTGATCTGCACCTCTAAACCAACAAATGTCCCCTCCCTTGCTCACAGTATCCTTGGTGCTAAAATGTGGCCCTTATAGTTTCTTCCCCCACAAGAATTCGAAGCAGCAACTTCTGGGTCAATGGGTAGGTTGAATTTCAACTGAGGCCAGACTAGCAGTAAATTGAGAGTAGAGAGCTTCCAATGTTTGTTAAATTCGTATATCATGCTGAATACACGAGAGCGAACGCGTACTGCAAGCAGTTTGTCAGACAGAAGTAGCGAACCGTCGTATATGTATGCTTTTGCCGGATTAAGTTACAGTAAAATCTTTCTACGTGTAAGAATGAGGTTTGTAGCCATCGTCAACACACTACGTCTGCAGGGTATTGTATCAAACGTCTAGAGGTTAAGATGCATCACATTATGGGGAAGAACTTTTGTTAGAGACACAGTTTTCGTTGGCGCTTCTCTGCGACGCTAGGCATCCTTTACTATTCGGTGGCCTTGGGACGACGAGATTTCATCGAACGAGCAGGGTCTAATAGCCAGGTGTGGTGCATACTATATATCCCAGTAAACTGATAACGTGATTTTCAAGCAGAAAACCGTAATAATGTGTGTGTGTTTTACAAGCATCGGAAACTGCAGTTTCGGCGGCTCTATAACCATTTGTACGGAGCAAATGACTGGATTATAGGCAACACACAATGCAAGTGCGTGCTGCAGAGCGCATATGCTTGTCACTTTCAGGGGCATAACCTATAGAAAAGGACGGATAACATCGGCAGCAAGTGTTCGCAAACATTTTGTCTTCAACAAAACTTTTTCTCCGTTACGTGATCTCTCGCCCCTTGACATTTGAGGCAAAGACACTGAAATATACTGTGTACTCTATAAGCCAGTATACACTGCATGGCGAAGAGTACTTAATACCAATATTAGTGATTTCGTGTCCTGTTCGCGTATTCAGTGAGGAAAAAATCACTGCCAGAGTGCTTCTGCCGCTATCTGATCTCATTCTCAGTGTCCCTACGAGAGGTATACGATGGTGGCAGCACTGTTGTCACACAGTCATCGTCGAATACCGTTTCTCTTAATTTCTCCAAAACATTTTCTTCTTCCAAGGATTTCCACTGTAGTTCACTGAGCATCTCTATTACACTTTCGTATGGCTCGTACTGACCTATTACGATCTTACATCTATATATGTAATCTGCGAACGTCTCCGGTGTTAATGTTGAGCGGCGAATAATAATAAAATATTATGCCTCTCTCACATGTTTCACCTTTTCTTCCTAAGTCTCGTTTCTGATCCATTACATATGAAATTATTTCTATACGTCCGTCTTCAATTCACAGCGCCAGATTCACACCTGGTGGCCAAAACTGGAACTATGTTTTTGCATTGTAAATCGGCTCCGCATGAACGAATTAGCTCATCCACTCATTTCCGCTGCCATACGATAATTATAGTCCACACTGGACATATGTGAGTAGCTGCACTTTTAACTGTAACCACCCGGTACTTTTTGGATTGGATGTCGCACAGACAGAAATCTAGCGGCGCACCGCTTGTACCCTGCTTACTCATTTCGGCATGGCCTGCAGAAGCCTGCGAGAGCGCCTCGTGCAGTGCCAGGGGATAGTGTGTCGCGGCGCGCGGCAGGGGGCTTGTGCAAACACGGCACCCAACAAAGGAGGCAGGATCTTCTTCCCTGCATTATGCCACCGGCCGCGGCCCCGCCCCCTCGCCGGTCGGCCAGCCAACACACGCACGCCCACGCACACACGAGGTGATCGATTTCCAGCGGCGGTGGTGGCGCGCCGTGTAATATAAAGCGGCAACAATGGGCCGGTATTATTACGCGGGCTACCCTTTTATGGACACGTGGTTGTCCGGCGCTGCGCTGTGCCGTGGGTGTTTGCGTATCTGTGTCGTGGGCGGCCGCCCGCCAGCTCGCCGCATTGTGCGTGGCATTGTGTCCGCGGCTGCCATTAGCGCTCGAGTCTACCTGGAGGATGCGACGCCCCTCCAGCGAGAACGCGTCACCCGCCACGCGCTGGCCACGGTCTCTATGTGCAGCATACGGAGCACGCCTGGGAAGCCTTAACGTCTGGTGCTGCATCTGCTCTCCACAAACCATTTTATGGTGTAGGGGAAAGTGGGGAAAAAGGCTAATTACCCAAAATTTTAATTAATATAGATTATTTTCATAGATCAAAGAGTTCGCAAATTATGGTTATTCAGATATCTTGTATACTTAACAACATGCTACTACAATGGCTTCGGCCATCTCAGCGTAAAAAATTATAACATCGTTAGATACCAAGTATGCAGTTTTGCCTTACTTATGGGTTAAAATGAGGTACCCATTTAAATGAATGAAGGAAGCATTAAAAACACGAAAAAGTCTTATCTACTGAAAAAATATCAAAACACCTTTAAGAATACTAACAAGAGATATCGTAAATTAGTACTGAAACTGGTCTTAACAAAGAATTTCAAATTTTGAAATTATTACGCTAACAAAAGCAAAGTTCTCAATAATTGGTCTTAATGACACACACATTATTAAGAACAGAATCTGTTTCTCAGCATTGGTATCCATCCATGACAACACAGACACGAGATCCATTCTTCCTTCAGTAATGGGTCTTAATACAGCCTAACTCACCTGAGGCATTCTAGCTTTTTGAACCGGTTTAGTCTTTCCACTGTCGTTTTCTCCTTCCTTGCCCTTGTTTATGGCTTTGCCCTTTTGGTTCTTTCCCATAATTTTCTTTTCATTTTGAGTTCTTTTCTTTTTTTTCTCTCGTGGCTTCTTCTTTGGCTTCCAAATAATTTTTGTGTTTGGGGAGGTGAACACTACTGTTATGACCTTTTTTCTCATTGGTGATTTTCTTTGCCCTTGCTGTTTAGTCAACCTTCGGAGTAGGCTTTAGGAGTTGTGGTGGCACTGAGTGACGATGCCGTAGCACAGATTCTCGCATCCAATCCTCCCGATGTCACTTCCTAAGTCCCAGGAACAGATACTAATTTTTCTAGTGGCTCTGCAAGTTTTTTGGTTTTATAAAGACTGGAACCTTTTTTCTTGGACCGCAGCTTGAGGTTCTTTGCCTTGTGGCTCTCTTGTTTTCTTTCAAGCGTGGGGCGAAGTTGGGTTTGCCCATGGCTCATACTTAATCGAAATATTTACTTACATATTTCTTATAAGGTAAAGTTCCTCTTCAGAACACTGTTCCAAGAACCGCCAACACCAGAGATGAAAAGTTAGAAAGAAAAAGAACAGGCGACCACTAATGACAATGATACACAACTCCCCAAAAGCTACTAGTACGGACGTTAGTAACGTTTATTTTGTTTAAAAAGCTTCGACAGCTTTCACATAAATGATCTGGAGGCATTACGTTTCATCTTGCCCTCGCAGTTCCGCGCGTTGTCAGATGAGTGACAGCAGTAGTCAGAGAGATCTGGAGGTGCTCGATTTTACCCTACTCTCTCTCACCTGTGTCATTTTTTCCCTTCCATGTTCCACTCGCAAATGGCGAGTGGGAAGAACGAGTATCGGTAAGCCTCTGTATGACCTCTAATTTCTCCGATCTTTCCCATAGTGGTCATTTCGTGAGATGTATATGAAAGGAAATGTGGCTCGGTGGTTTAGTAAGTAAGTGCTAGACTACGAATGTGATGATCTGGGGTTTAATCTTCGCTGGGGTTGCAAAGAAAGGGTAGAAGAAGTACTTCACCAAGTACAGAGGTGTTCAGTAAAGAAAACAATGGATTGACCGAGTAAGAAATAAAGAGGCCCTGCAACGAGTCCACTAGAAAAAAAGCCTACTAAAATGCAGTGCATCGAAAAGGAAGGTTGTTTGAGCACGAATACCAACATGAGGCTTTGCTGAAAACTGTAGCTGAAGTGATGTTACAAAGACCGATTGATATGCCTGAACCAATCGAATACTGTGAGAAATAGAAAAATTTGAACTGTCTTCTCGTTTTTGCGAATAATGACTCATTATCAGGTTTTTAGTGCTGGAATTAGTATCCAGTTCCACATTACTATGTTAGTTTTTTCTACTACTGTCACTTTTGCGATGTTTGCACACGGCTTGCGGTGTAATAGGATGTAAATGTTGCCGTCTCACGATGACTCTGCTATGATTTGAAAGCTAGGTAATAGGGACAGAACATTTCGATAGCAAAATTTGCAGAAGTTTTTGTAAAGAATGCTTTTATATAATTTCAGATCTAACATATTCTTGACAGCAGACCTTTTCTTCCCGTCTTTGCGCGTCGCAGAACGCCACAGTACAATTTATTGCTATGTGGTTGTGAGCTCAGAAATCTAGATCATTACCCAAGCCTGATAGGCCTTTAAAAATGCTAGTTTCACTTCTCGCGGGTAACGACTTCCTCCTCGCAATAAAGACACTCGTATCGTCAGCAGAAGAGCACGCAGCGCCTGGACCGACATAAACACGGCCGCTGGTGAGCAGCGCACGTGGGCCTCACGTGTGGGCCAGACAGACCGCGGTTGTCGCCGGT
The DNA here is from genome assembly GCF_023864345.2 of Schistocerca serialis cubense. NCBI lineage: Eukaryota > Metazoa > Arthropoda > Insecta > Orthoptera > Acrididae > Schistocerca > Schistocerca serialis. The sequence goes on from NC_064642.1 coordinate 151,446,731, forward strand.
CGCCGCGCCGCGCTAATTGGACGTAACGAGCTCGCCTGACAGCGCTGGCTCGGAGGCGGGGCGGGGGCGGGTCCGGCCGAAAAACACCACCAAAAACCACCCGCAACGGCACCGGCTCCCACGCCTCTGACAGCACGCTGTTGTCGTTGTTCCCTTTTCTCTATATTCTGCTTATTTTCGTTCACTCTCCAAGCAGATCTACCACAGCCCTTTCCAAATCGCCAACCAATTATTCCTTGAGCTGTAATTAATCTACGGAAGACTCGCAAGGCGGCGTCACAAGAACACTTTCCTCTGTTGTTGTTTCTCACAGGTTCAGACTTCAAGATACGCTTGATCATAGAAAATTTTGAGAACTTTGGATGAGCTCCACCTCTAGTAATGCTGTCTGTATATGAAAAAGTATAAGAAACAGAGTTGTAAAACTAGCGTAGGCTTGGCCCGCCCTATAAGCCGCGCGGTCTAACGCTCTGCTTCCCGAGCGGGAAGGTGTGCCGGTCCCCGGAACGAATCCGCCCGGCGGATTGGTGTCAAAGTCCGGCATGCCGGCAGGCCTGCGGACGGTTTTTAATGCGATTTTCCATCTGCCTTGGCGAATGCCGGCTGATTCCCCCTTATTCCGCCTCAGTTACACAACGTCAGCGATTGCTGCGCAAATACTGTCTCCACGTACGCGTACACCATAATTACTCTACCACGGCCGGCCGCGGTGGCCGTGCGGTTATAGGCGCTGCAGTCCGGAACCGCGGGGCCGCTACGGTGGCAGGTTCGAATCCTGCCTCGGGCATGGCTGTGTGTGATGTCCTTAGGTTAGTTAGGTTTAAGTAGTTCTAAGTTCTAGGGGACTGATGACCTAAGATGTTAAGTCCCATTGTGCTCAGAGCCATTTGAACCATTTTTTTACTCTACCACGCAAACATTTGGGATTCCACTCGTCTGATATGAGACGTTCCCGGGAGGGAGGGAGGTCGGGAAGGGGGGGGGGGGGTGGGGGGGTTCCACTGAGGGCTACGGCGGGACGAAGCTTCTCCGTCGTTTCTAAGTCCCCGGTTGAATACAAAAAAGCCATAGGCTTCCGTAGACTACCATAGGTAGGTGTAGTCTATGGTAGTTTTCTATTAGTTTTGGTCAGTTACGGTCGTACCAGCTTACTTGAACATTGGGTATGTTGCGTATCTGTCAGGCATTACCTCATAACGATCGCTTTTGGTACGTGTGCGAGCAGTGTCTGGCAAAAAATGCCCGTAACAACTAAAAGTAGTGAATTGTCTAGAAACTGGGTGAGGATGTATGAAGGTCCACGTAACCTATGAAACATGATTGTTCTACATAGTTATCCTCTTGTCTCTTACTTAAGAATAAGCACTATTTACAGCAAAAATGAATTTGTCAGTGTTTGATTCAGGTTTTATTCGAAAAATTTTTGGTTATTTTTTTTTTTAAGTGAAACAGAGGGATGTTCTTGTAAAAATAAAGAAAACAAAACACATTTATCATATAGCGCTAGGAAACACAATTTCTTCAACAAAAAGGTAAAATAACAAGAAAAACCGGAACTCAAGAATTCGTCGAACTTACATGAAACATATTTCTGTTATTCATAAATATCGGTACCAGCACGAAACTCCTGCATTTTATCAAGATGAAGAATGTTGTTCAGATTATAAAACAGCAAGAATATGTGTACATCGTTTTTATGTTTGTGCATGTAACTGTGCTTGCATTAAAACTAGTGACTTCGCTTACATAAAAGCGTAGAAATTACGCGATCAACTAATTTTTGGAGTAGCCGAGCGGTTTTATGCACTGCAGTCTGGAACCGCGCGACCGCTACGGTCGCAGGTTCAAATCCTGCCTCGGGTATGGATGTGTGTGAAGTCCTTAGGTTAGTTAGGTTTAAGTAGTTCTAAGTTCTAGGGGACTGATGACCTCAGCAGTTGAGTCCCATAGTGCTCAGAGCCATTTGAACTAATTTTTATCTTTATAAAATGTTATTTATATTGTACAATAATATAAAATACACGACGGACTAATACTGAATGATGTGCGGTTCTAATTACTAACAAAATAAACATCAAAACAAAAACAAAACAAAAAAACAAAGAACACAGGGAAGTCGGCGGCCCCCATTTTCTCTCTTACGTATTCATTTATTCTTCTTTCCTTAATAATTCTACCAATACTACGGATAACAGCACGGTTTACTACGCAGTTATGTAGAACACCAAACTGCTGAATCGTAGTTTTCGTTTAGTGCTACTCTAATAACAACTCTAAATTACATTAGTGGGATGTAACGATCCACCGGGGACTGTCGGATCCTTGTTCCAAAATACTCAGAAGGTGTCCCTGAACAACCTCTGAAAGTTTGACGATGGAGTTCTGGTTCACCCTGTATGTTCCTTTGTGGATGTACAACCACACGGATGTGATGTCGTAAACGCCTAGTAACGTGGAACAATCCCAGAAACAGAATAAGTGGCTAGATGAAGATTCTCAACAAAGCATTTTTCGCTACTGACATCTAAGGATATTGGATGTAAATTGGTAATTTTTAGCAATAAAAAGCGCCTCGCAGATGCCTCTCTTGGATTCGACTGTCGGAAGTTTAGGCTATGTAAATTATGACTGAGAGACAGGAGAGCGAGAAAAAGCCGTAGAAACGGCAGTGGAGCACTCCGGCAGTTTTCCCGGGGCGCGGGCATTGTTCGCTGCGAGAGTGGGCGGGCCTCGGGCGAGGCGCCAGCTTGTTATGAGACACGACGACAAAGGGCTGGTCGGTACACGGCTGGGCTAGACCGGCGGATCGCCGCCGTCTCTCCAGGGTGCGGGCGTGGGCGCGGGCGCTGCCCAAATGGATGTCTTTCAATTGTATTCGCTCTCAATTTTAGCGGCCATTCATTTCGCCATTGACTCCAGCGGGCGGCGGGTTTTTGAGCGGCGCTCGCTGGCCGCGGGGCCATTGAGCTGCTGCTCCCCTAACAAAGGCGGCCGCATCGGCTCGGTAATGGCCCAGTGTAAACACTGGAGGTGCAGAAAAGGAGCCTAATTACATTTCGAGGTAACTCGCCTGCCGGCGGCGAGGGGAGGAGCCGCTGCCGCCGCCGCCGCCGCCGCTGCAGGGAGCCGAGTGGCGCGGAATGCATGCATCATGCATGCCGTATTTTAATGCAATTCCATCCATTATTCCGCGCCTGCCATTAACACAGAATCCGGCGCCCTCCTCGCTTGCCGGGCGCACAAACGCCGGCGCGTCTCATTCCCCTCACACCAGTGAGTACATTCCGTGTCGCTGCCTATGGCAACTGTGTACACTGTCCGATTGTCATTCCTGTTCTGCAGACTTCCAGATGCCCTAAAAGTGGTCTGTTCCTCGACGTATTATACTTACAAGGCCTGACACTCGCCATTCTCACCGAGTAAAATCTGACTTTCCAATACCCGTATTTCTTGTAGCTCAGTCGAAGTTCTTCTTTTTTCGTTTTGGTCACGTGAAGTACACGTTAATTCGGGTCAGCTTCGTTGGGTTTGATCTCCATCCTCGCTCAATGATCTTTCAGTCTTATAATTTGTAATCCTCTTCGCTCTCCTGTCCCCGAGTTTCATTCTGTTCTGGAAACCTGAGATTTATTCGCCTCGGGATCGAACATATGCAGCCATCTCAATAGTGGAGAGACGATACGACAGTGTGTTGGATTGAGTTTCGTGTCAGTAAGGACGACACGAATGTAAGGACAACACAATGCTCAGTCTCTGAGCGGAGAAAATCTCCGACCTCGTCGAATTTTCGATTTGAGAGTTAATCTCTTGTAAATTTCTGTTTCCTTCATCCCATTTCCACCATGTTCCTTTGTATCTCTTGTGTACGGTGCATTTCGGTTCTGTCGTCCAGAAAAAAACTGTATTATCGACGATAAAACTTCCTTGGTCCATTTTAAGGATGGGTCGAAGAACATCGTCCTTTTTCTCATGGTGTCCGAGATTATGTCTTTCTGGGTATATAGTTCTTGGTTTGCTCATCTTCTTTATTGACCGTCTCTTGCTCTTCGAGGTGCCAATATCCTCCTGGGAATATTTCATTCCACAAGTTCCAGCCTCTTAAGTTCAAAAATGTTCAAATTTGTGTGAAATCTTATGGGACTTAACTGCTAAGGTCATCAGTCCCTAAGCTTACACACTACTTAACCTAAATTATCCTAAGTACAAACACACACAACCATGACCGAGGGAGGACTCGAACCTCCGTGGTGACCAGCCACACAGTCCATGACTGCAGCGCCGAGACCGCTCGGCTAATCCCGCCCGGCGCCTCTTAAGTAATGCTTCTCTTCTAGGACTAAGTGTTTCTATATAGTATAAGGCAGGGTGGATCAGTGTTCTGGTGAAGCCACTTTTGTCTAGACTGAAAGATTCTTTTTATTGATGTTCACAGTTAGTTTGTGTGATAAATTCATCTTGTTATTCGTGGTCTTATGGCATCTTTTTCTGTCACACCACTTTCTAAGTCTCTCTACTGTCTGAATGTTCCCTCCTGTTATCCATGTAGGAGCAGCATCAATGTTAGGCATATACTGTGCCTTCTCGATAGAGATATGTAGATCTGCAGACACACAATGTGCATTAACACTGCCTCCAAGTTTTTCAGGTGTATCAGCCACGTTTGCGAAAAATAACCGTAGGAAGACCATAATTTTCTGTCTCGACTAATGCTAATGTAATTACGTTCAGGTCGGGAAGAATGCGACACGAACAACTACTTGATCTGTGTAATTAACAATCACAACATGTGCAGATATTTTGGGGAGTCACGGAAATCTTGACGCAGTATGGCTGGGCGGAAATTTTACTACCCCGCCCCTCTGCTAACGCGAATACAGTGTGTCTCAATCACGATGCCACCTTACTCGATCAAAAATAATGACAACAGTCACACTCTTTTTACAGAGAGATTGTGTCGTATTTTGTATAGAGCAGTAGGAAACATTGCTCACTATATGAATTCAGCAGGTGTGTATCCGAGTGCGTGAATCTTAGATGGTGAATACGTGCCTGAAGACCCTTTATTTGATGGCCCCTAATTTCTTTCGCTGTTCAAGGAGACTGCTAATCCTTGTTTTAAGTTCTCTACCAAGTGTTGCTTAACGTTAATATATCTTGCACTGAGTAAGCGATCTTGTTAATATAAAACAAGTTCAGACACGTGCGATTAGAAGTTGGATCGTTTCTGTTTCGATAATTTAAGGTTCCATATTAACTTGTTCGTCTTCAATGGAGTAATCCCGAAAACAAAAGATATTATATTTAGCACAGAACCATGATTTCCCCGAGTCGATTAAAGCAAATACGGGGTTGGTTCCCTTGAGAAGGACAGTGCCGATTTCCTTCTCCATCCTGACTCAGTAGGAGCTTGTGCTCTGCTTTTAAAGACATTATCGTCGACAGGATGTTGAACCAAAACCTCCCTTCTTTCTAAACACGTTACGGAGGGTATAAATGTGTCGCTCTTCAGGCGTATATGTAACATATTTTTGGAACTATTCACTTTGCTAGAACTGAGCAATTCGCTCAATCATACCGAGAGATTTTGACAGGGTTCAGTGAAACAGCTCTTTTTCGTATAGGCGACGAAACAGTTTGCAGGAAAAAAAAACAGAAAATGTGGTAAATGTATGGGCCGAGATTGATGCCACAGAGACAGACGACCAACAGCACCACTGTAAACGATACCCTTGCACTCATATTCTTCAAACCACCTCAAGAAAATTGATGTCAGATGCTGAAATCTCTTCATAGGGTCTAGATTGCGAAAAATAAAACGTTCCACTTTTAAAACATCGCTGTTTCAGTCAATACAAAAAAAAAACAACAGAAATTGAAGTAAACATTAAGCAACGTCTTGTTCGAGCGTAATCACTTGTCAGAAAACTTTTTTCACAATTAGCAGTCGCTTAATATTTCTGGCGTTCGTCTACTGCTTTGATACCACGTATATGGAAGCAAGTTATGAATTCAACGGGAGTTGTTTAAATGGAATTTTGCAATGCTGGGGAATACATTTTGTAGTTGCTGTCGCCTGTGAATGTAAAATAAATGAAGAGTAAAAGCAATTTGAACTTCTGAAACCACTAATGCAAAAAATTGCAAGATGGGTCAGATAGCAGTAGCCGATCTGCTTCTAAGCTACTTGTTGTGAACAGTGTATATATTTCTGGGTGGTTTGTTGAAAAGTTCTGGTATCATCGGGGAGGAATATGAATGCGAATGAAAAGTCCATTTGTATCACGCAGAGCAAGTGAATCAAGCCGTTTTAAAATGTATCGAAAATGGAGCACGCATAGAACAATCCATCGCGGCAGTTGCAGTGGAGTCACGAAGTAAGTCGAGCGACCGCCAACGGTCGATTAAGAAAAGCCGCTGGCATCGGCGCCGCGACGCCGGACGGGCACTTAGCTCTGCGCTCCTCTCCTCTCCTCCAAGTGGATACGACGGCTGTTTACTCGGTTATTTAGCCGCCAACTGAACTGCGAGAAGACAAACTCGCGGCGCGACGGGCTGGACCGTGGCGCGCCGAGCGCAGAATGCGACGTTGATCGACGACCAATTAACGGACCGTGTCTGAAATGGCGCAGAAGATTGTCTCATTAATTTGCCGAATCAGCGAAAGAAAACAAAAAGCTGAAGCCACAGTCTCATTCTTGCGACTCGCCACCGGCCGAGCAATTTTCGGGAAGCGCTTTGGGGTACTTCAAGCCAACATATCTCTCTCTCTCTCTCTCTCTCTCTCCCTCTCTCCCTCTCTCTCTCTCCCCCTCCCCTCTCCCCTTCCCTCCCTCCCTGCCAAAAGCGTAAAAAATCGATTGCGCATTTTGCCACTTCCATTTGTCGGACACTGTGTATCATTTTGGAATTGGAAGTTGGTGACCAAAAACCAGGAACGAGATTCGCAGACACTTGCTGTTACAAAACCTAAAGTGCGAACATGGTAAGTTCATTTTCGGTCAGTCCGTGGTCTTGTGATTCTCTTATGTCTCTCTTGTCTAAAAAAGAAGGTAATGATACATCAAAACTTTCCCGGTCATGTCCGAATGAGAGATAACCCTTCAACGGAATAGATGAACTCTTAGAATTCATGCCCTCGCACAAGGAACGAATGTTTACATGTCTCACTGCAGTCGAATACTAACGAGGTGCGAAGTAATGAAATATGTGTCGGACCACCGTAATGAGACGTAGAATTACTTGAAATGTACACAATCTATACATCGACACTTTTTAGGTGCCACCGCTAATATTAAAAGAAAATGAAGCAATGGGTCATTGCATACTTCTCTTTGCAATGGTAAATACAAGCTATTTTGAAAATAATCGATATTTCAGTCGTACTGTAGAACTCAGTGATTATTCAAAAGCTTTTTCTGAAAATAAACTATTTCCTAGAACAATATCACAGAATTTCAATATGAAATTAGCGATTTCGACCTTCACCGGCCATCTACATACCCTAAGAGGTATTTAGTAAACTCCATCAACTCTAAATCATAAAAGTAGCAGCTACCTTCAATCACTCCAAATCATAAAACGGATGGAATAGTTAACTTCAGCCACTCCAGATCATGAAACTAATGCGTAGTTAACCCCAGACACTGATGGTCACTGCAGTTCGCTCCTCTGGCGTGAACTTTGCGTTCGTCTTAGTTACTGAAGATTGTTTGCGACGGCTGAAACCAGTAATTACTACAAGCCCTAAATGAGGGTCATCCTGATCGGAGATGTGAATGCGATCTGCAATGAAAGTGATTCTGTTTACAAAACAATGCTGCGGTATGGTGAAGCAAGTTTAATGTTAAATGGTACAGTTAACAAAAACAGTTGCATGAATTGGTCTTCTGAAAATCAGCGATTTGTTATTGAGAAGAAATTATTTGTTCGTGGATCTACAGTTTGGGCTGGTATATGCACCAGAGGGCCGATAGTACCTTATTTCTTCTACGGGACCGTGACTACGGAAAAAGTATCTTGAAATGTTAAGAGAAGCTTTTATTGAATGAGTCCATAGAGCTGTACTTGAAGTTGTCACGAAACAATCTCATTTGGCACGAAGAAGCTGCTCATCCTGACTACGGTTTATATGTCCATGTATTTTTGTATCACAATTTCCAAAAGTGGTTAGGTAGAGGTGGTAAAATTGATTGGCCACAAGATCACTGGACCTCACACCGTGTGATTTTTCAGAGTGGAGGATATTGAAAGACAATGTTTTCGCTGCAAAACCGTTTATGCTACAGTATGTAATGAATTTGAATGAACAAGAACTTGAAAACTTTGTTGGTAATAAGGGGTTTTAAGTGAGAAGACATGTAAATCAACGTTTAAATGATGTGTCAGATGTCTAGATAACAATGGAGGACACTTTGAACTATATACACCATGCTGTGTCTTCCTCTACAAAAAATGGTTCAAATGGCTCTGAGCACTATGTGACTTAAATGCTGAGGTCATCAGTCCCCTATAACTTAGAACTACTTAAACCTAACTAACCTAAGGACATCACACACATCCATGCCCGAGGCAGGATTCGAGCCTGCCACCGTAGCGGTCGCGCGGTTCCTGACTGAAGCGCCTAGAACCGCTCGGCCACTACGGCCGGCCTCTTCCTGTACAGTTTTTACCATCTGTAGCTCCTCTGGTACCATGGAAGTTATTCGCTGATGTCGTAACACGTGTCCTACCATGCTGTCTCTTCTTACTGTCAATTTTCTTCATGTTTTCCTTTCTTCATCTTTCCTACAGAGGACCTCTCCAACTCCTGTATTATCAGTTCACCTTCTATAGCCTTCTGTAGCACTGTATTTTTAAACTCTTCGATTCTCTTCTTTCCTGCATTTCCCACACTCCATGAGTCTACATGAAGACGTGTTCTCTTCTTTTGGACACATATGAAAGAACAGTCACCAAGGCTTCTATTGATTCACGTCGATGGCCAACGAAAAAATGTTCAAATGTGTGTGAAATCTTATGGGCCTTTACTGCTAAGGTCGCCAGACCCTAAGCTTACACACTACTTAACCTACATCATCCTAAGGACAATCAGACACACCCATGCCCGAGGGAGGACTCGAACTCCGCCGGGACCATGGCCAATGAATCCACAAAATTCAGTGCGGATGCGCATTTACTTTCGACCTCTAGCGGAAATCTAAAAGTAGCGAGCATGAAGGATATGGACGGGGTCTTCGGATAGGTGGTGCAAGGTGGGAATGTGAGTCGGCCGGGGACCGTGTCGAGATAGTCCGCGCATTTACAATAAGTACTGTGTCCGGGAGGAGCAGTGGTTAACGCAACTACCTAGCAAGCGGGAAATCCCAGTTTCGATTTCCAGTCCGGCACACATTTTCACTCGTTGCCACTGATTCCGCACAAAGTCCCGACGCAGCTGATTTCATTAGTCCCAATCCTTTCTCCCCCATCCCCAATCAGTTTACATAATCCATGATTCACTTCGATACAGTGGCGTGCTCCAAGCGTAGCATCAGAAATTTCTTCCTCAAATTGAAGGCGGTTTTGACACTAGTAGAATATTACACAGACATAGGGGAGAACGCGAGCAGGGAAACAGGGAGGCAGCGCAGCCCGAGATGGGTGATAGGGTATGAACACTGATGATAGCGATGCGAGCGGCCCGGTGCGTGGAGCCGACACCTGCCTGTCGCGCTGAGCAGGCGGCCAGACACTTGTTCGGCCGTGCACCGACTGTAGCCGGGGGCGGGCCTCTCTCCACGCACAGTCGCCCCGCGCTGATCCAATTTGAATGCGGCCCGCTGTAATAGGCGTGCCCGGCCGAGGGCGGCCGCGCCAGCCCGACCCGGCGCGGGCACCGCTCGCTCGCCTCTCGCCTGCCGCCTGCGCCGTTCTCTGCCCGGTAATGCATACCTGTCAGTCAGTCGCACGCGCTCTAATACCGAGGGCCGTCTCGCGCTACGTGCAATTACTCCACACGAAGCGAGGCGGGACCGTGCTGCGTACGATACGTGCGCTGGCAGGGTGTACGTTTCACTGTCTGCCGCTGAAGGCATTATTGGCCGGGAGGTCCGGCTCGAAAGCTTTTCATACCTCGTGAACATTGGAATTTTTTCTTTGCGAACTGAATATTTTGTATGTGAAGTGATAGAGGTGTACGCGACTGTGGGAACTTGGTGTTAAGGGGGAGGTAGGACGTCAAACTGGCCGACTTGGAGCGGGAGAGGCACCACAGGACATTTTATTTTCTACTGTCTATACTTTTACGAATAAATTCATAAAACTTTGTCAGCATGACCAGGAAGGATTCAGAATTCACACTCATAGCGGTGGAAGTACAAAAACGTAACCAAATAATTTTTTTTTAGATATGAAATTTCATCATTTTTTCACTTACTGTTGGCTGCATTTGTTGCTATACGTACATTTTACTTCACAAGTAAACTTTGATGAATTTTGCACAGCATACAAACCATACTTACAGGTGTATGAAACTCTAGAATTTTCCAAATCTATTAAAAACTGTGCTAAAAATTGAGATAATTAACTACAAAATTTGATTTTTTTCTAAACATAAAGTTTAAAACGTAACAGATCATTCATTTTTTCATAAGTTAAATTGATTCTAGAGTCTCAGACACCCGTAAGTATGGTTCGTATGCTGTGCAAAATTCATCGAACAGTCTCTCTTATTTATGAAGAAAAGTGTACCTATAGCAACAAATGAAGCCAATAGTAAGTGAAAAAATGATGAAATTTCGTATGTAAAAAAATTATTTTATTATGTTTTTGAACTTCCGTTGCTACGAGGATGAATCCTGAATCCTCCCTGGTCATGCTGACAAAGTTTTATGAATTTATTTGTAAAAGTATAGACAGTGGAAATTAAAATGTCCTATGGTGCCTCTCCTGCTCCCCCCCCCCCTTAATGGCCATGAGAGAGGGATAAGGAAAAGCTTGATGGTAGGGTGCAGGAGGGGGGGGGGGGGGGTGCGGACGGGCAGGGCAAGCTGAACGCTCTACTATTCAACAGACGCATCAGATCGACGCTTTTTTTTTCTCTGCCGAAAAAAACGCTACGAATGCGAAACGTTACGTATGTATTATTTGAAGCATCCTGAGTGAGCGCGCCAGGTTCCCGTTACTTCCGACAGACAGCGTAGCTGCAGGACAGTTTCAAAATGGTGTCTGTAGGTGATGTACGTTACAAGCAATGTGCCGTCATTGTATTTCTCACTGCAGAGAAAGAAACTGTAGGGAATATTCACAAACTCTTGCGCAAAGTATATGGATCTACTGCTATCAGAAGAAGTACAGTTAGTCGCTGGGCACAGAGGCTGAGGTCATCAGAGGGTTCGGCGGAGATCTACTATTTGTAGCGTCGGAGAGACCATCCACAGCGTCACATTTCATATGCTACAGCGAACTGTTGATATCATTCGTGAGGACAGACGCAATATGACTCGGCAGTTGGCAGTGCATCTGTCAATCAGTAGAGAAAGTGTGGATGCAACTATGCGTACTCTTGGATACTCAAAAGTGTGTGCAATATGGCTTCCGCGGTGTCTAACTTTGGACAACAAATCGCACAGAAAAAACACTTTTCTTAATTTGTTGCAGAGTTTTAAAGCTGAGGGGGAGGCGTTATTGTACCAGATTGTGACAGGTGATAAAACCTGGGTTCACCATTTTGAGTCCGAAACAAAAAGACAGCCGATCGAATGGTGCGATTCTCACACCCCACAGAAGAAAGTATTCAAAACAACTGCTTCTGCCGGTAAGGCCGTGATCACCGTGTTCTGGGACTGTGAAGGTGTGATTCTCATTGATGTGATGCCAAGAGGCGGTACCATTAATTCAGGAGCGTGTCTCAACACGTAAACAAAACTAAAGACGCGCTTGCGGCGATTTGGACGCCACAGCAACCCAGGAGATGATGTGCTGCAACACAATAGCTCTCGGCCCCACACAAGTCTGAGGACTGCTGAACACATCGAAAAACAGGGTTGGACAGTGTAACCCCATCCACCCTACAGCACTAACCTAGACCTAGCCGCCCCCCCCCCCCCCCGGACTACTACTAGTTTGGGCCATTAAAGAATGCAAGAATGCCATTCGTGGAAGACGTTTCGAGGACGATGAGAAGTTGATTCACACAGTGAAGCACTGGCTCCGCCACCAAGACAAGGATTGGTACTGACAAGGCATACACGCCCTTGTTTCGCGCTGGAGGAAGGCCGTAGAACCGGATGGAGATCACGTGGAAAAATAGAGTGTGTAGATGAAACACCATTCTTTCGTCTGTGTAATTCTCATTATGCTCACTAAAGAATTGTTGTAGAAAAACGCGGTGTTGTATCCGAGTAGCAGTGTAGCTTCTTTGTTTGCCTAGCAATAACTTCAGTCAGAAATGCGACTGTATTTAAAATTTTCCGCGACGCGCCTTCGGAATAATCCGAGAATGTGAGAGCTTGCCGAGACATTTACATGCTTTTTGAAGCGAGCTGCTCTACCTTCTAATTCGACTACGCGTTGCGTCCCTGACATTCCGAGAGGGCAAGCGTGGCCGGTGCAAGCACGCGTGCGCACGCGCGCGCGCACACACACACACACACACACACACACACACACACACACACACACACGTACTCTGGCCGGTGTCCAGACGCCGCAGGCGCGATGCCGGCCGCGATAAGCCTACCGCGACATTGTCATTATGTGAGCTGCATACCTCGGGGCCCGACACTTCTCAAATTTCTTACTCGTTTCTTTTTTATCCCCCTCCTCTTTCTCTCTCTCGCTCTCTGCCCTGGCCGTTGCTCCCCCGTGGCAGCTGGGCATCTGACGCTGGTCGGCTGCGCCTCTCCCTGGTGTGGAGGTTTTTTTTTTTTTTTTTTTTTTCGCCGCTTCTCTCCACTCCCTCTGTCTCTCTCACTCCAGGTCTTCTTCGCTGGTTGTGCGAGAATGCGTGGAATGCGAGGAGTAGAGTCTGTACCGCCGATCTTCCTTCAGAGCCACGAATGTGCTCCTCCGTACGTTACTACATTCAACTTCCGCCAGGGTCACTTGTGCTGTGCTTCGACCGCCACCATGGTACACCGAAAACTGACTACAGTCCTTCGAATATGAGTATGTAGCGTCTCATCCCGACACCCGTCGAAAAGTATGCTTTTGATCGTTCACTTAACTTACCTCGCCACTTCCACCAATTTCTTGCTTCGTTCTTCGACACACCAACATTTCGATTACTTGTCGTCTCAGCTGGCCTTCAAACTTCTTATTCTGTTCCTTAATAGAGGGCTGTACGAATTTTTACCGTGTTTCGACTCCTTTCATTTACCCTATTGCAAAAGTGTAAAACGAAATGTTTTAGTAACACGCTTCATATTTGTGAATTACCACATTTCCTCGAAAATCGTCTACACTGTGTAGTGGGACTGTGGGGTACCAATATTGTTCCAAGCACAGTGGGATTTGCAGATATTTAAGAGGAAGTTGTACTATTTAAAACCAGGTTCCAAAGTCAATATAAATTGTCTTTTTATGTGAGACGTATTAGGCCGTCTCTGTAGCACAAGCACAGTTTTCTTCATGTATATAGTGTGAAAACTCTCCTTCTAACACCCTGGGATATTTCGTCTCTTGAAGCTGCACTTGGATATTTGTATCACACAAAAATAAAACTCAAGAACGTTTACCTATATTAATATTAATGAGAAACTGATGCCACTTAAGTCCTGCGGCATGTATCTGCATTACCGACCGAATGATACACTAGTCGCGCAATAAATCATTCGTTACTTGTTGACAAGAGAAAACAATCAAAATCAAATTCTATCTCCCCATCTTCTCACAGTTCACAAGTCATTCTCGTTCGTAATCACAAAGAGACACTTACGTGGTGAATATGTATACCTCGTATCGAATCGTCGACACTGTGTGTGTGTGTGTGTGTGTGTGTGTGTGTGTGTGTGTGTGTGTTCATTGTCTCATTTACTATGAGCTCAAAAAAATAAAATTAGAAAATCCGTCGTTTCTTACGGAGTAATTCGCCGATGTAAATGGACATGTTGCACTGCAAATGGACATTACAAAGTACATCTTGTATCACCACGTATTTGGGCAGCTAGAGTAGCAGAAACAACATGGAGTTTAAATGTTATGATCTAAAAAATTAATGCAAAGTGTTTCATACTCTAATTAATTCTGCTTTTCTCAGTCAAAACGTATTCAACTGCTATATATTTCTTTTATACTTGTGTACTTGTGCTTAGAGGATATACACTGATTTCTTCTCTTATTGTCCCCTCATTTTTAAATTTTATTCATAAATTCATGTTTTAATATTGTACTTTCTCTTCTTTCAGGTAAGTAGGCGCTTTGAATAACCACCACAAGTAGCAGTTCAAATGCGGTGAAGTATCACAATATACACATTCAGTGGATATATGTATATAAGAATTCCAATTTGATACTCACTGGTTAGAGGGATATGTCTAAGCTTTCAGTTTACGTACTGAGCTGCATACTTCAAATCGACTCATGAAATTACTAATTGAAGTTTACCTGTAGTCCTTGTACAATATAACAATTACTGATATTTTCATTTAGTATAGGTATGATAGACATTAATGTATCATTAGATGTTGTTGTAAGGTGATATGATTATAATTGGTATTATTATTGTTATTGCAGTTTTTGTATTTTCAGTTGTGCATGAAATGAGGATATTTATTGTGAACCTGTTGTGTATCTGTGTGTGTGTGTGTGTGTGTGTGTGTGTGTGTGTGTGTGTGAGAGAGAGAGAGAGAGAGAGAGAGAGAGAGAGAGAGAGAGAGAGAGAGTGAAGCACTATTTAGGAGTATTTCCAACTGCATGTAGTAAAAATCAGAACATCGTGTGAAATTAAACGTAGAAATAATTAACGTGGTTGTATTTGTTTGAGATTTACACTATTACTTGGAAAAACAAGTAGACTGTAGGTTTACGTAGGAATGTGAGAGTGTCGTTCAGTAAAGCAATTGTTGTATTTGAAAGAAAATCTGTTTCGTAGGGAGGTATCGATTTTTTTGTTAGACAAGGATAATGCACACACATATATGCGTAACATTAAAAAAATCATATTTCTTCACCACATAATCTTATTAAAAAACAAAGTTCAAATGTATGTGAAATCTTATGGGACGTAACTGCTAGGGTCATCAGTCCCTAAGCTTATACACTACTTAACCTAATTTGTCCTAAGGACAAACACACACCCATGCCCGAGGGAGGACTCGAACCTCCGCCGGGACCAGCCGCACAGTCCATGACTGCAGCGCACAGACCGCTCGGCTCATCCCGCGCGGCTAATCGTATTCTTCGTTGTCTTGATTACAATAGTACAGATGCTACCATCATACTAAGGATGCATCAGATTCATAAAGAAGGACAGTTACTTTAATAGTAATTTGGTACTGTCAAGAAGGAAATAAAAGAGAATTAAATCTACAAAATATTTAAAACGTGTTGGAAGACAGTTTAAGGGGAAATAGTACAAGCGTCTACATCATGTGAATTGCATCAGAACAAAAGAATATTGCGAAGTAACCGACGTTAAATACTGGCTGTTATTTAGAATGTCATAACACAATGGGGTTGGCAGAGTGCACTCCCTGATTATGAATACAAACTGATTTATTTTGCTAGTAATACCAACCAAACACAAGGTCTTACGGTATGAATTGTCGATGTAATTTAGTAGCTGTATCTTTTTCCAAATTTTTATCAGCGTAATATATACAGGAAAGTTGTTTACCGCAAAAACAGACTTGAATAAAATTCTCTTGGTATACTTGCCTCGTTAGGTTTTAATCATAACTCAAGTATTTGATTATTTCCTATGTAATCGTCGTTATGAACTGATGGTTCTAATTGTTCTATAGTGGCAATGTCGAACGAATTACGTCACTGTGACGATGGATGAAGTCATGGAAAGCTTGAATTAACCTATACACTATTTGATCAAAAGGATCCCGATACAATTAGTGGGCATCAGTATTGGATGCATCCACCCTCCGCTTTCATTGACATGCCTGAGTGCCTATAGGGAAATAACAGCCCATTCTTATTCAAGAGCCGAATCCAGAGACGGTAGTGAATTAAACGCAAGGGTCTGGAGCGAGGTCGACGCTCTGTCTCCTGCCAAAGGTGTTCCATTGGGTTCAGGCCGGGCTCTGGGCAGGCAATCCGTTTCAGGAATGTTATTGACCACAGGCCATTGCCTCAACAGACACTGCTTTGCGACAGAGTACATTATCGTGCCGGTTTAAGCTGTTCCTCTACTGTATGCAGTACAGAATTCTGTAGAATGAGTTCATATCCTACTGCATTTAACCGTTTTCAAAAGCACACGGAGCCCCCCAGACCAAACCATTGTGCTGTGACAGCTACTCCAGTGCCAACGCAGTACCCCCTGACTCCTTTTCTAGCGGCATGTCAGCCTCTCGTCATATCTAGCGCTCAGTTCCACTTTACGTAGTCGCGCCCGGATACTTTTCGTCAGATAGTGCATAAACCTAAAGCGGCGAGAAATCGATTTTTACGCACCACACTGCGCAGCCTGACTGCCCCGTATTCTTCGCTGCTTTCTCGCAACTTGGGAACCGCGTACGGCTGGTGTGACGGGGGGGACGTGAGAGGCCTAGGTGGTGCGGCAGCGCTGCGGCCGCCAGGTGAGAGAAAAGGGCGTGTGCTGACTCACTGTGCGTCACCCCCACACAAACACACACGCCCTGCTTCGCGAGTGGGCGGGCGCAGCGCCTAGTGCAACTGTCTGCCTGCGACACCAGCCTTGCTCGTGCCGCACTGGTTCTGACTAGCCTTACTACAACGCGATATCTTAATGATGGAGTATTTGTAGGATAATATCTATACGCCAGGTGACGCCAAGCTAGTCCTTTTTCATCTAAATTTCAGTTTTCTAAGAGTTCTAATGACTAAAGAATATTTGCTTTCTTAGAATTATCTTTATTTTATCCACTCCATTGTCAGAAAAGATTCTCTTATTTGATGCTTATGTAGCTGAAAGCTAAAATTTTAATGGACGGAAATGCAATTCTTGAACTGATAGTGTTCGTTCTCGAAATAGGCCGATGTCAGTACTATGGAAATGTGCGTGAGTTTTAATGTTTCTGTTCGTCTACAGTATTACCAGGTACAGCAGTGGTATGTGACCGAGGATGCTTCGAGTGCCATTATTATTTCTCCTCCTGTCCGTTTCTTTCGCGAATGGGGCGGGAGTCGGGGTAGGGGAAGGATCGTTGCCTCTGCACGATCTCTGCAAACTTTCTTGTATCTTACTGAAATTCTCTGCCGCTTCTACACTTTTGTATGTTATTGTCATTATCCGCGAACAGCAAACAGCATCATGCAGTTTCAGACGTTATTTAACAGACGCTGTATCCCATTTTGTGACATTGACTATTTCTGATCGCGGCTCACAACTTTAGCTGAAATTCTTAAGGTGAAATTTCATTCCATTGTCCATACGATATCACATGGTCACATCACTTAGACTTTCCCTAAGAAGTTGTTCTGTGCTTCATCAGTACTTACTGCTCCAGTGCAGCGAATAACATATGAGTACTGTGGTAGCTTATATCTGTTATGTAGTAACGTTATTCCCACTGATACTTTAAGGAATCGTATTTCCGCCTGCTCATTATTTGTCAAACGTGTTTTTATGTTAGCGACCAACATTCGCAGCCATTGAGCAAATCTAGCAAGTTTATTTACTTTTGGCTCTTTCCGTGTGTGGGTGAGCATTTTCTTAGTACTCCGACATTTTCCATATTTCGCATCTGTTAATACCTGAACAAAGATTTAACTCCGTACTTGCTTGTTAAATTGTCGTTCTCCTCTCGTATATGTTGATCCGTGGGTTAAGCTTCTGATGTAACGGTTCCAAACCCTTCCGAGATTGTTACCTCTGAGTGCGATCAGATATTAGCGAATACCCCCCACCTCTCACCATCATCAGCATAAGCGTCTAACTAAACTTTAGAATGAAAAAGAACCTCCTTTGAACACCATTATTTTTAAAATGGTAAAACATAAATATTTAGTCATTGTTGATGTTTTATTAACCGACACTAATGAGTCAACTGGTACAGTTTATTTCTAACAACTTTTTATTACTCCCAGTGTGTCTTGAGAGCTACTTAAAAGTCCGTCTCATAAAAGGAAGAAAACTATCCATATGGTTTCTCTCCACCACTCCTCTCCCTAGCGACATTTGCTTCACTCATGCTCTGCAACCCACTAAAAATCGATGAAGTTAAAATGTTGACCCCTTCCTTGCTGTTTGTGAATCACTTGATTGTTGGATTCCTTACTTATGAACTGACAGAAATTGGACGACTTTAGGCTGCCAACGCTGTGTACCTAACCACTTTCATTAACAATAATAATAATAATAATAATAATAATAATAATACTGTGTAGGCGCTTCAGCGATGTGGTTACTTGCTTACAAATGCATTATGCTGTCAATTTGTTCGTGTATCTGATGCGAAGATAATAATGAAGCAGTTTCTGGTCTACTGTGGGAACCGCCTACAACTCGATGGCATTTTCATGAGAAATTTAAACATACGCGACATATATGTCTCAGTTTTACTGTTATTGATGCATGATAAAAAGTATGTGTGTAGCGGGATGAGTATATGAGGAGGATGGTCAGGTCATTAGCGACGGAACAAGAACACGGACTGAACAGTGTCGCGTATCATTGCTTTGCTTGTGGAATAATTCCGTATTTCATCTCATTCGTCTTACAGAATGTACGGAATTCTTGAATTCGATCCCAAATTTGAGTCCCTTGCACAATACAACATTTTGATCACTTTCGACTGCGTATAGCGCAGTGTCTCCAAATACTTTGTAACTTCACAGCGTTTGCCAGTTCTTCATTACAGTGTCGACACTGTAGTAGCAGCACACACCAAGCGCAGGTTGCTTGAGTAACGGCAGCGGCGAACGGCGTGTGGAACGTAGCGGTACTTCCCCGACTCTCAATCAGCGAGCACAATAAAAAAATCTTAACTGCGCGCTGATTGTTCCGGGAACACAATTAGTGCCCGGCGAGGCCGCCTGCGGGGGTTGTGTTTGTCATTAGAGTCCAGGCGAAAATTAGTTGCAGCCGCTCTCGTTATTGGAAGGCGGGCTTCGCCGAATTATCCGGGCTGCGTCCAATCGCCTCATTAGGCTCGTCGCTGTTTGCGTTCGCCCGCGCGAGAACACCTGCCGCCGCGCGCTGCGCTGCTAATGACCCTCACGTCGACTGTTTCCGCGCAGCCCTAATGGTTTGCCTGCGGGGCCGAAGGGCACGAATCGGGCCGCGGAATGGCGACCGCGCAGGCGGAGCACTCGAAAAATTACGGCGCAATTTGAGTAACGCAGGCGCGCGGACGAGCGGAGAAAGTCAGTCCGTCTGCGAAATTGGTTAGAGTCACGAAGGAAATTACGGGATCCTAAATAACGATGCCCGCAATTGCCTAGGAAAATCTCGCGGACGGTATGCAAACAGTCCGTCATTAGAGACAGATAAAATAGCACCTCGCGGGCGTTCCGCCCACCGGCTGGCCAATCCTGCGCTCCACGTAGTGGAGTGCAGTGTTCGTGAACATCTGTGATGCGTATAGGAAGACGTAAACGCGTCTCCAGCAATAATTAAACGTGAAACGCAAGTGTTGTCACACGAACGTAGAAATGGCACACACCAGGTGTTGATAAAACAGTTCGTCCGGTGCCGTTTCACAAATCAAATAGCTCTGAGCACTATGGGACTTAACTTCTGAGGTCATCAGTCCCCTAGAACTTAGAACTACTTAAACCTAACTAACCTAAGGACATCACACAC
Source organism: Schistocerca serialis cubense (assembly GCF_023864345.2). Taxonomy (NCBI): domain Eukaryota; kingdom Metazoa; phylum Arthropoda; class Insecta; order Orthoptera; family Acrididae; genus Schistocerca; species Schistocerca serialis. Next base: position 151,466,649 of record NC_064642.1, read on the forward strand.
ATCCATGCCCGAGGCAGGATTCGAACCTGCGACAGTAGTGGTAGCGCGGTTCCACTCTGGCCGGCGCCGTTTCACATATCTGGATTATGTCTGTAATACAACTTGCATATTAACTCAAGAATAGACACCTAAACTGTGTGGTGGAATTAGGTTGACTTCAGTCAGCTCGATTACTGAGTTACCTGAGAACTCAAATTTAAATACGCTGAAATAAAGTTCTTTATCTCGTAATAAAGTGCAGATATTTTTTATGTGGTATCTTTAATATGCACACACATGAGAGTGCTCAGAATGAAATTTTCACTCTCCAGCGGAGTGCTCGCTGATATGAATCTTTCTGGTAGATTAAAACTGTGCTCCGAACCGAGACTCAGACTCAGTACTTTTGCCTTTCGCGGGAAAGTGCTCTGGTAAAGCACACAGTTTTAATCTGACAGGAAGTTTCATATCAGTTTGTTGGAAGTTTTGTCTCTGCATCGAACAGTCTTTCCACGAACACATCACACACTTTACGACCTGATGTTTTCTGCACGGTCGTAACTGCAGTGCTAAGTGGACTACAGCTGTCAGTATAGTGTAACCGCCGGCCGGTGTGGCCGAGCGGTTCTAGGCGCTACAGTCTGGAACCGCGCGACCGCTACGGACGAAGGTTCGAATCCAGCCTCGGGCATGGCTGTGTGTGATGACCTTATGTTAGTTAGGTTTAAGTAGTTCTAAGTTCTAAGGAACTGATGACATCAGATGTTAAGTCCCATAGTGCTCAGAGCCATTTGAACCATAGTCTAACCGCTTTGCATCCATGTGTCCGTACCGCAACACCTGATCCACTGCCCAGAGGGAAATAAGCATTTATGGCTTGTTCTTGCCACATGTAATTGGAGCTACTAACGAACCTAAAATCATGCGACTTGTAATAGCTATGATTAGTAATCTGCAAATGACGTAAATACACAGTCCTCAGTCACCAGTAGAAATATCTGTACTTATAATCGTTACACCCTGTATTTCATTCCAGCAACGCGAAATTTCAAATGATCGAATGAAACAGTAGAAAATAAATTTGGGAGTAATTTCAGCTACTCTCGTAAAAAGAACTCCTCTCTAGTACAGTGTGTTCAGACCTTCACTATCTCTGATAATAGTCCACGTCAGCAACGGTACTCTACGACATCGCCTCTGACACCATTACGAAGGTGCCTTCATATCCTGGTATAAAGTGTTCTTTGGCGATAGTGCCTCTGTAATCCCGGTTGTGATATATTGATATACTGTCACTTCGCACTGTACAGATCATCTATTACGGGTAATGATCGGTAGCAGTTTTTACAGCGCACACGTGTAAACAGATCACAAATCCGCAAGATGAATCTAGCGCAGTGGTAGTCACCGTTGTCCCCACTGTCCACTAATGGGCCTTCCATCTTTCGTGGTGGACCGTAGGCAATAGGAGTCTGTAAAACATTTTTATTGATTTTTCATAAAACTTTGGCTTGAAATATTAGGTTAGTAATTATTATTATATGCTTTCACCTACTGTAACTCTGCTTTATAAATTTTATCACCATTACTGTGGAACCGAAGGGCCGTTACAAATTTTGACTGCTAACAGAGATACAGAAGTGGGCGATAGGTTCAATGGGTTGGCTAACCATTGTTCAGAGGTACCGCATATAGCGGCACGCGTTCAGAGAAGGTCAGCTCGTTTTGTACTATCATAAAGCAGGAGAGAGAACACAACAGGTATGATACGTGAATTGGGCTGGCGATCATTTAGCAAGGATGCTTTTCGTTGCGGCATGAAATTTCAATCACCAACTTTCTCCTCATAGTGTGAAAATATTTTGTTGGTGCTCACCTACGTAGGGCGGAATGATCACCATAATAAAACTAGAGAACTCAGTGCTCCACAGTAAGATTTAAGGGTTGGTTTTTCCCGCGCGCTAGTAGAGACTGGAACGGTAGGGAAACAGTTTGAAGGTGGTTCGATGCCCGGCATTACAGAGTGATCATATAGGTGTAGACGGCGTAGAGAGTTAATGGGAAAATTAGTCCACTACACGAAATAACGGAAGAAAGAAAACAAACTGATAAATAGTCGCAGCAGGATTTAATAAGGCCTACGATCACCCGACCAGGCGATGTTTGTAGTGTGCTTACAGTCGAAACTGGCAACAACGTGAAACTAGCTTTTCATGAAGAAATAATAGACGAACTAACTCAAGAATAAAGTAGCCTAGGAAAGAGAAGAAATGGTTTTATCCTTTGCAAGATATGTGACAGCTGTGGAGTCCAAAAGAATGACAGTAACTTGAGTTCTCCAATGTTGTCAAGGGAGAGGGACCAGAGGCTCGTAATCCTGACTGCTGCCCGAGAGCGCACAGGGGCGACCGCCGCTCGTCGCCAAGGCGCACCTGCAGAAAGCGCTGCTGGCCTGTCCATTGTTTTACGAAATTATTTCCCTTCATATTTCCGCGCCGGCGGATCGCTGCAAAGCCAGCAGGGGCGGCGGTTATCTGGGCGGCGGGGATTACGGTGGGCTGCGACCGCTCCTTGTGACCCACAGCACAGCACAGCGCGGCAGAAGACACACGCGTCCCACCCCCACTCCGCCCCCGCGCAGACCTCCATCCCCATCCGCCACCCGCCAACGTGCGCGCCGTGCGCTCAGAGATAAGAGAATTGCGCTGTCAAGCCCGGATGATATATTTGGCCAACATTTCCATACAGCTCTAGTCTGCACTGAGCCGAGCTTTAGGTAGCGGTGCCGCCCCCCTCCACACCTCCACCCCCAGCTCGTGGCACCTACGCTACCCAGTTCCCTGCTGCCGGCGGCCGCTGCAGCGCTCGCTACTGTTTTTATTCTGGTGATAGCTTTCCCAGGGTGGGAAAGCTCAAACGTGCGTAATCTCCCCAATTCAAATTAACACGACACACACACACACACACACACACACACACACTGGCAGCGCGTGTGAGCCCTCATATCAGAAATGGCCAGGAGGGACCCCTTGCGTGTAGGCTGTCCGGAGTACCGGCTAGCGTTGGGGCTGCACAGGGTCGCTCCGCATACTTCGCCGTCGCTACAGCGCGGAAGAAAAGCAACAAAATTTCTGTAACTTTGCTCAGGACTAGAGTTTGCTTTATGTTGCATTAACAGATATTCCAGTCTTCAAGCAGGTGCTTCGTAACATTCCTTTAGCCATGCTGAAAAACAAGTTCCACTCCATAGCTCAAATAATTTCCACATTCGCTGTGCACTTTCCTACTTGAGACATCCTCATGTAAACATCCTCAACTTTCCTTAGCCGCAACAAATCAGATGGTTTTATCTTTATTCGATAGTATCACATTTAAATCTTCGTGAAATTATTTATTTTACTGTTAGTTAATAGGTACATATTTCATAGATAATTTGAATGAGTCTTTTATCGAATTGATGTGGAAAGAGAGAGTTTTATTTTTAGTCCTCCCCATGCAACTGCACTAAATTTTATGCATATAGCAATCGAGATCATATCTTTGATCATTTACACCAGCAAAATAACGTTTCTTAGAAGTGCACTGCTCTGTTGTGTTTTAACATCTACAATGAGTTCACAGACCGACTTGGTGCGTTATCAACGCGTTGTCATCATTTCTTTATATCGTCATATGTGAAAATCAGGATATTTACGTCTGGAGCACATCACTGGATGTAAGGGAAATGTGGACAGTCCGAACTGCAGAGATTAATTTGAAATGTAAACTACTACTTCTGTTTCTTGTGCTATTGCCCGCATCCGCGCACGATCGGCATGGTTATGAACACATATGGAGTAGTTAATTTAAGGGGTGACCGGATGCCCTTACTGTCATTGTGACCACCCCCCCACCCCTCTCCTCCAGGAACGGAATATGTGTACACGAACTGCAAGAATTGTTTGTGTGTGATATCATTCACGTGAAGGCGAGCGAAAGTTTTCTAAATGTTTCTCGAATCGCGTAACTGACGCGTGACTTGGGTACCAGCACGGTGTTCACCTAATGGAATATGGAAAACCGCTTAAAACGAACCGTTGTCGCTAATCCGCTGGGCGAATTCAATTCGGGGCCTGCATCCTCCCAATTCCGGAAGCGGCGCATTAACACACACGGCTATCCGGCTAAAATGCACACTGAGCTACAATTACTCCGAAAGCACTAATTTAATGCGTGTCAAAAGACATGCCTTTGTCATCAGAAATATCTGCAGACAAGAACCTTCACGGCATAGAATACATTTACAAATGTTCATCTATGCTATTCTGTCCGTTTCTGTAAGAGTACTTAAGCTAATGATACACAGTATGCCCCAATTCGAATAGGACTGGTTGAGCGAAATTCCAAACTGCGGTTGTGACGTTACGATCTTTGAGGTTTCAAAAACAGCCGTTTTGAAGGCCATCTCTGCAGCAGGCGTCCTGGCCGTGAATGTAACACTATGTGTCTCATCGGAAACTTGCGGTGGAGCAGCGAGTCAACAACAAGTCTTGAGTTAGTTTTTGTATTTGTGGCAGAGAAATCGTCGAACTCGACCCAAATACCGAGAATTAGATTCCTGGTCGCTCCTTCTCGCCAACACCTCAGCATACAAGGCGAAGATTGTGCGTAGTTCTGAATCACCCGCTTACCGAGCGAGGTAGCGCAGTGGTTAGCAGACTGGACTCGCATTCTGGAGGACGACAGTTCAAACCAGCGTCCGGCCATCCTGATTTCGGTATTCCGTAATTTCCCTAAATCACTTCAGGCAAATGCTGGGATGGTTCCTTTGACAGGGCACGGTCGACTTCCTTCCCTAAACCGATGGGACCGATGACCTCACTGTTTGGTCCCCTCTCCCAAACCAGCCAACCTATCACCCGCGATATCCTCCAGATTCTGATTAATCCTCAAACTACATGCAGTTCCAAAATACATGGCTGGCTCTTAGCACTATGGGACTTAACTCCTGAGGTCATCAGTCCCCTACAACTTAGAATTACTTAAACCTAACCAACCTAAGGACATCACACACATCCATGCCCGAGGCAGGATTCGAACCAGCGACAGTAGCGGACGCGCGGTTCCAGACTGTAGCGCCTAGATCCGCTCGGCCACTCCGGCCGGCTCCAAAGTACATGACTTTGACTGCTATGAAACACTTTTAAAACGAATTCAGATGTGTTTTGGTTCAGGAGTAGACTATTTTCAATAAAGACAGTGATTTTATGAATGTAATTCATGACTGTTATTTTTCAAAGACACAGTCCTAACGGAACTACGACACACTGCATGCTTGGTACCTTATAGAATGGTGAGGTAGAGAGATTTTGTCAACCCCGCGAGATCAAACGCAACGAACGAATATCTGGCCCGTGTTTTCGCGAAGAGTTGGACGTTGTGCGGCTCGCAGGCAGTTTCGCTGCAAGGTAGGGGGTGCGCCGGTGGCACCCGCGTTTAATATCGGCGGCTGCGCGAGCGCCCAGTGTAATAGATTGGGCCGCACCGGCCGGGGTGGACGCGGCGGCAAGATTGACCAGTAGCCCCGGCCGTAGGCGGGGGTGGCGAGGAGAGAGACAGAGAGCAAGGGGGAGTGGGAGGGGAAGAGGAGCAGGGGCAGGGTTCCGGCGGCGCTGTAGCCACGTCGGCGCCAGATGGGCCCGCTGATTGATGGGCGCGTCGCGCTATTATAGGGGCGCCGCACTCGTCGCCGCCGACGCCGACGCCGACGCCGTACTTCGCAGGCCGGGCCAGGCCCAACCCCCTCCTCCCGGCCCACCAGATAGCCGGAGGCCAGTACGGCGTCGGGGCGTTGGGAGGTCGCTCCTGCAGACCAGTAGTCCGTTTTCAAGCGGATACGTCCTGTGCGGTCGCACCGTCCTAGTAAATCGATTCTCACTCGCAAACATCTCCCTGGAGAATAAAGGACTTTAGCAACACTGTGACTCCTCAGTCACTTCTTCTCGATTAAGATCCTTTTTATCACGCGAGGTAGTGCTGTGCTTACGACATCGGACACCCGTTGTGGAGACATCGGTTCAAATCCTCGTCTGCCATCCACATTTACATTTCCTGTGGTTTCCCTAACCTCCCCATACCGAAGTTGTGCGTCGTCTGTGAGGACCTCGTCGTCGACGGGACTTTCCCCCCCCCCCCCCCCTCTCTCTCTCTCTCTCTCTCTCTCTCTCTCTCTCTCTCTCTCCTCTCTCTCTCTCTCTCTCTCTCACACACACACACACACACACACATATATATATATATATATATATATATATATATATATATATATATATAGTGAGCTAGAGAGATTTTGTCAACCCCACGATATCAAACGCAGCGAACGAATATCTGGTGGTGTATAGTCAGGATTAAACGGAATATTTTGCTTTTGATCCGCCGAGGGTAGAACTTAGTGCTGGTGACTTGCGGAAAATTTGCGTTCTTTAGGTCAGCGTGGGATATTTTATGGGTGCAGAGGAGTCACAGTGTTGCCATAAAATATCCCACGATGACCTAAAGAACGCAAATTTTCCGCAACTCACCAGCACTAAGTCCTACCCTCGGCGGATCAAAAGTAAAATTTTCCGTTTAATCCTGACTATACACCACCAGATACTCGTTCGTTGCGTTTGATATCGCGGGGTTGACAAAATCTCTCTACCTCACCATATATATATGTGTGTGTGTTGTGATATTGTCTACGAAACACAATAAGATGCAGGCAATTGAACTTCGTCATTGTAGGAGAGCTATTCTGGAAGTAAGATCTAGTAGGTAGCGAAATGGAATAATTGTGAAAATCCGATGTGTTGGGCAGCCTCTAGTATGCCTGTCGATCGCATCACGTATCTCTTTTTCAGTTCTTAGTGGACAGTAACCACGTGGAGATACCTAGAACAATAGTGTCTCCCGACATGTATATATGCCCGCTGCGAGGTTTCGCATGATTTCATGCAACCCCACGTAACTACCTGTCATGCGTTTGCTTCTTCATGACAGTTCTCGGTCGCGCACTCCAGGGGCATCCCCTGCAGCGTTTACGATGGGAAGTGTTTGATCACCTGCCTTACGACCCGGCGTTGCCTCTCTCTGATGTTCATAACTGCTCACATGAACCGCTGGCAATGAAGACAACGTTTTGGCACATACGACGGACAGCAGGCTAGCTTAGAGAACTATCGGAAAGACAGGAGGCTGCCTTCTACAACGAAGGTACTGGAAAGTTGGTGCAACGCTACGACAAGTGCCTAAGCCGGAGCGGCTACTATGTGGAGAAGTAGCTGGAAGGTCTACCAAAATGTTGCAAAGAAGACATCTTTGATTTTCTCTATGGTTTCCATTTCGCTACCATTCGGACCTCACTTTCCGAATAACCCTCGTATATTCTTATTATGCTGAAACCCACAATTTAAGTCTGGAAGAGCGTAGACACAAATTATACGTTTACGAAAAACACTGTCTTTTCACCAACTTCTTTGTTTACACTTTAGTCCGTCGGCTAATTTGCTCGCTACCACCACTTTTGTATCTTGTATCGTTATCTTCATCGTTTATACCTTCCACAACGAAAATATTCATCCGTCTGTGTTACATTTTGTTATTTGTGTACCTATAACTTAAATTTTCCTTCAGCTGTGTTCTGCCTCACACCTCTCTTACCCTCAATGTCTTTTCAAGCCGTACTGAATTTATAATAACCCTCTGTGGCACACAACTAAGTTCATTATCGTTTTTTCCTCAATTTTTTTCTCAGTCCACTTTTATCATTGTCTGTTCAAGCAATAGATTTTCAGGACCATCTTACTCAGTTCCACAACAATACATGAAACCGAGAGAGTGCTTTCTGTGGAAAAAAACCTATCTTCACCTGTGCTGCTCTACAATTAATATACTTATTCTCCCCTCCAAAGATTTGTGTGTGTGTGTGTGTGTTGGTTGTAGAGACGTATATAGTAAAGGATGAATTCGCTGGTCAAATATGGGGGAGGGTAGTGGGGGGTGGGGCGACGGTGGTCGTAGATGGTAGTGTATAGTCAGGATTAAACTGAAAATTTTACTTTTGATCCGCCGAGGTGCTGGTGAGTTGCGGAAAATTTGCGTTCTTTAGGTCAGCGTGGGATATTTTATGGGTAGTGCTGTACTTTTCTGGTAGCGATGACGGGGCCAGGGCAGGCGATGCCTGCCAATATCCGCAGATCAGGAGCCGCGCGGCTTATGCGCCGCCAGCCGGGGGACAGATTGAAGCCGTGGGGGCGGCCGCGATGGGCCATTTGCCTTGAGTTTGCCAGAGATTGAAGGCCGTCATTTGCAGCCGGACTCGCGAGCCAGAAATGAGCCGCCCTATTGTCTGCTCCTGCACCCAGACACTGTGCACTTTCGCGGCCGCCATTAGCGGATAGCTACTGAGCAGGGGATGGGTACGCACTTGTGCTTAGCATCTCATCCCCTCCGGACTTCTGCTGCCGTCCAACAATGCAATAAGGCCCGATACCTCTATTAAGACAGGCGGTAGGCACTTTTTCGCGCGAGATGTATGGAATTGGCGAAAAGAATTAACCACGTTTTCTCTTAAAAAAGCCTCTGCGAACGCATCATGTAGTGGCAAAAGTTGCAATGACATGCTGAAGATGCTACAACTCCAGTGGCCATCTATCAATGACTCAATCGGAAACACAAATCTCTTATACCATCTCCGTTAACAACACAGTTTGAACGAACTTGGTGCAGCCACAGAGCCGTGGAAATCACACCAATGCTGGTCACATTATCAGTAGGAACCGGGGTCACTTATCTCAAACGTCATCCTGATACAGGTTTTTGCGTTTTTCTCAAATAAAGTAAGGCAGGATGTTTCTCAAACAACAGAAAAGCCGAATTCCTCCCCCATCATTGACAAATTGTGCCGGGTTTCTAATGTTCCTATATTGACAAGCTATTATACTTTCTTTGTTTACATTTTTTTGACGCCAGTAGAGATTAATTTGTTAAAGATTTTCTCTTCAAAGATCGATAACTGTTACACCAAATCCACTGTACACTTTGCTAGCCAGTGTGAGGTGGGTGACAGAGTGTACATAATAAGCCACACAAATCCTCCCCGCTTCCCTTTCCACTTACGGAACACCAGAGTAATCCCTCTCTGAGTACGGTCTCCTATTCAGCCCTCGTGGTAGAAGTAAATAATTCCCTTAGTAATAATACAATAGTAATAAAAGTTTTAAATAGAGTCTGGGAAAGAAATTCATTGGCACAAATAACCCTTTCATAGTTTAATCAACCAAATGTACTTTATTAGCCCGAACAGACTGGACATCAATGAAGTAGAGTGAATTGGGGAATGATTGTAATCGGGATATGATGCCTATTTTCTTTTGTTACTTCACTGTGCAAAGAGAGCGCAGCCCTCAGTGGTCCGCTCCTGCCTTTAGTTCAAGTCTCGAGCGGCAAGCGCTAGGTGCAGTTGTAACGGATGTTTTTCATCTTTGGGAGCAATGAAACTGTCGTAGGTATTAAAAATTACGCTGTAAAATAACCACAGATGTATTTAAAAATTACGGTGTTGATTTCTATAAATTTATACCAATTCTAACAGTACCCTGTATCTTGAAGTATCTATGCGTCCAGTTACTTCCTGTTTACTGCAGTATTGGAACACTTATTTCATCTTGGGCCTCATCCTGATACCTGAGAAAGATGGCATATTTTCTTTTGGGTAAGGTGAACACTCGTAATAACTTTTTCTACATATACTTATTCGCAAGGCTGATTTGAAATTACGTGAGAACCACAAAGTGGGGCCCGTGGTGAGAAGAAAGCCTCTACGTAGCGATGGAGCACGTAAAACTGGTATTTTGAACTGTTTCCGTGCTTCTCAGGAGTTTGAGATTCCACATCGGACATGTGTAATGGCTGTGCTGTAAAACAATGAATATCGACCATAGAGCGATCAGTAATTAAAACACAAATTTTATTTTGTCGTACTTGATTGTAAAGTATATAATCAAATGGGTGATTGTATTAAACTTATGTTGCCATCTTACCCGGCTCTTCGATGTGAGATGCCAAGTAGTTCAACCGGTAACAGGAAAGCTATTGCGGGACATAAAAGTTATGATTTTGTCATATACACCAGTTTTAAATTTGAAGAAATGTTGCCAAACTGGTGTGCTTTATCTCGTTCTGAAAATCCAAAACTTCCCGTCATAATTTAATAGAGAAACAAAGATTATGGCAGCTTCCCCCGACGCAGTATAGGAGAATTGCCAGTAAAGGGTACAGCGTTTATGAAAAATGTGCCTGTCAAGAGAATTCCGTTATTAACTTCAGAAAATGGACCCGTATTAATTCTTGGCGATGTGAGACTACAGTTTGTGTCATCTTTTTGTGGTCCTGCACTAACAGCTGGTCAGAGTTCTCCCCTATCGGAGAGCACACTGCTGCAACGACGGCGTCTGCGCATTACGGTGCTAGAGCGGTTGGCTCGAGTGCTACCGTGACTGACGGGCCAGAGGGCGTCGCTATCGAGTGGCGAGTCTGCCGAGACGCCGATGCCGACGCCGATGGAGAACGGGTCGTCTCGGCGGTGGGCCACAGACGTTGCCTCCGCCGCCGCCGCCGCCTGAGCCGAACCGAATGAGCCATAAAAAGCGCCGTGGCGGCATCGATTTCGCCTTAGCAGGAGTGCGAGCATTCACGGCAATCTTCCAGAGTGCTTCTGCAGGCAGCTTCTGTCCAAACAATGTATAGTTCCCAGAAATTGTCCCGATGCAATGATTGAGATGGACGACGGCCGTGCGAAACAACGTTGTTAGTCAGCGCTGCTGGAAATCTTCTGAATGTGTTGCTATTGTCTCTTGAGTGGCCACGAACGTCCCATTTCATTTTGTATGTTTTATTCGATCTGTAGTAAATGGTCTCCGCCACTTCCTACCGTTCTAACGCCATTTTGAAAGCGCGTCTTTCCCACTTTCGTGACTGACACTTGTGACTTACCCAATTTAGATCAGCTAAAGTGCTATACTTTTCAAACATATTGCTTAAACAGCTTAACTCTAGAAAATATTATGAACATTAATGATTGCTATCGGAAAAGAGTGAGCTCTGAAATGCAATGAAATACGCTCATGTGACAAATACGACAACTTCTCGAAGATAATTTGTATTGCTGATACTTCCAGCGCTACCGGTCAAGTAATTCTGCACAGCCTGTTGCTCGCTGTCCACTGCGGTGGTTACGAGTCTCTGCATGAACTACTTTCGCCAGCTGTGATGTAACGTTTCCTGCTGTTGTCCGTAATAATCAGATGGCTCGAAAGCCGGTAGTAGTATTTCAGATAATGAGCCCACCGCTTACTTACTTCTGATGTACTGTTGCCGAACATGCGTCCACTTAGGGCTTATATTCGGAGTGGTCATCGGAATTTGTGTTACAATTGATTACCTTATGTCGAGTACGCGGAAGTAACAACATTCGCCGATAATGACAGTGCCGACCACTCTTCTAAAATCGTTTTTGGTATCATAAAATCCACTCAATGACGAGAATAGTTAGCAATTGATCGCAGCGTGCAACTGGCCAATACGTTTTCTGTATCTAGATCGACGATTTCGCTCCTAAAGACCTTCTTGTATACGACGACGGGTACATAATTATATTCCATACACGAATGTAAAGAGGAAGTTGCTGCTTGCATAATTTTCAAGATGCCGAATTTATAATTTCCTCCAGCGGAATTAATGAGGGGGCAGTCGATAAATCTCGCAGTCTGAGCAAACAGCTGACTAGCACGACTCACTTGCCTCTTAGGAATGCTGAGAACTCGTAATGCGGTCCATCGCCTAATAAACGTGTCACATATGTCTGCGATAGTGTCTGCATCGATAGAGCCCACCAAACGAGTGTTTTAGACGCCGGGCTCGTACTGTTGAGGAAAGTGGAACAAATCTCCTGCCTCCCGTGGTAATTTAGGATTTCCGTGGTTTTTCATCATTGATTACAGGCGGATGCAGGGATGGTTGCTTTAACAGTGCCACTGCCGATCTCCTTTCCTTATTCACGACGTCGGGCTCTTTCCCTATTAACTTATATGCCGACCGAACCGTAAAGTCTAATCCACTCCCTTCGACACAGCTTGAAATATTTTCTGCTAAATCGAAAGGGACTCATACGGCGCGTCTACATTTTGGAGCGCTTTCGCAAAATGTACACTCACAACATCAGGTTTCCAGATGGTGTGACAGATTTGGCTTGGGTGATTGACTCGTGCACAGCGCCGGAACTTCAACTATTATTGTTTCTTTCAGCGAAAATCTTCAGAGTATGTGACAGCGCTACGGTGTAAAACGTGAAAATGCTTTGACAACGACTAGGCGTACAGATATTGCGCTGTATGGCGATTCCTCTTCAGCTTTCGTCGTGAAGAAATCGGCTGCGAAAGGTAGACCTGGCCATGAAGTCGTCCAAGATGATGCACTTGAAGGACGTGCGAAATTTGGATCCAAGTCAGAATTTGTCAAGAAAGTACACGAGATGATCTTCGGAGAAGGACTGCATTTTGCATGAAGAATTGCAAATGAGGAAGTTTTATGGAAGATAAACGGTGCACCTGCTCAAGATGGATTAGAAACGAATTTTCACGACTATTTCCGAACAGCGTTGACTCGTTTTCGTAAACTCGGGAGTGATTTTCTGTGTGTGTATGTGACAGTAGATGATTCCTGGTTCGACTACTACTCACCAGACTCAAAACAACAACCAAAAGCGTTGACAGGAGCTGTTCTTTCGTTTCAAAGAAGACGAAGATGATATCATTACAGGAAAGATATAGCAGCGGTATTTTGGGAATCAAAAGGAGTGCTGCCGACTATCTTCAAAATAGTAAACATTAACTGGATAATGTTATTAAGATCTTTTTTAGAATCTGGATGAAAAAATTCGGGGAAAAGAACAACGGAAAAAACCCAGATATAATGATTCCAGAATGAGATTTTCACTCTGCAGCGGAGTGTGCGCTGATATGAAACTTCCTGGCAGATTAAAACTGTGTGCCGGACCGAGACTCGAGCTCGGGACCTTTGCCTTTCGCGGGCAGGTGCGGCTTGGTAGAGCACTTGCCTGCGAAAGGGAAAGGTCCCGATTTCGAGTCTCGGTCCGGCACACAATTTTAATCTGCCAGGAAGTTTCAGATATAATGATGTCAATGCACCAGCTTATCAACGGCGAAGAAATGAGGAATGTGCGCTAAAAAGTGTCAGAAAATCCGCACGATTTGGACACTTCAGACTTTCATCTCTTCTGAATAAAATTCGTCCATGCCAGTTAGCATTTTTCCTCCAACAGAGAACGAATTCCAGCTGTATACGAGTTTTTGCAACATTTCCAGAGGGTGAATAACGTCATTCGAACCCCACAGGTTGAAGCGTTTTAAACGATACAGGAGATCATGTTGAAAAATAAAGGGGTTCCCAAAACAGAAATTCTCATGTTCACTATGAAGCCGAGAACTTCACCGACCATCCTCTTGTACCGCCGCTGGCAGATGAGCCAGACAGGAGCGCGCAGGACCACCGGCGTGCGGACGAGGCGGTGCTCCGCCTGAGACTAGAGAGCTGAGCCCAGCTCGGGGCCTTGGCGGCGTGGGGCAGCGACGGCCAAGATGGCGGAGGCGCGTGCGCACCGCGGCCAAGGCGGGCGGGCCGACGTAATACAGCGCCACGCCCCCCTGCTTTATTATGAAGCTTGTGGATCCCAATTAAGGGGCAGCAGCTGTGAAAATTAATGGCGCGCGGCTTTTAAGATGTAATTGGGCGCATTCATAACTCCGGGGGCCGAGCGCGCGTGGGTTCGCTGTTGTCGCCGGGGCTCTCGCTGCTAGACGCTTCCTGCATTTCTTGCGCAGGTGCAGCGCCAGCTGTGTAGCTGGCGGCCTCACAAAATGCTGCACTGGAAGAAACGTTTATATCGCCAGGAAAAGAAAAAACGTCATTATCGCTTCCTTCAGCGCCGTGACGTCCGACAACATCGCGACTATCTCTTGCGCGAATGTGAGACAGTAACTCAACTACAATAATTTCTATTTCCGTCAACCTTCCACTAGGACCGCGTGTAAATTACCACAGCATAGTGAGCAGTGATTCTTGTGAGAACAGCTCTCTTCCTACACACAGCCGAAACTGAATGGGTTAAAGTGGATCTGTGTGTGTGTGTGTGTGTGTGTGTGTGTGTGTGTGTTTTGCGATCGTTACGATGTTCGCAAGGTGTAAAACTACCTGGCTGGAAAATTCAAACGACAGGTTTCCCAAAAATACAAAACAGTTTCTGTTTTTTTTTTTTTTTTTTTTTTTTTTTTTTTTTTTTATTTATTTAATCGTATGGCTAGGGCTCCCCGTCGGACAGACAGTTTGCCGGGTGCCGGTCTTCGACCTGCAGTCGATGAGGGCGATAGGATGATGATGACAGCACAACACCCACCCAGTCCCTGGGCGAAGAAAATTCCCCGACCCAGACGGGAATCGAACCCGGGCCCAGAGGATTGACAATCCGTCAAGCTGACGACCCAGCTACCGGGGGCGGACGACAGTTTCTGTCGCAAATTCTTTATTAATAATGAGGCATTTCGCGCAGTTAGCGCATCTTCAGATTATCATTAATTAGTAATAACAACGTTGTTACACAACACTTTATTCACGAGCCTACTTACTACCGATCAGTGGGATAGCTAAGCTGAAGGTGAGAAGTAAAGAGATCCACTTGCCTTGAGCAGCGGAGACCGCATTAAGTCAATATTCAAGAGCCATTGATATGATGGCTTTAAAGCGATGGGCGCAATCGTCTAATATAAACACAAGAAAGCTTGAAATAGCAAGTGAAAACCTCTAAGTTAAAAGTGTAAAATTACAACATTAATAACAAATTAAAGCTGCGTGAGCGTGGGATTAGAAACCAAAAAGAAACTCGCTAAACCATGGCAGTATGCGGTGCGAAGATGGGTTAGCGATCGCAACCATGAACGACAGTGTTAAACAAATACTGCTCTCGACAACGCATACCATGGCGGTATGCTGAAGCGACTGGCCCGTGCAGTGGACTGATTTCGAAGCGAAACTTACCGAAAGCGCCAGTGGTGACGTCTTTTGCAGAAAAGGACTGAAATAAACTTAATTCTGAACTGAGCCAATTAAAATGATGGAATAGAATAAAATAGTTTCAAAAATTAGAAATAGACGAACTGATGGTGACAAGGAAAATCACTATTTCAGAGATGTTTACTGTTTTTGGAACACTGAACTACTGTTGCTGCATCGGACAACAGTGGAGCGGAGTAATGTGTTTATACAACAGGATTTTGCAAAAAATTGTATTTTAAGTGACCTAATTCTGCTCTCTTATTTTCGAGTCAACACTCGTCCCATTGTTAGTTCTTGTCTAATATGAAATGTGTTGTAGTGCTAGAGGACGCTCGTTGGCTTTATAATAGTGTGGTAGAACCTTAGGCGTCCGTTCTTGCTGCACCTCTAAATCGCTGCGTGGCACCAAACTATGGCTCTCATGATGTATCAGTGGCCAGAAACAAATGGATTTCGGGCGAATATTAAACAGAAATAGTACGCACTTTGTACACTGGCTGTAGGAGGCACTGCGATAATTAGAACACTGAATTCCAATTCAAGGACAGCGATAATACATTACTTTCTGTCCTAAAAGGACCAAGTTTTCAATGGTTGCATTAAGTCGTCGAGATGAAGTTCTGAATGGTGCTTCAAAGAGTCCTCTGGCAGATTTCTACCTCGAAACTTACTGCCGAGAGGAGTTTATCGTTCATATGATATCGATATTAGATCGGACTGTTTATTCTAGCAGCAGCTGTAAAACGATACATATCATCATGAAAGATTTTCGCTGTTGAAGGCCACTTTCAGGTCTGGAATTGTTGTGTACAATATAAAACGCACACAGTCGTCGACGTGGATGGCTACCATTGGTTTTGAAATACTAGATATTTACGGGACGATAAATACCACCAGTATATTATTAAAGTCTACGCGTTTTTCTTTAGCAGCGTGATTGTAGTATTCTGTCGAACAATTTCACGAACGTGCTTGGTATAATACGCATTAAAATCGTAAAAGTTTCATTAACGAATATGTAAACAGTTGCATGAGGAGCTACTTGATTGAGAAGTAGCGGCTCCGGCCTCGTAAACTGGCACAGAGGCGGGAGAGCCGTGCTGACCACATGCCCCTCCATCTCCGCATTCAGTGGTCTGAGGATGACATGGCGGCCGGTCGGTACAGTTGCACCTTCGTGGCCTGTTCGGGCGCAGTTTCGTTTTCGTGAACAGTTGCAGTACTTGCATTTAGCGACTAGTTTCAAACCTTACATGTTCATTTTCAGGCACGGCCCACTGAAGCTGCTCTTAATAATGAACGTCCAAGTGTCAACCTATGTTTTAAAAAATGTTTGTAGGTGGACTGTCACAATCCACGCATCCCTCTTAGCAAGTCAAAATCAAACTGAGTGAGTTTCATACTGACTTGTTAATATGTCCATGTCCAATGTAGGCTTTCCACTTTTTTCTTAATTCACTTTACGCACGTAACTTCCAAGAGTTTGGACCACCTTTTTACACGCTACTCGTGCAGTAGGACCCAGTATTTCATGTCTAATGATCTACACGTCAACGGAATGTTCAAAACTCCAACTTTCCTTCCTGTCTTCATTTCTTTGCACGAAGACAGCTTACGGACCACACTCGGTCTCTTCGGCACAGCTGCTGGGTTGTCTGGCCCCTGGCAGACCACCGGCTGCCGCTCTCCGGTAATGATCGAGCCCTAATGCTGGCGTCCAGCCCGCCGTCCAAACTCCATCAGCGAGACGGCAGACACACAACACGCGCGCGCGCAGCACAGGGGGAGGCCGGTAAAAGTGCAATAACAACAGTTTGTGCAGGGGGGAGGGGGGTGGTGTTAACCCTTCTCCGGCTGCTATTGGACAGCGGCGGGGTGATTATGGCAGGGCAGGCGGCAGCGCGGCCTAGCTGCGCGCAGCGCCGGCCGAGACCCGCAAGCAAATTGCCGGCTCCATCATTAGCCGGGATTATCCCCCACCGCCGGGTTGCAGCTGCCAAGGGGAGACGGCACGGCACGGCACAGAACAGAACAGAACAACGTTCCGGAAGAGGCAAAGGGGTGGACGGGCGTCGCGTCGGGCGAGGCGCGGAAGACGGCGTCGCTTGAAAAATGACTGCCGCCGTCTGTAGCGGGGGGCGGGAGGGCAGCCGATAGCTACAGCCGCCCCTAATCCACCTCGGCAGCGAGCACTCCGGGAATCAATGAGCGCGCCGCATCTGTTGTGCGTCGATACTCTGATCGATGCTCGCAAAATACCTGCTCCGATACACAGCCAGTCGATGGCTCAGTAGACACGTCTGCAGCTGAATTTCCTCTTCATATCTACAATGGACACGATAGTTTAAGCAGCAAATCTGATACCCTCACTTGAAGGTGCTCTCAATGGATCATCAATGCAATTTCCAAGCGTCTAGCCATCTAACTATTATCACGAAAGTCTCCGAGAACCGACCACTTGGCTGGACGTTGCTCACCACTAACAGTTCAGTACACCGCCACCAGCTGGCTGCTAACAACTCCCGCTGATAATAACCAAAACAAAACAGGAACAGTTCAGATCACCAGGGAAAAAGTCACACAAAAACACCACACTCAAATTTGCACGCAAACATACGAAATTTGGGATAAACAGATGTTCGTCAGTTCCAAACACATCTAACGAATTATTTTTTAAATATTTTTACTAGGCAAATGCGATAGTTGACTGTCATAGAATACTATAACCTACATCTATATCGATACTCCGCAAGCCAACAGAGGGTGTTCTGCGTAGTGTACTTTGTACCACTACTATCATTTCCGTTCCTGTTCGACTCGCAAATGGAGCGACGGAAGAACGGCTGTTTATATGCCTCCGTATGAGCCCCAATTTATCGTAATCATTCATTTGTCCCAGATTCATATCAACCAAACATCATTTCAAGGTTTCATTCATAGTTTTTAACTAAAGTCTTATCTAAAGCAGAAGTCTGACCCTAATGACAAGTAATGCGAAATTTGTTACGTTACAGCTACAATAACTCTGCATAGCCTTTTGCTTAGAGTTACTGAGTACCCATCTGCCGATCTCAGTAGATAGTGTTTCCATCTTCTGTGACAACACTTGCACTGGCACGTCGCTGTTTACGGATATATTGTTCACAGACAAACATCGCGGTCGAGATTTTTCCTATTTTGAGAAGTTTTAGGTAGCAGAAACTTTGATGATTTCGGAGGTGTTTCGTTACGCATCCCGGTGTCCCATAGTCTTCTGAACCGCTGTTAGTCCAGTTGAATGTCGCTGTTCTAGATACTGGTAGTTTTTATTTATTTATCTGTTTACTGGTAGTGTAGAACGATATTGTGGAATGCATTATTGGCCGCCATGGGAATTTACCTTGCAAAATAGACGAAACGATGAAATTTCTTTACATCGCTCTGATTCCAACACACTACTTTTGCGTCAAAGACAACAATCAGCGATTTAGCTGCCTCAGACGGAGAGACGGTTCCTGCAAGCGATGGCACTGGCTGTCCGTAGTCCGGATCGGGCAGCGACTAGCCGCAATCTTAATGTATCTGCGAGGGGTGGACGGTACGGGGCATTAGTCATCTGGAGAGGCGCTAATAGCACGGCGCCCCGACGCCGGGCGTCGCGGCGTCAGCAGAGGGCAGCAGGGCGCCTACTTGCGCATTCCCCGCGCGCCCTCCCGCCCAACAACAATCTTCCGAAATCTGGCGAAATTGGCGCCGAGGGCGCGCCGGCGCCGCTGTTCCATTATTGGCTGCTTGCTGGCGATTTCTATGCGCGTCACAGGAGCGAGCCTGTCCGGGCGCCGAGAATTGTGGGCCGACCTGCCGCCGTTTGGGGTTTGGTCCGCAGCCAATTTGGCGCGCACGTGTTCCGGCCGCGGCTATGATTGGCTGCGATGCGGGGGCGGCCGGACGCCGTGCGCGGCGCCGCCGCGGTCAGCGCGTCCGCCTCCGGCGTCGGCGTCTTAATAACGCGACGCGCGCATTAGCGGCGGGCCTTCATCTCGCGCTTATTGCGCCGCCCAGGAGAAAGTTTCCCCAGTCCTTAGGTTTCGACGTGACGATGACCCAGCCAACTCCTTTCCTCCAACGCTCTACGCCTTCTGTGATCATCGCGAGTACTGTCTTGAGTGGCACAGAAACTGGGCAAAGTCAGTCGGAGAGGAGACGTGATTAACTGCATCGACATATCAGTCGTTTCCATCGTCTCTTCCTCACAGAGACACGCTGTGTTTATTCTCTCCCTTCTTCGGTACAAGCTTCGTTTCATCGTCAGTCGTGGTTATATTACGTTCCTGTTCATCCACTTTTTATTATGACTGAATTTTTCCATATTGAGAAATCAGGGGGAGGCATCTGTTTTTCTCGGGAAAAACTTTGTAAAGCCAAGGTCGCATAAATATTTCTTTATTTGCAACAACAGGTTTCGACAGACTTTGCTGTCGTCTTGAGGTCTTCAAAAATTTTTGTTATAAAACGTGTTCATTTTGAGTTGGAACTTCACACCAAGTTGTCATGTTAGTGGATAAAATGTAGCACATTATACAAAGATTTGTCATAAATAAAACCTTTAAAGGCAAAAAGCACCATGTGTACATGTCTGTGTCCATGTATGCAACGCTCGCAAATGATTGTTGCGTCATAAAAATCACATTATATAATAAAATGCACAGCAGCACATCTGTTTCCGTCAGCTGGACGTGTTGTAATAATTGAAGATCCACCTTAGATGACGTATAAGGTATTTTATTACGCGCTGGCTAGCCGAATACGATAACTGCCTAAGAACTCGGTTCCCGCGCAGGATGAGGAACCAAAGCGAGACAAATTGGTTCAGGGATTTGACATCCCCGACTGAAACTTGATTGCAGCGGTTTTTCACACACTTCCATGTAACTATGATTCACTAGCCAATGCGGTACAGATTAGAGAGAGTGGCTACCTATTACGGCAGGAGATGATGTCGGTCCTGCTTCGTAGCTTGGAGCTTGGGCTGCAGTGTATTTGCTGCGTCACATGTAATGCCGACCTATAGTGATAGTGATGGACACCATAGAGAGTGAAGTGATGAGTATAGTTCTAAAGGACATGTAAGTGGTATAGATCTTATGAATATTATTTTGAATTGTGGACGACCGCAGCCAAATGTCCGCATTTTTATTAAAAGGTTAAAAACACCGCTTCGGCTGTAGAAAATTATTTTTAATAAAACTACGACCAGTTTCATGCCAGTTTAGACGCATCCTCAAATGGTCTAAGCAGGGATTAGAAGGGAAGTATTTAACATTGTTTCTTCTTCTTCTTCTAGGACTGGCATAGCAAGTATTGTTACGTATAGTATAGTCCCGTAGATTATATACTTACATAAATTGCGTCTACAATATTATTTTACGCTGTCGCGAAGCCCCTCCCAGTCCTTGACGTCACCGATAACTTAAAACCCGCTACAAGCGTTTGTCAAACTGATACAAAGGGGCGACCATAACACAAAATAAAATAAGTACTTGGCTCTGAGAGAATAAAACAGACCCTGCAAAGCACGTGAAAATATGTATAAGACCCTGTACAAACTTACCGTTTATTTTTTCGTGAACGAGCGTGTGTCGCAGGCGTAATACCGACGACTGCACATCCCCCCACATGGGAAGAACCCTTGTGTAGGCGCAGGCACACCGGTGTCGCAGGTCAAAGCCATCGCGAGGCGACAGCTGCCGCCTACATCGGCCAGCCGTCACCCGCCGCACAGTAGAGCGTGCTGCCTGCTGTCCGGGGAGATGCGGCACGGTGATGCTGTGGGGGCGAAATAGCGCTGCATCTGAAACGGGCTGAATACATCCGCCGTATCGAGGGGAAAAATATCGCCAGGCACTCGCGGTGCTGTGGGAAGCAACCGGTCTCTCTGTCACACCCGGTCCTAAGCGAAGAATGTCGTTATTATTGACTAGTTTTACTGCTTCGTGGAGAAACTGCTGCGCGAGAACACTGTTCAGAATAACAGCCTTCTCGCCCTGCCACTTTCCGGTTCGTACTCCTCCCACTCCCCCCCACTCCCCACCCCCCAGTCTCTCTCTCTCTCTCTCTCTCTCTCTCTCTCACACACACACACACACACACACACACACACACAGACACAACATTGCGTGACTGATGTACATTGAGAAGCATGCCCAGTCAGTCCAAAAAGTTTCGAAACTTGTCTTATAAAAAACTGAGAATAATTAATGTGGTGGTTTCAATGCTTCATATGTTCTACATAGTCCCCCCTCTGTTGAATCCAAAGCACAGAATGTTCATACAACAGTGTGAAACTGACAGAAATGTCCTTTTTGCTCCGCTGTTCAATTTGCTTGCCACATTGGCTTGAATGTCGTTTACGTTGACAAAAGGTCGACTGTTCATACGAATTTTTGGACTCTGTCGATCTGTGGTAGATTCGTCAATTGAGTAATCCCGTCCCTGTGATGATTTTCTGCAGAACAGAATTATCCGCGTTTTGCATTTCACTCAGGTACTGGCAGGCATCCACAGGTAGTTGTTTTTTTGTTTTGTTTTGTTAGGGAATCAAGGTGTGCGGGAAGAAATTTGCACACACTTTTCTGTTCTTCAAAACATTCTGGAGAATTTCTTGAATGCTTGATTTAGAAGCGTTGTTCCATGGCGATTTGTGACGCGACAGCGTTGGCAGAACACGGGTGCTCGCTGACACTGCTCGACACTGCCTGAACACAACTGACTGATCGAATACGCATCTATTGTGTAGAGCTGTTAGTTCAGTTTACCAACCGTAGTTACTGCGCTGGCGTCGCTTACGTGCCGAGGATAAAGTAGGTCTCGGAAATTTTTGGATAGACGGAGTCTGAAATTTTTGACATCAAAATGCAGCACACCTACTGTTCTTGATGCAACGGAACCTCTTATGCACGTCACATGCTGATGCAAGAAATCAACAACCATTTTTGCTAATAACAGCTGTGTAAAACGTTCGTTCACCTAAAGATGATGGTTAACCACAGAAGCGCAGAACTGTGTGTTTTTCGTATGGTTATAGTATTACATATACCGGGGTTGGTCAAAAATGTGGAAATATCGCGAGAAATTTGAGCTTGAACATTAACGCAGATGCTAGCCAAGCATGCAAGCTGCGCTGTTGTGTTCCACCAGGACCGGCACCTGTGCGATGTCCTCAAACGTTGCAACTTTCAGTTTTAGTCCAAGCAGTGTTCTGTGTGGTTGTAAGTGAAGTGTGTGGGAGATAAATCAATTGAATTCAGTTTCAAAGTGGACCAGTTGTATGTGCTAGTACGGTGGTTGCTTCTGTAATCAGGACTGCAGAAATATCTGCTGTTTCAAGAGGTGCCGTATCGAAGATTTGTACTGCCGACAGGGAAAGCAGGAAGAAATAATACGCTAAGTCACAACGCGGAGGAAAGCAAATGTTGAGTAATCGTCACGAACGGACACTGAAGGGAATTCTCACGAAACATTTGAAAACGACAACTTTAAAAATCACTGAATATCGCACTCGCTGATCCTGTCACCACCAAAACAATACGAAGGGAGCTGCATAAGCAGGGAATTTCAGTGCGAGTTGGAATCCCAAAATCACTCATCACTGATGCAAATACCCGTGATAGGAAAACGTGGTGCCGAGAAACTGGACTGTGCAGCAATGGAAGAATGCCGTTTTGTTGGGTGAGTCTTCTTTCACATCGTTTCCAACTTCTGGCCCAGTTTACACTCCCCAAGAGTTAAATTTGAAGTGGGTTCGGTGATAATTTGGGCAGCGATATGGCGTTATTTCATGAGCCCTAGGGTTACTCTCCAGCCGGCCGGAGTGACCGTGCGGTTCTAGGCGCAACAGTTTGGAGCCGCGCGACCGCTACGGTCGCAGGTTCGAATCCTACCTTGAGCATGGATGTGTGTGTTGTCCTTAGCTTAGTTAGGTTTAGTAGTTCTAAGTTCTACGGGACTGATGACCTCAGCAGTTAAGTCCCATAGTGCTCAGAGCCATTTTTTGTTACTCTCGAAGTCGCATTCCTACCACTCCAGGTCGCATTCCTACCAAGGATTGTACGACCACAAAGTCTGATCAGGTCTATCCCGTGGTACAGTGTTTGTTACCCGATGGTCATGCTGGGTTCCTAGACGGCAGGGCCCCTGTTGATACATCTAGCATCGACCGGGAGTGGTTTTGCGGGCACGAGGATGAGATGCTGCATCTCCCTTGGGAGCCACAGTCATCAGTGTTATTGAGCCTTTGTGGTCTACTTCACAGAGTGGTGCGTAATTACTGTCCACTTCCATACCTTCACTTGAACGTGACATTTGCAGGAACAACGGTATAATATTCCCTTGGAACCCATAAGGGGTCAGCATTTATCCATTCCGAGACGATTAGAGGTCGTTTTGAACGCATTAGGCATGGTAATGTGTTGTGTTTGTGGTGTTTTCACATTTTTGTTCGCTCCTTCCTTCATAAAGGTTTATGGTCCTGTTATTTATTACAACTAGGTCTGGCAGATGATGACATGTTGACAAAAATACTTGCAGAAGGTTGAAGATGCTTTGGTGGTTGTACATAAAAGTACAACTTACAAAAAGTTTTAACACAATATAGCCTTTTCATGATATGAAGGAAAGATTCCAAGTGCAACTTAGGCGATACGTCGTAGTGTTGGGTGCACAGTGTTCGGCCGCTGCGTCACGGTACCCGATAGACGCAGGCTGCGCGTTCCCACGCGGCGTCGGTGTCAGCGTCAGTGATGGCGACCGCAGGTGTTACTTCTTCCCGATAGAGCGCCGCCGATTGTGCGCCGAGCGGGGGACGCGGGGGAGGCCGGCTTGTAATTGCATCGCAGCCAGCAGCGCACAAAAGGGGTTTTGTTCCTGGCGGCGCGGCGCAGCGCCCTCCCGCTTTCATTTAACCGCCGTGCAGTCATTCCACGCGGGCGCCAGCCTTTCATAACGCGACAGCCCACCCCTTCGCAGATGTGATTAATGTTGTCGCAAACAAATTGTCTAGAAGAGCGACAGAAGGAGAGCACGGGAGCGGGAGGATAAGGCGGGGGCGGAGGCGACAGCGAGGGGCCGGCTCGTCCGAGCCGGTGGCGCGGGGGGTAGCAACGGAGGCGGCGGCCGGGTGACATCACGTCACGTCCGGCTCGCGGAAGCGCTCCCACTTGTGAATATTTAGAGCCGTGGATCTGCGCCCCCCGTGATAAGGGCTTGGGACGGGGTACGCTGCCCACGTGCCGGCCATGGTGTCTGCCTGTCTGCCTTTGTTCCGTAATTTTCCAGTGCTTAAGTTCGTAGCTAAGAGACGCGCGAAGCCCTGCTGTCCATTTGTGCCATATCCGCCGCAGGAATATCGTTGCCCCGTTTGCATGCCAGTTTTCGTTGTGATTCTTTGCATACCAATAACTTTATGATTCACCTACAGCCGATAGAATGTCGCAAAGCGTCTGCAGTCAATATTTGAGTCAATGTCTGAATCGACGCAGGGCTCGCCAGTACGACGCACGGTGAAATGTAAATATTGTATCGTATTTTTGGGTGATCAGTCCCCAATTTGACTAAATTACAAAGTTGAGAGAGAGAGGGGAAGAGACTGAGAGGGAGATGAGAGGTGAGGGGAGAGGAAAAGAAATTGAATGAACTCCAGTGTCGGCACCTACCCTACCGTTACACAAAGGTTGCCTTTAATCCTTCAGGCAGATGTGTACTGGCATGCACTTTAGTGTCCAGAGATAAGCCTTACCAGTTGCCTGCTAAATAATGATAACGGAAGGGTCGTCCTTCACGATGCAACCCAGCTATTCCTTGGTCTAACTGAATTATACTGATGCATCCCAGCTATTCCTGGGTCTAACTAAATTATACTTGCGTTAGTGCCTCGAAGATGGATACCAAAGTTTGTAAACTATCATGACTTGATGGCGCCAGACGTACTGCTGTTGATCAAAACATGACGAGTCCAAATATTTCTCATTATCAGAATTTGACTGGCAGTTGCAAAAAGAGATGGTCGGTAGCAGTTCCTGACGATCATATTGTAGACTAGAATACTTTTTCAAATCGTAGATCTCTCAAGGGTTTAATACCGACAGCGCCTAAATCAAGAGGGTATGTCAATACGGAGGAGATCTTAACCTAAGAGTCCCATGGGGACCTGAATCTTCGGACCACCAATGCAGTTATTCAAGAGATCTACGTGTTACGCGTTCACGGATGGAAGTCGTTTGTTGTAAGAGACAAAGGAGTTTCATCCGACAGTTTCCATCGTTTCGCATCCCACAAATGATTGCGTAGCGCCTTAACGGCGGTCGCAACAGCTTCGTTCCATCATCATTACCTTTTGCAGTTGTGCTCCGCCTCCTACGATTTAGAAATCTACGAATCATTAATCTCCAACTTTGCTTCTTGTCAGCACACCCCTTCCGTTACTGCCTACTTCGCATCATTTCCTCCATCAACAAAACAAACACTACACGCAGCATGTTGCGCTCATCTCTCAGCAGCTACTCCTTACGTACATCCTAATTTTAACACGTGACGTATATTATCTGATCAAAAGTATTCGGACACACCCGTGTAGGCCTAATGCGAACTCGACCAATACGTCCCACGAGAGGCGGACTCCATTATAAAGGGAGGCGTGGACTCTTGTGTTATTAGGATCGAAGCAGTAATGGCACAATATGTGGGTCACAAGCACTAAGTGACTCCGAACGCGGACCATTCACCGGATGTGTCTCGAGTACCAAGTCTTTCAGACACGTTTTATCCCTCCTAAAACTACCCAGACCGGCCGTTAGTAATGTGTTGCCGCGCGGGATTAGCCGAGCGGTCTAAGGCACTGCAGACTGTGCGGCTGGTCCAGGCGGAGGTTCGAGTCCTCCCTCGGGCATGGGTGTGTGTGTTTGTCCTTAGGATAATTTCGGTTAAGTAGTGTGTAAGCCTAGGGACTAATGACCTTAGCAGTTAAGTCCCATAAGATTTAACACACATTTTTGAGTAATGTGATTGCGTAATAGAAACGCGAAGGAATAACCACGGCTAAACATGAAATCAGTGAAAGGAATCACTCGTGAGTTGCAAAGTGCCGTCAGCAGTTAAGCTAGCTCAATGGCTAAGCGTAGAGAACTAAAAAGAATGGGGTACAGTACGCCAGCATCTTTTCACAAGCCAAACATTAGAGTTGTCAATGCAAGGGATGCTTGAGGTGCTATAAACTGGGGCGCCATATGAGCGTATTTTACAGCAGCGTGTATTACTTACAGTAGAGGAACAGTTGGGAAACGATGATGATTTGTATCAGCATGACAATAGAACCTGTCGTGCACCAGCATCTATGAGGCAGTTTCTTGTGGCCTGTAACGTTGCCGAAATGGATTGACCTGCCCAGAGTCTCACCCTGAAGCCGATGTAACACATTTAGGCCTAGTTAGGATATCGACTTCACTCCAGAGCCCAGTGTACAATGCTGGGTTCTCCTGTCGAGCAATAGCGGCCAACCACTCCTCGACAGACATTCAGACTCCTCACTGGAAGTGTCCGAAGCAGAGTTTAAGCCATTATGTAGGCTGGGGATGGAACATCCCATATTAATGTCCTCCAATAGGTGTCTAGATACTTTTGATTGGACAGTATGTACACTATTGAAAAAAAAAACCATCGGGCTTCAGTCAGGATAGCGTTTACGTGTCTCCTCGTCATTAATGCCACACGAGTTTTGCGATGAGAGGTTTCCTAACAGAGTCCTCCAGACGCTACACTCGGCGTCGTTCAGAGCGCGTTAAGTCAGGAGGAAGGCCTGCAGACGGCAGCGCCTGCGTCGGATGCGTTTCAAGGGGCGGCTCCTCCGCCCACGCGCGCGCCCCCGCCCCCGGCGCCGCCCCCGCTGCGCTGTCAGCTGCGGGTGACGGCCAGACGCCCCGCGGCGCGCCCCGGCATATCTTCTTTAACGCGCGCAGCCAGCGGGGGCCGACAACTCTGCTTTCCGCGCCGCGCCGCGCCGCGCCTTCTGCGGCGCCGACGGCCTGCCGCCTCTCCGCACGTGCCTCACCAAACCGTCCGGGATCCCGATTTGCATGCTGGAATACGAAACCACTAGTATAAATCTTCGGAAAGCATCACTTCACCGAACCGGAAAAAACTGTTGGCCAATTCAACACTTGAGGCATTAGAAGTGGAGAACTAATTCAGTTGGAAGAGCCAGAAGAGACAGTGATGGTGGCCTCATTAAAGCACGGAAAACCTGAGTTAGCGTACGATCGGCCATTCTGCGTAGAAGCTCTATGTTAAAGGACAGGGTCATATAAACATTTGACATAACGCTACTCGTTCGCAAGGCCCATATTTGACGACCAACGAACAAGAGAACCATCGATTGGATCGCAGCCAGGAGCACACGGCTTCGACTCTACGTACGTGCTAGCTCGCTTGTGCGCTATGTATACAGAGATGTCAGGAACAGTCTGAAAAGTACGTAAGGGTCTTACAGGGTAGGTCGTGCTGAGAAGTAATTTTTAAGAAATACGTGGATACGTTGCGCCAATTGGGCCATTGTGCGCGCTAATTCAAGCAGCCGTGAAAGACGGAGTCGCCAAACGTGTTCTTCATTTGATTTCCTAAAACCGAAAGAGGGAACCTTACAAAACTTGGACAGAGGACGGTAGTAAGGAGCGAACAGTAGCCAAAGGCTGAGCAGTATCGTGCGCTGTCATCGACGCTAAGATAACTGAGACTAATTGTATCTGGCGGGCCGCTGGAATTTGCGCATTCAACGGATTAATTGACTAACTTCAAAGTTAATTAAAGAGAAAATGGTGCAACGTATCGAATTATTTTCTTAACAATTATTTCCCAGTACCATCTATCCTGTAACACCCTTACCAACTTTTCAGACTGTTTCTAACTACCCTGTGTAGTACAGTGGAGGTATTTCATGTTGTCGCATCGTGTAATTAGAGATTACTACGGCCCCTGCTGATATTCGTTGCTAACACATCGTCCACTCAAATCCCAGCTTGAGGATGCTTCAATGATATGACGCATTTTGCTGAAGTAGCTATCTGATGAAACGTAAACCTGTAAGTTGTAACAGCTTTATCAGAAAACATTTAACTTGTTGTTTCGTCTCCAAATGTCAAGGAACACAATTACCGAGAAGCTTGTTCCGACAAAAGTATATGAGTTATGAGTTGACTGCCCTTGAGAGATCTACGATTTGAAGAAGTATTCTAGTCTGCAGAGGACAGGTAACAAGCGACATGGGCATGTCGTTTGTTACCTGTCCTCTGTGTTAAGGTAAGCAAGTAATGGTGTTCACGTGACGGAATGGTATAAACCCTGACTCTGGTGTAGCCTAAACGCCATAGCGTAAAAAACTGAAATTTGTGGGAAGTTCCTGTGGGACCAAACTGCCGAGGTCATAGATCCCTAGGCTTACACACTACTGAGTCTAACTTAAACTAACTTACGCTAAGGTCAACTCAAACACCCACGCCCGAGGGCGGACTCGAATCTCCGACGGGAGCAGCCGCGCGAACCGTGGCAAGGCGCCCTACACCGCGTGCCTACCCCGCGCGGCCCATAATGTGAAGATTAACGGTATAAGGACGATATTAAATCCTGATGCCCTATCGTTTCTGCTGGCAATACTTTTGGGAAACACCGAAGAAAACAACAAGCTCATGTCAGTAGTTACAGTGATCAGAGTACCGGCATTTGGGATGGTTATTGACGCAAGTGACACGTGACTAGTACACGGAAAATGCCCAGCAAAACCCAGGTCTATAATGCTTCAAAATGTAACAAATCTATTACAAGCGGTGCCATTCCAGTTTCTGCTTCTCTGACGTACCCGTCAACAGTAAATTCGGCTAAGGTGATACGGAATAGGTGCGCCGCATCGTTAATGAACAGTCTCAAGTATATTGGTCATCTACAAATAATCTGTAGGCGAATTCTCAGGTATATCTTCGGAAGTAGTACTTGACATGGTACATTGTCGTCAGGGCGAGACGTCATGATCAGACGATCTTCGTAGTAGTTCGTCACTCCTCTGCGTCCTGATTTAAGAGAGAGGGAGAAATGGGAAGGAAGAGATAGAGAGGTAGACAGTATCCTAGGAATGCAGTACGTGGCAGCGCCTCAAATTATCTGAACACCTGATGAACACATCACCGTCTGACGCCATAATTCGAGAAGCGTTCAATAAGTAATGCAATACATTTTTTTTCTCGGTCTATTTCATTTGAAATAAATTTTGTTGTGGGACATCGTAGAGTACTCCCTTTTCAGCCCCTATAGTTTCATGAAATTCCGATAGGTCCCAGTGCTGAACGTAGCCTTCGAAATGGCGTCTTTAACGGAGATGCGTTCCAAGAAGGGAGCTGTGATTAAGTTTATTTTGGTGGAAGATCAGAGCATGCAAGATATTCATAGGCGGTTGCGGAATGTCTATGGAGACTTGGCAGTGAAAAAAAGCACGCTGAGTCGTTGGGCGATGTCTCTGTCATCAACGCCGCGCAAACCTGTCTGATCTCCCGCTTGCTGGCCGCTCGCACACAGTTGCCAAAGTGCGGACACTCACATTCGAAGTGATCACACATCTCGCAGCACAACTGAACTCGCACAATTGTGCGCACCCGAGAGCAGTCCAGAAAACTTCATTGGACTTCTCTTCCTCCCGGAACCGCGCGACTGCTACGGTCGCAGGTTCGAATCCTGCCTCGGGCATGGATGTGTGTGATGTCCTTAGGTTAGTTAGGTTTAAGTAGTTCTAAGTTCTAGGGGACTGATGACCTCAGATGTTAAGTCCCATAGTGCTCAGAGCCATTTTTGAACTCTTC
Organism: Schistocerca serialis cubense; assembly: GCF_023864345.2. Taxonomy (NCBI): domain Eukaryota; kingdom Metazoa; phylum Arthropoda; class Insecta; order Orthoptera; family Acrididae; genus Schistocerca; species Schistocerca serialis. The sequence goes on from NC_064642.1 coordinate 151,496,642, forward strand.
CTCATCCATCCTGCAGCTCGGATCTCTCACCTTTCGACTTCCATCCGTCTGGCCCAATGAAGGATGTTCTCCACGGAAAGCAGTACGTTGATGATGGAGAGGTTATTGATGCAACAAGAAAAAAATGGTTCAAATGGCTCTGAGCACTATGGGACTCAACTTCTGAGGTCATTAGTCCCCTAGAACTTAGAACTACTTAAACCTAACTAACCTAAGGACATCACACACATCCATGCCCGAGGCAGGATTCGAACCTGCGACCGTTGCGGTCTCGCGGTTCCAGACTGCAGCGCCTAGAACCGTACGGCCACTTCGGCCGGCGATGCAGCAAGACGTCGGCTGCGAGGTCGACCAATAAAGTGGTACCATTCCTGGCATACAGGCCATTCCAGTGAGGTGGCGTAAGGCCGCTTCATTGAACCGGGATTACGTTGAAAAATAGTATTTTGCAGCCAAAAGAGTGTAGCCTGTATAAAACGATGTACTGAAATCCTGAATAAAACCTACCTGCTTTCAGAGAAAAAGGTGTTGCATTACATTGTATCATTTCGGCACTACGGCCGGATTCCATAGCACTTTCTTTTCTTCACATCTGCTCAGGAAGAATATAAGTTTACACTACTTAACCACTGTATGTTTACTCTTCAGAGCGTCGTGGCAGAGGGCACTTCCCACTGCCCCACTGCCCCACTTACGAAGACTTCTTCCTGTTTCTTTCGCGTATTCAGTGCGGGAAGAATGATTTCATAAACGCTTCGGTGTTATCTATAATTAATACCATCTTCTCTTCGCGGCCGCTACTGGATATATACGTAGAGGATTGTTGTGTATTCTCGGACTCTTCAATTAAAATTGGTTGTGGAAACTTTCTACGTTGGCTTTTGCTAGATAGTTTGCTTCTGCCAGTTCAGATTGCTTACCATCCCCCTGGGTACAGACAAAGCTTTGAGCATTCGTGGTGCCCTTCTTTGTACAGTGTACATGCCCAGTGTCCCCTGTTAGTGCTATCTGACCCACTGTTTGGCTAGAAGTAGCGCCAGGTGGTGATGCCCGCTGGTGCCGCGGCGGTAATTGCAGGCGCTGCAGAGAGCGGCCGGCTAAATAACGAGGCGAGGCGAGGCGTGGGCGTGGCGGCAGGGATTACAAAGGTAAAGCACGCCGCGCCGAGCCGCGCCACGCCTCCCCATTGACACCTCGGCCGCTCCGCCCAGCCTTAAGTCAATTAGGCGCCGGCCGCACGCAACGCGACGCGCCCCGGCTAATGGAAGCCAGCGACGCCAGGCGGGGCTAATTTCTCCCGCAAATGCAGCGCGCGCCGCCCTCCGCGCTGAGTTTTGTTCTCGGGGCATAGGGAGCCCGCGTCGCCAGGCCAGAGTCCTCTTTTCAGGCGATCCTGCGACACGGAGAGAGACAGAGACAGAGGACAAAAAAAAGGAAAAGTCCCCAAAGGGGTCACGCGTGGGCTCTTTGTTTCGCTCCCGCGATGTCGGCCTTCCATCTGGGGGCTCCTTTTGTCCGCACAGGCTTTTAAATGCCTGTTTCCCTATTCACCTCTCGGAGTAGTTGTGTCTAGAGTTGCTGGCGCTCTTTAAATCACCTTCTGCACTTTCTCAAGCGCGTTGTAAGGCTGGTAAAAGAGAAAAACGATCATAGGACTCTGCAACCGATGATTATGTTCGCGACACCAGTCAAGAAATTGTTATTGTGATAAGTACTAACATTAGCCGACCACAGTATTATTGCACTTCGGAGTGAGGGCGCTTCGGTTGGCTCATTGTCAGTTTTTATCGTGACATTTCGCAGGAGACGCTGAAACACTTGACAGTACATGCACAAGTGATTTGAAATTATTCACAGTGCGAGGCCATTTTCTCAGTCAGCAATGTACTGGTTTAGTGTATCGTCACTGCATGTTTCTGATAGCGGCTGCTGGAATCCAGGCGCAGTAATATCGTGGTCCACATCTACCTCTACATCTATACTCTGCAAACCACCTAGAGGTGCATGGCAGAGGCTACATGTCACTGTACCAACTAGTAGGGTTCTTTCCCGTTCCATTCACGTTTGGAGCGCGGGAAGGATGATTGTTTGATTGCTTCTTGAGCGATACATAGGGAATTGTGGCATATTCTTAGAGTCACCATTTAAAGCCGGTTCTTCAAATTTTGTTAGTAGACTTTCTCGGGATACTTTACGCCTGTCTTCGAGAGTCTTCCAGTCCAGTTCCTTCAGTGTTTCTGTGACACTTTCCCACATATCACATCTGTGACCATCCGTGCTGCCCTTCTCTGTATACGTTCAGTATCACCTGTTACTCTTATTTCGTATGGGCCCCACACATTTGATCAGTATTCTAATATTCTGGAACCGCTAGCACGAGTTATTTGTAATCAATCACCTTTGTATAAACGATATGCGTTTAATTAGCTTCTGTGTCAACCTTTGTAATGGAGATGAGAGAGAGTGGAGCCCTCTTTGGCTGGGATGAGTGTTCGGTTAAACAGGTTGGTAATTCTCGTAGAGTTGGCAGGATTGAACTGCTGAAGCAGCAGGTTATTACTTCCAGTCAATTTTTTTATTGTTCTGACCAATCAAGTTGTTTATTGAGTGTCCGACCAAATAATGTCAGATGCTTCAACAATAACTAGGAAGGACCCTTATCGGGGAAGAGTGCTTTCACTGCCACTCGGTCTGATAATGACTGGCCACTTGGCCTAAATCATAAATCTTCAACATTTTCAAATAATTCACTACCAGTCAGGGTCCACTTGGCTTATAGTACAAGAGACAAGTACCAGTCAGTAACCTGTTCCTGCTATTCACTGAAATTCCTCTAACTTAGTTCTTTGAGACAGAGACAGGGAGTTTCCGTTCAGTGCTGTTCCGATGAACACTACTTAGCTTGCAGTCCGTGTGTCCACCGTCATCTCGCAGTTGAAGTGCTATTTCTCCATCAGGTGCTGCTGAGGATCGTCACTGAAGCGCAGCTACTCGGATTACTGCGCCTTTCAGAGATGTTATCAATTTCTACATTTATTTTGGCTGCACACGGCCCTAGCATTATCTGTCAGGAATATTATATTCCCTTGGAATTTTCTTCGGAATGTGATCGTGCTAATGTTTGACTACCATTCTAACTACCATTAGAAATTCCTCCATTGCGTGCGTCCTGAGGTTACCACTGACGCCTGTGATCTCAACCCTTCTTGCCTTGGCGAACCGTCAAGAATTATCCCCACTCGGGTGTTTGATCAGACTCTGAGAACAACAGACTTGTTATGTCATCCTGTTTGTCACCCTTCTGAAAGCCTGTATCTACTTCTTTTTATGATCTACCATGTAATTCTAATTACTAACAATTTATAATCTGGCGTGTAATTAATATTATTAACATTTTCTACGGTCACGAAACAGCACTATAGGTCTCAAAACATACAACGATCTAACCAAGTGCTCTTTATGTAGGCGGTCTGGTACAGCACTTACCTAAATCACGTGAGACTGTGTCAAGAGCGTAGTGGAGACAGGGCAACACCTTGTGCTATAAATTCATGAGGCTGCGTCCCGGACAGCGGGCCAGACAGCAGCAGCAGCAACAGCAGCAGCGGCGACAGCTGGCCACCACGTCAGCACGTGACGCATTTCACGCGCCGCGGCGCTCCGCGCGTCACTCAACGCAGAGCGACGCCGCGACGCCGGCGACGGCGACGCCGTGCATAATTCGACGCGGGGGTCGCAGCCCCCGAGCGCGGCCCGGTTCACGCCTCATTTCCTCGCCCGCTGTATCAGTTCTCTATCTCCCCCGCCGGCTGTAATGTCTTTTGTCCCATTAGACACGAGCTCTGAGTCACAACTCGTCTGGCCTCCACGTCGCTGCGGCTCCGAATAGTGCCCGCCACAGTACATCGTAAGACGCGCGCTCACTAGCGGAAGTATTTTAAACTGATCTGCGTAGAACACACTGGTGCTTTACAACATTGCATTGCACTTTTAGAGCTGACAATGCCCTGTAGACAATTCAGCACTTGGTTTCCACTGTTATTGGGGCAGTGCATCCAATTTTCGTCCCACTGTCTGTAAAGTTTTCTTTCGAGTGTTGGACATCTTATCGACGAAAACTGGGTATGGCATGCTGCCCCGATACGGCATTAATCAGTACTGGGCTGATAGCAGGTTACACACAGGAATCATTCTGGGAAAGGACAGAGGTCTGGCTTCTGGATGGCCGCATAGGCCTTGCTGGTATTGCATACACGTCCACATATAATTGTAGCACGGAAAAGCCCGTCTAGGTATTACTTTGATATTTTTAGAAAATTTCTTTGTTTGAAAAGTTTCCCTTCAACGCAGAATAATTCAGCGAAGATTACTAAAATGGAATCGTACAGTTTCCTTCGTACCTACAGCACTTACCATCTTCGCCAGGATCATTTTGCATACTTTGTTCTGTGTCTGTGGACACGAACAGTAGTTTTACCATTTCTCGTCGGTATGACTTCTTTCAGTAATAGACTGTGCCTTTTCGCTGCAGATTGCTGTCACTGCGCAACCGAATTTTTTTTTCCATTTAAGGCGGCTTTCAGGAACTGCATAATCCCTTATATGCCGTTACCACACTCCACTGCAGCTTTGTCAAAGTAGAACTGATATATGGAGACACCATAACAACAGAAACATACAAGAAAATTAGCCACGATTAATGTGTGCTATGTTTATGCTGTAGATTAATGTACATGGTATCAATCAGAAGAAACTGTGTCTTCATAGTCATACTGTCACTAGCAAAGATGGAAAACCTCAAAGTACCCTTTTACAAGAGCAACTTTTGATAACGCTTAATGTCCACTGGTGGACAAAACTGAGTTTCATGTGAAATCTTTTATTTTTTGATCTGCTCTACACACTGCTACAGTCAGATCCCGTCAAAACGCATTTTAAACCTTCAGAAAGAGATTTCAGTATTAGCAAATGCAGCAAATAGCATTTTGTCCTGTTGTATGAATGAATAAAACTGCTGGAGATCTATCATTTTATTCTACTGACAATGTAGGCCCCAATGTATCACTGGTGGACTGAAGTGAAAACTTTTAAGTGACGAGCTGGTATTAGTTTTATGTATTACGTCATATGGAAGGCAGACGTAAAGAGTGTGTGGAGCCGTGACAGCTGCAGAGAAAGTGAATTATGCAACGAGAAGACAAATAACGGAGAAATCATAGATAGATCACAGCATTTTGTCCATCACACAAAAGTCCTCATATCTTAAAAAGCAAAACAAAAAAAAAAAAAACAAACAAAAAAAACGAATATGCCTTGCACTAAAGAAATTTTTATCACCAGTCCTACCAGAGTATTTTGTGTAAAATTCGAAACACTTTTTACGGTATAAGGTTTTCACTACTCCTGAAAATTGTACTCTCTTTGACATTACGCATTTTGAAACGTTGCATTACGTCTCCATAATTATTGCATATTGATGATAATGGAATATTCCTTTCGATCGAAGTAGGTAATATCTTCGAAGAACGGAAATATTAACCAAACAGCTTTTGCAAGGGTGTTTTGTTTAGCGTAGAAACTAGTTCAGATCAAAAAATCATCTTCAGGCGACCTATATATTTTTTTATTTTCCATTACTTCAAATTTATTTACAAGTTTACGTAGCTGCATGCCAGCCACAGCTACTAGGTCAAGGAGTGAGTCAATGAGTAGTTTATGGAATGCTAATGGATGAATTGTAAGTGAGCTTATATGTATTACAAAAAATAGTTCTTACCTATAATACAAAAAACTTCATTTGAAGCAGTGCAGTTGAATTCTCGATATCCAAAATACTCGCGGAAGTTATCGTTGCAGCAAACGTTTACAAGGAAGGCCTTTGCTCTGTAGATTTGTTACTCACGTGATTTGTCAGATTCAGAACCACATCCTACTTTCAGTCACACTCACGCGTCAAGATGCAGTTGTAGACGCTATTGACGCATTTCGTCGTTGAGCACATTTCCGGACAGCATCCTTTCCGCTGTCAGAATACCGACGTGGGTGACTCACCGCAGTCCCTCTTAACACCCGCCGCCGCACGCAATCACTTAACGGCCACCGCGTAAGGACTGTCGATTCTCCCACGTGCTGATCCGCTCCGTGCAGCGGTCTCTTCCTCTCCCTTTTTCTGTTCTCTCGCTGTCCTCCGCTCCTCCGCCTCGGTGCTAGCACATAAAGTCTTGAGGATCATTTTATCCCGTGCGGTTTTATCCCCCCTGAGAACCATTACGCAGCAATTCCCGTCGAGGCTATTACGGGCACCCATGGCAAATTTTTATGTAACATTAATAAAAAACGAGCAACTGAAGGAAGAATGCAATGTCATCCTCTTTTTAGCAGCTGGAAGCGGAGGGGTCGCGGCTTTATATCAGCGTTAGCTTCGATCTACGGCGCAGGGGGGAGTGATCCCGCGTGTCTGGGAAGGCTGGCAGCGGGGGCGTATTGTCTCGCGCAGTCTCTGCCGCGCCTCCGTGGCGCCGAATACTTTCAAACTTTAATGGAATACCTGCGGCTGCCCGCCCCAATGGTGCGTAGAATTGCCTGAGGCCTTGCCGCAGCGCGCCAAGAGCCCGGAAAAGGGCCGCTGCCGAACGTACGCCTAACTTCACCAGCGCGTAGGCGTTTCAGCCTGATTTCTCGCTTGTGCGTAAAGTCTGATCTTCTAGTTTTGCTCGTCGTGGACATCATCGACAAGTCAGCCGTCGAACAAATATTTTCGACACTTCCTGGTTCACCGAGCGAGTTGGCGCAGTGGAAAGACATTGTATTCGTGTAACTTCACCAGCGCGTAGGCGTTTCAGCCTGATTTCTCGCTTGTGCGTAAAGTCTGATCTTCTAGTTTTGCTCGTCGTGGACATCATCGACAAGTCAGCCGTCGAACAAATATTTTCGACACTTCCTGGTTTACCGAGCGAGTTGGCGCAGTGGAAAGACATTGTATTCGAGTTCGGGAGTACGGCGGTTCAAATTCTTGTCCACCCATTCAGAGTTAGATTTTCTGTGATTCCACTAAATCGCTTAGGACAAATAACTCAAGGCCGATTTACTTCCCGAATCCTAGCTTATGCTCCGTTTCTATTGCCCTCATCGTCGACGGTACGTTGATCTTCCTTCTTTTACTACCTTGTCTGGGATGTATCACTGGCAGCTACTTTCCGAATTGTTCACTTAATGTACCATTCTGTACACTGCACAAGAGAATTAAAGGCTCATTTTTTTAGATCCCATCACTTCCCCCACTGCGGCGGAGAAGAGTGAAATTTGGCTCAAAGGTGCCTACTACCTGCGTGTGTAATTGGGCAAAAGCGCGGAGACGTGCGACGTTGCCTTCGGGATCAGTGACGCTTCCGGGTTAATGATTTCACACTGGCACCAAATTTCACAGTCCCACCCGACGCCATCGTAGGTGTGTCACGTGATGAGAAGGTCGTCAAAGCCCCCCCTTTCCTCGCCCCCTCCCTACCCGTATGTCACCTCTTCTCCTGACGCCTCTGCAATTGAGGTCAGAATCACGACAGCCACAGTTCAAATCAAGCGGTTTTCCTACGGGTGGACGAGAAAACGTTTCACAGCGCCGCTCAGAATCGACACGGAAAGGCCTCAAGGGATGGCATAAAGAGCTCAATGAAATCACCCCTTCTCTTGTGGCGCTCAACTATAAACATTTGGCGGGTAAATACGACAGTTTATAGTCCGGCGTGCAACGGAACAACGTTCTCGACAGCCTTTGCCACTGCTGACACTCTGCGGACCATTGAACCCTTCTGTAAGGACATCGTGGGGCTAAAACATCATTAAACGTGATCTGACCCCTATGGAATGTACTCCGACTGTAAGTTTTGCTCCGGCCGCTGTGGCCGAGTGCTTCTAGGCGCTTCAGTCTGGAACTGCGCTGCTGCTACGGTCGCAGGTTCGAGTCCTGCCTCGGGCATGGATGTGTGTGATGTCCTTACGTTTAAGTGTGTTATATCCTTACATTTAAGTAGTTCTAAGTCCAGGGGACTTAAGACCAGAGATGTTAAGCCTCATAGTGCTTAGAGCCATTTTTGTAATTTTTGCTCTGGAATACAGAATGGAACCATCACGGACCGTTCGAAACCACTCGACGAAATTTGAACGTGATCCAAAGCAGCAGAGAGTGTTTATGGTTCTTCAGTCCTCCTGTTTCGTTCCCTCTGGTGGCTCGATCACAGGTGGGCGCGGCATTGACACAAGCATAAATAAAATGGCAAAAGATCCCTCTAAGACTCCCCAGATCAGCAATAACCTTGGAGCCACCTGCACATTTGTGCTGAGCTCTTTAAAAATGTATCTGTACAGGGACAACCCTCGAGCGGTCCCTATATGCCTGTGGGCAGGCAACACTCGATACCCTACGGCTGAGTAGCACTACATTGCTGATCAAGCACTTGCTTGTGGGTGTGAATAATCCGTGTGGTGTCGAAGGGGTTGCGTGCTTGCAGGCGCCTACAAATCGGTCAGTGGACTCAATGGGGTTGCAGCCCCAGGATGTCCTTAGAGAACGGTTGAGTCGTTCGGTGGATCAGCAATGGCAAAGGTTGCCAAGAACATCGTTCTGTGGCACATAGCACTATAATCTATCGTTCTTGATAGTGCAATGTGTGTAAATGAACGCCACAAGGGAAGTGGCGGTTCCATTAACGTCCCTTCTGCCACCTTCTGACGCTTTTCCGTATCGTACTGAGCGGCAGCGTGTATGAAACGTTTTCCCCAGCCATCCGTACGAAAACCGCGTGATTTGAACGCTGGCCGTGGTGGTTCTGACCTCAAGTGCAGAAGCGTCATGAGAAGGTGTGAGATGTGACTAAGGGGGAGAGGGTGGCGAACTTACCATCGTGTGACACGTCCACAGTGGCGTTAGGCAGTATTATTGTGAATTTTCTGGCCTTTCTTTCCCCATGTGTCGACACCTTCCTGTTTAAAGTGTCGCAGGGCGCCATGCCTTAGAACCTGTACAGAGGAAGGCTTTACGTACCTTATAAACAAATTTCATACTTCTTCGTCGCAGCGGGGGAAAATGACGTATTTTAAAATAAGAGACCCTTTAATTCCTTTGCGCAGTGTATATAGCATGGGATATGGAACTAAAACACTTACGGAATGAGCACAATGCGTGACTTTAATACTCCAGTTTGGTACGTTGTCATGAGAACAACCAATAGTTCATTGTCACGGACTAAAACTTCTGGTTAGATTGCCACTGCTTACTATGTATGTCTTTGGTGTCAGTTGGTGTGAAAAAACATCAGATCAGTAGATCTCAAATACGCAATTTCTGCCATAATTATAATAAGGAAAGAGAAGAGACCGTCTTATCTTCATGCCTAGTTTCCGAAAAAGGCCCTACGTGGAATGAGTTTCCACGACAGCGTATACACCAGTATTAACTATGTTTTCTTTTTTTACGTCATTCATTTTTTGAGCTTTGATTAATGTTACTCTGGTTGCCATACAGCTTATTTGGCTACGCAAGGAGCTTTATTTGTCCTTTTCGTATCGTAACCAGGTTCCTATTGTAACACAATCACGTGGAACTATACATTTTTTTCAAAGCTGTTTTACATGTTTATGAAGCGAGTGACTATTTAAAAGGTGGTTTTTTTTTTTGTTCACGCAGATAACGTGATATACAATATCGTAGACACCATATACATACTTGGTACCAACTTACATTTTTCCGAAATAGCATACAGACATATGCTTATGTTTTAAGGAACGGAAGGTAGAGTGGTGCCGTAATACTGCTGGAAGTGTTGCGTGGCGGCCGCGCTGCGTTCGCTCATTCCAGCTCTCCAGATGAAGCTTCATTCCCTCCTCCTGGGGGACAGCCACACAAGTATTTCCGCTGCTCCTTAGCGGCGCAGGGCGCTCGGACGATCAGTCGCCTGAAAACCCAATCATTTCCGGTGTCGGCGCGCGTTAGTTGCGTCGCGACGCCGATGCGAAGTGACAGGTTCCCTTCCCACCCTCCCCCCACCCTCCAATCCCCCCACCATCCCCTCCGTCTTCCCAGGCGCCTGCTATCCCCCCTCTTTTTCCCTCCTCCACCACCTCTTCCTTCTAGAACACGAGGAAGTCTCGTTTGGTCCAGAGACTACGCTCTGGCATTTCGATTGTCAATAGATGTGACTAACATTGCTAAGACAGTAGATAAAACACCATTTAATGATAAGTTTCTTACCACTTACTTGGCTGTAAATTGAACTGCGATGTCTTAGATGACACTGGAAATATAGATTAATAGATTCAGTGACTCATACGACACATTCATGACAGTCGGTACGAAACTGCGGTGCACTTAGGAAATCTTAAATTACTTAAGTTCCACAGAAAATGTATTGGTACAGATGAATAATTAATACTGCTTTAACGAAAACATTTATCATTTCTGCTAGATGGTCAGTGTGTGTGACTGCTGTGTTGACCAGAATTTGATTCCTGGTACTACCAGAGAGTTTTATTTCGTAGGAGGACTGGAACCGCTTGCCCACAGCCTCATGAGGCGAATTGGGGAGCTTTAAGGATCGGCCATAAGGGTGGTGCACCCACCTCATGCGCCTCCAGACAACATCTAAATGACGCCATTGGCAGAACATCACACGATGGTCGATTAGCGTCGCTTAGTCCTAGGGACCTAGTCTGTGACGTTCGTTTACCATTATTATTATTGTTGTTATCGTGATTCTTCAAATTTTTTTTGGCCAAATGAGTATTCCATAAAGTTTCGGATTGATTTCCGAAGACGACGTCATTTTGCAACGATGATTCGCCTGGCAGTTATGCACCCATCTGCGGTGAGTTTTACATGGCGATTGTTGGTGTACATGGAGAAGTTTTTACCAAAAACTGGAGCGGTTGTGCATGTTTGTCGCTCTTGTTTGAGTTAAGCACCGTCTGTCGAACATAGATCCATCTTAGGCACGCAGATCATGCGTTACGCTAATGTGGCATGCACGTCCTGTGTCGAATTGCGAGCCCGCGCAGTGAAATTTGATGTTTACTTGCTGGTCTGGATGAACAGACATTGATGACGGCTTCAGTCTGGAACCGCGCGACCGCTACGGTCCCAAGTTCGAATCCTGCCTCGGACATGGATGTGTGTGATGCCCTTAGGTTTAAGTAGTTCTAAGTTCTAGGGGACTGATGACCTCAGATGTTAAGTCCCATAGTGCTCAGAGCCATTTGAACCATTGATAACGACAGCCGGTCGTCCGAAATTACGTTGTATTTCAGAATTTCGCGAAATGCGAATAACTTGCCCTCATCTCGGTTAGGTGTAGATGTACTACCTACAGAGTAAAACAGCAATCATTTAGTGATAACTGTGATATGGGAATGTAGACAGTGTGCCATGTGGAACCTTAGATCGGTACGGGATGCGTGCACAGGTAGCCTAATGGTTAGGGTGACTGCTCGCGATAAGCGGGAAATCCGGGTTCGAGTCCCGCTTCAGCACAAGTTGTACCAACAGGTAGTAGATCTATACCTAGTACAGCTGAAGCCAAGTTACTCGCATTCAGCGAATTTATTTCGTGATAAAATTCAACTAATAAAATGAACTTGTGCAAGGCGTAGTAGCATCAGGCGTAAAAAGTTTGTCTTTGTGAAGAAATTAAGGAGTTTACTGGGTCCAACTCATGCAATTGAAAGGAGTCATCACAGTTAATAGGATCTTCCACCAAACGTATTCCCACAAATTCCTTAATAGTTGAATCCCGAAAGTATCTCGTCACGGTCGTGGTCATGAGTTTCGTGACAGATTAATCTGTAGAATGTCGCGTGGAGATACAATACTCACCTGTTGCCGACTTACTAGGCTGTGGAATGTGAGACTGACTATCATGTTCCACCTAGTTCTCCTGTATTATGAATGTGGTCCGACCAGTGTAGGTTTTGCCATATTGATATACAGTATTCTGTAGACTCCAGCGTTCCGCAAACACAGAACTTCCTTTACTAAGCCGAGAAAACCACACGTTTCCGCAGATGACCTAATTATTACTACTACAAATAGCTATTCATCGTCATTTAGAAAAATTCTGTTACAGTTGATCAGGGTAAAAATAAAACAATGATATGTCTACGTATGAATCAACCTGAGAAGTGCACTTATCACCAGAACTGTACTGTAGCTAGATTGCCGGAACCTATGCGACAGTGAGTGTGTCATACTTGTGTGTGTGTGTGTGTGTGTGTGTGTGTGTGTGTGTGTGTTGGGATGTGTGCTTGTGTGTCCTGCAAGTCTCACTTACAGGTTGGAGGGAAAGCAGCCAGCTATTTTGCTGGCGTCTTTCTGATTGGAGCCTGGTCTGATGGCGGCGGTCTTTTTCCTGTTTTTTCCCAGGTTCATCAACGCGAGACGGAGGATCGTGCAGCCGCTCATAGACCAATCAAACAGAGCGGGCGTGAGCGGTAAGTCGCTAGTCTACCTTCCATATCTCGGGTCCTAACCCACTCTCTTCTTTCTCTTCTCTTCCCAAGGTTCATCAACGCCCGCCGTCGCATTGTGCAGCCAATGATAGACCAATCCAACCGGGCGGGTAAGTCCGCCCTGGAATACTGCCGGCCGGCCGTTGCCCCGGCCGCCGGCGCCGCGCCGTAATCCTCACACTCGTGGCTCTCTCTCTCTGGAGGCTCTACTTACTGGCTCACTGCGCGTAGCGTACAGTAGACTCACTGCTTCTGTCGCCTGCCCCGCTGGGGGCGACTGTTTGCCCGCGTCCTCGCTCTGCTCCGTAGGAGCGCGGCGCGCCCGTCAAACAGTCGCCCCTGCGACGGCAGGTGGAAAGCGCTTTTTGACAGTTTGATCCATTCATTACAATTTGTTACTTAAAAAATCCTAATTAGTGTACAGCTGCAGCAATAATCTTGCATGAGAACGAAACGCAACCCACCCATGCTCTTCCATCAAAAAATTTACTTTTATTTAAATTAATTTCGGAATTTATAGATACAAGAAATATCTCTCCGAAGGATGTAACCTTGGGAAGTCCCTTCGTTGCTGGCTCTTCTCTCTTTCCCAAATACTTTTCCCTTCTTACTGATTAGTGCTTAGCGTTACCTTTATTCGTAGAATGCAGTGCGGCGCGCAGTTATCCTTTTACAGAATAAAGCGAGCCAGCAAACAGCAACTACGAAGATGGGATGAAGGTATTGCATGTTGCCCGTTGGAGAAGTGTATTCAGGTCGGGAACAAATTGACTTGAACAGCAGTGCTATAGAAGGCTTACAGAAGATAAATAAAGTGAAATGGAAGACTTCAGAAGAAATTTACGTAGTACTTGAAGAACCGAAAGTGATGGAATCTACGACATCTGGAGTAAAAATAACAAAACTATCGAAGTGTTGAAATCGATGAGAAGAAAGGACGCAGAGAGTGAACGTCGGTATCAACATGAATGAAGAAAAATATAGATAACATGAAATACGAAACACTTGATTTTAAATCAGTGACAATTTGTTCAAATAGTAGTTTCCACAATTTTTAGTTTAAATTGTCTTGCGTTTTTCAGATAATGATGGAGCGATGGCGGTAGCAACTCTAGCGAATATTTAGATTATAGTATGTCTAGGAATGGTTACAATCTGCTGCACCGTAATCTTATTCACTTTTCTTTCAAACGAAGGAAAATTGCACTTGAACTTTGTACGCGGAAAACAGAACTACAAAACGCGCTGTTCCACTTTAAATGGTAAAATGTTTAACTCGCGTTTTCCTCGAAGTTTTACTTTGGGAGAAGCTTGACTACTTGCTCAAAGATAGCAGTCTCCTTTCCGAAACGAGCTAACAGTGTAGTATGGAGAACGTTTATCATTGCTGTTGCTACTCTTCATTGCCATTGAAGTCTGTGATTACTTAGTACTGAGCTGTGATGGACGGAATACTCCCACGAATAAGTGCGAAAGTTCAGGGCATTTTATTTTGCTAAGCAATCCTGAAAGTACAAGAAACTAACACATACTACAATCTGATTATTAAAAGGTATGAAGTAAATGGAACTAAATCGATATCCAAGGAGAAATTTAAGAAGTTAAGGAGAATCTTGATTTTCACATTCTACCTCTTCCAGAAGACTCGCTAAGCAGTATAAAATACGCATCCAACACGCTGCTGTTACGACGTCAAATAATTCTGTAAACAATTTTTATGTTGCTGAGTAGTCGAAACTTAATTTAAAAACGAAACAAGATAATTGCTATGATGAAAATGGGAAAAGTAACATTCCTAGATTGATTTATCTCATTCAACATGGTACTCGTGGCTGGTAAACAGGTAAAGTGCAGAGTATTTTCAGCACAGGCGCTTGGTTAGAAAGCGAAAGCATCCAAGTGAGTTAGACGTCGGGATTCAGAGGTGCGTGCTTGTTCGTTAAGCGTGTCTCAGCCCGCTAGTCTCACAGAGTTCGCTGGCGACTCGCCGTAGCGATGGAGGAGCAGTTTGGCGAGGGGGGGGGGGGGGGGGGGGGAGGAGGTAGTGAGGTGGGGTTGGGTACGGGGTTAGGACCGCTAATGAAGGCAGAGACAAAGGACGCTGATGGCGCGCCAAGTACCCCCGCGGCGGCCATGCGAACCCGCGACCCGTCCGTCCCATTACAGCTCCGCCAGCAATCGTTTTATCACCCCGGACCTCCCGTACTGAAGTCCGTGCAGTTCCAACTCCACGCTGCAGTTTCTGCCGCTGGACAGCCGTGACTGCCACGCAGAAGACGAAAAGCGCAGAAAATTCACTCAGCAACCGTCTGCCCGTCGCTTTCTACGAGCAGGATGTTTATGCTTTTGGCACGTTCACAATACGCTGCAATCAGAAAAGAGCGACCACACTACACGTCATTGGCCACAGAATTCAGCAGCCTATTAAATTTTCTACACTTCGGAATGTGGGACAGCTTTTACGACTGTGTGGTACACAGTAGTAATTTGAAATGAAAATGAACATCGTTAACATGCGCTTGTGAAATGTTTTATCGCGTTACTGGTTCATTCAGATTTGCGGCATTACAGAAAGTTTTAATGAAAGACTACGTGCGATGGATAGTTTGCAGTCAATAACAGGTCCAAAGTAGTTATCTGTAGGAGGCTCCATTGCCATTTGGAAAATAATGTAAGGGAAGTCTTATAGATTTAGGGCTGAAGTACGTTTTATCACAGTTCCAGTCGAAGTAATCCAGTACTGTGAATAATTGCAGTCTCATAATGGTTGTAATTTTTAACTGTATTAATTTTCCGCCAAATAGGACAAGACTCGTAGATTTAGGATAAAAGGTTGTAGCCTCACAGTTCCAGTTGTAATATAACCTAGTTTTGTAAATAATTACATACTTATTACTTGTATTCAAATATTTATTGTATTTTTCGGAAATTGATGCAGGAGAAGTCTTCTAGATTGAGGACAGATTGCTGTAACCATAACTGGAGTTTTAAGTATGACCTAAGTTTGTAAATAACTTCGTGTTAATTGTTTGTATTGAATTTTTACTGTATCAGTTTTGTACAAAGTAGCACAGGAGAATACGTGTAGATTCACGATAGAAAATTACAATCCACAGTTCCAGCTTAATGTGACTTAATTTTGTAAATAATTCGTACTCATTGTTTGTACTGTAATTTGTATTGATTTTCCGAAAGCTCTAGCTTGATTATGTATTGTTGCAAAGTTGTTAATTAACTATGTAGGTATGAGTTTAGATTAGACAGGGACGCTGTAATTTCTGACAGGACAGCCCCAACTCCTTATCGAAGAGGTTATGTCTTGCCTTTTGTGAAACTAAGCGGCCTTAGGCATAGTTAGGATTAGTGAACACGGTACTATTAAGGTTGGATATGTTACAAGCATTGATAGTAATAAGATAAGTAGAATTGTGTTGCAGTAATGAAACCTTTTTAACAACGATGTAACCAGCGCTTATGTATTAATTAATTGAAAAAGACTAGGGCACTGCTCGTAGCAGCTGTTGTAATTATCAGCGAAGTCGTTGGGCTTGATTCTCCGTCGTCATTTGGTGCCTACCACACGTAACGTAGCATTGATGTTTTTGTTATTCGAAAGAGCATGTCGTTAGGAAACATGCCCAGTAGAAAGAAACGGCAAACTGGGTCAAATGAAAATGAAACTTATGGGCAAGATTCAACTAGGAGAAACGCTGGTGTGAGTTGTTATCAGGAATGGAATTAGGTCAGAGCAGGCAAAGAGTGTTTTAGTCGCAAATGGCGCACATCCTTAATCTGTACACATTCGTTACTACAGTAAATGACGCTTGACCACCAATAATTAGCTATTTTGTCACATCATAATGTAGTCTACTTTGGTCTATGGACAGTACATCAGAGTAGAAATTTACGGTGGAACAAAGTGATTCGTATGACACGTGCCTCATTTACACGACAACGCAAGCAATGAAGTTGCTTTGTTTCACGATTTATGCCGTAGCAACAGCGGACTAATCCAGCAGACCCTCTGTCAGCCAAATAGTAAAGTACTGGTAGTGGTCCCACAGTTACCACTCGTGATTCTGTAGGTACTCTCTGCAAGTGGCGAGTAAAAGGTATTTAATATATTAATGTGCTTGGAAAACAATAAGTTTAATTGTGTATGGGGGATAACGAAATGAGTGGTCACATCTCCGAGCAGAGTTGATGACGCTCGTAACTAATGACAATTCTCGGCAGTGGCGCCACGAGCGGCGGTACGCTGCGGCCTGCGCCGACCAAGGTATAACGTTACGCAGGTGCGTGGGCAGCGCGCGATGGTCGGCAGCGATACGCAGCGCCGTAAGCGCATTACCCGAGATGGGGATCAGCCGGCGGCCGGCGTGCTGAGAGCGGCAGAGTCGCGACGCCCTAAGCACGACAAATGAGCGCCGACCGCACAGTCGAGACTCCAGAGACCCCAAACGCTGCGTGTGCCAGCGCCGCAGGCCCGCTTGTTAAAGCGCGCGGGAACACTGCAGCAGTGTGCGAAGACCAAGGCTGTCGACGGATGCCGTATAAGAAGCGTCTTCGGACGCTGTTTACCCACTCTACGAGCCACACCTTCAAATCTCTCCAGTTGAAAATTTCGGTGTACTTCTCCGCGACATCTATCTCTAGAGCATCATGCGATCCCAAGCAATGTGGTACTCCCGATGAGCGACCACTGCTATACTTACGAGACCTCTACTTCAATCACATTCCCAAGAAGCAAGCTGTCGACAGTTTGGTTTGATTTCCTGGTTCCAAATAGTGAGATTTTAGGAGCCATGCTTAGATAACTAAATTCGATAGTGGTGTCAGTTCAGTGGTCTCCTTAGCTTTAGACGCATCTGGGTAAGAGACGACTGGAGTCCAGTGCTAATTAGGAGTTTCTACAGCCATATCTGATCTTTTCTACTGTGCGGTCACACTTATTGGGACTCAGATTAATCTGACTTTTAGTCTACTCTTACACAACTGTAGCGGATAAAGTTCATCAAAACAAGATAAACACTGAACGTCGCTTTTAGACTACCACTTCAACCCATTTATGAGCCAATTAGAATTAGCTCTTTTCTATGATCAGGATACCCATACACAGGCGAGTAGAACTCCTGTACTAACGCGAGTAGTTACTTATACCTCAGTTCAGTAGGTTCAAAGACATCGCCAAAGAGATCCATAGAGACAAAATGCTGTCTTGTCTGAACAACGACAATGGTGTTGTCTGATGGAATAGTCCTGAGTCTAGCCTGAATCACTTTTAGTAACTACAGTAAATATAAATTAGCACAAAGCGTGTGGAATTTGGTGTCAAGGTCTCCGTAGACGACGAACATTCTTTTTTTTTAACCTTTGGACCAAAATGAAAAACTTAGCAGTGCAGTCTCCAGATGTAAGGTAGTGGTTCAATGGAATCTGTTAAAAGGTGACACCAAGGACGTATACCAAATGACAATGCCCACATCAGGTTTTAAATAGACTAGTTGCTGTATATTAAAACAAATTTCAGGCTTGCAGCTGATTATCGTTTAATTCATCCCACGATATTTCGACTGGGCAGCTGACAGCCTTCTTCAGATGAGCCATCGAAGACTGACGAAGACTTGCTCCGTTCCGTTATACATGGGGCGCTGTGGGTGTTACGCGCGTGGATCATAATCAAGTTGACCGTTGGTGCGCTCTGTCGGCTTCGATTAGAGCAAATCGTGGATGTGATGGGGTTCGATGCACAATCCACCTATCGTGGTTAATCAGTTTTCCCCCCAGGCGTATTTCCACGGATTCCTTAACAGTGGAGTCCCAAAAAGATGTTATTTTAGTCAGAATCAAAGTTCTATCGGTCTCCATTGAATGTCCACTGGAAAGCTATATTTTATCTGTTTTGACTCTGGGTCGTAACAACGGACAATGTAAATCAATAAACTGTGATCGACATTTGGGTCATGGTATAAAATACGAACCAAGTTCTCCAGCCGATAATATCATCTTTGACGCCAACGAGTTCCCGTATTTCGACTGTTGCAGCAGTTGTGTCACACCGTACAAATATTTCCGGTGAGGTACTGAGAGACTGCAACAAGAAGTAGACAGGTTTCTGTAGGCTGCACACCGGTTCCGCGTAGCTCTGATAGCGTCACCCGGCCACTGGACCACTCCGGCCCGCGGCGAGCACTCATACGAGCCGTGGGAGCGCAGTGCATAATTTATGATTTCCTCGGTCGAAATCGAGGGCACGCGGCACCGGAATAAAGTGGAGAGTCATGTCGGCGATCGCGGACGGCCAGATTATAACGCGGCGCGGCGGAATATATTTCCCGATGATCGCCTGTAAAAGGGCGCCGGGAACGCCTGCTAATTGATAGAGGCGGGGAGCCGCGGCCGGCGGACACGGAAACTGCATCCGGCCCGAGATTAAGGTGCGCCGCCACATAAATCTCGGCAGGCCGCTCTGCGCTGCAGCACTCCGCGCCGCCTTCGATGGCCGCGGCGTGCCGTACCGGTTCACCGGCCGCGGGGTCGCCCCCGCCTGTTATCGCCCCGCACCGTCTCGTGCTCTGCCTCTGCCTCTGGCTTCGCTACAGCTGCCTACAGCAGTCGACTCTGTTTTTCCACATTAGGTGCTGCGACAGCCGCGGCGTACAGTCACTCCTCCTTATACGACCGAGTGCAGTTAGATCACCTCGAATCGCTAGAAGGAGCGGAAATAGCTGACTTGGGTACTTGTACAGCTACGCGATCTGCAGAACTATCATCACAATCACAGGAGGGTGTTTGGGCCTCCATACAGAAATAGTACAGTGTTCAAAGCTGTTCCAAAGATCCTTACTCCGAAGAACAGGAACTACTGTAATTTCTCCATCGTTAAATTTCAGCGTACTCCTACTAGCTCTATAGTGCTCCATAAAAATATCGGCTTATGTAACTATTGATAATTCAGCTCACTTTACTATTATATCTTTAGCACCATATCAGATATGTGACCTACCACGTACCCATAAAATCTGGCAATTCTGCTCCCAATCCAAAGACCAGGAATTTATTTTGAGCCGTCGATCCATAAATTCCGATATCACTGTGTACACTGACAACTGTAAAATACTCTGCAGAAGAACTAGTGTAGATAGCTACAGTTCTTTCGGCTTGCATTGCTACTGTTAACTTATCGTAACAGTAATGTAACCTTTCACTCTTTCTTGAGATTTGGCAAATTATCGCTCGTTGTTTCTAATCCTCACGGAATGCTACAGTCACTGCCTGTATCTCAGCTCCTCGACCTCGGGTGCATTGTTTGTGCGACTGTTGAGGGAGGCTGGAGTTTCGGAAAATAGCTAAACACTTCGCACCCTTTTTCTGGGATCTCTGACGTCGCTATTCTTTCTGACTGATACATGTAGTGGCTGGCCCTTGATAAAAGCTACAAATCGTAGTAGAAGCCGTCAAAATATTGTTGACATCGTGCAGTATCATAGTGTCTCTTAGAAAAACACATTTCACTCCTGTTTCCGTTTCGTCGTAAATGTTCAGTAACGAGCACATAAAGAGGGTATTTTACACCGATGGGACACCAGAACAGAAATGTCTGTTGTGTCGGAGACACTAATCTGTTCCAACGAACCGTCTAGCAACAGGAAGAAATGTTGGCAGATAAAGCAGAAGATGCATACAACAGACGAAGAATTAAAGCCACAACGGGCCATATAGTATCTGCTTGATGAAAACAATAAATAACAAAAATATGATGTTTAATTCCCAACTGGAATGCAACCCTAGCTTACATGGCTTAAGGAGATGCTCATAACTACGTGGGGTGACCCAGCCGTACGCCGCGTACTTTACTTTATATTTATTTATTTGTTTATTCATTTAGTCTCTTTTGTTTTAGGAGTACAACTGTTTCATCCTTTGTTGTTTTAAGGGTAACTGTATGCTTCTTTTTCTTTTTATTTGATGTTTCAAGTTTGAATGTACTTTATGAGTTAAGAGTAGGTCTAATCCTGTTCAGTTATGTGAAATTACTTGTTATACGACTAACAGTAGAGTCAGCTAGAGGGCGCGTTATTGCGAGTCCACAAAAATGTAAACAAATAAAATGAACAATAAAGACATCATTTTGAACCCTAAAATAATGCCATTTCATTAGCTTTCGTACAACTTTTACCTTGACAGTTTCGCACATTAGGAATCGAAATTTCCCAGACAGTGTTTTCTAATACTGATAAGAATCGCGTGCAGGCACAATAGAGCAACGCATACAACTGTGTCACTCCATCTTCAGGCCGCTGTTGTTACATATATTGTAAACAAGCAAAGTTATCCAATAATAATGCGGATATATATACTCCTGTAGCTCAGAAGTATTTTGTAATTTGCTTTGATAGTACGGTATTCATTAACTGTTGTTTCCTAGGCATGCAGACAGTGCTTTCTTTTATTTGTAGAGACAACTAGAAGCGTGCCAAAACACAAAGAGTACTCGGTTGATTTGGGCTGTTCTGTGTGCTGTGAAGTAGGGAAAGTATCGCAGTCTAGCGCTGCTAGAGACTAAGGCATACCACAATTATTAATAAGCATGTGAAGTCGACGGCAATAAAACAGGAGGGAACAGTTGTCAACAAGCCAAGGTCAGATCGTCCTCGAAAAACAGTAAGTAGGAAGGGCAGAATGATTTCTAAGCAGTCGGCAGCTGATCCTAGAAAACTGCCCCGACAAATTAGAGGCGATCTGGAGCAGCATTATGGACTGAATGTGCATGTGTCTACTGAAAAATGTCGCCTAGTAGCAGATGATTAAAATGGTAGACGACCGACACGTAACCCACTCATAAATTCAAAAAGTAGGAAGGCGGGGTTAGGGTCTGCAAAGTCGGCCAAAAAAACGAAAGGGACAAAAAGAAGTACCATGTACCGACCATTAAACACGTTGGTTGCAACATGGTGGTGTGGGATATTTTTCTAGACGTAAGGTTGGTCCTCTAGCCCAAATAGAAGTCAGAATGGATTGTTTCCTGTACAGAGACATTTCAGAAACGAACATGTTTCCACATGAGAGAAAGAGTGTGCCACGTAATTTGGTATTTCAGTAGGACAATGATTCATAACACACCTCTGGTCACCAAAAATACATTTTCAGACAAAAAATCAAATTTTTCTAATGATCAGGCTCTAGTCCGGATCAGAATCCGATTTCACACCTCTGTCATGCACAGGACCGACGTGTTCATCGTAGAAGCTACTCGAACAAGGATCAATTCACAGCTGGCTTGTTGGACGAAAGGTCAAAACTCCCACGGGGCCTATTACAAAAGCTTGTGGATTCAAAGACAAATAGATTAGTAGCTGTGACCCAAGCCCATGGGTGTGCAACGAGATACTGATTCGTTCTTCAGATTCAGAAATAGTTTTCTTTTATTTTTACACACTTACGTCTATAATTTAATTTTGAGCCAGGAGAATTGTTATTTCTGTTCTGAATTGTTATTTCTGTTTTGATGTCAGACAGCTTTATTCAAACTAAATGTAGTTTTGTACTAAATGGATTATAATTACATGCTCTTTAATTAGCCACTGGCGCTTTTTTTCTGTTACCTATTTATCTTCATGTAACTCTAACTTACTAACGCTATCTAAACAATACTTTTGAACGTTAGTGTAATTCACTGTTGGCCAGTAAAATCGCAACCCGTGAAGGTGGCAAGCAACAAAGATCAATCTAGCACCCGAACGACTAACATTTGAGCAAAAACGCGCTAGGTAGGAGAGAGTAACATCATATACATTCTGTATATGAGGGAAGATTACACAGCGGGTTTCTCATTAGGATGTTGGATTTGAATATTGACTGTTTGTGAGAGGATCGTGTCATGTCTCGTGTAAAGAAGGAGAAAGATATTCCAGCAGGTGTCGTAATTCGACAGTGACAGGAGTGTCGCCTACAGAGACGGCAGTTTATCGTGCAACGATACTGGTACTCGTGTTGGTCGCAATCCCACCGAGAATATAGAATCTGTGTGTTCAGGAGACGCATACTCAGCGCCATGCAAGATCTGGACGGATCCACGAGGCTAGCGCCCGAGAGGAGAGACTTATGCTCGCTTGGCAGTGCCGGATCGTTCGGTCACGACGCGTTCTTTAAGTCAGCAAATGGTCTAGTTTGTAGCTAGACAAGTGTCCTTACGGAGCACGCAGCATCGCCTGAAGTACCACAGGCTGTCGGCACGGCGACAAAAATTAAGGCGTTCTTTGATACGGCAGTAGAGAGAGTCGCGCCGACATTCGTGTGTGGAGGCTCAGGGAAGAATTTAAGCCGCCAGTTCGGACTCGTCATACAGGCCCATAACCTGACACGATAATAGGTAATGCCATTGGGTGCACAATACTATCATCTGTGCTTTGCTTAGCGGATAATTTGGACGACCGGTGTTACAATTGACATGTGTCGTCGCGATCTCTGTGACGATGACTTTCAACAAGATAAAACAAAACCGTATGTTACCCGTGCTGTCCTCATTTACCTGAATCAAAGGCATGTTCTCCAGATATCTCACCACTGCAAAATCTGGTTATGGGTTGCCAAGAGACTGGAACGTGAAGCGTTTCCCTCTTGAATTTGCTACAAGAATAAAGCCCGAGTTATTTTAAATAAGAATTTTCCCATTACGTCACTGGAAGAATGCAATATGATTATTAAAGTACTAATTGTAAAGAAACGACCAAACACGGCAAACCTGATCTAAAATTCTAGGTGAATGGAGTTAGTGATTGCATTTAAAAGGTGATAACTACGTTCACACGTAATATTTCAGGTTGTTGCCGGCTGATTGTGGTGAGACGTGATACATCAAGCCAGTGAAGCGACTGTCGACGTTATTCGAAGGCAGTTAACCGATCAAACTAACAAGATTTTTACGTAAATATATACGCAAGAGGCTAAAAGTAATGATCGGAAACTCAATCTCATGGTGGATCTGCTTAATGACACAGTACAATTAAAAATAAAACACACAATGTGTTCGGTCGTTATACCCTTGAACATTTCCGTTACCAACACTTTCTTCACGGCCTCTGAAAAAAGTGTAAAAATTCGTACAAATTTATGGCTCTAATATTGTAAATGAATTCCACTTACGCAGGTAAAACAATACACTCTGTCAGAATTACGGTACTTGGAAATATTGATGCTTACGCTACAATTGCCAAGCGATAAAAGACTCCTAAGTATGACGTGGATAAAAAAGTAAACAACTTAATTTGTTTTAAAGAAAAAGATATACAGAGCTCGTTTTCGTTTCGTCTCTGTAGCAAAAGTCTCCGGCAAAACCTCATAAGGGTTTTTTTTCCCCAATAGCGTGATGTGTTTCACAAAGGAAAATGAAACAGGAATTCGTATAGTGTTACAGTAATAATAAGTTTCATTGGTATGCCTATATTTTATTCTTTATTCGTTTACGCAGTTTCAAGAGGGGGTGGGAGCATTAGTATATTTCATAGCTAGCATATATATGTGGTGTTCGGAAATTCCTGTTGCAAACCTCTGAGACTTGTTGAGGGCAGTGAGTATAAAAAACGTACTGTTTTCGTTCGACGACTGTTTCAATTCAGATGTTTGGCTCATCCACTTCTGCTTGAGGAATTGAATTAGGCGTGACGCAGTTCAGTGATTAGGCACCAGTTCGAAAGGAAACATAATAAAACATCTATTCACCACTTCAGCACATTTCTTTGTATTAACACTTAAACATTACTTGTTTACAAAACAAAAAAGAACCCAGCATACTGTACGTACAGAACACTACTGATGCATTACAAGAAAGGCTCTATGTGACGACCACCAACGTTGTTACATATATTGTACCTACGACGCATGTTCTGATATACACTCTCCATCCCACCTGGTGTGTCTTCAATTTCTTGTGCAGCGGCCAGAGATAGTGCCAGCAGATCTTCCTCTGTTCCTACAGGAGTCTCTTAAATTAAACTTTCCGTACAACGTTAAGTAACATCACGTGAGCGTCTGACGTACCACCCGCCATTCTGTCTGCTCTAGTGCATACCAGGACTAGCAACTCTGAGACTTCCCTCTTTCCCTCAGCAAATGCGGACGCGTTACACTTCTGATTTTAAGCCGCCGTAGAACGGAAACGGTACGTTTCCGGACATGGGTTTCTGTTCAAAATATTAAGTACCCACTCCCCTCTAAAAGTCCTAGAAGTTTACCGAACACCCTGTGTAACATTATAAACACCTCTCTCGCCAGCCATCACGGTTGGTGAGCTCTGGCGCAAAGCTGAAGCAGCATAGAGTGATGGACTAGTATCTATCGTCCATGCTTAGTGCGAATCGATACCCGGCAGGGTTATAACCATTGTCGCTGCCAGAAGTGACAGTTCTGTGTAAAATGTTTCACTTCTTCTGTTCCCTGAATTACCTACAAATTTAATCATATATGTTCTTACCGTACTGTATACACACAATAATTAAAATTTCATTATTTATCGTCATATATGGTGTTGCAGTTTTGATGATCATTGATGTATTTCATGTAGCTTATCAGTCAGTCTGTTTCTTCGACCATAGATACTAGTAAACTGGCCTTGCTGTGCAGAAGCCATAGGTCTGGTGTGGCTCCAACATAAACCACGTGACTGTTGGCAAAACGTGGCGGGATTTCAAATCAGAGGTCTGCCATCCTCTGTTTGTATCGTATTTTACCCACATGTCTCAATTGACTGCCAAACGTTTCCAACAGAAATTACTTTTTTATTTGCGAAAAATTGTCTGAGAACTACATTTGACCTGGATTTGTTCACAGTACCATTTATAAAATCTAACAAATACATCGAACGCCCCTCTGGTGGGCAGCGGATCGAAATTACTGTAAACTATCAATTAAAGTAAAATGTCGTTAATATTATTTTAAACAGTAAGAGTGGGCTCGTGTAAAAACTTTAAATATTGGATTCGCCGCGTTTTGAGCTCTAGTCACGTATAAAAGAAAATGGGATATGGGAATTATGTCAACTACAGGTGCCAAAATTGTTGACTTTAGGAGCAGGTCCATTTTGGAGTATCAATTTTAGGTGCACTTCAAAGGTTCAGTTACTACTATTTTTACAAAAGTTTAAATTATCAGTTTAAAAAAAATGATATTTTAGATGAAAGGTGAGACTTTGAAGTTTCAGAAAATAATTTTGGAGCCTACATTTATTTAATAGTATTAGAAGGTAGAAAAAAATTCTCTTCATGTGTCGACTATAGGTTCTCTTACCTTATTATAATCTCACTTGTACATACAAAAAGGCGCGTATGTGCAGATGGCCCCGTTTCGGGGCCTGTATCCAAAGCTGCCTTCGGTTTTCATCCTTAGGGAACCTATGAGTAGGAACGAGAAACAGTTATACTTACTTCTGTAACCGAATTATCACAGATACTTTCCAAAATGTAATATGAGTCTGACTTTACAGGCATCACTTTCAACACTTTAATTTACGTGGTACTCTATTTCAAGTGTAAAAAACATATAAAAGTCACTTCAGGAGATTTCAATAAACGCATCTGCTCTATCATAGAAACACACTTGAAATGTAATGCCATTTCTCCCGACAAAACGCTGAGTACAGCCATAAGCGCAACACGAAGCAACCATGTTTTGCCAACATTCACGTGACTTTAGCTCAGAGATGCTGGAGCCACTAAAATGACGTCAGGGCCAGTCAATTATATTTATGGTCGAAGGTCTGTTTAAATTCACTCTCTGTGGTTGCTGCTTTAAGAACTCTCGATTCGAAATGTAAGCAGGACATTTAGAAAAGAGGTGAGCACGACGGCTCGCAGCAGTAAATGCTCCTACAGACATTCACTGCATATGTCAGTTTAGCTGTAGCTACTGAAGCCGGCTCTCGCATAGTGCGGTTGTACACCGGAACAAATACGGCGAACGGCAGCGGCGGCGGAGGCGGCGGCGGCGGCGGCTACGGACGGCGGAAGGAAGCTCGGGCGAGCGGCGCGTCCCCCGGCGCCATCAATCAGGCTGTCAATTTGTAATGGCCGCCGCGCCGCCCCCGCAGCCCGGCGTTCTCCCTCTGCCGTATACACCCCGCCACCGGTGCATTCACTGCGCCAGCTGACCGCTCCGTGCGCCTGTCCTGCCGAAACACAACACGCTACTCGGCTACTGTGCCGGATCATCAACTTAACATATGGCGAGGAGAAATGTTTCCCTGCGTTGATGTCGCACTGTGGAACAGTAGCGTACGTGGCCGGCCGATGTGGCCGAGCGGTTCTAGGCGCTTCAGTCCCGAACCGCGCTGCTGCTACGGTCACAGGTTCGAATCCTGCCTCGGGCATGGTTGTGTGTGATGTCCTTACGTTAGTTAGGCTTAAGTAGTTCTAAGTCGAGGGGACTGATGACTTCAGATGTTAACTCCCATAGTGCTTAGAGCCATTTTTTTAGCGTACTTGCTTCGTGTATGAGGGGACTTCAAAGAAAAAGTTACATATTATCATAGCGATCCAAATAACTGTTTTTCAAGTTTTGCACGGTGCGGTCCACGTATCGTCCAATACCTTGACTCCAGAAAGCCGCTCCACCGTCATGAAGCCGTTAGAGAAGCGGTGTGTGATTGTCCTCATCGCTGGAAGATGTCTTGTCCGCAGATGTCCCTTCAGCCTACCGAGAAAGTGGAACTCGCATGATGCAACATTGCGAGGATAAGGCAGATCCGCGTCGCCCACTTCTGTGCGGTCTTGGTCAGTATGTGTGTACCATTTCACTACGGCTGGACGCGACACTGCATTAGGTGTTTGTGTCCAGTTTACAAATTTTGTCCACAACAGTCGTTCTATACCACGTGCTACAGTTTCGGAGTACGTTTCCAGATGCCGCGCTACGTCAGTCTCACACTTTGATGCACCTGTTGGCTGGATTTCAATAGAAACTGTTTCTGCAGGTAACGAGGAACATGTGCTCTCATCTAGCAAAGCACCACTCATGCTGTGGAATGGCTTTTCTGTGGGACGACTTAAGTAACTTATTTTCTGAAACCCCATCGTATGTAGACATTATCACCGCTTCAATCAGAGCATCGAAAGACCAAGATAATATTGAAACTTCCTGGCAGATTAAGACTTTGTGCCAGTTAGAGACTCGAACTCGGGACCCTTGCCTTTCGCGGGCAAGTGCTCTACCATATGAGCTACCCAAGCGCGACTCACGCCCCGTCTTCCGCCAGTACCTCGTCTCCTACTTTCCAAACTTCACATTCTGGAAACATCCCCCTGGCTGTGGCTAATCCATGTCTCCGCAATATCCTTTCTTCCAGGAGTGCTAGTTCTGCAAGGTTCGCAGGAGAGCTTCTGTGAAGTTTGGGAAGTAGGAGACGCGGTACTGGCGGAAGTAAAGCTGTGAGGACGGGGCGTGAGTCGTGCTTGGGTGGCTCAGATGATAGATCACTTGCCCGCGAAAGGCAAAGGTCCCGAGTTCGAGTATCGGTCCGACCCACAGTTTTAATCTGCCAGGAAGATTCATATCAGCGCGCACACCGCTGCAGAGTGAAACCCTCATTGAAGATAATATTGCATTACTGGTGGCTGCTTAAAATTTGACGTTGTTAAGTGTTATACAAACGCGTAATGCTAGGTCGCTGGTTATTACCACTATTGCTGTATGTCGAAGAGGCAATGGGGGAAATGGAAAATTTCAGAAAAGGGGTGGAAGTGCAAGAGTATTATACATCAGTGCTAAAGTTAGGCGACGACACAGTCCTTCTAGCTGAGTGTAATGATGACTTAGGAGCTCCTTTAAAAGGAAAGGGCAGAATACTTAGCATAGAACACGATTAAGGATAACCAGAGCGAAGGGGAGATAATGACGAGTAACTGAAGTGAGAATGACGATATGTTGAACGCTAAATTTGGGAACGGCAGGTTAATGTAAGAGGTGAAGTAATTTTATTATCTTAGAAACAAGATCACTCAGGACAGCTGAGGAAGGAGGATTACAGAAATATATTTCGTAGGCAGAGGAAGCGTTCTTCAAGAAAAGTCTGTACTTGTATAGGATTCTGATATGGAACTAAGGAAGAAATTGCTTAAAGCGATAGTCTGGAGGAGAAAAGTGAGCCACGGTACACCAGAGAAGTAGAAACTAGAAGCATTTGAAATGTAGTGCTATGGAAGAATGTTAAAAATCAGTGTACAGATTAAGTATGAAATGAAGAAAAACTAAAGAGAATTGATGACGGTAACCAGCTTCGGAAGATCCTACCAGTAGAATGGATAAGTTTTGTGGTACATCAGCTGCGTCATCCGGAATAGCTGGAGGAATAGGGTTGATAAATGATAGGGACCGACAAAAACAAGGGTACAGTATCTGATCAAAAGTATCCGGACACCTCTATGTATTGTGGAATTGACGGCTACAGACTACTAGAGGCGAATCCAACAATACAGAAGGAGGTTGGGAGCTCCGTGTTGTCATCAGAGAAGCAGTTAAAGTAGAATCGGTTTGTCAGGAGGGTTCAGCGCCTTCAAAAATAGACTATTCATTTGGATGGCGGTGAATACAAGTGAAGAAGGAACATTTCAATCCGTCTAAGGCGGGCCAAGTCTCAGATGGACTCGCGAAGGAACAACCACAGCTAAACCAGTAACAGGCAGAACTCAAGCACTGATGGAACAAGGGACTATTGAGCAATGTGGAGTGGGACCCGTAAAACATCATACGAAATCAGTGGAAGGAATCAAGCGCGAGTGCCAAAGTGTTACATACGTACAATGACTGTGCATAGGGAGTTAAAAAGAATAGTGCACAATGGTCAAGCAGATCTTCATAAGGAAGCTGTTTATACAGTCAGTGCTAAGCGACGCTTTTGGTTTGCTAAGCGACACCACCGAACAGTTGATCATTGGAAACGAGAGAATTTGGAGTGATGGATCACGCTACGCCATGTGGCAAGCCGATGGAAAGTTCTCGCAATGACGAATGTTTGGAGAACGTTACCTGCCATAATGTGTAGCGCCAACAGCAAAGTATGGTATGAAGGAGTGTTTCATGGTTACAATGTGGTCACCCTAATACGCTTAAGAAAACGGTAAATACGGAGGGATATGAACACAATTCGCGACATTGTTTACTGTGTGCAGTAGACGAACAGTTGGGAAACGATGACTGATTGTATTATCATGACCATGTAGCTTTTCATAAAGCAGCATCTCCGAGGCAATGGTTTGTGAGCCGCATCACTCCTGAAATGGACTGATTTGCCCAAAGTCTTGACCTGAACCATATGGAACACCTTTGGGATGAGCTAGAACGTCGACTTCACCCCAAGTCCCATCGTCCAGGATATCTACCTTCTCCGATTCCAGTTCTTCAGAAAGACTGGGCTGCCGTTCCTCCACAGACATTCAGGCAATTCAGTCAAAGTGTGCCGGCCGCGGTGGGCTAGCGGTTCTAGGCGCTCAGTCCGGAACCGCGCGATTGCTACGGTTGCAGGTTCGAATCCTGCCTCGGGCATGGGTGTGTGTGATGTCCTTAGGTTAGTTAGGTTTAAGTAGTTCTAAGTTCTAGGGGACTGATGACCACAGATGTTAAGTCCCATAGTGCTCAGAGCCAGCCAGTCAAAGTGTTCCCAGTAGAGCTGAACCTGCCATAAAGGCGAAGGATGGATACAACCAATATTAATGTCCCTAACAGGTGTCCAGAAACTTTTGATCAGACAATGTATGTACGGTAAAACATCAAACCTCCGACATCGCTACGGCCGGAAATAGATCCTGCAAGAAAGGGACCAACCGCGACTGAAGAGAATCGTTCAACCTGATAGAAGTGAAACACTTCCGCTAATTACTGCAGATTTCAATGCTTGACCGCCAGCAAGTGTCAGGGTGCGAAACATTCAGCGAAACATTATCGATGTGGACTTTCGGAGCCGAAGGCCGATTAGTGTATCCTTGATGACTGCATGACACAAAGTTTTACGCCCCACCAGGGCCCGTCCACAACGACACTGGATTGTTGACGACTGGAAACATGTTACCTGGTCGGACGAGACTCGTTACAAATTGTATCGAGCGGATGGACGTGTACGCGTATGGAGACAACCTCATGAATCCATGGACCCTGCATGTCAGCAGGGGACTGTTCAAGCTGGTGGAGGCTCTGTAATGGTGTGGGATATGTGCAATTGTAGTGATATTGGACCCCTGATACGTGTAGATACGACTCTGACAGGTGACACATACGTAAGAATCCTATCTGATCACCCGAATCCATTCATCTCCATTGTGCATTCCGATGGACTTGGGCAATTCCAGCAGGGCAATGCGACATCCCACACATCCAGAATTGCTACAGAGTGACTCCATGAACACACTTCTGAGTTTAAACATTTCCACTGGCCACCAAACTCCCTAGACATGAACGTTATTGAGCACATGTGGGATGCCTTGCAACGTGCTGTTCAGAAGATATCTCCACCCCTCGTACTGTTACGGAATAATGACAGCCCTGTAGGATTCATGGTCTCAATTCCCTCCAGCACTCGTTCAGAACGTAGTCGAGTCCATGCTACGTCGTGTTGCGGCACTTCTACGTGCTCTCGGGGGCCCTACACGATATTACGGAGGTGTACCGGCTTCTTTGGATCTGTAGTGTATAACAGTTTCTAGAAAAAGTTGGGTTTAGGTGATAAACAAAGATGAATAGGTAAGCAGAAGCTAGGAGAAGATGGGCAACAGTTTGAAACTAATCGATGGGCAACAGTTTGAAACTAATCGATAGGCTGATTATCTTAATAAATAATCTCTCTCTCTCTCTCTCTCTCTCTCTCTCTCTCTCTCTCTCTCTCTCTCTCTCTCTCTCTCTCCCCCCTTCCCCCCCCCCCCCCTCCCTTACGTCGTCATTGCACTGTTAACACATTATTACACTCCGCACTCTCTCGTTACACTGTAGTTATCTACACGAAATCACTACGTTGCAAATAAAACACAGTTTCTTTTTCTAAAAGGAAGAAGACTTAGGAGCTTGAACACTTAGGAGAAATAACATACGTATTCGCCGTTGCACTGTATCCTACTCGCCGATACTAGTTGCATTTCGCTAGCACACTCATTCTGTGGACTAGAGGCGCCTGTGAACGCAAAAGCTGAATGGATCTGCGGCACGCACGAGCCGCGAGCGTAATAAATCAGTTGGCTGCATTAAAGTGAAAAGTTATGGCCCAGTTCCCGTACTAACTGTGTGTATATTATCCTCGAAAGATACCTGGCAGGAGGGCCGGTCGTGTTGCACGGTGATTGCGTATTCCGGCGCCGTTTACGCGTTCGGATAGCAATGCTGGCGCGCCGCTCTCGAACAGTGTTTCGTCCGCGCGCGCTCGCCTGTTTAGCAATTCATGGACTGGAACACCGACACATTAACATACTCGCGCATGCGCGGGGCTATTTCATGCTTTCTGAACTGTATTATATTAACCTATATGACTAGGAATTCCGGCGTTCGCGAGGCACGTTAGCGGAGAGAGAGCTAATTACGCGGTCTGTATGTACCCCTCCAACGCACTGGCCTAAGAGCGAAGCGATGTACAGTCGTGTGAAGGACACCTGTTCCCTGTTGCTTCCATTAAGGAGATTTCGCTGGCAAATGTTTCTCCGCCGCTTCATTTAACTTTATTGCCTCTCATTCTTATGGAGGACAAAAATGTAGTTAAATTAATTGTAGTTTTTACTTGCCGTAGATACAATTGAAACCAGCATTTCTTAACCCCACCTTTTCCCTCACGGAATTATCTTTACTTGGCTTCTAGCAATAGCTGTTAAGGCTGGTAATATTAGTCGGTTGATTTACCTTTGCTGGAGCTTCAGTACGTCAACGACGAAATTTTTCTGAATTTCCCTCTTTCGTTACTGTTTAGTTATACGTCTGCAGGTACATCGTGAAAAACTGAGCAGTAGCTTCATTGATTAGGGAAGGAATGAAAATAACCTCTACGAATGTACTAGCTGAGACCTGCCTGAGGTGATATCGAGGCGTGAATGAAAACCTAGCAGAGGGGCTGGGTGGATATTTCAACCCCGTTTCTTCATTATGTTTATGCGTGTGTTGTACCCCAATTACTGCGTTATTGGTATTCGTACTGAATTTATTTTCATTTCGTCACTCTGAACTATACAGACAGGTTTCTAGCTTTAAAAAAATTAAACGAGTCCAACATGGATATATTACTACCATAGTTCATATTCTACCATTGAGCTATCCAAAGTCGTCTCGCGTCTCTCGCGACTGTTTCAATCTGCATTTGCCTTCTCTTTAATCGTTTCAAACAACGCACTTCACTACTATATAAGGTGCCAATGTCTTGCATAGGAAACGAAATTTTACTTTGTCGCGCTCCCTTACTTAAACGAAAATAAAATTCTATGCAGTATGAAAGATGAAGGGACTAGGAAAATTCTTTGCTGGATTTTAAGAGATAAGAAAAGACAGAAAGGCGACCTAATAAAACGTTGGTTGATGACTTCAGAAAACATTCAGAAGAAACATCCATCGATGTTTAAAGATGAATATCGGAATGTATGAAGATTAGCGGGCAGCTTTCCCCAGCTGTGGATGTCCGATTGCTGTCCAAGAAGGCGCTGATGATGTAAGACGAAAGTCAAGGAAATACTTTAAAGTATGTTTAAGTTTGGATAGGACTACGGCATATAAGATTTGGAAGTATTTTCACCTC
This sequence comes from Schistocerca serialis cubense, assembly GCF_023864345.2. Taxonomy (NCBI): domain Eukaryota; kingdom Metazoa; phylum Arthropoda; class Insecta; order Orthoptera; family Acrididae; genus Schistocerca; species Schistocerca serialis. The sequence goes on from NC_064642.1 coordinate 151,529,880, forward strand.
CTTTCCACACACACACACACACACACACACACACACACACACACACACACACACACACACACACTGATGATTTGATTCAGATACATTTTTACCTACAGGTTTGACCTATAAATGAACGAACTCCTAAATTGTATTTTGTAGTGAGTGGCATATGGCTGAAACATGTTGTTGCTAAAATGGATGAAATAGGAATCAAATGATGTATGACACCGACATCAATACTTCACAGGGATAAGTGTACTAGAATTTCGAGATAGATGCTACTGGTAGCGCTCGGATGAATGGTCTTCATCTTGCAGTAATCTCGTCTTTAAGAGACATATATTTATTCAGATAATTTGAGGAAGTTTTCACTGCTGCTATGCTGAATAATGGTTGTTATGTATCTTCGTGGTAAGCATTAGGCGTTGATGACAAGTCCACTGATTTTTAGTAGTATTAATTTCGTAGTAGAAGTTTTATGAATAATATTTTAGTTGACAACTCATACGTGTTAGGTAGCGCGATACAGTCTGTGACGAAAAGCTGATACCAGTGTCTGGAAGAATACACGTAGACGATTTAAGCTGGCGACTAGTAGGCCACTGAAGACGGCGTGCGTGTCCACAGATCATATATGCGTGAATCTTTAGTCTGCTTAGCAAGAAACTGTGTTGCAGGCCAGAAAATGGGGAAACTATGACTGCGTTTATGCGTATTCGCCCCAAGTTACAATACACTGAATGGCAATTAATGGCAGAGGGAGGTTCCTACAATTGTTAGTACTTTCTGCTACATATGTGCACGGAGTGGGGGAACGTGACTGTTAGCTATCCTAATTTCTCTTCTCTTATCTTATTTTTCGAAAGAAAGGTACGATGAAGGTGTAGTGAGAGCATACTGTCTGAAATACTGGATCTCTAGATTCTCTCAAGTGTCTATTTTTCTTCAACGATTCCCTTTAGCATCCACATAAGGAATTCTTATGGAGTGAACTGTCGAGTTACAGCTTTGGCGACACGTCTCACAGTTCAGTGAGACATTTTTAGCCATCAGAACACACGGTAGTACTCTGACTTGCAGATGCTCTGCTTCGTCCTGGAACTGTGCCACTAATCTAAGTCTTAGGTAAGTCTGCAGACTTCCGTGGCCGCTGTCACGGCAGATGAGATCTTTAGGGTTACTGGCCGCGTCGTGCTTCACAACATACCACTTTTTCAACTGGTGACACCAGAATTTTTATGTGTAATATCCCAGCTGAGGTGTCAAAATGTCGACTACTGAAGAAGAAGCACCTTTAACGTTGTTGATCTCTCAGTCCTCAGTTTTGCGTCTATGTTCTTTTTTTCTCTGTGTGATGTTCAGTATCCTCCTGAATATAGGCAACACCGTTTCCTCAGACGAGTTTCGCTTCACTTTATTAAGGCATCATCAGTGGACTGAAACATATATAGGTTTCCGTTTGCACGCAGCACTTTCAGCTTACCTATTCTGCTATTATACTTTTAAATTTCAAACAGTTTTGATGTTTGTACCCCTTGCTTTTATTACTAACTGTGTTCGTTGATCTTGCTCTGCATATGCTCTCGCTGCAGCGCTGGAGAAGCTAAATATCTAAGTTGAAACTGCTTAATACAAAGGAAAACATAGATTTGTAAGGGTGATCAAAAAGTTCCCATTAGAAGGCCGTACAGTCTAGAATCGGTATGCTAATCAGGCAAAATCTCCGAGAGCATCGAGGCAATCATCGCATCGAAGCCGGCCGTTGTGGCCGAGCGGTTCTAGGCGCTTCAGTCTGGAACCGCGTGACCGCTACCATCGCAGGTTCAAATCCTGCCTCGGGCATGGATGTGTGTGATGTCCATAGGTTAGTTAGGTGTAAGTAGTTCTAAGTTCTAGGGGACTGATGACCTAAGATGTTAAGTCCCACAGTGCTCAGAGCCATTTGAACCATCCCATCGACGCACGAGGTTGAAGATACTCGCTTGGAATAACACCTTGTCCTGCTGTGTGAGAGAGTCCGTAACTGCATGCTGCACGTCCTCATCGGACAGGAATCATTCATCCTTCAAGATCCTTCTTAAGGGACCAATGGTGGGATAATCGCATGAGATCAGGACTATATGGCCTCATCAACCGCTCGCTGGTTGTTGTCCGTATTGGATTAGGCTGTCCTCAAAGATCGACCGGCGTCTTGTATCGAATCGCGACCAGCATTAAATTTGGTGAACCATACCACAATAGAGGTTTTTCAACGGAAATGCTGCTCCATACACGTTCGTCAATCACTGATGAATGTGTACCGGTGTTAATCCTCCCAGCACGTCGGTCCTGTTTGGACGAATTTGGTAATAGCGTCATCATACTTCACGTTACGGCATTTACCACACGCACTTCGGAAAGGCACTAATGCCACACTAGTCCCTCGCCTACATGTCGTTGGTTATGTACCCGTATCGGAGTCGCGCTGCATTGCATACACGCTGCAGCAACGGCCTCAAACGGAAACATTTGATCGCCCCTTGTATTTCACGCCACTGATAATATCTTAATACTGAGGCGGAACGTCGCTATCAAAACTAATATTGTTTTATTCACCATACAGACGGTCGCAACCGAAAAATCATTAACATCGTTTTGAAGGAGTCGGAAGGAATATGAACCGGCGTAACAACCCAGATGACTTTACCTTCAAATTAAAAGTCTTGTTGTCACCCTCAAAACAACAGATTATGTGAGTCAATTCCATTTCACTCTGTAGATATTCAGCGACCCCCTCCAAATTCTATACAATATTTACTAACGCAAGTGACGTACAACACTGATTAGGCCGCTATTCGGCAACCGATTCACGAAGTAAATTCTTTACCAGTGTGATAAGAGAGAGAGAGAGAGAGAGAGAGAGAGAGAGAGAGAGAGAGAGCACTATTGAGGCTTGTTTCCCTCATTAAAGTACAGGTCAGAGCTAACAGCCTTTGGTCCCGTTGCTGCGCTGTGCACACCGTTCGCGTTAACGGAAAACCGTAGCTGCGACGCGAGAGTGCGCATTTGCGTTGTACACAGCTTCACACAGTGGGGACCCGGTATCGGAATGCGCTGCTGCTGCCTGATACACGGATAAGCCAACTCCCTCCCCACCCCTCTCTCCCTCCCCCCCTCTCTCTCTCTCGTTCGTTCTCTCTGCGTCTCTGCTGCGTCAATCGATCACTCGGGCGACTACGATTAATCGACCTCCGCTTCCGGTCGAGAGATGTATTGCAGTGTAATGACAGTAATATTCTCGTCGAAGTTTGCAATGTTTCGGGGTTGCGGCGTGGCGCGGCCGGCCGCTGTTGTCGCCGCTATAAAGTTGTGATTTATATCTGCCGCCTCGCCTGCGTGTTTGTCAACAAACTGCAGCTCTGCACGTGCAACGTGCGCCGTTTTTTCATTGCCCGCACACCGTGTGCTCGGTCAACCGCACGGACCTAATGTTGGGTTCTTTTTTTATGACACTAGTTTTGCTAGTAGCAAATGCGAACGTCTTGGCTAACAGTAAAATCACGAGAAATATCCGAAATTTTCTCCCACGCAAGCAAAAACGAAACATCGGTAGAAATAATTTTCTTTCACTTTTCCAAATCTGAGAAAGTCATTGACAGCTGGTTGAGATTTTAGACAGTCTCTTGAAGAACACTACATGACGTGATCTTGTACCTGAAAGCGCAGAACAGTATTGTGCAAGACAAGGAAATCATTCACACATATGACGACATTTTCTGTGCTACGCTAGCCACGATACATTGGTTTGTAGATAATGTACCACAGTCATAAAGGCAAATGCTTGCTTGGTTCCTTATATCCGTCTCACAAATACAGCACGCAAACAGTTAACACGCGTACGCACAGACAACACGGTTTACACAATTGGCAGGAAGTAATTTCGCTAACACGAAACATTCTCTTCCATCTTTACATCAACGACGTGTAGACAGGGGCATCCGATAATGTATGGGAAAGTGGGAATATGCCACCGTATGAGTCCTGATTTCTCTTACCTTCGCTCCTCGGTCCTTATGCTTGCGCGCGATAGAAAGAAAGAAAGCAAGAAAGAAAGAAAGAGAGAGAGAGAGATCAAATAATATTGACTCGTTCTAAATGCTAGTTCATTGTGTAAAAAGACGGCGGTTGTACGTAGCGAAATGTCTTCTTAGAACAAATCAGGAACAATCTGGAATTAGTACGTGCATCGTATGATTACTCTCTTGCAACTGAAAGTAGACATTCTCAAACTTCCGAGAGGAATGCACTTGGAATGACAGCTGGATTCTTCATCTATACTAAAATCAGCGCTATATGCCGCCTTATATTTTGTTATTGTTCAAGCGCACGATAAGGGCAGCGTAGAAACTTTATCCTAAAATTGATTTTCCTCCTTTAATTACGAGCATCTGTTGATACAAACGCATTACGGAAGCGAATGTCTATGTCGAAAGAACTTGATGATAGGAAGGTAACCAAACTGATGAAGTCCGACAGTAATTGAGAAACGTAGAAATCATACTTTATATAAAGACATTGGTTGTACATTTCTAGCTAGTTGTCGTGAATGCGAAGAAGGAAAACAACGTTTTCATTTCTTGTATTCGCGTATCCAATCCTTTTTGTGTTCTATAGAAGAGTTACTGACATAGGTACAGGAATGTGTATTTGTTGATTATGCAGTTAAAATTCTTGCTGGCAATGCGTAACTCAAGAATCAGCCATGGATTCAGCTAAACAACAGCTAGTCCTCCGAAATAATAATAATAATGATGATAATAATCATGGTGTACGCTTTTAGCGTCCCATGTTGAGTCTACCCACTTCTGATCACACAGTGTTTAACATCAGCGATTCCCTTTACACACAGGCGTTTGGGAAGCAGAATTGACTCACTTGATAAGGTATGACTGCCAAAGAAAGCAGAATTTGCATCATGTCAGTAAATTTCCCCACTATACGTCTGTGAACTTATTTTCCTGAAACTGCCCCTTCCTCGAGGAAAATCCCTTATTCGTAACCTTATATGATAGGAAGTGGTCAAACTGTTCACCGCTAATCTTGTAATCAGATTCTTCAGAGTTGTTTCTCTTTTTTTTAGGCATTGTCTTACACTGATCCACAATTAAAGAGAGGTGAAATTATGTCCAACTCTTTCTGCAATTCCTTACGTTCATCTAGTGATGACCTTGTTCTGTGCACAACAGCGTCACCTGCGAACAGTCTTACGGTGCTGCTGATACTGTCTGATAAATCGTTTATGCATACAGAAAACATTATACATCCTGCTATGCTTCGATGGGCCACAACTGATGTAACTTTTTGTGACACATTCGCCGTCCAGTATAACGTACTGGCTTCTGTTATTCAAATACTCATAGAGCCACGGGTTGGACAAATATATGTAAATCACGCCACAGAAGCATGCTAGAACGTAAAAACTTTGAAGTTGCATTATTGTATTAGACCACTAACGGTACCTGTGCAGTGTCCTCATTACGTAGCAAGTGTCAGAATAGTGGACTGTGTAGTTGTGGGCGCATTATGTTGGAGCTAAGTGAATTCTAACGTGGGCAAATTGTGGGTGCTCGTATGTGGTTGCTTTCATAAACGAGGTAGACGAAGTGTTTGGTGTTTCAGGAGGCACCGCTCCGAAAATTTATACCACACACAGAGGAAGGGGAGAAGCATCATCTGCTATGTCACAACGCGAACGAAAGTGTGTGATGAGTGATAAGACGCTCGTTGAAGATGATTGTGGAGGAAAATGAGGGGAGTAAAGCTGCAAAAGTCACTGCGGAACTGAATATCGCACTTCTAAACCCTGTCGGCTCCAAAATATCACGAAGGGAGCTCCATAAGCAGGGAACTGCAGGGCGAGCTAGAATTTCAAAACAACTTACCAGTGATGCGAGTGCATTTAACAGGAAAACGTAGTGCCGAAGCCATAAAATCTAGAGTATAGGACAATGGGAGAAAGTCATTCGGTCGGGTTAGTCTTCTTTCACACTATTTCCAGTTTTTTGCCGAGTTTACTCCCCGTGAGTGAAACACGGCAGGGGTTCGATGATGATTTGGGCAGCCATATGGTGGTACTCCATGGGCTCTATGGTCTACACGGTCTTATTACAGCCAAGGATTATGTGACCATTTTGGCTGATCGGGTACATCGTATGGTACAATGTTTGTTCCCCCATTGGTGACGCTATGCTCCAAGAAGACACGGCCCCTGTTCACACAACTCGTGTCGTCCAGGACTGGTATAGAGAGCACGAGGATGAACTGTCGCATCTCTCCCTGACGACCACTGTCGTCAGTTCTCAGTATTAATGAGCCGATGTGGTCTAGTTTGGAGACAAGGACGCGTGATCGCTATCCACCTCCTTCATCGTCGTCTGAACACGACATTATTTTGAGGGAGGAATGGTGTAAAATTCCCTTCAAAACCATACAGGACTTATTCGAGTGCAGGTTTCTTGGCGAATTTCGTATATGAAGTCTTCACGGGTTGTCAGCCGAGTAGCATCGTCGTCTCTTAGCAAAGTTTCGATGGAATGCGTCTCCATCATCTTCGCCTGAAGATGCTACTCGACTGACAACCCGTGAAGACTTCATATACATACAGGACTTGTATCTATCCATTCCGAGACAGATGGAAGCTGTTTTGAATGCCAACGGTTTTTCTACACTGTAATGTCTTGCGTTTTTGGTGTTGCGTTTTTTTTGTCCACCCCTGTATTTGGGAAGCCCCACAGCCTTGCCGCGGTGGTAATACCGGTTCCCGTAAGATCACCGAAGTTAAGCGCTGTCGGGCTGAGCTAGCACTATGATGGGTGACCACCGGTCTGCCGAACGCTGTTGGCAAACGGGGTGCACTCAGCCCTTGTGAGGCAAACTGGGGAGCTACTTGATTGAGAAGTAGGGGCTCCGGTCTCGTAAACTGGCGCACGACCGGGAGAGCGATGTGCTGACCACATGCCCCTCCATATCCGCCTCCAGTGACGCCTGTAGGCCTGAGGATGACACGGCGGTCGGTACCGTTGGCGGGCGGGGTTTAATTTAGTTTCTCTATATGCGAAGGAAGTCTACATCTGCATACATACTCTGCAATCCACAATACGGTGGGTGGCGGAGGGTACCTCGTACCATAACTAGCATCTTCTCTCCCTGTTCCACTCCCAAACAGAACGAGGGAAAAATGACTGCCTATATGCCTCTGTACGAGCCCTAATCTCTCTTATCTTTGTGCTGATATCCTACTGTGCTGAACGCCATTCGGAAATCTCGGTAGACGGAACCTAAACTCGTATTCACTGCATCTGTTGCTTGCAACATGTCATGTATGAATAAAGTAATTTGCCTTAATACTCGCTGATTCTTTGTAAGGCTGTAAAATCAGATGTAATGGGCAGCAAGTTTGATACAGGGATTTTTTTTCGTTCCGGATAAGTGTGAAGAGCAGGCACATCAGTGTTTCCGTAGTGATGGGTTCCCTAATTTCAGCCCACTTTGCCCTCGCAGCCGCTGAAATGAGGCGGAACTCGTGATCTGACCACAACGCAGTCCGCCCCCTCCTCTGAGGTGGTTGCGGAGACGGGCGAGCGGGCGCTGAAAAAATAGCGGCGGCGGTAATTGAAACCGGTGCGAACTCTATCGGAGGTCCGCGAGAAGCCGATAAATAACGCCCCGGACCGGGCCGGGCCGCACTTTCATTTGAGCAAGTGAAAACCTCCCGAGGCGCACAGCCGGCCGGCCACGGCGCGGCCTGGCCCCACTCCTCGGATTGAACAGCTGATGGATTGCTCCGTGGAGGTCAATGACTCCCGCCATTTCTCTTGCGCTGTCTCCAGCACCGCTGCAGCCCCTGGGGAGAGGGCAGCGCGCCGGGGGCCGGACTTCCGCTGCCTTCCGGGGGCCAAAGATGCTGCGGTCGGGGCTTCCCAAAGAGCACGCTTTCTTCGTGTGGTGCATCTGGCCAAACACGCAGCGTCATCTTGCGAGTGACGAGGCAGGTGTACGTCAAGCAGTTAACAGAATCAGCAGGGACTAAATATTAACAATGGGTATCCGATGGAACGGTCAAGTATCTCGCGTCAAAATACTGCTTAAAGCCTTCATGCGCTCGTTGTCGGTTAAGGCGCACTCGATAGACGCCATATTAATCCCGTTTTGCCCAGCTAATCGAATTGCTCTTTCAGCTTGATCGAATGTTAACTGCAGTTGGGTGGGATAGAGAAGAACTGTATTGTGATATTCAGACATTGAAATGTCACTTAATATCAAGTCCGTTGCACAGGGATCAATCAGAACAGATTGGTCATTAATTAAAAATAGGTAGATTATGTCAGCACACTCATACGGGGACTTTCCAGACTGAACCTCAGGAATCTATGCGATTTTGCGCATTTGAGAAAGAAAGGAAGAACAGACTTTTAGGCCTCGTTCCCAACGACAACGATAGAGAACAAGCTCAGATTGGAGAAGGACATAGGCCGTGCCCTTTCGGAGGAACCATCCCGCCATTTTCCTTAAGCGACTTAAGAAAATTACAGAAAAATAATTCTGGATGCCCAGACTGTGCTTTGAACCGCCGTTCTCTCGAAGAAGAGTCCGATGTCTTACCTCAACGCCACCTCGCTCGGTTTTGCGCGTACGAGTTTTGAATGAATAACGTAAATATGAAATCATAGGAAACCCGAAACGTGTGTGAAGTTCATACGAGGCAGTGTTCGCGGCAGATTCCCGAGCGACTTTTAGCGCCAGATGGCTAAATTGAAGTAGGAAGTCAATAGACACTAGCAAAATATATAGCAAACACAACTTGAGGATTCAGAATCCTCAGACGGGACTATCTGCAGAGTGGGCTGCATTCAAACGCTTCAGTTCGAGCATTGTTCATGATAAATTTGTTGATTGAGATTGAACAGAAGAAATCTTGGAGGAGTTGCGCACTGTCAGTAGGTTTGTTTAGCCAAATCGAGAAAGGGGTTGAAACGTATGATAACCTGCCTTGGAAGGTATCATCAGAAATGCTTTTCCAATCTAATGAAGGAGCTTCATGGCAGTATACCATTCATTTCAATTCCATATGTACAAATAGCGTATGCAAATGTTCCAATTAATTGTATAGCACGCGAAACGGAAGATAAGGTTTCAGTGCATCATAAGGCAATGGGAAAACCACAGGAACAAATGTACCCATTACTGTGCACAGACCCGGACGTAGGGACTACAAATTTGAAGGTAGATTATGACTTGTTATTGCCGATGTTACGACCTACGTCGCTGTTCCCGACTCACGGTGACTCTACGAACGAATTAAGTGTGCTGTTCAACCGCGTCCTTTATCTTCGCGTTGTACTTGCAATGTCTTTTTACTTACTGATGCTTCCTTTTTCGGAATACATTCCTAATGTTTCAACATACGTTCAGCATTCGTTGACGTTGGCGGTTTAATGTTGGTTAGTAGCACATGGTTACTTGTTTTCCTTGTTTACGTTTCAGTTCCATAAAACCAGTTTTCCAAGCTGATGTTATCTCCTTACTTGATGACTGCATGCACAGAGCCTGTTGTTCTGCATTTTTCAGAACGTGGTTGTTGACTTCGTTTTTGATTCCCTTATTTTTGTCAAGATACCGTTGAAGTCAAGTGATAAGTAGCCAGCTATGTTGTTGTTCGGCTGAGGATAACTTAGTCTCTAATCAGCAAGTACGACACACTGAGTGAGCTACCAGAACACGCTTAAGGCAGGGAATTTTGCATCATACCTCGCGGGTACGTGAGTGAGCGAACTGGAACCTATTATAGCAGTTCCATTTTTCATATAAATGATACTACGCTTCTGAGCTCTTCCAAAACATTAATTAGTCCTGTCCGCCGACTAGCAACTTATTTGAATCACTACTTGAACAATAGCTTAAACATTTTTGATGAAGTTGTTTTCTTATCATGATTTAAATGTGCCCTAGTGTCCAAAACAAGTGAAAATCGCAGGTGCAAAGTACAGTTACAGATTTTCTACAGTGTGTTTTCAAGCGAAGCCTGTAACTTTATTTTCCACATTTTTGGCAATCATTTTCAAACCTCGCATATTCGCTATTGTAATATTCCCTGTCAGTTATCGGTTAGGAAATGAGGTTATAAATATTTCAAAGCAGTATTCATTTTCACGGGACACAAATTACAAGCTGCTTGTTTCGAATACGTGATCATCCATCTTTAGGTGTCAGTTGGATGCAGAATTTAGTTACTGTCCACATTGATTTCACATCGTCCACCGTGCCACCTATGCTTTGACGCTCATAGCATATACTTTGGTACAATGAAGATTCTTCGTGTGATTTAGAATGCGGTGACTGTATCTCCACACTAGAAAAGAGTAGGGAAACACACGTTTCATAGGGTAATTACGTCCCGTAGACATAGAGATCCTCGTTTACACAGAATTTATTTCGTTAATATCTAAGAACGAACTCATTTCTGAGGAAATAGAAGGGGCGTTCAATAAGTAATGCAACACATTTTCCGCCCTTTTTCGGTTGAGAAAAAAAATGCGGAATTTGTTGTGGGACATCGTGGGATATTCTCGCTTGAGCCCCTGTAGTGTTATGAAGCCTTCAAAATGGCGTCTGGAACGGAGTTGCGTCCCAAGCATAGAGCTGTCACTGAGTTTGTTTTGGCGCGAAACAGATCATTGCAGATATTCATAGACGCTTGCAGAATGTATACGAAGTCCTGGCAGCGAGCAAAAGCACGGAAAGTCGTTGGTCGATGCGCATGTCATATCGAAACTTCATACGAGTGTTCTTCCTCGTCCACCCTACTGCCCGGATCTCGCGCTTTCCGACCTTCATCTGTTTGGCCCAGTGAAGGATGCACTCCCCGGGAAGCAGTACTTGGATGGTCGACCAGTAAGTGGTGCTGTGCGGGCATACAAACCCGTCCAGTAGGGAGGCGTAAGACCGTCACATTTGACGGAGATTATCCAGAAAAATAGGGTTTTGGAGCCAAAAGAGTGGGGAATAATGTGGCGCCTTGGAATCCTGAATGAAAACAACCTGATTTAAGAAAAAAAGTAACTCCAGTTCCAGGGGTAATGTATCAGAGTTTTTCGTCTGCACTGAATTATTGTAGATCTCTATATTTCCATGTGGTAATCCTTTTTTATCGTAATGTGTGTGTTTCTTATACGCAAACAATGTCATCATCAAAAGTCTTCAGGTTAAAGACATTTTATTTTCGGCTGTTTAGAAAAAGGTAAACGTTTGTTTTCAGAAAGTTTGCTTCATTAAGGCCGCGCAGTTGCATCGGCACCGAGGCGTCGCGTGTGCATTTGCCTCACAAACACGGATGCGCGTTTCTTCTCTAATTAGCAAGCGCACTATTTATCACACGTCAACACACTCATTAGACTTTAAATCGTGGTCGCCGAATTCCCAGCGCGTAAATTAGTCAGGCTACGCGCTCGCCGCGGCTGTTTGCCTAAGCCGGCGCTATTAATATTTTGATAGCTTTATCCTGAGGGCGGCCGGTGGCAGGTTTGAATTTGTGGCGTCATTTACCTGTCAGGCCTCGACTAGCGCGCCTGTCACGCGCTTGTCCCCGCCGGATGAATTACCACCACCTGAAACGGTATTGCGTTTATTAGTCATTTAACAGGGCGTAATTTCGGCCAGCGGCCGGGTTCCGTTTTGCAGTGGAAATGGACTCATCGCTGCATCGTCGCTGCTGCGACGCACTACGCCCCTGCCCTGCTGCGCTGTTTCAGCCGGCAAGCGTAAGCGGCCACTTGTCCTGCGAAAGCTAGCGTCCTTTGCGGTCCTTAAGCTGTATAAATACTGACGGTTAAGCTGCAGCGTTGTGCAGTGGAGCACAGAAGGGAAAAATGAGAAAAAAGTATGTTGCCTCAGTTCTTGCGATATGTATGAATGGGCACCGCGACTCTCAGAAAAGGCGAATCGTAGTACAAGGGCGACAGTAGATTCTTGGAAGTCTACTTCTAGCGTTCTTTTAGGCATTTCCCACTAACAGAATATCACGCTAATATTTCGTGGCGAGCCCTAGTCTTAAGAATTGCAAAGCACATGAATTTGATGTGATTTGGTACTAGGAACGAGAATTGTTTCTTACTCGTCTTCTCCATCTGGAGATGTGGATGTTTTCCTTTGAAGTCAGTGTTCCAGGCTAAAGAAACACAGTTTTTGTCCTTTTCTCACGAATATGACGACATCAATTTTTCCATTTATTCCTGACGTGCTTCCAATAGCGAAAGCTTTTACACCCAGTACTGCAAACTTTGTGGTGGTTAAAATAAATGAAACTGTTTAAAGTAGCCATACAAGACGAGTAAATGCGGTTCACACTACTTCCCCCTTACGTAATTCTTAAACCAAAATAAAAAAGGAAACATTAATGTTAAAAAGCCATAGCAAATACGTGATTCGACTAATTGTTAATTTATACTCTAACGACTGTTACTTCTCCTTGATTCCCAACAAAGTGTGACTTTAATTCTTAAACCAAAATAAAAAAGGAAACATTAATGTTAAAAAGCCATAGCAAATACGTGATCCGACTAATTGTTAATGTATCCTCTAACGACTGTTACTATCTCCTTGATTCCCAACAAAGTGTGAGTCATTACAAAGCCGAAGGAACCGGCCATCCAATCATTAGTGTACCCGAGAAGAATTCATCAGTGTACTGGGCTGTTTTCGAGAGGAAGATACTGACACTTTCATTTTATAATTGTCAAAATTGTCAATATCATTCGAAGCCCACGAGTATAGTCTTCTCTATCCCGTAACGACCTGCGTCTGTTGTACTTGCGTAGTCGTATCTGTCGGAAACTTATTTTCTATCTTTTAAATCAAAATATGGCTTTTGGCGTTTATGTGAGTCAGAATATTTACTTCCTCAAACGGAGAGAAGGGCTACCCTTTTCTTCGTCTGATTTGACAAGATAAATTCTGATAATGCTCACTCGCTTCTGTAAAGAACACCCACAGAAAAGTCGCACGGTTAGTAGCAGTACGCCGGAGCGAAGTAATGCAACAGCATAGATTTTTGGGCAACTGTTTCAGAATATTCCGGAAATGCAAATAAACGGAAATGAATAATTACTTTTCTTCACTTACCTGTAAAAACCAGCAGTTTTTTAAAATATTATTATTGCTAAAGTGCAAATGTTAGTAGCTTCACTAAATTGCTTGTTATGATAATGTTTCGGGACACCTTCATGTAGCAACGGTGTGGTCATATAATCCATTTTAAGGAACAATCATAATCTACGCGCACGATTTGCCTTACGAGGAAAAAGCGAGCATCATTAATCCGAGAGAGACATGTTTCACGGCTGTTTTTCCAGGACGCCAGGCACAAGCCGTGCGACCTTGGATATCTAGCCTTCTTGGTCGTTCCTGGAGCTCATTGGCCGTTGTGTCTTAGTTGTTGTCCGGCCGAACACTATATACTCATCTGAACGTGTACGGCTAGTTACGTAAATTATTCTTCTCGCAGGGAGGTTAGTAGACGCGCTACGTTCGTCACAAACAGTGCTTATCCGACTTCAATAATTTAAATGTGCTGCGCGTATTTTAGGGTGTCACTTACTCGGGCCCTACAAACGCGCAAAGGTATGTAATTATTTCAGTAGAGCAGCGAATAACTTATCAGTGCAACCTACCGTTCTTTAAGCATTTGACTCTTTAAACGCGTATTTAACCATAATAAAAATAAACAGTAGAAGACAAGGTAGTAAATTAGAATTACAGACTACTGCATTTTTTAAATATTTCATTGGGAATTTAAAAATTTAAAAATTCTGAACACAGCAGTATATTGTAACGCACGTCAGAAACTGTCATTTTGCAAATAGGTTAAATTAAAATCAACTGTAGGAGTGTACGTAACGCTTGGAGTTCCAGCTGTACTCTTTTGTGCTATTAAAACTGAAGAGAGGTCTTACTTGGTTTCATGGACGACTGGAAGAGAGAATTCCTATTCCAGGGCATGAATTACTGCCTTTTATAAATTTTCTGTCCCTATTGAGTAATTAAGTATGTCTTGCAGGCTGAAAGTAAAAGGAGACGTATTCTGCATTTGCTCTTACTTGTGTTAAAAGCGACGGTCATTTACGGACAAATTTGCGTGACAAATGTACAATGTAACTTATTTAGCATACTGTTCACACATAGGAAGGAATCTCAAATGACCTTCGCAGAGAACCAGGCAAATTCCGCTGAACTGTCTACGCTAAATCATACGTTATTGCGTTGCTGGTAGCATAATCGGTAGAGTCGAGCGCGAGCGACCGTTGGAACACGACGGCTTGAACAGTCCCTCTCGCTGAATGATAGGGTGAAATGTGTTGACACCTACACGATGTCACGTCGACTGCTGCTCTTCACAGTCACATTGCGACTACTCTTTTGGCTATCCTCACCTAATAAGACAGCTTTCGAACCTCTCTCCGCCTCCTCAGTGTGCTCAAGGTCTTCCACGTGGACCAGTTAGGATTGCCTAATTACGTTACAGTTTCGAAAGTTACACGAATTTTATAAAGTGCTCTTTTCTCAATGCCCAGCGCTTCTAGTTGTGACGTATCTAATGCTGATGACGAGTTGAATCTGTGTCTGGATTTCAATACTTGGGTCCTACATTTACATCCTCTGCAAGCCATCGTACGGTGCATAGCCGAGGGTACCCTCTACCAGTACTACTCGTTTCCTTTATGCTATCCTCACACACACAGCGTGGAAAAAACGACCATCTGCGTGCCACCGTATGAGTTCTAATCTCACCTACCTTATCTTTGTGCTCCTTACTCGAAATTTGTGTTGCCGGCAGTAGAGTCGTTCTGCAGTCAGCTTCTAGTCCCTGTTCTCTAAATTTTCTCAGTAGCCTTCCTCGAAAAGAACGTCGCCTTCCCTCCAGGGATTCCCACTTGGGTTCCCGAAACATCTCCGTAACACTTGCGAGGTGTTCGAACCTACCAGTAACAGATCTAGCAGCCCGCCTCTGACTTGCTTCGATGTCATCAAGCCTATATGGTGCGGATCCCAAACTAGAGCGGTATTCAAGAAAAGGACGCACAAGAGCCCTACATGCATTCTCCTTTACAAATGGACCAGACTTTCCCCAAATTCTCCCAAGAAACCGAAGCCAACAATTTCCCTTCCCTGCCATAATCATTCTGGTTTGTGGCAAAACAGAAGGTGAGTTTCATTTTATTTAACCTTTTACACTTCAGCATCAGAAGGTATCTTTAAGGAAATATCCGACGGATCGTTGGGTGTCAGACTTGCAAGTACCTAGCAACTAATTTTACGGCTTTATTAAAGACCACGTCTCCTTGTTTT
This sequence comes from Schistocerca serialis cubense, assembly GCF_023864345.2. Classification (NCBI taxonomy): domain Eukaryota; kingdom Metazoa; phylum Arthropoda; class Insecta; order Orthoptera; family Acrididae; genus Schistocerca; species Schistocerca serialis. The sequence goes on from NC_064642.1 coordinate 151,545,240, forward strand.
GCGTGATCAGATATACCACGCAGGAGAAGCGTATCAGGCGTGGTAGACGTTCTGAGTTACATCGGCTCTACATTCTCGACTTCAGAATGATGAACCAGCCGTTACCTTTAAGATTCTATTTCGGATTATATAGCTTTGCAACACAGATGAGGCTAAGTAAACCGGTTTCATTGTCCATGGAGTGGAACTACAGCACGGTAATTAATTTTGTTTCGCTAGAGCAGTGAAGGAACGAAGCAAATGTGTTTTTCTAGGTGAATGAATTTTCATCCGCAACAGGGAACCCCCTACGAAACCAAAGAACACTTTGTCGTCTTTCTGGACCTACGTAGAGTCCAGCTGCAGACCTAGGCGTACGAAGCAGCCCCGGCGACCACCTCGAGCTCCGACTTGTGGTCATCGGCTGGGTGGGGAAGACGTGGGATTCCTGGTGCGGCGCGTCATTTCTGCGCCACCCGCGGGACTTTAATTGGCCTCCCGCTGACGGGGAAACGGCCGGGCCATTGAGGGCGGCGGCGGCTGCGGGGGCGGCAGGGACCACTCAGGGAGGCCGGCGCTGCTCCAATGATCCGGGAAGCTCTTTGGTGGTTTAAGGGAAACTACCGGAACCCGGAAATGTGCGCCGGAATCCCTCAACAATCCGGCGGAATGGTTGTTGTTGGTCATCCGGCGGGCTTTCCATTCTCTTCCTCCTGCCGGGCGCCGTCCCCCGCCTACAGACCTCCGCCTCCCCCGCACACACGCTGCCCCTCACGGTAGACCAGCGAGAGGCCGAATTTGCGATAACTTGGCTGGCGTAGCGAATAGATCCATAGTGCGTATCACACTCACACTTTCCTGTCCTTTACCAGGTTTGTGAAAAAATGACGAATAAACGCCCAGAGTTATCCGGTGTATAGTAAGTATCCATGGATGTTGAAAAATAGGTGATCTGAGGAGATAGAAAGTGAGGATGTTCTCCGCAGAATCGGCGAGGAAAGGAAAACGTAGAACAAGCTGACAAGAAAGAGCGAGATGATAGGACATGAGTTAAGTCATCAGGGAATAACATTCATGGCGTAGAAGGTAAAAACTGTTGGGGAAGGCCGAGATTGGAATGCGTCCAACAAATAATTAGGTTTGAATACTATCCTGTCAGGAAAAGGTCAGCACAGGAGAGATGTCATGGCATGCCGTATGAAACCAGTCTGACAACTTATGCAACGAAATAAGGACGTTATGCAATGTAGATAGTATACCTTGCACTGCATCACTGATTTAAGTTGCATTCCTATTACAGAGTGCCATATGGGATTTCCCTTCAACATGTACTTCTTTTACTGCCCCTTCTCTTCTGTTTCCTTCAGCACCTCTCTCCTTTTCTTAAAAAACGGACAAGCTTATTTAGTTAAAAGTAGAGACTCTTAATTCAGTGTATGCGACAATACTGATCTATCACGAGTTGTTGGATGTCGTTGGCTCTTAGGCATTATTTATTGAGACATGATTAATGATTGTATCAGTGATTCTGGTGAATAACCATACTGGATATTCAGTCTATCCGTGGAATTCAACTATTGTCCTATTTTCTTTGTCAGGTGCTGGTAGTGACGTTTTCAGAAGTGCTCGCAGCCTGGATTCCAAAAAGACTGCCATAATATAAACCGAAAACACCTCTCAAATCGTCACTTTCAGCACGTGGCGAAACCAACTAGTGCAATGGGCGCTAGGAATACCTCAAGAACATCAAATCGTGAAGTTGCTCGCGATGAATAGGAAGTTTCAGTTACGCCATTCTACATGACAGACATCCTTGTATCTCATCAGGTTACTTGCAGTGAGCCAGCTATATGGAAGCAAAACGTGCCCACTTCGCAAAAGAGAAGTCTCTGAAGTGAGACGCCTCTGAGCTTTAAAGGCATGCTCTGGCGAAGACCTGATCTGAAATGTGGACGTAGTTAAGGATTCAAAAACGTACAGCGCCCTGAAGAATGTAACGGAGTGCAGAAAACCCTCCAGAGATCACCAAGACCGCTCTGTTTAAAATCTTACAGGAGGCATCCCTGAAGACTCAGGAAGGGATGGACACCGGAACGGACTAGTTAGTCTGTCTTTGAACGATGAGTGTGATTATTGCAAAGATCTACAGGTCGCAGATACTAAAAGAAGAGCTCATACGTGGCACGAGACCAAGTTTGGTGAGAGATGGCTGCAGGGTTATATAAACTAAGTCAAAATATTTTCAGGTAGTAGTTAAACGAATTTTCGCAGTAAGTCGTGCCATTTCGTATAACAACCAAGGAGAGATGTCTCCGTCAGTTTGTGATATAACAGACGTCAGTCTTGAGCAGCCTTTCCGGACTACTGTTACGACCGTACGCGGGTGCCACCCTCAGCTGTGCCTCAGGTCACCAGAGCTGTGTACACAGGCGAGCAGCACATAAACGAGGCACCTCGGAGGGGCGGCAGCGAGTGTACCCGAGGAGGGCGCCTAATCTGGTCGCCGCAACGCCACCCCTGCCGCCCCCGCACGACGCAGTTAATTGCTCCGCACCTTTAATGCTCCTTGTCCGGAGATAACGGCAGCGCGCCGGATGACTAACGCCGCATCCCACGACAATAACGGCCGCAACGCGGCAGCACGGCTGCTGGGCGCAGACGACCCTGACGTCGACTGCAGGAGCTCCAGTGTCCACTGTCGTCGTGCCACGAAGCTTCTGACGCTAGAAGAACTGAGAAGAGTTCGAAAGTTGTGATAAACCATACTCTCCAATTATAAACTGACTGCACAAATGCACTGGTAGCGTTGTTCCATTTGAAGATGTGCCGTGTATGATGCCCGAATGCTACTCTAGAGGAAGGTTGTGCAGCGAGTGCGCACTCGACACCCAAGCAATCTGTTGTAGGCAGGTGAACATGGCAGCACATCGCGATGAAAATCGGAGTAAGGAGCATGGATCTTAGCATATTGAAGATTTCACAAGAATTCGAATTTCCAAGTTCAAGGGTGGATCTCCACTATCTCAGTGGCAATGTCTCCGCACACGACGACGACGACGACGACAAGTGCTTGATGAGGGGACACCACGTCGCCTCCGTAGAGCCATACGGGTCGATCTTCGGTCTACTGGGCGTCAGATATCCGCTGATTTGAATGTGGTGCGTCAAAAATCCTTTTTTACCAGGGCTGTACGTAGTCAAATCCACCACTTAGGCTTCAGCAGATGACGACCTCGATATAGCATCCAGTGCATTCCCATGAATTTTAATCCGTTGAGCATGTACCTTTGTCCTAGATACTTGTCGATACAGCCGGCCGCTGGTGGCCGAGCGGTTCTGGCGCTACAGTCTGGAACCGCGCGACCGCTACGGTCGCAGGTTCGAATCCTGCCTCGGGCATGGATGTGTGTGTTGTCCTTAGGTTAGTTAGGTTTAAGTGGTTCTAAGTTCTAGGGGACTGATGACCTCAGCAGTTGAGTCCCATAGTGCTCAGAGCCATTTGAACCATTTTGAACTTGTCGATACAGATGGCACCAGGGTAGACACTGGGATGGTGGTTTAAATCCCCATCAGGCCATACGCATCTAGGTTACCCATGAGCAGATACATGAAATTGTAACAAATTGCACTGTATATCACAATTGTCATACAAAATTGTGACAAATTGTCTCTTGCATCGCCGTTTGTGCTAACATGTGTTCACTTAGTCAGTATATTTAATTTTAAGCTCCATTGTGCCTCGCATCAAGTGTTGTACAAAGATCGAACGATGCTTGTTGGCAAGTGGGAGCTGCAGAAAACTAGATGGCGATTTCTGTTTTGTCTTGTGGTAGGTAAAATAAGGTGGGGGGGAGGGGGGGGGGGGTGATTGCCTGTTTCGTTTTAATGGCCAAGAAAAATACTAGGCTGTGATTTGGGGAGCAAAATGTGTATGTGTGTGTGTGAGAGGTAAAGAGGGATAATATTTATTGATGAGACAGATTTTTTGCCTATGAAAATGTGTATTAGGTTACTGCTGATGCACCTCCTCGCCCCTGGATCTAGGCAATACGCATGTGCGACATGTGTATGGTATGGATCTGTGCATGTGCCGGTACAAGTGTTCAAGGTTGGTCAAAGTGGGCCAGGTAGTACATTGCTATACTATGTCCGTGGTTTCCCTAAATTGGTTGAGGTCGATATCTCTTGATAAGGACATGCTAGATTTCATTCCCCCGACTTCCCAAGTCGAGCGAGTGTTCCATCTTAAATATCCTTGCCGTCGATGCAACGGTATGTGCTAATCTTCTTTCCTTAGTGTGTTAGGGAGGAACAGCGTTATAATCCCTGGCAGCTTTCTGTGGTTTCGTATATCAGAGCTTTTCGTAAATAAATTCAGGTGAGTGCCAGAATAATGTCAGTAGCAAGCCTGGATCTTTTTTCACCTCATATTTGTCCGTCTGAGTTATTTCGTATTCTCAGCGCACGGGACGGTAAATAGACTATTATCGCCACCTACATAAAAGCAATAAGAGCCGATTTCTTTTTCTACAAATTTTATTCAGTGTAACATTAGTGCCGCGAAACTAAAAAATGAGATGAACATACTATTGATGCTTGCAACATTCAGTATAAGGAGTTGCACATAATTTTTTGAGTAGATGTTTTCTAATTTAATTTCAGGCAGAAGTAAACGATATTAAACAGTCGTGCGAAGCTGCACCTAATGGAACAATTTAAAAAAAAACATATAAAAAAGGAAAATGTTCATCACACGTTCTGCACTTAAATGTACGGGCCTACTACTATTGCTGCACAAGTGGATTAGCAGTCTGCGTATTAAAACCTGTTGCAATAATGACTGATTGCTACTTCAACTTGGCGCAAAGCCCGCGTATACACCCATAGTTCAGTAATGCCACAGCTACTTACTCTACTGAGGAAGAGTAGCTTATGTGATATCCACACAAATCTTATAAACCTATAGGACATTCTGTACCAGCCATTGGAAAGTATGAAATCAGGATTGAAAGCACTCTCACCGAAGTTTGTTGCGTATAAGTTATTGGAGAACTAAATGTAGTACACAGACCTTCATAATCAGGCCTATTGACATTGGGGATAGGAAAGAGGAGTTGTGAGGGGTTATTGAGGGGGGGGGGGGGGGTGGAGGAAAGGGATGACCCAATGGAATCCGAGAAGCGGACTAAGACCGTGGGAAAGGCCGCCAGAGTGATGGAATGAAAAACACAGGAAAATTGCTGGAGACACGAGGTTCAGAATAGCTGAAAAAAAAGAATAAATTGTGCAGTATCATGTTGCTAATTCGTACGCACTTGTAAAAGTATTATGTAGGTTGTGAGGTGTACCAGAAGACGCCGAAAACATGAGATATTAAAATGAAAATAACGGAAAATTTTACTCGTAATTAGAAGCTGATGGTCGACGAGATCTTCGAAGCATGTAAAGGGAAACAACAAAATGAACAACTTTTTATACGAATTGCGATGATACTGTCAAGCACGTATCAAGAGTTCTGGCCATCAAAAGCAAAACACTTAATATTCACATGTACCTATCGTTGGATTTTTCTTTCCTCCGCCACGAGAACGTCTTTTCCTGTAGCATTAATTTTAGCGAGTTCCACCTGTTTTCCTGCTGCCACCTGAACATGACCTCTCCCATAAATTAGTAACAGGGACAAGAGAGTTTGTTGTAGAGAACGCCACACTGAAATGTCACAGCCGACGAACTGCGAAGCTGCCCACAAGGTCCGTCTGACGTGATACAGGATACGTGGACTCCTGTCTTATTTAGTGCGGCCGGACTCTGCTTGTGAACTTCTTAATTAGTTCACGTGTCTGAATATAAACGATTTCATTAGCGGGCGGCGTTCGTGTCTCACCTCTTTCCGAGAGCCGGCCGACTGCCGACACCTGCGCAGAAGGCAGCGACACGCGCTCTGCCGTTACGTCAGCTTCCCGCAAACGCCAAGTCGGTGTGATCGATGCCAATGTCGCAGTCACAACTCGTCGAGACAACGTAATTTGCAAGTATTAAACACTAGGCACGTATCGTGCTGTTGGTTCTTGTGACGTCGCAGTAGTTCAAATAAGGAAGTCTTAAAGTAAACGTAACCTTGTTTAAAGTTTGTTAATAAGCAACGTAGTCGTCCTTCTCTAGGCACTTTCTCTCTCGTTATTGGTACCTTATTTGTGTAAAATATTCGCTTCTAAGTATAATTAGCACAAAACACGGATAACAGCTAATTAGATAACTATCTTTATGTCCGTGCAGTTCTTGGCACTTAAAGACCTGTCGTAGTATTCGCACAGTAAAATCATGCTGAAACGGGTGTATAATTTTCGAAGAAGACAAGCACATGCTGAAAATGAATGTATGACCGTAGACAGATAAAAAAGCAGAATTTCATCTGAAGACAAGCTGCTATTTTCCGTCACTGACACCGATCGAAGTGACTCCAGTTCGGGAGAAACATAGTTCAAACCACCGCTCACCTTCTATATTTAAGTGTTCTGTGGTTTCCCTGGACCATTTTAGGCTATCTCTAGGATGTTTCCTAAAACAAGGTCAGGCTCGATTTCCTTCTCTGTCCACCATTCGGAGCTAGTCATGCAGTCTCAACTGATCTCGTCGTCAAAGGGATTAAAAAACAAACTTACATTCCTTTTCCATCTTCCTGTGACAATGCCGGAAAGAAGAATGAAGACCCCGAGAAATCAGTCGAAAATTTCTCATCGCTGAAATGTGAAGTAACAGACTTAAAAAAAGCGATTGCCTAATTATTATATTGTAGCAGACCGAAAAACTCATATCTTATGAGTGATAAGTGGTTAACGTAATCAGAGTCTTGGCTGTTCCTAACTCGCTATCGAGGACATGTAAATTAAGAAATCATCAACGTGAGTTTTGGTTCGAACGGCATATTACTTTACAAAGAACGTCCCTATAGGAGAAGACATGCAATTGCCTTCATAGTCTGCCAACAAACCACTGAACACTTACTTTTGTACATGATATAGTACAAAGCTTATTTATTAGACAGAAAAATAAACGTAATTTAACAGTAATTTTTATAAATTGAAGGGCTGTCTCGTTATACTTAAATAAGTCATCGAAAACGTAATACTCGAAGAAAGAAATCGGTTTCGAACATCTGAGTACCTTCAAGTATCACAAAATTATTTACAGCATAGTGTATGATAACGTTCGAACTGTGGTACGAAATGAAATAAAAATCGTACTCTGTCACTGCAATTAAAAAGCGACTCTCGATGGTTTTAATTTTTTTTTACGCCTCTGAAAGGAAGTGGCCATATAGTCTGTGGTAATCAATTTAATGATATGTGAGAACGATCAGATGACTGAAAGTGGAAATTAATAAAGATTCTTTTATCAAGAGCTATTGGCGGTTTCAGAATATGACTAACTTAAAATACGTAAGAATTATCATGAAACACCAGCTGCACAAAAACATTAACTTTTCAACCATGACTTTGTTTTGTTTACAATTTTTCCTCTGTTTTGGTGCATATTATTTAATTTCAATTTAAAATACCTTTTGCTTTAAGTAATGTTGTGATTACCTGACATGATCATTCAGTGCAGGTGGCGATCTACAAATTTGTACTGTTACCTTCTTGTGAAAACCAATATATTGGCCAAGATTCCTGGTTTTACACAGATGCCAGATTAGTAGTTTCGGCAATATGTGTGGGCATCTTTAGATCTATAAAACCGGGAGCGGTAGTTACATCATACAATGCTTCAACTTCTCTGTCACATTAGGACTACACAATAGGCATAAGAAATTCGAGGCGTTACAAAATTTATGTACAAGTTGGAGTACGAATGACACGAACGAGACAGAAATGCGCCACATCTTGCCACTTCGAGTCAAAATGTCATGTTGGGTTCGACAGAGGAAGTCAGGACTGGATTGAGAGTTTAAAGGAAACTGCTGCTGAGAGGTGCCACCAGATGGCGGCCTGCACTACATAACGTCAGTTACAACTTATCCAGTCGTCAGTTACTCAGTCGCAGAAAATATGCCATTATACCACGAAAAGGCAAGAAGTGGCATGTATCTTTTTCGTGCCATGCGTACTCCATGTTGGACATATACTATGATAGCAACCCTGGCAGGTCATTGGAATGCCTCGACTTTCTTATGCATATTGTTTAGTCCTAATGTGACAGTGATGTAAGCACTATATGATGTGATATCACAGCTCGATTTTATGGGTGTCAGGATGGCAGTACATATTGCCCAAACTAGTAACCAAGTAATAGTGTTAACATAGTAATCCTGGTAAATGAAAAGGTCAAGAAACAAAGGAATTAAATTCATTAGTTGCCAGTGGGTATTGATTTATGTCAGTGCGGCTGTACTGGGATGGGATTCGAACTCGGGTCTTTCGCTTAGTAGGCAGATCTGCTGACCACTGCGCTGTCCGAACACGACGTCGCCACAACCCAGAGACTACTCTAGCACGTCTCCCTTCAGACCCAAGTTCTCAACGTATGCCTCACGCTACTGATGCAGTGCTCTGCTCGTCAGGCTTATTACTCGCTGGATCTCGTCGATGGTTGTTAGAGTTACAGCTTGGTATGCATTTGCACTGAAGGGGTCACTGGCCGTCGTCGCCTTAATTCTGGTTGTGGTGTCTGTTCCTTCGGACTTGTTCGAAGGAACAGACGGCACATGTACCGGGTGATCAAAAAGTCAGTATAAATTTGAAAGGTTAATAAACCACGGAATAATGTAGATAGAGAGGTAAAAATTGACACACATTCTTGGAATGACATGGGGTTTTATTAGAACAAAAAAAAAGAAAGTTCATAAAATATGCGACAGATGCGCGTCGCTTGGTGATGATCGTGTGCTCAGCCGCCACTTTCGTCATGCTTCGCCTCTCAGGTCCCCAGACCTCAGTCCGAGCGATTATTGGCTTTGGGGTTACCTGAAGTCGCAAGTGTATCGTGATCGACCGACATCTCTAGGGATGCTGAAAGACAACATCCGACGCCAATGCCTCACCATAGCTCCGGACATGCTTTACAGTGCTGTTCACAACATTATTCCTCGACTACAGCTATTGTTGAGGAATGATGGTGGACATATTGAGCATTTCCTGTAAAGAACATCATCTTTGCTTTGTCTTACTTTGTTATGTTAATTATTGCTATTCTGATCAGATGAAGCGCCATCTGTGGGACATTTTTTGAACGTTTGTATTGTTTCGGTTCTAATAAAGCCCCATGTCATTCCTAGCGTGTGTGTCAATTTGTACCTTTCTGTCTACATTATTCCGTGATTTATTAAGTTTTCAAATTTATACTGACTTTTTGATCATCCAGTACATACGAGTGGAAATGAAGTGGTTTTCACAAGAAGATAACAGTACAAATGAAGTAATTGTTCGTGCAATAACTAAGTGTTGACATCCCCAGCATCACTAACGATTAGTGTGCAAAGACCTCCTTCGAGACGGGGGACAGAAGGCAGAGGTTGTGTGCCCTTGTGTGGTACTGTTCCACGGTGACGCCAGAGACGCACTCAAGGTGTCCCCCGCCTCGGAAGGAGGTGCTTCCGCAGCGCAGCGCAGCGCAGCCGAGCCGGCGCGAGTAGAGCCTCCCAGCCGGTGGGGGCGGCGCCGCCCAGTCCCTGGCGCCGCCCCCGCCTGGCAGCGCCCGCCCGCCGCTCGCGGGACAGGGATGTGACCCCGGTAACAGTGTTCTCGCCGCACGCAGGCCCCAGCGGCGCCTACAGCCCGGACGGCGCCTCCATGGGCTACATGATGGACGGCCAGCAGATGATGCACCGGCCGCCGGGCGACCCCGCCTTCCACAACGAGTACCACTACCCGCCCCAGTACTACGGACACCTGTAGTGCTAGGCGCCGACACGCTCCCTCCTCGCACGGCCGCGCGCCCGCCACCACACACAGGTGAGTCCGCTGCAGCATTTCTGACAACTGTAACCCGTTGCTTTCGTTGTGGTTCCTTTAGAGGGGTGGACCGAGCCGTGAGGGACTGAACATCATTGGTAACGTTTATGCGTATTAACATTTATTAATATCGTCACAGTTTTCTTATTGCCTTACAGATGATTTAATTAAGAAAACAATTAAGCAAATCTGAATATTAAATTTAACCAGTTAAGGAAGCAACTTCAAAACCCAAGCAAAACCCCCGGCAATACAAAATGAGAAACTCTTAGACAAACGAAGACCAAGGCCACACTGATTTATCTACGGAACCAAGGAAGCCGTATTCGACTGAGAAGGCTCCACGCTTCACAGCTAATGGTCGTTCGTCTATGGCACGTTCGTACTGACTCTGGGACTGCATCTGTTCCGTTATTTTATAGCCACATCGCGTAAACCACCTGATCGACACTGAACGAGTGGGCTCAAGTTATGGTGTGGAAAACAGCCCCAAAACTTCAGAGAACCACTTCCGGTCTGAACTACTCCCTCCACACACTGCGGGTTCAGTAATTTGACGCTTGGTGTCGTTCGAAAACAGACAAAATCGCGACGACTCGGTCGACACTACGCACTTCCGGTCAGCTGCTGTCCCCTTTCTGTGTTATTTGGCCCACTGAAGCTTACCAGCCAGATATGCTTCTGTGAGAAACTGTCTTTCACCAGGTACACGACTACAGGTGCCCATTGCATGCAGTTTCCTTTGCAGTAGTCGTTCAGAAAATTGTAGACATGGGCCTATACTCATTGACAGCCGCAATTTCTGTCGGGGTTAAAGCCGATTGCTACTGATAAGGCCTGACACTTGTCTCCGGTCCCAATCGGTTAAGGATGTTTTTATGACCAGTGTTGATACGGTGTCACATGTCTGCTAGTGATACGACAACAGATCGGACAACTTCATTCACGGTGTGGTCGTGAACACCACCTCCTCTCTGTCACTCTACATCGGCCATTCCGACAGCGCTGAATCCCTACAACCAACTGACATGTTGACTCCACTTCACCACGTTGGCAACTGAAGGTTGTTCAGATGTGTGTGAAATCTTATGGGACTTAACTGCTAAGGTCATCAGTCCCTGAGCTTACACACTACTTAACCTAAATTATCCTAAGGACAAACACATACACCCATGTCCGAGGGAGGACTTGAACCTCCGCCGGGACTAGCCGCACAGTCCATGACTGCAGCGCCTTAGACCGCTCGGCTACAATTGAAGGTGACTTGACCGCCTGGTAACAAGTGAAAATCTTCCACAGCACTCAAAAGCACCCAGAGTGCTTTTCTGAGGGAGTGACAAATATTAAGTCCGGTGAAGAACACACATGTGATACGGAACAAGGTCTCCTTAGCCATACAAAAAGGAGCTAAATAAACTTTTTAATAGAAACACGAATCATGCGTGATTCTCAGCGGGATTTAGTACCTTTCGTGTCAATAAATTGTTCCAATCCTTTAAAATATGCTGCAGTTAATGGGGCCTAATGGCTTTTCCAATACACGGCACGACATCAAGCGCGGTGACGCAGTGGGTGGAACACTCGAATCGTTTTCGGAAGGACAGCATTTCAAATGTCCATCCACTCTTGAAGATTGAAGGTATCCTTGCTTTCCCAAAATTGCTTCAAGGAAAATGACGAGGTGGTTACTTTGAAAACTGACAGACTGATTTCCTCCGACGATCATTCTGTTAATTTCTATCCTTTATTTATAGATACTGGGAATACTTCACGTATGATGTTTTCTCAGACCTCACCAATCCTATTTTTCTTCAGCTTGATTATAAGCCAAACCAGAAACTACAGTGTACCTTACGAAAGCAGTATAGAATCGTCATTTTATCGTTCCAAGATGACTTGATGAAGTTACTTTGACTTGATATAGTGCCGGCTTGTGTGGCCGAGCGCTTCTAGGCGCTTCAGTCTGGAACAGCGCGACCGCTACGGTCGCAGGTTCGAATCCTGCCTCGGGTGTGGATGTGTGTGATGTCCTAAGGTTCGTTAGGTTTAAGTAGTTCCAAGTTCTAGGGGACTGATGACCTCAGATGTTAAGTCCCATAGTGCTCAGAGCCATTTGAACCATTGAACTTCATATAATGTAACGTGACAGTTTTATAGCAAGTTCCATAAGATCAGATGATGGCAGCATGTTGTTGTTGTTGTTGTTGTCTTCAGTCCTGACACTGGTTTGATGCAGCTCTCTATGCTACTCTATCCTGTGCAAGCTTCTTCATATCCCAAGTACCTACGGCAACCTACATCCTTCTGAATCTGCTTAGCGTATTCATCTCTTGGTCTCCCTCTACGATTTTTACCCTCCACGCTGCCCTCCAATACTAAATTGGTGATCCCTTGATGTCTCAGAATATGCCCTACCAACCGATCCCTTCTTCTAGTCAAGTTGTGCCACAAACTCCTCTTCTCCCCAATTCTATGCAATACCTCCTCATTAGTTATGTGATCTACCCATCTAATCTTCAGCATGGCAGCATAAGACTGCAAAAACCGTTATATTGGAACAATAAAAGTGTCTACACTGCGATCTCGGCGTACAAAGTGTGTTTATTTTCAGCTGCAAAATGGACTGCAGTTGACGACCGTCTGAACAAAAGATTACATCACAGTGTTTCATTTACAACCGCTTGCATTTGTCCCATTTCCCATTGTTTTCATCAGTTTCCAGGGAAATGGGTAAGAACAGGACATTTGTTCGTACGACGGTTTTTGCTCAGTATCATTAATAGTATCATCCCTCAAAGTATGTGCTTTCCCTCCTGACTGACGCTGTATAAATTAAAACAAATCATTTAAGAAATTGGTTCTTCTGGAAGTGAATGTGGGCGTCTAGATTACGTTCAGTAGGGTACCGCCATGACGCGCTAGAACTGCTGTAGGCAGGTACAGACAGACGTCTACGCGGAAATTCTATGCACGCATCGGAGTGGCGGCTGTTTATCTAATTCGTGCGAGCAGCCGCGCCGGCGCTCGCATTAATGACACCACAATGGGCCAATTAGAGCGCGCAGAATCAGGAGCGGCCGGCAGGAGCGCGGTGCGTCGCGATAACATCAAAGCCGCCGCCATGACGGCTGATTGATGCCCGCGCCGCCGCCCTTGTCCCCGTGGGCGGCGCTGGTCGCGACCGCCGTTCTGCCGCCGCTATTTGCAAGCGCTGCGTCTGGCGATAACCCCCGCTGCCTTGTATACGGCCATCCATAGCGGGAAACCTTACGCTCGACCAGATGCGATCAAGTACCAGCATCGCCTGCCCTCCGCTGCCCCCCCCCCCTCAAAAAAAAAAAGACATTTTAATAACTACCAGGTGTACCGGTATGAAATGAGCGTTTTTTTTAATGAAAATGGAACACTAATTTTGAATTGAAACGTAAAAACATTTTATTCAATGTACTGACCATTGCTTTCTATACATCATTTTGACCACCTTTCCGGCAATTTGTGGACACAACGCCAATAGAAATGTTCGTCTTTTGAAGCAAACCAATGAGACACCCAATTTTCGACTTCTTCGTAGGAATCGAAGTGTTCCTCAGCCAACGCGTGTCTCATTGATGAAAACAAATGGTAGTCGGAAGGGGCCAAGTCTGGTGAATACGGCGGGTGGGGTAGCAGTGAAACGTCCCCTCAGAAAAATTATTGAATTGCTGGGCTGATAAATCCCTTACGTTATTTGATTTTTAAACAGCTGAGCAAAATTGAACGTACTCAGACATTTCTCTCTTTACTATTCTGATCATCACTAAACTGACACACAATATTTTTAGCGCAACGCAACCTGACTTTTAATAATCCCTACAAAAGAATGGCTCTGACTAACAATAACCTATACCTTTCATGAATCACTTACCTAACAAAAATCTTCGTTACTCGAACTACTGCAATACAGCGAGCGCCAATACTGCCAGCTAAATAAAAGATTCTAACTACTGAAGGCACTAACTACTGATAAGCATAGTTAGCAAATGAAAGATTTTGATAGAGAACAAACAATGTATTTACCTTAATAGCGTTCAAAAGTCATAATATATATGGCAGTTCATGACATCCATTGTTACAAATGTATTGTTTCTGATGGACACACGTCCAGATCATCCGCTCTCAAAAATCTGCCATCTCACTTACCTGCATCCACCACTGCTGGCGGCTCACGTCCAACTGCGTAACGCTACGCGCTGTTAACAGCCAACTGCCCAACACTACAATGGCAAATTACAACAATGCCAACCAGCCACAGACTGCACACAGCACAGCCAGTGATTTTCGTACAGAGCCCTACGTGGTGTTACCAATATAAAAACCTAAACAGCCTACTTACAGCAGCTCCCGGCCAAGTGTTTTGATTGTATCCTGAACCAGTTTTGCTTTGTGTGCAGGTGCATTGTCGTGTAAAAAAAAAATTACTTTGCCATGTCTTCTGGCCCATTCTGGTCTTTTTTTCGATCAATGCATTGTTCAAATTGATCATTTGTTGTCTGTAGCTATTAGTATTCACAGTTTCACCGGGTTTTAGAAGCTCATGATACACCATACCTTTCTGATCCCACCAAACACAGAGCAATGTCTTCTTGCCGAATCGATCTGGTTTTGCAGTCGATGTTGATTGTTGTCCCGGATTAACCCACAATTTTTCCCGTTTAGGATTCTTAAAAAAATCCATTTTTCATCGCCAGTAACAATTCGATGCTAAATTGATTTTCTTTCATGTCTTTGAAGCAAAATTTGACAAATGGTTTTTCGGTTTTCTATCTGTCTTTCATTCAATTCATGTGGCACCCATTTTCCACACCTTTGGATCTTTCCCATAGCTTTCAAACGGTCAGAAATTGTTTGTTGTGCAACATTTAGCATTGCTGCCATTTGCTTCTCACTCATAGTATCATCTTCATCCAATATTGCTTGCAATTCGGCGTCTTCGAACTTTTTTGGTGGTCTTCCAGGTTCTTCATTTCTTACATAAAAATCATTATTTCTGAAACGTTGAAACCATCTTTCGCATGTTGCTTCTGATAGAGCATGATCACCATATGCCTCGACAAGCATTCGATGCAACTCTACAGCACTTTTTTTCAAATGAAAACAAAAAATTAATGCTTTCCGCAAATCACCACTTTCTGGTACAAAATTCGACATTCTTAACACGATGAAAACATATGATCTTGTTTGTTCCATGACTTGATGTATACTAAATATCTTTGAGAGATATCATACCAACCAAACAAAAAAAAAGTTAAGGCTCGTTCCCAAAAAATGTTCCTATCGACACATTTGTATCTTAACGCTCATTTCATACCGGTACACCTGGTATGTTTCCCCAGCTCTCCATACTATTAATCAGTCTCCGATATTAGATCCCAAATTTCTTGGCAGCGTGTCTCGATAACTTAATAACCTACTTGCTGAAACCAGGATTCACCTTCTACCTTCATTCCATACTCAACCATAACAACATAAATACATTGACGGAAAAAAAACTCAACACCAAAAAATAGTTAATGTAAAGTAACGAAATTTCGGGAATACATTTATCTAGGTAACATATTAAAATGCTTAATATTGCAAGATGACAAGTTAATGTAATTGTGAGATACGCTATTGCAAATGTGAAATGCTAGTACGTTAATATCCGGTGTAGCCGCCAGAATGTTGAATGCAAGCATGCAAACGTGCAGGCATCGTGTTGTACAGATGCCAGATATCAGTTTGTGGGATGGAGTTCCATTCATGTTGCGCTTGGGCGATCTGTACAGGAACGGTTAATGTTGTTTGTGGATGACGCTGGAATTGTTGGCCGATGATGTCCCATGTGTGCTCGATTGGAGACAGATGTGTTGACTGAGCAGGCCAAGGTACCGTGTTGACACTCTCTAGAGCACGTTAGGTTACAGCAGCGGTATGTGAGCGCACGTTATCCTGTTGAAAAACATTCCCTGGCATGCAGCAAAACAGTTCGAATCACCAGAGAGACTTACAAATTTGAGGTTAGGTCGCGTAGGATAACTACGAGGGTGCTCGTGCTGTCACAGAAAGTCACACCTCAGACCATTACTCCAGATGGAGGTCCAGTGTGTCTAGCATGCAGACAAGGTGGTTACATGCCTTCAGCTGGTCAGCTCCTAACCATCACACGGCCATCACTGGCACGGAGTCAGAATCAGCTATCACCGGAAAACGCAACAGACCTCCCCCCTTGGGGCGGCGCAGTTCTTTCTGTCCTTTTACGACGAACCTGCACCTACCTGTGAACATTGTCTCAGAATTTCATCAGCAGGGAAGCCGAGCGAAACCTACTGTACTTCGACGTGAACCAGGCTGCAATTAAAGTCACTAATCTACGTTTCGGGAGAAAGTTTTCACAAGAAATGAAAGGATGGAAATTTTCTCCTCAATTAATATATTCTGAAGCTCAGGTGAACAAGTATCACTGCCAAGCCCGTGCTAGTCTTAACACAGTCACTCACAATTCCTTTCACTCACGTTAGCAAGTTTATGGTGTTGCATTACCCGAAAACGTAATAGCTACAAAAAATACTGATTGTTTTTGATTGAGAATGCTCGCCAGATATTAAGTCTGCCGGTATCAAATGCAGTCACAGTTTTTAGCCACCGACCTGCTAAATACGCCACGCGGAATTTATGTCTTTTCTCATCAAAAAGTTCACTTAAAAATTCTGAAATTTCTACGCACCCATCGGAATAATTATGCCGTCACTTTACAACACTTTTCACTCATGAAACACTGCTAGGTCCGGCAACTTATCATTTCCCTCGGAACTACTACTACACACGTCTGAACTGTTCCATGGCTACGCTCCGACTCTTCTCTTCCAGCAGAGAAAGGCGCGCGAAGAATATTGCTTTACCATTGGTCAGTTTCCTCAACAGCAAATAGCAAAACAACACTTTCATGCGTCAGTCCACGCTTGTCATCAATAACCAATCGCAAAATAGTAAATCTAACTACTGCACTTTTTACCGACGTAATTATCTAATATGCTGAAGTTTTGGTTATGCATAAAGTTATTTATTATTGTTATTTATATCTAAATTAACTTTCCCTTTATCATAAACTTACTTTACCAATCTATTCTACAAAAATCCCTTTTGTCCATATCCATACTTCTTCGAAATGTTCCCACACTAAATCCTACTACATAACTCGTTAAACAATTATCTTCATATTAGTCTTAAACCACTCTCACGCATCATTCATACTGCTAAAACACACTTATAACATTTTATCTACACAAAAAACATAATAACACTTTATGAAAATACTAGAACAGTTTATGAAAAACATTCTGTTACTTCATTACACTCTAGTGGGCACAATTTTAGCTAAATCAGTTCCCTGTCCAATACTGTCCTCTATCGGATGATGCATAAACTACGTGCGCGTCCGGTCTCGCGTCACCATCTGTCACTATCCAGCTCTGAGACACATCTCCCACTTAAACGCCTCCAAGGCAGGATCGTTATTCAGCGCCACGCCTCACCCTGCCCTCCAATGGGTTCCCGCCTGACACCACTGAAGTCGCAAATGCCGGTAGTTTGGGGTCAGTGGAGTGCACGATAATGGGCGTCTGGCTCAGAACTGTCCGTGAAGTAACCGATTTGTAACGGTTCGCTGTGGCACTGCGTTGCCAGCTGCTGCTCGAATCGCTGCTGCTAATGCAGTACGATGCGCCAGAGCCATACACCGAACACGATGGTCTCCACTCTCGGTGTTTCCACGTGTCCGCCCGCAGTCCGCCCTTCTTGCGACCATCCATTCTCGTGACCACTGCCGGCAGCAGTCATCTACATCGGCTACATTCCTGCCAAGTCTTTCTGCAATATCGCAGAAGGAACATCCAGCTTCTCGTAGTCCCGCTACACGACCTCATTCAAAGTCAGTGCGGTGTTGATAATGGCTTCTTCGTCGCTTTGAAGGCATTCTTGACTAACATCAATTCAACACGTCCAATGTCGAAGATAACTAACGCTCATGGACGTTACAGCGTGTACTTAAAGCACACCTGATTTGCATCCTCATACTGGCGCTACTAGCGCCCTTTTTATGCTATTGGCGCGAAGTTCGAACAAACAACACGCCTACCAACTTTCTTTTATGCCACACAGCTCCGATACTCTGCAGATCACATTTAAGTGGCTGGCAGAGGGCTGATCGAACCACCGTCGCAATTATCTACTATTCCAATCTCGTATAGCGCGCGGAAAGAATGAACACCTATATCTTCCCGTACGAGCTCTGAATTCCCTTATTTTATCGTGGTGATCGTTCCTCCCTATGTAGGTCGGTGTCAACAAAATATTTGTAATTTTTGGGACGTATTTCCAAATCCCGACGTCGAAAAGCCTTTCAAATTTTCGTAATATCTTTATCTGTTTCCGAGATACAGAGATTCAAAGTTCCATTACTTCTACACGTAAAATCCGGTGTGAGATGAAAATGTAGTTTATAAAGTAACGTAGCACGGAGTAATATGCTGTGAAATGTCTCCGTTATCACCTGGGAATCCCAAGTTGTAGTACTGAAGCACATGCAAAATTTTTTACACATAAAAAAGTAAATTATCAAAGTTTTATTGACCAGCACATTTCTTTTCATATGAGCTGCTTTACCCTGCTGCAGTTGAGAAAAGAAGGAAACCAGCAGAAAAATGCGTCCATGAGAGCAACAAACAATGCGAATATGTTCCTGATCATTTAAAAGGCTCTGACTGAAAAGTAGGGTACCAGCTGCTTCATTCTATCTTCTTCAGCACCTTTAAAATTTTTTCCAAAGGTTTTGGCGTCGGAAAATATTCGCTCTTTTTTATGCTGAGAGAGAAGAAGACAATGGCAGCGACAAAGAGACGGAAAAGTAATAAATACTGGAAGACAGTAGACAGGGGTTGTGTTACAGAAAGAGCGGAGGACACAATGGCATTATGAGAGAAAGAGAGGGACACAGTGGCACTGGAACATAGTTGATGGTGAGAGAACAGTTCTTGGAAACGATTGAAGGAGACAGTTGTAGGGGAGGAGGAATAAAGAGAAAGATAAAGTAGAAGTGGGCAGTGATAGTGAGAGACAGACTGTACAACATTTACAATGAGGAAGAGAGACGTGACATTGAGAAGAGGCAGCGGAAGTAGGAAGGAAGGAATGAGATATTAGCATACGAGAGAGCAAGAGGGAGGCAGTGATAGCGAGATGATGCGGTAGTAATAGAATAGTACGATGGGGACTGTGACTGTGACACAGGAGACAATGACAGAGAGACACTAGGAGATAACGACAAATAGTTGAGGTGAATGAGCGAGTGAAAAAGGGCAACTGGGAGTTGTTGGGTAAGAGTGACTTACAGTGATGGACTAGTAGGTGTGAGTTATATTTAGAGGAGCTTGTAGGAGTTTGAGGTGATTTGCACGTTAAAAAAATCGCGAATTTGTTCGCATGCCGAAAGGTTTTGGGCAAATGGTTAAAGGTGCTGAATAAGGTAGAATGAGGCAGCTGCTGCTCCAGTTTCAGTCAGAGTCTTATAAATAAATAGGAACATAATCGCATTTTTTGTGTTAGAGATTTTGTGGTAGAGATTAGGGCGAGGAACGGGGTATAGATTAGTTAGTTAATATTGGTACGAAGTGCCCTACACCTTGTGCGATAAAGTGACTTGCAAAATATATTTGCAGATCTAGACGATAGGTTCGTGTGGCAAGGTATTTGCAAATGAAATGTGTAACCGATTTCGTTAGCGAGCGCTGGTTTATGAAACCTGTATTTAGTTCTCCGCTTCAGATAACGGCCAGGAAAAAAAACAAAAAAACAAACGGTGAGCAGACTGAAAAACAGCTGCCTATCATAAGCTTTCATCGCCTCGGTTGTGTTCAGAATTGCTGTGCGCCAGCTGTTGCGCCACTGGTGGCGAAATATCCCAATCGCGCAGCTGTGTGCGAGCTGGTGGACGCAGTGCGCAGCCGGCTGCGTGGCATTCGCTCGCTACGCAGCTTGAACGAGCGGCAGCGGCGACTCCCCTGCGAACGATTTTTTACGAGGCGCACTGGGGTCGCCACTCGTAAAGCCACCACCGCGCAAAATCGCGGGGAAGTTGGCGGCCGCTCGGCCGCACCGAATGTGTGCACTTCCATAGCGCCAGCGCGTCCGTCTCTTCGCGTGCTGCGCGGCACATATCGCAGTAACAACAGCGTATCTGAGTATTTTGTCGTCTTCACTCTGGGACACAGCATCGCAAGTAGCTAGCCGTTGATGTGTATTCAGCGGAACTAGCACCAGTTGGAGTACACTGAAACTCAATAGTTTGGAAGTACAGCCAGTTTAAAAAGTTAATGGAAAAAACCACTGAAAAACTGATCTTTTTGTGCTTCTAAACAACCAACTACTCCCACTGTCTTCTGAAGATGATCCCATTTCCATCCTATACTTTCAGGAGCTCTTCACCTTTGCTAAATTTCCTCTTGACGTCGATTTTTACCGTGTTTACAAAAAGCAGCCTCTCATGAGACAGGATCTGGTCTGAGATGCAGGTAGCATGATCAGCAGCCGCGCGGAGTGGCCACGCGGTTTGAGGCGTCATGTCACGGACTGCGCGGCCCCACCCGCCGGAGGTTATAGTCCTCCCTCGGGCATGGGTGTGTGTGTGTATTGTTCTTACCATAAGTTACGTTAAGTCGTGTGTAAGTCTAGGGACCGATGACATAAGCAGTTTGGTCCCTACAAATTCACATACAATTGAAACATTTTTGAAAGCATGCTCAGCAACGTCCACGACAACTACACATGTTTGTTTTTCCATGTGCTGCCGCATTTTCGAGACGAAATGACTATTTTGGCAATCATGGACACTTTGCTCGCAGCTCGGAATCCGACTCTCCGGACTTACGTTTCCGTGGCTTCAAAAAATCGGTTAAGGGGGGTAGGACGTCAAACTGGCCGATTTGGAGCAGGAGAGGTACCACAGGACATTTTAATTTCCACTGTCTATACTTTTACAAATAAATTCATAAAACTTTGTCAGCATGACCAGGAAGGGTTCAGAGCTCACGCTCATAGCACTGGATGTTCAAAAATATAACAAGATATATTTCTTTTACTTTGGAAATGTCATCATTTTTTAACTTACTATTGGCTGCATTCGTTGCTATAGGTGCACTTTTCTTCATAAGTAAGGGGGATTCTTCGATGAATTTTGCACAGCATACAAACCATACTTACAGGTGTATGAAACTCTAGAATTTTCCAAATCTATTAAAAACTGTGCCAAAAATTGAGATAATTAACCATAAAATTTGAGTTTTTTCTAAACATAAAGTTTAAAATGTAACAGCTCATTCATTTTTTCATTAATTAAATAGATTCTAGAGTTTCATACACCTGTAAGTATGGTTTGTATGCTGTGCAAAATTCATCGAAGAATCTCTCTTACTTGTGAAGAAAAGTGTACATACAGCAACAAATGCAGCCAATAGTAAGTGAAAAAATGGTGAAATTTCACACGCAAAAAAATTTATTTTGTCATACTTTTTAACTTACATTGCTATGAGTTTGAAACCTGAATTCTTACTGGTCGTGTAGACAAGGTTTTATGAATTTATTTGTGAAAGTATAGACAGCGGAAATTAAAATGTCCTGTGGTGCCTCTCCTGCTCCAAGTCGGCCAGTTTGACGTCCTACCCCCCTTTAGGCGTATGCCGGTATCGTTCCTGTGGAAAGGAAACGACGACTTCATCTTGGTCCAGCAGCCGTGATCTGTAAACAGTAGTAATTAAGTAATAGAACCCAGTACGTTCCTCCCGATGGTGAGTGTCCATCAGAGACAAGAAATTAGGGCTCATACGGACGCATATAGATAATCACTTTTCACTCACTGTATCAGCGGGAGGAAGAGAGAAGGAAACGACTAGGGGTGGTACAATGTACGTCCCGCAATGCACCATATGGTGGCTTCCGGAGCATGTATGTAGGTATAGAAGTGAACTGCGTCCATCAGTTCAGTATCGTTTCTTGCGGTTTCACACCGATTGTCGGGACGGCTGGCAGTTGTTTCTTATGAAATATTTACAATTTGCAGTTTGCAAAAACTTAATTAGTACCTTCAACCTATCACACACCATTTGTTATTTATCTCAAACTACTTGGTTTCATGATCCTCTACAGTCTGTATAATTTTGACCAAAATGTTTAGGAAGTGTTGTATTTGCAGTTGATTTAGGGAATTTGCTAATCGTCAGTCTGAATATGAGAAAATGAAAACGGAAGAAACATAGTGACAAAGGGAAAAGAGAATTTTCGGTGGTGTCCCACTTCAGATTCTGTCACAAAATGGCAGAATCGCAACTGTGTCCTCCTGTTTCATTTGTTTCCTGACAATATGAGGACGGTTCGTAGGTAGCACGGGACAGCTCTCGTCTGGCGCCGAGTAATTCCAGCGCGAATGTTGCTGGCCCGGGGGGGCGGGGGGCGGGCCTCGTCCGCAGCCGCAGCCGCGCGCCGCGGGCAGGGGGCGGAATTTGCCGCGTGTGTTATTGCATTCCTGGCCGGCCGGCGCCGCGTCCGAGCTGCCGATGGCACGCGGCGCTCTCCGCCCTGCCCCACCGATATTGCGGGGCCGGTCAAGGTTAAAAGAGCAGCGATGGCGGCGGTGGTGGCATTCTTGCGGCCTGCAAATTCTGCGCCGGCCGAACCGCAGCGTGCGCTCCGACCGACACCCGAGCCCGAAATAAGGTGGGGTGGGGTGGGGTGGGGCGAACCCCCGATCGATTCCGCACCGCTTGCCATTACGGACGATGGACGCGATCACCGAATCTCGAATCTGCGCTTGTCAACAAGCGGCATACATTCAACAGAGAGAGATGGAGCAGTTGTTGAGATACTGGACTCGCATTACGCTAGATGACGCTTCAAATCCCCGTTACGGCACGCAGCTTTAATTACTGTGTGTATTTTCCTCAATCGCTTCAGGTAAATGTTGGGTTGTTTTCTTGAGCCAGTTTCCTTCGTCATCCTTCCATATTCCGAGCTCGTGCTCTGTCTCTAATGACCCAGTCGTCGACAGGTCGTTTGCTCGTAACCTTCCATCCTTCCTCCCATCCATAGATCTACAAGGAGCCCTTTCAGAAGCACAGTTGCTATTTCAAGTCAACGATTAATAACATTTTGTAGTCAATAGTCTGTTCAGTACTCTGACACACCTTTTTACACTACGTGCTTTGCCGTAAGCTATTTAGGAAAACTGCAGAATATAAATCTCAATAACCGGAATAGTATTTGTACCGAAGCCTCTATGAATGCTATTCTGTTATCGTAACGAGTGTGTCACATGTAACACTGACAGACGACAAGAGTCAGAACTGTTTAAATCGTTAACAGGTTCTGATGTCACTTAATAACAATTTTGGGACTTTCGCTTTTAAGAAGACGTTATGCCGTACTGAACTTCAAATGTAGAACCTCTCCCACGTTACCATTTATTTTTTCTCGAACAGTACCACTGCAATTTTTAATAAGTTTTATACTACTATGCTACTCTTCGTAAACTCTCTCAAACATCGACGAAAAAATTACATACTTCATTCAGTACGGCGGCACAGTAACATTTCAGGAAAGCTAATGATTGGTTCAAAATGGTTCAAATGGCTCTGAGCACTATGGGACTTAACTTCTGAGGTCATCAGCCTGCATCTCGTGGTCGTGCGGTAGCGTTCTCGCTTCCCACGCCCGGGTTCCCGGGTTCGATTCCCGGCGGGGTCTGAGATTTTCTCTGCCTCGTGATGGCTGGGTGTTGTGTGCTGTCCTTAGGTTAGTTAGGTTTAAGTAGTTCTAAGTTCTAGGGGACTGATGACCATAGATGTTAAGTCCCATAGTGCTCAGAGCCATTTGAACCATTTTTTGAGGTCATCAGTCCCCTAGAACTTAGAACTGCTTAAACCTAACTAACCTACGGACATCACACACATCCATGCCCGAGGCAGGATTCGAACCTGCGACCGCAGCGGTTGCGCGGTTCCAGACTGTAGCGCCTAGAACCGCTCGGCCACATCAGCCGGTGCTAATGATTGAGAATGTTCCGTCTACGAATACATTATCAGAGACGAAGGACATACTCGGACTGAAAAGGAATGAGAAGGCAAAATAGGTCGGTTGCTTCCTTTTCAAACTTACAATTCGGATTAAGTCACGAACCGAAGAAACGTAGACGTTTTTCTCTCGCTCAATACACAAATGGAATACAACAAAAAATCCAAAAGAACTCTAGCACTGACAAAAAAATGCCACCACCATGCACTGCTCACTGCCTTTTATACGGGGAGTTTCGAAGTCTTCGCGACAAACTTCGAGGGGTGATAAACCGTGGGGAACAACTAGTATTGTTGAAGCCAGACACCCCGCCGGCGGGAGTGGCCGTGCGGTTCTGGGCGCTACAGTCTGTAGCCGAGCGACCGCTACGGTCGCAGGTTCGAATCCTGCCTCGGGCATGGATGTGTGTGTTGTCCTTAGGTTAGTTAGGTTTAATTAGTTCAAAGTTCTAGGTGACTGATGACCTCCGAAGTTAAGTCGCATAGTGCTCAGAGCCATTTGAACCATTTGAACCAGACACCCCTGAGATAGATAGAAGGCCCTGCAAAATTAAAGTTTCTGATGCGTTTCAGTTATCTTTAGACGTTTGATGCATTGACTTTGAAATGAATTGTAGAATTGATCTTCTTTCCCCTCTGGAAAAACCTACGAGGAGTGGTAATGATTATCTAGCCGATAGTGCTTTTTTACATTCATTATTTAATGGTTTACTATTTTACATTAGAGCATTACTACATTTTTATACTTCCACCCATTAACACATCTGTTGAAGAATACTCATTTCTGCCACATGGAGATAGGCTGATTGCTGTCTACAAAACTAATTTATGTACGAATTGTGTCTCCTAATAGTTGTACATTACGAATTAAAACTAATGACAGCGCTATTTATTTACATGAAAACAAGTAAATTCTCGCTCCTGGATAGCGCTATATATTTACAATAGATATTAACGGATTTAGGAGATGGAGAGGCACCCCTAAACTTATTACTTCTTTACCGATTATTCCTATTCAGTATTTCTATAGGTAGGGATATCGCCTTCTTCCATCCTTAGTCTCCTACACCTTATATGTCTTATCAGGTGCCATAGGACTACGTCATTCTACCGGACCTGGCAGACCACCTGCACCGGCATATGCGGC
Source organism: Schistocerca serialis cubense (assembly GCF_023864345.2). Classification (NCBI taxonomy): domain Eukaryota; kingdom Metazoa; phylum Arthropoda; class Insecta; order Orthoptera; family Acrididae; genus Schistocerca; species Schistocerca serialis. The sequence continues at coordinate 151,570,448 of NC_064642.1, forward strand.
TTTCTTGCAAAACACTCGCCTATACCATTACTGTCTCTTGTGAAGCTTTATACGATATTTGGATTCGTTGGTGAAGATTTATTAACGTCTGCTTAAAGAGGAACATTTTGCATTCTGATGGTATCTTATTTATGGTACAGAATTACGAGGGCTATTCGGAAAGGAAAGTCCTATCGATCGCGAAACGCAAACCAAAGAGAAATCTAAAATAAAAAGTCTTATTTGCAGAAGTTATCTGTACACTTTCCAGCTACTTCCTCACATACTCGCCGCTCCGACTGAGACATTTGTCGTAGTATTGCACCAACTTTCCAATGTATCTCGTCATAGAAGTTAGCCGCCTTTGCTTTCTGCCAATGCTCTACGCTCATCTGGAGCTTTTTTCCTGTGCCGAAATGTTGTGTTCATAGACAGTGGTTGATGTGGGCTAGAATGAGAAACAGAGGGAGCCAAGTCCGGGCTGTATGGTAGGTGGAAAGACTTTCCATCGAAAATGCTGCGCCGACCGCTGTGACCGAGCGGTACTGGGCACTTCAGTCCGGAACCGCGCGACCGCTGCCTCGGGTGTGGATGTGTGTGATGTCCTTACGTCAGTTAGGCTTATGTAGTTCTAAGTTCTAGGGGACTGATGACCTCAGAAGTTAAGTCCCAAGTGCTCAGAGCCATTTGATCATGGAAATTTAGCCTGCGGGGGTAACAGCGACCGTTAGAAATTAAAGCTGTAGAGCAGCCACAAGCCACATGTAACTTCTTTTTATTGTCATGCTTCACTCGACAGACACGAGGGTCTTCAGAAATAAGTTTTTATACATGACGGCGGCGCGGTACACAGCCAAATGTATCTAACGTGTTACGCTTGCCTACTTAATTTCTTCCCGGGTTCGATTCCCGGCGGGGCCAGGGATTTTCTCTGCCTCGTGATGACTGGGTGTTGTGTGATGTCCTTAGGTTAGTTAGGTGTAAGTAGTTCTACGTTCTAGGGGACTGATGACCATAGATGTTAAGTCCCATAGTGCTCAGAGCCATTTGAACCATTTGAACTTAATTTATGAAGATGCTTACTTCTGGCGAGTGAAACATGTCAGTAAAAGGAAAGTTAAATGCGGCTTGTGGCTGGTGTACAATTTCAGTCATCAGGCAAGTGTTTCATATTTAATACTGGTGTTTTTTTTTTTGCAGAACACTGACGGAAAATTTTCTTTATGTTTAATTTTACACGTAGCTTACAACAGCTCGAATAGCGTACCATGTGCCGTCGACTTCCACGCTGTCACGTGTGCGCCTTGTGTTGCAGACGCGGTGCCCACGAGCTTAGCCGCAGGCCGCGCCGGCTCGCGGTCCGCTGGCCCGGCACCAAGGAGGCGGTGCTCACCACGACGTCGACGGCACCGCCGCTGCAGCCGCTCGACAAGAGGCGGGGAGAAGCGACGGCGCCTCTGCCGTGGACGCCGGTGCCACCGACGTCGACACCGCCGCCGACGCCGACGCCCCCGCCCTCGCGGGTGCCTGGCGGAGGCGCCGCCTCCGCACCGCCCGCTCCGCGACGCGATCGCTCTTTGTACAAATGTCGCAGAGATTACGGGAAGACTTGTACAAAACACGAAGCAGAAATTCGTATACCATTTACAAGATTTCGTTGTTAGCACCGGACTGGACATTTTGCGTTTTAAGTGTTTTCGCCTGTACTTTTTCAGTATCGGCGCGGGAAGCGCCGATGTTGGTTAATACGTTTGTGGGAGAGTGCTGTGTTTCTTATTTCAAGAAATGTGATGTGTGTAAAATGAAAAGAAAAAGGTGGTGGAAGTGTGGCACGCGCCCGAGAGAAGCGATCGCATTCACTCGTCTACGGCTGCGGAAACGAGGAGAGACGAACAGACCTGCGCTGGTTGCAGCCCGCCACGCTTTCGCCGGAGAGACTCGCCGAGGTCTTCGCAGACATCACAGACAGTGAAATAACAAACACGACGAAGGAAACCAGAAATTGCTCGAGGAGATCGAAAGACGAGGAACGGACCCTGTAGAGAGAATACAATAGCAATTACAATATTATATATAATGTATCATAATGTTACTTGTGGATAGACTGCGCGTTGTTTACGAGTTGATGCGCCGCCCAGGAGCTAAGTTTGCCACCTGGGGGGCTCTCGTCAAAGTGATGTAACGTTTAGCTTAGACACCCATCCCCTCCCCCCCCCCCCAACTTCCCTCCACCCCCCCCCCCCCCCTCCACCCCCTCCAACCGACCCGTCCCCACGCCCGTGCAGCCTCGTACGCCAGACCGTTCCGTTCCTTTGCAAACCAGTTGGATATCGTTTCACTTTTTGTATAACCCCTCTCTCCTTCCTTCCAACCTTCCTTTCTTCCCGCCCTTCCGCTCTAGAGGCCTGTCCCTTTTTTCCGATCTCGTCTTTACCATATGTTCGAGTAAGCATGAAGTACTGTTGTGCAAAAAAAATAATATTTCAAAAGGTTGTGCTGTTATAAAGGATAAAAAAAAGAAAACTTAATTGTTATATCTGTTGTGACTTTTCTTTTTGTTCTGTTCGCTTTTACCGCTAACTCTCGTCAGCTCCCCGTCCGGATCGCCGGTTTCTTCCCTTTATAACTCCTTTTCCACTTCCCAGACACGTTTTTAATGAACAAGATATACGTAAGTTACTGCAACTTAGATAACTATCGAAATGTGTGGTCTTCTGCATACATTATAGACTAATAATACTTAATACACAGGTATACATGAATATTGAAACTCAGGTGCATAGTTTTCTTCAAGTCTTAATGCTGGGTGCTGCAGCATTGGCAATGGCTGTGGGTAATGGAGAACTACGATAATCGAATACTGATGTATACGGCTACTGACTAAAATTGTATTTCAGAAATTGTCGACTACTTCTATTACATAAAAGTGGAATGATAAAGTTTTTAAATTTTTTGAACTCATACCAAAAAGTATTTAATATATGCACAATATAATTTATTGTATTTGTAAATACAGTGAAATACTGGTTTAATTTAGCGGTGTATATTTTCAGTATAGTGAATAAAAAAAATGGATCTCCTTGTATACTGAATAAGACAATTTGCTGTGTTTTATAAAGAGCTAAATTTCAACGGAGTCTGTGATCAAAGTTCTCCTACAGCCTCAGTGCTTACGTTACCACCAGCAGTGTAACACTACAATTGGAACTGCTTGTGAGAACTTGTCTAAGAGTCACGACTGTGCTTTAGCGAAGCACTTTACCCCTGTGGCTTGACCTCACCACCATATCAAACACCGTGTGGAGGCTACTGCAGTAGTGTGCCTACTGTTTAGATAAATATTTTCATGTTTCATCACTCTTGAATATACATTTTCGTCTGTCATGGAAAAGAAAAAAAGATTACTCGATATCTTTGCTAAAATATAGCTCAGAATGCAGGCAATTTAAACGGTTATACGAATTGTAGTAGACACAAAATCTGTTTCAGACAACTGGTGCGACATTTTTGTCACGCAAACCTAGTTGGATCACATGTGTGGGATGAAAAGATTTATTTAGGTGAATCCTTTGCTTTTATGAATGAAACCCACAGTTTCACTTCTAGATGCCATGAGTAAATAACGTGTAGTATGAGGTCAGGCTACAGATATAAATGAATGTTCTACCTGCAGATCTAGAATTTATTTTCTGCTTACAAAACTTTACTGCAGAATTTTACTACATTTCTTATCACTGTCCAGTCATTCTATCTGTCCGTCTGGAATTATTTCGCATGCAAATACAACAGGGACCCAAACACAATTCCTTGATATACTTAGACGTCCTTGTTATACGAGTGAGCTACAGTGAGCGCAGAAACTCTGCAAATCTGATGTATACCTCCACTAGTTTTTTGGACGTTGTTGTAAATGATTATCAATATCTATTTTTAAATGTTTTTCTCGTTATGCCAAATGGGCAAACGAACCACATCGAAGTTATACTGAATACACGGAAGTACAAGAAATATCACTGTGAGGTAATCAGAGAAACACTAAGAATGTACAGTATACTGATGGCTTGGGAAGCTGCGAGTTTTCATTATTTAGGGAGCAAACGTGGCGTTTTAAGTCTTGGAAATTTTAAGTATATCAAGGGATTTTTATATTAAAACAATTTGTTGACAAGTATACGAAGAATGATATTGAGTCCTTGATGTATTGTCTTAAAATATGTCTCTCACGACAAACATCTGTGTCTATATTTTGAGAAGATGTCATTGGAATAAAAACCATGTTTCGCCTTATCCAATGTATACGGTATTCATCAGTTCAGTCATGTATATAAAGTGCCATCTTTTCACTGTATATTATGGTGTGAGAGGTGAGGTAATATTGTGTGCTGCTTAAAACAACTAAAACAGGGCGACAAAAAAGAAATACCTCTACAATTTAAACTGATAACATGTCCTCTGTAATCCTTTTTTTCTCAAGACGTCAGCATTAAATGCTACATATTGTGTAAATGATTTTTATTCTGTGGTTTTATTAAATTGCCCTATTTAGAAAAAATAATTGTTTCCATTTCTTGATCTTCACCTTTTCTATGCAAACTTTATCCTCTTTACTTGCTATCTCTGTCATTCCTCATTTCCGTAGTTGCAACGAAAAAAAGTTCATTATGTATTGATTATAGGAATACAGCACTTCTCCATGATAGTTTGACATATTCCTTGATGAGATTCAGCGGAGAAGAATGGTAAAAAGCAACTCCAAACCACTCACTAATCGTCTCACTGACGGACGTTGGGTTAAGCGCACACACACACACACACACACACACAATTACACACACACACACACACACACACACACACACACACACACACACCAAACGCTACGCAATGCATCTAGTTCAACAAGTTTGTGTTTTCTGTCACCTACACTACACTGTTTTATATTGAGTTTATTGTATTTACTCTTATCTCCTTCGGATGGTAAAAATGAGAATCATCAGGGTTCACACAACAGACATAAAGTAACAGATTGGTAGTAATTATGGAACTCAATCTATAGCCAATGCTTCGATTTAGAGGCTACTACAAAAATTACTCCTTTTTCATACATTTATATCCAAAGACATTTCCCTCTGCTCCCATACATTTACCCCCATGATTTCAGTGACTGATTGTTCACCATTTGCCCGTCTTATTTCTTGAAAATATACTGAAATCCACATTGAAGAGTGAACGTAAATCGCTCTTTATCAAAAGTATATCTCACCCTATTCAGAGGCTTAGAATATGCTTCTAACAAAAATTAGCTGCAAGTTATTTTCTTTCTTTGCATTCTTCTTTTTATTATTACTTTAAGTAAAAAAAAAAAAAGTTAAGCAAAGACACGAGTGAATCCGTTATCTTGTACCAGCTGCAGACTGCTTCAGTTAAATCGTGAAATAATGTAACGCGTTGGTTTCGTTTTCCAGCCATTAACCTGATGTAAGTAACCGGAAATTAATAATGATTTACTATCAATGTTTCACATTCCTTTTTTTATTTACTAATCTGAAGAACCACACATATCAGTGCATCTACCGACTTCAATAAATTAGATAAATTTCCGTTAGTAAGGAACACAAGCCAAAGTGTCTTTCAAGCAGTATACAGTCAAATAACAGTTTTTCAATGTCTGGAACAGTTAAACAGTAATTCAGAATACAATTCATGACTCCCACATTTGACAAATGTAGTACAAAAGCTACAAAACTTCCTCATGTACATTCGTGTCATGTATTTAGAACTGCTGCCCAGATATTGGTATGCTAATATGATTCGCCTAATCGCACTGGTATCACAAATCCAGAAATGGCTTTCCAAAGCATCACACATTACCACGGTGATATTGAATAACTGTAGGTTAAAGAGTAAAATAAATTACAATGTAGCAACAAACTAAAATTAATTGAATAGTAGTAATAAGGCATTTAAATCACATACTCAGTTTAAATGAAATGCCAGCATGGGATATACAATGTGTTTCGGAAGTACCCCAGTTACTAACAATATTACACTCCAACACGGAACAAACTCCATCAAACCAACAACGATGAAGAAACACTGAAGATTCTCCATACAGAAAAATAAATCCAAAACATGCGTAGAGTAACGTGCAGCAAAATCCGTCACAAGGAAAGAGATGTGAGAAAGTTGACTTCCACAACCGATTTAAATTATCCAAAGACACGTTTTTTAATCTTTCCGTATTATTTTGAGAAATTCCATGATAACGTTAATCATTATAATATTTAGAAATGTACCTACTGAGTAACAGTTGAAAGCTATTTTTTATGTCCGTCACGACACGCATTTTTCATATGTTCCCAAAACACAATGATTTACCTGGATGAAAGAGAAAATTTCGCTAGCTGTTAAGTTGCAGTGTGTCCAGTGTGGAACTTTGAACAAAACTAGTGGTAAGTTTTTCCTTGTTACAAAAAGATTCCTCTGCAATATCAAATCGATGAAGACGAATTGGGAGGAAACTGCTGAACCGAAACTATCGTCAACCAGAATAGGTCTGCCGTTTACCAGCTTAGAGTTTTAAGTTTTTACCCTGTGTGGGCTGAAAGTCATGGAAATCAAGCTACGAGGAATACTGGCACAGACACAGACCTACAAAATGTATTCAACATTAATTGTCCTCTGGCGGACAGAGCAGCAACAGACGGCAGACTTCTGTAAAGAACATGTTTAGTCCAAAGTTAGCTTTCTGCAGAGCTAAAACAGCGATATGACTATTGTACATTTCCAGGTAAGTTATAGAACCCTGCAAATTATTTGAAACAAATGGTTCGTGCAACATAATGGGATCTCAACTGACAGTGTGTAACCAACCAAAGGGATAAATTAAAATTATTACACCATAAAAGGTGCTACAACAAATGATAGAAAAAAAATGCTAGTACCAGCTGCTGGTCTAATATCCTATCTAAATACAGATAACTGATACAACATCTTCAGACAAACAGGTCGAAAAACGCATGTAAAAAGAGAGAACACGAAGTAACACATATACATGTAAATTTCCCAACTGGAAACTTTTACAACGACCGCAGTCGCAGAGTTAATTCAGTTGCGTGAATAAAATGATGCTAGATGAAGGTTCATGAAATGAGGTAGAATGTTTGAAAACACATCGCAGCGAGACTCCTAGGGACTGTGCGAGAACTTGATCATATCTTTAACGTTATGGAAAGAACTAAAGTTGAGTCACTCCGAAGGCTGATTTCAACACTGCAGTGCTATATGAGACAGCCTTTTGCCTCCACTGAACTAGAAAAAATACTGTTCAGTATTGTTTCCAAACCGCAGTGGTGCCAAGGTTTTGCACAAGAAACATTGTCAGGTTACTGACCAACATGTTATGGGGCGCCGGTTCACAGCTGTAGCGGACATCATTTGTGACACTGCGCGAGTGTCTAGCGTTGAGTACGCGTCTACTGTATGGAGCTCATCTGAACATAAGAAGAAGTGGACGCCGAGTTAAGCAAGTCAGTAAGAGTTGTACGTGATGTCTGAACAAAAAAACAATGCAGAAACACTCGTTGGCATCGCACACCCTCACGTACACCCATATACCGCGTCAGATGTGGAGAGGACAAAAATAGAAACTTGACTTTCGTCACCCAAATCAAGGATCTCAGCCCGCTGAGAGTCGTCTACGATCCAGGTAAAACTTCAGCAAAAAACTCAAGTCTTCTTCCTGTGTGCCTATCGGTCGGAAGCACTGGCATGAAAGATGGGGGACGGAACTAGAGAACCCGTACGTACGAGTATTTCCAAGAGAAGAGTCAGACTAAGGAACTGAGCTACTTTACTCTGTGTGGCGAGCTTTGAACAGGCTGAGGTTGTTAGTGCTGCATTGGAAGGCAACTTGTGGAACTTGGGGCTTCCTATAGCATGAAGGTCCTCTTCGCGATGTAGTGAGATGCAAAATCAAGGTCACTAGCTGTAGCGTCGCTTGCAGGATCAACCTTGCGCACTAAAAGACCTTAAAAAAGTTAGTAAAAAGGCCACTTCAGCCCCAGTTTTTTGGAAACAACTCAGTTAAGCAGGCACAAAAAATCAATAAAAAGTGCAGTTTTGCATTTTACTCGTACGGAAATAATTGCCAGAAGTGACATACCTGAAAAAAAAACTTACTACCAACCCACTCTATATACATGTAGTCTGACACTAACAAACACATTGCGGCAAGTGCATGGGCTGACGGAATGACGTCCAGAGACCGTATCAAGTACCAATGAAAAACTCCACTAGAGTTTTTTGCAGACATATGTTGATTGTACGATCATGTCTCAAGGATACGAAATTATCGCAGATACGACTATTGCTTAAAAGCGCTCAGTTACAGTTCATCAAATACAGCACACCGCAAAGGCCAACAACAAACACGCTGTTGAAACACTTGGAGATACGCCATGTGCAGGACAGCTGGGCAGCGATCAAGAGCGGAAGACGCAGGTTCACAGGTGACAAATGCGCCGTCGCCGAACAGATTTCTGGGTCGCCGCGTTGGCTATGAGGAGCCGCCCTGCATAATCCCAAGGACAAGTCAAGGCCCGACGGCCGCGTTTCCGCTCCACTCCCGTTTCGGCGTCCAGCGTCGCTTTGACTGTCTTGGGAACTCTTACGAAACAGCAACACGAACAGCTGGGAACATTGTCATTTGTGGAAATTGCAACACCCAGGAAGTATGGCTCGAATGGTACCAGGCTCGGAATATTTGTACACCAGTGACAATACCGATCAAGATTGCAGAGAAATGTAGTACACTTTGGCTAACTAGTGCCATTTCAGTTCTTCGATATGTTTAGCCACAGAAGAGATACAAGTGAAGCAGAAACTGGAAAGAAAATGTCATAACGTCTCTTTCACGCAAACTGGCTCAACATCAACATCTTCGTGAATTTGAATGGAGCAGAGTGATCAGCGTTTGGGGTGTATCGAACCCTGACATCTCGTTTTACACTGAGGTGAAAAAAGTCGTAGAATAGCGGTATGCACGTACAGAGACGGCGTTGCTATCACCTACACAAGGTATAAAAGGGCACTACATTGGCAGAGCTGTCATTTGTACTTATGAGATTCATGTGAAAAGGTTTCCGACACGATTGTGGCCACGAGACGGGAATTAACAGACGCTGAACGCACCTAGACACATGGGACATTCCATTTCGGAAATCGTTAGGGAATTCAGTACCCCGAGAACCACAGCATCAAGAGTGTGCCAAGAATTCCACATTTCAGGCATTACCTCTAACCACAGACAACGCAGTGGCCGACGGCCTTCACTTAACGACCGAGAGCAGTGGCGTTTGTGTAGAGTTGTCAGTGCTAACAAACAAGCAACACTGCGTGAAATAACTGCAGAAATCAATGTGGGACGTACGACGAACGTACCCGTTAGGACAGTAAGGCGAAATTTGTCGTTAATGGACTATGGCAGCAGATGACCGACCCGACTGAGACGTGGGACTTAGGGAGAGCAGGAAACGGTGTGGACAGAGCCTAATCAGCTACCGTTGGTTGCACAGTTAACACATACACTTTATTTAAGGAAATTGTTCTTAAAAAATTATCACCTAAAAAAATTGACTGCAACACTAGCTACACTGACGGCTAAAGGCCTTATTAAGAAGTATTCAAATTATTTGTCGACTGAAGGCCACAAGCAATAGGAATAATTTAAAGAAATATTATTTTTAAACAATTTACACAGACCAAATAGAAAAATTGAGGGATCCAGAGACAGTGCTCCAAGGATTGACCTGAGAAAAGTCCCTACAGCTGCATAAGCGGTGAGACAAGCAGCCAAGAGTTATGCTCACCTAACAAACAAGGGACAGTTTAAACGCCGATTATTCTTTTTACCAAATCCATCCAGAGTGTGATAACCAGTACAACAATGGAATAATTCAAGCGAGGGCGAAGTGACAGACAGCACCGCATCTTCAGAATCAGGCGATTAAAATATCGAAAGGCAGAAGGAACCACTACAACCAAGGTAGACAAAAGAAACCACAATCCACACCGAAATCAAGGAGGCTGTCGAACTACACGTCATGCCGGACAGTATCGGCAAGACGAGGAAAAGTACACTGCCACAAAAATACGCCAACCTCCAGGGCAGGTGACTGGGGCGTTTGCGGCCACTAGGCAGTAAAATACGGCTGGTAGCACTTCACCAAATAATAACACAAAATTCGAAAACTAATAACAGGCAGCAGAAGACGACTAAGAGATTCCGCCAACTCGACACGCCCCACTTGCCGCTGTTTGTCTCACGGTGACCCTCGAGCAGCAATGCACGAACAAACGGCCTGATCACCAAAATGGAGGTTTCGCTACTGGATTAATCTTCACTCAACTCAGCGTGCTGGGTCCAGTGGACAACGAGGTTGTGGCCTTCACAACTACATCCGGCAATGCCTGCATGCTGTCAGTGGTCCCGGCATGTCCTCACGCTGCCGGACCTTTCTGCTGCTCCGTCCCAACCGAACTCCCGACACACCCGACCCGGAAAACACTTCACTTCGTTCCAAAGATAGTACGGGTTCTAGATATCAATAAACGCCACTGCTGCCACTCGTGGACAGACAATGCTAATAAACGTAGTGAAGCCGGTAAACAGAAGAAGAAAACAAGACGCCACTATCCCTATTACATGATGCCAACCAACCAACAAGAGCCACACACCGCCCACCGACTGCCTTTGCTAAAAGCACGACATCCTCTGCAGTGTCTCTCCTAGGCTCATGACCACATCGGTTGGGCCCTACACAACTCGAAAACTGCTGCCTTGTCAGCTGTGACCCGAATTCAATTGATAAGAGCTGATTGTATGGTGGGGCAGCCCCCACCAAGTGGTGCACCCAAATTGTCAATAAAGCACTGTGCAAGCTGATAGAGGCTCTGTAATGGTGGGGTTATATTTACATGAAGTGGACTGTGTCCTCAAGCCCATTTGAGCCCGTCATTGACTGGAAATCGTTATGTTCAGCTACTTGGAGACCATTTGGAGACATTCATGGACACCACGTTCCCAAAAAAGGATCGAATTTTTGTGGATGACTATGCGCTATGTAACCATGTCACTGTTATTCGTGATAGGTTTGAAGAGCATTCTGGACAGTTCAAGAGAATGATTCGGCCACCGAGATCGCCTGGCAGGAATTTCATCTAACATTTGTTGAGCATAATTGAGAGGTCAGTTCGTGCACACAATCCTGCACTGGCTACACTTTCCCAATTATGAACGAATATAGAGGCAGCATGGCTCAATATTTTTCTGCAGGGGGCTTCCAACGACCTGTTAAGTCCATTCCATGTCGAATTTCTGCACTACGCCGAGCAAAAGGAGGTCCCACACGACGTTAGGAGACGTCGCACGACTTTTGTCACCTTAGTGTATACAAGGCATGTCGCTGCGAGGATAACACTTGTACTAACGTGATCCTTGTGAAAACGTAAAATAAGATCGTATTCTATGATGGGTTATTACTGAGAGAATCCAACTGACTACAATCTAGGCGGAAGCCACTTTTTCGCAGGTCCTAAAGGACGATCAAACTAAGTCGACATGACGTTTGATACTCGATCACTCGTGCAGGTGTGCACCCGTCTGCTTCGACTATTCTACGTCGTCTGGGGCGGGCTGAGCTGGCACAAGACCTCGGCTTTAACTGTCCAGAAACCATGAAACGGACACCAGACTACCGAAGCTGGCAGGCTGTGTGGAAAAACATAGTATTTGCGGATGAGACCAATTCCAAACTTCCCAACAGTGATGGTTACATCCGCCATAGATGGTACCGAAAGGCTCCGATTCTAGCAACTACATCACTGAGGGACAGAATAGACGAACGCCAAGTGTAATGGTTTGGGCCGGCGATCGATCTCAGATGCGTTCTCGACTACAGATTTACGACTGCTGGTTCAAGAGAAAATTTAACACCAGTGGTTTCAGAGCTTAACTCTCTGCACCACCTTGAGTGTACTCCCATGCCACAGTGCCCGGACAAATTTAGTGGTTTCAGAGGAGTCCATTTCCGAATATGCCCGACAGTGTGGGTTACGTAAGTGATAACGCTGTGTGATGGTTTGGAGCGACCCTGAATTCAACAAGCTTTCCTACGTAACGACAACCGTTTCAGGAGCATATGCTATAAGAGGAGGTTTTAGGGGAGGAATTTCTGCCCTGTTCTTGATGGCATTCCCATGCCATATTCCAGCAGGACAATGTCCTGGCACATGTGAAAGGAATGTAACAGTTTTCTTCGAAGCACTGTTTCTTTGTACTTCGCTAGCAACTGGCACGTCTCTCCAGTCGAGATTGCTCGCCAACTAGTTTGTATTGGTCTCTCACAGATGCACTGAGAAAGAAGAATTAAACAGAGGGTACGACACGAAACTAATTTACAATTAATGACAAGCCAATAGGCACTGTGAAAAAATAACATGGAACTTTTGAGGTGCGTTGTGGAAACTGAGTGCAGGTGGCACCACTGTATAATACCTTGAGCCGGCCGGAGTGGCCGAGCGGTTATGGGCGCTACAGTCTGGAACCGCGCGACCGCTCCGGTCGCAGGTTCGAATCCTGCTTCGGGCGTGGATGTGTGTGATGTCCTTGGGTTAGTTAGGTTTAAGTAGCTCTAAGTTCTAGGGGACTGATGGCCTGATGTTGAGTCCCATAGTGCTCAGAGCTATTTGAACAATACCTTGAGATGTAAGTATCGCCAGCCATACAGTAATAGTAGTTCATTAGGATTGGCTAATTACATTTCCACGGTTAAAATGTCCTACATATGTAGATAGATACCATATTTCCATGACAAAATCAATTAATAAAAACTGTACTACAAAATATGAAAAAAGCGTAATTGTCTTCGAGAAAGAAATCGAATGGAAGGACGACTTCACGCAGTTTACAGAAGATCAAGATTTTATTCGTTTTAGTCTTCGAGAGCCTGCGGCTTTCAGTTCGTAAGCAAACAGCAGTAGATTCACCGAATGAAGCATAATTATGACACAAACTTTAATCTGCATTAGATGCAGTTCGGCAAGGAAACAAAGCGGAACGTTCGCTAAGTACTTTTCAAGAATCGTGGGAAACATCAACGAGGGAGTGACTTTTCCGGCTAGTTGTTTATGTGAAATGAAAGCGCTTCTCATCTCGTGTAATTTGTCTACAGGAACGACGATCGTTACTAGACAGACCAATCCTAACGCTGTATATGGACGACCTTGACACAGCTGCAAGCTGGTGATATGGCGTACAGCTTCGTTATCGTCATTGGAACTTAGGTTTTCGAAAATGGGAAAATAGTCGTCACGATTCTTCGAGATGTAGCAGTTTTTTGTTGTAGTCTCATTACTCAACCTTCAGTTAACTTCATAATTTGTGTTTTAAATGTGATGGTGTAAGATCATCCGCTCAAGGTAATCAGTGTCAGCTATGAAATAGTTGTTACATAACCAGTTCACATCAAGATAAGGTGATGTTCACTGGTTTCCAGTGTTGTTGAATTTGTCCTATTTCCTTGTGATCTCATTTTTAGGATCGACCAAGGACAGTGAAATAAAAAGGGAAACAGCTTTCAAGACAACTTTTGTTATTTCCTGGTTGTGGTGGAGCAGTGAGAAATGACAGTTTGGATTAATGCGTACGTGATGCAGAACGGCATCTAAAAGACGATTTTTCAAACATGTATAATTTGAATCTCTCTCTCTTAAGAAACAGATTGTAGTTTTTTGCTTTTTGTAAACAATTTTTTTTGTTAAAACTCTTCTGATTTTTTCGCTTTCCACAAGCTCCCTTTTTTGCGTCAATCTCTATTTAAGTAATTAATGTTCTCCGGCTGCACGCGTAAGGGTACCACACAGCCAGACAGAGGAGGGCGTGACAGGCAGTATAAATTTTGGAACAGGAGGGATTCAATGAGTCATAGGATGTTAAGTTGACGGAAGTAGTAAATTGGCGCTAAAATCGCTATTTAATGTCACAGTCTTTCTATACTGCTATTCGAAAGTCAACTAATTGTAGCATTAATCGAATAGCATAGCACACCTCTGAGCCTTCTACCTTACGTCTGAGAGCGTTCCGTATGTTTCAGTTTTGTGGAATGTCTTCTTTAGAAACTTTTGTGGGACGACGGCCCAACTATTTTGCAGAACACAGGGCATTTCATATCACAAATACACGAGTAACTATCGTATTGCAGATATTTACTACACCAATGTTTCTCAGATGCATAAAAAGCCTGCAAGGCGCTTCCAAGTGAGGTGGAGGGTAGTTTGTACTTTTATTGTCTATCCGTTTTCTTTTCTACACTTAAATTGAGTGCTAGAAAGTTACTTTCTGTGCATTTCCTAATTTCATATATCACGTTAGAATGAGGCAGTCACATCTGTTCTTTTTAAGTGTCTTGAATACCATTGCCCTACAAACACCCAACAACGCTTCACGAAAAATAACATCTGCTTTATTGAAAATTTTCGAATGTGAAAACCCTTAACTTTACGGTCGCGCTTGCTGAATCGCCAGCAATCTAACATCATGGCTGCCTCAAATACTGGGGCAGCAGTCAATAACACGCTGTTCAGCAGTTTTGTAGGATGTCTCCCCCAGAATTACATCACCCCATATTCCCACAATAAAAAATATCTAAGCCAACTACATCTCTCCCTCCAACCTCCCACTGTCCCCGTAGCCCCCACCCTCCTCACCGTTATCTCCAATGAAATGGCCGAAAATACTTTTCTCTGTTCACCTCTTAAAACGATTCTAAGACAGTTAGGTTGAGCTCTTACCGCTGATGCTGTAATTAAAAAGTATCTTTCTATCTTCTACTCATGCGCATCATCTTGCACTGATCGATACTTAACACGAACTATGGTTCTTCATCTCACACGGATGTCTTCTTTAAGCCGCTGTGAATTTTCCTACTCTTCCCAAGTGAGGATATTTTCCCGTACGTAACTTCGTTGTCAGCAAAGAGTCTTCACGTACCGCTCCGAGAAATTACTGCTTATTGTACTTATACTAATAATTCGCCGATCTGAAGCTGGTGGTTCTTTAATATAGGCGTACATCGACGTCACGCCCGAATTTAGATTTAATGTTCTTGCGAACTGACTGTCAGAAAAAATGATAAACAATTAATTATCAGATATGCAACGTAATACTAAATGACAGGAGTTAGTGTAGGTACCCGATAACAGAGTCTTCATTGTGATATTTTTACTTTCCCCTCTAGCAATCAACCAGAAGTGAAAGCCATAGATTATCGGATGAATATAGACTGATGTGCAAAACCTAAAGACGAAAGTCACTTTGGTATGATTTGTCATTGTCAACTACCGTAGCTCGATGAAAGCTGGACCATTCATGGAAGGAACAGCTCTATAGTGTAGTATCGTAGAAAGAAATACGCAATAAGACGAACAGAAATGACACTTCTATTAAAAGACAATAATTACACTGAATTCAACCTTGTTCGACAACGTTCCTGGATGTCTTCTTAAGTTTTCTCACCTCTCGCCATATGAGGGTACATCCAGCACAGTCGAAAATGATCGTTCAGGGATCCATTGGGTCCTGACTTCATTTTTGTGGTTGGCAGCAACGCGCGACCGCAAAACCGTGCAGGTGGGGAAGCTCTTGGAACGAGAGAATACTCGGTGAACGGATTGGTCTGCCGTTTCCACCTACTTGAATTCCATCGAGCACATTTGGGATGCATTGGGTAGACGTATCTCGCACCAGTGACCATCTTTCAGCTGACAGAGGAATGGAACGCTCTCCCACAAGATCTCTTCACCAATCCTCCGGCCAGGATGAGAGTACGTTGCAGAGCATACATTATCATCCGTGGCACTCACACAGAGTACTAAGTAAAACGCCCGGCCTTTTGTAATGCTCTGGGGACCATCATAAATCGCGGTGACTTCAATGTAATTATTGTCTTTGAATGAAAGCGACATTTCAGATATTCTCCTTGCGTTTATCTTTCAGTAACCTTCTGCACTACATTGTAACAATTACCTCTATGTATGCATCAAGCTTCAACGAGCTAGTTCATAGTGACACAACTTGTGAATGTTACTTTCATCCATTAAGTTTTGCACACCAGAATTAACAAATAGTAAATTGTGGTCTAGCGCAAGCAATTTAGGAACAAGTATTTATGCATTGAGTTTGTCACTACAAACTTTGGAAGCAGGGACGTAATTGGAAACATTTTCCCCTTAATGAAGACCTAGAAAGTTATTATCGACTCACTTATCATGAATTCGTCACCTCCGCTTCCTTTGCAGCCATTAAACGTACTTACTCTTCACTTCTTTCTATCAACTATTAATTCTCCAACCCAAACAACGAATCTGCATTCGATCAACCATTGGGTTCATAAAGAGAAGCATATGAACTGAGGAGCAAAGTTGGGGAAATGATTGACACTTCTTGTCAGAATGTTTGCAGAGTGGCAGTGGATAGCGGTAGAATTTTTAGAAATAGGATACAAATTCACTTGACGCTGTAGTGTAACTACACTGATACGCATCATTAGGTTGAATGTGCCCAGAACTCTCCACCTCTGCCTCGATCGTTGTTATACCATAGATAGTGGCTATTTAAATGTATCATTATTTAGTGAAACATTAGGTTTTCATTAGTCAAAGAAATAAGCTGGAAGTAGTAAATAACGAGATTGGGCTATTAGTAAGTCACAAACTAAATTTAAATAATTATTAAAATAAAAATGAGGTTTTAATAAACCAGTTTCTTAAATCAGACTGAAAAATATAAAATAATTTCTCTCATTATTATATCCATTATAGTTAGACAACTTCATAATTGTTTTTCTAAATAACTGTACGGAATACTGCAACCAAGTACAAGCTTTTTTAGAAATAATTTTATTGCACCATTATTACTTTTGGCCTGAGCCCCATCGCCAGATGATAGCGATGAAATCTTTGCAAGTTTTGCATTTATCCCCCAAAATAAAAGGAACTTTTTGCGATTATATTGTCTACAAAAGCTCTTACATTTGTGTTAAAAACACGTATAAAGCTTTTGTGGTTACATGGTCAGCAGAAGATTTTACTCTGTATATAAGTTCTATAAATGGTACTTCCTTTGTGAGAAGCTCTGCTTTACATATTTATAAGTGAGAGGTTTGATTCTCTTTTTCGATCCTTGCTAACACATGAAATAAGTTAAATACAAGATGGCAGATACATCTGTTTACATCGGCTGTTCATTTCATGTGCCAAAAAGCATAATAAGTATACAGAAATGGCGTACTTATGGAGCTACAACAAAGACACTTATTCGTAGCACCAGTCATTTTAAAGCTATCCACTTAATTATATGAGTTTGAAATCTGCAGTTAATGGTCAATAAGGAGTATTCTCTCTGTCAGTTCGTCATTATTTCCATCATTTCAGATTCTAAAATTTTTATTTTGAGGTACATTTGGGTTCTTAATTCTAGTTGATCATTCAGGATGCCATAAGGGTTTGTTGCAATTGTGGCTGTATGTTTCTAATTCTTGTAACAATCAGCAGTTCATCATGACATCCTGAGCAACATAAAATGGAATTTTGTAGGGTAATACTCAACAAAATGGAATAGATCCCATTGGACACTGAATGTAAATTATAAGAACCAGAAAAATCAATGTAAAAGTCCACAATAATAGTTACAGCTCTGACACCATCAATAAATTTCACAATAGGATGAGAAACAAATATGGTAACAAATATAGCTCTATGTTCAAATTAAAAAGCGCATTAGCACAAATAACTCCTCAAATTTCAGTGAAATATGTCTGCATACCATTCACCAGTAAGTGTCATATCAGACTTTACATTTATTCTGTGCTTAAAATATCAAAATTAGTTTTACCACCAACAATAAAATGAAAGACAAAATTGTTCATAACTTGAATTTAAAGAAATAACTACACCACAATTCTGGGATTTATAAACTACATTGTTCTGTGTGCCCCGAATTTTACTCTGGTCACAGTGGGAGGAGTTTCACTGTATGATACTAAGGACACATGGATACTGGAGCCTAAATAAATGAACTTTCACTGCTCACTTGGCCCAGCATGAAAAGAAAGACATAAGAATCAAAGAAAATTTTAAAGTATTCCATTCTGTGGAGAAAAGATAACTAATAATTTGGTTGGAACAATTGTAAATATTTTACTGCACTCACAGTAAACCAGACTGCATCGTGAATGATCAACTAGAATTCAGAAACTAAATGTACTTCCAAAATTTCATACAACTCTTGTAGTTTGAAGTGATACAATTAATAAATAACTGACAGAGAGTATATATATTCTTCATTGACCATTACCAGCAACTTTCGAAGCTAAATAATTTAATGTATAACTTTAAAATGATATCTGCTATGAGTAAGTATCTTTGCAGTAACTCTAAAAGTATGCCATATCTTTACATGTATTAAATCGGCAGGTGACGTAAACAGATGTATCTGCATCTTGTAACTAGTTATGCTGTTGGATCAGTATGGATCGAAAAAGAGAATCAAACTTCTCTCCCATAATATTTAAAGAAGACCGTTTCACAAAATAAGTACAAAGCATAAAGATTATAACAAAAGCTTTGTTACATTTCACGTCATAAATGCAAAACTTGCCAAGAAATCAATGCTACTGTCTGACGATACGCTCAGTGCTGAAACAATTAACAGTAGAATAAAATAATTTCCAAGCAACGTCAGCCTGGTTACAGTATTTCCTGCATTGCGATTTCTCCAAACCCTATACAGATTCATAATCCCATACAGATTGTTCTGAAAATTTGTGACTGAATTTTTAAAAGCCATGAAAATATTTGTAAGCTTTGTAACGAGAAACATGGGGCACATGCAATAGATAATAGTCAGAGAGTGAACTATTCCAAGTACTTTCGTAGCTATTATAAAACACTATCACAGATTTTCAGACACTAGGAATCTGTATGGGACTAGGAGGAACTATTTTATAGTTTTTAGTCCAATTTGAAATGTGATACATTAAAAATTTATTTTCAGTTAAATAATTCTTTTCTACATTTTAGCCTTGTTTATCTGAAAATTTTCAAGGGATTTTAAACATATTGAAGAGATTATAAGAGGGACGCTGCCACAGGCTGTATATCAGCTTTCAATGAAAGTATGGCCTGCGTGGCCCGTTCGAAAGTTTGATGTGGGCTGAGATACACTAAATTATCATTAATGGATTGATAGGGAGAAAGCACAGGATGCATAGCACAGCACAGGTGATTTGAAATGCAGAGGAGAAGTTGGTTTTGTAGGAAGTGAATTAAGATGCAAACAGTTAAGGATTCAATTTAAGATCAATTTAATTCCCAATTTATTTGGAAACATATCTTACAGTGGCTTTATACCTCCGCAAATCAATGAGTGCGCCCTACAAATCTATATGTCAGTTCTTTCCAGCAGCTCCTGTTTCCTGAGTTCCACTTTTCACAAACAGAGATGGGCACATTACTTGCAACTTATTCTGACAGTACACAGTTAATACGTTAACCACAATTTGAGACAAGTGAGAGACAGCGCTTGTTCCTCTTTGGAGGCTAACACACAGAAAATATCGTATATTGCTCATTTCCGTTATTGGACAAACCCTACAGTACTTGTTCTTTACTAACAGACAGGAAACTCAAGGTAATATCTGTCGTTGGATACTTGTAGGAAACACAAATGTCTTTCCTTGAATGTATACAGACTTCTCGTAAGTTATACTGCATGCGTGTCAAATCATCACTCAATAGTGACTGCATACAATGAATTGGCTGTTATACTGCTCTTAGCTGCTTGCTGGAAATCACTGTCTTTGCCCCCTGGACTGGCTGTTTATACAATATACTGTTTTTTTGGGAGTTTTGCGTTTCTGCCCGAGAGATCTTCCTAAAGATCTTCCAGAAGGTTCTCGAACATTCTGGCTGTTTGTCAGCATCTGACAGTCGCCCTGGCGACAAAGGGTGCTGTCCCTGCCTGGTTGTTACAGCGCCGCTGCTTCCTCAGCAGTTCATCAACAAAGCTGACTACCTACAAATCATTGACCGACTTTCAGATGTCCAACTGACAGCATGTCTCGTACAGTGTCTTAAATATTATTCTTAATAAAGCTTCTTTTCTTTTATCGCAGCCATGCCAATTCTTGCATTGATAACATTCGATAGCCATGGTATCTCTCACCTGAAAACAATTCATGAGCACTTATCCAGTGTGCCATTAATTTCTTTAAATTTACAAATTCATTGGTTTTTTACGTGATACTTCTTATAATGTGGTTCTATCTATATCCGAATCCCGCTCCAGCTACTGCCGGGTCTGGGTGCTGATGAGTCCTCTCCATTTGGCTCGGTCCTCCCACCACTTTTCTTCCTCCACTCCTCCATTTGTGGTTACAAGATAGTAATATTTCTTTCCTATCTTCTGTTCCTTATGCACACTGTATTTTATGCTTCATGAGGATGTCTCTCATAGGTGACAACGGCACGAGTCTTCCTCAGCTGAGTAGACTCAGGTGTATTAAATTCAGCTTTCTCAAGTCACAGTGACTGGCAACGATTTCCACCACCAAAACAGTCTGTACAAAAGTTATATATGTATCTAAAAATGGACAACTTGAGGATCAGCAGCCTGTAACTATCACTATGGTGAAGATTAAGCTTATCTATGTAGTTACAGAATGAGTTGGATTTTGCTCTCCTGGCCCATTTTCCTTTGTTGTTTGTGAATATGCTGCTTCACATCCTCCAGTCTTTTTTCCAGATACACATCTGTCGTCTAATCTAGTAAGTACATGTCTTAATTGTACTTCTGATATGCTTAACTACATCTCAAATACTTCACAAAACTCGACTTCCTCGTAACTAAGCTAAATACCATGTACCTTCTAATGACACTGACCTGTATTACTCTGTTCTACATTCTACTGAATGTTCATGTGTGATCCATAATCTCTGCCGTTTTTATGGGACGTTAACAATGTCATGCCTGATAGATGAATATCCTAGAACCCTGTTCCAAACACGAAATGGTCAAACGTTCTTCCTTTGGGTTTATGTATAGTAAATTGTTATCACTAACATATGTACATAAACTTTTTCTTAAGGTAACCAGTTTTTAGGTGCAGTTCTTTGCAAATCTCCTGCTTTGCAATAATTGAATTTTACATTAGTCCTGGTTGGACATGGACAACATTACAAAGCTTTGTTTACATTTCTTTGCTCCGTTAACAATCTTTTTGCATTCTAATTGATGTGCCCCAAGTTTAGGATCCAACTTCTTTCAAATATTTGGTAGCAGAAGTCGTCCTTTTTCACCTTCAGTATTTTACTGTCCATATCAGATTCACGGCACATGGTGCTGTTATCCTTTTTTTGTGTGAGCATGATGACACTTACGAATTGCTCTTACTCAGTACTTAATTCTGTAAATACTGAGACTAATCTGTTCATTGATTGGGGTGAACACAGGTCTTCTCTCTGGTCCTGCATCCGTTCCCGTTAGTGAATGTGTAATGAACTGTTCCAACTTATTCATACTGGTTTTTAATATTTGCTCATTAGTCACTATACAGTCTCCTGAGCAACTCAGCCCAGATAAGTTTGCTTGTATAATGGCCACATGATCTGTTGATAGTTTCAGAAAACTTACTAATGAGGCTTCCATATCGTTGATGTTTGTTTCACAAAATGAAGCATTTGCCTTGCCCAGAGTTCTGAATAGTCTTCTACTGATTTCGCCCAGAAAACTGAAAATTCACCTCCTGGATCTGGAGTTATGTTTGGTTAATTTGCTGAACTAAGTACTTAGCTCGTTCTAATCTGGCTATATTTCTGTCACACCCATTATGTAGGAGGCTACACTCTGTTTTACTGATATTTACTTTATTTTTCTTTCCTGCATGATGACCGTATTTCCTAATTGGGACACTCTACAGAATTTTTCGTGGAATGCTCCCATGTTTAGAAATGACACAATTTTCCGTGTGCTACTGATGTTCTTTTAATGAAATTAAATGAAAATAAATAAATATATAATGAAATGATTTTGTTTTCAAATGTTACCTTTTTTTTAAATTTTTTTTGTTATTTCATTTCTTACTGATTGTACGAACTTTGTTGTAGAACCCCTTATTTACGTGTGGTAATAAAAATTCATTTAGACAGAATTAAGTACATTTAAAATTACGTGAACTTAGTCAACCCTCTCATGCTGATAAATTCATATTAACTGATCAAGAATATTTAGTTGAGAATTAAATCTTTTACATAATTCGGCCTTGGCACACATTTTCTAAATGCAGTGGTTTTTTTAAAAATATTTACTGAATTCTTTCCCGGCGTTAGCTATAGAACACAAGACTGTCTCTATTAGCAGAAAATGGTTAAATATTGCCAAGCCGACGTTTAATTATCATTGATAAAACACACTTCACTATACATTTAAGTTATTTGAAAGAACCAACAAATTGTTAAATTTCAACGTTAACTATCCGCCTATGAATGCACAAATGTGAAACTAGTATAAATTCCGTCAGTCTCAGGAGCGCTGTAAAAGAAAAACATTTACTTAATTCACTGTTAATTTTTATCTGCTCCCGATTTACGGGTTTGGTGAATTTTTCTTAGCGGAACAATTTTTTAAATGTGCCGCCGCTGCGAATCGTTCGGTCGCGGCACAGCCCAGCAACACCAGCGATAATTGCTAAAATTGCTGAAAATTCTTTAAAGAAATATTATAGATGACATGGGCAAGCTAATTTACATTAGTAATACGAACATTTGATAAATTATAATGTATTTAGACCACAACAATAATTCAACTTACATTAGTTTGTAATTTCTCCTCTAATGGCGGCTAAATCTAGATACAGACAAATGAAGTCTACCCATTCATAAAATGCTACGTCACAGGTTCCTCTCTCTCTCAGCTCTCGAGGAAGAAGACAAAGAATGCACACTATGTATTCCTATTTATATCACTATCAACCGTTAATGTCTCTTTGCAATCTGCAGCTGTATTTTACATTTTTGTTATCGCAGATATTGACACATTTCGTAATTACATTATGAGTATAGAAATATTACAATCATAAATACATCGATAATATTATTACAGAAAATATTACTATAATAACGAATGTCCTTTATACAAAATTAAATAATATTTTTTGTTAAATAATTACAGTATATACAAATTGCTTCATAGCGGCGTATGTAGTACAATTAAATTTTAGTTTATTAATAGTGTGTGTGCGGCCAGGGAACGTTACATTCTCTAACTGGCCCCAATGAAAGTAGGAAATCCCAGGTCAGTCTTCTGTCTTGCAGATCTCTGCACATTCACAGGGCTCGATGCCCAGCCATCCACTTAAGAGACTCACCGCTCATGAGATTAGTTTCGTTTGGACCATGGCTCCTTGGTTCCGTACAAAAATTTTCTTCAAGCTACTGTTTCCTCTAGACTCTTCTTCTCATTAATTATAAGGTTTTAGCTGGTTTGTATTTGCTCTCTTCTGTATATTAGTAGGCATCTTAATTATCACATTGGGTAGGTCTAACGCAATCACTTGTTATGGGCCTCGAACTTGTGCACCTAGCTTCTTAGAAGACCTCTTATCGTTTTATCATAGAGAAGAAACTTATCTAGTGTCCTAAATATTCTTTGATTCTCCGCCGCATCGTAGTGAGCTTTACTAATTTCTTTCACTTCCTTATTGTTTCTCATGCTACTCGATGTACTACTTTCACGCTAGTTCACAAACTATGTAGGAAAATAATCATCAGACATGTATCCACCAATCCTTT
The DNA here is from genome assembly GCF_023864345.2 of Schistocerca serialis cubense. Lineage (NCBI taxonomy): Eukaryota > Metazoa > Arthropoda > Insecta > Orthoptera > Acrididae > Schistocerca > Schistocerca serialis. Next base: position 151,594,331 of record NC_064642.1, read on the forward strand.
CCAGGAGATTCCTGCAATGTTTACTTTTCTCCCAAATATTAATTCATACAGTGTGTACCAATGCTACTATGAGGTGTATTTTATACAAAAATTTGATATTGACCCCACAGATCCCATTTAATATGGTTCTCTCCAGCAACCTGTGCATTCTCTCTAGTGTCCCATTTCTTTAAGGGTGGAATACTGTGGTCTGGATTTTCCTGATCCTCAGTAATTTACATATCTTCTTGAAGCCATTGCTTAAAAAGTTCGACCGTGGTCAGTAAACAGCACTGACTGAATTCCGTATCTGAACACAATTTCTTCTACAAATTTCTGCACCACTGTCTCAGTGTCCTGTCTCGCGACTTCTACTGCTACTGTGAATTTACTCAGGTCATCTTGGATTGTAAGATGTACTGATTGGAAGTTGATTTTGCTCCTAATGGACCTACAATGTCTATGTTACATTTCTCAAATACTGTTGTCATTGTGTCTGTAACTATTGGAGGCATCTTTGCTTTGTTTTGAGTGAACATTTTCCTTTGACATATGCCGCACTTCCTAATATATTATTCTACAGCTCTTTTCATGTCTTTCCACTGCTTACAACTCTTTATTGCATCTAATGTTCTTTCTATCCTTTGATATCTGCCTAATGGATTATCATGCATTTATTACATGATTTCCACCTTTACCTCTGTGCTAAGTCTCTCGTTTACTCCTTCTTCTTATCAATGTCCCCTAACCACTCCTATGAGTCCCGACTTTAATATATACCTTCTGCATTCTCAGACTGCATTCGACTTAATGAATTAGCATTTGTATTGAGCTTTCCAGGTTTATACCTCCATTTTAGTAAGCTTGATGATGGATATTTAGCATATTTAGCACTGAAACTTCACATCAGTGGCTTGTGATCTGCTCCTATAGTAAAATGTTTCCCATAAAATGTCTCCCACAGACATATGACTTAAACTCATCTGTGACCCATACAACTGCTACGCACTGCAACTCAGTTGCAGATTAATTCCTTTCAGCCTTATTAAATGAATGAAGCATAGGAGCTTGGCAAATTTGCCCATATTTTCCATTGTGAAAGAATTGCCCCAAACGCTAATCCACTGGCGTCAGTAGTCATAAGAAAAGTCGTGTGACGAGGGCCTCCCGTCGGGTAGACCATTCGCCAGGTGCAAGTCTTTCGATTTGACCCACTTCGGCGACTTGCGCGTCGATGGGAATAAAATGATCATGATGATTAGGACAACACAACACCCAGTCCCTGAACGGAGAAAATCTCCGATTCAGCCGGGAATCGAACCCTGGTCCTTAGGATTGACAGTCTGTCGCGCTGACCACTCAGATAACGGAGGCGGACGGCAGTAGTCATTATTATGGTTTCCCGAAATATGGGTAGCTTAATATGGGAGGATTTACCAATCTCTCTCTCAGATCCTTAAGTGCTGCCTTTCGCTGCTCTTTCAATTTATATGGCATTTTTGTCTTCAGTTATTTATGTAACTGATTCATAATTTTACTGAACTTTGGGAGAAACCCACAGTAGTATCCAGCAGCCTTAAATACCTTTTTAATTTCTTCGCGGATTTCGGAACTGGAATGTTCTTCACCTACTAAAAATTATGCTCATCTGTATCTACAACTCTATCCGTTGCTTTGTGTCCTAAAAATATTACCTCCTTGCGCAGGAATTCGCACTTATCTGGTTATAGTTTTAACATACGTGTTGTAGTCTGTCCATGTTTACCGCAGCTTCTCATTACGTTCCTTTAGTGAACTTCTGTAATAAATTGTGTCTAAATACACTAATCACCTGATCGTTTGCAATCCTGCCTAAGTATCATTTATTAGACTCTGAACTGTACTTGGTATAATTTATTTCTCATAGTGCTGATAACCTGCAGTAAATTCCGTCTTTCGTGTATCTGCTGGTTCCGTTAAAATCTCACTTATGTTGGGGATGGGAAAGACTCCCCTTTCCCCACCCCCACCCGCTCCCCATCCACACATGCCGAAATTTTGTTCAACTTTATGTAGTCTGTTACGAACATTTTTGTATTCTACTGGCATCTCGTTTTCGTTTTCCTGGTGCTAGCAGTATAGGCGTGTTCTACGGACTTTGTCTTTTAACGATTGTATCCTCGGTAACAACTTTTTTTAATTGCTCCGGTAATACCGTCTTTTGTGCTTCTGTTGTCCTGTACAGATGTACTTTAACAAAGTTCCGTTTGTGTTCTGGCAAAACTGGAAGTGCATGCCTTACCGTTTCTGTGTATGACAGTTTGTCACCTGCCAGGTAAAATACATCACTATATGTGTTACAAGGTTTTTCCAATTCGTATTGCTCTTCTTTATTCAAATGATCAGTTCAGATTGCTTCTCTAACCAGGGTAACGCGATTTCTGTTTGTGCTCATATCTTTTATTGACTCCTGTACTGTTTGTATTGGTGTTACTGTTGTTGGCGTTACTGTCTCCATATGTTCTTTCACTGTGCTAAGATCACAGTCGGCCGCACTGTTATTCAATATACTGAGAACAGATTTCCCTTGCTCTGTTCATAGCATGGATTTGTTGATATACGCGTCAAACATTACTTTCTGATTGGGAGTAATCACTTCTTTTTCGAAACAGGGATGCAACCCTGTTCGCTATCCTGTGAAGTACGGTGTTTCGTCTTATCTCCGTTTCATGTGGGAATTATCCTTTAGACGTCTACTATTTCTGTACATTTACACTTCCTTTGCAATCTGACTCATAGATTGCCTCAGAACATGACTTCTTTCACTATGTACAGTTTTTTTGGGTTGTCTCCTAGGACGTTATCCATTGACTGTGGTTGCTGTCTGACCCATGTGTTTACTAAAATCAGCATCATTGCTTCCATCTCCACCATTCTCAACCGTGGAATACTTCAACCCTGATCTCCTTCTCACCGTAAATAATCAAAACCTTTTGCTTCCTCTGGAAGTGGCTTCCTACTAGCCCATGTTAGGGAATATTTGATCTTCACCCGATGATATGGAACTCGCGCTTCAATGGCACTGTTCCCGTTATCATTAACTGCAGATCGATGGTTCCCAGTGTATCTACCGTACTTTGCATCGCGTCCCTCAGTCTATGTATCTCTTCCCAGCCAACAGCTGCTTCTTTTGTGCATCTCTCTTTCATTATAAGGCTTATATACACCCTGATATCTATTTATAACCATGATTACCTTCTTAGTCCACAGCAATGTGCCGTCATAATTTCGTTCTTCGCTTCACAGTCTATGACTCTAAGGTTTCGCCATTTTGTAGTGGTAACACGTTGTTGCTTTGTGTTCTACGCTTCTAGTTACCATTTTTACTTGTGGACATGGTCACTAATAACTAACTGCATAGGATCTAATGTGCACATATCGGTTGCACCTTTAAAACATAGGTGTTTTACAATCCTGTTCTTGATGCCTGCACCTTCTGTGCATTTCACAAATGATTATTCTTTTACATTTGACATCTGTGTAACCTCGTTTACCACAGCGACAGTAGAAATTCTAGAAGCTCTTCGCTTCTTCCTTTTTCGTGGGTGTTGCTAGAGGTATATTTCTCTTTGGCTTCCCACAGTCTCCAGGAACCTGACCTCTTTAATAATAACATCTTTCTCCTGCGTTACTTCGAAGTTCCGTTTTCTTACAAGCCATTCTCGGTAACTGACCCTTTTCTTTGATGGAGAACGGCGTAATTTCCCCATGAAATACACTTCGACTGCATCACCTAAACTAATGTGTTCATCCCAGCTTCGTACAGTTGTCTGACTTTTGTCGCTTACTAGACCCTGTATGAAGTAAACCCGATCTAGCAACCATACTGGATCTAATGCACGTTGTAATTCTGACCCTCTCGTCACTCTGGTGGCAACCTCTCTGAAAGATTTTGATAGTTCATCTAATCGATTTGCACATAATGCAGTTGCTTCCCTTGGGTGTTGCCTGATCTGAAATACCCTACAGGTGCAATAGTCTATGACGAGCTTGTCTGAATAATTTTCTTCCAAGATTACCTGCTCTTGATTCCGAGTATTAGCTCTGTCTTAAATAATTAATTTCTCCTTAGCTTCTCCTGTAATTTTAGACTTGATGTATTGAAATAGCGATGGTTTATAATCCATTCGAACTACTTTGAAAGCCACATTCACTTTGTCAATGAGCACCCTAAGTTTGGACTTAGCCCCACTGAATGACTTATTTACTAATGTGAGAGCGTCTTTCGCACTGATAACTCGAATATCTGAGCTGCTAGCTTGAAGTCATCTTACGTTAAGAACATGTTATACACAGAGTTTTAGAACTATTGCTATGGTTGCTTGTCTCATCTCTTTGTGTTAGCAACTTGTCTGGACTGATCAAATTCGGGATGGCTTCTACTTCTTTTCACCTGTACCACGGGCCTCGCCGGCCGGAGTGGCCGAGCGGTTCTAGGCGCTACAGCCTGCCTCGGGCGTGGATGTGTCTGACGTCCTTAGGTTAGTTAGGTTTAAGTAGTTTCAAGTTCTAGGGGACTGATGACCTCATAAGTTGAAGTCCCATAGTGCTCAGAGCCATTTGAACCATTTTGAACCACGGGCCTGATCATCGATCTTCTTCTTATACATAGTTCAAAGAACAAATTCCGATAGACTTCACTCTTCCCTCCGAAATGCCGTCACATGAGTTCCTACTTTGGTATGCCTCTGCACAACACGCCAACACTCCTGACACTGGAAATCTTACGTTGCATCCCTGCACAGTTCCCGTCACGAGCTTTGGGTGAAGGTGTGGCCTGTGTCGAATAATCGTGACGTCTATGACGATGTGAAATCATGTCTACTAAGTCACCTTTAACGGAATGACAAGGAGGAAGTCTCCTAGGATGCTTGCACATGTGGTTTTGGAAAGGGGAGTTGTTGGCTTCATAGGAAGTGAGTTGGGGATCAAACACTTAAAGATCAAATTTAAGAACAATTTTTTCCCAGTAGTTCAGTCTTATTTGAGAGATTTTATATCATCGGAAATCAACGAGTACACCAAACCAATCTATGTGTTAGTACTTTCCAGCAACTCCCAGTTCTTGTGTTTACCTTTCACTGTCAGAGACAAGTGCTATGCTTGCAACTCTTTCTAACTGTGCACAATTAAATACTTTAACCACAATGGGAGACAAGTATGAGTCATTGATTCTTCATCTTTATATTCTGACACACAGAAATGTCAACTACTGCTTGTTGCAACTATACCCAATAACTGAGAATAGGAGACCAGTGTGAGGCAGTACATTCCGTTCAGTAAACATTGCATGTTTACTGAAATGCGAAGGGTGAGGTGTCTACCAAGGTTTTCGCGTCGTGCCAAAACAATAAAAGGTTCACGAGTCTCTCGTTGCGTAAGATCGCAACGTGAGCTTGACATTCCGAAAAAGGCAACTCTCTGTCTTCTGTCGAAATGCCGGCGCCTTCACTGCGATGTTAAGCGACAAGAACACCGTGAAAATTTTATTGAAATGGATGAGGTCGTCAAATATTTTTGCTTAAGAGTCAATGTTGACACTGGGGAGCGACTCCTCGGGAAGCATAGGAAGGAGGGGCGATAGGGGGTGGAGGTAGTAAAGCGGCTACTCAAAGATAAACTCAATTTTCGTCAAACCATAGTTATTGATAGAAGCTTACTGCTTGCATATCTTGAATCTACATTTTATTAGATACAAAACCAAACTTTTGTAAGCGAAAAAGAATGTATTACATTGGAATTACACGCATTTTTCTTAAAGCATGCACAGTGACTAATTTTACATTCCTAAGATCGTGCGTACAACAGGAACTTTGGCGGTTTCCGGGAGCATTTTGTGGGAATTTTCACGCTCGAGAATCTGAAAGAATGCCAAGAGCCTGCAAACAGAACGTTCTCAAACGGACTTTTATATTATGCCAAATACAACAGAAAAGAGACGGTTTTAAATAACAAATTAATTAATTTAAAGCTGTTACAAACCGATTGAATGGTCGATGATAGCTTTGTACATACAAAGGTTTAGAGGTCAGATTTACCTGTTGTATTACGCGAGGTTTTTGGAAATAATTAACTCTTATTCGGGTGAACACCTTGGCCGGTTTTCTCTACGAGTAGTGTCGTCAGTTTTCCCTATCGGACACCATATCAGCGTTATTTATACACAGACTAAACTATCAGACTGAAATAAACAACAATGAACTATATTTGTAGGTCAAAAGAGTTGTTCAAAGCATTGATACTGTAAGAATTTATTACTCTCCATACCACTGAGGTAACAAGAATAGTATCTTATCTAAAATAAGTTGATCCAAAAACAAAAACAAAAATTTACTAAAATGTATCGGGATAAGGTTCCGCTGTCAATGTCCGGTGACAGAAATAGCTATGTATGTCAGAACATTTCTCGGCAGGCAGCGCTATTCGTGGAAAAAATGTGGAATGGCCCTTTTTCCCGTCCTGACCACTTTACCACACCATCCCCCACCGATTTTAATACTAACTGGCAACCTACATAAATTAGTATGTTACATGAACTAAAAATTTATTGTAATGTGAGACACGATTGCAAATATTTACTAAATTTTTTGAATGTCATTTTTATTTTACTCACTGAATTGAATTACAATAGCCTTAATTTGATTTAATATTACTTGCTACGAAAATGCATCACATTTGAAGAGGACCATGTCTATGGTGCATTCACGAATCCATGCTAGTATCGTTGACATTTATACCATAGCACCTTACCAGTCGTATCTGCGCACGCTTGTAAGTTGTCAATACTGGATGGTAAAAAGTACAGTATTTCCTCTTTCACTTCTATTCACCCCACAGTGGCCGCGCCACACACCACTTTGCCGTGACGTAAGCGGCAAACTTTACTTGTCCGACACCAGAATTCATCAACGTAAATTAAAATTAAGCACATCTTAAAATATAACAGTCCCTGTAAGTTCTTTTGTTAGTTATTGAACGAGAAAAATTCATACTTCAGAAGCTCTTAATGTTAGCTGACTTTTTAAAATCGTCTCTTATTTGTTACAGGCATATTATTACAAAATACGGCTGAAAACCGCTGGCCACACAAACACTTGATTCAGGCCACATGCGGCCCGGAGGCCGCAGTTTGACTACCACTGGTACTGATTGTAGTGGAACACATAATTATGAAAAAAAATGAGGTGGGTGAGACATTTATCCAGGGGTACAGACAATAGCTGGATCGAGGAACGCACTTGCAGGTTACACTGTGATGGAAGGCGGTTAAATTACATTGCAAAACACTCAGGAACATCATGTTTGCGTACAGCTGAATGCCGAAATGCAAAGGAATGTATAGAAGAGGAATTTATGCTGCAGTGGATGTCAGATTGGTGGTGGTAGTGGTCGTGATGATTACGATGATCATGACAAAATAACTCGATCAAACTTACAGTATATAGTTCTGTATAACAGAAAGTATTAATATTTAATAACAACAAAATACAATAACAAGATCTCCGACAGGCGATACAACTCAAAAAACGTCAAACATGTTAATTTATAGTTAAAGCTCGTGTTACGTAAGACGGCGCTTCCGCGCATAGAGGAGGAGCAGCGAAGGGATTAGAACTGAGCATTCGCGGCATCAGAGAGCGGGAAAACAAAGTCCATGTTGCAGGACAGTATTGCTGAGGACAAAAATCAGGCTCATTTGCCTACGGTACATCATATTATACGTTCAGATCTATGAGGGGAATAGTAAATATTGAAACCAATTCCAATCAGTCGTTATGAGAGAAATATTAATTCACATCTGCTCCACAGATTTACACTGCGTGACATCGGGAGACGAGAACAGCTAACACAGCTTTGTGAAGACAATTTTTCTCAAAATGACTATTGTCTAATGACAAGATCATTGAAACTGCTTGCAATAATTATCATTTATTGCGATTAGAACTGTGTTATAAGTAAAAATTTAATACACAACAAAATTAATTTCAAGCACAAACCGAAATCGTTTAATTTGCTTGGCAACTGCTTCTACTCAATAGAATTTTTAAAAATTTGTATAAGGTGTGTTTATTGATGAGTCCGACTGCAGTTAAGTGTAATCACTGCGCATAAAAAGGAAATAGTGGAAAAGACTAATAAAATGACTATCGTAAAAACGGTCAGTAAGTTGTCATATTATTTGCGGTTAACGGGTATTATGAGTGTAAACAAACTCATTCGACATTACAGTGAAGGACCGCATTTATAATCCATTGAAGAAGCAAACAGTTAACCATCATCTGAGAATAACTCCAGGGAATGATGACCGATAACATCGAAAACCAACGATATCTGGACAAGTAAAGTTTATGTCATTTTTGGGCCTTATCCATTTCGTGCCTTGAAAATGACTGGGGTTTCCATGTGGAAATATCGGACTTCCTGACGAATTTATCCATCTGCATTCTCGCGTGTTATTAGAGCATACAGCATGGTGGGAAAAGTTTAACTTCTTGTTGGGAAATATGTTGAACGTTATAGTCTGCATAATTCAAAGGATACAAAACCCTAATCAAAAAGCTAGGAAGTTCTCATTTTTATGTGAGCAACTGATATGATGACAAACATATTTTTTAAACCACGAGTGTTTAAAACAATAAATATTTTTATTTGGTTCCAAAGTCTATATCGCAATACCACCATCGCTTCTATCTGAATATGTTTCCGATCAATCTGATTGTAAATTTACGATGAAAGGTTCAAGGCTGTCAAAATATTATTTCTGAAGCTTTTCTGCTTGTCGCACAGATTGTGCCCACTCTATTGGTGGGATGTTGTCTATTGCCTCATACACAAGAGAATCAGTGAATGTTATCTTGAATGTTTTTTTTTCCCTCAAACATAGCCTTATCCGTTGCCCAAATTAATTCCACAGGGCTACATTGACAGTGACACGTGCGTAAACGCAAAACTGTGTGATCCCATTCACGTGCAACGAAGTCAGGTTTGTACGTTAGTCACGTGACTTGTATAAACTAACGAGCTGCAGGAGATCGGCACGAGTCTGGTTTATACTGTGCTTCATATTTTTATTTTTAAGCCAGAAAAATATATCCGCTTTTATGGTGTTTATACTTCGTGTTTTCACTGTAACAGTTGAATTATGCCTGGCAATGACCGACGTCGAAGTCACGTATGACAAGAATTGTGAATCACGTCACGAAACTGAAAGCGTTCATTTCCGGATGGTATTCACTGCTGTTTTTTTTTTTTTTTTTTTTTTTTTTTTTTTTTTTTTTTTTACACGTAAATACAAGTTTTCTCTCAGAAACAAAACCAGACGAAGAGTCAGCATGCAGAATAATTATCTGAGAACCTATTCCTACGAAAACTTTAAAAGCACCAGTACCAACACTCATTTTCCAGCAGATCTTCCAGTTGAGCTGTGTGACTGCTCAAGTTACGTGCTAGAGAAACCAAAATTGCAATTTAACTCAAAGGAGGTAGGAAGCTCCAGATCTTTGCTGATGGACAGACTTGTGGTTGGTACATAATTTTAATTTAAACTACAGAACAAATATCATTCTTACAGCATTACAGTATCAGAATAACAATACAAAAATTTAATTCGGACCTTTGCCCTCTTAAGAAAATATACAACTGACTTTAGAAAAGCTATGTGACTGGATCATAAATTAATATAACAAACAGTACTCTAAAGATAATAATCAGATCTGATTGCAAAAGGATCACAGACAGTCACCACCATAAGCACACTATCAAGTTCATTTTTTACCTAACCAAAATTTACACAACTCTAATGATTCACCTTGAGTTACTCATAAAAAGATCTCCTCCGTTACGGCCGACAGACCGGATATGTAACTAAAGGATGAGAGCACGGCTTATACACGGTGGTACTCTGAAGAAACGAGTATAAGCAACCGCCAAGCTGTTTCGAAGATGATCAGGATGCAAGCCAGGATAGAAAACACGCCAAACGCACACAAGATGTCAGCCTGCCCACCAAGGCGACAAACCCCATCTGCCCCACATACCAGACGATTTCTGCAACAGCAAATAATTCACGCGGCAGACAAATTCAACTCGTGATTCACCTTTTTCAAGCCCATGCAAGGCTTACTAACTAGGTGACTGTCTGTAACAAAACTGAAAACCAAACTGAGACATTTACCGAATAGAAGAACAATTAAAATTACACTGACGTAACAAATCTCTGCCCTTGTTGTTGTTGTGGTCTTCAGTCCTGAGACTGGTTTGATGCAGCTCTCCATGCTACTCTATCCTGTGCAAGCTTCTTCATCTCCCAGTACCTAGTGCAACCTACATCCTTCTGAATCTGCTTAGTGTATTCATCTCTTGGTCTCCCTCTACGATTTTTACCCTCCACGCTGCCCTCCAATGCTAAATTTGTGATCCCTTGATGCCTCATTTGTCCTACCAACCGATCCCTTCTTCTAGTCAAGTTCTGCCACAAACTTCTCTTCTCCCCAATCCTATTCAATACCTCCTCATTAGTTACGTGATCTACCCACCTTATCTTCAGCATTCTTCTGTAGCACCACATTTCGAAAGCTTCTATTCTCTTCTTGTCCAAACTATTTATCGTCCATGTTTCACTTCCATACATGGCTACACTCCATACAAATACTTTCAGAAACGACTTCCTGACACTTAAATCTATACTCGATGTTAACAAATTTCTCTTTTTCAGAAACGATTTCCTTGCCATTGCCAGTCTACATTTTATATCCTCTCTACTTCGACCATCATCAGTTATTTTACTCCCTAAATAGCAAAACTCCTTTACTACTTTAAGTGTCTGATTTCCTAATCTAATCCCCTCAGCATCACCCGATTTAATTTGACTACATTCCATTATCCTCGTTTTGCTTTTGTTGATGTTCATCTTATATCCTCCTTTCAAGACACTGTCCATTCCATTCAACTGCTCTTCCAAGTCCTTTGCTGTCTCTGACAGAATTACAATGTCATCGGCGAACCTCGAAGTTTTTACTTCTTCTCCATGAATTTTAATACCTACTCCGAATTTTTCTTTTGTTTCCTTTACTGCTTGCTCAATATACAGATTGAATAACATCGGGGAGAGGCTACAACCCTGTCTCACTCCTTTCCCAACCACTGCTTCCCTTTCATGCCCCTCGACTCTTACAACTGCCATCTGGTTTCTGTACAAATTGTAAATAGCCTTTCGCTCGCTGTATTTTACCCCTGCCACCTTCAGAATTTGAAAGAGAGTATTCCAGTTAACGTTGTCAAAAGCTTTCTCTAAGTCTACAAATGCTAGAAACGTAGGTTTGCCTTTTCTTAATCTTTCTTCTAAGATAAGTCGTAAGGTTGGTATTGCCTCACGTGTTCCAACATTCCTACGGAATCCAAACTGATCCTCCACGAGGTCCGCTTCTACCAGTTTTTCCATTCGTCTGTAAAGAATTCGCGTTAGTATTTTGCAGCTGTGACTTATTAAACTGATAATTCGGTAATTTTCACATCTGTCAACACCTCCTTGCTTTGGGATTGGAATTATTATATTCTTCTTGAAGTCTGTGGGTATTTCGCCTGTCTCATACATCTTGCTCACCAGATGGTAGAGTTTTGTCATGACTGGCTCTCCCAAGGCCATCAGTAGTTCTAATGGAATGTTGTCTACTCCCGGGGCCTTGTTTCGATTCAGGTCTTTCAGTGCTATGTCAAACTCTTCACGCAATATCTTATCTCCCATTTCATCTTTATCTACATCCTCTTCCATTTCCATAATATTGTCCTTAAGTACATCGCCCTTGTATAAACCCTCTATATACTCCTTCCATCTTTCTGCCTTCCCTTTTTTGCTTAGAACTGGGTTGCCATCTGAGCTCTTGATATTCATGCAAGTGGTTCTCTTCTCTCCAAAGGTCTCTTTAATTTTCCTGTAGGCAGTATCTATCTTACCCCTAGTGAGACAAGCCTCTACATTCTTACATTTGTCCTCTAGCCATCCCTGCTTAGCCATTTTGCACTTCCTGTCGATCTCATTTTTGAGACGTTTGTATTCCTTTTTGCCTGCTTCATTTACTGCATTTTTATATTTTCTCCTTTCATCAATTAAATTCAATATTTCTTCTGTTACCCAAGGATTTCTATTAGCCCTCGTCTTTTTACGTACTTGATCCTCTGCTGCCTTCACTACTTCATCCCTCTGAGCTACCCATTCTTCTTCTACTGTATTTCTTTCCCCCATTCCTGTAAATTGTTCCCTTATGCTCTCCCTGAAACTCTGTACAACCTCTGGTTCTTTCAGTTTATCCAGGTCCCATCTCCTTAAATTCCCACCTTTTTGCAGTTTCTTCAGTTTCAATCTGCAGTTCATGACCAATAGATTGTGGTCAGAATCCACATCTGCCCCTGGAAATGTCTTACAATTTAAAACCTGGTTCCTAAATCTCTGTCTTACCATTATATAATCTATCTGATGCCTTTTAGTATCTCCAGGATTCTTCCAGGTATACAACCTTCTTTTATGATTCTTGAACCAAGTGTTAGCTATGATTAAGTTATGCTCTGTGCAAAATTCCACAAGGCGGCTTCCTCTTTCATTTCTTCTCCCCAATCCATGTTCACCTACTATGTTTCCATCTCTCCCTTTTGCCACTGACGAATTCCAGTCATCCATGACTACTAAATTTTCTTCTCCCTTCACTACCTGAATAATTTCTTTTATCTCGTCATACATTTCATCAATTTCTTCATCATCTGCAGAGCCAGTTGGCATATAAACTTGTACTACTGTAGTAAGCATGGGTTTTGTGTCTATCTTGGCCACAATAATGCGTTCACTCTGCCCTTAATATTAAAAAAAAGGTCTAAAACTAAAACTGGGCCAAGAGCACAATAATTAACATACTACATCAAATTAACACTGCAAGGAACCTTTAAAAACAAGCGGTAAAACTATATTCCCATTAGTATTTGCCGACATACTTAGACTCCGCTTCTCGGAAGCAACAAATGGTTCAAATGGCTCTGAGCACTATGGGACTTAACTTCTGAGGTCATCAGTCCCCTGGAACGTAAAACTACTTAAACCTAACTAACACAAGGTCATCACACACACCCATGCCCGAGGCAGGATTCGAACCTGCGACCGTAGCGGTCTCGCGGTTCCAGACTGCAACGCTAGAACCGCACGGCCACCCCGGCCGGCTCGGAAACAACACTTGGGAGCCTTAGACTTCGTAAGTTCAGTATAACACTCTCTTATTCAGAACCATCCTTAACTGTTCCCCGGCAGATACGACGTGCCACCATAAGTTCCACAAATCTTCACATGTTAACAGCAGCATATGAATCATACACAACTTAACGCTTCCAGTTACGCTATGAGATGATGTTCAGCGTGAGATGACTGACCCGCCACCATTCCGCACGCAAACGCGTCGACTTATCAGCACCGTACACCCGGCGCGCGGCAAGACGACGAGGACGGCGAGGTCCAAGCACAGCGGTTGGGGTTGAGGGCCTCCCTTCAAAACATTTTACCTCGTTGAACGCCGACCGGAGAGAGCCCTCGGCCACACACCAAGCCGGAAAACCAAAGGCGGAACAGTCAGAGGTTCTTATTGACCCATGTTTCATCACTGTTGAACTACCTCCTTCTCTTGTATCGTGAATTTTATTTGAGATGTAGCTCGTGGTGCACCTATGTCACTTCTTTGAACTAAAAGCTCTCTTCTGAACATATCAAGAACCAACGTATTTCAAAATTCTTTACATTGACGAAGCGCCAACCATTGAAGCTAATTTTCTCCTGCATAGCTGTAGCACGTTTCTGTGACGTCGGGCATTCATCATTCACACGGAGTACTTTAAAACAGGTTTCTTGCAATTTCGATGCTTTCCAGGCGACACGAAACCAACTTTTTCTACGATTCCTACAGCTGTAACATTTTCGTGTACAATCCTCTTTGCAGTTCTCTTGCCAACACCACATGGTTCTGGAGTCCGTTCTCGTGTCTTCAAATGTCAACAGTAGGAGATCAGCCTTCAAATTCACGTTTGAAAAAGTTATAAATGCGGTAAATAATACCCCTCGCCTGCTTGTGAAGCACTTCAAAGTTATTGCCGTCATCTAACTTTTTTATACTCTCACCTAAACATTTATAGTTACACATTCACACCTACATCGTTATAAGAAAAAAAAAAAAGAATAAAAGAACTGACAGTTGTTTGAACAATTCGGCTGTCGCGAAGTACGGCAACAATGCAGCATGTAGGAGCGAGGTTCTCGCTGTCTAGCTGTACCTCGCTGCTGGCCGTTCGGAAAGAGAATGAATGTTATTGGCTGCCATTGGCTAGTGATGGGGAGGGGGGGGGGGATGCGCAGAACGGCTGAAAATTGGGCCGCCTTCCAACATGACGCGGACTTTAGTAGCTTTTAAATGTTTATCTATGAACATACTGAAGTAATCTACATATTTTCAAATCGTAAAATCAGACTTTATTAGTAGTGTGAGATATGTGAGATACTTCTTGAAAATGTGAGTACTTGGAGATAACGTAATAAAACTAAAGCCGAAGGCAGATAGCAGTTTCAGCCCAGGTGAATAATTTTACGAGCTGAAGCTACATTATTCCAATTGTCATCAAATTAAGCCCATAAAATATAGTACCAGCCGATTTCGCGAAACTCTCCCTATATTAAACAATGTTGTATCAGTCTACTCCTCTTTTCAAGTATTGTGGGAAGTAATTATAAACACGCATTGTTTCACTATTATACTTACAAACGACAGGAGCAAGTAGAGGACAATGAAACAGGCAAATAATCCGAATAAACTTAGGTCTGGAAACCAATGGTTTCCCCGTTAAAGGTACATTTCCTACTTAGTCGACTTACTTGTTGTGTGTAGCTTCATCTCCTGCGAAACAAACTAATCGGCTATTTCATGTTCCTTATGGCGAGACGAAGCATATGTAGTACATGGGTTAAGGCACACCAGTACACTTTCAGGTAGCTGATCCAGAATACGTAGAAGGATTCTTCGACAGCAGATGTATCAGTCATGGATCCTCAATACCATGGTTTCTGAGGTTCCCGACTTGAACCCCTGGATTTTTTTAATGTGGGTATATTCAAAAGCTTAGGTGTATACCAACCCGGGAGATAGTGTCGATGAACTCTGGGATCATATTGTGGATAGTTGTCAATGCATTTGGAACACGCCTGGGATTTTTGAACGTGTACAGTGTGCCGACTGTGGCCACATTCTACTTGGAATGAAGATCTTCGGCTCTTGGCGGTGGCGCCACCGTAGTCCTACCCAGAGGAGAGCGAGGAGCGTGTGGAGAAGGCAGTGTGTGGTGAGCCTCGCAGTAGCACGTTCTGGCAAGCCGTTGTAATGTGGCGCCTGGTTAGCCGAGACGGCTACTGGAAGTTTGTTGACCAGAGGCCCCACTTCATTCCATGTAAACATGGCCCACACTGTTGTGGAACCACCACCAGCTTGCATAGTGCCAATGGCTTATTGACAACTTGAGTCCATGGCTTCGTGCACGTTTTCGTGAGGTCTGTGCCACTCTCGAACCATACCGTAGGCTCTTACCAGCTGAAATCGGGGCTCGTCTCACCAGGTCGCGGTTTTCGTCTCCTGTTCAACCGATATGGTCACGAGCCCAGGGCAGGCGCTGCAGGCCGTGTCGTGCCACTAGCAACGCCATTCTCATCGATCGTCTGCTGTCAGGGCCCATTAACGTCAAATTTAGTCACACATTCGTAACAAATGTGTTCATTGTATTTCCTGCGTTGATTTCTGAAAATATTTCACACAGTTTTGCTTATCTGTTAGTGCGACAACTCTACGCAAACGCGCTGTCTGCAGTCGTTAAGTGAAGACCGTCAGCAAATACGTGACGAGAGGTAATACCTGAAATTTGGTATTCTCGGTACACTCTTGGCACTGTGGATCTCAATATATTGAACTCCCTGAGCATTTACAAATGGAATGTCACACACGTCTAGCTTCAAATACCAATCCGCGGTCAGAGTCTGTTAATTCCTGTTGTGTTGCAATAACAACGTCAGAAACCTTTTCACACCAGTCACATGAGTACAAACGACAGCTCCACCAGTGCACTGCCATTTTATATCTTGTGTACCTTATAGTACCGTCACCTGTGTGCGTACGTATCGCTAGCCCATGACCTTTGTCAAAAATGTTCAAATGTGTGTGAATTCCTAAGGGACCAAACTGCTGAGGTCATCGGATCTCTATACTTACACACTACTCACACTAACTTAAGCTAAGAACAACACACACACACACACACACACACACACACACACACACCACCTATGCCCGATGGAGGGCTCGAAACTCCGGCGGGAGAGGCCGCGCAATACGTGGCTGGCGCCTCAAACCGCTCGGCCACTCGGCGCGGCCATGACCTTTGTCACCTCAGTGCACTTGAGTGATATCTTCCCCACTTCGTGACTTCAGTAATAGCATTTGAATTCTACTTTCCTGTTAAACAAACTGTAGATACAGCGCTTACAGGCGGTGCTCCGTTTTGACATTGTTGGTTATTCATGTAACCAGCTAACTTTGAGGCTTGTATTCATGAACTTTTTGTCACGTGTGTAACTGGAATTAATGTAGAAATCGTCAAGCCTAATACCTATTCAACCTCTTAAGTTTAAATTTATTTAGTGCATCAAGCGAGGATTTTACTCTAGAGCCAGTTTCATGATTGTTACTGAAGGAATGTTATGATTTCCGTTTATCGGGTGCCGAGAACGTTTGGAAGTTAAGTGTAATACTGTTCGGCAGTTTCATCATGGTCTACAGTGCTAAACTGGTTGTTCTGCAGTTTATTAAAAAACTTTATGTGCCTAATATGAGTTGGTAACCAACTTATGGTAAACAATAATAATATTGAAGAATTTATCTAAAATTTCTGTTGTAGTTTGGAGAGTAATTTTGAGGGACGTTGGTTATTATAATTGGGGTTGCTGGGCAGTCTGATGGAATAATAAGCAAGTTCCAGACTGGTGAGATACCGAATGTAATGGTTGTTAATACTTGTGCTTTTTCGGATGAGTAAAGTTGTTGTACTGTGCAATCTGTTGCGATACCCATTCTGAAATTAAGAAATGAATCTGGATATACTGTGGGTGCACACCAAGCACTTCCCCGTGCCATTTGCTATAGTACAACGTTGTACAAGTGTCTGTAAATCTTCTGTTGTGCCATTGAACCCCATTACTTACTATTATTTTATAACTAACTGTATTTTCTCAAATTACCAAATTTTCACTTGTTCTTAAAATCATTTACTCACCTTTGAAATTAGGATCCCATAACATTTTTAACTACTGACAACCTTGGGGAGCTCACCATCTGGTGAGCAAAATGTATGAGACAGGCGAAATTCCCTCAGACTACAAGATGAATATAATAATTCCAATCCCAAAGAAAGCAGGTGTTATCAGATGTGAAAATTACCGAACTATTAGTTTAATAAGTCAGCTGCAAAATACTAACGCGAATTGTGTACAGACGAATGTAAAAACTGGCAGAAGCCGGCCTCGGGGAAGATCAGTTTGGATTCCGTAGAAATGTTGGAACACGTGAGTCAATACTGACCCTACGACTTACCTTAGAAGAAAGATTAAGGAAAGGAAAAACTACGTTTCTAGCATTTGTAGACTTAGAGAAAGCTTTTGCCAATGTTGACTGGAATACTCTCTTTCAAATTCTGAAGGTGGCAGGGGTAAAATACAGGAAGCGAAAGGCTATTTACATTTTGTACAGAAAGCAGATGGCAGTTATAAGAGTCGAGGGACATGAAAGGGAAGCAGTGGTTGGGAAGGGAGTGATACAGGATTTTAGCCTCTCCCCGATGCTATTCAATCCGTATATTGAGCAAGCAGTAAAGGAAACAAAAAAAAAGTTCGGCGTAGGTATTAAAATCCATGGAAAAGAAATAAAAACTTTGAGGTTCGCCGATGACATTGTAATTCTGTCAGAGACAGCAAAGAACTTGGAAGAGCAGTTGAACGGAATGGACAGTGTCTTGAAGGGAGGGTATAAGATGAACATCAACAAAAGCAAAACGAGGATAATGGAATGTAGTCGAATTAAGTCGGGTGATGCTGAGAGAATCAGATTAGGAAATGAGACACCTAAAGTAGTAAAGGAGTTTTGCTATTTGGGGAGCAAAATAACTGATGACGGTCGGAGTAGGGAGCATATAAAATGTAGACTGGCAATGGCAAGGAAAGCGTTTCTGAAGAAGAGAAATTTGTTAACATCGAGTATAGATTTAAGCGTCAGGAAGTCGTTTCTGAAAGTATTTGTATGGAGTGTAGCCATGTATGGAAGTGAAACATGGACGATAAATAGTTTGGACAAGAAGAGAATAGAAGCTTTCGAAATGTGGTGCTACAGAAGAATGCTGAAGATTAGACGAGTAGATCACATAACTAATGAGGAGGTATTGAATAGAATTGGAGAGAAGGGGAGTTTGTGGCACAACTTGACTAGAAGAAGGGATCGGTTGGTGGGACTTGTTCTGAAGCATCAAGGGATCACCAATTTAATACTGGAGGGCAGCGTGGAGGGTAAAAATCGTAGAGGGAGACCAAGAGATGAATACACTAAGCAGATTCAGAAAGATGTAGGCTGCAGTAAGTACTTGGAGATGAAGCAGCTTGCACAGGATATAGCAGCATGGAGAGCTGCATCAAACCAGTGTCAGGACTGAAGACCACAACAAGAACAACAACATTTTTAAAATAATTATTAACCAGTTGCGTTGTTTTGCAATTGCGTAAATTTTGGGCTGATTTCTTGCCTGATAAAATTCGCTTTAAAATTTATTTGCTCCTATCAAATGTATGTACTTTGAGATTGTCATCTTGCACGGTTTTTACCGAGACATTGCTCTACGTACCCCAGTGGTACACTGCGTATCGATGAGGAGACGTGCTAAAGTCTACCTACAGATGAACGGTCTCCATGTGGAACAATTTTAATGTTTTATTTCTCAAACGCATATCGGCAGCCTGGATCCTTGGGGACTCTGTCGTAAGGTGTTGGCGTACTCAGTGGTAATACGTAGTATTATTGGTTTCCAGACATATGTTTATTGGAATTATTTGCATGTTTTACTGTCCTCTAGTCGCCTCTGTCGTTTGTGCCTGTGCTAGTCAAACAGCCTGTCTATCATATAATTTAATTAAACAAACACATTTACTTCAATATCTCGCCAGATAAGGACATGACGGGACACTCCGGACTCTGTGGACACTTTTAAGGCACAGGCTATGTTCACAAATCAACAAAAGACCATAAATTGTCGTTAAACAAGCGTTATGTGCTCAGTTCAATGAAATTCTGTCAAATTATAGATAATGATTGTAATTTCAGTTCCTCTTCCCGTGAATTGTGAAGTAACTGCATTCGATACACACAAAGATGCTTAGGGCTACAGCTATACAGGAAAATAAAAAGCAAGAAGTAAGCGTATTTGAGACGTTACCGTACTATCCAACCTTTTAATATGCTGCTTAAAAAAGTCTCACATCTTGATTGTAAAAGAGTCGCACACCGTGGCTGAAGTTACAAACCCAAATCTTCTTTGGTAGTGTACACTCCTAACGGTCTGTCAATACAGAAGAAGTCTGATTGATATCATCAGGAAAGAATTCTTAGAGACTCATTCATCGCCACATCTAATTCCTGTGGATACAGGTAACCACCACTGCTACCAATGAGGCCTCACACTCGGTCCGCTTTCCACACTATGCGGAGCTCAACAGTGTCGCTAGGGGGCAGCAAAACACGCCACGGTTTGTGCACCTGCGCCGCGGTATGAAATAATACGTAAAAAAAACTAAAACGCTCGTGCCGGTCTTGTTTCCGCTACACAAAAACGGTCATTAAACATGTTGGTTCATCCATAACAACAATAATAATAACAATAATAATAATTAAATATTAATGTACAGTATTTCCAACGGTAAAAGATTTTACACACGAGTATTAGCTCAATATGTTGCAAAGTAATTTTATATAATACAACTGCAGAGGCTAGGTACGCTGTCTGAGGAATCTACATGATCTAACATAAACAGAATACAAAAACACGGTTCTGGATAACCAACTTATGTTCGACTTTGAAGACGTTTGAGATGGATAAAACGTATGCGACATTTTGATTTAGTTTTGTATTATACTGTTAACGAAAGTGTCATATGATATCCATAGGAACTGAATTCCTTTTTTATTATATAACTGTTATCAAAGCGACTCTGTTTAAGTGTGAAAGAATTTAGAAACATATGTCATTCAAAACAGTAGCAGAAAAGCTATCGATTTTTCTTTTACATTTCGTCTACATCTACATCTACGTGATTACTCTTCTATTCACAATAAAGTTCCTGGCAGAGGGTTCAATGAACCACCTTCAAGCTGTCTCTCTACCGTTCCACTCTCGAAGGGCACTCGGGAAGAACGAGCACTTAAATTTTTCTGTGCTAGCCCTGATTTCTCTTATTTTATTGTGATGATCATTTCTCCCTATGTAGGTGGGTGCCAATAGAAAGTTTTCGCAATCAGAGAAGAAAACTGGCGATTGAAATTTCGTAAGAAGATCCCGACGCAACGAAAAATGCCTTTGCTTTAATGATTGCCACTCCAATTCACGTATCATGTCTATGACACTATACCTCTATTTCGCGATAGTACAAAACGAGCTGCCGTTCTTTGTGCTTTTAGATGTCATCCGTCAGTCCCACCTGATGCGGATCCCACACCGCACAGCAATAATCCAGAACAGAGCGGACAAGCGTAGTGTAAGCACTCTCTTTAGTAGACCTGTTGAACCTTCTACGTATTCTGCCAATGAATCTCAGTCTTTGGTTTGCTCTGCCCACAATATTATTTATGTGATCGTTCCAGCTTAGGTTATTTGTAATTGTAATCCCTAAGTATTTAGTTGAATTTACAACCTTCAGATTTGTGTGACTTATAGTATAATCTAAATTTAGCTGATTTATTTTAGTACTCATGTGAATAACTTCACACATATCCTTATTCAGGGTCAATTGACACTTTTCGTACCATTTTGCAAGTCGTTTATATCATCTGATGACTTTACAAGACGGTAAATGACAGCATCATCTGCAAACAATCTAAGACGGCTACTCAGATTATCTCTTATGTCGTTAATATACATCAGGAACAATAGAGGGCCTATAACACTTCCTTGGGGAACGCCGGATATTACTTCTGTTTTACTCGATGACTTTCCGTCTATTACTACGAACTGTGACCTTTCTGACAGGAAATCACGAATCCAGTCGCACAACTGAGGCGATAGTCCGTAGGCACGCAGTTTGGTTAGAAAACGCTTGTGAGGAACGGTGTCAAAAGCCTTCTGGAAATCTAAAAATACGGAATCAATTTGACATCCCTGTCGATAGCACTTATTAGCACAAAGAGCTAGTTGTGTTTCACAAGAACGATATTTTCTGAAACCGTGCTGACTATGTGTCAATAAATCGTTTTCTTCGGGGTACTTCATAATGTTCGAATACAGTATATGTTCCAAAACCCATGTATCAACGCCGTGCTCAGTCCCAGCTCTCTGACGTACATTAACCGCAGTTTAACTGGTGGGCAATAAATATTGTTCGTACTCCGTTGTTGCACGTCGCCGAGTCGTAAATGAGCCCAAAGCGCGTTCTAACCAGCAACGGGAAAATTAATACTGAAGTCCGGCAGTGTGTTGAATGTTACGTCTTTCAGAAAACGTATGTATATCATTACTCTCTCTTTCTCTCTCTCTCTCTCTCTCTCTCTCTCACACACACACACACACACACACACACACACACACTCACTCACTCACTCTGTTTTGTCCAAATTCATCAAAGCGTTCCAACTTTCCGTGCAATTAAATTTCGTCTGCTCCAGCTTCGGACGTTAAATCTGGAATCACCTGAGAAGAGTGCGAGCATTGCAGTTAGGTTCTAAGCACGTGTGGCAACACGTGGTCCCAAACGCTTAGGGTGAAATTATTCACGTGGTTGAGGGTCCTACCACGAGTCTTTGAGACAATGGACTGAATAATTGGTATAAACGATTACTTAGATTTTTATTGACATGAATAACTTACACCTTACAGCAACAATTTAAGCTCACAGAAGGTGTGGGAAGCAGGGATGGTGGCTATCGCTAAAAAAACTGTTTTCGGTTATATCTGTCTTGCTCCACGCCAGTTTATTCTGACTGTTGAAACAGCTCAAGATGAGGCTTCTTTAAATAACGATTTTTGTTTTTTATTCCTATTATTTCCTGAAATAAACGTCGAAATTGAACAAAGACTGAAATATTTTGACTCTCTCAGTTCCAAGTTACAAAAAGTCAAAATATTGAATTAAATATGCAAATAGAGAAAAATTTAGTGTTGCCACCGTTCGCTGATTCTCTCGAAACGTGATAAGTGGTTGAATACTACAAAAAATCCACAGTATTCTGCTAATGACTATAACTTTTTGAAATTTTTGGCAAAATCATGTTGTAGTCAGGGATCATACCACTACTTGTGAATTACGAATAGTCGTTGCCAGAGGGTGAAAACTGAGGTTGAAGAACTCTCTTTTCGTGTTTAATCTTTCGTTTTCAAGGGCTGCAAGCAGAAAAAGGCCTATCGTGTAGACATAGGCAGCAGATCAGCGACTTGGTATTTTCATTCCGTACGATAAATGAATTGTTGTTAATATAACTGCGTTGAGTTCCCCTGGCAGAGTCAGTCGACGTAAAAGTTTTCTGGGTATGGTCCCGCGTCATAAAACTACTGCTGCTGGAGAAAAACCAACGTTTCGGCCACGGTTTCAGCGGCCTTCTTCTGGTTCTACTGGTGTGTTCTATCTATGCAGTACCCCTTATGTTTTGTTGTTACTTTTCACTGCGCATGCCATTACGTCATAATTTTTTTTAAATAGTTAATTTCATTGGTCACTTAAGGAATAAGGAGAGGGAACTTTATTTTCAAAAAAATGGTTCAAATGGCTCTGTGCACTATGGGACTTAACTTCTGAGGTCATCAGTCCCCTAGAACTTAGAACTACTTAAACCTAACTACCCTAAGGACATCACACACATCCAAGCCCCGGGCAGGATTCGAACCTGCGACCGTAGCGGTCGCGCGGTTCCGGACTGTAGCGCCTAGAACCGCTCGGCCACTTCGGCCGGCAACCTTATTTTAATAGGTTATTGCGATGGAGGATGAACGTAACCTTTGTTGTCTACTGGGTCTTGTGTTGCGTGGCGTGATTGGTGGACACTGTCGAATGAGAATTTGGCTGCTGTTTACGAAATGCTGGACGTCGGCCGCGCGGCGGCAGTTACTCGCCGGTAGTGCTCGTGCCTCGTGTTGATTGCGGTCTGTTGGGCTCTGATTGCTGGCAGCCAAGATAGAGCAAGTCTGAGTCCATCCTCCCTATTCATGTTATCAGGGTGTTCAAGTACTTCGATGGCCTCTCTGATTTTGCGTTTCGTCATAACCGGCTGCTAGGCCATCACACAGGCTCCGCTGAATTTTATTTCTTTTCCGCTGTTGCTGATGTCCTGCTCCTGCGGATTTGTTGTGTTGCCCTAGTGCTCGTGTTCCCGAATGCGCGTTGCTATTGGCCTGCCGGTCTCGCCGATGTATGCCTCTCCACATTAGCACTGTATTGGGATTGGCTGACTCTGAGCACTATGGGACTCAACTGCTGTGGTCATAAGTCCACTAGAACTTAGAACTACTTAAACCTAAGTAACCTAAGGACATCACACACATCCATGCCCGAGGCAGGATTCGAACCTGCGACCGTACCGGTCGTGCGGTTCCAGACTGTAGCGCCTGTAACCACTCGGCCACTCCGGCCGGCCTATTGGGATTATTGCTGTTCATGTTCTACAGTATTAATGACCCGACAGACAATATCTTTATTTACAAAGGAAGATAAAGGAGTACTGCCGCAGTTTAATTTTGGTACCACTGTAAATAAAAGTTGTACAGATATTATTGTCACTTTCGTCGAGAAAGAGCTGAAATCGCTAGCACTCAACAAGGCTAGGTCCCAATGGAATTCCTGGCATATTCTTTACGGTCCGTGCAGCCAGTTAGCTCCCACTTTAACTGTAGGCGTAATATACCGCAGATCATTCAAACAAAAGTCTGTGCCCATTTGTTAGATGGAAGCACAGATCAAACATATTTACAAGAAGGATGTCAGAAGTGACACACAAAGTTAGTGCTCGATCTCGTTGACATCCGTTTGTTGTAGAAATCCAGAACATATTATGGGCTTAAACATAATGAGATATCGCCAACAGAAATGACTTCCCATGCCAACGAATGAGGGTACCATGCCGACGTTTATTAAGAAAAATACTGTCGTAGAGAGTATGAAACATGATAGACTGAGGATACCTTGGAAGGAAGAACACAGTGTGCTGTTTTCCATCGGGAGCCATCGGCAGTAGCAGGAGTCATTTAAACTCCAAGGATAGTGAAGTGGGACCCTTTCTGTGTATGCTGATATTAATGAACAAGCTGGAAATGTTAATATGAACCTGAAAAAAAACTGCACAAATAAAGTCAGACCTTTATAAGATTTTAGATATGTGTAAAAATTGGAAACATTCTTTAATTGCACACAGATTTTAAACTGTGCACGTCTCGAAACACAGTTGGAATTTGCCAATTCATACTAATACCTGGCGTAACAGTTTTTATCGATATGAAATGGAATGATCACAAGAGCTCAGTAATAGGTAAAGTAGGGGACAGGTTTGGTTCATTGACAGCGTACTGAGAAAATGCGGTCAACAATGGAGTCCAGTCGCAGATCACCTGTGCGTCGCATCTTAGAATATTGCTTCATGTGTATGAGACCAAGACCATATAGGAATAAACAGTAAACGCCCGATTCTTTAAACAATCGAACTCCCATGTATAAGACAGCTTCAAACATCTGATTACTTTACAAATGAGTTAATGTGTTAAAATATCTGATTTTAAGAATGTCAGCGAGAATAATATTAGGAATCGTTTGAAATTACGCTTAAAGTTTGTTCGAAGTCGCTAAGTGCTCTGTCAGTGAAACACTGGATGAATACAATCTGGGTCATTTGCGATCCATTTCAGCATAAGGTATTTCGTCATACCAACATTTATGACATTACATCTCCTGATCTACGTGTCGTAAAATGATTTAATTTTTCAGATAGGTTCAGTAATATCTTTAGATATTGTCTACAAAGTGTGTTGCGAATAGAGTTATTAGTAAAGAAATAATAAATTAAAACGTCATGCTTGATGCTGAAGTTGAACTGCAAGACCAGTGAAAGTGTAGTAACCGATAAATTTATTTCCTTTTATCCTTTTGCGGGGAATACCAGCGAGGAATAGTTTTGTAAAGGTTTGAAATGAGACTTAAAGCCTGTTAGAAGTCGCCAAGTGCTTTCATTCTGAAATACTGCATGAATATAGTAGCAGTATTTGCGTGTCTTCAGTTACCCTGCCTCAAGAGAAACGCAGTTTCCGACTGTAATTCTCGTTTGATTTTATTAAACTTTTAACACTTCTTAATGATTAAATTATGCCAGCATATTAAATTTTTAATTTTGTTCAATGGTTCCAGGAAATACCGGAAACCAAATTTATGTTGCTCTTGAAAGCTGTTAGACAGGCAATATGCAGCCGGTCTTGGTTTCCGGGATAGTGGTTCAGTAGTATAAATAGTTGATATTGAACGTATTCGAAGAACTGTTTTTTTTTTTTTTTTTAATTCACTGAAAGGCGTTGCGGAAATACTGAGAAACCTGAATTGTCAGACCACACGCTTTTAGACAGATACCAAATATTCTGCGAAAGCCTCGTTACGGAGTTTCAGGTACCAGCATTATATGAAGCAGCTAGGAAGATACAAAAGCCTCTTACATATCGAACCCAAAGCAACTGCGAAGAAAAGGTCGATTAGATACCGTTGCGCACGGATGCATTTATGCAGTCGTTCGTTCTTCCCACGCACCATACGTGAATGGAACAGGAGGAAAGCTTAATACGAGGGTATAGTGCGGTAGAAACTACTCTCTGCTGCGCCTGTCACAGTAGTTTACAGAGTTTAGATACAAATGTAGATGTGGAGTTAAGATACCTATTTCTACTAAAAAGTTTTGGTCATAATTCCCACATTAGACGATTACAAATGATGCTATTTTCTGAAAGACACAGCGTTCGGATCTCAAAAAATCAGTGTAGTTTGTAGGTGGTTATCAAAGCTCTAGTTGATTACTGAAGTCCTCTTAGTAATACGGAGCATTTCGGACAAAGTTCCCACTACGCATAAGAGAGCGCAGAGAAGCATTGACACAGAGCTCCACATTTTTCTCGAATTCTCTTTACCTTGTGTTCTCTAGACTCTGATTATATTATTGAAGCGTTTCCATATACTAATCATTATTTTGATTTCATGTAAAAATTCGTGTTCCATCTTCACGGGAAATTTTGAAGTTATCCCGTAAAGAGCGATAACGTAACATCACGTTAAGTGGCTGCATGGCCGAACGGTGGGAGGAATATGTATTCCTGCTCCCATGGTAGGGCCTACACCAAGCGCACATACTGATCACAAGTACAACCTCTTCTTCTGTATTTTTAAATGATTTAATAACCACTTTATTCATTCATCCCAAAAAGGTGATTAGTATACAAATTCAATTTTTCTCTATAGTGCCAAATCTAATAAAATAGAACTGAAATGGGCTAGACCAGGGCTTCCCAACGTGTGGTCCGCGGACCCCTTAGGGGTCCGCCGGCTCTTTCTAGGGGATCCGTGGCCACCTTACACCAAATCGTGTAAAATAATGAGTAAAATTATTGAATAAAAATGTGAAAATCAAATTTATTATTTTTTTTTCGTGTGAAAAACATGTGTACTTTTACTTCAGGTCGTATTCCCAAGCAGCCTTTGCAGTTCCTAAGTGAGAACGCATACACAGTTTAGTGCCGGAGAGTGCGGCTTCTCTGATCGACTGTTTCGCAACAATACGGGGGTCGTTTGTACGTCGGCTCACGGCGCTAGATGCGCTGAAACCTTTTACGCATGCGCGGAGCAAGTTTTGTCGGCCAATCACAGCGCTCGCTGGCACGTATGCGGCCCCAGGCATCATTAAATGTTAAACTTGCTTTGTCAGTGCACTACCTATTTCATAAGTCGATTTTTGACCAGTTTATTACTTCTAGCATGGATCGGTGGCTGAAGTAAGGATAATTGAAGAAGTGTGCAGTTTCTCCATAGCCTTCACAACAAGTGAAGTTACCAGTTGAAATGAATGAGGAGGGAGGACGACCAAAGGAAGAACAGCCACAAGAAGCTCCACAGCCGGATTTATAATTTGAAAACGCTGCAAGTACTCCATTGGTTGCAGTATCCTGTGCAAGTGGAATAACCAAGAAGCGTAAGTACAACGAAAGATATTTAGAAATGGGCTTTATGGAGACAAAGGAGGGTAAAGCTCAGTGTGTAATTTGTGCACTAGTCCTTCCGAACAGTTCAATGGTTCCGGTTGAATTGCGACGTCATTTTGAAGGTACTCACCCGGATTTCCAGGCTATTTTAAGACATCGATTTTTTCAAAAGGATGAGTGCTGAACTAGCTGCTTCTCCGCATTGCACGAAAACTCATGCAAAAACAATTAATGAAAATTCATTAAAAGCTTCTTTCTTTGTTAGTTACCGACTGGCAAAAACAGGCAAAGCTCATACCATTGCAGAAAATCTCTAAAGCCGTGTGTTAATGATATTATTTCTTGCATGCTAGACGAAAAGGCAGTAAAGCTTGTATCTTCGGTGCCATTATCAAACAATACTATCAAGAGACGCATTGTTGACATGTCAAATGATGTGAAAGACACTCTTATTTCTCGCATCCAACACAATTCATTTTCTCTGTAGGTAGATGAATCCACTGATGTTGCAGGATTACCGATTTTATTGGCTTTTGTCCGTTATGAATATTCTGGCTGTTTTGAGGAGGACCTCTTATTGTGCAGACCACTACCTGCCAACACAACAGGTGCTGAAATATTCCGTCTATTGGATGATTTTTTGAGGACTAACGAAGTTTCATGGTCTAATTGCACAGATGGTGCAAAAGCTATGACGGGTCCTACAGTCGGAGCAATAACGAAAATAAAAGAAAACGCCAAGAATTGCAGCAGTAGTCGTTGTGCTCTCCGCAGATACGCTTTAGCTACGAAACAAATTCCTGTTTCGTTCAACAAAGTTTTAGACGAATCCATTCAAATCATTAACTACATAAAATCAAGGCCGTTGAAGTCAAGACTTTTCACAATACTGTGTGAAGATATGGGAAGCCTTCATCGTTCCCTGCTTCTCCACACAGAAGTGAGGTGGCTCTCACATGGGAACATGGCACTTGCATGAAGAAGCTTTTAGTTCCCATGGATTTCGCTCTTAAATTTAAAGTTGCCGTGCTTTTGACTGACTAGGGGTCCGCCATGGATTTTCGACTGAAGAAGGGGTCCGCCAGCTGAAAAGTTTGGGAAGCCCTGGGCTAGACTATATTCTCCTTTTACCAAGAGCAGGCTCATCCAAGAATTGCGCCCGCGGGCGCAATGCAGTGTAGTTCAGCGCCCCGTCCGCGACCGTTTGTCGCTAGTGTCGGCACAGGAACTGTAAAATTCATCCAAAGTTTTACACATGAGAAAGCGGTCCTTCAGGCGGATATAGCACTGTAGGTTAATCAGCTCTAGTTGAAGCACCTGTCAGATGTCCTATGCCGAAGGGAAAACGGGCGAACAAATATATCTAAGGCCGATTGAAGCTCACTGTTTTCAAACCGTTCTTGTAATTCGCAAATGATTGCAACATAATCTGAAAACTCCACATCTTCTTTAACGCTGTCTAGTGCAGGAAAGTGTCCACAACTCTTCTCGCGCAATTGTTTTTCCCACAAAATATTATTATTATTTATTATTATTCGTTACAGTCAACTTTGGACTACGCTAAGCATCAGTCATTTCTTGTGCTTTTTCTTGCGTTCTTCCCAGTACTTCTTCATTTTTTCTGAGTGGGCTTCTTTACGTTCTTGCGACCAGGTTGTTCCCGTCTTCTTTGATTGCGTTCGGTCTTTGAATCCCTGTATTTTGTTGATGGCATTCCTATATTCCATTCTGTTGTAAACTGTCTCTGGTATAATGTTCATTTCTGCAATGTCTTCTTTTACTTCTTTCAGCCAGTTAATTTGTGTCTTTCTGCTTTCCATGTATTCCAGGATTTTCTTTGCCGTTCTTTCTGGTGCCATTCTTTTGACATGCCCATAGAAACTCAGTCTTCTCTTTTTAAAGGATGTTGTCAGTTTTTCAATTTTCTCGTATAACTCTTTATTGGATCGCAATTTATAATCCTGTCCATCCTTTTTAGGTCCTAAGATCTTTCTCAGTATTTTTCTCTCTTTTATTTCCAATTTCTCCAACAGACGTTTTCTGTTCAGTGGGATGCATTCAATCGCATACAAACTTTCTGGTTTTATTACCGCATTGTAGTGCCTGAGCTTGGCATTGATGGAGATCGACTTTTTATTGTATACATTTCGGCATAGCTGGTATGCCGTTTCCATCTTTATTGCTCTTTCCTGTAGTGAAACATTTGGTAACCCTGTCGGTGTAATCCATTCCCCTAGATACTTAAATTTATGAAGTCTCTTAATTATTCCATATTTAGTTTGCAATGTCTGTGTTCGGTCTGTTTTGTCCTGTATCATCAGTTCTGTCTTTTCATACGATATTTGTAGACCTGTCTTCTCAGCGATCTCATGCAGCATTTCTATCTGAATCTTTGCTGTTTCGATGTCATCTGCCAATATTGCCATGTCATCAGCAAATGCCAGACATTCAATTTTTGTTTTATTTCTTCCTAACGTTATCCCATTTTTAACTCCAGCTTCTGCCATCTTCTTTCTCCATTCCCTGACCACTTTTTCAAGGACAATGTTAAACAACAGCGGGGAGAGCCCATCCCCTTGTCTAACACCTGTTCCAATTACAAACGGCTGTGACAATCTACCCAAAAACTTCACTTGCGATTTTGTTCCCGTAAGGGTTTCCTGGATTAGACTTCTGCTTTTATCATCAATCCCAAATTCTTCTAATGTGTTAATCAGAGTTGGTCTATCAATAGAATCATATGCTTTTTTGAAGTCTATGAATGTAATTACTAGATTTTTCGATGTGCGTGCGCGAAGTT